>NC_087474.1:23148444-25548444 GCF_036417665.1 Passer domesticus | reverse complement strand
TCTGACTCCATCTTATCAGAAAGCCAATTAATTACCTATTATACTATATTACATACATCTAAACTGAATCTGCCAAGCACTCTCTCTGCACACAACTGCACAGAATTGCACTCATCTCATGACTGTCCCGGACTGTCAGCCGACAGTCTGGACACACACACACGCTTTTGGCCCTGATAGGCCAAGGAAACAAAACACCATCACTCTGGGTAAACAATCTCCATATTGCATTCTACTTTGGCTCAACACAGGCACAGCGAATAGGATAAGCATTGTGTTTTCTTTCTCTGATGTTCAGAGAATGTGAAACCCAGAAATATTCTTGAGAAGAATTGTGCCTTGCTTTCCTCTGTGAAGAAAACTACCCTACTTAATTACTTCATGCTCTCAACTTCCCCAGCATTACTGAGTCTTGCCTTCCCATCAATAGGATTGCTGCTGGTCTGGGAAAGCTGGACTGAAAGACCTATTGATTGCATGCAGTCCAAATGTTTGCAGTTCCAGTTCCCAGTTTATATTCAGAAGCACAATGCACCATCAGCTTCCCAACTGTTTATTTTGACAAATGTATGTTGTGTATCTCTACACTTCTGAGAGTCCCATGTGTGTACCTTCTGCTTAGCTAGGCCATACCTGCAGCTTAAAACCACACTAGATTGGCTGTAGCTCACCAGGGTGGGATTGAGCTTGAGAATTCAAAGGCTCAGCTTGAGACATACACAATTATCTTCAACACATCAAGATGGCAGACTGAGTGATTTAGTGCATCTCTATAAGAGATACACACGTAGAGTGGGGAAGCAAAAGTCCTGCTTCAAGACAAGACAAATCAACAGCAGATGTCTCAGGAGTTAACCCATAGTGACTTATTAAACAGTTTAAATTCATCTAAACATATGTTTTACTTTCAGTGTGTCTCTAAAAACTTGCTTATTTGGAGGAGCTGTAGAATTGGACCTGCTATGAAACACAATTATTCAGAATGTGTACTGTTTACGATCTTCTCTTGAAACTGAAGTACAAAAAAAGGCTAACATATTGATTGAACTTAAAAAAAATCCCAGAGCATCTTACTGGTTGTAAAAGCAGCCAGCACTTAGTTTTGTTTGCTTCATTCATTTTCCCTTTTCATCCTGTTTCCAGATCATTAATGAATACTAAAAACAGTTCCAAATTGCACCATTTAGCAAACTCTGTATTTTATATTTCCGTGTTTAGAAAACACTCTTTATTTTGTCAGTACCAATCCATAACAGTAGTTTGCCTCTTATCCCAAAATATCTGTATTTTCACATAGCTTTTTAGCTTTTAGCTTTTTATGAGGAGTATGATCGCAGCATTTCTGAATAAAAATAAATTACATCTGTCAGTTCCTGTTTACCTACTCTTTTGCTGACCAACTTGACAATATCTATCAAATAGGTTGGAGTCATATTTTTCCCCTTTCTATTAGTGATTTTGTTTCAGTCATATCTTATCCTATTCCAGTATTTCAAAGAAAGTTTACAAAAGAATACAAAGTCTTAGTGTGAAGTATGTATTTTACTCAAATACATAAAATAGGAGGGTTTACCGAGTGGAAGAGCATTAACTGTGTTAGGCAGGCAATTGAGCAGAATAATGGTGCTTTAAACTTTTAAAGTTTATCTATATTCATGCAGATATTTTACAGTTTCAAGATTCATTATTTGTTTCAAACCATTTTTGGAAAGCTGTCATAATAGTCACAGTCATTTTGAGACTAAGGTAAAATGTTACCTTCTATAACATCTGAGTGCCATGCATTTTCTAAAAATTAACTTCTTTTGTAAGTGGCACACACAATTCTTCAGTGCAATTCTTCAGTTCCTTCAGAGATTTGTGTGGACTGAGTTTTTGTGCCTTTTTCCTAGGAAAACTAGACAAATATCTGAAACATCTGAAGCAGTTTCATAATCAAAATGTCATTTGAAAAATAGGAGGTAGTGGAGCATTGGTGAATATGATTGCATGGGTGTTCAAACAGGAAGGAAAATGGAATTGAGTCCAGTCAATTTCAGTTCTGAAAAAGTCTGCAAAAGATAATCAATGAAATTATTTGCAAGTGTATGGATGAGAGTAAGATGATGAACAGCAGCCAAGAACAAACTGAGTCAAATTTGAATGTTTGTGCTTGGTTTTGGCCATAACAGAGTTTACTTTTCTTTATAGTAGCTGATATGGGGGTTTGTTTTGTATTTGTACTGGAAATGGTGTTGGCAATTCAGGGATGTTTTAGCTATTGCTGAGCAGTACTTACACAGAGTCAAGCCTTTTCTGTTTTTCACCCCACCTCTTAAGTGAGCTGAGAATGCACAAGGATTAGAGAGGAGGCACAGTTGGGACAGCTGATCCCAGCTGACCAACAGGATATTCTATATCATATAGTATCATGCCCAGAATATAAAGTAGGGAGAAGAAGGAAGGAAGAGGCAGGTGAGGAACACTCAGAGTAATTTTATTTGTCTTCTCAAGTAATGGTTGCATTTGATGGATCCCTTCTCTCTTGGAGATGGCTGAACACCTTCCTGCCTATGGGAAAGTATGAAGGTATTCTTCATTCTGTTTTGCTTGTGTATGTCTTTTACTTTACCTATTAAACTGTCCTCATCTCAACCCACAAATTTTCTGATTTTTACTCCTCTCATTTTCCACCCGTCCCAATGGGGGAGAGTGAGTGACTGTACGGGGCTTAGTCACCAACTGGAACTAAATCACAACAATGATAAAGGAACAGGTGTTAGGATAAGAAAGAAATAATAGAAATTCAGTGACTTTAATCGATTAAATTGCGTCTCACAAAACATCCCCATAAGTAAGCTGTGGGGAAAAATTCTGGATTAAGTTTCTATTCTCTTGCAGCAAAACAGGTTGGACCACTCAATCCATAAAATAAGTTTCCAAAAACTCACTTAAACATAGAAGACGGTGTCAAGCAAAATTCTAAAGATTATAATAGTCTTCAGGATTTTCATTGGTGATCTTTCTGAAGGGATACAAAATTGCTTTGCTTCAGAAATTATACAAAGCCAAATGAGGATATGCTGGGGACAGTGTTACAATGAAGAAAGCATAAACAATTTTGAGATATGGTCTAGAAAGAGGTCTCGTTTATTTTCTATGAAAATAAATCAACTGCATGAGTGCTGCCTGGTAGCATTTCTTCAGAAAGTGGAAGTGGGCTTTTGTGGATCATAAATTGAATATAAGACAGTAAGGCCAAGTATTGGAGAGAGGGCAACATGCACAGTGGAATAAATAAATATGAGAACAGTCTATAAAATAAGAGAAGAAATTTTTTCACTCCATACAGCTCTGCTGAACTGCAGAATTCTCTTCTGAAACCTGTGTTTCAATGAAAATGTGAACTACTTATGCCTGTGATAGAGGAGAGAATGATCAAGTTCTACAGAACATGACCTAGATACTGAAAAAAAATAAGCTGTTAAACCTAAATAAAAGAAGAGCACTGACAGAGGATGCAGAAATATATTCAAAGTTATATACAATTAGAACGGAGAGGAATATAAAATCTCAAAGGTCCACCTTGTTATAATGTTTATAGTAATGGTCAAAAACAGAATCTCAAAGAAAGTAAATACAAGGAAAGATCCCAAACCTTCTCAACCTTAAACTATTTCCAAGTGATGGACTTCCTGAGCTAGGGGTACTTTTCATTAATTTAATAACCCTTAGTAGTCAATACGCCTAACAGAATTTTGAAAGCCTGGGACAGTGATAAAGAAAAAAAAATCTGTTCTCCATGCATGGGCAGAGAGGACTGTGAGTAATGGACTTCAACTACATCAACAAAAAATTATGTTATATTTAAAACAAACAATCCAGTGGTAATAGATAACAAAGTACAAAGGCAGTTTTAGCTGAGGAGCTTGTGGAGTCTTCAATGTTATCAATCACTATGAAGAGGCCAGTACTCTATGGGATTGATATAAGCATCTGTAACAAGTAGCACATCCTGTATGGTGGCAAAAAGGAGACTAAAACTTCTCATGCTTCTCTGTATCCCTGTTTTCCTATAGTTCTACTGATTCCTGATAAATTGTCTTGGTTTTTTTTTTTTTTTTTTACATTCTTACAGTGACAGTGACAGTGACTGCTCTTTCTTTCCTAAGAAACTAACTTTTAGTTAGCTTGTCTAGAAACTAACTACACTATGAATCAACAAATTGAATATTTCCTATGGATTATTTTAGGAAATTCCGGTAGGAATCCTTTGTTTATATTTAGATATTTCATTTTTTGAGGTAATTTTTAATTATTATTTTTTCTCATAGGTTTTCATCTATTAGTTTTCCTTTATAAATTAAGTAGGAATTTTGTGCATATATTATTTACCTTCTGCATTTCAGAGTAAGCATCAGAAAAAACTCTTTTAATTAGTGTTTTTATGCACAATGAAACTGCCACACTGAAAGCAAATCTCCATGGCTAGCAAACAATTCTAGGAGCAAATAACTTCTGTGTAGAGTACAGTATTAAGTCTGTGCAATACTTAGTGATGTGGACAAATGCTGCCCCTTTATTTCAATTTAATTCTATATTAATTCAACTAAACCTGTCTGTCATTTAAATCTTCTGTTCAAATAATCAGATAGAGAAGTGTATGAGCAATTTATCACCCTTGAAAGGCAACAAAAGAGTAGCAGATAACATTTTCAGAAAACTTGTCCCTTCTCTCTCAACTTACTTAAAATCACTGAGTATGTGTAAACAGAGATCTCTGTATTGTCAAATAATTTCAGATAAACAAGAAGTTTCTCACTCATTAGCAATCCAGATCAAAATTAAAGCTTTTAATTTGCAGGTGAAAATGTATTGAACAAGTGCTAATAAAAAGGTCTCACTCAGCCTTTCATAAAAAAAGACAAAATTTCTTAAACTGCCATAAAAAATATAGATATATAGATAGATAGATAACTACTTCTTTATAAAAAATATAAAAATATAAAAATGCCAGTAATACTAAACTAACACAGTTTTTGCTCAGAAGGGATGTCCATGTCAATCAATGCCAAATCTACAAGCTTAGTCTTCTTATAAATATATTCAGTAAGTTTTCAAAATCTGTAAAAATACCTACTTTTGAGAAACCTAGGCTGTAATACTAGCCTTGAAGATCCGAGCTACAAGCACCACTAACTTAATAAAACTGAATTTAATTACAAGCCTTTTCAATCTACATTAAAATTAATCAGTACTTCCTTTGTGTTTCTCCTCTTCTGCATAACATGTGGGCCCAGATGGTTCTCAAAGACTGTAATTTCTAGGGATTTTGAGCAACACATTTGTATTCTGTAATAGAAGGCATTTGATCCTTTATTTGATGTTGGTTCTCAGAAAATCCCTACCTTTAAAAATTCATGAGAGGATTGGAGTGGTAATCTAAGCAGCTGGTCATTTTCCTGCTCAGGTCTTTTAAATCTAGCCAAAAAAACCCCAACAAAACCAAGAGAGAAAAGACTTTTAAACAGGTTCACGGTTTCCTGGTCCTAATAAAGATAATAGACTGTGAAATTTCATCTGTAGAATTTAAAATGTCAAGAATCTCAGCTAATGAAAACAACAATTGACTACAGGGATAGTTACATTACCTGATCTGTTGAAGCAAAAAACCACACTTAACTGAAGGGTTTTTTCTCCACAACTTAAATCCGTGTTGTTTATGAGTAAATGGATGAGCCAGGGGGTTGTGAGAAAGATTAGACAGACCTTTTCTGCTTAGCTAAGTGGTCTGATAAGACCCAAATCAGTACAGAGTGACGGCCAATATTAGTTGATGCGCACTGTGTGGAATATAGAAAATTGGCTCAGTGTTTAATCCTAGTTCAGCAAGATCAATTGTTCATTTTACAAGAATGATCAATTGTTCAACTGCTAGCTGATCAGGACAAAAAACACAATCCAAGCTTATGAAAAGAACAAATAATTCTTTATATTTAAGAATGCCTTTGCTCAGAAGAAAATTATTTTTGATGGTATACTTGTGCTTTCATCACTTACGTCATGTCTGGAAACGGAAGTGCAAAAAGCTGTCATAACATAGGAATATGTGCAAGTGCAAACACTAAATCCTGCAAAAGGGCTTGTTTATTTTAAAGCATGAATGAACTATGTGAAATATGATGTGCACATCTATATGTACTTGTGTGTCTTATTATATATTTTATCCATTGTAAACAATTGAAATAAAAGGTCTTAAAAAATACATGGTAAATGTGGGAACTCTTAATCTAGTTCAGTAATGTTACATGGTATGGGAAACCTCTCTGAGATAATGTTTTGTTAAATGAATATGAGGTTCTCCTGAAGTAGAACTTAAGTTGTGAGTAAGGTCATCTGTTTACTCAGATAGAGGGTGGGAGAAGGATGGAAAACATGAGTTACATAATATCATGGTAAGATATTATTAAGTCTGTTCAAAAATATCTAAATACATAAGCTTTACATGTCATGCAAATATGAAGAGAGTTTAAGCTGAGTTTCTGCAGAGTCAGTCCTAAGGCTATGCTATATTTTAATAGCTTTTCTGTCACTAATGAAAATAAAGATGCAAAGTACTGAAATATATAACAAATCATATACATTTCCTTTATATTACAATATCTCATAAATATGCACATTTATTTCATAAAAAGAACATTTTAATAAATTTTATATCTTGATACCTTTTTTTTAGCTTTTTATCTTTTGAAAAGTTAGCTTTTGTTTCAGAATTGCTTAGGAAAATTTTATTTTCATGCTTTTCTCTCAATTAGTCTTTAGTTCATTGTTTTCTCTCTGTCCTTGTCTTATCCATATTTTGACAACAATTTCTTTTTGTCTTTGCTATCAGGAAAATGCAAGGGATTTGGACCTGTTAGGTAGCAGGCTTGGGTATTTTGGGTTTTATTTATTTATTTACTGGCAGATGCTGTGGCAGCATGCAGCAAATTCAAGTGGGAACACAGGGAGAGGGGGAAGAAAGAAAAAAGATCATCATTTGGGTTAACAGTGATTGCCATAAACATGCATGTGGTACTGCTCTCTCCAAATCTAATTACTGACATGAATAGCAGGAGTAGAATCCTCTGATAGGTTGGTTCAAAAGCGCCCAGGGAATTTGTATGAAAGGACAGCATTTGCCAAATCATCATCTGTGTCCCTTTTCTCAGGGAGCTCTGTGGGAAATATCTGAATTGTAAACATGAGTGGATTATCAGCTTCCATGGTATCATTGCATTGCACCTTTCCCCCAGCAAAGAGAATGAATGACTGACTGTCTTTATAATGATCTCTGGTGAAAGATGGTAGTGCTCATGGATTAGATGGAATTTAACATGTCAGAGAGAATATTTGCTAAGTAAAAATAAAAACTGACTTTCAAGGAGAATGTATGGAAGTTACTGTATTTCAGTTTTAGTGAATTCAAGTGATTAAGACAGCAATTTACACTGGATAAGAAAACCTATTTAAAAATTGCAAAGCAGAATTTAAGGACCTGGGTGCTAAGGGTCAAAATTCAAGGACATTTAAGCTGGTTAAATTTAAAGGATTTGCTTCCAAAAGTTCTAACACACATCCGATTTAGATTGTCACAGCTGAAAAAAAAAAAAAAGTAAAAAAGACAAAACCCACAAAAAAGTGGGAAACCACTTTTCTTGTGTGGCTTAGGAGACAGGAAAAGGAAGATAATTTTTAGCTGGGCTATGAAGAGTTAAATACAAAATTATAAGCAGCAATAATAAAAATACCCATGGAAATTTGCTGACATGAGTGTGAGCTTTGGTGCTTTGCCTGTTTTGCTCAGAATGACATGAACAGGTGAAGCATGTAAGCATTCAGCATTCTCTGAAAATCAAACCCTCCAGTAAAGTGCTAAGGATCTTTTTCTTTTTGTTGTTTTTAAATCAGCCTCCCATAAATTCACATTACAGTATCATTAGGGGACAAACAGAACAGGGGTCAGTGCAATCAGTCACAGAGTCAAATACCTGAAATGGTGCAAGATCTGCACCAAGACAAGAGCTGCAGCAAGGAAGTCTTCTAGGAGACACAGAGGGCTTCTCCCAGCTTCTGATAAACCCCTTGCAGGGGAATGAGATATCACCATCAGCATTATTGGGAACAGCAACTTTTAAAAACCAGCATCTCCCTGGTTTGGATATTTTAACGCAAACTTCATTTGAGAACTTGAATTTGAGAAAGAGAAATGCATCCTGGCATACCTCTTGCTGCCCTTGGCTTAAAGGATTTCTAGCACAGTACTGAGAATTTCCCTTAAGACACAGAAACCTGTATAAGGGGAAGGACATGCCTCTGTGCTCTTTTCCTAGTAAATTCAGTAAATAATCTTCACATTCTGTAATGATGGTGAGAATGTGAGAAGAGCTGGAAGAGCAAGAAGGAGAGAGTATGAGAGGGAAGGGAAGGGAAGGGAAGGGAAGGGAAGGGAAGGGAAGGGAAGGGAAGGGAAGGGAAGGGAAGGGAAGGGAAGGGAAGGGAAGGGAAGGGAAGGGAAGGGAAGGGAAGGGAAGGGAAGGGAAGGGAAGGGAAGGGAAGGGAAGGGAAGGGAAGGGAAGGGAAGGGAAGGGAAGGGAAGGGAAGGGAAGGGAAGGGAAGGGAAGGGAAGGGAAAGGAAGGGAAGGGAAGGGAAGGGAAGGGAAGGGAAAGACACATAAGTGAACTTTGGAAATAGATGTTTTTAAAAATATTCTGTCTTGTAGTGATAGTAATAGTGATAGTGATAAATAGGAACTCAGACTACAAGTATTTCTTGTTGCTTTTGTTTTCATGGACTGTGACATTTCTAAGTTGAATTTCAATATACACACTTCACTTGTTTCTTGATAAGAAAGAACATAAAATTCCTTTTCCTTTTACAGATACATTGTAAACAGATTTTGTAGATCACCTCTCTTTCAAAACAGACTTTTCTTAAATTTCCTTGGCTAAATTATCATAATGTGACAAAGCACATCTAGCTACAACCATCAAGCTGTGTAACACTGCTTTCCATAACATGATAGTGCATGGCTGATGTGACAGGAAAATGAATAGAGCAACACAAAGTTTTCAAACAGGAATTTTACTGTGAAAACATTGTCTTTGCTGAAAGCCATTAAAGAAAACACATATCTAATCCCTTGTGCAATTTGCTCCATCTTCAGTTGCAAATGCAAAATAGCTGTACTTAGCTGCAGCTATCTGAAGGTGTTTAATAGACTGTGCTTTTCTTTGCAAATAATTGTGTTCTGGCAAAAATTAACTACGTTTATAGCAACTGAATTAGCCAGGAAGCATCCTGTAACAAGTTGGTTTTAGGCCAAATGCATTTCAGACTAAGAGCTCACAAACACTGAGACAGCTTGAGAAGCCCATCTCTCCACACTATCCTGTTTTAATAGTTTAGTTCATTCAGCTTCATAAAGGTTATTTCTCATCCTTATGCTCAGGAAAGTGTAGTACCTGTAAAGAACTGGATTTATCAAAATAAGTAGCAGAGTGTTGAGTACAGCAGAGGCATCATCAGA
Source organism: Passer domesticus (assembly GCF_036417665.1). Lineage (NCBI taxonomy): Eukaryota > Metazoa > Chordata > Aves > Passeriformes > Passeridae > Passer > Passer domesticus. Next base: position 25,538,896 of record NC_087474.1, on the reverse strand, counting down.
TAAAGGGGATTTATATTTTAACAGCAACTCTTCACAATATTTTTGTCATCACCTCCTATTTCCTCCACAGAGCTTATGTGGGTACATGCAGATTGAGACTGTCTTTAAATCAAAATTAAACAAAGGGGATTTTTTTCTGCTTTATGGACAGATGGCAGCTTATTACAGGTATTCTCAAATGGTTTCTCTGTGCTTATGTGGACATATGTCAATGAAAAGTGAGTTGTAGTCAGACTGGACTCTTGACTGGAAACTATATAGCAGTCTCTTTGCTGATACATGAAAAGATTAATAAATTACTTTTCTCATAGTATGGGGAGTTTTCCATTATGATAAAACTACTAGATTAAATTAAGTCATTATATGTCGTTTGACTAAATATTGTGAGATCAATTCAATAATGATTCATCTTTGACACATTTGTAATACAACTCTTCCAAACTATCCTCTAGTTTTTAGGATCCCAGTACAAAAGTCTTGGAAGAGATGAAAATAATTAAACCTAAATCTGTTCTCTGGTGCACAGTGGCATCCTCATCTGAATCACAAACAATCTGAAGCAGACTCTTGGTAAGAAAGCATAGACTGGTATAAGCTGAATTGCAAATGCTCAGAAAAGAGTTTCTGTTCTTCACAGAGACAGCAATTGCAAGCTTTGAGGAAATGCAATGCTCAGTTGCTCAACTGCAACTTGGTAGTTTAAAGAGAAGCTCAAGTAAATCTCCTCAACCGTCCTCTGAGAGAGAACAGGGAAATGGAGCAGTAGAAAATAAACACTTAAAAACTAATCTGACCAGCTTTCACTGATGAATTAATTTATGTGGAATTGCCCATTAAAGTTTCAGTCCTACTAATTACTGAGCATTCTTTCTTTTTCCCAGCAAAGCACTTAGGCATGTACTTGAACTTAAACATAACCATTCTTTGGGATTTGCTTGACTGAGCCAGTCTACTCACTGTTTCATGGTATCAAACACAAAAGTGTGGTCTGTGAATTTAGCTCCTTGCCATTTTCCCTTAAAATCCTTAAAATTACCTGCTCATTAAGTTTACATTTTGTGAAGCTAAAGTGCAAATATTTATTGGACAAAGTAATCTCTTTGCTGCTTGCTGAAGGACACCAATAAAATGATACCATTTCTTCTAATCTATTTAATATCTGACCTAATAAAATAACAAACTATGATAAAAAACCCAAAAATGTCCCAAATTCCTCAGTACATTACATTTTTCCATGCATATTTTTTATTTCATACTCCAATAGACAGATGTTGAATACCAGAGGCTGTTATGAAATTGTTCTGCTCTCAGACTAGACAAATATGAGGAGCAGAATTTGTTGTTATGATGATGGTTGTGTTAGGTATATCTAAATAAGTTAGGAAGTGCACATACATATCTGGCAATTTCAGATCAGGATAAACACTTACATTTGTATTTACATGTTGAAGATAGTAACACTTATAAGGAAACTCGTTTTTATTTTACAAATAATTCTAAAAGACTACTAATCCACAGTAAAGCAATGATGTAGGCAGTCAACATTTATTATCCTTCAAATAGTCCTATTGATAAGAACATGTGAAACATTTTTTTTTTTATTTATAGGAAGATATTCATGCTTCAGTTAAGTGAAGATCCAGTGCAAGATCCAGTATTAGGATGTGCGAAAGCAATGGCTTAAGCTTTCTTTAGTGTTTAAATATCAACAATTCCAATTATACCTTCCTTGTGAATTTTTTTTGTGTGGTTTTTTTTGTTTGGGTTTGGGGTTTTTGGTTTTTGGGGTTTTTTTTGTTTGTTTGTTTGTTTGTTTTTTGGTGTTTGTTTGGGGTTTTTTGTGGGTTTTCTTTTGGTTTTTTTGGGTTTTTTTTTTGTTTGTTTGTGGTTTTTTGTTTTTGTTTTTTTTTTTTTTTGTTACAGCTCTTTTTTTCTTTTTCCAAGTAGAAGAGCACATTTGGAGTATTTGGAGTTCAGGACAGATGTCCTGAACTTTATCATCTGGTGATATTCACTGAGACAAACATACTTCCTTGATGATTCTCTTTTGTTCTCAAGTATGTCTTGGAAATACTAAACCTTGTTGTGAGCAGAGGACTATATTGTACTCCAAAGATCTTTTGCATCCTTGTTGCTTACTTAAAATTCTAAAATGTTTTATCTGGAGTTCAAATGTTCATTGGGACTTTGATAAATTTGCAAGATGTCAGTGGATTTTCAAAATTTTGGTTTTTCTACACACAGACAGATAGAACCTGTTGTCTTCCCTGGGGCTACTAAGCGTATACACCTGGGAGAGTAACATGGAGACCTGTGATAAAAATGGCAGGAAGAGGTGAATCTGTGGAAAAAGTTATTATGAGACTAAGGACTAGAAATTCAGCCACATCTCACACTCAAGGATCTGCCAGGGTTTAGAGGGCATTGTGCAGAGCTTGGCCTAACATAAAAAACACCCCTCTTAATATTAATGGACCAAAAAATTTAAAGTCTTGACAAAGTATTTACTGGCAAATAAGCAGTGAGTTGATCCCCTCCTGGAAGATACAGCACAAGGAAGGCAGACAGAATTCTTTAAAAGACCTCTGACAATATTTTCATTTTTTCCTATCAAGGTTTTTCAAGCACATTTTCCAAGCTGGTAATACAAACATTTCGCAAGTCAAAATGAGGCTTCAACCTGAACCCACCTCTTCCCAAATTCCATTTTATTGAAGTAGTAGTTCCTCTTCCTTCATTGGCCAGGTTCCTTAAATGTTCTCCCTCTTTTTCCATTTTCACTCTCCAGTACTCTGTGGATGAGATGGGATTGCATCTCCCAATCTTGGAGAGACGGCTTGAGAGCCCTCCAATTTTCTCCTTCATGAAACCTCTGAAAACTGGTGCCTAAATGTTCAGGCTTTCCTGCGGTGCAAAACTTCATCTGCTTCTGGTGTGGGGAAAGACATACAGCACACAGAACTCACCTACCTTGATTTTAATTTGAAAATGGGAATTTTTTTCTTCAGAAATTACGACAAAAAAAACTGTAAATAGCAATTGATTTAAAATTTCACCTACAACAAGATCCTTCTTAAAAGGTCAGTGCTAGATGGGAAAAAAAGTCACTGTTAGAATATTTTAACAAAAACCTTCTTGAGCATTTCATTATCTGTATATATCAGCTTATACTGCAGAAGTGTGCACATTTCATGGATTTTGTTTAAAAAAGGTAGGGGTAAATGGGTGATGTATTGCCAGAATTTTAATATTGAAGTTGGTAAATGAATGTAAACTTCTATTTGCACTATCTGGCACTTTTTTGCAGTATATTCATCAAAAACATGGAGCAGATAAAAGCAGAGTAAGAGTCTATAAATGCCTTTATTTTACTTGCACTTCTGAGAAGCTCAAGAAGAGAGCACAATAGCTGCTTCCCAAGCCAAACGGAAAAAACACTGTAATTTCCAATGAGTTATTGAACCTTACACTGCAAGTAAATTTAGAGCAAAAGTGCAAACTACTGCTTTTAGAAAGCCTGTTTTGGTCTCAGTGGCTGAACAATCTCTCTTTCAGTGATCAGGGAAAAAGGATGTGACTGTACTGCCTTGGTATTCTTGGACATCAAGAATGGGCAGCATTTTAGATAAAATGCCCTTTATTTTATAGAACAAATATTACAACATTCTGAGTTGCCTGATTGTCTGACACCAGCAGTGACATGAGAATAGTGAAATAAGCCATATAAATATTCAAGAAGAGAGCATTTGGCTTAATACTTAATTTAGCTTTTTTTTCTCTACTAAGTGTACGTACAGACCTGCTATCAGAGAAGCAATTTACTTGAAAGCCATGCTTCCTAATGTTCTCATTTTGATTTTGTGTTTGCAGATCAAAGAGGAAATCTACCCATACGAAACTTTCTCAATTTATCACCTTGGTGGATTTCACATTTATTAAATTCTTATCCATTTGAGCCTATGCAAAATTCAATATATAATTACCACCATTATGTGTCATGCATAAGCTATGGCTTGACTTTTTTTGATGTCATAGATGGTGCAGTAGGTACAACAGGTCTTAAGAACTCAACTTTCTCACGACAGAATTTGTATATATTGTGCTTAATTTCATCTTACCATTCATATGTCAAAGCAAATTATATATCTATTAAGAAAATTCAGAATTTATTATTTCAACTGGTTCTTAACTTCTTCTATGAATTATAGAATATCATGAAGATAATTTCCTAGTAAAAAAAAAAAAAACAAAAAAAAAACAAAAACAAAAACAAACAAACAAAAAAAAACCAAAAAAAAAACCAAAAAAAAACCAAAACAAAAAAAAAAAAAAAACAAACATGCCTGGAAGAAAATGGAAAGGCAGTGGGAAGCATAAGAGAAAATGGCAAAATGTTAAAAATTACTGGATTTGGTTGCCTTCATTGCTAAAAAGCTAACCTTTTTCATTTCGAGAAGAAATTGCTTACTTTTTGAAGCATTTAAAATGTCTAATCTTACCTAAAAAACATGACTCATACACTTATTTATGCTCTCAGTATTTTGAGCATCTTTCATTCCATAATTTTTTTTTTCTGGATTCCTCCATAAGGTGGAAAGGGTTTTTTTCTGATATGAAAAAAAATGATAAGTTTTAAACTCCAGGTTACTTGAATAAGAGAACATGTTGTGGGAAGATGGCAAATAGCAGCCATAAATCATTTTCTTCACAGACAATGAAGGCACTTTTCCACGTTTTTAAAGATAAATTATTAACTGGATTGGCCTGACTAGTAAGACAATTCCTAGTTTATTTTAACTGGTTACTTTATCTGACAGAGCAAAAAAGGAACAGCATTTTCCTGATTATTTAAATTATTAAGTAGTTTAATTTCATATGTGCATTTTTTGCAATAGATAGACTGCTGGAAAAACAAATGCTACAGTGAACACAAGCACATCATAAATGGTCACTAATTGCAACTTTTAAGCTTGATATAAATTCTTAAGGAAAATACATTAACAGTTTTCTTTAATCACACTGATTATATGCAATATATATTTTGGAGAGGTCACATACATTACATGAAAAAAAACCAGAAAGAAGAAAATTGTTAGGAAATAACACAAAGCTTTTATATGCCCATTGACTTTGTCTTCTGAAGAATGACCTCAAAGCAGCAATGGCATATCTTATTTGACAAAATACTTTAAATTAATCTGTACCCAGCAGTAGAATCATCTTGACCTGAACAATAATGTTTCCAGTAAAACACTGTTACCCTTGTTTCCCTGTCCTAATATGAAGTTTGCCCCTGCAAGACGCATTGACTACACTGTATCAGCTAATGGTGATTGCTTTCACCCAAATATCTGCAGCAGCTGTGCATCCCTTTGGGACAAGAAGAACATCAGAGGGAACAAGGTAGTGATATTCCATTCCAGTGAAGTGCAATGCAATGAAAATCTCAAAATACGTTAATATTTTAAAATACCGAAATTACCATTCCAGCGATGATGAACTATTAACCACTAAAAGATATTCTAAGAGGAAAAAAGGTCCCATGGTGGTTTCTGATTCCACTGAAACTAAGAAAGAAGTTAATTACTGAAATTCTAATGAATGACAGTTTTCTACTGGCCAGAATAAAGGAAGGGATATGTATCTTTAGCACTTGTTGCTCTTAGGGAGTCTTACTTGCTTTCTATCTGATAAAATAATGACAGACATGAAAAATAACAGATAAATACTTGGATTTACTGTATTAGTAACCCATGCAACTTCCAGAATACTATAGATAAGAGCTAGAAATATAAAAACAATAATGAGGAAAGAAAAACAAATGTGACTTCAGAATTAAATGATGGCTATTCCTTACCACCTCAGTACATTTCTACACCAAATACATAAGATTAGGCTCCTCTGGATAAAAACAATACTTAAAACACAAATTTTTAAACGGATCTGTGTAAATTACAATGTAAAATACTAATACTAATAATAATAATAATAATAATAATAATAATAATAATAATAATAATAATAATAATAAATTGTTCCAGAAGAATATGATAATGGAATCTGAACTCATATGCCTGCAAACAAAAAAGCATGAAGCATAAGTATGTAGAAAAAAATCCAGGGAGGCTGAGACACAAACTGAGTTTCAATTAGAAAGGAACACAAAAGGCAACATGAAATGGTTCTATAAATACACTGTAAATAAAAGGAAAACAAAGAGAAGAATAATTCCATTACCAAGTGTGAGAGAGAGCAAATAATAGATGGCACAGAAGAAAAAAAGCTAAAATATTCATTGCCTTTTAGTTTATTTAATCTTTACCAAAACATTAAAATGTGAGTAGCTACTTGCTACAGAAACACAATGCAAATCAGAATGGACTGAAAAATATGCAGTTAGAACAGTCTGAATTTTTAGGGTCATATACTTTTCTGAATCAATCTCTAAGGCTTTACTGCCATCCCCAATGACTGAAGGAAAGCAACATTAGGAACTGTCTTTAGTAGAAGGGATTCAGAAATTCTCTTCCTTTTCATCTCTAGAGTGAGGGTGAAATTATTAAATAATCAAATAAATACCTGAAAATACTAAAGTAGGAGAAAATAATTAAACTTGATTTGACAAGAGTAAATTGTGTTTAAATTTTTCAAAGTTCTTTCTTTGACAGAATACAGTGAGTATGGGAAGAATTTTTGTCTGGATATTAAGAATGTACAGTTTTTTGGTATTATTCAAATGGCTTGGCTCCTTATAAAGCTAAAGAAATACTGATATAGATGTAACTTACATCAGTGGTGTTTTTACAACAAATGGACTGGTTCACGTACAACAAATTTTAGCAGTAAGTCTCAAAATGAATTATCAATATGTCTCTGTCAAAATGGGAAAGCATATCTTGCAGATAGGATTTATTGTAGGCCAAGTTCCACTCAACAGTTTCAGCAATTTGGATGTCAGAGTGACATTTTTGCAGGAAACTGCAAGGAACAGGACTTGCAAGCTCTTTGGGGAATATGATCATAAATCAAAATGATCTCGGATAATTGGAGGCAAAGCAAGAAATAGACAAGAGCAAATTAAATGAAAGCATGAGCAAAGATCCACAGTTCAAAGAGAGTATTTAAATGGACTCATATAAAATGAGACCTGTACAGGAGTACAGAAAGAATCTAAGGGTTATAATGTCTTTGAAATTAAATATAGTCAGCTACATGCTTCCATTGCAAAAACATTAAATAGGCAACGCAGGTCAGAGCTCTAGCAACAGCAGTATCCTGTGTAGGACATGGAGAATAATTATTGCCTCCTATTAGTTCTGATGAAACTGGAGATAAGTTGATGTACACTCATTTCTAGGAAAAAATAAAAAAAGCTTTTTAATTCTTTGGATGATGGAACACTGGAGCAGCCTAAATCAAACTGTTGTGAAATCTCCCTCATTTATTCTGTTTATTGCATTTGAATTGAAGAAAAAAGAAAATAATAGTTTTATTCTACTGTTTGTTTAAACCAGCATGTTGGATTTTTTTTTTTTTAACAAGCATTTGTTCAGTGAACTTAAGGCATAAGCTTTCAAAGGATACTAAAATGTATGGATATTATAATTTATTTTTGTCCTCTGTAAGATTAACTGGAATGCTTTTTAGTCTTGCATTTCCTTTAGGTTACTCAGGCCTTGAATATAATTCATTTTTCACAAAGCTTTCCTAAAATCCTTATGCCTCTTGATAGTTTTGATGGCTGTAGAATCTTACTTCCTTAAGAATTAAATATTAAAATCAAGCACATATCCTTATATAAACCAAAATAAGTCTCTATGCAGATATTTGTTTTCATAGCTTCACAAAAAACAAAATTTCATGGACATTTGCAATTAATTTTAATGATTAAATTAAGAAACCCAAGCAAAAAAAATTGTATTGGTTTCATATTATAGTTATGTAAAACTTTGAATAGTGTTATATAATAAAGGTTTGAATCGTCCTAGATATACACCTTTGGCCCAATTCATCAGGGTTAGGTATAACAGAATTAAAGATTAAATGCTGTACAAATGTAATCTTGCAGGACAGAAATGTCTTCCTCTTCCAAAAATTTCATCAGTACTTCAGCTATATAGATAGTGGGTGTTCATAAAAAGAGGTTTGGCTTTGGATTTTTTTAATTCTTTTTTTTTTGCCTTTTGAATACCTACTGAATACTTGCAATACTGAAGAGTTCTGCTACAAGGGATCCTCAACTAGCACTTTAATTATAGTGCAAATTGTGGAATAAGCAATCGTTATTCAAACATTACCTTGCTAAGTACATTACTGTGAGCTCACAGGTGCAGTAATGTTTGTGTCTCTTCAGTTACAGTCTGCATTTACAGTGATGAACTCTGAAGGCCAGAGAACTATAAATTCCCCTATAAAACATGCAATGTGACTTGTACATTTTATTTGATTTTTAGAAATTCTGATAGTATAGTTGGACATATGCCAACTATATAATAAGTCTTAATTTTTTTTAGTTAAGAGGTGTTAAACTCTAAACCTTTTTAAAAATCTAAATTTGGCTTTTAAATACAAAGTTTTGCTTCATAGTCAAGTAAGGGGTTTAATAATTTTAAATTAAAAAGGAAGTTAAAGAAAAACATTAAGTGAACAAGATTTATTAATACAAATATATAAATATAATTTTAAAATTGTTTCAATAAAGTACTTTGACACTTTAGTTAAGACCAGTTTATTTGTTTTTGTGCTACAGTTTCACAAACCAGAGAAAATTATGTCATGGGCAAATAAGAGGCTGAGATAACTCATCTTCAGGTGATAAAAGGTGGTGTCCAGACAACGAAACGCAGATGATGACAGACACTGATTTTTTTTGTATACTCCAAAAGCAATCTCTACTACAGCCTGCATTTGCAGTCAAAGCAATAGGCCTCGCCACATTACTTTGTGTAGTTAATGGCATGCTATTAGGAAAGATGCTTTTCATAGAAGTTATATGTTATTAATTAATCATTGAAATATACTGCTACTTTCATCTGCAATATTCCAAGTTATTTAATTATTAGCTAGTTGGGAAATGTCGATGCATCCATTTAAATTCAAACTGCTATTTATCTAGCATACAATCATAGCTGTATCCAATCTAAATTAAAAATGCATCGAAATGCACTGAAGACACTTTATTTAAAGTGTTACCAAATATGTTACAGGAAGTAAAGCTGTGTAATTACTTAAGGGATCATATTTATAGCACTGGAGTATCCCAAGCATTAAATGGCTTTTGTAGTTGATTAAATGTTGAAGTGACGCTGAGGTAGAACTGCCAACGCTGCCAATGTGCAACCCATACATTTTCCTCCCAGTGTGTGAAATGCTGTGCTGGCTTCCTTTAGGGCTGTCCAACACTATCCTTTGAAGCAGCAATGAATGATGGAAATTAGGGTTTACTTGCAATGTGTGGAGGATTCAGAAAGTAGTATGAGAGATTAAAGAACATATAATGAAAAATTAGAAGTCAGGAGGGTATATATAGCATCATGGAAGTGGAGGACTGATGTACAATGCTAGAAAAAGATAGCTAGGGATGAAAGAAGGTAGAGGTGAAAAGGGCAGGGAGTGGAAAAACAAAGTGGATTTTATTTTATCTTGAAAATATTGTCTAGATACCTGACAAGAGTGTAGGTTCACATAAGAAAAGACATTTTAAAAGAAACTTTATGAGCTATGGAAAGCCTGCTCTTGAGTTCACCTCCAAATCAGTAGAGGTGGTTACATCTTTATGTAGTCATGGGCCAAATAATGGGGTTTTTGCATGATCACAGTGCAGTCTGGGTATCATCCACAGCAAGAGCAGAATTCTGCCTTCCACAGAGAGTGCAGCAGAACTAAATGCTATGGGCAGCTCAAAAACAGGGCTATGTATGGTCAAGAAAAAGAGAAAGACTTATCAGAGAACATAGAGAATCTCCAAATAAGTTATAAGAGGTCAGTAGTGACCACTGATTGGACAACACTACCAGGTCTTCTGTGGTATGTCCCTCGCCTTCCTCACACAAAATTTGTGAGTGAATGGTATTTTTCTTGTTCTTATGCATTAGTTCAATAAGTCCATACAGCATCTGTTTATTCAGATTTTGCACACAGAAAAAAAAATAAAAAGGAAAGGAAAGGAAAAATACCTTGAGACAAAATTTTAAAAGTGCATTTTTTAATGTCTGGTTTGTATTAGGAACTCCCTCCTGACTTCTGATATTGTATTTGGAAACAACTGTTCTATATATAGAATTACGACATTTTCAAATGTCCTTTGGGGGAAAAGGCAAATAGACTGCATGAAAATGAAGAGTACAAGAATACTATAAAAAATTAGGAAGTCATTCAAAGGTTCTCATTTACAATGGAGAAAAATTAAATATGCAAATATATTATTATCACAGAGGTAGTTAACAAACAAATGAGTAGGAAAAAAACATTGGGCCTTCTAATTCATCTTTGTTTAGAAGACACCTGTGAGTTCTATCTGAAAAATGACAATGCTGAGAAATGCAGATGGTTGAATTTTACCTTCTCTCAGTTGCTTCTCTTACACAGTAATTACATGGGGGGAGGAGGCAAGAATGTTGCCTGCAAGAATACAATATTATTTAAATATATATCAAAATTTGCATGCAATTTAAATATTTATGTTAAATGCCTAAATATTTACGTTAAATGCCTAAAAAAAATACATTTTTGCCTCTCACTCTTTTAGTGTGCTTTGTCTGCTCCTCAAAGCTATAGGAACTGCTAGGAATCCCATCTAAAATATTTTTCATGGAAAATTTGAGCAGTTATACACTTTTGCTGCATGGCTTTTTCAATGCTTCTTGATATGGTGGCTCCTGAGAATGATGACATGAAAAAAATTATTATGTATACATAAATGATTTTCAAAATAACTCTATTTGCTTTTACTTTTTAAAACAATGGTTGCTGACATAATTTCATATTTCAGCCAAAGTAAATTCATTTTCCTCTAAGATCTCAATTCAGAGATTAATTTTTCACACAGCCAACTCTGGATTAAGAGAAAAATTCCTTGTGTTTTAATTAGTGGACTGAAGTTGTCCCACAAAGGGTCTATAGGAATGTTAAGACAGCCAAGATCTACCCATTCTCCCATAGAACTTAATATTTGAGAAAGTATAATGGTGTTACTACCTGTCCTGTTCTTCAAGATAATCTTTTAATATAAAAATGGGTTGCATCTATTGGTCTTTAAACTTCAAGGAGCCATTCAAAACTGGAAAGAGAATGGCACAAAATAAACTCTTTTAATATATGAAGACCATTTCATGTCCCTTTAGCAATCAATAAACATCGGCAACACAGGGATGGTGTTTTAATACAAGAGTGTAAATTATATAAGCAGAAGAGAAGGTTCTACAAGAAGTACTTCCAGCAATTAGCTATTGTCACTGTTGTTTTGTTAATGTCTTTTAGGGGAAAACTTCTGCATGAATATATTAGGTTGGTTTAGCATTTACCTAACCACTGTTTTTGTTATAAAATGGGAAATTGGGATGGTAGTAAAGACAAAAAACTACATGAGAATATTTTAAACAGTAGGGCCATGAACTTTTGAGGAGAATCTCTTGAGTTCACCAAGGAAATGGTTAAAAGAATGAGGAGAATGAGGACAGTGTCAAGATAATTAAGTTCTCGGATAAAAAATTCAGCACAGCCAAGATAAATAGTCAACAAAGAGGTTTCACAATCACAGGTAGGCAGGCAGAGCTTGACAGATGTCAAACTGGAAGGTACAAAGGAAAAGCTATCTACAATAATGACTACATTCTTCAGAAAGGTACAGCTAGACACTTCTTACACTTGTCAGTTCCTTAGATTTTTTTCTAACTTTAGAAGACAAGTGCAAAATTCTTTCCAAACATTTGTATATAGAACAAACATTGGTTTGAAGGGAGTTACCATACATACTGTGTCAAGGCTAGGTTATATTTTGTCATTGTAGACATTTTACTCCCTCCATATTTTATATCAATAAAAGAGACCAATGACTAAAATAAGGGGGCTCTATGTCTTCACATGGGAAAATCTCAGTGTTATTTTACATTTAATAAATATGTCTTTTATATACATCCTCATGTTGTCATTAAACATCATTCAAATATAGGCCTTTGCTGTGATAGAGGTACTAATGACAATGCTGGATATTTTAAGGGAAGCCATAAGAAGGAATTGGCAGACTAGACATTGGGTAAGCAGAGTCCTGGAAAGCTTATATATTTTTCAGAAGCAAATATTAAATGGGGTTGGCCAGGTGTAAAGTGATGGATCAGGAAATAAGCAGTGAAACAGGACTGGACCAGAGCATATGAGACAAATTTAAGGAATTTAAATTTCGTCACTCTGATTTCCATGAGTATGAAGGAGATATGGGAAAGCAAGCTAGGAGATTTAGCAACTTCTGGAAATATTAACTTCTGATAAAATCTCACAAAGCAAAATTAGTTTGATAGTCTATTCTATTTCTTCCTTTGTACTTCAACAAAATATCACAAGCCTTTCTTGGGAAAGCAGGATGGAGGGGAATATCTGCTGAGAACCATAGGTACTAAATTCATCTCAGTATGATATTTGTAATTTGTTTTCACAAGTATTCAATACATCCACAGGTTTAGAGGTTTTGTTTGGTATGTTTTTTGTTTTGGTTTGGTTTGGGTTTTTTTAAAGAGAAGAAAGGAAAGAAAGAGAAACATTTGCAAGAACAACCGTACCCTATTTCAGAAATAATGTTTGCTGGCAAACAAGTACAGTATGTGCTCTAAAACAGTTTAATCTAATACAATATAAACTGAATTACTTCTTGAATTGCCACCTTCCAAAACAAGTAATAGTTCAGAGGATGAAAATTACTGATCGATTCTGCTGATTATATATATTTATTGTAGGTTGTGCTATAAATGTACCAGACATGGAATAAGCCAAGTCTTTCATTCTACAAAAAAAACCACAAAATCCTCAACAAAACCAACACACAACACATCAATTTTTTCTAGTACACTGGAAACATATTTTTCATAGAAATAAACACACTTTGCAACGTTTTCTTTTAGTCTTTTATTTTGATAAAATAAAAGGTACATAGCAGGGTGTCGTGTAACAAACTGTCTCTTGAAATTGCAACAGGACACTCTATATGCCTACTGGCCATTTAATTTAATGGGATTTTTATTAGGATACACATACTGGTTTATTTAAACCACAGGGGTCTTTGCAAGTAAAAGCACAATTTGAACATTGAAAAAGAACAATCACACTTATTTTATTTTTAAAATTAAATAGATTGCATTTTGATTCAACTTTTTAAATTGGTTTTTTCCTAACTATTTTATGAATTTCACTTCTGTTGCAGTATAAAATATAATTCAGTTCTTTAATTGTCACTGCATAACAATACAATTGCTTTGAGAATATCAAGAGACTTTACAACTAAAGGGCATTATCTTTGCACCACAAGCCTGCAAGTAAACTTTGCATCCCAAAAATTTTCTTTGTTTTCCTACTTGAGGGAACATTTCTATTTACTTCATATTTTCACATGCTAATATTTATATGCATGGAGGCAGAAAAAAGGCTGTATGGATGACCATAAAAATCTGAAATATCTATCATGACAGTCTTTAGACTTCTGAATTTACTTTATTTGACTGCTGTTCCAGTTACTTAGTTATAGCTATATTTTAGAAATAGCTATATTATTAATGAGATTCATTCACATTGTGATCACAATTTTGCATTTAAGTTTATTAATATTTTAATTTCTTTCTTAAACTACCTCATTAAGGTTTTCTAAAGTGAAACATCAAAAACTGCAACACAAAATTTTGGGGTTGCAGTATGGACATTACAAAGTAACAAAACTTCTCACAGGAAAATGAATGTTTTACTGATACATGCTTCTTATACCTAGGGATCATTTGAAGTTCAAAAAATCTTTTTGTATTTACCTGAAGTAGGCATTTTTCATATTGTAAAGCACAGTTTTAAAAAACTGCTATTTGTAAGAAGTAACCAATAAAAAATAAATCAAGAAATAAAAAATAGTAATGCCAACATCTATAGGATGGTTAAAAATATTCCAGCCAAGAACACGGAAAAAATGGATGTTAATAGGATTATATAGGATGTTAATAGTATACAATTATTTTCTTAGATCAAGGGAAAATTGGCCAAGAGCCTATACAGCAACAATGTACATTAAAAAAACATTATCAAGCATTCAAGATTGTTAGAATTTCATGGTGCCACAAATGAAATGTTACTGTGTTTTTGAAAACCAGTACCAAATACCCAGCTTGCATTGACAAATATGGAAAATTTCCAGTGTTAATCACTACTTGACCTAGGCTAGTTGTGTTACTTCCACAAACAAAAGCAATGAACAAATTCCTTCATCATGGATTATGAATGTATCAAATACTAGTAGTGTCCACATATTAAATAAAATTATTACTGAATCACACTGTTCAATGCAAAAAAGGATGACCATTCTTTTCTGAACTATCTGCATCTATGGACCTGTATATGGTGTTTCTACTGTGCATATATTTAATATACTATATTCTCTACAATTCTGTGATTCTGTATGATTAGTAGATTTGCTTTTCATACTGAACATGTAAATTCAAAGACTTGCAAAGGTATTTATGTTTGAACTAAAGCTTTGCCATCTCCCGTTCCAAAAATAGAAGTAATTTAGCAAAACAGGGACGAGTTGGACCTTTAAGAGGCAGGTTACCACTCCTCTCTGCAAATAATGAATAATCAGCTACAAATATTCAAAATGAATGATTTATTAATAATAGATGAATTTCAAACTGTTGGCTGACATTGCAAGTACTCACAAATAGCAATTAATAATTGTATTAAAATTGAACTAGAAATCTTTATTGATTAAAATATTTATAATGAGAAAAAGGGCTAAATTGACAGAGTAGTGGGCATGCCTCTGAGCTCACTTTTATAGGATTAATTCTACTGATTTTGATAAAGTCAGGTTTGCTTGTTGGTTGTTTCTAATTCACAACAGTCTAACTGAATAGAGATAAACATTAATTTTTATAGGCAAGATAGTAAATTTCTGTTTAAAATATCAAGAAGACTCAGTGTGTAAAGGCCACATGTGACAGAAAAAAGCTAAGTAATAAGCACAAGAGGCAAACATTACATTATTACTTAATGAGATTACCTTAAAATGAAAACATGTTATTCCAAATTAAATTACATAATTCAAACAGTCTTGTTTCAAGTTCTGTGAGTTAGTCTATGGAAGTGAGGAACTGGTGCACAGCCTTATTTGTTTTTAGGAGGTGTGACACTGGAGACTGCATTCAATTTTGGTACTAAACCATAAGAGAGAAGCTGATGTCCTGCTTCAGAGTGTATTTTACTTTTCTATATTGCTTAAAACTGCAGAAGACAGGATTTATTCTGTACAATTTATTCAGTACTGTAACAACAGAGCAAACATCATTCTGGGATCATCACAGACTAGCTTGATGTTTGGAACTTGTAATATGATTCTTACAGCATGGTTTCCTTTTGAAGATATGGTTGTACAAGAATTATGCAACTCTTTTCTGTTCTGAGAAAAAGCCAGATCCTTGTCTGATTCCAGAATATGAAAACTAACAAGGTCACTCAGATCCACACTGTCCTTTCTTACTGATCTATACTTCATTCACTGAAAATGTAATCCAGTATTATGTCACGACATTCAAATTTAAATCTCTCAAATCACTGCAAATAACAGGAAGTTATGAAGAGGTAATTAAAAAGTATATAGAGCACATTGAAAAAGGAATTTACAAGAGTGATTAAATGTCTAATCACAATACACTGCAGAAGAGAGCATATGTCACTGTCAGTAAATCTGAGAGGTTTATAACTCATGTTTAAGTTTATAATTGGGCACTGTAAAATAAAAAAAAAGGAAAATAATTGTAATTGTATATTTTAATGAAAACTGCAGGTATCAAACCACTGGATATTACAGTTAGAGATAGAAGATACTGCAGATTAAATTATCTTATTTTCTACTAGTTATCACTTTGAATGTGCCAAAAGCCAGCTCTCTGATGCTGCCAATCTCACAAAATCACAAACATAGCTTTTCCTTCAAAATCATGCTTTTGATTTTAAAATTGGGAAATTTTACATTGACATATATTCTCTTCCCTGGTGAGATATTACCACTTGAACACATATGAAGAAAACCTCTTCTCTCCCAGAAGAAAGAGTAAATTACCTCCGCAAAAGCTTTTTTATACATAGAGCAGGAGATAAGGAAAAACTTGATATGAGTGAAAATAGAATTGTCAAAGCAGAAAAATCTTCTTTCAGCCAGCAACATTCTAGCTTCATACAAGGGCTACAACTTACAAACTGTAAAATCCTCAGTTGCTTCATTTTTATCATCATCTGATTAAAAAAAAAAAGGAAAAAAGACAATATTCAGTCTTCAATTGTTCCTCCTCAAAAGGCTTATGTCAGACAGAATAAGGTCAGTTCCAAGAAATCTAGAAACATATTTCCATTGTACATCTATATGAAAGGAATTATATTAAAGAAATAATACTATAAGAAATCCAGAATGCTAGCAGGTAAAAGATACACAAAGCATTGTGCAATCACCTCTTCAGGACAGAAAATCCTGACTGGGACTATTGCACTGAGCTATACTTAATTCATTGTAAAAAAATCAGTGAGGTTTAAAAGCTTCATATAGAGTCTCTAATTGAATTTAGGTGAAGCAAAACTAATGTACTGTTTGGCATATCTGAATCACCCTTCCTAAAAGAAGCATTTTACTTTTTCCTGTGGTTTTTGAGCAAGGATTCTGCTTGCAGCCTGTAACCTGTGCTAAACAAGTGTTGATGGGAATACTTGTGAGTTAGAGGTGCTGTCCTACTCAAAACCACTCATTCACCTCTGGAACACACCATCAGATACAGAGCTGTAACTTGAAGTGGTGCTGTGCAGAAGGCCACATACTCTAAGCCCTGTACGGATCACTGTTCTCATCTGATCCTTACCTATCCATGAGCAACCCTGTTGTTTTTGAGCTCCAAAGCACAAACAGGAAGAACCTCTTCAGGAGCTTGTAAAGTGGGAAGCATGTAAAATGGGAGAAACCACGTGCACAGCCTCCTGAATTCTACAGAATATGCATACCAAAAGGTTTTTTAAAAAGATATCCAATACTGAGAAAATACTTCCTTTCTCAGAATATAGTTAAATGCATTCTCATACTATGCCACATACTTCCTATTCAATGACTATATACTCAATTTGAGGGCAAAATAAAAACTTAGCAATTATATCAAATTAACAGAATTAATTTTCTGTAGTTTGCCAGTAATACATGTAGAACATCAGTACACCAAACAGATCTGTAGGTAGGTAAGTAGACAGATAGATAATAGCTAGACAGAAAAACACATAGGTAGACAGGCAGAAACAGCTTTCACTAGACCAGGGTGCTCAAAGGAACATCCAACCTGGCCTTGAACATGTCCAAGGATGGGGAATTCACAACTTCTCTGGCCAACATATTCTAGTGTATCATGAAGAATTTCTTCTTAATATCTAATCTAACAATACCCTCATTTGTTTAAAGCCTTTACTCCTCATCCTTACGCTATGTGCAATTGTAAAAAATCCCTTTATGGGCTTTCTTGCAAGCCTCCTTTAGGTACTGGAAGTCTGCTCTGAGATCTCCTTAGAGCCTATTCTCCAGGCTGAACAAGTAAAATTCTCTCAGCCAGCCTTTATAGGAGGTCTTTATGTGTTCCAGCCCTCTGACCATCTTCATGGTCCTTCTTGGGACTCACTCCACCAGGTCCACATAGTTTTTTGTTGCGGTCCAGAGCTGGATGCAGTATTCCAGGTGGGATCTCAGGTGAGTAACATAGAAGTGGGGGGGTGGGGGGGTGGGAAATATTCTCTCCTAGCACCCTGCCCACACTTCTTTTGATGAAGGCCATAACACATTTGGCTTTCTGGGCTGCAGATGCTCACCAGTGGGTCATTTTGAGCTTCTTGTTAACCAACACTCCCAAGTCCTTCTTCTTAGAGTTGCCCTCAACCCACTCTCTACCCAGCCTTTATTTTTGCTTGGGATTTCCTTGACTAAGGTGCAGGACCTTGCACTTGCTTTTGCTGAAGGTTTTCTATGAAGTTTGAACTGACTCACCTCTCAAGCCTATGAAGGTCCTTCTGGATGGTATCCCTTGCCTCCAGCATGTCAATGGTAGCACACAGCTCCGTGTCTTCGGCAAAGCTGCTGAGGGTGCACTCAATCCCACCCTCTATATCATCCATGAAGATGTTAAATAGCAACATCCCCAATACCAACCCCAAAGGAACATCACTCTTCACTAGTCTCCACTCAGCCATCAGGCCACTGAAGAGAACTCCTTGAGTGCAGCCATCCGATTCCTTTTCCACTAAATGGCCCATCCATGTGTGTCCACTTTAGAGACAAATATATTGTGCAGGACAGTGTCAAATGCTTTACCCAAGTCTAGGCAGATGACATTGGTTGCTCTTATCCACCAGTGTTGTAAACCTTCTGAACATCAAACTGATCAGTGCTTTTTTCAGTCTTTAATGCTAGCAAGTATGGATCACTGCCTGAAACGGGTAATACTGTTTTCAGTTTTTCTTGTTCTATTGCTTGAGTGTCTACAAAGGGTTGCTTGTCTGTGCAAGTGCTATTAGTTGCCATGACAGTATTTGTGCTATCAATAAAGCAGCAGTTAGTTTGAAATCTCCTGTTCCCAAAGGATGCTTGGTACTTGCTATAAAACATGCAAAGACAGAGTCTGTCTTTCATGGTTCAGATCTCCAGAAAAAAATGAGATACAGGGCCACCAATTACTCTTAACATGCCCAGCTACTGTCTTTAATTTTGTAAGGCAAAACCTTTCTATAATTCTTTGATTCTGTGATATTTCACATAAGCAGTGGTGAGAATTTTGATTTCCTGAAGGGGAAGAAACACAGGAAAAGACAGAAAGATTGAACTCTTGAACAAAATGGACCTGACCACATAAGGAACTGAAGGGCTCTTTTTAAGGTCAGTTCTGCTTTGAGGAAGTCAGCACAGACAAGTTCTGCCTGTCTCCTCCAACTTAAAATATTCTGTGATTCAATGACTCAGCCGATGGATTCCTTCAAAACTTACTCAGGATCTTCTTTTAGTCAGATTTAGAGTGTGATTTCAGAGGGTAGGGGGCACTGGCATGCTCAGCATGACCAAATTCAGAGGGCAATCTCCAGTTTTATGTAAATGCCAGTTTATAACAATAAGGAAAGAGAAAGTACAGCTCCAAGAGCACCTTGAAGAGTAGGGTCTCTCATTTTCAATATCATTCAAAAACAACCAAAGCAGACTACTGCAAAACTATCTCATGGAGAAGCTTCCCATATATATGCACACAGGTAGAGGAAAGCTTTGTTCTTTAGAATGCAAAGGGCAACAACAGGAAAAAGTGTCACCTGATGGCACAGGCTGTGGTACAGTTCATAAAATGATTTCACATTAAGGAGATATAGCGCCCATCTAAGATTCTGAAACACTCAAAATTCATTTTAGTGCTCAACTCTACCAGCTGAAATTTTGCACAAAGAGCATCTGTAGGCGGAATTGAAAAAACAACATAAGGTCCAAGAGACACTTCCATTTTCCTGAATCAGTCATAAATATAATGCTACGGAAGGAGGGTAGCTTTAATGAAATAAGTTATAAGATAAATAAGCAATATATGAACTTTGAGGCTATTATTAATTAAATAATTCAGTTGCGAATATGTTGCAAAGCTTTCTCTCTGTGCTTTGTTCTGTTTTGTTTTAATATGGAGGAAAAAATATAAATGACTGAACTAGCAATATCTATTTCTGTAATAAGTATACATAATTTAGAACACAAATAATTTTGATGACAAAATGCATTTGCAGGTCTCTTTTTAAATTTGTTTCATGCTTTTTTGTATAAGCTGTGGGAGACATAGAATTTGATATAATTAAAACTATAAATAGTAAGACTTGCTTCTTAAAAGTACCAAAGATTTGAATTCAAGGGCTATTTTCTTCAATTTTCACTCATTTGTTGACTAGGCAGAACCTTTAACATTTATCTTGCTTTTAGATCTTATACCATTTATTGCAAAAATGCCTGTGGAAAGAAAGAACCAAGAACTGTTATGACTAATCCCCAAAAGACATCATAGGGTGCATCAGTTGTCCCTGATTTTTGGCCTTTTTGGCTGTTGACATTTACTGTTCCTTTTTGGAGCCATTAGGAAACTGCAAAATATAGCTTCTGGTACAGTGAATGTCCCCAGTGACAGGAGACCAGGACAAACCTAAAAATTATTTGGTGTAAATGAGGAGATCTTGGAATCTACAGGTTGTTAAAAAAAAAAAAAGCAATGACAAGTAGGACCTTTTTGGATCATCAGCTTTCCACTTATACAGAAGAATAGCACATTAGATAAAGATATATTTACTTCTACAAATTAGACAAGATGGAGAAAACTGAATTTTCAAATAATGCAAATTAATGGAAAACAAAATGCAAATCAAAACTAGCTTTTATTTAACACTTAGTAAAATTAATTTGAATTAGATAAGCAAAAACTACTGCAACATGAATTAAACTATGTAGTACCAAAGTCCCTATGTCTCCAGATCACCAGCTGATAAGAACTGCACTTCTGAGAACCCAGGGACTTCAGTAGAGCCCCTACCCTGGAGTAAGTCTCTAAATCAAACAGCAAAGTTATTGTGATTCTGGATCTCAAGCTTGATCCAGATCTGCTTCTCTTTCAGCTCCATAGAAGGTGACTGAAGAATAAACAAAATTTTTCAGAATGAAGAATTGTTTTATAATGAAGAAAGTATGCTGGGACTAGTTCCCAGACCTGCTACAGCCTCTGTTCTGACCTCAATCTCTCTATTATTCAGTTCCTTATCTGTAAAAAAAAAGACAATAATCCTTCTGTTCTCCCATTCTTTGTCTGACTTGATTCCCTGAAGTGTCATATCTTTCGAACAGCAACTGATTTCATTTGAGTATATTTCCTGGTCATTCCATATCTACATTTTAATCCCAGCTGAGGAGACAGAGGTTCTTTTAATACAAACAATTAAAAAAAATCACAGAGTGTTTTTTTGAGAACAGAATCATATCTGAAACCTAACAATGTAATACTGAAAAGCTTTCATGGTATAATCACTGTATATAACGTCCACTTTGGAACAAAAAGAAGTGTTGGGGGAAGGGGTAAGTGGTGAATAAAATACTGGCAAAATATTTTGCTGAAGCTCTAAGTTAACAACCTAATTACTTGAAATAATTTATATGAAGTTACCAATTTTTACTGAGTATATGGACATGTGAGGTCCTGCATCCTTTTAGACAGGAAAGGATCCAGTATCCTGGATGCTTTTCCTACATAGCAAGTTAGGGAGATTACCCCACTTCCATAGGCAAACTGTCCTGTCTTAAACGAATTAAAATTAACTGCAACATTAACATGAATATAGATAAATTGATGCATAAAAAACTCCAATATTAAATATATTAAAAGTTAGCAAAGTGCTTTGATCAAGACCATCTGAGAACCTGCAAGGCAGCATGAAGACTGACTGAAAAAGATTCCCGGATCATTTCTCAAAATGATACCAAAATTATTCCCAAAACCATACCTGTCATGGGGAACATTAAGTACCAATACAGCTGTTGGATAAAAACAAAACTAATCAAGCATGCATCATCACAGAGGGCAATTTTATGATCCAGAAAGGAGAGGATTTAATTAGCAAGAAGGAACTAATAGAAATTGTGAAAAATAGTGACATTCAATACTTTTTGACCACAAGCTGCTTCAATTTAACTAAGCAACATTCTCCCTGAACAAACAAAAATAAAATACTGTATTTTCTAAGCACAAAATGACATAACTGAGATGGTTAGTAGTAACTCTTTCCAATGTCCAAAGGCCATTGCAGCAGTAGATTGATCAGGACACTACTTCAGAAGCTTAAATCCCAAAAATATTTGCTGAAATAAATGTATTTGGAAACAAGTTATGTAAGATGTAAGGCAATTGAAAAAATATTATAATGTTAGGGTCAAGAGACTAAGGAAGATATCTGCAGATCTGATGACTGGACAAAGAAAAATAAGTGAAATTTAGTTCATCAATAAATAAGGAGTAGGATTAAATAAATTATATGAACACGTCATCCTAAGGCTCAATTTAGAAGTGATAGTGATACACAAAATGAATAAAACAGCTTTGAACATTTTGTAGGTAATACAGAACACAGATTCTAGGGATTCAAGGACTCTACTAACAAACCTACTGAACCACTAACAATTTTTGAAG
This sequence comes from Passer domesticus, assembly GCF_036417665.1. Lineage (NCBI taxonomy): Eukaryota > Metazoa > Chordata > Aves > Passeriformes > Passeridae > Passer > Passer domesticus. Next base: position 25,516,442 of record NC_087474.1, on the reverse strand, counting down.
CCATATAGAATTAGAAAGTATTAGAAAGTATTATTAGAAAAAGCAAACCTAACAGTGATCATAAATAATGAATAGAGAGAAGATAAATCTTTAGGAGCCATGTATTTAACTCCATTGCTTAGGGAAACATATATAATGTTAGTAGTGTAGGAAAATCATAGGAAGAAGCCTAGAATTTTGTAGTGCGGTTTGAAGAGAGACACAGATAATTACAGACCTTCTTCAGCCTGGTCACTCAGGCAGGAGATCTGGTAACAAATTAAAAGAGACCATCAGAGTTTGTCTCTTATGATGAGCGTTCAATATCCCTCCTCGTTTCCTGCAGACCCACACATGTTCATCCACCTATGTTCTCTGCCTCTAGAAAAACAAAAGATGGATGTGGGGATATGTCTTCCCAAAATTTTTCACCTCGAAGTGTGCAGTCACAATAGAACACCAGCAAATATCCCACCTTTCCCTAGGCTGAGTAAAGTAATAATAATCTTACAAGCCTTTCATATTCTTGCTCCTCTGTGGAACTAATACATCTATGACAACTTACCCCTAAGTGAACATTTAGAAGATTACTGTCATGGCGCTTGTGGATTAAAGAAATGCAGCACATTGCATGCATACACATGTTGGTTTTACGTAGCATCAACTAAAATACCAATATGCAATAACATGCTATGAGAGAATAACCTAGAAACAAACACTGACGAAAGGACTTCAAGTCATAATGAACAGTAAATTAGGTATATGTTTCTAGAGCAAATTTGAAACAAGAAGGAGTCAATATGTTTTGGGAAATGTTTGAAGGGACAGATGGGTTAAAAACTGGCTGGATGGCTGGGCCCAGAGTGTGGTAGTGAATGGTGCTGCACCCAGCTGGTGTCCAATCACTGGTGACATTCCCTAGAGCTCAGTATTGGATCCAGTCCTGTTTAATATCTTTATCCATGATCTGGGTGAGGAGATGAAGAGCAAGGCAGTTAATCTGCTGGGGGTTAGGAAGGTTCTGCAGAGTGACAGACTGGATCTATAGGCTGAGACCAATGGTATGAAGATCAGCAAGTCCAGGTGCTGGATCCTGCACTTGTGTCACAACAACCCCATGCAGCACTACAGCTTGGAGAGCTGCCCAGTAGAAAAGGACCTGGGGGTGCTGCTTGCCAGCCGGCAGGCTGACCACGAGCCAGCACGTGCCCAGGTGGCCAGGAAGGCCAGTGACATCCTGACATCAATAGCACAGCCAGCAGGACTAGAGAAGAGATTGTCACCCAGCACTGGTGAGGCCACACCTCAAATCCTGTGTCCAGTTCTGAGCCCCTCATTACAAGGAAAACACTGAGGTTTTGGAGAGAGTCCAGAGAAGGAAAATGGAGCATGTGAAGGGTCTAGGGGGTAAGTCCTATGAGGAGTGGCTGAGGGAGCTGCAGGTGTTCAGCCTGGAGAAATAGAGACTCAGGGCAGAACTTTTTGCTCTCTACAACTACCTGAAAGAAGGCTGTAGCCATCTGAAGGTCACCCTCTTCTCCCAGGAAACCAGCAACAAGACAATAGGAAATGGCCTCAAGCTGGGCCAGGGGAGGTTCACTTTGGGCAACAGGAAGAATTTCTTCATGGAAAAAGCTCTCAAATATTGACATGGACTGAGCAGGGTAGTGGTGGGATCACCATCCCTGTTCAAGAAATCACTGATCATGACACAGTGCTGTAGTTTCGTTAAAAAGGTGCTGGTGTCAAAGGTAGGACATGATGCTCTTGGAGGTCTTTTCCAACCTTAATGATTTTATGGCTCTATGGTCCTATGATTCTATAGCATGACGAAGTCATAAAAAGTCATTCTTTGAGGTCTGAATACCAAATTGCACCTAAAATACTGTAGACAGGCTTCTTAGGAGTGTATAGATAAGTTGAAAAGAATTCAGAGAAGAGAATCAAGAGTCATGCTGCTACTGCAGAAATTGTCATCTTATTAAAGAGCCAAAATGCTGGTATATAAAAGCAAGAGCTTTTAAATAATGACAGAGTACAAGCATCAGACAAGAGCAGAGACTACCAGGATGAAAGGCTTTATACATGGGTCAGCAAGATGAGCTTCAAAACTTGACTTTTGAGCAGGAGATGTGTTTGTTTATGTCCAGAAAAGAGGCAGAACTCCAGATAATAGACAACTCAAACTATACCAGTGGGAAAAAAAAAGAAGGAATATGTTTTGAAGCACATTATGATTTGGCAAAAGGAAAATAACCCTATTTTATGTGACAGTATTCCTTTTTCTTCTTTATCTGGGTAATATTAAGGGCAATATAAAATGCAGTATGCAACATAGTAATAAAGAAGAATAATTAAGAAGTTTCCCTTGTTTTTATTTCTTTTCATTAAGTGACTACCAAAAAAATGAAACCTCTTCTTTGCTTTAAACAAAGCTCATAAGGAACAAAGTTCTGTTGTGTTGTTTTTGACAAATACATGTATTTAAATCTTATGCAGTCATTTTGTTTTATAAATTAACAACAATAACTAATAACAGCAGGAGCCAATGTGTACTTTGGTAAACATATCAAGAAGAGAGTAAATAATAATAAAATAAATAATAATAAGAGTAGATAGCAAATTTGCCTATGATTTCTTGGAATTAAAATATGGAGAAAGTGGAAGGAAATACCTTTGGTTTCTAAAGATCTTTAAAAAGTTACAACAGAAATATTCACAAAATTAAAAAAAATATTAATATAATGAAGACAGTCAGATAAATATCAACAAACAAAGGTGGAAGGAGGATCAAAAAGAGGCCAAGTAGGATATAATTTAAAAACTATATTAAGCAGAGATATTAAAAGATAATGTCAAGACAGAGTCAAAGAATAATGAAAAGGCAGAGAGAACTGGCCTGACAGAATGCACATGCAATGCTGCTGCTGCATCTTCTGAGCCTGCACTGTATAAAGGAAAATTTTTGAAAAGATGGTATATAAACTGTCAAATTGAAACTGGAGCAAAATTATCAAGAACCAATTGATAAATGTCTTTTTCATTCTAATCTTTGCTCTGAGAAAAGTTAAAATTTATTTATAACATTTAAAGCATGATAGGTAGATATTTTTTGAAAGAAAAAAAAAAGAAATTTGAGAGAGAAAACAGAAGGCAACCATAATAAAAGTTCCCAGAATAAAAGGACCCTACTTAATTTTTCCTAAAACACAAGATTTTTTTCCCCCCCAATACTTAAAGCCACTATATCTTATAATTGGAGAACTCTGTTGAAATAATGCTTTTTCTCCTTTTCATAAACCTAGTGGATTCCAATTTGGTTGATTTCAAATCAACCTGGACACTTGCCAAGGAAAAAACAGTGCTAATGAATTCCTAGGTTGAATGTACCATCTCTGAATTTTAGCACATTTTAAGAAAATATCAACATGCATTAATCAGGCAACATAGGACTATTTCATTTCTCCAATATTTTTTTTGCTCAAAGGGCCAGAAAATTCAAATAACAATTGGAAGACTCAGAAATACCTCACACATTAGTCATCACTCTTTGTCAATAACTGAATATAAACCAGAATGCTTGGGTCTATTTGCATTGTTATTACACTTGTTTACAAATTGATCTGACTTCAGGTTTCTTAACAAGTGGCTTGATTTCATGAAGACACAAATTTCTCTGAAGCACTTACATTTCTGCAATCAATGCTCTATTTTGCCTAAGTGACCATTAACTTTATCAGCATTACTGCAAGCTGCAGAAATTTGTTGCAGATACTTTAGTACTGTAACAAATTTCTGCATACTTAGCTGTAGGATCAGCAGAATTTGGAAATACAGATTAGGGCTCACTTCCCTCTCATCATGAATGAGTAATTCAAAATTACCTCTGGACAAAAGAGAGGAAAACAATACTGGATGTTCATAGGCAGAGAACAACCTCCTTATGCAGCAGGAATATATGTGACATAGGACTTAGCAGTCAAGAAATAATTTTCCCACTGTCTTCCCTTCACACATCCTTCTTGCAGCAACCACTGACCAAGGCTTCCGTTCTGAGCATTATCAGTAGCTGTAATGTCAGGGTAGAGTTCAATTTTACATTGAACTAGCACTATCCTTGCTAAAGCTGTAGGTTTTAAGTAGCATTTTTTCTACCAGACCATAAATAATTTTTCAGTACAGGTGGGTAGGAAATACTTTCCTATTGCATAAGATTTCATTTTCCTTTATTCCAAATCAAGAAGAAAAATAATATTATCCAGACTTTATCAATTGTTCAAGCAGAATATATTTCAACTATACAGGTTGTTCAGTTTCCTTTTGGCCCATTATGATCCTTTACATTATTTAAAGACCATACAGTTTTCAAACAAAAAAGATACATATTTTTGAATAAAGAATTTATTATATACTTATTACAAATTCTTTCTAATGTTCCATATGTCCCACAAACTGTTTCATTTGGTAGACAACATTCCCCCTACAATAATGAACAGGAACACTTTGGTTCCTTGTTTTTCAGACCACTGCCCATTTGCCTTCATGTGCACCAGGGTACACACTGTCTTGTCAGTCTATAAAGTAATTTCTGAAAGATTTGTTTAGTGTGGCTCATTACCACAAAACTTAGTGTGGCTAGTATTGCAAATTGAGAGCATCTGTAATTGTAATGCTCCCAATTTAGCTCTGTTTTTGCTGTTAACCAGACTTACTAGCATTTTTAATTCAGAATATTACTTGTTGAATAGAAAGTATCGCAACCGATGATGGCTGTTGGGTATAATACAAAATTTCCAATTTGATAGGATTAGCTGAGAAACTATGTTCAATTTCCTTGTAGTATTGTTTTGGGTACAAAATTGCCAGGGAATGGAATAATACTGTGTTCCAACAGTGCATAGCCAATGTTATAGTATCCACCATACTACCATATATGCCACCATATCATAGGGTCTTCCAAAACAAATAACTTGAGGAAAAATTTAAGTGCTTAGCTACATAATCACTGGCAGTGTTTCAGAGTTTCTATGTGTGAATACTAGAATAATAATAAAATAATAGTACATTTCAGATGGACTAGAAGGTCTAGAATTCATTTAGGGCCTATGGGAAAATGAGACAACTGAGAGAATAAAAATGTTTGGGTTTATAATCGCCTTTTTTTAAATTCAGCAAGATATTTTGTCCCTTTTTCTAATGACTATGAATGTTTTTCCTAATGAAATGAAATAGGAGAGAGAAGATTGTATAAATGTCAATTTAGAGATACAGATTTTTTAAGAAATGCTATTTTCAGACTGAGACACTTGCGTTTATCTGCAGAAATAACTCAGCAGTACCTGTCTATATGTTTAAAACTGATTAGAGAAAGTCTGAAACCTCCAAACAGGTGAGGAATCCCCACAATGCTGATATCCCTGTAGGCTTGTTAGAGTTTCACCCTGAAATACTGATTATAGATATTCCTTCACACATGTGGACTGAAGCACAGTAATTGAGTCCTCGTGTGTATAGCAATTAGCAAACCAATGCTAATTTTGAGTGTAATTCAGACCCAATTCTCCTTGTACTATTATATAATGGAAAAATTTCAATTCTCCATAGCGATATTCAAAAGCAAGTCACTACAACAGATAGCTACAGATCATACAAGAATAAATTGCAAGCTAATCCTACACCTTGATAATAATTGCTACTTAGCTCTGTTGCTTGATTTTTTTAATATATTTTAGGATAAGAATATTGATTTGGACAATAAATTTGCATTTACAAACAGTTTATGTATTTAAAATTTGCAGATTACTTTTGAACAGTTCCTATGATTTTTTCCATACATCAAAGTACATGATTTTTTTTGGTAAATTGTGCAAAAAGAAGACCCAAGGATAGAAATTAATCATCCGAGGAATGTCATCTCTTTTTGTGGACTCTGGAGGTAATACCAACGACTACCTGACACTAGGTATCACACCTCTGGATGGAAACTGTTAGGTAAAATGGATCCTTTTCAAATTAAATATTTTTCCTTGAAAAAAGCCTGATCTTTTTTGCTAAATTTCTCACTAGAACAATTTTTTAAGAACACCATATTTTATACTGAATTTTGCATTGCAGGGAAATGAACAGAAAAAAAGCATTTCCACGTAGTTCAGTTTGACCTAAAGCTATGAACCTTCTTGAACTTCTACTGTTACACTCTTACCTTTTTCCTGCATGAATTCTTCTGCATGGATTTTTATATAAAAATACATATTACAAAGTGGAAAATAAATTTAAAATAAAAACCTAAACATTAGGTTAGAAAAAAAAATTATGTTTACATCATTTTAATTTCCTCCTTTCAAAATAGTATTTTACAAAAAATAAAGTATATTATGAAATACATTTTGATTAAGTAGAATGTTCAAGTGCATCCCTAGAGCAGGCAAAAATTTTCACTCATGTTTTACACATCATGGATTGTCTGCTGGAAGCTCATAAGTTAAACTCCAGAGGTGACAGAGGCACACAGAACACCTTGCACCTTGAACGGAACACCCAAATACTTGAATCTACAGTCAGGCAGAACTGTGGAATTAGGATTTTTAAATACATGAAATTTCCCTTGATTGCATACATAAAATTCTGTTTTACAAGAATTAAAATGGATATCACATATATAACATATATCATAGTTTGTGATATATATAACATATGTTTGTTATATATACAGCATATGTTTGTTATATTAAATACACTAATTTAAAGAAAAAACTCAAATATTTATGCAGTTCTGGCCTACTCAGCATAAAGGCCAGAACCCAAAATGCAGAAAATAATGTAGTACTTATCGACATATATTTGTCTGAAATATATTCAGACAAACTTAGCTGAACTGTGGTTTTGTTCTGGTTAAATATTTATTTGAGGGCAGGAGAGGGAGTATATAAAAAACATCTCAGAATTGAAACTGGAATGAATTTCTCTTTCTAAGAGAAACATACAGTATTTTGCAAGGTAAATATAACTGTCATGCTTTTCTTCTGAGTAAGAAAAAATGAGGTCTATTTGAGTTGGTTTATTTGTTACTATGCATTGAAATCTACAAATCTGCTATTGCTTTTTCAAAACTGCAAAATACTACTTTTTCACGTTCATCTGTTATAGCACAGCAGTCATGCAGAAAATGGGGATACAATTCTGTGTCTGCAGACACAATGAAGTTCTTGGAACTCCACACTCTAACCAGATCCTGAACAGAAAATACTTTGTGAGATTTGTATATTGCCATCTGAAGTGAAAGCTTACTTCATTTAAGACTCAATTTGTTGAGCTGAAAAATGATGACTCGTATTATATTGGCTCTGTTCTTTCACAACCCTCAGCTCTGTTGAGACAAGACATCTGACTCAGCTGAGAGTTCAGGAAGTCTTAAGCATGCTGCATTCCCATCTACTATTTCATGTACTAATTTTCCTCAAGATTTCTTTTTCTTCAGGCTTTAACTTATTATCTTCATTTTCTGTCTCTCATTTGTTCATTTGAGCTTTTTAAAGCAGTCTATGACTTCTATATCAATATTTTTTTTTTCTGAAAAACAGAATTAAACATCTTTTCTTCTCCTCCATAGTGCCCTTTTCACCATCTCATGATAAAGAAGACAACTGAACCAGTACAGTTAATCACCCTCTTTTCATTCTTACTACAAAACAGAACTTTCACCCAAAACCTGCAAAAAAGAAAGTGTTTTTCAGAACATACATGGGAAGTCAACTGTGGAGACCCTGCGGGTCATCCCCTATGTTAGGAAGACACAAGAAGCTTCTCTCAAAAAGCTGTTAAGATCCCATTGGCTCCTTCCCCTGTTCCTATGTCTGTTCCAATGTACCCGAGCCACTCCCTCCCTATTCCTTGATTGGCCCTGATCTTTGGACTGCCCCAGGGTCCCTCGGTAGGGAGAAACCTGGACCGTCCTTGTGTGTGTGCCTTGGACCTGAACATCTGACTGCACGGCTGAATTAAACATCTGTGGGCACCATGCAAAGGCCCTTTTTGCTTCTTAACTCTGGACTTTACTAGCAGCAATTCGGGCTGCAATAGTCAATCCCTAAGCAATGTCTGGCTAGCGAGAGCTACAAAGATCTATTATTACAAAGCCAAGTACTTTGCTGATACCACTGCTATTGTTACACAAACAGGCTCTATGTTGTGAACGCCTCCTTTTCCAAAGACAGAAAGGGCAGCAGAGTCCATACAGAACCAGGTAAGCAACAGACTGTAAGATGCTGACCTTCACTTCACCACGTTAACAAATTAGAGTAGGAAGACACCAATTATTTTGATCTGCAAATTAACACCTGACTTACTACATTAAGACCTCCCTCCAGCTGTTTTCAACTATAACCTAGTAAACCTTTATAAACCCTTTCTTCTGCACCTTTTTGACTTCATTCACTTATAATCAATCTTTGACAAATATTTTAATTTAGGTAACCAAAGCATTCCTTTTTTTTTTTCAGAAAGTAATTAATTTGCTCAAGTAACTAAAAAAAAATTCAAAAGACAGTTAAGTCTTCAGTAGTATGGTAAGTGGAATGTATACAAGCCAGAAAGGATTATTGTCTCTTCAGGAGTGCAGCTATTTCATGACTCATTCACTTGGCACACCCATATTACCCACTTTTGGCTCTCTAAAGTCAAGATAGCTACAACATTACTCCTATTGTCTTTCAGGATTACAGTATCAACGAATCAAAGAATACTTGTACTTGACAATAGACCATGTTGGCAATGGCAAATGTAAAGAATATTTTATTATGAAAAATCAGCAGCTACTTACAGATTAAGGCAGGTTCTGAGTAAATCTGAGAAGTAATCATTTGGAAAATTCCACCCTTGAATTCTGTTAGAAATACTTGAACCTGATGCATCAATTCCATTTTTAATGGGTATATAACTTTTTTTTTTTCTGTGTAATGACTGCAGTTTATTTAATACAGAAATTTCTGGCTAGCCATAAAATCATATATTGAGATTCCTAACATATTAAGATTCCTTTTTTTTTATTTTTAGGACATCAAACAGCGTTCTTCATGGTTTATTTATTGCTGTGTCATTCCATTGTAATAGAGTAAAAAAAAAACCTCAACAGACCAAAAAACAATTCTAAACCTTTTCCTGTAAAGAAGCTGTAAAGTTACGTTACACCACTGATAGCTCACAGAGCTGCAGATACAGTAGATCACATGCACTGTTAATCCATGTATTTCTGGTGACAGCAAAGAAGCTGGACTTAGTACAAATGTAACAAAATCCTTTAGACAGAAGGATATGGCCAAAGTCACTGAGTACCAAAGGTATTTTAATTAACTATGCCCTAAACAATATTTGAAAAATATTCATTTATTCCTATGAAAAACAAACTTCTCTACATACCATCCCTGCTATCCCCTATTTTACTCAGTTGAATCAAGACACTGAAAAATTAACTGTACAACTTCAGGTACTCTCACTGTACACAGAACTGAATGAGATACAGTCTTAGTTTTTCCTTGCAGCCCCTTTTGATTCTTTAGCTACAAAGCTACAGCTTCTTTAGCTGAATGAGCTACAGCTCATTCAGTGATTTTCTTAGCCCAGGAATGATTTTTCAAAGTTCCCAAATAAAAAGCCAAGATCTCAAAATCAAGCTTCCTTTTTTTCTTTTTCCCTGCTTCTGTTTGAGATATCAACTCTGAAAGAAAAGACTCTTGTGTGGGAATTAATCTGGAAATTTTGCTGATGATAGACAAGATAAAACAGAACACAGCTCATCCATTTGCAACTACATTGATCGGCAGTCCTGACAAGATAAATGTGTTTCTGTCAGTAAGGTAGACAGGGTGCTCAGAAGACACATAAGAAGAAGATCTCTTCCAGACATAAATACAAGTATATAAAGTTGATTTTTCTGACTGCATTCACAGGAGACGTTTCCTCTTCAAGAGTTATGATTAGCAGGTGAGAACACGCTTTTCCTAAAGTAGGCCAGTGAGTATTTTGTATTCACACTTTGGTAACTCTTCTATTGGTTTCCCTGAATAAAAAAGGAAACCAGAATTTTTCTTAAATACAAGAAAGTTTTCATCACACACTAGATTTATTTTCAGTAAAAGAAATTTTTAAAAACTGACAAAATACCAATGATAAAAAAGTGAGCAAAATCAGTTTTAAAAAAAAAAAATTGTGAGAATGAGCTGTTTGTGGGTGACAGATTTGTAGGGTTATCTGTGTCTGCCCTAATCTGGGCAACCCATTCACAAGCCACAGTCCTCATAGCCACATCTCCTCTGGCAGGGAGCACTTCTCCAGCACCATCTCCAACCATGGCTCTTTCCGGATCTCCTCATCTTTCTGCTCCACTTTCTCTTTAAATACTCCTGTTTGAATACACACCCTTTTATAAACTAAGCGTGATCACAACTTTAATATCCTTGAATTGTACTCAAGCTTTTTTTGTTTGTTTGTTTTCTTTTTTATCAAGAAATAGATTTTTTTCAGTGTGTACACACACAAAGCACACCTCCAACCCTCACCCCAGGAGATGACACTGTTTGGGTTAAGATTACCGCAGTCTGAGTAAGCTTGCTTCACAACCTTCCCCTTTAGTCTCCGTAAAACGCCAAGCCCAGAAGTTTACAGGGCTTGTCACACCGGTGGCGATCAGCCCTCAGCTCCTGCCCCGAGGTGCCGGCTGCCCTGCAGCTGCGGGGTGTCCGGGGCGGATGGCGGCGGGAGCACACGGTGCCCCCCGGCCCCGGCCCCGGCCCCGGCCCCGGCCCCGGCCCCGCGGCTCTCGCACCCCCGGGCTGGCGCTTCCGCGCTTGGCACTCGGCCCCTCCCAGGACGGGCACGGCCCAGTGCCACTGCCGCGGGCAAACTTCCTCGGGTCCAGAGCTTTCACCGCTTTAACCTACTGCCAAATAACATAAACGCTTTATTCGCGACTCCAGTACTGAGAAAAACAAACAGAGGGAAACACCTTTCCTCCCCCTTCCTGGGGCTCCACTTCCGTCGTCTCCCCGTCCTCCCTCCCGGCCTCCACCCCGTCTGTGGGGCGAGGGCGGGCGGTGCCGCACAAGGTGTCGGTGCGGAGCGTCTGTGCCGCTCGCTCTGTCCCCCTGTGCAGCCCGCATCTCCCCGCTCCTCTGCCCTGCTTGGCTCCAGCCGTGCCTGCCCGTGCCTAAGGCATCCCTCTGCCAGCTCCTCCCTGTGCACCCGCTGCCCTTTCTGATGGAGACAGCCCCTGACGCGGCTAGGGCTGGAACCAGCAGGGCTGGAGCCAGCGCAGGGCGGCTCAGAGCCTCTCCCCGCACCGAGTGCGGTCGGTCCAACCCGCTGCCACGGGGCCGGTGCAGCCCTGCAGGGCCCGGGGCTTCCGTCAGAGGTGGCTTCTTCTAGCGGCACTGGTTAGTTCTGTCTCCTTGGGGAATAAAGTGCCGCCGCCAGAGATGCAGGCTGTGACGGATGAAATAAATTTTAGGTCAAACGTAATTGCACTTTCCCCCACTTCAACTTCACCGAAAAAAAAAAAAAAAAAAGAAAAAAAACCAAAACAACCCACAGAAAAAAATCGAATCAAAAACCGCCAAACTAACAAAAAAAAATACAGAAACAGAACCAAAAACAAACAAACAAAACAAAAAGAAACCAACCACATCACCAAAAAACAAACAAACAAAAACCATAAGCCAAAGTGCAAACTTTGTGTTCTTAGTGCAGGAAAACTCCGTGAAGTTTTAACTGGGTGTATTGTGGCATAAGTTTAAAAGCCTGTTAAGGTAGGTAAGGGCTGTTCTTGAGCCTTGGCCCAGGGCCAGCTTTGAGCAGGGGGACCTTGGCTGAGTCTCTGCAAATGGGTTCTGCAATGGCTCCTGCACTAGAGTAGTCCTCGCTCACCTCCCAACGCCATTGGAAAGCTGGGAAGATTCTGGCAGAGAAAGGATTTCTAGAACCAGGCTGTTAATGCAGCAGGGTTTTTACTGCAGGAAAGATTGAGAGGGATGCAAAAAAAACCAGCAACCCAAAACAAAAATAAAAATGCCATAAAAACCCGACAGACAAGGATCATCACAGAACGCAGTATGGAGGAAACAGGTGTAAATTGTTACTTGCCTACAAGCTTAGGGCAAAGGAGTCACAGTAGAGAAACTAGAACACATCTTGATGTTCTCTGCCCCATCAGAGAAAGGAAAGGCTATTTGAGTAGCAATGTTAACTATAGGGGTAGTTACAGCTCTTTCTGGGGTACCAATGACTGTAGTAGAAATGATTTTTACTTGGAACTAGGTGTAGTTTGTTCTCATGAGAAGTGCCCATTAGCAGGTGGAGAACAGTGAGTAACAGGAAGCTCTGAGAGCATCTTCTGGTTCAACTTCTCCATCAAGTTTTTGTATTCTGACAGTACTTTGCAATACAAAAGAAATATATGAATGTGCCAGAGGATTTGCTTCAAAAGCATGTTCCCAATCTGCCCTGAAACATTAATGTGGGTGTTCCATTTCTAGGCCAGAATTGAAGTATAAAATCAATGTCTTAATTTCCTTTTTTTTTTTTTTTTGCTTTAACTAAAGAAAAGAAACATTAACTTTCTATTGACTTCAGTGGTCTACCATTACGACCATGGTAAAAACATATTAAATAGCATTGAATATGTTAAGATTTTTGCCAACAAGATGTGTATCCAGCTGGCCTGGCCAGGATCATTTCTGTGCTGCACAGGAGAAGAGACTTGGCAGTGGAGTCCTCGCAGCAGCTCTGGGTCTCTTGACTGGCAGTCACAAACTTTACAACCTGTAGCAGTTATCAGATGTTAGGATTGCAATTTGGGTAAAAAACTTGCTTTCTTCAGTCACCAGAGATCCTGGGCCACATTTCTTGCCTGCTGTCCAGTTTTTGGGGTTTGTTTTGTTTTGTTTTGTTTTGTTTTGGGGGGTTTTGGGGGGGGGGGGGTCGGTGTTTTTTTGGGTTTTTTTAGGTGTTTTTCTTGGTTGGTTGGTTGGTTGGTTGGTTGGTTGGTTTTTTGGGAAGGGGGTTGCGTGTTATTACATGTGTCCTTGAAATATATGTTTGCAATTTTTTCTCCTGAGCAACTAATAGAAAAAGAGCTGGTATATGTGATAAAATGCGATCTTGCTGCCATCTTCATTGTATTACAACAAATAAGACGGAAATCTTTGCTGACAGTCAGCTGGGCTTTGATTTTTCCAAGTTCAAGACTTTTAGTCTTGATATAATGTATGTCTTAATTTTACTGCTGGGAATAGTGTTTTAGAAACAATGTCCTATGTTTTCAATACAGGGGTTTTAACCTTGTCACCCCTTTAACTCTTGTTTTATATTTTGGTTTCAGTGCCTACACACACATTTCCTGTCATAATAACTCCAATCTTAGCAATTTTGTTGCTAATTTCTTCATTCTCAAATAGCAATGCCCTGTCTTCCTGCTGTGGAAATGCATCTTTGAGAGCTGCAGATGACATTAAACCTCAGCCAGCTTAGGCAGCACTCCAGATTGTTGGCATGCCACATCAGTGTTACCAGCTCCTGTGTCTCCTTCCTGTAGTGCCTGATGAAATGGAAGAAGATGGGTCAAATGAAGGGAAATAACAGCTCGTGTTCCTGTAATCTTCTGCCATCAGTTGTACAGCAGTACTCACCCCATTAACTTCTGCCTTATTTATCCTACTTTAAAATGTTATAGAAAAATCAAGTCTGTGTGGTCTCTTTTGAATGGTTTTTATTATTTATAAGTTCAACGCTCTTCAGTTATAGACCAGATGATCAGCTGGTGAATTCAGTACAAATTTCCTGGCCTGCAGCAAGTTTCTTTGAAACTAATGAGGATCCAGCTCAGACAAATATAATCTTTTGGCTTTAAAGTCCTATGTATCAGCATGTATCTGTGAGATGAGTAAAAGAGTCAAGAGTCATATTAAAAATGAACCAGTGTTTATGTGCTTTAGGAATTTGTTGTCTGGGAGTGAGAGAAAAAATAAGGTCCACTGTGGAGCTTTCTGTTGCATTTTAAATTTAAAAAGGGAGATGCAACAAAATACATATTGTAAGATTAAATTTCACAGAGCTAAATTTAGCAAATAAATGCTCCAAAATATCAAGGCTAGTGCTTCTTTCCAGTAAGCACAATTGAAACACCAGAAAAACTAAGTAATATACTTTCTACTTATTTTGGAGATATAAATTTCTCCTATAAAGGCAACATTTACTGTTGTGAGCTAACTGGGTCTTTCTCTAAGAATGCCTTAGCTATATTTCCTATATATACTACAAAGCTTTGGCAAGATAGTTCTTTCTGCACTTAAGTATCCAGTTTGCCTGTCCCTAACTTTTTGCCTCTGTTGGGAGATGATTAAACAGACAGTGTATGACAGGGAACATCAACATATCTCAGAATTAATTTATGGTCTTTTTTCTTGGATTATATTTGGAAATAAAATTTTAAGCTTAGGTGCCTGAGGTGGGTAGGATCATATGTTGGAATCAAAAGCCTGATTAAGGTAATTCAAAGAATGCCTGTCTATAAAAGGGATGGTCTTCTCAGTCAGAACTTCTTTCATGCATTAGAAAGAAATATATTAGTGTATAAATGAAAGGATGCTGGTATTGCTTTCTAGATCTTTCCTCCTAATAAAGTACTGCATATTCACTTTGTCTTTTACATTCTCCACATGTACCCCTCCTCCCAGACTGAGTTCATATTGAATTTAAAGTGGGAGTAAGGTGTCTCTCGATCTAGTTGTTTCTTTCTCAACAGCAGAATTATTTATTTAATCTTCTGTTCTGAGGAACAAAGCAAAAAACATCTCTTTGTACTATAACAAATACAGGATTTTAAATTAGAGTGCTCACCCAAGTACTTAGGTTTCCTCAGAATTTATCACTGAAACAGAATACTTGCCTTATTCTAAACTCTACTAAGAACAGTCTATGTTTATTAATGTCCATTAATAATCTGATCATCCCACTGAAATTAAATTGCCAAACTGTTGTCGATATCAATGGTATCAGGATCAGATCAGACCTACGTATAGCACAACTAGTAGTTTTGTCATTATTAAAAGGTTTGGTTTAGAAGCGAAAAGTTGTTTTGTCAGTGGATGTTCTAGAGCAGCACAAGAAGAAAATATGTAAATTTAAAACTCCATTTAAGTGTGCCAGTTTGCACTGAAAAGATTCACCTGATTTTGGTTTTTAAACAGAAGTGGCATCAGTGTGCTGGTGGTTGCTGCAGCCCCTGGGATGAGGTGGTTGCTCCAGAGCCAGGCTGAAATGCCTCGTATGGACAGAAAGAGAGGGCAGCATGATTGCTTCCTAACTGCTCCTTGCTTAATAACTGTCCTTCTCTCTGACTCCTCAGGGTGCTTGGCCTCATCACAGCTTAATTTACTGTTTCCACAGATGTGTTTTCATTACATGAAATAAAATAAATCAGTGATCTCCTACACCTCATAGATTTATGTGACCTCTTCAAAGTAGATTTTTCTGTTAACAGAAACTAAAAATCTACACATTTCATTGCCAAATTTTCTCTGACCTCAGAAAAGGAGATGATTGAAAATGTCTCATCATAAATTACAAAAGGGATTATAACACATTGACAATCAACATAGAAAAAGAATTTAAATAACTGAAATGATCTTAATCAGTGTTTTGCATCTTATTTACTGAAGCATGTACAGCATCTGCAGCACTTTAGATTATACCAGAATCACTTCAGATAGGTTCCAAACTTCACATAAATGAAGCTTCTCTTCAGAAACTACAGCTCTAGAACAAATGTTTTCGATAGTGTCGTAGTTTTAGGAAAATTTTGCAGAAAATTTTCTTGTTAAACTCTGTCCTGAATCTTATTTTCTTTCTATTAAATCTAATAAGAAGCAAAAAATATTTAAACTATTAAATGTAAAGTTTGTGCCTTTTGAATACTTAAGCATACATTTGAAAGAAGGGAACAAGAAGTCCCTTGAAGTGTTTAATTCTTCAAAAGAGTAATCATTTCTTCATATAACCTTCATCCATATTTTATCATTACATTTGTTTTAGGCTGAACTGACCTGTAACAATTTCTTAGAGAATTTCAATGTTTTATATATATAAAAAAAATGTATATATATAATGTCTGTGTGTGTATATATATAACATATATATAAAAACATCAAGCATACAAAATGCAAGTAAATGTCTTTTTCCAAGGCACAGGACATGGGGGAAGGGAGAGTGGTTTTAAACTGAAAGAGGATAGATTTGGATTGGGTATAAGGAAGAAATTCTGTGCAATAAAGGTGACAAGAACTTGGAAGAACCTGTCCAGAACAGTTGTGGTTGCCCCATGGCTCCTGCCCCATCCCTGGAAATATTCACAATAGGGTTGGATGGGGCTTTGAGAGATGTCTCTGCCCCCCTGCCAGGGGGGTTGGACAGTATGATCTTTACAAAGTCCCTTCCAACTGAAATCATTCCTATCATTGAGTGTATATAGAATTGGAATTGTTTTGTCATGAAGAAACAGGCTCTTTTCATAACAGTATTCCAATCTGAGGTTATGCTATGTTTAGTTTTCTAATATTTTAGTACAAAAGAGTAAGAAAACCTTAAAAAGACAAATGAGAATGTCTTCTACTCGTAGCCCATGTTAAGGAAAGTAATAGACTGATACTGGCTATCTATGAAGAGGTTCTCGTCTAAGGTTTTGAGAATTTCCATACTGTAAAAAGTCACATGCCTGATCAGAACTTCCAGGTCCTCCCATTTATTTCACAGAATCACAGAATTCACTAGGCTGGAAAATAAATTTGGGATCATTGAGTGCACACTATCAACTAGAACATGGCATTAAGTGCCACATCCAGTCTTTTTTTAAATACTTCCAGGGACAGTGACTCCACCACCTTCCTGGGCAGTTCATTCCAGTGCCCAATCACTCTTTCTGTGAAGGATGATTTTCTAATGTCCTGCTTAAACTTTCCCTGATGCACCTTAAGACTGTGTCCTCTTGTCTAGTTACTGGTTGCCAGGGAGAAAAGATTGACCTCCACCTGGCTATAGCCTCTTCTCAGGCAGTTGTAGAGAGGGATAATGTCACCTCTGAGCCTCCTTTTCTCCAAGCTAAACAAGCCCAGTTCCCAGTCACTCCTTATATGCCTTCTATCCCAGACCCTTCACCAGCCTTGCTGCCCTTCTCTGGATGTGTTCAAGCATCTCAGTGTTCTTCCCAAACTGGGGGGCCCAGAACTGGACACCGCACTCAAGGTGTGGCCTCACCAGTGCCAAGTACAGGGGAGAGTGACCTCCCTGCTCCTGGTGGCCACACCATTCCTGTCACAGGCCAGGATGCCACTGCCCTTCTTGGGCACTGGGGCACACTGCTGGCTCGTGTTCAGTCTGTTGTCAGTCAGTACTCCCAGGTCCCTTTCTTCCTGGCAGCTGTCCATCCACTCTATGCCCAGCCTGTAGGGCTGCATGGGGTTGCTCTGACCAAAATGCAAGAGCTGGCACATGGTTTTGCTAAACCTCATATTGTTGGATTTAGCCCATCTATACAGCAGGTACAGGTCCCTCTGCAGAGCTGTCCGGCACTCCAGGACTTGGTGCCATCTGCAAATTTACTGATGGAGGACTTAATCCCCTCATCCAAATCACCAATAAAGATATTAAACAGGATGGGGCCCAACACTGATCCCTGGGGGACACCATCAGTGAGAGGCCCCCAGCTGGATGCACCATTCGTCACCAGTCTCTGGACTTGGCTGTCCAGCCAGTTCCTAACCCAGTGAATAAGGAAAATATTCAATCTATTGCTTTTTCCAGGAGTAAGCTGTGTCAAAGGGTTTGCTGAAGTCCAGGTATCCACTCCAGTCATTGACAGCCTTCCCCTCAGGCACCAGGAGGGTCACCTCATCATAAAAGGAGATATTTGGACAATTTGGTCAATGATGGTTTTAGGAGTCCACAATCTTCCCTGATGAAGTAATAAATAATAAGATATGCTGGCAAAATTTTGACACTGAAAACTCCGAATGTGATTCTATTGTTATGTAATGTCTATCCAACAGTAAATTATGCATCTGTTTATTCATATGGTTGTCTAATTAGGCTCTTTGCATTTTGAAAGGGAAAGAATTTTGCTTCCCAAATGCGATGTAATATTTGGTTTGTTTGTTTTAATCAGTATTGAGAAAAATTGCACTGTCCTGACCTCCCTTTTAATCAATCACTATTTCCTTGCCATTTTCCTGTCAACTTGCTGTAACTGCTATATTAGATTATTAGAGAAGCTGTGGTCTCAACATACTGAGGTGTCAGTCTCGGAATGATCTATGCTTTAGAAAGTCATATCTAAGAGGGGTTATACTGCAGTAAGAGTCAGCATGACTGCTTTATTTTTCACTACTTGAATGATTCAGTGTACTTGGATAGAAAATGCTTTGTGGCCTATCAGCTACTCATTAATAACACTATTTCAAGTCAGACATCTCCTTCTTTTTCATTCTTTACACTCAATTTCCAAATAAGTGCCCAGTTTAAATTTCCAATTTGCAGTTAAGGGTTTGAACACAGTGCTGGAGGTATGGGATGCTGTGTACATTCTGGTACTTGAGAAGCAAGACATACTTCCAGATTTGTATCCACTGTAAAAATGTAGAACTGTTGCAATGTAACATAAACAAAAAGAATGAAGAGCAAACAGTCCTGAACATCTGATGTGGTTTTCAGGACCATAAGTTTCACTTCAGTATATATATAAAATCAGTCATACATCAGACCTCTTCCAGGGGAAGACTAATGGTAATAATTAAGCTGACAATGTAGTTTTATATGCTCTGTCTGATGAATCTCATCAATTGAATGACAGTGAAACTCCCATTAAAAATATAAGAACTTATGGATGTGTTGCAGAAAAACCAGACTTCCTTCAGGGAACTTATATTTAGTTTAATTTATTCCCAGTTAATATAAATTTCTAATCACTGATCTGTGATTGAGGTAAAAAAAGAGACATAAACAGTTAAACACCTTTACTTCTCCCACTTCCTAGGCTCAGCTTAAGCTGAGAACTTCTCCTGACCCCTTTCTTCTCTCAACTTCTTTGTTTTCATTGTGGGTTAAACTCAGACCATCCAACTTCCTTTGAATGTGCCATGCAGGAAGTCAGAGTGGTGTGTAAGAGTTTCTTTCTGCTTCTACTTGCTCTGTCGCAGGCATTTCCCCTCCTCTGTGCTTCTCAGTGTACAGCCTCCAGCACCTGCCCTTCATGGGCTGCAGTCCCCTGGGGTTTCCCTGTTTCCCCATAGGTCATGTGCAGGCCACTGTCCACTGGGGTTCTCCTCTTCTGCATGAAGTGCCTCCTCCCAAGAGCATGTCTCCTGCCATGCTTGTCACACCCAAATGCTTGTCCCCCACGGGTCTTCCCCAAGAGTGGCTCCTTGATGTCTTCTCACCCTCCTTTTCCATCTCTGGCCCTTTTTTTCCTCCTGTACTGGTGTACAGTGTGGTTGGTGGGTTGGGTTCCTCCCAACCCTGCAGCCCCCTGCTATCCCCATCCTGTCAGGTATGCCCAGTGTAGTGTGCCAAGCTAAATACAGTCAGCTGGTTTTGGAAACAATTGTAAACACATTATTTTACCTGCCTGACACGTGGCTTGAGTGTGCAGTTGTGCATTACCAGTGCCTGCTAAAGCTTTGATGGGTGTGACTGGAGTGATGAAAACCAGGCTGCCAGCTCACAGACCTGAGCAGATAATGAAGGGAATGAACCAGGTCTGCCCTCGCACATACCTCAGAGAGCTGGATCCATACCCCATTGTGCATTGTTCTGTCATTTCTAAGGTAGTTTCTAAAGTAGAATTCTTACAATTGTACTTTCAGCTAAATTAATGCCGTGATTTTCAGTTCTGGAAAGCACGGAGCTTACAGAGCTTAGAAAGACCGTTTCTCCCTTGATTAGAAATAATTTTTTCTTCAGGTTATGAGAACCATTCCTCCACCCAGCATACCTCAGGTGTAGAACTAGGGGTTCAGTGGACAGGCAAGTCTCTTTCTGCCTTTGATACACCTTGTCTAGCACATGTTAACATGGGGTCTATTTCAGAAAGGCCTGCTGCAGAAACTCCTCTCTTCAGCATTTTCTTTCTCACCCTCTGAATGGGAGGCTCATTCATGCTTTTGAATATGTATAGAACAGGTCTTTCCCCCGTTCTTACATATAAAAGATGGAAAATGTAACTTTTATGTAGAGGAAACATGCAGCATTTTTATGCTGTTTACTAACATGCAATTTATATCCCTAGTCAGGAATAATTTTCTTATTGTTTGTTTCAAATTAAAATGATACTTTTTCTAATACAAATTAGGAGTAAATCAAAATTAATTTCTTTTAGTGATTAGTGATCATACCATATCTTGCTAGTATCATACTCTTCAATTTTTTAGTGATCAGTATTTACAATGCTGATTTCCTCTACTTACCATTTCATTTCTAGGGAAAAATACAGTTGCAATTTTGTGGTTTTATAAGTTAACCTCCTTCTAGCTTCCAAGTACTTTAGGAAGAGTTTCATTGAAATTCAGTTAAAAAATGAATGCAATTTACTCCTAGTTGATAATAAGAGATCATCTGGCTTCAGCAAGGCTCGCGTGACTGAGTTTAATAAAACATTTGATGAAATTTTGATTGGATCAAACAAAGCTTGGTATTTGGGAAACATCAAGTGTGATTTGTGCTTTTGTATCATTCTAACCCTAATGTCCCTTCTTGCTGAATGAAATAATCAGCTTAAATGTATGTACACTAATGATGTGTTTGTCATGAAAACATAGCACACAATTCCTTCATCAGTGTCACAGGAAAGCACAATGGATTTAATTCAGTGCTAGTTGCAAAATATTTTTGTGGTGGGATGTTCTTAAAAGGAAGAGAAATTTGAAAAGCTCTTCTGAGTATAATTTATACAGACAATAGAGTGATAAGCAGGGTCTCATAGTAGATGCCCTTATTCTTCTCATTTTACATTTGTTTTAAATTTTGGAGTTGGGAAAAATAATATACAATATACAATAGGATGTGGTCTGAAGTAGGGTTAAAATCACCATCACCCTTATGTGACTCTGCTTGAAACAAATTTCTTGCTGCAGTAGTCATTTATGTAGCTTGTGAATTGTCTGGTAGGTTAATCTCCCCACCTCCTTTTCTTCTGTGCTGGTTTCAGCTGGAGTACAGCTAATTTCCTTCTTAGTGGCTACTATAGGTTGTGTTTTAGATTTGTGCCAAGTAATGTAAAGATGTTGTTGTTATTGCTGTGCAGGGCTTACACAGAGACAAAGCCTTTTCTTCTCTTCATATTGCCATGCTGGCAAGGAAGTTGGATTTCATGGGAGGTCGAGATGAGACAGAGCTGGGACAGGTGACTGAAATTGACCAAAGAGATATTCCAAACCTTGGGAAGTCATGCACGGTATATAAAGCAATGGGAAAGAAAGAGCTCCTGGGGGGACATGTAAGGTGACGGCATTTATCTTCCCAAGTAACCATTAGATGTGAAGGGGCCCTGCTCTCCTGGTGATGGCTGAACACCTGCCTGCCCAGGGAAGCAGCGAATTAATGCTTTGTTTTTCTTTGCTTGTGTGTGCAGCTTTTGCTTCCTTATTAAACTCTTCTTATCTCAACCTTCACATTTTACTTTGATTCCAGTGGGTTGGAGGGAAGGGAGAAGGAGGTTGAGTGAGAGGCTGTGTGGTGTTCAGTTTCCTGCTGGGCTTAAAACATGACACCTTCCATGGAAGCAAAGCTTTGTGAAACACTTTTCTGTCTCCCATTGTAATTAGTTAATTTCAAATGCACATCTGCATCAGATGTGAAAAGAAAAATTGAAATCTTATAAAATGTTCCGAGATAATACTGTTTTCATTGAAGAACATCACCTTGTTAAAATTAAAGCAGCTAGATTTCAATAACACTTCTTTTAAAAAGCTGAAATAATTTAAATGAAGTCAAAATGTTTTAACTGATGAAACTGCAATGTTTTCTTTGATGAGACATTGTGACTTTTCATTTCAGCGTATTTGTTCAAGAAATTTACTATGACATTTTATGTTACTCAGTTGCAAGATAAACTGGCAAAGTCAAAATTTTACCTTTCAGTGCCATTAAGCCAAGAGATTAATTTATTTTTCTTTTTCCTTTTTATTATTAATTCAAATTCATAGAGTTTGGAAGAAGAATGAGATGAGATTCTAACAGTATAAATATATGTATACATACTTTTGTGGTGAACATCTCTCTAGAATGAATATTAATCTTGTCATCTGTTAGCTGCAGTGTTAGAAAAATTTTCATTTTCTTTGTGATCCAAATAAATTAGGCTGGAATACCTATTTTACATTATATTCTCTGTATTTAAAATATTTTTTTACATTTTAATTTGAATAGAGGTTCTTGTTTCCTGGAATATCCTGTTTACTCATTGCATCCTGTAAGAAATGTTTTATTATACAATAAATAATAAATAAATAATTATTAAATCAGTAAAGAAAAAATAAATAATTTGATGACTGCAACAACAGATAACTACAAAGTACATCAGAATCGATAACAGTTTCAAGAAACATCTTTTTTTTTTTTAATTGAAATCCATATGAATCTAGGGAGGAAATGCCAGGCCTCTTAGAGGTCTATTTAGTTAATTTTGTTATTCTTGTTGATTTGTTGTTAACCTTGTTCAATTGTTGCTTACATTTGTTTTTGTTTTTTAACTTACTCTGTAGACCTTCAGAATTGTGAATATATTTCTTCTTGGATTGCATGTTGGCAACAGATGCTGCTGGCTGGGAGTTATGTCTTCCCTTGGTTTATGAGAATATTTTTCCAACTGAGTGCAAAAGTGAAGTCCTAGTATCTCCATAGTTTCTTTTCCAAAAGTCTATTCGGAGGAACGACTGGGCTGAAGCAAAAATGTCTTCTTTTTTCTCTTTCTGGGGGAAGACATTCTGAAGCAAAATACTTAATGGAAGGAAACAACATTGCATCTTGTGTGAACTGTTACCATTTAGTGCTCACAAAGCCTTGCATGGCTTTTTTAAAATTGGAATAGCATTTAGTTGAAAATTCTGATTTAGAATTTCCTTCATGTGTCATCAAAAAGCTACTAAGTGGCAGGTTGTAGGTGGGAATGAGGTGAGAGCTTACATTAGAAACCACAATGCATGAAGAACACTTAGAATTTCCTGTATTTATAACTTCTGACTTTAAATGTATGCAGGATGTAATATTTGGATCCACATTTCATACAACATTTGAATGAGCTCTGGATCTAGTGTCTGATAAAATATTTATAATTGTTGTATTTTTAAAATCCATAGTTGTATATAATTTGCAGTTATTGTATCTATTGTCACTGCCATGCAGAAGGTCTAGACAGGGATTTGAATTTTATTGTCCTAAATTTTATACAAGCCAGGTATCATGTTGGATAGTTAACTTTTCCTGTATAATGCTCCTGCAGCTTTTAGCAACTGAAATTGTTGAAATCTTGATATAGAAAGTAATAACCACTAAAATTAATGAGAGGGTCTGTCTTATGGAGGAGTGTTTCAGTCTCTACATCTTCAAGTAAATTTAGTATTAAGATTTGCAATGTACTTGATCATGTAACTTGATAGTCACTTAGATCTCCATTTGAATTGTTTGGTTAATACTCACAGAAACACACAGATAAAGAAAATGTTATTAGAACACAAAATCTGTCACCAGTAAGATTTATAGTGAATATAGAAGCCTCTGGAAACCCTCCAGCACACAACTTGCAAAACTAGCATGCGTGTCCATTATTGTTAAGGTTCATGTTTCATAGTCAAACTTTCTCAAGTTATTTGACAGTAGCAATGTTTTTCTGCTGTGAAATACCATAACGTACCAAATTATTTCTATTTTCTGTATTCCTAGAGTTAGACAATTATTTAGAGAAAGAAGATTTTTAGGGTGCATTTGCTGCTGTTCAGTGATTGTAGGAATTCAACCTTCTTACTCTTGGAAGTGTTTATTTAACTCAGAAGGAAAACAGTGAGTAATGGCACAGTCTGAATATTCCTATGACTCTTTACTCTCACTCTCCCTCAATTATGAGATTAATTTTGCTCATCTGTAACTTGACTTTAAAGATACATGTTTCTAAAAGTTACATTTAAAATTACCAAACTTAACTTATTTCTTCTTATACTATACAGAAAGAGATGGATCCAAAGACAAAATATCTGTAAAACATCATTATAGGCTGTATAATATATGTTGTAGGAATATATTTTGCTACATTCAGACACTAGAGGATTTTTTAAATGTATTTCAAGTGGTTTTCTTTTTATCTTACCCTTTCTGCTTCAGCTTCTTCACATCTATTGCTGATTTTACACTCACAAAACAGATTAGAAGAAATGATAAAAAAAATGCAAACATATGCAAAATACTCCTCTGGAAAATACCAAATACTGCAAGACAGTCTCTAGCTCTGTAGATGAATCTGAAAATATGAACAGTAGCTAAAAGCTAAGAGCTTTCTCAAATGACAGGTATCTCACCAAAGTCAGAGTATTCCCCAGTCAAAAGGGAGTCTGGAGAACAAACTGAAATTTTATTATCTGGACAGCAGTAATCATTTGGCAAATAGCAGCATTTGATTTCTAAAGTAACCTGGGATTCAGAGACATTTTCTATATGTTTGGCACTGTCCAAGTACATTTTTCTAACCTTACTCTTTCCACTATTTTAAGCTTTCCTCCTCTGGGACAGAGTTTAGCACCTGTAAGTAAACCAGTGATTTCACAAGCACATCAAACTGTAACTGTCATTTAGGATTTGAGGTAAAAAAGGCATGATTGTGCATTTGTTAAGCACCACAATGGCTAAAGTTGTGGTTTCTCTTCTTTAAAATAATTTTTATCACAAATTCTAGAGCTAAGAATTCAAAAATTGGTCTAGAGAAAACCAGAATATTAGGGGAGGAGCAAGTAGTACAAAGAAACAACAGTGCAGAAAAAGAGTCAAATAAAAGCCCAAACTTGGAATGCTGTAATAATTATTGATTTTACAGATGAAATTTACTGCATCCTTGGTGAAAATATTTTCCTCAGTTTATTCCTTGATTTATTTCCTAGTGACTTAATAGGCAATACCACTGTATTGTGCTTTTGTCCACGAAAATATTGTACAATGTGTCTTATATGTCTTTGTAAGTGTATTGCTGAATGCAGAGTTAAGGATATGTAAAGATTTGGGGTAAGAGTCATTCCAACACACATGCTATTATTATTATGTAGTCAGTAAGCAAAAGCCATTGGCTATCATAAGGAAAACTAACACAGGGAAGAACAAAAGGGACTGGTGTGTACATCCATGTTGAGAAAGTAAAACCAGATGAAGAAGTTAAAATTTGTTGGTGTTATGAAAAAGAACAAACAGTGCAGGGCTGCTTAAATGTGATATGACTGGGTTGTTTGACTGGTAAGTCAGGACCCTGGTCTCTTAACCACAGTAAATAGAACATAATGTAGCCTAGGTAAAATACAAACATTCCTTGGCTGGAAAAGAATTAAAGTAATACTAAAAATAAGTTCTGTTAAGATAGGTAGATACCGCAAAAAATTCAAAAAGGTGTCTGTAAAAACACAGGAAAGAAATAGAGAACGTAAAAGTAGGACAAGGCTTAGTTGTATGTGCCAACCCACACTGAACAATAACAATTACTGGGAAAAAAAGAGAGCATTTCCTGTGTATGAAAGATATGACAATTTTTGCTTGGAGTAAGCAAAAACTCAGCAAAGTAAAAAAGAATCACATACTCTACTGTATAAATACACGTACATGTAAATATAACACGTATCTACTCAACGATTTTCTTAGCAGCCTCAAAAAGATAGTCATAAATGCAGGTGTGAGGCTGACTGGCACAGCATCAGGGCGCAGCATCAGGAATAGCCCAAATGGGACAGATGTTGGGAGGGTTGTTGCAGTGTTGTTGCAGTGCCACACCTTTTTGGTACCTTTAGCACATCTTTTGCATCCCCAGTGTCCCTGGAGCTGTAAGCTTTGTGGCTCCCTTGACCCTAATCCTAAATCTAGTCCTCAGTTTTCTGACTAATGTTAATTGTTACCCTTTTCCAATTTTCCATTATGTATTTCCAAGGTAATGAAATTAATAATTTAATTTTTAGATTGGTGCCTGTCTCTTTTATGATTTGGGGGTTTTATTTGTATATTTCCCTCATCTTTGCTTTTATTATTTGTATGTAAAAAATGAGGAAGGATCTGAGACCAAAATTATTGCAGACTCTTAATCCATGTAACTCTTAGGAGAGATCAAAAAAACTTGTAGGGCAGACACTGATACTTGTTCTGCTATATCTGCTGTAAATAAATGTGAAACAACTGCCCATCTTTTGTTTCCATCTCACCCATTCTTTTGGGGAATTTTGAGGTATTTTAGAGGAGGTTCATATCTTTCCATTGAAATTCAAAAGAAATAGGTGTTACTCTTTACATAGGGCTAAAGGAAAATTAAATCTCATGACTGTGTTCAAGAGATTATAAGAATTAATAGGAGAAAATCAGAAACCCCCAACAAAACACTGAAACATCCTAATAATTCTTCTGTCAAGGGAGATATTTGTTTATTCCCTGAAGCTTTTATATCTTTGGTTTCTTCATTTTTATCATTCAAGGTAGGAAGGAGATTTTTTAATAGGAAAATATAGCAAGATTTTGGCAGTTGCTTAAAGATTTGATGCTATACCTTGCCCTAATGAAGATTAATGTGAACAAAGTGTCAAAGGGCATTTGAAATTGCAAGAAGAATATAATTTGTTCTATCAATCATCAGTTTATGTCAGTAAATATGTGTGGCGTGGTATAGATCTTGAAATTTGTCACATGCTTTAATACTGTTGTTCATTTTTTGGCCTAATCAGTAGTAATATTTCACATACTTCTTGTTGATGCCAGCAACTACTTCTAAAAATGATTTCTAGGTAGTGATATCAACCTCTAGTCTGGAAGTTCCTTTAAACTACAGTAGTTTGATTCAGATGCTTGTTACAGCTTTATATCAATGACTTCACCTTTCACTTGCTCTTCCAAACATCTTGAATATCCTGTTTCTATATTCTCTGAAAGTGAGAAACTGTCAGGAATCAACTCTATGAAATAATTTAAAAGTATTAGTGATTATTTTTATAGACTCATAAGTATGAGCTTTAGGAAGAAACATAGAAATTCATTATTTTATTTCATGCATCTTTTCTGATAGCATTTTAAATGTCAGTGTTTGAATGGAAATGGGATATAGTACTTCTATGGTGTCAGCAGTCTATCACCACAATTATCTTGTCACGGAACCTGACAAAAAAGGCTCTTAAAAACCTGGCTTTATAAGCAATCTAGATTTTTTTTTTTTTAATATGAGTCTACATATTCTCCTAGGATTTTTTTTCAGCTCTCTGGGGCCCCACTGGATGGTATTATTTGTTGAATTATTTCACCTGTAATATAGTTGTTGGTTTCTCAGTATAAACTCTACGTTTGTGAGATATATAAAGCAACCTCAAGGAAGTTTAAAAGCTCTTTTTCTTTCATCCTGTAAATTGCTCTCTGGCTATTAAAAGAGAATGGTGGCATTTAAATTCCAATATTTAGTTTCTAATCATCTATTCTACTTTTATTTTTTTTCTTATTCTTTGTTTTTCCCCTTTTTTGCTATACATTCAAATTATAACTAAGCATGTGGGTACCAAGATTGTCCACACAGTGATGAGCTACCTTAACAGGGCAGTTGGGAAAGCTCCAACTTTTGATAAAACAGCAGGTCAATCAAGTGGTTACAGAAAATCCTGGGGTACTTTGCCTGGTGGCTGCTGTGCTTAATTTAGATTATCCAGAGGGGATAACTGTAAAGCAAATAATTTTAAAATTCTTACCCTTATCCTTTGTGTGCTCTTTGCCAGGTTCATAGCATGTTAATTGAACTTGGAATTCAGCTGCTTTTGACTAAGCCCTTTGAAAAGCTGCAAATTGTCAAGTCATTTAGAAATATTTATTGTTATAGGCATAGCAGCAGTACAATAAAACTGTAAAAGAACGCTATTGAAGTGAATGACTGTGCAGATTTGTACCTTCTAAATGCCTTGGATGAAAGCTACAGCCTGGCTGAGAAGGGTCCAGAGCCAATATTCAGAGTCAGTCTCCTCGAATCACCACACCACTTGGAGCAATAGAGACTCCTCCTGAGTTTGATATGATAACTGAAAATATTATGAATTCATCAATTTGGAAAAATATAGATAAACATTTCTAATTTAAGTAAAAGGAGTAACTTAGTAGGAGGTCATTACACTTGTTTTCTAAAAGGATTCTAAAAGCACAATCCTTCAGTGTACTGCTTTTCACAATTATTTTAATTAATATTTCACAGGAAGATAGAAGAGTTTGATGTGACCCTGTTGCAGACATGAATTATACAGCTCTACCAGCTCTTGAGTGTGCATTCACCTGTTACCCTCTTTGCATTTTTCTGTGTATGGCCAATAGAGTATCTAAATATGGAAAGAATATTGTCCATTTTGTTTTCTCAGCTGTGGAAGAACCAGAGAGGAGTTATAGGAGTAACAGTGCAAATATATGAACTTTCAAGTGATAATTTCACCTCCATCCCTATTAAAAGAGAAAGCACAGTTCAGCATTTGACTGTATCCCCAGCTGTACAAGTAACCCTTGATATCAAGTACACATGAATTTCCTATTTGAGGAAAAACCCTTTCAAGTGTGAGAGGATGAGAACTGAAAAATGCAGTGATCCTGATGCCCTCTGTATAAAGGCTACATTTCTAGCAAGATACAGTCATCTCAAGTCTTCTCCTCTTTTACTTCTCACATCTCGTGTATAATTCATGACCTTATATATGCCAGGCATGTTACTCTTTTATTCCAACTCTAATTTTACAGATAATCTTGCCATGTTTTGAAAAATCAGAGTTCCACATCCCTGCTTTTTCTGACTTTGTTTAATATATAATTCACTTGCATCACATATCTGTCCTAAAGAGGTTGTAATTTAAATAGTTTCATCCATCTTTCTATCATCGTCTTCTTCCATATTCTTCTAGATGTCTGTCTATATGCCTAAGTCTCAAATGTTTAAGATCCGTCCTTTTCACTTTCTCACATCAGTTATATATAAAAAAATAAAATCTTTCAGAGTCATATACATTTTATCTTGTGCTTTCCTATTTCTTTTTCCTAAGGTTTTTGTGCTCTGTGTTTTGCATTTCCACTTGTAGTAATTCCTTTCACTAAAACTGTAATCTTCTTGTTGCTCACATCACAACCATTACCCATTAGTTTATCTTCCTACCCTCCAGCTTTATCTTTGATAGTATATTAAAGGCTACTGGAGTACAGACCTAGGCATGGGGACATTCTTGAGCACTGAAACTCTCTTTTGCTTATACATATATATTTATAATAATTCTTGCCCAGATCCCATCCAGGCCAAATAGGACTGTAATAGCAAATTTCAGAGCACTGCTCTCAAGTTAAGATGAGCCATGAACATAATATTAAATCCATTGGTAAAATTGGATGAGATTACCCTCTTATAGAAAGTAAGAACATTTATTGGTATGGACATGATTTGTTGGTCTCATCACAAAAGCTCAGTCCCAGACACATTTAATTTACAGGTGTACATAGTCTCCCATTGCTTCTCACTGCAATTCATTCTGTAAACTGTCTATATAGGGTCTACCCATATATTTCATCCTATCAAACCTACCATTTCTTCTATGTAGTTGTTGCCCAGTATTTACTTATTTACTTTTCCTTCATTAGACACATAAATCTCTCCTTACATAAATCCACCTTTCCTTTTTTTATACTGCTTCACACATTGAGAGGCTTTCCAGATTCTCTTCCCAGCTGCTGTTTTACCCTATTTGCTGCTGTGAATAACCACTTCCCCCGAGTGCAGCTCAGAAGGCACTTTGTTGTTAAAATGCTTTCATCACTTCACACCTTACTTCCCTATTTCCTATAATACCATTTGATTAATGGTGGTTAATACTGATTTCCTATTTGGCTTTCCTTTTTCCTTGCCATGAACCTGTCACAAGTGGCATAGGATACGTCTACAGGGGCAACTCTGCAGAGGTACTTCTGGTGTTTACAGAGTCCCCATACTTGAAGTGATACACTGCAGGTTTGAGTGCAATGCTGATATGCCTGAAGTTTTTCTTTTTTGATGGAACAGATATGGTGTAAACCAGGGCACCCTGTGAGCACCCTTCATGCAGTGCAGACACAAGATCCTCAAACAACCAGTGCTCTCTGCACACACGCATGGTGCATGTGTCTAGGACAGGCAGCTTCAGCCAGGAAAATTAATTGCTGGTAAAAACATTGTAAATATAGTTCTGAACAGTAAGAAATCACAGCAAATTAAACCTTGGTCCCTTCTTCTGTGCATTGCACCTGTTTCTTATATAGTGAGTTCATAGGTAGCAGCTCAATAGCAGGAATCAGCTTATGAGGTTTTGCATTCCAAGTAGAAAATGTAACTGTAATAAAAACTATAAATCAGTTAAATTTTATATAAGCCTATGCATGCACAGATTTTCTTCATTATACATAACAAAACATGAGAAATCAAGAACTGAATTTTGGGATCAAGTCAAGGTCTGTTCTTTCCTTGTTTCCAGCAATAGAAGGTGAGTCAAGATTATGTGAATACCATAGGGGTCTCCTGGTTCTAGATCTCCTAGTTACAAAAGTTTTGTGAATTAAGGTCCTCCTGAATTAAAGACCATGTCTGGTATTTAGGAGCTCCTGATAGATTTTTCTCTCATCAATGCTTTCAGCCTCTTTTCAAGTTGTGTTTCCACAGTATTCTGAGGATGAAGCCTTCATTAACTATCCAAAGTTAGGATTCTTCTTTAGACCAGGGATTCTTCTTTAGACCTCCAGCCAAAGACAAGCCACTGTGACTTTGAAAGAAACATTAAGGAAATCACAAGACACAGAAGATATAGTTTGGTTTTATTCAGTAGCATACCAAAACCCCATCTTCTGCTGTAGACACAGTAGAGAAGTTACATTGTACCCACTATATTGCAGGCTGAAATCTAAAGCAAAACATGTCTGTCCTCACAGATGAAAAGATTTCAGGGAGAGTGAGGAAACAGAGAAACAATTTATTGACATAAGGAAGAGAAGGGGAGACAAACGAAAAGGATGGGTGTGCAAGCCCAGATGATTGATATTTTGATTATTTTACGTATATTCATTGATGTTTTACTGTGTCAGTGAGCCATTTATTATTTAAACAAAGATAAGGCATATAATCAAATGGAGAAAGGTTTCTGATTTTATTAGTAATAAATAGAAATCCAGAGCAGGTAATTATTAAAGGTATAGCACCTAACATCATAATATTGACATGAAAATCATCCAGCCTGGAAAGGAAAAATAAGAGTTGACAATAGAGTTTAAAAGTCTCCTGTAAGCTGTAAAGTGAAGCCAGAAAGTTACCTGTGTAAGCATGTGGTACACTGCCACGTTTTCTTGGTCCACAGTTATACCCAGGCCTTGGAGCCAAAATAAAGGAAAATGCCAGACAATGCAGTGGCTGGCCAGAGTGCCTCCTGAGAGAGGCTGTGGCTCAGGCAGTGGAAAGGGTATCTGATGGCAGTGACTAGCAGGAGCATCTAATGGAAGGAGGCATAACAAGGAGTAGCTTGAAGAATAAAGATCCATGGAGAGAAGTCAGTGATAGCCCTGGAGCAGAGCAAGGAGCAATCAGAAGAAGGAGAAGCTGTTACAGAGGAAGCAAGTCACAGCATAGGAAGACCTGACAGTCCTGAACTGTGAGTAGAAGAGAAAGCAACTAGCCATCCTAGCCATGTCATGCACTTAATAGCTAAAAAATAATGTAAAAAGGGAAGCATTCTGTCAATCTATACTGTTTTTTTTTTTCTCTTCCTCATTTAAATTCATTCACCACTTCCCATGGGCAGGCAGATGTTCAGCCATCCCCAGGAGAATAGGACTCCATCACATGTAACCGTGGCTTGAGAAGACAAATGCTCTGATCTGAATGTTACAACTTCCTTCTTCCCCAGCTTTATTTACTAAGCATGATGTCATATGGTGTGGGATAGCCCTATGTTCATTATCAGCACTGTTTCCAGCACAAATACAAAACACAGCTCCATATTAGCTACTCTGAGGAAAATTAACTTTCTCGCAGTCAAAACCAGCACAGGATAACAGCTCAAGCCACTGTTTTAGTAATGGCCTCTTAACATTTTATCCTTACCTCAACCAGTGATTTCTTCACAGAAAAGTTAGGCAGACCTAAAACTACCACAGATGTCTCTCTGGGGTAGAACAACCCCAAGCCACATCATTGTAATTGTGCCACAGAGGTCTCATCTTTGAAAATCATTAATATCTTAACTCTATCTTGTAATAAGCTTGAAGGATTCGCTATCATCTCTCCATTAGAAATAACTGATGTCGAAGCATTCATGCACATAGTGGATCGTTACTGGGTGATAAAAACAGTCTCTGTTAACACCCAGGACTCATGCATCATACAAATTGAATTATTTCTAAGAGTTAAAAAGAACAAAGCTATGAAGCTTTGACCTGTGGATCGATAAGGAACTTACATCTCCAGCAATGTGTGGCTCTTAATCAAAACCATGGCTGCTCATTTATACCAAAATAAAAGGTCACTGATGCACTTTCAGGGAAAAGATTGACAACTTTCCAAAACACCTTCATTCTCTGATCCTTAAAATTTTTTAATGAGCAAGAAATGTACACGAGGAAGTTCTTCTGACTGAAAAATACAATAAGAACTTAAATAAAAGATAGCAGATATGAAACTGGAAATAAATCTTTCAGTCCTTTGACTGACAAAGCTGACATGAACAGAAACCTTTGTATCCATGTTCTTTGTAAGAGCAGTGACAGTCTGAAATCATCTGGTGACTACTAGGAGATAAATTTTAATTCAACAGATAGCTCATCAGTCTAAAAATAAAAACAAAAAACAATGTTTAAATTAATACATTTTTGAACAATGTTGTTCTACACAGTGTTAACCTAGTTCTGTATGAAACCATATTTTATTTTTCATACTATCAGTAAATGTTTGAATAATAACTGCAATATTTGTACGGTCTTGACATAATTGCAATATCTTTAAGATAATTTTTAATGAAAGTTATGCAGCAATGTCAGTAATGAGTGTCAGATTTATTCTGTTAATAAAATTTATTAAAAAATTACCTACCTTCATGTAAACAGAGGAACACATCACAAAGATCTTCTTAGTGTAGTTAGCTAGTTTTACTGTGACAACTTTGTCAAACTAAGTTTTATTTAACTAAGAGTTAAATAAAACTTCATTAATTATGGAGTAAATTTTGAAAACTGCTAATAGGTCATTCAGTTTCCATAAGAACTAAATAATAAATATCACAGGGTGTAAATCTTCAGTCATGCCTGATCCTTGAGCAGTGCAGGTATGTACCAGTGTCATGCAGGCTCATTTTTAGCATACAAATTAGCTACAAATATGATCTAATACACTAGAGTAACCAAATCACTGAAATAAGAACTTTGTGCACAATTCTTTATCTATTTTACTTAGCCCTGTTTAATTCATAAATTTACTTTTAATAGCAAAAGGTGAAAACACAGACTTTTGATGTAGTCAGTCAAGGTGAGTTCTTTGACCGCAACAATTCACACAAAGCCACGGTCTGAGCTGCTTTGTGTAAAGAGCTTTGTATGGCTTTGTTTTGGTAAGGAACAGCCCATGGATACTTCATCTGACATGTACAACCCTCTCACAGGCCTCATATCTGGCAGATGCTGAGATAGTAGCATGACACAGACTAACATTAAGCTCTAATCCTGACATAAATCTTAGTTCACTGTATTACAGCCAAACACTCCCAGTCCGGAAAAAAAAAAAAAAAAAAGTTCTTTTAAAATTCTTACCTTCTTGTATCAGAGGACCTCCTAGTTTTCTATCACTGACTCTTTTAGCCTTAGTAAGACAGACCTTATGGGACAATAAATAATCTGACAGTGCCTTAAAGGACAGTGTTTATAAATCCATCTTTCTCTCTCTTTTCATTGGTGACAATCTTAGCATGTCGGCCACCCTCCGAGAAATCCAGGTCTCTTAACCTTACTTCATGTACTAATTTTCTGTAACACTTCACTATGTGGAACAACTCTCTTTGACAAAGCAATAAGTATTCACATTAATCTGTTCTGACTATTGTCTGGGTATGTATTTATGATTGCTTCTTTCTGCTGACAGAAAAGAAAGGGATTTCATTAACATAGTTTAAATTACAGCTCCATCATGTCACCAAAACCCACCATCAAACAAAAACATTGAAATATAATTCTTTTCTGTACAAAGTTTGTTAAGAGTGGTTAATCAAGCCAAAATAAGTAAAATATTAACAGAATGGAGAAGGCTAAAATCCTTTATTTGTTCTTAAACATGTACAAAGAGGTCATAAAACAAAGCAAGACTATCAATGTCTCATACAGTCATTTGGCAGGAAATTCCGTGAGCTGCTTAAAATATTGTCCTTGTGAATTACTTGTGGCATTTTTCAAAATGGTCCTTTTCTGTTCTCATTTTCTACACCTATCAATTGACCGCTTCAAGGAAAGGCATTTTTTATTGCGATACTCATCCAAGAAAAAGGGGGAAAAAATAGTGACAGACCTTGAGAGAAATAGAAAGCAGCAATAACTTGTGTCACTCTATTTGAGAGAAGATGAATAAAAAGACAGTAAAACCAAGCCAGTAATATTGCCCAGCTGATACATTATGCCAACCACAACCTTATACAGTATTAGTTAATGTAGCTTTCACATAACTTCTGGGAGTTTTAATGTACCCATTTTCCTTTCTGCCTTAGATGATGAATCAGTGAAATCTCTCCTAAGCTCTCAATATCACTATGGCAAATTTTGGTGCAGATTTTTCCTCTAGCTGTGAATCTGAATTCCAGACTAATCGCATTTTTAGGCTGTTATATTTTCTGCATAATATTGATGATTGAAAGATCCAGAAGATCGGGGCTCCTCTTTCACCCATTTTTTTCAATACTTCTTTAAAATAATAGCACAGGTTTTCCCAGAGTTGCCACTAGATTGGCAGATGGACTGTGAGTTGTGAGCACGATAGTTGGCCTGTTGGAATCAGCTGGAACCAGCTGTGTCTCACACAGGACAGCCCCTGGCCTCTTACCACAAGGCCACCCCTCCAGCCAGACACCCCTGCCACAAACACCTTACCACCTATACCCAATACATGAGTATGTGAAGAAAATTTCTTATTATTCTTTCTGTGAGGTCTGGAATCAACAAAAGATTACTCTCCTTTGGGATATTTAAAATAATGTTAAAGAGATGTTTACAAATTAAAACAATGCTTATACAACGCATTTAGCAAGAAGAACATCAGCAACAAAGGCCCTTCCCCTCTCTACACAGGGGACTGTCATGTTTCAGCCACCATTTTCGGCCAAGGTGTCTTGTCTCCATTTTATCATAGGTAGTTGTTACTTTGTTAGTGCTTATACAAATTAATACAA
Source organism: Passer domesticus (assembly GCF_036417665.1). Taxonomy (NCBI): domain Eukaryota; kingdom Metazoa; phylum Chordata; class Aves; order Passeriformes; family Passeridae; genus Passer; species Passer domesticus. Next base: position 25,480,761 of record NC_087474.1, on the reverse strand, counting down.
ATTAAAACAACGCTTACAACAAAGAGGTGAAAAAGGCAATCAGTCAGAGAAAAGTAAAATTTAAAAAAATAAAAATAAATTGCTGCCCCAATGCACATCCACCCCTCAGTGAAAAAAAATCTCAAATATGTTGTCGCCTACATGAAGTTAGGTTTGGCTGACTTTTAAGTGTTTGTAAAGTCATAATTGTTTTGCTGTCAAGGAGGAATTCTGACTTACCAGGCATGATGAACTTGTACATAGGACTTGCCTAGACCCAGTATGTTGAACTTATTGCTCATTTCAGATCAGCAAGGTAGTGCATGAAAAGGAAGTCTGATATCCTTGAGTGCTTGGTCTACTGTGCTCTGACAGCTTGTGGCCAGGTTGTAAATCAAGTTAAATAAGATAAACTAATCAAGCATAAAGGAAGGCATTGATTAACTTGGTAAGTAAGTGTAGTCATTCTGTCCTCTTTTGCTTACTGAGTTTGGATGAAATCTGAGTCAGAACTTGGGCTACCTTCATCCAGACAATATGCCATAAATCTTTAATTTAATATGAGTGTTTGTAGGATTGTATAATGGATGGAAGTGCATAGAAAAAGGTATTGATTAATGGCTGTGACAATGAGACCTATAATGCACATTGACAATGCTCTGGAAGGACTTAATGTTGCACACAATGACAAAGTACAACGTGTTGATAAAATAGTTGTTGTCAACAGAAACAGGGGAGGTCAGACAGAAACATAATGTATTAATTACCTCAAAGTCAAAGACAAGCATCTAAAAAAAATCTCTCTAAAAGCAATATTTATTACTTAATAAGATAAATTTATATCCACACCTTATTTTTGTGGCTTTTTAAACAATGGCCTGAGTGCTTTGGTTCTATACAAGCTGTATCATCCTTCAAAAGTTGTAGAATGTTTTCCACTGGGAACTAAAGGTTGTGATTTTTTGTCAGGTGTGGTCATGCATAAACTTAATTCATAGCACCATAGCATCAACAAGCTTAAAGAAGAATTATTTTAAGGTCAAAAATCTTCTAGAAGCACTTCTGTCACACCAATACATGCTCCTAATCAATATAAAGAATGGAAATTTTCAATTAAACACATGCCTTTGTCCTGAAAAGAAATATTTCTTCTTAAAAATGAAATCCACTTCCCTAGAGTGAAAATTTTGTACTGAAAAGGAGAGCAGAATACAAGACCTTCTTTTATTCCCTTATACCCATACAAATTCCCTTTAGTGTCAATGGGCATATAGTGAATAAAGTGTAATGAATAGGGTGAAGTATAATGAATAGAGAATAAATCCTATCATGAATGATTTGAAAATATTATTTTGAGCTAATATACTCTGGAACACTTTCCTGACAGCCCATTCAAAGTTGAAGAAACTGTAGTTATGCCACTCCTGCTCTGTTTCCATTGCCTGAAATGCTTTTTTACTATGCTTAATTGACTCTAATGTTCACAGGGAAAGTGGCAGAAACTCCCCTATACTGAAATTCACATCTGTAAGGCAGAAAGAACATCAACACTCTTAGTGCCAGTGCTACTTTCTTTGTCAGTTTGATGTGAAATTTAGGTAGACCACAGCTCCTTAGAAGGCAGAAAGTAATATTGAAAATGTGAACAGCACTAGGAAGAAGATGAGATCTATAATTTTATTTACAGTCAAGAGAGACATCACTCACTGCCAATGAATGTGATAAGGACCCATGCCTACTCTGCCTGTTTGGTGCACAGTCTGAGGACTGTGATTGGTGTACGTGCCACAAATATATGAGACAAGAAGTGTCAGGTGCCCCATCTCTACCTTTTCACAGAAGCCCTGCCCCCTTCCCAGCAGCCTTGGGGGCCATTTTCCCTGGATGTCATGCCCAGAAACGGACACTCCCTGCCAGTTTAGCAGGAAGAACATCAGCTCCAAAGGCCTTTCCCCTCTCTACACAGGGGACTGCCATGTGTCAGCCACCATTTTCAGCCAAGGCATCTTGTCTCCATTTTATCATAGATAGCTGTTACTTTGTTAAATATCATCCTGCTCTGTGACTTGCTGATCAACATTTCTTGACATCATCATATCCACATGTTCTCTGAGACTGACTTCCCACTTCCTTTCAACCAGGAAGTGTTCTAATACAAATATATGTACTTCTGCATACTATATATATATATATATGTATATATGTGTGTGTGTGTAAATCATACTGCATTTAATTATACATAAATACACTATTTACATAATATACACACCTATGTATAAATATATGTGAGATATATATATGTGTGTGTGTGTGTGTGTGTGTGTGTGTATGTATTTATGGAACTGTAGAAATTAAATATATATAGCCATAAAATCATAGTACAAAATTACTAAAACAGGTTAGTAAGAGCTAATGGAATGGATAATTAAAGTTTAAATTCAAATAGAAAGTCATTAAATGAAAGTAGAAGTTCAGTGCTGCCACTTTACCAGGTTGCAGTACAAGGCATGACATATCTGAAGTGTGGGAACTTCAAGAGAATGGATGGGTGGTGAATGGGATTGGGGACAGGGCAGAGGCAAGCTGGAATATATCCAGGGACTGCAGACCTCTTTTATCAGGCTAACAAGATGCCCCTGTTGCAAGCTTGGAAAGATGAGCCCAATCCAGTGAGCTGGAGTTAGAGATCCCTGCATTCTGCTGCAGTCCAACAGGATGAACATGCGGTTTTAGTGGGGCAGACTTAGGCCTTTGCATGCTGCTGTAAGACACAGGCAAAGCTGTCTGAAAAGAGAAAACCAGAACAAATTCTAGCTTCAGAAAAACCTATACGTACAGACAATAAGAAAAAGGCACACAAAGAATCTCTCCCAAATGACTGCTTTCTTTTGGTGTTTGCCCTGATATGTACTTCTGGCTTAAAAGTATCATGTAGATGCACAGGCTGGGACAGTGAAGAAGTATAATATTGGGATGGCTTTCAGTGTCATAATACTAAGCAAACTGTGCACTTGGTAGTTACAATTCACTGCATAATCTTTTGTGTCCGGAAATTCTGGCTATGCAAATAAAAATGTGTGAATAATCAAATGCATATTGCAATTAGATCAAAATTGCACAAAACTTAACTTTGCAGGTTTTTCTGGGTGGCAATAGAATTTATCCAGAATAACTAGATTTATGAGCTGTTGGAGAGGTCTAAACTAGTTAATCTGTCTCTATGTACAGAACCACTCAAGAATCCATATGCCAAGGTGACAACATCAATATCAATACCATCAATACCAATACCATCAATAAAATACCAATAGGTTCTTGCTTTTCACAGTGCAACGTCCTGGAACTGCAACATCCTGCAAACTTTCTTGGTCGGAGTTATGCTACCTAGAGTCCACCAGTGAAGATTCTTCCTTTTCGTGATTGGTGAAGCCTTTTGTAAACTAAGACTCCTATTCCTACTTGATTTGCAATGGAGAGCATCTGGTGTGTATCTGAAATAATAATTATCTTCTTCTGACACATTTATGAGTTTTCCCTTCATTAATTTTTATCTGGGAAATATTCACTGCTATGGTAGGGTAGTTTTAGAACAAACACCTGGTTTTTACAACTCTTATCAGAAATTTGCAAGGTTTCAGGCAGGGAACAGCTTAAAATTAATGAAGTGAAAAGCTTAACCCTTTGGGCCTCCTTTTGATGTGTCTCAGCAATACCCTTTCCAGTAGCTTTGAAGGGTAATTTTTTTCCTTTCCTCCATATATGTTATTCTCCCTCAGCGACTCACAGCTCACAAGCTGCCATTACTTTCTGCATACCAGAGGTACCAGAAAGTGAAATATAGAAGTCATTTCACTGGAAAGATCTGAAACCTTTCCCATGATTCAAAATTTATTCCTAATCCATTGTTTTTGTGAGTGCAAACAAAGAATGAATTTAGCATCTTTGAACTCCCCTGTGGTCAAGCCTCTATACATTTCCCTGTATTCATGTTAATAACCTCTAACAAAGACACCTTGGTATTTTTTTTTAATAGTTCACAACATCTGACAGCAACCATTAAAGTTATCTAGGCTACCTCCCTTAAGTCAGTAAAAGGTACTGTGTGAAAAATGCAAAATAGTTATTCTGTGAGGGGAACAAAATTCACCAAAATTATTGATCAGCTCATAAAATAACAAACAAATATATTTGTAAAGTGTACTAGGAACAATCTGAAGCTGACTGGATAAGTACTTTTTTTACTTCAGTCACCATGCAAAATATACAAAGGCTGCAACCTCTCCTAAAGACAAAATCCTTGACAAATAGAAGTATGGAACATATTAAATTGATATAAGTTCTAATACATACAGTCTCATAATACAGCCAAATTATGATAGTGTTCAGCTTTCAACTTACTTCCCATATTTATTACACACATAAATATATATTGTTTCATACAAAAAAAAAAATTCAATAGAAGAAACCCTTTGATCTCTTTAACCCAAACCATCACTTTTTAAAAAAAACTTTTTATAGTTAAGGTATAAACCATGACAAAACCTGACATTTGAGGAAGACCTGAAAACTCACTGTCTTGGTGACAAAACAGGTTTTCATTATCCGTGAGTCATGGTGCAGAGATCTTTCTGAGAGCTGTGAGTGATATTGTGTATCCTGTTCTGAGCAACTCAACTTTTTTTTGCTTTGTGTTTGGATAATATTTCTCAATTTATATAGCTAAAAGTTTTTGTTTTGACATTTTCAAATGACAAGTTTTGACTTCAAAATGTCTCTTTCCAAAATTTATCTCTGAAAGTCTCATGAAAAAGTAATGGCTGTCTTAGCTCACATGCACACTGTTAATATATTTAGTTTGTACAAGGAGCTGCAGTTCTAGCATGTGCTAATCTTTCTACACCTTATTTTCATGTTAGCTGATCATTTTAACTTTCAGAATACTTTTTTTTCTGTTTCCTATAAAAGAATAAGAAAGAAAAATTTAGAAGAAAATAAGAAGAGAAGAATAACCTCTGTAATCAGTTGACACATCTCATGCACTACCAGCACAATAAAAAAACCAAAGCAATGAACAGTGTTATTCATAAAGCATTCTTTTAGTCCTATTCAAAGGCGTTTTGTTTCTTCCACAAAAAAAAAAAAAAAAATCATTTCAGCTTTTAAATAAGGTTTGCATCTTTCCTATCCAGAGATATGTTGTTATTTTAAATTACAGTCAGAAGAAATTCTCATTATTGTTAAATGAATGAAATTCCACCCATATGCAAGAATTCTGTATTCATATACCAAGTCCATCTCTCAAGTCAAATTTATTGAAAAATCTTCTAGCATGAAAAAAATCTGCTTTCCCCTACTGTGACATACTTGAGTCTCTTTGCAAAAGAAAAAGACACATTTTGCCTATTATGTAGGAAATGTAGATGCAAACATACCACTTTTAAGAATTAAAAAGAAAAATTTAAAAAAATCCTAATGTTAGTTTTTTAAATTTAATACATGGGGCATGTAAAATGGTTCATTTTTAAAGCCTACTGCAATGAGAACAAAGATTTGAACAGCTTGATGCCATAAATGTAAGTTCCTAGCTTCAACTGTGAACAGAAGAATTTACCATTAATAGATCAGAACTTTACACCAAAAACTGTAGAGCTGCATACTTAAAAAACCTAACTTTTAACTTTTGTTGTTCCTGCTACTGGACTTGCTTTTAATTGTCCTCTTGGTTCACTGAAGTACTCTAAACAGAAACATAAAAGCCTGAAAAGGCTTAAGATCAGATAGCACTTATTAAGTTTCTCTTCTTAGAGAACAAGAGGGTTTATCCCCAGCTAATGATTTTCAAACATACTAATTAATTTAGCCAAATCTTGCTGAGATCTTGAATATTTCAGAAACTGTATAGGATCTTATGGAAATTTGACTGTGCAGTTCTATTTTACTTCTGCAAATTCTATTAAATTTTTGAACTAATAATTTGGCCACTTTGAGCTGAAACAGAAGTTCATAATATCATGCTACAATTCCACCTGCTTATTTTAATACCAGGAATTTACAAACATAATCTCGTTTGTTTGGAATCAAGTCCCAGTGGGCTGATTGTGAACCAGCTGTTTTATATATTTATCCTTAATTTGAAAATATTAGAAATAATTTTTTAAGAATGTCTACATACAAACCATATGTATGATCATAAGTATGTTAGTGTTTTGTGAGATGCTCATGAATAATTTTGGAAATAACAATACTCAAATTTTGATTAAAAATTATTATCTCATCTGCAGAAAAAAAAGACAAAAATACATTTGTGACAATCAAAAAACCTAAAGATCAGAGAACACTGATTTCTACCCGAACTAGCAGTGTTCATGGCTTGATTAACTGAACGACCCAGTATAATTCCATCACTTCATTTCTCATTGCAAATTTTTTGTTTACACATAAAATGATAAGCTTCTAAAGTTAAGACAGTCAAGTTCCATAAATTAGTTTTAATAAAGATCAAACCATAAATGTTCAATTACTTGTCTTGTTCGCTTTTATCTTTCTATTTCCATGATAATAAATCAGAGATAGTTGTGTGCATATCTATTCTGCTCCATCAGGTGAAAAGATGGTAGAAGATAGTGCAGTTATCTGTTAACCGTGCCCTGTAACACAATACTCTTATGGAGGGCAGGTACCCTCAGTGCTCAATCTTACACAAAGTGGTAGCAAGATTAAGAAATAAGTCAACACTGAGACAGTTCTCATCTAAAGAACTTGTTTCCAGGAGGCGGGTTAGACTTACAAAGACCTCATCAAAGCTCATCATGCTCAGGCTATTCAGTAGTTGACCTAACTAGATAAATTCTAGATTCTGAAAAAGCCATGTTGCAGAATGCACTGTAGTACAGGCAGGCACAAACTACTTTTCGCAAAAATAGCATTGCAAGACTTGCATTTCTTATATATTAATGTGTGTAACACAGTAGATCACAACAAAACACATAAACACTAAATCCCTATATGGAGGGAAGGGGTGCCATCCAGAGTGACCTTGGCAGGCCTGAGAGGTGGACCTGTGTAAAACTCATGAAGGTCATTGAGGTCAAATGCAAGGTCCTGCACTGGGACAATCCCAAGCACAAATACAGGCTTGGCAGAGAATAGATTGAAAGCAGCCATGCGGAGAAGACCTAGGGTGGTTGGTAGATGACAAGCTGGATGTGATCTGGCAGTCCAGACACACACTTGCAGCCCAGAAAGCCAACGGCATCAAAAGATCAAGGAAGGTGACTCTACCCCTGCTGTGCTCCAGTGAGGCTGGGATACTGTGGGATACTGTGCCCAGCTCTGGGCCTGCAACATAAGGGCATGATGTAAGTGCAAGTTGCAAAGTCCAGAGGAAACCACAAAGATAATTGGAGGGCTTGAGCACCTCTCCTGAAGGAAAAGGCTGAGAGAACTGGGCTGGTTTAGCCTGAAAAACAAAAGGCTCTGGGGAGACCTCCTGGCAGTTTTCAGAGCCTAAAAGGGACCTATAAAAACCAGGCGAGACTTTTTGAAAGGACATGTAGCTGATGGCTTTAAACTGAAAGAGGGTGCATTTAGATTAAATGTTAGGAAGAAATTCTTTGCTCTGAGGGTGATGAGGCACTGGAACAGGTTGCCCAGAGAAACTGTGAATGCCCCATCCTTGTAACTGTTCAGGACCAGGTTGGATGCAAACTTTGAGCAACCTGATCTAGTGAAAAGTGTCCCTGTCCATGGCAGGGGGACTGGGACTAAATGATCTTTAAGGTCCCTTTCAACCCAATCTATTTGATGAATGCTTGATATACTTTGCTTACAGAGTGATGAGAGTGGGATACAAAAGAGTAAATATGTGGGAACTAACAATGCCTACCAAGAAGAACTACTCTAGCAAGAGCGAAGAGAAGCAAAGAGGCTGAAGTGTTCAGGGTGCAGGTTCTGGAGATTTTTCCTGCTCAGGTGTCTTGGTAAACTCTATATTAATTTTTTTACAGACAACAAAGAAGGCCACAAGAACACATTTTTACGGGCTCTGTTTCCAGTTTGGTTACTGCATTTGAAAACCAGAGAGGTTTTCCTTTTGGAGTTTTATAGGAAGGATGGATAACAAAAAATCTGAAGTGTTTTGTATCAAGGGCTTCCTTAGCATCCTCTCAGCATAAGTCAGCAGTGACTCTCAACTGCTCATAGCTGAAAGCACATTATCAACAGAAATAAATACATGTTCCACAGCACAATTACTGAAATTATAAACTTTGTTTTAAACAGGTCTATTCAATTTTATTCATGAAACACCTTTTATTTTTTATTAAATTTCTCTTGTCTTCTTTTCATTCATTTTTGTTGTGATTCACTAAACAGTTTAGGAACAAAATTCTTCTTTGTTCACACACCATTAGAAAAGTGAGATTTTTTTAAAAGCACTGTGTTGACCCAACTGTGTCTATTCATGCCAATATGAGCCTTACCTCTGACTCTGGTTGAATGGATTTATTGTTTGCCTTTCCTTCTATTGGAACTTCTTTCAAAAAAAGGGCAAAAATTTTCTGTGAGGGAAACAAGGTCAGAAAGAATGGATTAAAAAAAAAAAAATTGGGCAATTCAGGACTAGAAAAGTAAAGAATTATCAGCTCAGAACAGTGCTAGTATGCATTCTAAGTACCAAGAAATGGCATTAGAAATAGGTGTAAGTGTATTCTACTGAATAATCCTGATTTTCCAACCTGGTTTCTCTACCCTTGGGTGCCAGAGATTCTGCAGGTGATTAGCAAGTCTTCTCTGTCTACTTTCCTTGTTGTATTTTGCCATTGCCATAAAAATAGTAACTTTCCAAACGCAGTATTTCTTTTGCACAGCAGTTAAATGTCCAGCACAGTGCAAGCCCAGTTTCACTTTGAAACATGTAGACACCATAATATTACAAACTAATAATATTAGGTTACAAAAAATACAGATGTGTTCAAAGTTCCACAGATGTAGTAATAGAAAAAAAAAGATAGCTTAATAAATTATAACTACTCCATTGTCAATAATTTTCTAATTGATCACAATGAAAAAATACTTTAGTAGCTAATTTATGCTAGGGCTGATGAGAAAAACACCACATGAATGATTTTCTGAGAGAAAATTTTTCACTAAATTTTCTATAAAACTTTGGGGAAAAAGTTAATTTACATCTGAAAATTAAATTAAGCATTGAATTTCCAATATATTCAGTCTCTAATTTTAATATTTTTCATTGCTAGAAGACCTCAAGAGTCCCAACCACATTTCTCTAAAAGTAATAAGCTGTGCTATGTGTAGACTCATTGCCTTGAAGATTTGTATGTGCCAGAGTAAACTGGGATATACCCAGTTAAAAGAACAGCGAGCAATCTCATACCACATTACAAGTCTGCTAAACCTTTGTGTGTATACCTTTGCCTGGACTAAAGAAAGCTTAGAATCAATCTTCTCCTCAGTCTTATTTGGAGAAACCTGGCATGACAAATTGTAATGGGAAAGAGCACAAATGTTTCCTGCATGCAGCATATTCTTGCTCAGACCACTTCCAATACATTTTCAGTGTGGTTTTGCTTTAAGATAATTCTGTTTTCTCATGCCTTCAAATATCTGGGTTTTTTTTTCTCAGGAAATATAAAATACTTTTTGGTGCCTTTAGTTTTGCTCTGGAATAGAATTGTCATACTCATTACAATGTGTTCGAAGCTAAGAAGAAAAGTATGTACCATTAGGAAATCCCCTAGCAATATGTACAAATAGGATAAAACTCCAGTTATATAAATCTTGAGCACTGACTCTTAATTTTAGCAGCAAATATATGAAGCTTTTTCCTCTGTTTTGAAAGGTTACATACTAATCGGATTATTTTTCTCAAATTTATTTTAATCATAGTTATTGCATTATAAGTCTTGATACTTATTTTAAACCCCAAAGAACTTGTATATACTTAAATTCCTTGAGAATTTTCTTGTTCCTTATAAATTGGAAATATACAATTAGCAAAGAAAGCTGTTTCATGAAGTCCATGAGGTGCAGAATTGCTAAAAAAAAGAATCTGAGTTATCACTTATAAAGTATATTAAACCAAAAAGAAAATTAGGCATATGAATTATGAAGAATAAGCAGAGGAAGTGAGGCATCTAAAGAGAATACTATTTCATTGACATTAAATATAATTTCGTTTGGGTGGTTGTTTTGGGTTTTTTGGGATGTTTTTTATCAAGATATCATGAGATTGCTAATAGGAATAAATTTAAGAAATATAAATTTTCATTATCAGCTGAAAGAAAAATCAAAATCCTTAATATACTCAAGCATGGACACAAAGTTTTGCCCATACAAGGTTTCTGAAATAACTGCAACATGAAGTCAAAGATGCAGTAAAAAGAGTTTAAAATTAAGTCAGGTCAGCGACACTGTTACACAACAATGGAATGACAAAATAGTACCTGCATTTAATAAACTAATATAAGTTATATGATACCTATAACACACAAGATATTAGTATGTGTCACACAGTAAAGGATTGTATAGAATGAAGATAAAAGAATAAAATGATGATTTACAAGAGTGAGTTCATGACAGAATAACTGGATAGATTTTTCTGAACAAGTTAGTAGCTTTCTACAGAGACAAAATTTATGTTGGCTGCAGATAACTTGAGTCTATTATTTGATACTGGTGGCCATATGGGAAACAATTAGGAAGCTAGAAATGCTGGTTAATATAAAAATAATAAGCTGAACAAGCAACCAGTTAAATGAAGAGCTGTGAGGCTAAAGAAAAATTAATTAAACTATTAAACTTTTAACGGTAAATAATCTGGAGTATTTTCAGTACATAAAAATGAAATACAGGAAAACCTGAGTGGTCTTGATGAACAAAGTCAAAGGAACAAGGTTTGAGTTTTCCTTCAGTAGAATTCAGCTGGCCTAATCCTCAAATATTAAAGCATCAAGTATGAAAAGTCATGTCTAGATTTCATCTAAATTCTAAGTATATTGCCCTAAGTGGTTTTCTTGCATTTTCAACTACAACTTTTTTCTTTTTAAATTATACACAGATGAGGCCCTGCTCAATGATGGAGAGATGTTTTTTCCCTTTTCACTGCAAACCCAATGGCTATCACAATTAACAAATATATTAATAGCCAGGTCTTTTGAAGGAGATTTGAACTTGAATTCTTCATCTCCTATGCAAGAATCCTTTTCTCCCATTTTAGATTATTGTAGGATATCACTTTTGATCTTTCTTAAATAACTATATGAAAGAGATTAAGACTTTAGTTGAATCTGCCCATGTCACAGTATCATAGAACATCACGAGTTGCAATGGAGTATCACTGTATCACAAGTTATCACTGAAGTTCAATCCCTGTCCATGCACAAGACAACCCCAAAAATCACACTATGTGCCTGACAGCATGGTCCAAACACTTCTTGAAATCTCTCAGGCTTGGTGCTGTGATCATTTACCAGGAGAGCCCATTCCAGGGTCCAACCAGCTGCTGGGTGAAGAACCTTTCTCTAACATCCAGCCTAAAGCTCCCCTGCCACAGGTCCTGTCACTGACCATGAGACAGAAGAGATCAGTGCCTGTCCCTCCTCTTCCCCCCTTGAGGAAGTTGTAAATGCAGTGAGGTCTCCCCTCAGCCTCCTCAGGCTGAACAGACCAAGTGACCTCAGCTGCTCCTCACATGGCTTCTCCTTAAGATTCTCCTTTGGACACTACCTAATAGCTTTGTTTGTATTACACACCCAAAAACTGCCCCTAGCACTGAGGGTGAGGCACCCCCCCCCCAGTTCAGAGCAGAGCAGGACAATCCCCTCCCTTGCCTGGTTGGTGATGCTGTGCCTGATGGCCCCCAGGACATGGGTGGCCCTCCTGGCTGCCAGGGCACTGCTGAATCATGTTCAACTTTCTGTCAACCAGGATCCCCAGGTCCTTTTCTGTGGCACTGCTTTCCAGCCTCTCATTCCCCAGTCTGTCTGTAGATCCAGGATTGCCCCATCCCAGGTGCAGAACCTGGCCTGCATGTATCATATTCATAGTATACAGAAGTGGTTGTGATGAAAACACAGTCCTGCTCTCGTTGTTTGCTAGTTTTAGGCAGCTGAAAGCTAAACTGATGTGAACTGGCCCTTTCTACTGAGGGTCTGTGCCTTTGAAGATGCCAAAACTTCCCTGCATACTGTTATTGAAGCTGATGGACTACCTGCAGATTCCTGGATCTCTTTCTGTTGTCTCTTACCTGTTACTGTACTGAAACTAGATGACAATTCTTTAGGAACTGTAGTCCAGAAAAACTAAGACTCATCCTGAACTGACAAGGGGATAAGCAAAAAACTGATTTGATTTTTTACCTGTGGACCACGAGGCATATGCCATACATAAAGTGTTATAAAATAAATGAAGCCTTGTCTTTGGAAAGGATTATATGAATCCTAGCAAAAAGTATCAAACTTTAACAGTACTTCATGTTTTTACAGTCATCCTAAAGAATAACTACTGTCCCCACATAAACACAAATATTTGAGAAGCAGAATAGGAGACTACCTTTCGTATGGAAAAGGTGATATTGTCTCTGTACTTAGTAGCAGGGAGAGAGGGAAGAAACCTTTAGCTGGGACATTTGTCTTTTAAATTACCTTCTTGTAGTCATATTGAGATATCTAGCTCCTCTGTGGAAGAAAACAAAAATTAGTCGTAACAAGAATCAGTGGTGGGGAGTGGGAAATGTGGGCATGACTTATAGTGTACTATTGAGATCCATTAAAATTGGCAGCTTTATCTGATTTCTTTTTCTTCATTTTAGTAACTACTTCTACTGTTATGTTTGTATTCAAAGAGATTAATTGCTCTGAGGATAAATTAGGTAATTTCATATTTTTCAGGTTTCTTTCAGAGTGTACTATTCTTAGGATACTGGATGCTATGTAATCAGCTGTAGTAGAAACAAAGTTTTAGTTAACATCTTTGTTAACCCATAGCACAATTAACACACAGTTTTCTTCCTGATAGAAGACCAACACCTGTTTCACAGAAAAAGCCTGTAGTGTATGTGCTTTTGAATTGTTCTGTTTACATCAATGTGTTCAGTTTTTCTTTCAGTTTCACACTTCTTCCTTATATTGCGTTAAGATAACAGGAAGCTTAGTTTGAGGGAGAAAAGGTTTTATTGGCCTACTTTTGGCAAATTTGTTTTTTCCTTGACTTTATTCTTGTATAAATAAGGAAAGCAATGGACTGTAATAGCATGTCATGTTCCTTTATAAAATGATCACAGATATTCACTTTTTTCCCAGCTATGAACACAAAATATCTTGAATATTAAAATATACTATGATGACCATAGCCTCTCTGTGGTTTACTGGAGAACTCCTACCTAGAACATTGCTAACTGCTCCTTTTAACATCAAGAAAAAGTCCAGAAAGATAATTTTTTTAAATGATTTTTACCTGTGATCTGTAAAGCCCTATTCCCCTGAAATTGTTTGAACAGGGCAGATGATGATGATGATGATTCTCTACTACAACATGGAATAGCAGCCACACTCGGAGTAGGTTTTGGAATGAATGTGTTTATTTTACAAATGGGTCCGTGCATGCTGTGTTGTAACAGGCAAGTGGTGCAAATCTCCTACTGAGGAATGCCCCTAAACCAGAAGGTCTCCAGGATATCTGATGAGTGATCTCCTGTTGCTTTATTTGGCTCTTGCTGGTACCCATTTCACTGCTGACTGGACAAATGCAATTCAACAACAAAATATTCTTGCCTGGAGGACGTGACACAGATGGGTCTGACCAGATTAGTCTGTTTAAGGGTAAGGAATCCAGCTCGTGACCTTTTTTGGTGATAATGGTATTGTATGTCATATTTTTCACAGAACAGCTGTTCACTGTTTGAGTTTACATTGCACTTCTGTTTAATTTTTACTTCTTTGAGGTTTTTTTACCTGACACTCCATATGATCATAGATCAGTCTATGGAAGCTGAAGATAATACATTATTCTTCTATGCCAAACATAAAAATAAACCACTTTTTTTTCTCTTGTTTTTTTTGGACAAATGCCATTTTTTATGAACAAGTGGCTAGTCAGTATGAAGATTATCATAGCCAGTCTCTAAAAAACATTTTATGGTGATTGGATGTAAAATAATTATTATTCCTACCAAAGTGTGGCAAAATGTTACAGAGCAGCAATTCATAAATCAGTATGTAATGAGATGGTAAAAACTAGTATACCAAGCCACTTCTCCATTGAAAATAATATAAATTTAGAAATACTTCACTGAAGTGAGTAGTCTGATTCAAATTAAATGAGAATAAAGTTGCTGTGCTATCATAGACCTTATCTATGTAGTAATGTGGTAAATTACTAAACTCAAAAAGTTACAGGAGTTATTAGAAAGTAGTTTTTATTGATCATATTGTACATGTTTCATTCTTCTAGTTGTCTCTTTTTATTTATTGGAGTCATCTTGCAAAAGTAATCTTTATAATCATATATGCAAATACATTCCTGTCTATGGCATCTAGAGAAATATATATTTTTTTTACCATGAGGTAAGAAAATAAATGTGACTCTGTGAGGAATCTTTCATAGTGAAAGCAACTCTTGTAAAATGATTTCTTGAATCTCAACATTACAGAATACTAGAATTCATTGCCATGATATTTTATGTTACATCTCTCTTTTTAGAAGCCAGAAATTAAGGAAATGAACCCAGGTTTAACATTTTAACTGAATGTCTCAGGAAAGCCAAGCCACAACAGTTGGATCATAAAATAACATCCATGTTAAGACTGTGGCAGTCTGGATGCCTGGCTGCAAAAATCAGTGATCAAGCAGCAGTAACTGAGGCAAATATCACCACGTGATCCCAACCACAGGCCTAGGCTAATCTCACCTAGAGGAGAAGGCTAGAATCACTGGAAATTTTGGTAAATACCTCTGTGAATTGCTCCCAGAGTGTTGGCACATATGCAGTAAGTTGTTTTTTTTTGTCTCTTGCCTAAGGGTAATAATTTTGCTCTTGATCATGTGTCATCTAGGCAGGAACATAAGTCATAGTAAGCAATTATAAGGGGTTACCTCCCAGTACATCCTACCAGAGTTTTGGCATGGCCAGGTAGATTTACTTGTAAAGTAAGATAGAAATGAATATAGGTATCTAATAGGGATCTAGTTTAAGAAATTTCAAATATGCGTGGTGTAGTTCACTAAAAAGGCCAACTTTTCTCTAATTGCTTGCTCATTACGAAATATTTATCCAACTCTGAGATTAGTCATTGGTTGGCAGAATTTAATCTTCAGAAATGCTAGAAATATTTTTATGTAGATGCAGCACAAATAACTGGAATGTAAGTTCCCTCTCTTTAATGTCTGTACATCTCAGGTCTAAATTGTTACTATAAAGTTGTTTTAAATTAAAACTTGGAAGTTCAAATTGAAAATTGTCTTGTATGTTGTAATCAGTTTTTGAAAAATGTAATTGTAGCACAAGATGCCATTTAAATAGTTATTTCCCATGGTGTAATTACCACCGAAGAAGAATAGAGTAACTAAACTACAGTGAGATTGAATTTACAGCTGCTAATGCAGCTCTACTTCAGAGTATACTGTTGGCTGAAAGGCAGACGTGAGATCTCCCAAGGTTACAGGTTGTAAGGCTCAAAGCCTCCAGCAGATTACTTCCTTCATAACCACACATTACAAAGAGCTCAGAGGCTTGACTCTAAAACAGAAATAAGTATCCCTCAGAGAAGTCACCCGTACATCATATTCAAGAAATTTCAATATTAAAACTATGAAATAAGAGTCAAAATCTGTTAATAGAAAAATATTCCAAACTTTTGTCTAACCAGACATTTCCCATGTGAAAGGTATGTGTCTCCTACTTCTCATGGCTTTTGATAAAATTCCAAACCCAGATATATAAAGAAAAGTTGGAAATACAGTCATAATGAGCCATTAGCAGACATGATGAGAGATACGTAGAGGTGTCTATGCATCTCTGATTATCTCTGTATCTTCAGATTTGTCTTATCCATTAATAGTACTGTGTTTTAATCTTATTTCAGCAGTTCATTTTGATATAACAACCTGATTCCCTACACTTGAGATCACACAGGCTATCTGTAAGGTGGTGAAAGGAACACGGTCTGCATTGTGTTCCACAGCTCTGCTCTATTGACCAGGACCAGAGTAGCTTCCAGAAACTACCCAGCATAGACATGTCCTTTCCCCTGTGCTTACCTTTTGCTCACAAAGGAACACATACACCTTCTTAAAAAGCGGAGAGAATAAGCATAAGCTTTGGAGAGAATACATGTCAGATAAAAGCACTGCAGCTGCTGAATATGTTTTTATATATTAAAGCATTTAGATTGTGGGTATATTGCAAGTAAATGATTTAACTACATTCAGCTGTCCTGTAAGTTGTTTGTAATTACTGATTTTGCTTTTCAGATGTGCATAATAAAGTTCTCGTAGCTCTTTCAAATGCAGCAGGAATGCTGACTCTTCAGTACTTGATAGTTCAATCACACAGGATATCTTCAAATTCAAGTGAGAAAAAATAAAAAAGAAAGATAGAGGCAGCACAAGGTAATGCATGGTATTATTAGTGGCTCAAATTCATTTGCTTTGCAATGATAGCTACAGTCTTTGAAAAATTTTTATATTTTTAATCATATCTCTGGAAGTAGTCACAGCTTTAATATTTCAGTAAGTCTATAAAATGTTTTTTTCATACATTGATAAATTTTCCTACATAATCTAGACTAGAAGTTTCCTTCTCATCAAAAATGATATCAAAATATCTTGTCCCAAAGATGTAAGATGCTCAGACTGCATAAAAACAAAGCAAATTTTTCAAATGTCGGGGTAAATTAATTTGGCATATACTTTGATCTCCAGGAATCTCCCATTTGTACTGCAGCTTATCACCATGATATTCAAGCAACTGGTTTTTTTCCATTTTCCCCAATAAGGTGGGGGTTTTTCTTCATTTCCTATGGAATCCAAGCACATGTATACATGGCCTATATATTTCTAGCTATTGATAGCATAGCCAAACAAAACAATTTGTGAAGCCCTCTAATTATAATTAGTATACTAAAATTTTCTTTCACAAGAAGTATAAGCAGATAGGCTGACACAAAACAAATTGTGGTTCTGCCAACACATTCATCAGGAAATATGTGAAAACACGGTTTTATGAAGTAGCAAGAAATTTGGTAGACCAAAAGATGAGAATTAGTGAGGTACTGAGGCCCAGACAAGAAATTACAGCAATTCCACTCAAGCTGAGAAGAGATCATCAAGAAGATTTCATCCTGAACAGTATGCTTAGCTTTGACAAATTATTTAAACATTTTTGATTTTTAACTTTCATCTAAATTAATTTCCTGACAGATTATTAGATTTCAAAACATCTCTTTCCACTTCTTTTTTTTTGAAGATGAGGGTCTTCTGGTGGAAAAACTTCATCACTACCTCTAACTCCCCTTTCACTCCTATGTCTTCTGCTCTTCAGTAGAAATGTTCATCTTTGATTGGGAAAAAAAAGTTTTCTGTTCTGGGTGATGAAAACAAACTGTTTCAAACTACAATTGGAATTTTACTTAAATCACCTCAGAACCTGTTCCACAAATGAAAGCTCTTTTCAATCTGCTTTAATTTGATGCCAGAATGTACACATAATGTGAATTAATAAGAGTTTTTTTATGCTTATGAAAAAGACCAGATACACAGACAAATGTCTTCTGTTTACCTGCAGACCATGCTGCATTAAAATGAGTTTCAGGAGTTAATTTTCAGAGGACAGGAATTAAAATAGAAAGTAAGGCAAATAAATGCCTTCAAAAGTATTTTATTTTCAAAGACTCTTCAAAATCTCTGCAAATACAAAGTAGCAATTATGAAGTCTGCTTTGTGTGTAAAAGGCAAATCTTTGTCTGTGTTCAAGCAAGTTTTGCAATCAGATTTTTATACAGTATGCCCTTTTCTTAAGAGAAAAATTACTTTTCAACTCTCTACTCTATATAAAGAACTTGAATCCCCACCATAGTGAAGTATGAATGGTTGAATACAGGGGTATTTGTACAGCTATCTTCCCTTCAGTGCACTTTATGGTTTAATCTGCCTGTAAATATATTTTAAGAGATAAAACACAATGCAAAACTAGGGCAGGGGTTCAATAAATTTAGATCTAGTTGTTCAGGTTCTTGGCCTGCAAAAGTGTACCCCTGAGACAAAGTATCAATTTTTATGTTCTGATTCCACATCTTTGTCTAGTATCTGGCATGAGGGAGTTCCCTTTCTGTCTTAATCTTCTCTGGGCAGAGTAACTGATTGAAAACTTGTTAGAACTGATCACTGTGCTGTTTATGGCCACTTCTGTCCAAGGGCTGGTTTATGTATTACACAGTAACTATTTATGGGGGAGATAAAAGCAGACTGTGCATCCTCAATAGGCAAACTGTGGTCCATCGTAAGCCACTGCTCATCAGAGAAGCACAAGTCAGTTAAATTGAGCTGTCCCTTTGAAACCAGCACTGAGGCTATCTAAACAGCTATTAACACTTAACTACACTGAATCTTCTCTTCAGTTTAGCACTGCTAGAACTTCATTCAAATTCAGTGAACCAGTATATACAACATAGACGATGCACTTAACCTACGAATTGGCTCCAGACACTAGTCACTTCAACTGTGTCTTCACTTCACTTTCTCATGTAATGCACCCAGGTTCACATAATTCCATTAAAAAGTAGGATTTGTCTCACATTTTTTCACTTGCTCAAAAATTTAAGTATCCAGGTGTTCTCTTTAGCAAGAGATACCTCTGCAGAGCAAGTAGGTATCTGAAATAGTTAGGCTACTTCACACCTCTGAGATTCTTTTGTAGCTCATTTTGGTTTTTTAAGGCCCAGAGACTATTAAGAAACAAAATGTTTAGCCTCAACTGTGTATCAGCCCTCTATATAATTATGTTGACTGATATGAAACCTTTCAAAATCTACAGGGCTTTTCCTTATTTTCATAATTTTGTACCTTTAGTCCTCTCTTTTTACTCACATCAGCATTTTGAACTCACAGTGCTAGTCCTTTGATTCTAGGTTTGACAGCAGTTGTGTGCTAAGAAAATCCTAGTAGTCCACTAGGGGGACTGAATGAATACTGGACTTCTCATTTAACTGTTTTTTCTGATAAATCATGAAACTTTCTTTTGGATTTGGAAGAACTTGTCTTTTTTTTGCCACTGTTAATTCAAGCTAAAATATGTATCAACTGCCAACCTCACATGAAATACTGAATACTATTCTAAATTATTCAACCACTTAAAGTCCTTTTTTGGGAGAATGAAAATTAGAGTTTTCACTAAAAAAATAAAATTTTAAACTGGTCAGGTTTTCAAAAAAGTAAAAATCAATACAAAACATGGCAACATTTCTAGAAATGTTGTCATATTGACAAGAGAGTCATCAATGGAACTCAAATTAGGAACAGTTTCAACATGGCCGCATTTACTGTTTGCTACAAAGAGCTCAGCATTCAAACCCATGGCTGAGATTGCACATCTTAAAACATTACGAAGGATCAGATGAGCTGTCATAGTTCCACGTGAGCTCAGCATCTGTGGTAAATTCCACCAAGGCAATTGGAATGCATTTAAAGAGGGAAAATGACAAGCCTGAGCCTATGAGTGGTCAGTGCTGTAACTTGGTATGGAAGAGTCACATGTTATTATAGCTGAGTCCTCAGGTTAGTTATTCCTGGGAATTGCAATACCAAGACTTTTTCAAAAGGATGTTTCACTGCCTTTTCCTATTTAATTTTACTTAGAAGGGAGAAGGAAATTCTCAAAATGAAGGCTAATGTGCAAGAAAATTTTTTTAAAAAACAAGGAGCAGCAGCTATTTAAAACAAATGAACATGTAACAAGCTTACAGCACTTTAACAGCAGGATACAGGAGGAAAAAAAATGTAAAACTAGCCACTTCAAAAAATTGTTTATTAGAGCACTCATCTCCACAGCAGGAAATAAGAAAAATACTGGAAAAGCCACCTGAAAAATAAATTAATAAAAAATGCATCACCAAAGATGTACAGAAAGAAAACAGTTTAACAAACAGCTTAAAATAAATTTATTCAACTATGCACCAGCAGGATATACTATAAAAACTAAAATTTCCACTGTGCGAAATAAATAAATAAAATTATTTTCAAACAAGGGGCAAGAAAAAGTCCTTTTAAAATAGTTTTATATAGCTTGCTTTGCATTAGTTGAGCATAAAGAGAGCTCTGTTTGCCAGTGGCTTCACTCTTCATGATGTCACATTCCCTGGCCACATTCAATGTGCCCAATATACATTTAAACAGAATCATGTGAGAGGCACCTGCTAGCTCAGGTTTAAACATTGATAAGCTCACCATCTTTAAGAGCTGATCTCTTTAAATTAATTTATAACTCAAATTTCTTGCAAGCCTGCTTTTGAGAGGGTGGTACAGCTGTTCTAAAATTTCTTTTTCAGTCATGTCACAATTTTCATGGTGAATCTGTCATCCTTCATGGCATGTCTCAGTTGTATTTTTGTGAGGGTGGTATTCAAAGATGCATGGAAGCAAAGTATCTTTAAAGAAGCCAAGGACTGCCTAATTACCAAGTAGGAGCATGACAGTGCCTCATTCTTCTGCAGTGTTGTCTCATTCCCCTGGGCCCAGTGGGGCTGGATCTGATACACCGTGGTAGGAGTGACAACATAGTCATTCCAAGTTGTCACCTTGGTTTTGCCATCTGCTGCATAAGCTCAGATACACTTGTTAGCCCCATAGATCATAGTCACTCATTTGTGCAACTCACTCATTTGTGCAACTCACTCATTTGTGCAACTCAACAATGATCAACCAGAATTGTTGCACTAAGGTGGAGCATTCAGGATCTTTATTCCAGGCCATTGCCCCACATGCAATTAAACTCAACCTCATAAATACTTTTGCTCTACATCTCTCACTACAGTTTCTGGAGTTATTGTTGCACCAGTGTGAGCTAGGTTGGTCAACCTAGAGAACTTCTTTAATATCTAGATAGCCCAAACTCCCCCTGTGTTTAGGAATGGGCTTGAGGCCACAAAGGATGCAAGGATTCTGCTGTGTTTCAGCAGTCCTAGATTGGTTACATGCTTTATCCATGCATTTTCCAAGCCTGGGAAAGCCACCAAGCCTACTGATGCTGTGCCAAGAGAAAAATCAGGTTCCATGACTCCTCCCAGCAGCAGCCACCTCTATTACAACATGCCAGACTTTCTGTGGTAGTAATAGGAAGCCATGTTACTCTCAGACATGTTACTATAATATTTGTTCTATGTATGCCTGCCCTTCCCCTCTGAGGCCAGGAGAAGTCAGACCCTGGACTCTCCTTCTTGATGTGTGAAACAATCACATTGACAAAAAGCTTTGATCTGTTAGATGAAGACAAAAATACAGGAAAAAATGACATGAAAAATATCTATGGTATTAGCAATAATGATGAGTTGAGAATTGAGCCTTCTAAGTGGCGTTACATTAAAACCAGGAGAGATAAACTCACATTATACACACAGTAAATACCTCCATAAATGTAAATAGATGTATGTGTATAAACATAGCTAAGGAGACAAGAAAAAGATGAACATCCACCAAAGCCTACTGTGTGAAAACGTGGTTATTATAACATATATGTCCATGACATTAAAACATTTCACTACTTTTAGGGAAAGCTAAAATAAATGCAGAGAACCTCTTAAGAATTCATTCTGCATACAAGTCAAGGAAAGTTACTATTTGCATGAATAAAGGCTTCAGGATCAGGCATAGTCCTCATTTATTTCTTGGCCTGTTGTATAATTCTATAACTAAAACTGCAAGGTAAAAATGTGTATAAAATTTAATCTACTGAGATGTGGCTGATTATCAAAAGAAGAGGATTGTGCTGTTGGATTATGTTAAATCAAACTTCAATCTCTTTATGATCTTAAAAATCAGCACCAGAAATAAAGTTAATCTGCAGTAAAGGTGGTGTTGTTGCTCAGGGCAATATTTGTGAGTGTCAGTGATAGCCAATGAAATTATTCCTAAAAAATTATTTATTCTGTGAATTTCACCATTTCTTCTGCCCATGATTTGTCTGATATCAGACAACAATTCTCTCAGTGTTATTTTTAATTCAGAATTGTTTGGGATGTGATCAATGAGAGCATTGTGATCTGAAAGACATTCACAAACAGCTATTCAGGTTACAAACTGACCTGAAGCTTGTGATTATCTCCAGGAGTTTCTCAGGTAGTAGGTGTCTCAACTGAGACTTTTCTCACTGGCTTCCTACTAATCTTTGTAGAACATCCTGGAGAAAAAGTATGTGAGCTCATTAAAAAAAAAAAAAAGCCTCACTGAAAATGCATTTCCAGCTCTGCGAAAGAGAGGCTTAACACAAGTTATAGGAAGAAAGTTGAACAATACAGTTTTCTTGACAAATTTCTACTTGAAATCCTGTCACTTGGAGACTGTGGAGAAAGCAAGTACCACAGCTGATAGCTCCTCCTAGAACATCCTTACAGTGCTTTCCCAATTCATCTGTATGGTGGCAAGAAAGGAAAGCTGAGACGTTGAGATCATGAGGTGGTCTCAAATACCATGAAAAAAAAGGAGCAATCTTTAAGGTGTAAATTGTCTCCCAAGTCCTCCTTTCCAGCATCCTTCCCTCTTCTTTTCCTTCTTCATCAGCCTGCTGTGTATAAGTAATAATATTCAATAAACATTCAATAGTAATATTCAGGAAATAGCAATTTCAAATTCATGGCCATTAGAGATTACTTAAAATGCTTACACTTCTCCTGTTTTCAAATTCTTTGTATCTACATGAAAATGTCAGTAGTGACACAGAACAATATGACCTCAATTAATAGCAAAAAAAGCAAAAATAGCAAAGACTTCAAATGAGCAAATCCTTGGAGATTCATTTTAACACCCATTTAAAATGTGTAAACACTCAGTAATGTTTACTAAGGATGCCAGGGCCTGGTAAATTGATGCACAAAAAGGCATTCTCATTTCTTCATCAGCTTTCTACTCACCAGTCTAATGTTTATCTGCTATTGTGCTATTACAAGAGATTTCTCGCTGGCTAGAAAAGGAAAATTCTCATGGGATTTCACCTTCATAAAGTAGTAAGATCTGACTCATCAACATAAGGAAAATTTCATAGTGTTTCAGGTATAAAAACTTTCATTTAGAATAGTTAATATCTCAGTGACAATATTGGACATACCCTTTAATTGTGTTGTGTACATTGGCTGTGCACTACCAAATACTCTTTTTCCCATAATGGTGTTGGAAAAAGAAAATATAATATTTAGTAATAGGGTTATAATAGGTTCTTACTATTTTTGATTTTTTTAATAACAGCATTCAGGAGATATTATTGTTCTCTTTTTATAGGAAAATTCTTTTTTGGTTGTATTAAAAATCATACATCTAAGGAGTTTAATAACACTGCTATATAAAGAAGTTCTTATAGTAATATGTGTATTTTATACCACTTCAGCTGTAGTTCTGTCTTTAATTTCATATAAGCTATTTGGAGTTGATTAACTACTATATAATCTCTGCCTGCCAAATACATGAAAAGTTGGTGGTGTATTTTTAATCATCTATATTCAGGGCTGGAAATTAATTTTACTTTGATTTTTTTAAACGTCTCCTGATTAAAACTTAAGCAGTCAAATATCTCAGGCATTTAACTTCAATGTTGTGTCCTCCTCTATCAGAACAAAATTGGGCATTTTCCTATACACAATGGAGGAAAAAAAGCAATTACTATCAATCAGTGACTAAGCAACAGATTGGAGTATTTAGAAAGACTCATTCATACACAGATTTGCAGCAGTGTTCAGCTCTTCTGATTAGATTCCATAGATTTTAAATTGTAGCTAATTAGGCTGTCATAGGTTCATTAATGGCTCTACTGATTCAGCACTCCCTCACCTGCATGCATATTAAAGCTCATTAGCTCCCTTGTCTAAAATACCACCTGCATTAATTGCTGCTGATGCACTAGGACTCCTCAGAAGGCTCTTCTGACAACTAGTCTACCTGCTTGTAATACCCATTGCCCCAGAGCTCTTCAGGACAGCTAGCACATAAAGTTCACAGTGTTTCACACATTGTAATGCTGCAGCTGTTGTCAGGGCAGTCAAGCCTGTTTTCTGCTTAACAGCAGGAAATAAATAATTAGCAATGCCTGTACTGTAATGCTTACCACAGGACCAGTTTATTTGCTCTGGAATTTCAGTACTGTAACCTACCTAACATATCATGTACTGACAGAGTACTATGGGAGATCCAAAGACATAAATAACTTATTATGACCAAGAAGACTAGCTGACCTCACGTTTGACTATATCTGATGTTCTGTGACCTCTTTAGATCAAGTGTTTGGTGAATTATCTGCTGTAAATCCAGTGGGCCAGGTCTGAGACACAGTTCTTACTAATTTTTTGGTCATTTGTTTTATATTGGCGTCCTCATTGGTATCAGAGCTAGATTATGTACCAGAGGGTCTACAGCTGGATTGATAAAGCATGGCTGTACCTGACTGGAGAATCTAGGAAGCAGTTTTCTCTGGCTCCTGACTTCCAAGCAGTTACAATCACAGGTGGACCAGTAAGCTAATATATATCATAAAGTCAGAACATACTTGGTAACATTACTGACAGCAACTTCCTTTGCTGCAAGGCTGAAAAAATTGCAGACAATATCTTGCCATGTCATGAAGAGGTCTAGGATAAGCGATGGTAAAGTTTTATAGAAGGTATCCCCAAGCATAGTAATCATATTAGGAAGCTTGTTGTATTAATAATCATGGTTAGGAGACTTTATTTTTTTTCTCCCAGGAGTTATATATGGCTCATTTCAAATAAACTTTTCATATTTATAGTTATATATTATAATAGTCTTTATTTATATTATACATATATAATATACATATTTATAGTGGTATTTATAGTTTTTCATGCATACATACATGATTGTATTATCAATCTTCCAAAGTTTCTTTTTTTCTCACTTCTTGGTATAAAAATAATTAGCAATATTTTGAATTAAATGTAATTTATTATGCTGATTTTGTGATTTAGTTTATTGTTGTTATTGTTATTGCATTGAAATTTCATTGAAATAACTAATTTTTAAAATATTGAAATTATAACAATTGACTCTTTACATTTTCTTTCTTAGTTCGTTTATGTGGACATGTATATGTATGCATACACAAATGTCTGTATCCTCCCAGACTTCTGTATATATTACACAAGCAGAAAATTCACGAAGTTTTACTTTGCCTTTGTTTAAAAAGTATTTTGGGGATGAGAATGAACTATCCTGGCATCTTCTTTCCCCTGTAATTATTCAAAACATCTCCTGAAATTTCCTTTTTCCTAATTTTGAATAAGATATTTGAAAGAAGGAACTCTACAAGTGAAAAAACCTCTCTGTTTCACATCCATTTTTGCAAATTTACCATACAAGGTGACATTTCAAATTTAATTATTCAATGTTGAAAATACTTGATGGAACAGAGAATCCCTGTTCAGTAAAATCTAAATCCTGTTTGGTGGAAATCATTGTCAATATAATTGTCAATATATTGACTTAAGTGATTAATGATTTCTCAAATAAATAGAAAAATATGGAAATTATTAGAACATTACAGTTACTGTTTGAAACTCTTCCTCTGATGCTGAGTTCTATCTTACCTGTCCTTTAAAATTTTTTTTTAAAAATTCAGTGAAAAAAACCACAATTTGAGTAAATTCTCAGTTTGCTCAACAGGCACTGCAGTAGTTGGAAGACATGAAACAGTTAGAGCTTTTACAGTTGTGTTCCTCTGCCCTATTTACTGGACATATTCTAGTGTTTGATGACACACATCACAGTTCTTGTTGTGGATGATTTAACATTCTGGTTCCCCCCCCCCTCCATTTCCTATCAAAAAGGAAGGAACAAAATATTATTTAGTTCAACCTCCTTTAGCCCACCTGAATCCAAGTCTTCAGTGAGAGTGAGTACAGAAAAAACAAGCCCATATTTTCAGTATAATTTTGTTATGATCAAAGGCAGCATCCGTAGTTATAATAGCAGTGTCACCATGGTGAGAAATGAATACTTCAGCAAATGTCCCAGCCCATCAGGGGTTAGTGTAATGGGAATCTAGATAGGCAAGTTAAGGTTTAGGGATAATACTGAGCCTTTCACTGAATTTTGATCAATACTTTGATCTTGCAAGTCTGAATGCCACTCTGAAAAAAGGAAAAATAAAGAAAAAAAAGAAAGAAACCACTGTATCAACAGCAGGTGGCTTAAAAATACCTTGCATGTGCACTGAGGCACAGACAGATGGAACCAGCAGAGCAAACCCACCAATGATGTTTCAGAGTCATTTTGGCAATGTCCAGATATAATCCCTTCTTCCCACCTGTGTAACTGCAGACAGATGTCAGCAGACCTGGGGTAAGAAGATGAGAGTTCAGTTCCCCACTTCTTCCCACCTTATTCATTCTTCCAGTTCTGCAGAGCTCTGAAGTGTGACAGGATTGGCTTATACTCCAGGACTTCATGTAAAGCAGAGTCTAATTCTTGTCATAGTGGTGGCTAGTGAGAAAATTACTCCTTAGTCTTTATTTTCCTCTAAGTTTTATTCCTTTTCTTTTCTATCTTCTATTAATTAAATGCCCTTGTAGACTGAAAACAAAAATATTGGCTCTTTTATTTAGAGTCTAGTTGCATTCCAGAGATAATCAGAATTACTATTTGGATTATATTCTTCACTTTAGACTGGCACAGATACAGCTTTTTTTCAAATGTGGTTGTGATCACGAATCAGTTTCAGTGCATATGGAGAAGTCACTAATTCTCAGATACTTTTCCATTAAGAGTTTATTTTTCCATGGTATGTTAGAACACATAACCAGGTAATGACAACTGACAAGAATTTGCACCTTTACTGTCAGCCTCAGCTGAGTGAGTACACCAGAGAGACCACTGCATTTCCTTATCCTTAGATGTGGGAATTGAGACACAGCAGTTAGCAGTGTGAGGATAGCTGCTGCTTTTTGCCAGTCAATGAAGGGAATTCTTTTGACAGTCTAGTGTTTTCAGAATATATTTCTCTAAGAGTTTTTGAAGTAAAAAACCACTCAAACCCCTCTATTTCTTCTATCTCTAGTGCTGTGTAGAGTTTTTGATATTTCCCAGAAGTGCTGTCTGAGAAGATCTGTCACATCACAACAGACTTCCCATAGGGGAAATACACAGGTGCTTCCAGCACTGCACAGAGAATAACAAAACATATATTTTGTAAGCATATACAGGATCAAATTGTCACCCAATGCTATACTAGAAGACATGTTGTTGGAAAGAATGTATTTCTTAGCCCACAAGCAGATTACCGTGCACTATCTCAAGCAAATGCCTTTATGTACAAATCACAGAAGTATTTATCTATGCTGAACAATAGCGTTATTTTCTTCCATTCACCTACACATACACACAAACATCCTTTTATTTTGGAGGAGAACAATTTGGAAGAGGACTGTTTGAAAGATCAAAAATTATTTTTCTCCAAACATCTGCCTTTGAGCGCTCCAAAGAAAGTGCGAAAGAAAAATCAGAGGCACTCCTGGCAGGGAGGATGTAGCTAATCCTGAGACTTTTTCCTACTAAAACCTCTCCTTTAACTTGGGATTAGTCATAACAGCCTGCTCACCAGGGCACAGATAAGAGCCACTGGCAGGCAGCCAGGAAGCACGGTGGCCACCTGCCAGCTGCCTGGCCACTGTCAGGGCGGCTCTGTGGGGACGGTGTGCAGGCACTCACGACCTGCACCGCTGCTTTTGACAGGGCCCTGGTCATGCAACTTTCTCTGCGCCCCAACTGCAGTCTCATTTGCACCAGGCAGCTCAGTCCCAAATATTGGCATTAGGAAGCATTGTCATTGTTCATTTGTGTCAGTGGGGAACTGGCTTTGGATTAGACCAGCAGATTTTGCAGTCTATTGGAAATGAGCATTTCCCTCCTTCGTTTTTCTTGACATAGGAAGAAAAATAAGGGCCCATCATTTTTGCCTCTTTTATTTAGTGACCTGTTTGGCCAGAATATCTAAAACAATAGAAATATCTATTACAATCAGGTGTGAAGCAAAAACCTGTTTTGATGCACATTAGATTTCTATATTTGCTTTAAATAAAGTACAAATGCCCCTACATTTTTTTCTTAAAATGTTTTGTCCATTTATCTTTGAAACTGCAATGTTAGCAGGAAGAAGATCCTCTCAAGTTCTTGCTGTAGTGTCTTTTATTTTCCTTACACAAAAGGGAGTGCACAGTGCCTTTGAGACCCTAAAGAAACCTGACTAACAGGACAGGCCTTTGAAGTTTAAAAAACATGTATAATCTACTTTTACTTAGTCTAACAGAAGAACCATATTTACCATGCTCATGTCATTATGGATTTTAGGTTTTTTGTTCTGAGTACAAGGTGTATGATAGTCTGGAGATTATCAATTTGGGATACATTTGAAATTTGACTTTGATCTCCTTAAAGCTATCAATCTCAGCTTTGGAAGGAACAAAGAGATAAGAGAAACTAGAAACCTAATTTGCATCTGATACCTCTGGAAAAAAAGCAGAGAAAACAGGGAACTAAATAACTAGAAAGCCAAAAGTCTTGCTCTGTGCACCGCAGGGTCTTTGTAAAATTGCTTGTTTTATAGCTAGAGAGACACCCAACAGACTGAAGTGAGATAAAACCCAGCAACTCAATTATAGCCATGGGCAGCCTTATTCTTTATATGGCTCATAAAACTAGGATTTGTTTTTAATGATGAACTAGAACCTGTGTCTTCTGCAAGATATAAGCCAGAAGCCACACAATAGGGGCATTTATTTAGACTTCAGAAAGAACCCTGATAAAAACTGGATGTTAATTATAAAAGGGAATACAGGAATAGCACTCTGTTAAAAGCTCTGCTTGAAAGCGTGTTTTGATGATTTTTCTTTTGAATCAATTTCATCCACTTTCTTATCACATCACACCACCTCTTCACCAATGATTCAATACCAACATACAAATGCTGCATGCCTTTTTTCCCATTATCTATACGAATGAAGTGCCCTACCAGAATGGGTCAGGAAAGCCATTGCCCTTTCCTTTTGTAATTGTTTCCTGAAAAAAACCACTTTTCTTCTGTTGTCTGCAAGGAAATGACCAGGTCAACATGCACTTCTCCGACCTTGTAAACTCTAACATAAAAAAAGTAACAGTGTATACATTAGGGGGAAAAAAAAAAAAAAAAAAAAAAAAAAAAAAAAAAAAAAAAAAGCAGCCAAATTCCTAGCACGGCTGAATGCTTTACTACACACAATTCTCCCCTAAGAATAAATGCAAGGTAACTGAAGGAGATTCTAACAGTGTCATTTAATGCAAAAAGGTGCATAAGTTTCCCTGTATGGCACTCAGAGCCTTCAAATGGCTGAAAGAGTACTGCACAAGGTTGAGAGGATGAAGAGCTCTGGGGATTGTGTGTAAGTGGATACACAGCACCAGTTCCGCAGCCAGCTTACAAACCTGCAGGGAAGGATGGCTGTAGCAGCGCTAAACTCTGGGATGATCCAGCCTTCCCATCCACTCCAGTCACTTCCTTTTGCACCTAGAGACCCTGAGACCCTGTGTGCCCTGTAGTTCACACTTGGTAAATTCACTGTCAAGCCCTTCAGGCAAACCGTAAGAGCCTTCATGTGACTGTGTTTGAAAATACCTGCAGCCAGGAGTGATAGCTGTCTGTGCCATGTGTGATGTCAAATCTTCACTCTGATGATTGCAGCCAGTGATTAGAACAGAATTGGCTCTCGTTGACCTCATTTAATTATCTCGTAAGGGAATTGCTTGTGGATCAGCGGGCATGAATTGGGGGACATAGAGATACCAACTGAAATCCCATTTTTACACCTAGTTCTAATTGCAAAACTCTCACTGATAGAAAGGGGGGGTGGGGGAGTGGAATTTTCAATTTAGAATTAAAATGGAAATCCCAGTAGGAAAATGAGAAAGGGTCACGTAGAGTTACAGGAAGGACATTTGACTGTCAAGATAAGTCAAACAACTTGTAGTATAACATGATCTGTTCCCTTAGCTGAGGAAATACATCTCACTTCATTCCTAAACAGCTTCTGGGGCATGTGTGCATGTTCATGTGTGCATGTGCATGTGTGTGTGTGTGTGTGTGAGTGTGGGTGTGTGCTGGGGCTTGAGGGGGCCTGAGGGGGTTCACTGAAAGGAGGGTGTGAGGGTGCTCTTTTTTTTTTCACTAATGATAGTCTATAGGTAATTTAAGTCAGATAAGGGACTTTCACAGTTTTTTGCTTAATATTCATACCCTCAAAAATGTGATTAGATCCTACAGGAATTTGAATGATATTCGGTCTGTATCAAATGATGCAGATAACATGTTAGCTTTAGTGTGCATTCTTTTATTTTGTGTTTCAAGCATTCTTTTATTATCCCTGTCTTGTGACAGAAGATTATCTTTTTCTCCTGCATTCTGTGAAATATTTACTGAATAAAATTCTTCTTATTTCAAACTGTTCTTCAGCAGCAAGATCTAAATACTCACTGATGTATTTGAAAGTTGTGTAAGCTGCTGTCTGAAACAAGGATATCCAGGGTGTAATGCACTGAAATATGAGACCTCTCTGTGGATGTGGAATTCTATTTCTTTATTTTTATATACATGTTTTCTAAATTGAAAATTAAATGTATCTGGCAGTCTTTCATTCAACTTTTATATATTGTCTGAAGATTTCAATTTATGGAATTGATCACTGAGAATATTTTTCTTCTTTTCCAATAATATAAATCAAGAGCAATTTTGAAAACATCTGAAATGCTTTTACACCTTGGGAGCTCAGCTACTTTTTAACTCACCTTGTCACTTCTGGTGCCATTCAAAACTGGGTGCAAAATAACATCATAACTGACAAAATTTTATTAGACTCCTTTGAATAACAACACGATTAGCTACAGGAAATTTAGTGACCTGAAAATTCTTTGGGTCAGTTTGTAACAATAAGGATCATGTTCTTTCATTTCTGATTAGTGCTGATGATAATTTCATCAACATATTTTATTTGTTGACATAAGATATGATGTTTTAATACTTTGCTTCAAATCTCCTCATTTTTGGTGTGAATAAACTTCAACAGACCTGTACTCTAGTTTCACCCTAATAGATTTTTCTTGCTGAATTCTTTCTAATAAACTATATAGAACAAATTCATTTAAAAATGTGATTAGTAAAACAGATCCATGAGTAGGTTCCCCTACAATCAATGAAGCATTTTTGTCAACTCTGTATTGTAATTCCAGTGTTGGATTTCAGTGAATCAGAAAGCATGACAATGAAATATAATGTGATCACTGTAAAGAAAATAGGTACAGAAATGGAGAAGAATAGAGGAAAAGGACTGAGAAAATAATTCCTTAACAGAGACATCATTCATTGGAGGCCTGATACAAAGCCCCTAAAAACAAGTGGAATGTGACAAAAACTGGCTTCAGGTATATATTTGGTTTTGTCTCAAAGATAAAAAAGTTGAAGCACAGTAAATATCTCTCTTTTTATGGTTTACAGACAAAATGTTTATTTCTTTGCTTGGCCTGGAATACTTATCTAAGAGCTACAGTATTATAGATTATAATATAATAAGGCCTGATAATTGCTGACAAAAAAATAACAGTGAACTACTGATCTCCTTCCTGAGTAGAATAAATAGAAGGTTGCTTCCTTTGATGACCAGAGTACTAGGTTTTGATTGGTTTATGCATCTTTCCTGACATTTTTTATCCTTATGCCTTCTTTTCCAGCACACTTATCTGCTCAAGCTTCAATACCTCAGAGCTGAAAAAGCCGAGCAGGC
The DNA here is from genome assembly GCF_036417665.1 of Passer domesticus. Taxonomy (NCBI): domain Eukaryota; kingdom Metazoa; phylum Chordata; class Aves; order Passeriformes; family Passeridae; genus Passer; species Passer domesticus. Next base: position 25,448,752 of record NC_087474.1, on the reverse strand, counting down.
AGTCTTTAAGTTTCAACAGACATGGAAAGAAGATGATGCACTGCAGCATAAAATTAGGTAAGCTTTACTCACACCCCCTGAAATAAAACACATTACTGGACATGAAGACTAAAATGTGCAGACCAGACCTCCCAGAATAAAAACACATGCATTTCCACTAGGAACTAAATTGTGTTTTCCAGGGAAACTCTTGCTCCCCCAGTTCTTGTGTCAAGGGTGATAAAATATATCACACAGATTTATTGAGACTAGCTCTGTGCTTGTGCGTAAGGAAAGGAAAAGGACACAAAAAGTCATGCCTCTCTGCACTTGCCTTGCAGCAGCATTGCCACACTGAGCAGTTATTAAGACTCTGAAGGCTGCTGGGAGCAAATCCTGGCATTAATTAGCCTAATCAAACCGGGTCAGAAAGAGAAGAAGGTTATGACCACATAACCTGACATCTTCTGGTAAGAGATTCAAGCCTTTTGTAGTCTTTGCAGTTGCCTGGAAATCAGTTGAAAATATTGTTTAGTTCTTACTTAAGAATTAACATGAAACAGACATGAGGTGCTGTGATAGTCCTACTTGTCTAGACATACTGCACAGATTCAATAAGATAAAGCCCTGGAAATTTACTAAGTGTAGTGAAGTTTCTAAAAATGTATCAATGGTTTGGTTCAGCTTCATTTTCTTTTCTCTACACTTGAAATTTTACAGAGCTGTATTTATATAGGGGGCTACCTTGTAAACCTGAAAAAGTGTGTCAAATAGCACATTGAAAATAGATCATAAAATATGGGTTTCTATTGTACTGTGGTATCCTACTCTTACAAATCTAATTCTCAACATTCACCAAAGCTAAATGAACTTAATTTATTTACAGGTACCTTTAATTAGTAAAATACATTTATGATTCATCCTTTTTTGAAAATACTGGCCACCAAATTTCTCTCCCCCAAAAAAGGTTGGAGATTATATAGTAGGAGGGCATTTGTTATAAATTATGTTAAAAAATATTTTTATCATGGGACCACAGGCTCAGAAACTATCTTTAATTCCATATATAAAATATATTTTAAAAGTAAGGGTAACAATGACAGAGAAGAAGGAAAGGAAAAAAAAGCTGAAATGTAATCTCAAAAACTAGGCAGACTGCAGGGAAGTTTAGCAAAGTCATTTGAAATAATTTTTTCCTCCTTTGAAGTCAGCAGTCTTGAGATGTTATCATGTGCTGATTGTGAAATCTTATGTGATCATATTCTGATATTCTGATTAGTTCTTCCACTCCCCACGGATCATTGCTTGCATAACACTGCAAACTTTTCTGGGTTGATTCAGAAAATTATATATAAAATTAAATTGTAATGCAGAATAATTTGTACTCTCTATCTTTCAGGACCATTGCTTGTGGGACTGATCAATCTTATGAAAACAATCATTTTTGTCTTAGGTGAAGAGGTTTTATAGTTAAACAGAGGAAATTCATTCTGCAGAGAATTTATACAGCAGTTTTTACCAGTGTTGAAGCCAGTGATGCTTTTTTTTCCCCTACGTGCAATTTTATACTATTTCATCTCAATACAATCTTCCACTGTCCTGAGATGGTATGTCCATGTCTCATGTAGCACTTGTAATGTGACCACTGTGAAAATATGCTGTAAAAGAAGACATATCAGGATATTATGAGAAAGATTCACTTTCAAATTCATAAAAATCACTATTATGTTCATTATTAAATCTTAAGCTGTAAAAGTATATAAAGGCTGCAGTGATGATGAATCTCTTATGCTGTATGTGCCTGAACACCCAACAAAGTTCATAAAACTTTTTCCACATTTCACTGCAGTCAGCAGTGGAGATAAAACCATCTCTACATGACATTTCAGAAAACTTTCAAGAGAGAAGCTGCGTCAGAAAGTTTCAGTATGACACTGTGGAGCATGCAAAGTGGTGGCTGTTTGTTCTAAGGTTTTTGGCTAATTTTCAAAAACTGTAGGAATATATTGCTGATGAAGATGCAGCACTTCAATGAGTATGCAAACTGTACTATTACATCTTTGTGGTTCATCTATCATCACACAACACCTGACACCTTGATAAATCATCATTTATTTCTAACTTAGTTTATGCACAATTTTTCTGCAATGTAGCTATTTATACTTGTTATAAATCCTAATTTTCGAAGTTTTGCAAAAAAGTGGATCCTTGTCTATAGTTCAAGTCCAAGAAGGCAGTAGTAATAGGACATTTGTAGCATGTCACCTCAAAACAAGCAATTCAACTCAGGATCAAATCAGAAGAAACTGAAGTTATAACTATACAAACTTTTGATCATCTCTACAAAGTGAATTTATTGTCTCCAGTTCACAGTGTCCATGCTAAAAAAAACCCCAATCCACATGCAGCTTTCCCACCCAATTTCTGGCATGATTCCAGTGAAAGGATAGACCTTTCATAGGCATGAGCATTTCTGGAAGTCAGAACAAGTGCCATAAAGAAAAACTGAAAGCATTTTATTTCCCCTTAAATTTACAGGCAACATATTCTATACCTTTTGTTTATATTGCGGTCCATGTTTTATTTTGGGATATGTTAATAATCACAGCAATGACTGTATCTAAAACCCTAGGTGTGTATGACCCCTGCTATCAAAGAACATTAATCACAGGATCACAGATTTGTTAGTGTTGGAGAGGACCTCTGGAGATCATCTAGTCCAAGCCCTCTGCCAATGCAGGGCCACCTAGAGCAGGTGACACAGGAATGCATCCAGGCTGGTTTTGAATGTCCCCAGAGAGAGAGCCTGGGCAGCTTGCTCCAGGGCTGTGCCACCCTCGGTGTAAGGAAGCTCTTCTTTGTGTTGAAGTGCGTCTTCTTGTGTTTTAGTTTATGGTCACTACTTCTTGTCCTCTCTGGACATGACTGAAAGAATGTGGCCTCACCCTCTGGGCACATGCCTTTGAGATATTTATATGCATTAATGAGATCCCCTCTCACTCTTCTCCACACTACATAGGTCCAACTCCCAAAGTTTCTCCTCACGGAGAGAGATGCTACAGACTTCAGGAATTTTATATGAGTGATGATTTTATATAAGAGTGAAGCAATTAAAACCAAGACATTAGTGATGGAAGGTCTACAAGGATAAAAGTGATATCATACTCATGTATGATATGTATGTATGATATGTATGTACTCAATAATGTCTATGTGGATTCAAAATGTTGATGTATTGCAAAAGGATTAGTTTTAAGGCACCATAAAAGCCCACCTTCTGCTTGATTCAGCAAATATTGATATTTGGTTGATTTTCTGTGGGAATCAGAAAAGAAATAAAACCTTCACAAGAAAATAAAAATGTCCCTTAATTCAAGGAAGGCATGCCAAGGAAAATTTATGCAAAGGAAAATTCCATCAGTATAAAACTAGAGAGACAAGAGTTATGCTGCATCTTGAAACTAAAAGTGAAGGAAATCTGTTACATGCTCAAGGCTATAGGGAAAAGTTGATCTGAACTCTTATGTTTCATACATGAAAAAAGATATGTTTCAATGAAAGCAGGAACAGATTAGTAAGGGATAGGGCAGTTAGGCTGGATGGACATTTTTCATGGTGCCACAGAAGCAGAAGTAACACAGAAGTAGAAAAAGTATGGGTATTAACCAAAAATAACTGAGGGCCTGTCATTCTGTCACTCTTAAAGTATTTACACATGAGGAAACAACTTACATACAAAATATGCTGTGCTGGAATTACCAAGCATGTGCCATATCATCTTTTCATAACACTGCTCTGGTTTAGCAGGGTGAAGAGGATAACAGAATTTGCAATGCTCACATAGAGTAAGGTTTGTTTCACAATGGAGATTATACTGAAACAACTGTAAATAGCTATTTAATAATTTGGATGCACTCTGAATCACACATTGTGACTTGTTTTGAAACATCACTTTCATAAAAGTCAATACATTTCGGAAATTTCCTGTAGTCTAATAGCAGTATGTGTTTCCATCACACCAATCTAACATCACCACTGCTATAACACCTATTCCCAAAATAATTCTCCTTCCACAACTCCCTTTTCCCCCTAAAGATTAAAACAAGGAGCAAATCCCAGTCTCTACCTGCAGAGAAGGGTGTTTTGAAAGATGATGGCTCTCTTAGGCAAAGGGAAAAGAATAAAAAGGAAGCTGCAAGTGAGCTGACAGCATCAAGCGAGTACATGATGCTTGATCAATGCTTGCCTTTGTCAGAGACATCCTTTAGGGAAATTTTCCATTGCAGATGTCATACACTAAACGAAGTGGAACAGAATTAATACAGAACCTGCAAGACTAACAATGAAATTTTCAGGCTTATATTTCTTTGTTGCTTTTCTTCTGTAACTGCTCTTTAAATTGTCTAGATTTAGGAATGAATTTATATACCCTAGCTGTGAGCGTTGCTTATTTAACCTGCTTATGATCTCAAACACACATTACATCATTCATTTGGGTTTAATTGAAAAAAAAAACCCAACAAACTTGTCATGTATTCATATAGAACATTGATACCAATGTACAATAAAAGTTTTTGTTTGTTTGTTTGTTTGGGGTTTTTTGTTTTGGGATTTTTTTTGTGTTTTTTTTTTGTTTGTTTGTTTGTTTGTTTGTTTAGTTGGTTTTTTTGACCCAGTACAGACGGGGACGATTGTAGAGAACAGTGATGGAGAAACACTACAGATTTTGTGTAAATGAAAGAGAATTGTGTTGGGGTTTTTTAAAGCTATCCTCAGGCCAAAACCAGAAATAAGACATCCTTCTGATAAAATATCATAGAAATTAAACAGGCTAATCAATGTAAGTGGAGGATATGTAACAAGGAATAATTCCATCAGCAGTACAGGTAAGTAATAAAGATGATAGGATTTTCTTACATTAAAGTATCAAATCTAACATCTTGTTCCCTTGCTGGTGTTGTTGCTTTCCTTAATGCACACAGTGACAAAAAACATTATGATAAAATATTGCAGAACAAAAGATTACCTACTATATACTCCTTCACACTAAGACATGGGCGCTGTCCTTTGTGTGTCCAATTAAAATACTTAATAATCATTTCCACACTCATGCTGCAATGAGCCTTTGTTTGGCTTTTTTTTTCCTTTCTCTTTCTTTTCCTTCCCTTTTTTAACAAGATATTTCATTCGTTTCTAATTCCGCTTAGGACCCACTTTAGTAATACTTTCTGCCTTAGATTAATTACCCTGATCTAATTCATTTAGTGGAGGACAGCTGTGGTACGTGGGTTGCCCACTGATGTATTGTGTTAAATGACGCCCATCTGTCATTGCAGCATATCAGCATGGATGCAGTGTCATCCACTTCATTGGCTCTGCTGAGATGTGAAGTACAGCTACAATGTTTACCACTGCTGTTAATTTAATATCTACACCTTTAATAACCTGACTGCTGTCATTTGCTGAACAATGATACATGATGGCCAGCAAACAGCCAGATAGAAGGCATTAACATGACAGTGGAGTAGGCCATTTGGTACAGTTAATTAGAGCACTTCTGGGCAAACGTGATGTTGAGGGTCTTGTAGGGCATTCCCATGTAAAAATGCCATATTGAAAATAAAGGTAAAAAAACTACTTTCCTGTTAAATGTGATTTTGACAAGTATGATCATTAGCCCATTCTCTCGACTCAGAAGTGGTGTTTTTTATAATGGCTACTTTCTCTTATGACTGATCAGTCTCCTGCTCTTGCCTCCAGCTTGCTTCTTGTCTCCCCTTGTTTCTTTTCCCCTTTCTCTCTCTGAAAAATGGAAATGTTGGGGGTTGCACATCCAAACACACACTGTCATTTCAGTGTAGTGTTTGATAGGCATGTATCCAAAAGCAGTATGGACTTCTCCTTGTACAATGTCAGGTTCTATCATTGACCCTTTCGTGAATGTGAAGTAACCCATTCAAAGGATTCTATCTGTTGTTTTCTTTCTGAATGGAAAAGGTAATATCAAAAGAAAAAATGGTAAATACTTAGCACAAAAGTTCTCTTACACTGTAGACAAAAGTATGAATATTGATGCTCAAGTATTTTCTAGAGGGATACTTTATAATCATTTATCTGTAGGCTTTCATGAAGACTTCACTGAATAACAAAAACATATACTTATGAAAAACATACAGTGTTCATGTTTCATAAGTATATGTTACAGTTTCATAAGTATACAGCTCTTAACCCACTTTCATGTATCTCTGCAGACAAAACTAGACACACACGTCTGACCACACTGTGGTTATCATTTTCAGGGAGCTGAGGAAACCTGCATGATTGCCTGAATCTGATAATGTGTGATTAGTGTTTTGAGACTCTTGGCTGTGTGCCTCAAGCACACATTCAGTTTGGAGTAGGACTCCCACCTGTTACACCAGCTTGAAGAACCTCAGGACTCCCACAAAATAATTTGGAGTATTATTCTGAGAAAAACCTTGCTGAGCCCTTTGCTTTGTTTCTTTTTTAGAATGCCCTAAATAGGAAGAGTGCCTCAACAGTTACAGAGTGGGAGAAATTTTTCTTGCACATATTTCCTATTCAATTTTACATGTCCTGTGAATAGAAAGATTTGCTAGTGTTTTAAGAGATCTGGGACTTCGTGTTTGTCTCAGTTTTCTAGCTACAAAGTTGGGACTTTCCTATCTCAGCTGACATCAAGGTAAATGCCTCAAGACCTTCGTGTACAACACAGATGGACAACACTGATTGAAGCCTGATATTTCCTAAAGTTCCAGATTAATTGAGATGACCCACCTTGACCCAGGCTGGTCTAGTTTAAGGTAAGCCTGGATGATTTTGTAGACAAATATTAATTAACTGTGGTCAACACTGCGGAATCGATATGACTACATTAAAATTGAGCCACTTCTCACTATTTAGTCTGAATGACCGATTTACAACTGGATTAGGGTGGTTTTAGGAATGAATCAGAACCAAAAATGAAAATTCTTCCTGCAGTATGAAAACCTGCAGTGAGAAGCCTGAGGGTATAGCAACAATAGAGGTTTAGAAAGCTCTATAAAGACCAGCTTCATGCCATTCACGAAAGATATCACTCCCCATTTCCCCATACTTAAATACAGTAGGCCCAGTATCTTCCTGTGGAAATTGCTTTCCCAGACTTTGCAAGAATTTTTTTTTTACATGCTCCTGAAAAATAATGATATAATATTACCAATGGTCTAGGCTTCACAATACTGACAACAGGAGGCATGATACATTTTGAAAAGTATATTCATTGCCACACTTTTTACCAAACAGAAATGTAGTTCTAGCTGCAGAACTAAGAGTTAATTAACATAAAATCTGTTTCAACTACCCAAAATACCATTCATCTACTACTTTTCTTTTGAGAAATAATCTATAAGAAATCAATGTCCACAAGAATTTTAGTACATCTATTTTAAAATAAGGGGTTTTTTATTTTTAATTTAAAAATCTCAGATTAGCAGAAACATCATAGAGAATGAGTTCCAACTGATAATATCCAGCTGTTATTTTAATAAACTTTTCTATCTTTTTCCATCATACAAAGATATATTATAAACTACCAAATTGTGAATAAGGTGTCTGTGTAGATCCTGAACATAAAGCCAAGGAGTCACTTCACTTATAAATCTCTTTGCTGATTGCTGTGAAATGTATGTAGTCATCTATGAATGCAAATACACAGTTCCTTGAGTATAATACAGTCATAAAAAAGCTGTTGAATTCTGCTCCAAAACGTTTATATGTTGACAATGAAAAATTTACCTGGCTTTAACAAGAAGCATGGTCCCAAACTTTTCCAATTTTAAAGCCTATAAAATGGCTCCCTTGCTTATGTTTGCAAGAAGGAAACATTTTGTGTGTGTGTGTCCTCCTAGCTTTCCCTAAAATAATAAAATAAGGATTGCTTTAATTGACTGGGTGTTCCTTAGGCTCAACTGAAAATAAGATTTTTTCTTTAAAGCAGGCTTCCTGAAATCTTCCACATGCAAACACTTGGAGAAAGACAAATAGGGTCTGGAAAAAGATAGAGGCAAGTGTATTTTAATAGGCTCAGTTTTTAACTTCTTCCTTTTCCTTTTAGAGTAATAATATATCTTGCCTGGCAAAAATGTAAGCTAGCTGAGTCAAAGGAAAGCAGACAGGTCTTGGAGAATCAGACACAGAAAAAGGAATTCAATTCAAACCAGACATGCAGTCATTCTTGACTCCCTTTAAGACGGGTGAAGGCATCCTGGATAGTAATAATCTGAATTTTACAACACATACCTAAAAATTAATACAGATTAATAATTCTGTAAAAGAAACTTAGCTCAAAAGAAATTCTTCAAGAGAAACTCCCTTGTTCCAGTGGAGAAACATGCTTTCTCCTTGGATGGTAAATTAGCAGTTTATTTGGTAGAAGATTTCTACAATTTAAAGACAAGAAATTTCTCTGGGGACTGTGGAAGTTATATTAAGAATATATTTGCATCTGTGTTACCCTATCCATGTAACACATTGCTTCTGCCATTCCTCCACTTAGTTCTCTGTCTTTTACTTAGAAATCTCATGCAGTTTAACAAGACCAAGTGCAAGGTACTGCACCTGTATCAGGGCAGCCCCCAGTATCAGCACAGGCTGAGGGGTGAACAGAAGGAGAGAGAATTGGGGTTCTGGTGGGTGAGAGGCTGGACATGAGCTAGCCATGAGCACTCACAGCCCAGAAAGCCAAATATATCCAGGGCTGCATCCAGAGCATCGTGGGCAGAAGGGCAGGGGAGGGAATTCTGCCCCTCTGCTCTGCCCTGCTGGGAACCCACCTGCAGGGCTGCATCAGCTCTGGGGTCCCAGCACAGGAAGGACAGGGACCTGTTGGAGGGAGTCCAGAGGAGGCCACCAAGAAGATCAAGGGGGTGGAGCACCTTTACTATGTGGAATGGCTGAGAGAACTGAGATTATTCAACCTGGAAAAGAAAAAGCTTCAAGGGTGACCTAATTGCAGCATTCCAGTACCTGAAGGGAGCCTTCAAGAAAGTGGGACAGGAATTTTTCACACGGAAACTAAATGCCAGAACAAGGGGGAATGGCCTTAAACTGAAATATGGTAGGTTTAGATTAGTTATGAGGAAGAAATCCTTTACCTGATGATGAGGCACTGGAACTGGTAGCACAGAGAAATTGTGGTTGTCCTGTCCCTGGGATTGTTCGTGGCTGGGTTGGTTGGGGTTCTGAGCAACCTAGTCTAGTGGAAGCTGAAAGCAAGAAACAGTGCCATGCAATGTAAAGCAGACTTTTTCCTAACAAGTCTGAAGAAGGAAGCAAAAGTGTTTAGGAATGGCACATCCATGCCGGGGACGCAGAAGGGAAGATATAGAAATAAAAAGCAACAGCCATTTTCCAAAGACACAGTGATATGTTAACTTCATCATACAAGACAACTTTGACAAAAAAGCAGGCTCAATCACCTTTCTTCAAAAGTTTTTATCATTTAAGCTGCAAGAATCACAGAAATGGTCCACCAAAGTAATTGATGGAACAAAGCACCTGCAAACTGATATAAGACTCTGAGATAGAGTATCCCCACTAGAAAATATAATGGTAGGAAAAGAACATGAATGTGTTAAGGAGGAAAATTTTCTATTTAATTAGAGGTTAAAATTGGTGTATGAGCATAATTGCATAAAGCAGCACAGGTAAATTAGGGCTGAGATTTATAAAATGGCTCCTGATTATTAGGGTCTCTGCCACTACATTCCAAGAAGAGTGACTGGAGCTAATGGCCTATGGGATTTTATAAATTTTTAACTAGAAGTGGAAGAGAAAAGAGATCTGTCTAGACTGTGGAAAGGGTTAAAAGAACCCTGTGCAAACTTTGAAAAATTTGTATGTTCCCTTGGCCTAGAAATGCTTGCTCAGACTTCCTAAAACACATTCATGGCACTCTTACTCTGCTCATCAGCTGTCAAACTGCCTCTTGTCATTTTGCAGGGTTAAATGAATATTCATTGTGACAAATACTGAAATTGAGGAGCCTCATCCCTAACTACCCAACCACTCAAATAAAGGATTGTTCTGAGAGTTTTTCTCTTGCCCAGTCTTAACATATTAAAGTATTTTCTACAAGAAAGGATGTCTTGTGCAAGGTGGAGTGATGTATCTCTTCATGTCCACAATGCAGAACATTTGATTAAGCCATTAGTGAAGAGTGAGAGCTCTTTATTCAGAGCATTAAATCAAACAGAGAGTAGTACCATAGCAGTAGTTAATTTTTTTTTTAATATTTTGGTTTAAAAGAATTTATTAAGTTCCTCTAAAATGCAATGCTTCAAGTGGGTTTTAGCAATGAAGTAGTTAAATGCAATTATGTGCATAGGCACAGTGAAAAATAGATCTAGAGCCTGTTTCACAGGCTCAGATAATTGCACACCTCCTGCCTGCAATTTGAATGATTTTACTGGGTATCAATGAACTGCTAAACTTTGATTAGATTAATTATATTAGATTAGATTAATATTGTTATTCTTTTCTGTTCAAAGATAAAGAAAATATGTAAGGAAAAGACTATGTAGAAACAACTTTTTGTGACTTCAATGAATTTTAGCTTTTGGCAGTTTCTGAAAAAAATGCTTCCCCTCCAAAAGAAAGTCACCCTTGCTCATACATTCTAGCTACTTTCAATTTAACACTGTAAATCATAAAAGCAAGAAAAATCTAAGGTTAAGACAAGAAAGTTCTTCCTTTTCTCAAAGAGATCTGTGAACAGGGCAACAGCCCCTGAAAGGGCCAGCTTCCTAATCAGAAGCAGTTCCATCAGAACTATTGAGGGAGGGGGGGAAGCAACTGGGAAAATCAATGAGACTAAATACTTTGTAGTCCCTTCCACACTCAGCTGGTCCATATGAGTTTAAGGTTAATTTTGGAGACAAGCTTGCTAGCTTTTAGAATTTAACATTTTCAAAATATGCGCAACCCCTTGGATTTCCTACTTGCATATGCTACAAAAGAGAAAACAAAAAAATTAGCAACAGAAAAAATGCCAGCATTGCTATGCTATAGATGCCCAGCCAGGCTTGTTGGTGGCCTTGGACATGACTTGATGTGCAGTCAGTTCCTTGATCATTGTTCACTACATGAAGTCTCAAGAGAATATAACAATGAAGGTGCCCGGAATGGTGTCTCTTTCACCTGTTAGGGCAACACGGGACATGAAAACTCTTTTTGCAGGGAGTAGGAGCATCTAAGTATCTAAGAGATAGTAAAGCAAGCCATAAACTTCAGTCTCTCTCGAGGCAGGAGACCGAAAATGGATCTTTGGCCAGCACTGTAGTTCAGTTTGTGCCAGAAACCTTGCACATCTCTCTGCCAGATTTGCATGTACTGACCCTTTGCCTTCCTTCAGGCTTCATTAAGGTTTTCTGAGTCCCACTGCTGGGCTCAGTTAAAAACAATAGCAGGTACTGACCATATCAGTCTCATAATCTCGTAAACATAGTCATATGTCCATGCAGATAAGCTAAGCATCACAAAAAAAAAATTCGTATGTAAATGCACTGGGTTCACACAATTTTTGCTGTGTGTTTCCAGTGCTACATTTTTCGCTTTCTCCTTTAGGCACTGGTTAGTGGCAGCAGGTGTTACATCAACCTAAAATGGCCTGTGAAGATACTTCTCTTAATCTACAAAGGAAAATAAAAACTAAATGCACAAAGAAAACTTATGAATAGAATTGTTATTTGTTTGGGGGGTATTTTATGGTGGGTTTTTTTGTTTGTTTTTTTTTTTTTTTTGCATGAAAGTTTTATAAATTAGTAACAATACTAGTGGAATTTTTAACAGTATTTTATTTGTGAGGCTATTGATTTTGTTCACCTTTCTTGGTTAGAATATCCTAGTTCAAAGGCATCTTTGACTTAATGAAATATTAGTTTTACAAAACAGAAGAAAATGGTGAATTTCTTTTTTCAATTTCTTCTTGTAAAACAGGGCAATAAAAATCCCTCAAAAAAGAGTAAAATCTCCTTGTTTAGCCAAAACAAAATTTGGCTAATGCCCAGTTATCTATGTATCATGAATGGGATTCACAGCCACCCTGAAATCAAATCCTAAATTTAAAGCCAAAGTCAGACATTAATGAAGCATAAAATGAAGAATAAGCAAACAAGTTGATATCAGAGGCTTCACAATAATTTTGTTGGACTTAACACAAAATATTCTTCTGTGCAGCCAACAGCTGTAACCACAGTCAATATAATTCTGCACAATTACAAAAGGAAGACATTTCATAAAATCTTACCCTTTATGTCAATCCATTCTTAGTACAAAAACTTGATCACTTTAAAGAGAAGAAACCTCCTGTTGCCTTCCATGAGTCAAGTAAAAAATCAACCAAAGATTAATTTCGATTCACCCTTGCTCATCTGCATGTGATAAAGTCCTTGGCCAATTCAGCTGGGCATAATCTGATTCATATCAATGAATCTATGCTGATGATGTCTTTAAAAATTCAACATTTTATTAGCTCTAAGACTTCTTTTTGACTTGTGTTTTGTAGTATTTGACACACATAAGTGACAAAATACTTCCTAAGGAAGGATTTTCTGTCCAGTGTCATGCTGACAGCTTAGATATCATATTTTAAAAAAATCAAGGTATATATGTTACATTGAGCAAATGAAGTTATAATAAATATTTTTTAAGTTTGTTTAAGAGATCTGCTGTAAAATAAAATATAAGCAGTATGATGTGAACTCTATATTCTTTCCTCTAGAATATATTTCAGATCTGTAGTGTCTTTGGGTTCTTTGGGATTAAGTATATTGAAAACAGAAAAATTATTAAAGGTTGAGTACTGTATTTTTCATTATAAATTTCCTCTGCACAGTAATGAAAACTGAATAAGCAGATTAAAAACTGATTTAAAAATTAATCCTCAAATCTCTTCTTCAAGAGATTTTGGTCTTCAATTAGTAACTCAAGATTTATAAAATTCACATTACAGAGATCAAGATTTACATTATTGTCATGCCTATTGCAAATAACCTGGGTATAACTGACATGAAATTAAAATATTTCCTCATCCTATTTTAATATCAAACTTAATGAGTAAACTAAAAACAAATTATGTATTAATTTGCTCACACTAATATTCATTGGGAAGAAATTGTCACACTAACTTATCTCAAAAAAATTGTTGTTTCTAGAACAAAGTTGTTTCTAGAAAAAATACAGTTCTAACAGCTTTCAGATAAGATAAAATTCAGAAGTAAGTGTTTTTATTGACTGAATTTGAAATACTGAATAAAATCCTGATCCCACAGAAGACTATGGCTAAATGTTCAATGATTGACGTAGCATATTTTCACGTTTTGAAGAAAAGTTAATTATGTTTGATGCTCTAGAGAATCTCATCTTTTTCTTCCTCATTGTTATAAAAAATTCTAGATATCATCTCTCTAGCAAAATCACTTTAACTGAGAGATAATTTTAGACTTTTTACTATTTACTCTTTTTCTTGGTCGACATGAAAAAAATTTCTCCTCAAAAAACATTGACTACTTTGATAATTAAAATACATTAACACTACTTTGGAGAAAATACAGAACCAAAGGTTCCTATTACTTTTTAAAAATGAATGCAAATCTGTATGTCCTAAAAAGATGCTTCCTTTTTGCTTCCAAGTTTTACAAAAGTAGACTTTTAAAAAAGATAGTTTATTTTACTATCCTTATTTATATTTAGAGCTAAACTCAGTTAAAAAAAAAAAAAAAATGAACAACAATAGATACCACAACCTAAAAAAAAATAAAATGCAGAGATTGATTTCCATCTTCAGGACTATTATCAGTTCAGTAGACAATTAATGCTATAGGTATTGGTTTGGTTTACTAAAGCACAACCATATCCAAGTGCATCCAATTTCTTTCCATTTTCCTACCTGCCTCTAGCAGTGTTTTACAATATACAGAACATGCCTGCTTATATAGATAGATATAGATAGAGAGAAAAATGTACTATGTAGGTAATACTCTTCTCCTTATTAATCCAAAACAACCACTGAATTTCCATACTTACAGACTGCACTGAAATATAAATAATTATTTTTCTTTATTTTCTGGCCCCTTTCTTTTCATTCACATCCAGACATGGTTCATCCAGAAAAGAAATGCAAAGTTGTAGGTTTCAACTCAGTGTCATTCAGTCAATGGGACTTACTTCTACTCTGCTAGGAGATAATAGGACCTAGGATCATAATTTTTAATTATGTTGTCAAAAATGCATCACAGGCTTCCTATGAAATAATCCCACAGGAAAAAAAAAAGTCTAACTTGGTCCAAAGGACTACCTACAAAGATCTGAAAACTCCAGCTGTGGTATTCAGGCTAGCCTAGGAAGAATTTGGTTTGTAATTTTGGGCTGTTTCAGTACTGCAGTAAAAAAATTGAGGCATCTGGCTTCTTTCACTTGTACTCCTGACTTCGTCACCCAGAAGCAGACCTGCCTAGAAGGTAGGTAGCTGGTTAGTGTGTAATGTTGTGTCTAAATGTATCTATTGTCTCCAAACCCATCAGATGAAGTTATTGGTGAATGATGGAGTGTAATGTTCTGGACAGGGCAACATAGACATGTGCCTTGCAAACAAGTTGGTTTATGGTTAAATACTCAAACCCCAGACAGAGAACTCAGATCATTTTTAAACAAGCTCAGTAAAACTCCTGAGACAGCAAGGACCATTATTTTTTCCCACTAGGAATTTAGGGTAAAAAGACCCCATTGCATAATATAGTCTGACTTCCAATATTGTAATAATCTTTAATTGTAATAATCTTTAAATTTCAACCACGTTAACACATCTTTGTCCATTAACACATCTTTGGTGGGAGGACAACCTCCAAAAAAGGCTTATTTGAAGATGTCAGGAGAGAGACAACCCACTATTTCATTTGATTCTTTATCACACCCTTATTTTGGAAATCAAAAATAAAATCAGCCTAGTTTTCCTCTTTTTGGAGTATAAATCTGTGTCCACTTGTTATAGCTACTTCAAAGACATTTTTAGACTATTAATTTGAGTTTGTACAAAGGTATTGATTGAAAGAAAAATAAAAAGAAAACTTAAAACACAAACCCAACATCATTCTTTTTATAACATTTTGACTCTTCTTTGGAGATAGAAGATCAGATTTATCAAAACAAACTTAAAGCAACATTTACCATTTACATTTCTCAGCACACTTTTCTATTTAGTTAGTGTTCCCTGTGACTTCAGAATGGAGCCAGAAGAAGTCTTTCTGTGAAGCAGGGTCTCACCTGTTCCTGTTTCAACCTGAGTGTCTGAAATCCTCCAGCTTTATCTAGCCAGAGCAGTTGAAGACTATTCTTCAACCACTCTTCAGCCACTTACTTTTCTCCCTGAATACTCCAGTTATGTTTCTTAATAAGAAGGGCAGTAAGAGTCCAGTCAAACCTTTCTATTTTATATGTACAGGTGACATATTGCAACAAAAGATGGAAAAAATGTACAGTGACATTTGAAATGTACTGTGGATGATTAAAAATAATCTGTAGCGCTCAGCTGCTTTATCACAAAGATATAAGATCTGGCTGTGTAAATCAGTACTGTGTTAGGAACAGAAAATCACTGACCAAGTGTAGGATTCAGAGGAGAACATTGCCCTATTTACCAAGGAATTATGAAGCATGCAACTCATTGCAAAGTATTGATTGTTTTAAGGCTTTTTGCTACCCTCTCTTTGTATTATCAGGAAAAGCAACTATCTTGAAATGACAGCCTTGAAGTGATTTGGGAAAAAAAAGCGTGTAACCTTTTGTTTTTGACATTATGGAAGGGGGTCAGTTAGTCATGAAACCATTTTGGCCCTTAAAACGTTAGTCCAGC
The DNA here is from genome assembly GCF_036417665.1 of Passer domesticus. NCBI lineage: Eukaryota > Metazoa > Chordata > Aves > Passeriformes > Passeridae > Passer > Passer domesticus. Next base: position 25,432,863 of record NC_087474.1, on the reverse strand, counting down.
TTGAATGCTGCATCTTTTCATGCACAAACAGTAAGTCTTATTCTCCAGAGAGGAGGTGAATGGCAAAGAGCACTGTTTGTGTTGGCATTTGCTGACAGTGCATTGCCAAATAGCCAAATTAAAAATATTCCTGCAAATGTGTTAGTGTGCCTGTTTGTCGCTATAGAACATGAAATAAAATTACACACATGCTGGAACCTCCAAGGTAAAAAGAAGGGAAGTTTATTTTCTGACTCTAACATTTATAGACTTTCAAAAGTGACAGTGGATGGGAGGATGAAAGTGCTACCTCTCCAATGACACTGGACACGACAACAGTCCAACAAATTTCTCCTCCTCCAGAGAAGAATGTAAAACAATAATTATTTACATAAAACTGTATGAGAAACCTCATTACAAAAATGTAAACATCACAAGGCTTAGAAGAACTCAGAACAGGGCGTCACCTGTTTATTTCCCAAACCTCCAAAATTTAACAAGCATCAAAGTACAGTTGTACTGGAAGATATATCTAGTCTTAAACTAGGGATGTACAAATATGTAGCTGAGATACATAGGGAAGAATCTCTCTTGAGGTGGCTTTGTTTTCCATGTACTACATTTAATGCCTGGATGATTAATTCAGAATTACTTAAATTCTAGACATCTAATTTTCATGAGATTATTTTTATCTGGAGTGCCTAGATTTACATTTTAATTCTCTAATCTTCTTGTTAGATCCATCAATGTTCTGATTATCTATTATCATTTGATGCAGAGAAGAGTTTCCTCATGTGCCACTGTTTTTGGATGGCTGACCATAGCTCTGAATTAGGTCCCATTACTGTGTCTGATGGTCTGAATCTAAACAAGTTGGACCTTGGGTGGTTATATCAGTGCAAAAGGAATACATTGTCTTTTGAGATAAGTTTCACAAGCTCAATTTCACGTGACAGAACAAAAAAATAAGTGTACTTTGTGTATATAAAACCATTTTTTACCAGAACTTCTCTTATCATTTTATATTGTTTACTTTCTGTGAATCCATGCCTGATTTTCTGTATGTTGGGACTATTCTGCTCCAAATACATGAGTTTTACAGTGTAATGTTATTATGTGTAGGAATCAAAATGGAAATTATGTCTTTAGTGTTTTGTTTTTAGGGTTGGCTTGGGGGTTTTTTCTTTCAGAAGTGGCAGTGGTGATTCTTTCTTTTCCCAATTCCCTAAAATATTTTTTCCTGTGGCCCTTCCATGTTCTGCCAATCCAGTCCACAAATCTAACACACCCAAACGTCTGTGCTATTTTTCATATTTAATCTTGCTACTGTGAAAAAGTCTGAAAAGTCTCTATTGTCATGATCTCTCTCATAGCTCAAACAAGGGTTATGAGAGTGAATTTTTTCCTTCCACAAAGACAATTCAAACTCTAAAGGACAACTGAAATAAAAAGACTGAAGTCAGTGATGACACGGCTATGATTTGTGCTGCCAAAAGCCTTTAAGAAGTTCTAAGAAACACCATTTTTAAAGACCACTAAAGCATTTTGTCTTTCCTTGTAAATTCAAAGCGTACAAGCTTTTCTGTTCCCTTGACCTAGCACTTGCACATTTCATCTTACCCAGGATTTCTAGTAGATCAAGAACACTGAAGTCCTGTGGGCTGTTGCTGTTTCAGTAACACATTCTACATTCTGACAGGAAAGAAAAGCCCATCATTTTCTGTTGTGCTGTTTCCATGTGCACAAATGATAAAAGAAATTAAGATTTGTAAATGTTATTTATTCTATGAACTTTGGAAGAAGCAATAGACGGGAACACAAATAAAACACCTCTCAGCAAGATTGCACTCAATACAGAAAACACAAGTTACTTCATTATCACAGAAATAGACTGCAGTATCTGCCTAAGGTGGTAATGGCTCTTCCTAAGCTCACTTAAAATTCAAACACAAATGTCAAATTGCAACGTCTTTCAAGAAAGCTGCATCTTACTTGAAATTTTATTAATATAATTTTTAAGAAATATCCCTCGGGGAAATGGAGCCTCAATTTTTTATTTCTTCAGAAAAAAACAGAAAGCTATCTATGGGGCTAGAAACATAAGACCCAAGAGAAAGAAACTAAGACCTTGTAAATGGCACCGAATCCCAAGGCAGACTCTTTTAAAACTGGTTATTCACTCCATTCTTACTGTTTTAACCTTCTAATTTTCTCTCATTTCCCAAACTGAAATTGAGCCCCTCGCTTTTCAGATCAGGCACTGAAGGGTTTATATTTTATAGTTATAATACTCAAGAAGCAATTCAGGTATGAGTGAACACAGTAGCTTATGTTTTCTAAATAATTTCTGGCAATCCTTTCAAAGCAATTCACATAGCTTGCATATTTGTGTGGATTTCTTACCCTCAGACAGTGGCAAACCCCCACAGTGCATAACCCCAAACCAAAACAGCAATAACTGTAAGAGAATAATAGCTAATTTTATCTGGTATAAATGAATAGAGACTTTACAGGATTGATTACTGTGAAAGTTGCCTAATTGTTTTCAAACAGAACTGGCTTTTAAACACATCCTCTGAACTGCTCATAGGAATCTGGTTTCCAGAGGTCATTACTGACCAGCATTTCTTAATGGCAGAGACACAGCTTCTAGACATGCTAAGGGTGAAACTCAAAATGCCTGCTCTCCTGGGATACCCTTCTACATATATAGGTGGCAGTTAGACAACCAGTATATGCATTTTTAAATTAAGGAAAAGAAGAAATTACAGTTAAAAAAAAAAAACAGTAATCAAACTTAAAGGGAAAGAATGACAAAATCTATATGTAGGTATCATTTTGCATATTTTTATCAATGCTCAAGAAATTTATGTTCACTTTAAGGCAGGAAGACTCTAGTCCAGTGTGAAGTTAATACTGCAGAGTGACAATTATTTTTAAACATTAGGTTCAATTAAATCAAGTTCAGTTGTTTAAATTAAGAAGCTTAATGACAGAATTTTCATTAACCACAAGTCTCAAAGGCAAATGAATTTTAAATTATTTCAGATTTATTTTAACTCTAAAACCTCATAACCTGCTTTTATGTTATTCACTCTTAGAAAATGCTATTAAATGAATTCTAAAAAAATAGAAAACATTTAATACTGTAAACAATTTGCATGCAATCAAATAAAGAAATGGTTCAGTTCTAAATTTAAAGTATGACCTTTTATAATCTTGCAAAATCCCTCTGAATTACAATTCATTTTTGATCTTCTTGCTACCATACCTTCAAACCAATAATCATCACTTGCTTCCATGAGATATTTTTCAACACAGCCTAATACCATTCAAGTGTTAGGAAGGTATTTTCAGCAAGACACAAACAACTAATAATGGGAAAGTTCATTGTGCAGTGTTTAGAAGTTACTGACTCTACATGGAGAAAATTACCTTTGTTCAACAACCCTATTCACAGGTGAATGCCTGATTATGTAAACATCAGTTTATGAGAATATCAGGGTAATTTTAAGTCTGTAAACAGGACTACAGGAGTAAATTACAAAGGCATGCAATTTATATGATTGGAGCCTAGAAGTTGGCCAGAACACAGTAGTAACTCAAATGGAAAAGAGTATGTTAGATATTTTACAGTACTAAAATCAAACTCCATATTTTGACTTTAAGATGAATCTTATTTAACTTTACCTATCATAAAAACTAGAATTTCTTTTAAAGCTCATCATTAAGGTTCCTATAATAACCATAGAAAGAGGTATGCCTCTCAAAAGATTGCCTTCATGTAGATGTATAACATCATGACAACTTTGTTTCAGACAAGGTTAAGATGAATCCCCAGTGTTTGACAACAAAAACACACTATAACAAGAAGACAGAAAATGTTTAGAAGAAGCAGTTTTAAAATATAATCATCTTACAGACTGCTCAGACAATATTTACATTCCACCATCATAGAAAGAATAGAAAAATTATAACTATTGCCACAATTTCACAGCTAAAATCAATGCAATGGAAACTCAGATTTCCTTTTTCTATAACACAAAATGGTGTTATAGCCCCTAAAGGACTGAAGAAGCATATTTGCATGAGCATGTCACAGTAATATTCCTCAACTTTTTACCACTACTTGGAAATAAAGAGTTCATTGCTTGCAATTTAACAATAAAATATGTATGTCTGAGTGATGATCTATACTTGTTGAAGCTCAGTACAAACTGCACTAAGTGTAAGGTCTTGTGCCTGGGAAAGCATAATTTGGGAGTGCAGCACAGGCTGAAGTTACCCACCTGGGGGCCCTGCTGGACAAGATCAATGTGAGTGTGGAGTGTCCCCATGCAGCAAAGAAAGGCGTTGAGATGCTGGGTTGATTCAACAAGGGTATCACCAACAGAAATATATCCTGCTATACTCAGCACTGTCCAGGCCACAACTGGAGCAGAGTGTATTTTTGGTTTCTGCAACACATAACCAATGTGGACAGGCTGGAAAGGATCCAGAGAAGTCCACCAAGATGACCAAAGGACCAGGAAGCCTGATGTATGAAAATGCTTGAGAGAGCTGGGTAACCCTGGCGAAAGCACACTTAGGTAAGACCTTATCACCGTGTTACTGCATTTAAGAGATGGCTACAAAGAAGATGGAGATTCCCTTTTTACAAGGAGTCACATGGAAACGATGAGGGGTAGTGGGTAAAAGGTACCCCTGGGGATATTCTGATTGGAGACAAGAGGAAAATTTTTCACAGGAACTATCAGACGTTGAAATAATCTCCACAGGCATGTGGTAACTTCCCTGACATCAGACAGTTTGGAGATCCACCTGGTGCAGATGCTGGTCCCTCTTGCCTAAATAGTGCTTTATGCTGAGAAAGGTTGACCCAGATGATCCCTGGGGTCCCTTCCAACCTGGTATTCTATGATTTAATACCTTCTACCTCTTTCTTGGACCTTGATGACTGATCCTTTGAAAAGCACAGCAGTGGACTGTTAAATTAAAATAACGTCTCAATGTTTTAGTCATTGAGTATCACTGAATCACATGTATGAGGACCACAAGACTCTAAAGAAGTTTAAGACTAGCAAGGGAAGTACCTTGGGATTTTTATGGGATGACAGAACTTGAAGTCAATTAAAATTTTCTGAATTTAGCATCTAGGAATTACATACTCTTAAAGGTAATTGTGTTTTTTCACTGATATCTGGTTATTATTGTGGGTTTGACTGAAGTTCTGACAGAGAAGTATAACAAGACATTGTTCATCTTCTAATACTTTCTTTATCTTGAATATTCTGAAGCATTTCAAAGATTATATTTTTTCTAAGCCTAATGTGCTTTGAACAATTCTAATTTTTGTACATCTGGAAGCCATATATTTCCCTCTTTGCCACAACTCAAAGTATGTGGAATGAAAAATAAACTAGTTTTAAAAGAACAGAAAGAGTTAGTGGACAAGTCCTTTCATGATGAACAGTAGCCCAAAATACATCATAGCTGAGTAAAGGATTTATTTATATCCCCATTGCATTGTAGATGTTACTTAGGTTTGTCATAAAAGTATGAGACTGCATGGCAGTTGTGTGTGTTGAAGTGGTGTTACTGAAAAGAAGATCTGTAATGGTTCCCTTCACAAAAATGAACAGCATAAATAAATTATGTTAAAGTTGGAAGAAGCAGTGGGTGTAAAAGAAAATAATATTTTCTTGTACCTGCACTAGCTGATGAGACAGGACTTTCATGAAGCCTCTGAAATACTGTAAAACTCTGACATTTGCTAAATATTGTTTAATGACAGTGACATTTTATCCTGATTTGTTCTTTTAATAATTTTCATTAAAAATGTTTCATTTACTTTAATTTCCCATTTACCACTCTTTAATGCATTTGCTCATTTGCTACTGCAGAGAATAGCTTAATCCAAACTTTTTAGATTTTGAAAGGTACTATTTAAAATAAAAAAATAAAAAAAACATTGCAAATTTTTATGGATGTAGGGTAAAAAACTCTAAGAATTTTATGGGATTATTTTTTCATTTATTACAATGACAGTAAGTCATTATGTCCAAGATAACTCTTTAGGTTCATCCATGTGTATATGCCAAGGGGTATCCCTGGAAACAGATTCATATATTATTATGAAACTGCAATTTATAACACATATTCTTTCTTAAGAAAAATCTTTAGTAATGATCTCCTGTAATGAACATGATGAATTCAAGAATCAGAGTAGGAGTTTTTCTCTCAGATCTTCCTACAAAAGCAATTAGAACTCATAGAATGCAATAAGGAGGTTGGGACATTAAAATGCTATTGGCTGAATATAACCTGACTTGGGGGAAAGAAAAGATTGAATGTTGATGTGAGGCTAAAACTTTGAACAGGAACTCAATAAATTCATCTTCTACATCACCATATTACCACCCATATTTTTTGTGTCCCTGAATCTACCATAAAAAAATTCTTTTCCTCTGTGACAGTATATGGAGCTTTTGGAAGTTCATTGGAAGAAACACATTCTTCAGCTACATTAAGGATTTTAGTCCCTATCATTTTTGCTGGAAATAGTGGACGTTTATCCAAGAATCAAAAAATTTCTCTTACTGTCATTACCATTCAGTCTACATAAAATAAAATCTAGATTTTTCAGTCTACATAAAATGCATCCCATCTCACAATTTTTTGTAGTTCTTCATCCTAGAATGCAGTTTAGTCCCTTGGTGTTGATCATCCACCACATTTTTCCCACCCTATTACAAAATTTCTGAGTCTACTCCCATGTGCTTTCAAGCAGACTTTTTTTGCATCTGCTTTGCTGCTTCACCTTTCTTGAATCCATTTGTCTCACCAGACTGTTCAATGGCTTCAGTCTTTCTTTAATTCTGAGCCTTAGGCCTTTAGTAGAACACACCACTGGGTAATGTAGTATTCTGAATATTGACAGTAGAAGACCCTGTAGACCTAATTCAGTCTGTTTTCTAGGCACAGTTTCAAATTTCCCAATTAAAGCACATTGGGTGTTTATCATTACTCTTTTAGTGACTAATACACAAAGTAATTCTTCTTAATTTCTAACTGATCAATTTTCAGATAATACTAAAGTACCAAGTTACCAGCCCCTATAAAATCCTACTTTACTGCTTCAATTTTCATGGTCTGCTTATTCTTTTTATGAGATACCATGCTGCTTCTCTATATGGATGATGTCTTCCAGGTTTGTATCATGAGTAAGCATAGTTCGCTAGATCAATTGACCTTATGATAAAGTCACAAATGAAAACGTTATGTAAGGTCACATGTATTTGTTGAAGGACCCTGATAATAATTTCTAGCTCCTAAATTCCACCTTGAACACAATTTATTTTCATCTTCCTTGTAGACAATTTCTTATCCACCTCACGCTTCTTTTATAAATCCCAATCTTCTCCTTACTTGAGGAGAGCAGGAATGTATTCATTGGCACTGCTGCTTCAGATTCCAAAATCCATGTTTCAGGGAAATTATTAAATTCTTCAAATTTTCACTCTTCCAAGTCCTTAAAAGTCCTAACGCAGGTTCATCTGCTTCTGTTTGCCACAATTTCTACTGCCCCTGTTTATTCCACTGAGTCTGATGGATTATTCACCTTCTTCACTTGTACATGCCTTTTGTCCTACCAAGCATAAATATGGGCAGAATTCAATTTCCTTGAGTATGGAGGTAAGCATCATAGTTAAAAAACCAGAAGCTGCGCAAAAGTCTGAGCACTTTTCACAGCTGAACTTGGAGAATAGATTTCTCTTTAAGTTCAAACTCAGGACACTGTAAAGCTTAATCTATTAATCCATGTGAAGAACTGGGATGCCATAGTGATTGTCTCCATGAAAAAGCTTCCTGACTTCTGAGAAATAAATGTCCATATTTCTGGTCAACAGATAAAAAGCTGTAGTATCTTTGATGTTAACCCACTGCAGAAGCTACATGACATTCAGCAGACAGACTACAATTTTCCAACATGCTGGATTTTAAGACATAGTTAAGCTGAATAAGGAAGTAAAAGTGCTTATTCTACCAGAGTCTGGTAGTATGGTTTGGCTAAGAATTCTCAAAATAGATGGAAAATTTTAACTGATGCTTTCATTTTTTTTTTTTTTACTAAATAGAGACCTACTTTTCAATTAGGCCAAGAGATGCAAGATAAAAGACAAAAATCAGACATCAACAAAACAGTTTCATTCATGTAGACCAGGTTGAAAAAATCACAAGCTGCAGCTTCAGATTGTGTACAAAAAGAGTTCATATAGCAGTGATACAAGCCACATATGTTTAAAATTAATGAGATAGATTTCATGATAAATTGACAGTGATGAAATAAGCCCCAATTCAGTATTGCATGTAATAGCGTCATAAAATTATTTCTTTCCCATTAAATGGGAGAAGAAAGCATCCATTAAAATATTTTATTTATACTTTTATTTATTGAAAGCAAACCACTAATTTCCTTAGCACAGAGGCATAGAAATAAGCTATCCATTAGAACAGCATGAACTATCAGCACACATCACTAGCAATATCCTCATCTGCAATTTTTCTGTGGCATGTCTGCCATAATGAATGTGGCTTTTCATTCTTATTAATTTAAACCTTTCTTGTTTACTATATTTTAACTTCTTTAAAAGTTATGCAATTTTTCAATGAGTTACCTGAAACCTGTTCTACCAATTCAAAGGTAAGCTCCACACTTACCATTCTTTATGGCAATATCAGTTTAAGGTGTTGCCACTTTTAATCCATGTTAATTCCCTCATTTATATATGACAGTTTAAAATGAGGTACATGGGGTCAGGTGGCGGGAAGGCTACAATGGACAGCCAGATGGAAGAACTACCAAGCTACTACCATAAAAGAAGTAGTGCACCTAAGCAAGAATTTCACCTTTGCCAAAACATACAAGAGGTAGTGCACCTAAGCAAGAATTTCACCTTTGCCAAAACATTAGTATGTCTGCACTGCTGTTGACAAGAAAGAAAATCCTCTAGTCTGGTGATTCTGTCATAAAAGTTAATTAGGTAACAGCTACTGAACTAAGCAGTTCATATTCCTTTACTGCGTCTAGAGAAATGTGGAGAAAAAGTACAGGCCATGTAGGAGGAATATGGGAAAGTTTTCAGAATATGCAGGGATGCAACCAGTAAGGCTAAGGTCCACTTGAAACTAAATATGATAATATGTGTCAGGACAACATAAAGGACTTCTTCAAGTACCAGCACTTTAATCAGCAGCAAAAGGAAGACCAGGAAAAATGTGGGCACACTGCCAAACGAGGTTGGTGCCCTTGTGATGGAGGATACAGAGAAGACACTGTTACTGAATGCTTACTTTCCTTCAGTCTTTATTGCTAAAGACAACCTTCACCAATTACATGCCTTGGGGCAAGAGAATGTTTGGAGAAAGGATGATTTTCCCTTTGCACAGGAGGATCACATTAGAGATCGTTTAGGCAAACTTAACATCCAAAAATTCCCATGAGGGGCACCATGAATGTTGAGGAAGCTTGCAAATCTTATTGCTAAGCCAATCTCCATCATGTTTGAAAGGTCATAAAGAGATGGAGACGTGTTTGAGGACTGGAAGAAATCTATTGTCACTCCAGTTTTCAGAAGGCAACATGGAAACTACTGGACAGTCAGCCTCACCTCCAACCCTTGAAAGGTGGTGGAACACCTCATCCTGATTGTCATTTCTAAGCACATGGAGAAAGGTCATCAGGAGTAGTCAATATGGATTCATCAGGGGGAAATCATGCTTGACCAGTCTGATAGCATTCTGTGATGACATAACTGGCAGGCAGATGATGGGAGAGCAGTGAATTTTTTCTCACTTGGCTTCAACAAAGCTTTTGATACTCTTTCACAAAACATCCTTACAGATAAGCTCAGGAAGTGTGGGTTGGATGAGTGGACAGTCGCATGGATTGGGAACTGGCTCAATGGCAGAGCTCAGAGGGTTGTGATCCATGGCACAGGGTGCAGCTGTAACTCCATAGCCCACAATGTCCCTAGGGCCAGTACTGAATCCAGTCTTATTCTTATCCATGATTGACCTTGATGAAGGGACAGAGTGCTCCCTCAGCAAGTTTGCTGATGACAGAAAGCTGGAGGAGTGGCTGACACCCCAGAGTGCTGTGCTGTCATTCAACAGGAATGCTCTCGAGACCCCGTTCCTAGTTTTTAGGGAAGTAAAAAGAGAAAAACCTATTTTATTTTGCAAGTTCTTTAAAATCACCAACTCCAAAGCTTACTGAAGTCAAACTCCTGTTATTCTAATTGGATGTTTTCAATGCAGCCCAAAGAGGAAAACATACCAAATAAAAAAGAAGTGAACACACGACTGAAAAATTCAGTTCTTTTGGTAGGAATGATGCTATACAATGGTGGACTAATCAACTGAATCAGTAAAGAATGTGGTAGAGGGAGGAGGAAGTTAAAGGGAAGGATAAAGAAGTCCCTCTGCTGTGATTTAGTTTCTTTTGCCATGAAAGGTAATTGAGAAGTCAAGGAAAAAGCCATGCTCGTTATGGTCTAACATGGGTTGGTTTGTGCATGTATCCCCCAGAGCAAGCAGCTAATCAATATCAAGACATTTTTAAGCGTAAATATCCAAATGATAAAAAATGGCATTTATTCTTTTATTTTCTCTTTCAATCACAAGTCCCATTAAATAAAATAAAAAGCATTTAAAGGATTTTTTTTCTTGAAACCTATCGTATTAGATCAATTGTCTAAATATTTTATGTCAATGATCCTGTGGAAAATAACAAATTGCCATTGTTCATTCAGACTTGCAGTAGCACTTCACTCCTGAATTCTTTCTAATTTTCTAAGAATCTGATCAAATTAATCCCACTTGCTGAACCAATTGAAAATATTATCATTCATAGCTAGAAAAAGCTAATTAAGAAATGTGGATAATATAGAAACAAAGATTTTAAATGCATCTTCCTTAATTTTGAGTCATTATTGTGCATAATCAGCAGCATTCTTGTGATTGAAGGAACTCCTGAAAAGCCATGCACATGATTTCACAAGTGGTCTGATCTAGACATCAGCAATTACTTAAGATTGAAAAATCAGAAATGTCTCTGTGATAAGAACAGCTGTAAAGGAGATTTGCACCTAGAAATAGCAAGGTATTTTGAGTTCAGTAATAACAGAAGATGATTCAGGAACTTTGAAGCTTTCCAACTTTTTCTGAGTTAGAATTGGGATAAAATTGTGCACTTAAACAAGGCTGTGAAGATTTTCATGTTCCTTCTTCCTTCCTCCTTTTCATAAAATCAGAGAATCATTAATGCTGGAAAAAGCCTCCACGATCATTGTGTCCAACCTTTGACTGAGCACCACCATAGCAATAAGTGTCACATCCAGTCATTTCTTGAACTCTTCCAGGGATGGTGACTCTGCCAAGTCCCTGGGCAGCCTGTTTCAATCCTTGATAAATCTTCCAGTGGAAAAAAAAGCACCTCCTCACTCTTAGGCTCTTTGTCATGATAGTGTGATACAACCTGTAGTAAATAAATGATGAGAAAGAGGGTTGGAAGACCACTAGAAGAGAAATGCACAGCTCAATGACACATACTCACAAAAGTATTAACTCAAATGGATAGGTGTTGGGAATAGTACAGCAATCCTCACTTACATGACCCAGAGCTTAATCCCCTAAATCCAATGTAGCCCAGTACATCATAGGCCACTTGACCTATGTAAAAGTGAAAGAAGCCATTTTGACCAGTTGTCATGAGGTCCGTCAGGGGCTGCCTGCTAATTTGGATTTATTTTATGGCAGCACCTCCTCAGGCTCTGACATCCTTGTGGAGTCGGGCAGCCATGTGTTCTCCCCCTGCCCCATCAGCTAATGTTTGCAGTGTTTATGGTTTTGTCAACCAGTCTGTCAGCCAAAGCAGACCATGATCTCACCTCATCTGTTTTGGTTTTGACAAAGGAACTAGGACTGTCCTCAGGGAGAATGTAAGGCGTGCAGAAGAGCAGTGATGAAACATGGATATAGCATACAATCATACAGCTGTGTAAGTTGTTACTTTTGTCACCTTATTGGTCCAAGACTTGTCAGGACCCTCCTGGTCTCTTATGTATTGTTATATATATAAAATGATATGCTGTGAACAAAAAAGACCCCTCAGCATCCTGAACTTAGATGGCAAAATCCTGCTATCCCAACTTCCAGTTGAGCATACCCTGTCAGAAAAAAAACAAAAACAAAAACAAAAACAAAAACAAAAACAAAAACAAAAACAAAAACAAAAAAAAAACACAACAAAAAAAAAAACCATGAGCATAACAAGTTCTTATCTTCTCAAAAGCAAATATTGTGATGTCTTCTGTCCCTCCAGAGCACCATCATGGAAACCCAGAACCATATCTTGACACAAGTATAGAATCACTTGCCTTTCCCTCTCTGCTCAGACACTAGTTTTGTTTTACTTTTTGCCATCTGAGGATAATTCCATCAGTCTGATTTCTCTCCTGTACCTCAGGTGTTGTTTTCTCTGTGAGCATTAACCATGGTATCCAAAGAGTTATATTGAAAAATTTAATATTTACAAAAAGGAAAAGCCTTGAAGAGAAAGGCATATTAAAATGATAAAACAGGTTATGTGTGTGATATACATATGTATGAATCTTGTTCACAGGGTGTGGTGAGTCTGATAGTTCTAAGCTTTTTCTGGAATTGATTGCTCTCTTCCTGGAATATGCTGTTATCTTGACTTCCCTTGTCTTCAGTGAGAAGTGGAAATAAGGAAATAAGTAACTTTTTATTTATTTGCTACCAACAGTCAGAGGAAAGAAGTGACAAGGTTAAAGATTCCTCATAACTTGCTTTGGATTCAGTCAGGATAAAAACCTTTTGTGATCAAAACCTTCTTGCCTGAATAACTGGGGCCTTGTTTGTTTGGTTGTTTGTTTTTTTTCTTTTTGTATTCCTAAAATGTTCAGTATGTAAAAAAGTATGTTCAGACTTCCAGCTTGTAGTTGCTCAGAGATGACCAATATGAAATATTTGCCAATAAAAGAGTTTCATATTTCACTTTACACAGAAGATGCCACTACTGTTTCTTTCAAAGACATGAGATGGTACTTTCCTCTGAACTAGGATATTAGAGTCTGGAGATCATTTGTCCTGTTTGAGTTTATTTGGCTGAGTTAGATGGTTGCATTAAGGAGTTCAGCTAGTTGGGCTCTTTCCTTTTCTTGGATGTTGCACTGAAGATTTCATACCCCTGTTCTGTCTTATCAACCTTCCATCTCTTTGATGCTAACAAACCCTCAGTCACTGTAGGAGGCATGTCATGTTGATCACTTCTTCTTAAGGTCACTGTCCTCTTTCTTCTCCCTATCTTCTTCAGAATGTAGGGGAAAGTGGATCTCTGATTATCAGCAAGCATGCTGAGTGCTACCTTAGCATCAGGATTGCATCCAGGAGCTGTGATCAGAGTCAGACACAGGACAGTGGTCTCCTGGCAGGTCCATGGTGACAGGGAAAGCCAGGAAGCCCAGTCCACAGGTGTGGGTCAGGGACAGGATGGATGGGGTCACGCTGAGACTGAGCACACCCTCCACTGGCAGTAAAACCTCTTCTTAAAGCAGCTCCCAGCAGAAAGGAGAGGCAGTGCCTCATGTTTGCTTTCTTCACAACAGCTTTTATCAGTCAAGTTGCGACCTTGGGATCAGCCAGCTAAACACTTTACCTCAGCCACATAAGCTCCAGGAAGAGGTGAAGTTTGCTCAGGATCTTGACACAGGCTGTGAAATACACAGGAGCCTAGGAAGTTGGTTGATACAGTTTTGATAGTGTAAATTAAATTAAAGAAAATGGCTCATTTCATAGGCATCTCACTATTATGTCTAAAATAGGCTAAGATTCTCAGATACAAAATGCCTTAGAAGTGAATGGCATTTTTTCTTTTCAGGAACTAGTTACTGGGAAAGAATTTGAACAGAAATTATGATGAATTTAAGGGCTTTCCTAGAGCATAATATAGGAAGTATAACACAGATCTCATGAGCAGAGATTAATGGGTTTTCTCATGCTGGTAACTTGAAAAAGAATGAAAATAAATATAGGAAGACGATCCAGCAAAGCTACTTACCCCTGCAAATACCCATTACTGTACAGAAGCAGAGGATTAGGTGGGCTAGGCAGCAGAATAAATCCAGAGTAACTACTGAAGACAGTGAAGTTACTCCACATTTATACCAGTTTAACTGAGAAAAGAAAAAGGTCCGTTGAGTATAATTGAATCAAGGAGATTTCCATTAAGTCCAAATGACTTTCACAGCAGGAGGCTCCTGAAAGCTGAGAGGAGAGCAGCCATTTCAGAACAATAAAATCTCACTTTTGTTCTGCATTTAATTCTGTAGTGTTTGGACACAGTGTTTTAAAATATGCTCAGGATATGCTATGTTTTTTACATTAGCTATATTTGATGCCAAACACTCTTGAATTCCAGTTACAGCATCCATATTTCTATAGACTTTTACTCACATTTTCTGAATTTTATGACTTTAGGTTTTGTTGGGATTTTTTGGTTTTGGTTTTTGGTTGGTTGGTTGCTTGCTTGGATGGTTTTTTAATTACTTTTGTTATTGTACAATTTATATGAGCTTGAGTATTGTATGTTTTACCTGCTTTTGGAGGTTCTGGTCATGTGTGAGCGAGACATTTCAGAAATTAGAAGGTTTAAAATATTCTATTGCCTAACAGAAAAAAATTAACATATGACTAAAAGCAAGCTCAAATATTCAAAATCACAGCTGATTTTGCATAGTATAGAGAGGATGAAATATATTCAAAGAACCTGTTAAGAATTGTATTTGTTTCCAACTACTCCAAAGGTTTGTTCTTTCTGAGGGTTTCTTTTGGAGATGAGAGGGAATTGGATGCTTGTTTGTTTGTGGCTTTTTAAATTTTTTTTGTTTGTGAGCTCCAGTTTGGATATGTATTACATCTTCTACCCATCAGGAAATACATGGAGAAAAATTAAACATACAAAGATGCATGTACATAATAATTTGATGAATAATTCCTATCCCTGCAGCTATTAAACAAAACAACAAAGGAAAAAAAAAAAACAAACAGTTAAATACTGTTTCTAAATCTTTAAATTTACCTATATGTCCTCACATTAACAAGGCAATTTCTGGCAACATGAAGATGGGAATTTTGTCCTGGCCACCAGTTCTTCTTGAAAATAGTAAGACTAATTACCTAAAGAAGAGTTACTCATTTTATTATCACAGAAACATGTCTCTGAATACTTACAATATATGCATATGTGTGTGTAGCTCTATATGCATATGCAGTGTGATAATAATATATATAATGTTCTAATATCTTTATTAATGCCTGTATAATGTTAAAAACAAGTAGAACTACATTAAAATGCTAAAGCTTGCACTTATTTATTTATTTGAATATTATACAAATATTAGTCAACCAATTATTACAGATAATAATAGATAGGTAGATTACACAAAAATTGAGTTTGGTGATAACAAGGAATAGTACAATTTTTAATTTTTAATACTAATTTCTAAAATTAAACAAGACTGCTGAAAGCAAAGTTACGCAGTAATTAACAGTGTGTTTTCTTTTATAATTTAAAGTGGGAATGTAGTTCTGGCTCAGCAACTGTGTCTCTTTACTTCAGGTTTTACTCTTTTTCACGAAGTAAATCCTGTTCATTTAGTTGGCAGAGACAGTAGGTAATGCTGTCACGAGCTGACAAATAAAAAAAAGCACTACCAGAGGCCCTGCATTTCCTTTTCTAGACTCAGACTGCATTTAGGCATGTTTTCTTTTTCCACAGTGAAAGCCTGGTTAAAACACGCTTTGCTTTATCAGAGTATGATTAATTTCTCCTCCCAGCTCCAACCACTCAACCTGATTTACATGAATCTGATTATTTGTTGCACTATTTTATGATTAATTATCTAATTCTAAGGAGTGATCAATGAGGAAAGAAAGCAGGTTTTCACTTTGCATATATATGTTAAAATTTTAATAGTGTCTTTTTTTTTTCCCCTTATCACTCTCTTATCCCCCAAAAGAGAAAAGAGATGCATGAAGGTCACTACTGAAGATTCATAAACCATTGTGAATAATGTCAGAACTATAATTTAATTAGCGGCCCATCTGTCACTTTCTGTTTGATGAGCACTAAATGTCCAATTATCATTTAATATCTGCTCTAATCAGCTCTGGCAAATTTTGCAGGCACACTAGAGATGACATTAATAGATGGAAGTGAGGCTACCTTTGCAACATTATCAGAGAGATGAAGCTTGTGCAGTTTTGACTTACAATGGGGAAGGCATGAATTCATTCCAATTAACAGCAAAGGCCTTTGATGCAGACTCTGCTACTGCATATTGCTAACTAAAGCTTTTAGTTTCTCTTTTTCCAGAGTTTGGTAAAACACTTTTAATTTCTGTGGATTTTTTTATTTTGTTAGGTGTCCAGAAATAATGTTAAATATTATATTCCCAAAGTGTCTATCTTTCATCTTCCTTTCTTTATTGTTTTAATGAATTAGTTTGCACCTTTTGATTCTTCCTTCTATTTCTGTCATTAGTCCTTGCAAACAAAAGACCCACAGAGTTCTTTATAAAGAAAGAAAAAAAATGTGTTGAATAAATATGAGTAGATTTAATAAAAATCCCAAGCAAACAAAAGAAAAAAACAACCTGAAATACACAATACAGACAAAGAAAAATACTGGGATACATTTTTAGTCATTTCCTGGGACAGGGGACTAATACCTGCCATGACCTTTTTCTGGTAAAGAAAAAACAAAAGAAAAACTATTTTAATGAGAACCTACAGCACATGTGTCCTTTCAGACAAGAAGTAGAAAATGACCACATGTTAAAAGCATAGAATAACTCACTGATAAGGCTGACAATCTATGAAATATGTATTGGTAGCACCCTAAAATTTACTTTTTCTCTTCTAATAGAAAATTGAAAACCCTACTTTATTCATACCTTGAGTCAAGGTCAGGCAGCCTATACCTTCTCAGATTTGAGATCAATAACATAAGTCTCTGAAAAAGGCTTTTGTCTTGACAAGAATCTTCCTCTAATAAGTAGGAACTGCTCATGTAACTTTAAATTTAGTCCCCAACTCTAGTTCAAAGTGAAATCCTCCAGCACTAGGAAAGAAAATATGGCCACAAAACTACTGTTTGTAATATGACTGCATTGGTTTGATGCTGAGTAGCTAATAAGATTGGTGTTGCTGCCTGGCAGATCCACTGCAGTGATAAAATAGTCAGCTAAAAGATATAAAATAAGCCCCTTTTCCATCCTGCTATATGTTTTGGCAGCACCTCAAAAGCTAGAATGCCTTTTCTGATACTTCCATATTTCTACTAATAAGATTGAATCTGAGATTGTGCCAACTACAGCTTGAATTTATAAGAACTTTTAAGGGTGCTACAGTCTCCTTAACCCCTCGTTATTCTGCCCAACCCAACACGCATCATAGCGTTGGGTATTTAGAAAATAGAAATCTGCTGCTGGAGGCAATGCAGGTTAAACTAATGCACATGAAGAAGAATTCTCATTATGTGTGTCCTCTCAAGTTTCCTATGGTTTAGAACTTTTTAAACCCACTGTGCCTATGAGGCACTGATTTAATAGTAAGCTTCTAAAAATGGGCACAAGACATCTCCGAATCAAGGTGTAACAAAGGGATTTTTCCATAAGGACAAATTAGCAAGAATATACACAAAACAAGCTAGTACCACCCCAGGGGAATGGAAATTAAGGAGATTATAAGTCCCTAGACATGACTGATCCTCAATTCTTCTCCTGAGCTTTGGCTCAGAAATTTGGCTCTAGACACAGGTCTGAAGAAGATATAACTAAAATGCAGGGATTTGCTCATGAGAATCTCTGGAAAGAAGTAGTCCACTAGGATGAAAGACTGAAATCCAGCAATGAAAAAAAATGTTTATCAAGGTCTTTTGGTAGACAAAGAAGTGCCTTGATTCTGAAGACAATTTTAAATACCCTTGAGAATTAAAGCAAAGAATTCAAGAAGAAAGGAGGTTATTTGCATGCAGAATTGATATAAAAAAGGACAATATTAAGGTCTTTATTAGATCTTTTCCTTTGGATTAGGTATAACAGAAATCTTTAAATATCAGTAAAAGGTAGGCAATTTTGTAATATAAAGTGAGCCTTGAGGACAATAAACTGTCTCTTCATGTGTACATGATGAGTGAGCATCATTGTGCAGTTTTTAATTCTGATTATGCAATGAACAGCTAAGTAAACTGACCATATGGAAAAGTAATACCAGGTATAACATATTTTAAATTATTTTGAGAAGTCATTTTGGCTCCTACTCTCTTATGTGACAATAGGGACCTGTAGACATACTTCAAGCATCTCTCATTATTCCACCTGGTTTCATAGGTATCCAGATGACATTTTTCCACTCTAACTCTCCCCATCTGTAGAAAAAAACTTGAATAAGCAGGTATAAGTACCACAGAACCTGCACACCGTGACAAACTTTTAATGCCAGGTTATCTTGACTACCCTAAGAAGCCTCAGTCACATGGACTAGTGAATAGCCAAATATTTTACAGAAATTTGTGACATTTGGAAAAAAAATTGCTGACATCAGCACTTCCTTTAGCTCCACAGCTTTGTTAAGTTCCTCAGATATTGTGTACAGATGAATTTTACCTTGTCATGCCCTCTCTGTGATGGTATAATAGATATCTAAATCCTCATGTAAGTAGGCTTCTTAGATTTGCCTCATAAGCACATTGGTAATCCAACTAGATATCTCCAAATGTTTTTATCTATCATCAAAAAAAATTATTTAATTCAACTGAAATTTAGTATTAATTTAGACCCATATCCAGAATTAGTTCTGGATTACTGAAAATACAGAGTCAGGAAAAAGTACTTTGCTTTTAAAAATTCAACTCATGTATGTGTTTTTTCTATCTCTTTAAAGTATACATACTTTTAAATCAGTA
Source organism: Passer domesticus (assembly GCF_036417665.1). Classification (NCBI taxonomy): domain Eukaryota; kingdom Metazoa; phylum Chordata; class Aves; order Passeriformes; family Passeridae; genus Passer; species Passer domesticus. The sequence goes on along the minus strand of NC_087474.1, from coordinate 25,413,833 downwards.
CAAGGGATGACAGAAAGTCAGTTAACATCTATTAATAGTTTAGGATTGCTGATACAATGAGATATTCTTCAATATCATAAATTATAGGTGTGGACTGTCCCTGGTGAAAAATAAGAATTTATCTGTCTACATAATGGGGAACACAGCGCTTGAACCCAGGTTTTCTGAAATATGAAAGAAGCCCATAAAAAAAGAACCAGAACACTCTAAGATGTAGCCAGTTAGGAAAAAGAGTGCTGGGGAAAGCAGCTTTCACTGGTCAGATGAATATTTTTCATTAGCATTAGATCCCACCCTGAGGGTCAGTGCTTAGACAGAGTGTTAGATGAGTATGATATCTCACCAGCTTAAAGGTTAGGGTTTTGGAGGGCTTTTAGCACTGGTTTAGATGATAGAACTCAACCTGAAAGACCACACTTGCTTAACGAAACTAATGACATGCATCTAAATTATAAAAAAGTTGTAGGTTATTTTATGCCTTAGTCCATTAGCAGAACAGGTCCAAATGCTATTCTCATTTCTCTTTCTAATCACATCTTAAGTTTTACCATTCTCTATCACCACATTGTATTTCTGCAATATTTTTTTCAATATTAGGCACTATATGAATGAATGAATAAGTATAAAACTACTACAGGGGATGCTCTGTTCAGATAATGTAAAATGTAATAATAAATCTATTTTTTCTTTTTACAAAACAAATTAACTGGGGGAAAAAATAATTTCCAGAGCATTGTTCAGTCATTTAGCCAGGATTTCAGTATTACTCTTTCACTGCAAGTGAGTTATGAAAGTCAGTCAGCAACCATAAATTAATAAATTAATGGTGCTCTTCAGCAACATGCTAGGAGAAAAATAGATACAAAAAAAAGAGAGAAAAAACAATCTAAAAAACCTCAACCATAAAAATGGAGCATGACCTGTTAGAAAAAAGAATTAATGTAATTAGTAAATAGTGTTTTAGAGAACACTTAATCCATTAGATAGTAGGCTGAAGAGTATAACAATAAAACAATGAACTGGCACACCCTCACTGATACTGCAGGTAACCTGGAGAGCCTTGTTTACCTCTCTGTCTTCCTGTGCACCTGCTGCCTCTTCAGGAATTTTTGTGGCTTCTGTTTATGAAGGACATGGCCTCGTTACCTTTGATGTCAATGGTCAAACCATCATTACTTCCTTGGAAGCAGATGGGGCCCATATGGCCTGCTTGCATGATCATTGCTCATGTACAACACCCACAGAGTTAACAGGTTTCTAACTGGGATGAATTGCATTGTGACAAACAGTAAAATGAACGAATGAAGCTGAAACAATGTGAAAACTTTGTAGGAAGCAGTGAATTTTATAACCCTCTTCTTGGTACATCATGGCACCTCACACCTTTTGAAATATTCAATGGAGGAATGAGTTGTAAGAGGCTATAATGGGGCAATGAATAACAGGATGATATGGGAAAGGCCTGCTACTGTGGAAGAAGCCCTAAGAATTAATTAGAGAACTATTACTCTCTTGGGTTGTTAGTGTATGACCCTGGTGATGTCACTCTCCACTTAGGAGACTCCGGCTTCTTCTGGATTGTGAAATGTGGTGGTTGTGAAGTGCAGTGCCCCCAACATCTGAACCCCAGTGTTATTCTCTCCAAAGCAAAAAGGGGAGTAGTAGATGATGCTAAAGAGCATAAAACTGAAACCAGTTTTCCCCAGCTATGACACTGAGGATATTAATCTTGAGATGTTGCAAGTGGAGTGCTGAATGAAGCACCTAGGAGTAGCAAAAGGGGGAACTTCAGGGTGAGGAGACAGAACTGATGTCTGTACGTTCAATATCAACTGCACTTAAAGGATGTGGCAGCAGGATACACCGTTGTGAAGGCACACAGAGTTCAAAGCTAACATGGACTAGGCATGTTAGAGAAAGGGTGTGGCATCAGAGTGCCGCAGCTATGCCTTGCTACAAGGCAGGGTTAATTAGCTGAAGTGAGACAAGCTGTGGAGCTAAAAGCCTCTCAGACAACAAGCAGTGTATATAATAGTGGAAGAGATGCACTCTGTCATCTAGATAGAGTTTACTCACCCTTAACTTGGAGAATCTCAAGATGACCTGCAAGTAGTGCTGTCCAGAGGTGTTTTTTTTTCACCAACAGCCTGCCAATGACTAATCAAGGCAACTGATCTCATGTTCCTAACTGGTAGGAAAACACACGCACAAACAGCTTTGTAGTTATAAACTCAGGGCAAGCAAATCAGATACAGCAATATCTTTTAAATATGCACACCAAGCTATTGCTTCAACCCTCGCCAGCTTTCTGTACTTTCACCCCTTCTCAGTATGTATTTCTCTTGATGAAAACAAATACAGTTTTAAGATGTGTTTTTATCATGCACAGTGCTTCAGTTTGGGTGTGAAAAGTCTTTGATGGTTTGAGCAGTTAGTCTGAGAATCCAAGGCCTGGCACTGATGCCTAAGATTTGTAGCTTTTATATTTGTAGTTTTGTAGATGGGTAATGCATTGCTGCAGCTCCTGGTGCTTTTCCTACTCTTTTTCCCTACCTTTAGGAACAATAAGCTAACCTTCTAAACATTCCTAAAATATTGTTTAGTCTTATTCCAAGATAAGAACCAACTACCAGGATATCTGCTTTCCAACCAGAATCTGGGAAGACATAACAAAAGTGGGGCAAAGCTCCTGGACCACTTCCAGTGGGGCAGGACCCAAGGAATTATTACCTAACCAACTAAGCTTCTAACTGGACAATGTATGATATGAATACTAATCCACTAACCTTATAAAATTATAAAATTACTCTACCATGTGCAGTTTTGATCATACTGTGTACCTGAAGTCTTTCAAGTAAAGGTTTGTTTTTATATTATCACCCTAACACTGTTTGGGAAACAACCTTGGGAAGGCTTCTTCTACTTCCAGGCAACAGCACCAACCAGGATTTCACTCTTAACAAGGAAGATAATACCAGCATTGTCCTTTGGGCCCACATTATCAGACACCGCAGAGATATTTTCATGTTAAGTAATAATATATTAGTTTAGGAAATCAGGTTTTGACTTATGTTCATGAAAACAAGTAACATCTTTAAACTTAATGCAGTGGTCATCTATAATCAATGTAACTATTCTCACCAGCTGTCAATCATAAATTTAATGGAGAGGAAAGAGATCAAAACAAAATGGAATGGAGAGTTACCACACCTACATTTTCAAGAGAGAGGTATTTATGTTTTGCCAACCTATAATTTACCTAGAATGTTGTAGTGTGTACGCAATGTTATTGATTTATATTTCCATAACCATTAATCTGTTTAAAATTTTAAATATATGAATTATATATATATAGAATATGGGAACACAGATATAAAAAATAAGAAAAATACTTCAAAATTGAAAGCACCCTTAACTAACAATGCAAAATTTTCTTATTTATGTACTTAATTTGCTTTTGAAATCAGTGTGAATTCTTTCTTTTTGAACATTAAATGTTTGCTGTTCTCATTTTATAAGAATCATGGAGGTGGTGACAATAATATACAGCGCTCAGTGCCCAGGACCCTGCTATGACAGTCATAGAAGCAGGAAATACAAATATAAACTTCAGGCTCTTTCTGCAATGCGCCGTAGATGATGAGACAACGGTGAAGAGGATGACTCAATACTGATGACAATGACATCACAGGGACGTTGTAGAGGCGGCTGTCTGTTTATCTCAGGTTGTTTCCATGTGGATTCATAAAAGTTTTAACTTGTGCATACAAAGGTCTTTGATGTTCCCCTTCCATGAAATCTAATGAGTTTTTGATACTTAGGGCAAGGCATCTTCCACAGAGGTCACCTGCTCATGCTTGGTACCTCTGTGACAGCCCATGAAACTTCCTAAATAAATTTTAGAAATGACTGATACTATATGAACAAGAAATTGTCAGAACACTAACAAGCACAGGCTTCTTAACTAGCTATCAAATCATCATCATTACAGAGGCATGGGTGCTTAACTTTTAAAGGGAAACTCTAACAAGCTTTCATTTTTCTAATGGACTGAGAAGTGCTACACACTTTCTAAAAAATCCCTCTCTTGTTCCATGTCAAACTAATTTTTCATGTAACTAATGTTTTAATGCAATTCTCTTTCTCTGCTGAGTTACTGTAGCATTTGAATTTGCCTTAAGTAGATGTTCAATTTGGATTCTTTGATATTTTCCTTTAAAACTTATAAGGATCCAAAACCAACACAACTTCCTATACTTTCTAAATTTTACTTGCGTTGTCCTTCTGCAAATTTTGGTATAAGGCCTTTTTGCTTTTGCTTTTCCTTTTCCTTTTTTTTGTTTGTTTTTTTTTTCTTTTCTTTTTTTTTGTTTTATTTTTTTTCCCTTATGCCAGACTATCCAGACTATCAGTATAGTAGAACAGAATAGAATAGGTCCTTCTTGAAATGGATTATCTGGTCCAACTGCCTGGCTACTTCTGGCTGACCAAAAGTTAAAGTACATTGCTAAGGGAAGTGTCCAAACACCCCTTAAACACTGAAAGGCTTGGGAGATCTAGGATACCTGTGTTTGATTATCCTCTCAGCAAGGAAATGGTTCCTAATGTCAAGTCTGAACCTCTCCCAACACAGACCTGAATCATTTTCATGCATCCAACCACTGCATGCCAGGGAGAAGAGGTCAGCACCTCTCCTTTCCACTTGTCTTCCTTAGAAAGTTGTAGACAGCAATGAGGTGGCCATTTAGTCTATTTTTTTAGGCAAACTAGGGAAACCCAAAATCCTTTAACCACTGCTCACAGGTCAGCAACTTCAGGCCAAAATACTGGACCTGTGCTTGCCATTAAAAGTAATATAGGTGAGTTGTCAGGCTGCTGGATTGCTTTGTTCTTTTTGCTTGTTTGGTTTGCTTTTGCCGAATGTGCGGTGGTGGTGGTGGTGGTGGTAGAGATGGGTATGAGTGGTTAGGTATATGGTAGTACAAATGCTTAGGTATACAGTGAAGAGGGAACTTGAAGTTAGGCTTGGAATTTAAAATGGAAAAAAATTCTAAATATGCACATCAGTACCTTAAGAGAGGAAAAAATTACCTATCAAAATATTAAGAACATGGCTAGAATGCTATAGGGAATCAAAGAAACTGCAATGACTTGTGTACTCTTTTCTGTCAAACCCCAGTTTCTGAGCTGCAAGGTAATCTTAGTTTCTTTATGCCTTTCTAGAGCCCTCTGTTTTTTTCCTAATTCCTAATGTCTTGTTATTGCTAGAAATATACTTAGGGGATTTTTAGGGAATCCATGGCTTTCTTAGAACGGTCTTTCCCTAACTCCACTTAAGGGTTCTTATAAATCCAGTCAAGTGTTTTATGGTCCACTGAAGAATACAGGCAATTAAATCTTCTATGGTGTGTGGTTTTTTTGGGGTGGTTTTTTTTTGTTTTTGTTTGTTTGTTTGTTTTTTTTCATTTCTGATGAAAACATAGCTGATCTTATCTGAAAAGTGCTCAGCAGTTAGAAATTCCAGCCCTCACTTGTTTTAAAGTTGAGGTCAGAATGAAGGGGACAGTGTAAGACTCTAACACATAGGAGACCTTGAGCACACATCTTGAATAATAGGCAGACAGTTGAGTTTACATGAGTCCTGCAGGAAAAAGGTCCTTGATCAGTCATGCTGCTGCATTCAACATGAGTTGCAATCTGTAAGTGGTTTTCAAGGGTAACTCCAAGTAAAGCACATTACGGTAATACAGCCTGGAGGCAAAGATCAAAGCTGAGAGATGAGGGGATATAAATACACTTCCTTTACAAATGGCCAGATGATTCTTGAGCTGTCTGCTTAAATACTTCCCATAATGAAGTAATAGAAAGTAGTGCAGCAGTGACAACAGCAGAAAACAGAACAGGTGCTTTCAGCTTATTTCTGCCATTTATCCTGAGCTCAGTGCCTCCAGATTCTGGCACTGAACTTTCATATTTCTTGAGCAGAAATCCTTAATTTAGGTAGCATAATTGCCTATTGCTTAGGCAAAATTGCCCATCAGCCTATAGTCCTTGGAATGTCCAAGGGAAAAGAAGTACAAGCATACTTAATTCTGTGGAATACTGAACCACAAGATACTTCATTTTTTTTTTATTTTTAAGTCCACTTAAAATACTCTACAAAAAGGTATCAAAAACATTTTATGTCTAAATTTTCTTTTCAGAATAAAAAATTTTCATATGCATGTCCATTTTATTTTTGTCTTCTGTTTATACACAGAATCACAGAAAAATTAGAGAATTTCATAGGGGTTAAGAATTGACATTGTAACTACAAGGACAAAATGTACCTTAGCTATCATTCATCATCTATATAGTTCAGAAGGCCAAGTCTAGGCTTCCAGTTGGGCTTGATTCTATGAAAGTGCTCAAAATAAGTTAAGCAAGGAAGCCTTTTGATGAGAACTTGAAAGAAAAACTCATGTTTCCAAGTTCTTTGAAGTATCTTTAATATGATTCTTGAAAGCATTTCAGGCTTTTCTCTTATTACATTGTAGAATTTCACTTATTTTCAAGTTTTAAGTCACACTTCTGAAGCAAGCTCTATTCTGTCATTTGGAGAAGATACACTAACAAGACAAATAAATGGAAATCTCAATGGATGTCAAGTTTTTTACATTTGTACAAGTAAATTTAAAAATTATGAAAAATTGCATATTTATGGCTTATTCTTTACTTTCTCCTTCAGTTTGTGGCCCCAGTGTCTTCAGCAAATGTGATTTTTCTAAATATTACTAGAATTTTTCTTATTATGACAATACCAATATAATTATCATCATTTTGAAGACTGACTTTGCTTTTTGTTCCATTCTCCATGATTTTCCTTCCACAGCTTTTCCATAACAGTAGCCATTGAATTGCAAAGTGTATTACAAAGCTGTCTTAGAAGAAGGATGAACATGCAGTAAAAGATCCACAGAAGAAATTTAGTTGTGTTCATATTTTCCAACCACTTTAACCTTTTCTCATCAATGTCTGCTTTTTATCTTGCCTCACTTACTAACCATGAGCTGAAAAACCTTTCCAAAGAAAAATCCTTTCCTGAAAGACACAGTTTGAAATGGAATTCACCTCCTCATCCACTTTCAGATATGTATGTTGTCTTGCTTCTCTTGCTCCTTCTGACATGATGCTTATTTATTCTATTTTTTGGCTTATTTTTTTCTTTTATTTATTAAATACTAACCAATTGCAATCTGTTGCTACCTTTTTTGCCTTTCTATTTTTAGATGAGCAGTTTTTTGTAATTTTATTTCAGCATTTCCTCTTTAAACCATGTCACCTACTCCTTTTCTTTCTTAAACCAGAAGAAATAAAATTAATATCATTTTTGCAGGAAACCATTTTGTCATCATAGTCATTGCCTCATTCATTCATCATCATAACAAGATTTAATGCTCAAGAAGTTTCTGTGACTTTTCACTCATTAGATATCCTCTGTTGTGGGAAGCGTACTGCTGGAGGCTTTTTGCAAAGCCATGTATATTTCCTTCAAGTCCATTTTCTATTCTAATGTAATTTTTTTGTCCTTCCTATTCATATCTTCCTTATTCCGATATGTATATTTTTATATGAAACTGGTTATTTGATGTTTGGTTTGGCTTAGTTTGTTTTATTTTTTTTTTTTAAATAGACTTTTGAAAAGTTAATGTCAAATTGGAATCAGTCAACTCTAAGTTATAAAATCTTTCTACTGGGCTCTATACAAAAAGGAAGGACTCCTTGAAAATGTAATTGTTATTTCTAAAAAGGATTCAGGAGTCTCAGTCCACTCGGTATATCCAAAGTCCATGCTTCTATCTGGGTAGAAGAATGGCATCAAACATCCAAATAAGATTTATCTATAGAACATCACTTTCTGCCTGCTGAGAGAAAATAAGGGGGATATTTTTCTGTAAGAATAAGCAGATTCTCACTGTACTGGTCTTTACAGAGTGAAAGGAAATAGAAAGTTCCTAGTTGCAATCATCTTGATATAATAGATACATAATGTATCCACAGAGGCATAGAGCAACCTTGCTTGTTCCCAGGACTTTCTATTTACTATGCTCGCTCCTATAAATTGTTAGGCGGACTAACACTTTCTGTAGCAGATCTACTGCTTACTCAGTGCTTATTTTGAATGATGCTTGTATATGTGCAGGGGACCAGATGTGTCCTTTCCAAGTGTTAATGAGGAATTGCCATGGATGTATTTTATAAAGGCAGCATCAGTCCCTTAAAAAAATTATTTGTCATCCTGGCAGTAACTGGTGAGAAAAATATGCACACAGGGCATTTATTTTCTTCTCAATAGTGTAAGCTAAGGTCAGAGGTTCAGTCTTTACTTTACACTGTCTTTGTTAGCTTAACACAGAACAATGCAGAGACTAAAGGGGGAGAAATGCTTATTTTTGTCACTTGCAGTGGTATCAGTGTTGGCCAAAGAGTGATAGAGGCCAGAACACTTGATAATTTGCCCGCAGTGATGCTTGTACTCCTTGAGAGTTGTTTGAATTAAACACTGCCAACCAGGGAAAAATCAATAAAGTTGTTTAAATGGTTTCACAGGGGCTTTTGTGATGATTGAATATTACTTTTCTTACAAGACCAATAGCTCCTTCCTTTTTTTTTCAGTGCATGACCAGTAACTAAAGTTATTCAGTATAAGAGTTCAAATGAAAGCTGAACATCTTCTCTTCTTACTGTCTTCTTCTACTGACAAATAGTTTTCATTTTCTTTTTTTTTTTTTTACTAAAGCAGAACAAATCAATAAACCTCCCAGAAGCAGCAACATTAACATTCCAAATCATCCCTATTTCCAGCTAGATCTGCAGAAAAGGGCAAGACCAACACTGATTTACACCATCTGAGGATCTACTCCAACATTTCTTTGGGTTAGATGGCATTCAATCAATTTACCCATAGAATGATGCACTGTACAAGAAGAACTGTGAACAATACAGATTTTCAGTGTTTGAAATAGCATAAGGTTTTATTTTTTAAATGTTTTTTACTCTTTTGAATCATAAATGATACTTTAGATGATTAATACATAAAAATTTAGCATTCAAAGCTGCTTTTTTAAGGACGTGGCAAAAAATTAGATAATTTTAGTGGTATCTTAGAAAAAGCAATAAACCTGAGAAAATCTGTATTATGCTCATGTAGAAGATCTATTCAGTCAGCTAAAGATGCATGATGTGGTAGGTAAAAAAATTTAAAAGATACTTGCATTGAAATGAACCTCAGTCTTCCTCCAACACTGTCAGCTAAGTTAATACCAGTTTCTGACATCACTCACATGGACTGACAATGCAGGCCTTGTAGCAGTCAAACAGGTGGCACTTTTCTACATTATTTGTGTACATAATTATAAAAGAGAAAGGAAAAATATGAGTCACCACCACATCAGTGAAAATAGTCCCTTCACTCTTTGGAAATGTATGCTGTCAAATATGAGTTTCTTTCCACACTGACGAAATGCTTTAATTCTCCTATGCATCTTTTTATGAAGTAAAGGTTATTTTCCTCCTAGAAGTCACATATGGAGCACAAAAAGAGTGGATAGAATTGATTCCTGGCTTTTTATCTCTGCTTTTCCACTATTCAACCTTTAGGACATGCCTTGATTTCCCTCCTAAAACCATGGCAGTTAACTATAGAAATTTTTTGAGATTTAATTAACTGTTACTACATTTCAAAACCTTCATTAACAACTCTCTGATGTGAATGAATTACACATTGTGGAACAGTAATGAAGGAAAATGTACCAACACAGGATAGAGCAAGCAAACATCCCACAAAAACAAACAATGCCTTTACAGTGTTTTTTCACAGGTCTGGGATATGACACCCTGCAACAATTTCTACAATGTTCCCATCCCCATAATGTACTCTTTTATACTAACCAGTATATGTTTTTACTGGACAACATAATTTCATAGAATACAATATATTTGTATGCACACCTCTTCACATGAATCTCTCTTCATCTGCTTCAAATTGTGAAACTTTAAACTACATCTTTTATAGACAATGACCACTGAGACAGCTTACACTCCCCATCCCAACTTCTGGCATAGGAAAACCCAATGGATTCAATAGCAGCAACTACCTGGAATAAAATCATGCACCATTTGAAACTAACATATACCCTTAAAACCCCTAATTATACTTTCAGACAAAGGAAGATTTGGAATTTAATTGTTTTCCTTCCTGAGTCTGAATGTTTACCAATTTAAATGAAAAAAAAATTATGAAACAAAACAAAACAAACAAAAAAAAACCTTAAAAAAAAACCCCCACAACTAAACACCCCCAAAAACAAGACAAAATACCCACAAACAAAAAACCCCTACCACAGCCAAAAGCCAGGAGTAAAAGTTGAGTTTACATAAAGGGGTTCATAACATTCAAATAAAAAATAGAGCATAAATTGTCTTCTCAAGTTTCCTGTATATCATCATGACATGATGATGTATACATCTGTATCACTTCATTTCTTATGAGTTTGTCTGTTTTTTCCAGATTCTATCAACAAATAGAAAGTACAGATGAGACAGAAATACCAAATAATTGAAGGAAAAAATACCAGGTTGTCTTTTAAGTATCAATAAAGTTCTAGAATTGGGGAAATATTCAGGATAGTCCAGATCCAGACAAGCCTATCCATCTTTCTTTAAGTGCTTGGTATATACATGTCAAAGGCCATCTGCTGGAAAGGGATAGGCCAGCTATCTTTAGGCTTATCTACTGCACCACTTGGTCCTTCAGCTGGGCTGCAGTGGTGAGATTCTCTGTTCAACTTTATGGCTGTCTTCTTGGAGTCAACCAAACCCACTAGCAGTCATGCACATGGACTAAACCAGCAGTTTAAAAAAAAAAAGTGAAAAAATTTATGAAATAATTATATAATTTAGAAATTATTAACTTTTTAAAGCTAATAATTTTCCATCTCATGAAATCTTAATTAAAAATGCTTATGCTAGTTTTTTGGAGCTTTTTTAATTCTGGTGATGATAAAAAATTCTAATATCTGGATTGTCTTATATGTGACATTTGCTTTCATAAGCCATGCAGTTATCAGGAGCTAATTCTGTTGAGAAACTAATCAGGGAAGGTGTAACACAAATGCAAAACATATGATTAAAGAGAGGGAAGGCAAAGCTCATGCAAAGAACTGAATATTATAATGAAATTGCCACTGAAAGGAGATGTGAGGACTTCAAACTCAGTTTAATTAGGCCACTGAGTGGAATCCCCTAAGACTGACAGGAACTGAACAGCTAATAATCAGTTTGTTCTTTACTGATTACCAGCTAATCATGTCCCAAACACAACCCCTTTCCCCTTTCTCATTATGAATACATTTGCAAGCCTTTTTTCTAATTTCTGCATTTTTATGGGCACACAAGTCCTAATCAGATAACTTCAAGAGCTTCCACTAGTGTCTTTAAAAGCCCACCTATTGTTTGTGGACCAAATATTTGCATTCTTCAGCATCACTTTGGTAAACATTGACTATGCTTGTAGGAAGTGATGAGAAAGCCAATTATGCAAGAGCAGCATATTTTTTACCTAATTTTCCAAAGCTGATTTCCATTTTCCAGTGCATCTGCTGAGCTAGTGTAATTCTATGTACAAAGAAAGCCCACTTGCTTTCAGAATTTCTTGCATACCATGGCACTGACATCTGAGACCTATTTCTGTGGAGCTCCTTTTCTATATAAAGGAAGAATAAACTTTTTATGTGTCAGCTTTCATATGAACTGTAAGCTCAGATTTTTATCTATATGCCTTTTAAGTAATTTGAAAGAGGACTATTGACTTTCTTGGACCTTACAACTGACCTGTCATGTTATAGACAACAAAGTGATATAGTTTGAGTGTTAGTTGACAAGAGAAATAGAAAGCAACTAAACCAGTAGAAAAGTATCAATCAACTGCAATGGGGTGAACAGGTTATCTGGAATATTTTTAGATGAGATTTTTCATGAAAAGCGTTAAAGTGTCAATTGTCCTTTGGAAATCAGTAAGCTGTTGAGGACCTAAATTCTATACATACCTCTGTTTTCATCAATAGAATTTCCTAAATTTCTTATAAAGTTTCGTTACTTGTGTAAACACCAAGCACTTCTTCTTGTTACCGTAACACACCTAAGCAGTTCAGCACCAAGGCCATGAATATGTCTCATCAGGATCCTCAGAACCTGTTAGCACCAATCCCATATCAGGAGTAATCTCTGTAGAAAGCACAGAGGGCAGAAATGCTGATGTTCAAGATCCCAGTGAAACAAGACAGAGGTGCCTGTGCACCTCCATCTCTTCTATAGCTTAGAGACTAGAGCACCTTTGTAAAGAGTCCTCAGCATGAGAGGACTCAAGCTTGCATCTCTTCCCCACAAGGCACCACACTTTTTCAAGCACTCACACATTTTCACTCTCCTGCTGTAGCTTTGAAATTATTATTTTTTTAAATGACTCTTTATTTTTATTTGGTCCAGAAAAAAAGGAGCAGTGGGAAATATAATTTCTTCCCACCCAACAAGTCAGGACACTTGCAGAAGAGACCTGTGTTCTGATCTGTTTCCATGGACTGTTTCTGTGTCTCACATGATGAAGACTCAGTGCTACGAATGTGTAGCAGACATAGCATCTCTCTCATGCAGATGAGAGAGAAAACACCTCAGTATGTCCTACACTTTTTTAGGACACCAGCAAATACCATGTCTGGTGACAAAATAACCAGTAAAGTCAACTAAACAATTCCCAGCAATTTATGGTTATGGAAAGAGTAAACAGCAGGGCACAGTGGGTCACAGTTCCATGATGAGTAAAGCCATCATGTATCTTGTCACTGCTACAAGCATGTCCAAATTCTTTCCACATTAGTTTTAATTTTTCTTGTCCATTTTTATAATTTCTTTGACTGTTCATACCATTAATTACTACTGCAACAGTACACATGTAACATCTGGTAACTGGCAAGAGCATGTTGGAAATAAAGTTCATCTTACTGAATTATGTTATTGTTTGTTTGGAGTTTTTTAATTATTCACCAGCAAAGGTTTATTTTCTCTTCCTGGAGTGAGTCTTATAAAGAAAATCAACACAAAATAAAGAAAAATAAATAAACCTTTAAAGAAATATCTTTAATTTACACAGGCATAAAATGTGGTTGTAATTATTGGTTTTTCATTATTAATTCTAAATTTTAAAATATATCCCAATATTTTTATATTTTCTGTACATTTTTTTTTAAAAAAACCCCTCAAAAGCAAAATCAAAAACAATCAAAAAAACCTTCTTGAAGACTTATCTCACTTCTTTAAGGGGGCAACAACCCTATTTTGAAAAATAAGCAATAAATAAGATATAGAGATGAGTGCACCATGATAATTTAAAGATAAAACTTTACAAAAATAATTGTTTCCCCTGGCCTAGTTCTTTAAATAAATAAATAAATAATTAAAGGGAAAGAAGGAAGCAGTAAAGTGACTACATTAAGAAGTTGATTGATGTGTTGCTCCTGTGCGATGTACGGCAAGCTTTTCTCTGGAGAGACTTTATTGGTTTGCTGGTAGTAAATTTTCCAAACATATATATATCTTCTGATGCATGGCAAGTTTGTCACTGTTGAGAAACTACGTCAGCCAAGTTAGAAAAGTTAAGAGCCTGTAAAACTTAAGTCATCCAGAACTGCCACTAATGGAAAAAAATATAGAGTGGTATTAAAGAAATTCAAAGTTATATGAAGGTTGAGGTTTTAGATGGATGAGGATAAAAGGTGGGTAGCACAGGCATTACATTTGCAGATTGCTTAAAATACATAGAAAAGAATAATTTAAATACAACCGAATGTCTGATCACCTTCTAAAAATTTTCCTTTTAAAAGGAAATAAGAAGAGTTAAACCTGAATCCTATAAAATTTCTTAATGCTGTCATTTGGGCTCTTTGTATATAAAGTTTAGAAGTACAAGAAAGCTTAACCTGGCAGTGGAAAACCACAATGAATAAAGTATGGATTAATAACATTGAACTAATTTGAGAAAAAAATAAATTAGTCAATTAATTATTAATTAATTACATTTCTGTCTGAACTGGGGTTTTCAGCTTGCAGAAGAGAAGGCTTTCAGAAAGGAGTAATGCTGGAAAAAATCAGCTTTCTCTCAATATTTTTATATGCAATGTTTGAACATGGTCTCTTGAACAAGATTTTCAATTGTGTAAATGACCATTAAGAAAATTAGATATCTGCTGGAATATGTTGTTTAACAACAGAATATTCTCTTGTCTAATAATGAAACAAAATATCATTAAACCTGGGCAACTAACAATGCAATCAAGATTTAAATTTTTCAGAATTCACTCATGCTTTACCTACAAATATTGATGGATAACGTAGGCCTGTCAAAGAAGGTTGATAAATTCAACGGGTTCTGTACATCAAACACTTATTCACCATATCTTCGTATTCCTTATAAATTTCCTCATCAAGTGTGTCCAGGACAACCTATTTCTGAATCAGAGTACAGTGCTAGCTAGGGACTTGCTATTCCATAATCCATTCACCCTTGAGATCACTGCCCTTCCTAAAGCGGGTGAAACACATAGGTTAGAAAAGGCACAGCCATGGGACAGCACGTCTGCAAAAACAGAATATAATCAGCCAGACAACTGTATAATATACTTTAAAATTATATTTAAGCATGTGTTCTGCTGTTATGGGAATAGTAGATGATACTAATTTGCCACTAATCAGACACTATTATCCACCAAGAGCAGCCTCTGCCAGTGAATTGTTACACCGGTAAAAAGCTGACAGATTACTTTCCACTGCAGCGTGCAGAAATAAGAGATCTTTACAAATGACATGCCACAGCCATGAAAGCCAATGACACAGGGAGCACTTAGAGCTGATAAGAAGCATTTACTTTCTGCCACTTCAAAAGTGAATTCTCCCTGGGATGCCTTTAATCCTACCTGGCACCTTAAACCCAGTGCTCTGCACTGCAGCAAGAAGAGATGAAAGCAAAAGGGCACAGGCTAGAGAGAGACAAGCAGATTTAACAAGACAGGCAATACATATGACTGATCATTCGCTGACATAAAATATAGCAAGAAACAATGAAATAATGAGGAAGTAACAACAACAACAACAACAATAATTACTATAATTCTAATAGTTTTTAAACAAATATATTTGGGGGCTGAAGCTTTAATTGGTCGCAGCAACTGCCCACACAGCTGGGAAAGTGTTTTTATATTAGGATGAAAATTGAATTATTAAAAAAAATTGAATGCGAAGCTGCTCTCTTTTGCAGTGAAAAATTTGTATATCCAGTAAGTAAGAAGCAGATCATCAAAGCACGCAGGGACCTGGACCTCTCAGATAGCAGAAATATTTTGCTGTAGAAAATGGTCCAAAGTTGTTCTCCTTCTAGTCCTTTCCCTTCTGCTAGCACCACTTGCCTGTGAGACATCATGACACTGTCATGATGCAAACAGTTCCAAGTTTTGGCTGACACAGAACCATTACATGTAAACCACATCAAACTAAATAGTAAACCAATAAGTGAAACGATTTTTTAAATTATTATTTCATATTACCAAAAGGCAATGCTAATTCTTAATAAAGATATCTATCAGTTCCTTCCTAATCTGAAGGAAGCCTCCATGCTTGGTTAGGAGATAACTGTGCCTTGATGACTCTTTGAAAATGTCATAGCTTTGTGCTCTTCAAGGATAAGGAGTAAAAATATTTTCCACAATATACTAGATCTCAACATTTTCTAAAATTTAACAGCCTTAACAATGTTGTATTGTAGGTATTATTTTTATATGTGAAACAAGGTTTCCACCAGTTCTTCATTATTGTGGATGCACACAACCCAAGGACACAGTTTACAACATGAAGCAGAATGTAAGCAAGGCCTTCAGATTGCACTGGTCCTTTTAAACTTGGTGCACAATTAAAGAATGTGTATTCTTTTCCCTGTGGATCAGTATCAGGAAAGAAACCTTTAATATTATTTAATAAAAGAGCCAATGACCTACAGGGATGATGGCTTAATATTGCTAGTAAATGTTTCCTTCTCAGGGAACAGGTCAAGTCACACATGGTCTTTGCATGTAATCTTGTGGTCCTTTTAAGAAACTTGTATAACTTGAGTCTTCAAGCTTTCTATAGACTAGCTGGTTATAACTTCTGTATCTCATTTTTTCTTATTTATCTCAAGATAATTGAGAAGCAAAACAATTTACATATAAATTTTTATTGATATGTAAATTTAATTATATAAACATGTAACTCTGGATTAGTGCACAACTGCAGAATTTTCAGCTATATTTTTTTATGTTTGCCATGACTTAGACTGGAATTTCTTTTTAGTTTCAGTGAACCCTGGGGTAATGCAAATGCCAAAGTATTGGCAGGACTAACTTTAAACTGGATAACCATAGGATATAGCTATGATAAAAATAAACAAACCAGAAAACATGCCGCTTTTGTAAGCTACCTGTGAACTGCTAATGTAATATTTAATACATTCTTCATTCCAAAGCATTGGAAGATAGCTCTGACACATTCACCTTTATTGGAGGAAACAAAGCTGTGATATAGATGGTCAAATTCTGCTGATCTTCCTCTGCTGAAACATTCTGTCCATAAGAAATACCTTGAAGGCAACATTCCCAAAATAGCACACTACTTTATGGAAGAAGGTTGGCAGAATCTTGATCAAAGAAAATAAGTGACTGAAAGTGACAATGTGTACACATAAACTTCAGATAAATAGGGAAAGAAATAAATTACTATAAAATAATTCTAGTTAGAGAAAAAGCTGCTTCCAAGTATGAATTCTGTCTCATAATGGTGAGGAACTTTCCTGTTAAATTTGCATTTATGATACACAAATAGACATATTCATAGTCTTTGTAAGGTTTTCAAATGTAAACAGTCAAAAAGACAAAATGTAAAAACTTTTAAAAGCTCTTTTTTACATATCACATGTAATTATATTTATTCAGAGGAAATTCTATCTGCTTTGTGTTTCAATATCCAATAGCTATGTGGGCTTTAAATTATGGGGTAATTATATGCTGCAGTTAAGAAAAAGCTGTTAGTACTTCAAATCTAATCCTGTTTGATGTATTTCACCCATTTCTGCAACATTAAAGAACTTGCTTAAAATAGTTGCACTTCATCACTTTGAAATTTCAGGACAATGACAACTTAGACAAACTAGCATCACTCAGTGGTATGATTCCCTGTGTTTAAGGATATGGTGACCATTTTCAGTAGTTTCTGTTCATCATCCTTATTATTTTGACAAGTTTTAGTAGTATTCATCAAAGAACACATGCTAAGTGTATACTTTGTGGCTATCAGGGGAATTTTCAAACTCATAAAATTGTATCATTATTCTTTAGCTGAAGTGAGTGATTGGTGTTCTGTGCCATGAATCTTCCTTTTAATAGACTATTGTAGGCATTGAATGAAATTTGAAAACTTTGCATGTTACCTAAAACACAGCGTTCTTAAAGACCAATCTCCAATACCTTTAATTACCTCGGCAGGGGGGTTGGATTAGATGAGTTCCAGAGGTCCCTTCCAACTCTGACTAGTCTGTGATTCTGTGATTAATTGACTTTTGTTGAATACCCTGCACTGCTGCCTGGCCTGACTTAATTATTTACAAAAAATTGCCTGCTGGCACAATGATAAGTTCAGCTTTTCTGAAATAATGCCACCAAAGTAGTCACTGTAATGTTGCTTAGTTGAGAAAGTGCACTATGAGAAATTAAGAAAGGAATGATCCTGGAGTTTAGGATGTGCAGGTCTCCTACCATCATGTAAAAAGTTACCTTTCTTAACTAAAACTAAGGACTGCCCTCTTGAAAGGCTTTTCTGGGTAGCTGTGCTAGTAAGGATTTTGGCACTCCATCAGTGGAGTGATGGAGTGCCAAAGACACCTCCCCCAATACTGTCACCTGTCACATTAGGAGAGAAGTGACTGATTGCACTTGGATGGACAGGAGATGCCCACTGTCTATCCCTTCCCACCTTCACTAGGCAATGGGAGAAAATATAACGTGGGGCTTGTGGGTCAATATAAGAATGGAGTGCTGTCCTTCAGGAACACAGGTCTCCAGCATGGGTCCATCATGGGGTCACAAGTCTTACCAGCAAAACTGCTCCAGTGTGGGTTCCTCTCTCCACAGGTCCTGCCAGAAGCCTGGTCCAATCACAAGGTCACAGTCTCCTTAAGAACACATCCATCTGCTCTAGTGTGAGGTCCTCCACAGTCTGCAGGTGTTTATCTGCTCCACCATGGGACTACATGGGCTGAAGGGGAACAGCCTGCCTCACCACGGTCTTCACCAAGGGCTGCAGGGGAATCACTGTTCTGGAGCCAGTAACACGTCTCCCCACTACCTTCTTAATTGACCTTTGTGTCTTCAGGGTTGTTTATCTGACATCTTCTCACTCCTCTCTCCCAGCTGCTGTAACACAGTAATTTTTATCTCTTCTTAAATATGTTATCCCAGAGGGAATTCCAGTGTCACTGGTGGGTTCAGCCTTGTCCAGCAGTAGGTATGTCTTGCAGATGCTTATATTGTGCACAGCTTCTGGTGTCTCCCCACAAAAGTCATCCCTGTAGCCCCTCCACTACCAAAATCTTTCCATACAAATCCCACATACTGGTGTTGCATCTTCTGAGGAAGACTAGGTTCTTTAGGGTCTGCCCAGCCATAAGGATTCAGCACCTTCCTTCCCTGACCAGAGGAGTTTCCAAAAGCAGAAATAGATGATTCTGGCTCTATTTCCAAAACCTCCTGATGGTGTGTAAACCTGTGTAAGAAAGATGCTCCTTACAGAGCATCACAAAGAGCTCTCTGTTACTCGCTGACAGCAGTCACTAGCAGACAGCCTATAGTTGGATGGCAGTGTGTCCAGCTAGTTATGAAAATGTCACAGTTCAATAGGGACTTGGCTTAGCCATCTCTAGCTGAGGTTTTCTTCAACTTTTCCCTATGGCAAAATGACTAAGGGCCAAAGTACTGTTTAAAACCCCATGTTTTCTTCCCCAAACTCCTTCCTTTCCCTGCTTTCTTTCTCATTTCTGGCCTCTCTTCTCACCCATGTGCAAAATTAAATACATTCCAGGCCTCTATTCCCTTATGTCTCAATGGAGAACACATGAGCGAAAGCAATCCTTTTTAATGGGAGGAATTAGACATTCTTTTTCTTTATTTGGTTCTTGGTGATGACTCTTTATGACACGCCTTGCATATTCTAAGCGCATTTGATATATGTAGCACCTAGCAGGATATGCTTTTCTGAGGGGTTTGTTGAGCTCAGCTGTATGAGGTGATTGAAAGTTATTTAGAATACAGTAGCATTTTAATAGGAAAACAGGCAATAGAACAAAGTTCTTTTTAACAGCTACTATGAGCAGAAACTTTTCTCATCTTTATAAGTCTGTTTATGTCAAGAGATAAGTGCATTAGCACATTATGAAATATCTTATTCTTAATGACATGTTAAGGCTAGGAGAAGCATTAAATACTAGTATACTATTATGTCCTACTGAAGGGAAACATGCAAGTCTTTAAACAGATCTAATTTCTAAAAGCTACTAATTTATAGTGGAGGTCACTTTACTTATTATTTTTCTTTAGGTATTGCCAGTAACCAATTCTATTCCTCATGATGCCAGGAAAACTAGAGCTATACACAATTTTTTTTTACTTAAGTTACAGATTATTAATTTTCAAATGTGTAATTTTCTTAAAAATTTGAACAATGGACTGACAGGTATACAGATTGATGGAGCTCATTTCCTTTGTGAACAGGTATTTGTAAGCTAACACTACCATCACGTAGGAAAGAATGAATAGGATAACAAGTGGAAGCTAAAAGCAACTGACAAAGGAGTCTGAACAAAACTGTAGTTTTCCTGACAGTGCAAACCTGTCCTGAACAAAGTACTGCACCATCCTGGTTAGGAAATTGGGGATAAAAGTAACAGTGACACCTGACAGTGTGATGAACTCTCACAGTCCCTTTGGAGCAACCATTGTATATCCTCTATTCCCCTTTAATCATTCCAGTCACCTACAGGCAATTCCCTCTACTATTGTAATAGTAAAAAGTGGAGATATTTTTAGCTGGTGAAGGTTCATTTGACATTTTGTATGCTTTCATCATATTATTTAGGATAGAAACACTGTTTCTCACTAAATAAAAGGATTTCAAGTACAGTAGATTCAACACAAGGCGGCAAAGTGCTTTGATTATGATATTTCAACTGTGTGAGATCTGACTGTAAAGGCTAAAAGAAACTTCTGTTGCTCTGTGGGAGAACAATCTTCAGCACAAAGGCTTTTTACTACCTAGGACTTTACTAAGTTTTAATGCTGATTTCCCTCACTTTTCTTTTTAACATCAGAACATCTCTATTAATGTCTTTTAGACTAGGACATCATGTAGGGAATTAAAAGGGCACTACAACCTGGAAATGGAGGTCTATCACCACAATCTACTTAATTATAAAGTTATGCTTACATATATATAAGACCTAATAAAAGTATGAAAGGGAAATGGCTAAGGTGTTACATTCTGCTACTTATACACACACTTTAATTCTGCAGAAAAATACACAAAAATACACATTCTCTCAACTGTTGACTCTTGAACTTGATGAATCCTGAGCAGCAACTCAGTCTGCCTCCTAACTGTGTGGGAAGAGGTAGGTGGATAGCAGATTCTCACAAATTTCAAACACACATCCAGACATACAGGGGATCTCCAGGTGCAGATGTGTAGGTGCCCTGGCCCTGACATCAGTGCTGCCAATGTCCTGTCACTTACTCTGGCCCCACGCTGAGACCAAGCACATCAGCTGAGTGCTCCTTGGTGAGCCTGTACACACCTCTGTCCTCACTGCTGGAAACCCCACTGCACATAAGGGAAGAAGAATGGCATCATGTGGCCCTGACCGTCCTGGAGTCCTGTGGGTATCTGGCACTGACACCAATACAAGCGATGTTTGTCTCCATCCAAAAGGTTTCTTCCAAAGATCTCCCTTCAGGCAGTAGTTGGTAACTTCAATAGCATCAGCAGACACAAGGCTCAGTTCTATTCATGTATTGAGAAATCCCTTTTGCACAGGATTCTTGCTAGAAGATAATTTGTTCTACTTATCCATTTAACTTTATTTTACATTTAATTCATTTTTGGCTTGATGACGGTACCTGGAATGATTCATATTGATATTTTTCAGTGGCTTGTGGAGAGACCTGAACTGTCACCCCTACACATTGAAACACTAAACCAACTGTGAGTTGATTCATACACCTTCCTTTTCCTTTAATAGGAATTCAACACACTTTGTTGTTAAGGAAATATCACAGTTCCCTCATCATCTGCTTTAGAGGATGTTTATCTGGACTCTAAAATCATGAAATTTTGAGAAATTGTATTAAATCAATTGCAAAGATCATCATAAACACCTCAGGTAAGCCCTTTTAAATCAATCTTTATATTAACTAAAACTAGAAGCAGAGGCAGAGGGATAAGTGATGGCAAGGAAAACCCAGATTAAACATCACTTTTTGCTTTTTTTAAGCTATCACAGAATCCCTCTTGAATTTTCTAGGATGAGAGAAACAGAAGGAAAAAAAAAAACAGAAAGGGAGTAGGGATTTCTAAACACATGAATTATATCCATGATAATGTGCTGTTTTCAACCCTCACAGCATATAACCTACCACAGTCAGTTTAACTATTCCTCTGAGTTGATGGAGTACAAAGCATCACTTTTCAGAAAGACTTCAGTAGAAGTTCTAGTCATGTACTGCAATTCATCCTGAACACAAATATTTTGAGTGCTGTAGTTAGCAAGACTCTAATGGTGGATGAAAAGTGAGTCTAGAGCACTGATTTTTTTCATTATATCCAGCAAAACTGAAATTCTTGGCTCATCATTTAGAGTGATAAACACAACAGAAAGGTCATGTAACCCAAACTGGTTTTGGTAAATTGTAGATTGTTGTATATATTTCAAGCATGGAGCAACAGGCCTAACTTTAGGATTCATGTTACACGGGTTTCAAATATTATTTGGACATTTGAAATTCAAATTGATGATAACTGATCTCTAATTTTATAAGCACTCCTTGGAAATATTGAAAATTATTGTAAGAGCTTTTAGCAGAACAGTTGGAATAACTGCTTCTCTTTTAAAAGAAATATGCCACACTGTGTACAATAAGATGACAGTAATATGCCTTAAAACACACGTGATCCTGTACATTACATTCACACACAAGATCCTATTGCAGTTGAGTTTATGTGTGTGCATGTACCTTTTAGTAAGCCTTATGGTAAAAAAGGTCAACATTTTAAAAAGAGCTGTTAGAGCACAATGCACATCCTGCAGTATTAATATTCTTTCTGGAGTGATTCCAGTTATATTGGAAAGGAAATGTCTTTGCCATAATTTTGATACTACTCCTGTAGTGTTTTTCTTTACTACTTGATTTTTGTGTCACAGTGCCTACTTACTTTTACATTCAAGCCATGTTAGCAGATCACCTGGATGTGTTTTGGAAGTTCTGGATCCTACATCATTACAAATCAACATACAGAAGCTTCAGCTGCTCTGTTTAAGCAATCTAAGTTACATGAAAAAGGAGTAAATAATTTGTAGAAGCAGATTCAATACAGAAGCAGTGGTACACACTGCTTCCAGTTTAAGGGGAAGAACTATGAAAATAAGCACTCAAGTTTTATCCCACCCAGATTCTTTCAAATCCCAGAAATATGTAGATAAGCAGGCCATTAACACTTTACATTTACACATTACTGTTAGAGACTGTCCATTGGGCAGTACTCCATGCAGACACAGCATAATCATTAATTTCCTAAATGAGTAGTAATTCTTCCGCATTCCTACATATCTGAAGAAAACTTTCAAATATGAGCTACCTATGCTCATGAAAAGGGATCCAAGGCAGGAGCATAATGCCCTTATCCTTCTCTAAGTGTTGATTTAAATGCATAATTCTGATATAATTTGAGCCAGTACCCAGTAATATAGTTGTAAAAAGTGTGCTACAGTTTCCCTATACTTTGATTTTGGCCAACTTAACATACTGAAAAAGATATCTACTATTTTTTTTTCTCTTTGCTCAATATTAGGTATAAGAAACTGCAGTCAGAACTTTAATACTTAAAGTATGCTCTGAAATATTTAAGAATAATGTTAGTACTTTGACCTTTACAATATCCTACATCTTCATTGGCCAGCTGCTTCATCCCCTTCCCCATAGCTTAGAGAGGCAGTAAAATAATGGGATACATGGAACAGATAGGCACAATGGCCAATCAAACAAAGGAATATTAAAAAGGTCAAAATACTCAAGTCTACTACTATGATTTATAAAACATATGAAGAATTGTAATTTTAGTACCTAATTCTATTGAGAATAATCATAGTGAGAATTGAAAATGGCACAAAGAATAGATTTTGGTGACAGTAATTTCATTTTGAATGAAAGATAGCAGTCTCTATTCGTCACTAAAACCAGGTTCATTACCTTTATGATTTCACTCTTCAAAGGTACCCTTGGGTCTGGAACCTATTCTTCCTTTTCCTCACAAGTCAATTTAAATATTATAGCTACCTATACAACACTGTCACTCTGGGAAATACTTTGGAATCTATCTCTTGCTGTGGGAGTGAGAGTCTACATATAAGCTCATACTTTTTATATCTTTACACATGTGTGTTTTTATCTCTCTCTCTATATACATATGGATATATGTATACACACTCTCACACAGCTCTTATGACCATTATGAAAACATACAAGACAAAGCTTGATGATTAACTGCTGAAAGAATGTCTTCAGGAATTTGTGTACAGTTCACAGCTCTGCATAATATGAACCAAATGTCTATTTTCTGCCTAATGAGAAGTAGCTGTTTCACAGCAACGTAACAAGATATAGCAGGTGGGTTGAGCCATTTTTGCTGACTGTACATACCATTCTTTGATTTTCTTCCCCTAGGTTTGTTACTTCTATGTTCTTACTCTTAAAGTTTTCTTTGAGTTTGTTCTCCCTATGTGGTACATGAACAGATACCAGTCAACAAACAACATGCATTACCATATGCCTCGATATTTCAAACAATTACATTTCATATTGTACTTGCAAGAAGCTAGAAGAGAACAAGTTGATTGAAAACAGGTTTAATAGCTCTCTTGATCTGCCTTGGGGTCACCATGAGGAACATCCTTGGTACCACGAGGGGCCACCACCTGCCTGAGGTGGTGCCAGCACTGATGGTGCATGCCTGGGGCACACATGACATATGGCAATTGTCTGGCCAGCACATGCTAATCTCGTGCTCATCACACAGCAATCACAATGGTTTCACATGTCAATCACATGCTAATCACAGAACCATTTATGTTGGAAACGATGTCCAAGATCATTGAGTCCAATCTTTGACTGATTTTCATCTTGTCAATTAGACCATGGCATTAAGTGCCACTTCCAGCCATTCCTTGAACACCTCCAAGGATGGTGAATCTACCAACTGCCTGGGCAGCCTGTTCCAGTTCTTGATAATCCTTCCCATGAAGAAATTCTCCCTGATGTCCTGGGATAATCAAGTGCCTGTCAAGTGCCTGACATGGCAATCACACATCCATAAAGCACTGGGCAATCACACATTCAGCTTGTGTACAGCATGATGCCTTGTGAAGGCTCACCTAGAACAGAATCTAGATGGAGCTAGAGAATAAAGTAGGAATTTATTAGGAGGCCTCAATAGATCCACCTTGGGCAGTACAAGAGCCCAGCCAGGGCTACACCCAAGATGAATCCAAAATAGTCACAAAATGGGTGACCTGTCATGGGGTCTCACAGTTTTATAAGTTCTGGTCCATTAGCATATTGCAGTTAATTATCCAATTATAGCCTTAGGTTATGAAGTCCCATCCTTCTTGTTTTTCTCTCTTCAGTCCACTGTTGTTTATGCTCTTGGGCCTGAGATTTGGACCTACTCTGTGAGGAGAGCTCACCATCCCCTAATATGAAGCTCAGACCTACACACTAAAGCAGTACAGAATCTAAAAATATAAAAGCTAAAACCTGAGGTGTCAAGTACGCACCCAACTCACAACCATCAGGCATCCAGCGTGTGTACAGGGTGCATCTAGTGCAGCTACATCCTTGTTCTCCATGTGTTGGTTACAAAACAGTAATGTGTGCATCCTGGCTCTTTTATAAGCAACCATTACCATGGCTCAGAAGAAGTGGTAGTTCATTAAATTATGTTGATTTAATTGCTTGAAATCATGTGAACATAGTGCTATTGTTGTCTTAGAGACTATCTAGGAAGTTTAATGGTGAGAATTTGCACCAGTGCAGCTGTGATAAAGCTCATTAATTTTGTAAAATATGAACTTCATTTGCTGGCCTAGATTCCTGCAAAGAGATCTTTGCAGGCAGATCTTAACATGTCTGATTGTTCAGATTTCTTTGTAAGAAAATGGCTAAAAAGCTACTAAACACAAATCTCAAAAATGGCAGCTTTAATCTAACAATTTTCAACTTTGCAAATCTGAAAAGGTAAAGAAAGCAAATTAAACTATCAGTATGGTAAAAATAAAGTACATATTCTGATTACCGGGCTTATTTTGTACTTCAAATGAAATTACAGTGTAATTTTCAAGATGCTATGTGGTACTAGTGCTGAATTAAGGACCCTCACTGAAAAATTAATCCAGTTTACTATAGAACACTGTGTCTAGGTCCTATATTATATCTTGAGAGCATTAACAGAAGAATTTTATCATGTTTATGAAGCAGGTAAAGTTAATAAATATTGTATTTTTAGTTACACACTAACTGTTCATTGTCTCAAACATATTCCTGCACGTCTGTTGTAGTGGATTACCCACTGCATTCTCAAATTATTGTGACTGTCTTGAAAAAGTACTCTAACTAAACATCTTTAAGTCAACCACTGAAAAAGTCTGCTGAAGAAGGTGCTACATTAGTGCTCTTCTGCAGCCCTTTTAGAGGTCATTAACTAAAATAAAGTTCTTTGGGGAACTGATACAGATGCAAAATTTGCAAGCTGCAGATTTATAAGCTTCAAAGACATATTATATTTTGGAAGGAAAATTACAAGAAGGCAATCTTTTTTGTCTAGTCAGCATACTGAACTTCCACATACTTCATACTCTATCTTTGGATTCAGTCAGAAGATATACATTCATCTGGGCCTCTCTTTCCTTCATAACTAGTTCTTCAGCTGCTGTTGAAATTATGGTATTATCTTGCTGTCTCACTGCTGGCTGACCTAAGACTGCCTTTAACTTCAGATATGTTGTACTTCTGAATCTCTTTAATTAGGTAAATTCTGCTGAAAGGTCAAAAAACAGCGGTGAGAACTATAATTTCAGCACACCGGGTGGCTGCTGCATACAGAAATACCTCAGTTCAGCACTGATACATAGGGTTTCAGACAGGATTCAGGGAGAATCATGGAACTATTTAGGCTGGTATGAGCTTCAGAAGGTCTCTTGTCCAGCCATCTACTCCGGACAGATTTGAGCATCTGCACATTTTCAAAAGAAATTTTAGGTTTGGGAAGACAAAATCGAGACTTCTAGAATTTCCTGGAATCAATGATATTGTCCTAATGGTAAGAAAATTCAAGCAGCCTCTCAGAAAGACCAGTCAAAAGCCAGGGAATCCAAAAGCCACCCAACATTTTTAAATGTGCTGGCCTATTGTCTTCCCACCTAAATAGACACTAAGGTTCAGATCTGTTTAGATTAAACAGAAAATATCAGATTGAAGTGACTCAATTACAGGTGGCTGCATCAGATTTTGCACTTCAGAAGCCAGCTTTAATTACACAACTTTGTCACCGTAAGAATAGTTTTTACTATTCCACAATAATACCTTGCATTTATACAGGTTTAAAAAAGTCTTTGCATTGTTCCTCTGTGTTTACGTTATGCATCAGAGCTCATGACAACACACAGCATTCAGTAATGCTTCTGTGCAAATTTAACTGCTCCAAGCACATTGAATTTGATTTTAAGTGGTTGCATTCTTCTGTGTTATTTTTTGTTTTCTTTCTGACAGAAACCACCACAATCACTCTG
This sequence comes from Passer domesticus, assembly GCF_036417665.1. Lineage (NCBI taxonomy): Eukaryota > Metazoa > Chordata > Aves > Passeriformes > Passeridae > Passer > Passer domesticus. Next base: position 25,386,613 of record NC_087474.1, on the reverse strand, counting down.
CTGTTTTATTTGATTTTGTGTCTTTCACCAGTTTAAAACAATCTTTCCCAAAACCATCGACAGAATGTCACATATCTTTATGATTAGTATTTGTTAAAAATACAACTTGAATTCTTTCAGTATCATTTTTTATCACTATAAATGACTTTATGTTTTTGTAACCATCTCCATTAGTGCATGACAAACTGTGAAATTTGCCATTTTTGCCATGACCAATCCATAAAATCTGTCATCTTCCTGCATGATGGTGTTCATGATTTACATGGAGTCTTATTCATAAGGTCACTTATTTAAATGGCTCATGAAAATTACTGTTAAGAAAGTGGATACATCCCTTAAATGGGAAGTCACATGGACCAATTTGTCACTCTTCCCTTTTTGTAAAAGGAATGTTTTTTCAACACTTGTATATCCTGTGTTATTCCTACTGTCATGTTTTTAAATAGCAAGGATTAAAAAAAATCCTTCTGCTGAGTATATTGTCTCTAGGTGAATACCAGGCAAGGAAAGAGAGATGAAAAATGTCTTATTGTGGATGGTCTGGAGATGCCTCATCATGATACAGATTCACATCCTTTATAAGAAGCAACAGGGAAGGAGTCATCAAAAATACAAATTCCACATTAGTGAAAATAATTTGGGAAAACATATTTAAATTGTTCCTACACATTTGCAATCTCTACGGTTGAGGGCTGCAAGCATATAATGTAGATCCATATTCTCAATAAGAAATACACAGACATCACAATATTCATAAATTCAGTCTTATTTGGGAAAATAAAATATAGGAACATGTACACTCAAGCACAAATATTTTGTCATAGAATTCACTAAAAGTAGTTGTTGGTACAGAAGAATTTCTACTATGAGAAAAGAATCCTATCTTCAGTCAGTCTTTGTTAATTTAACAACTCTAATTTTTATCAAATATATGTTATGTTCCACAGCATTTGGAAGGTTATGATTTAAAGAATCTCACAGTAGCAAGGGCTGAATAAGGAGAGACATTTCTGAGAGTATTAGGAATAACAAAAAGAGTGCAAGAGTGTGGTTGAGTTATATTTTGTGGTGTGAATAAAGGGAGGAGAATTATGTCCTGACATTAGGTGGTGAGAGGAGTTGAGGTCACTGGTGTCAGGTTTGGACCTGTTTGCTTTACTTCTTTCTTTTGCTACACTTTGCAAACCCCACATTTATTAAAAATCTTGCATAATTATTTTAAAGTTCTTTTTATGCACATGTTTCTTAACCAAAAAGAGGCTCTTAACTCTCTGCTTGGGGCAGTGCAGGCACAGAATTAACACATTAACAGAATTAACTGATTGCTTTAATCCTGGGTTATGTCAAGGATGTGGTAGGTACAGACTACTGCTGGGAAAAAGAGAAGATTTGAGAGAGTCATATTCTGAATAGGATCATCAGAAGACATCAGTTCTTCCTAACTCTATCTAGGTACTGGGAGTAGTCCACAGCAGGAGGCTGCAGCATCACCATGCCCGGAAGGAGAGTCGCATGACCATACATACTCATCCCCTATCCATACCAGGAATTTTGATTCCAGAGGTAGCACAGAAGAGTATCCAATTGATTCAGAAGCATTCGAGATTGACTGCTGGTTAGTGCTGGCAGCTGCTGCCCATCTCACTCTCAGTTACAGCTGGGCAAACCTTCCTCTTTAACTCTTGCAGCTTCAGCTCTGCCCTGCTGCTGCAGACTGGAAGGCTGTGAGCCAGGGATTGTCTGGGTGAAAGCTGGGAGTTTTCCATTACAAAGGAGCTCTTTCCAGTGCAGTTTCAAAAAGGTTAAGGTACCCTCACAAAAATTCAGGTTTCCAGTTGTAAATTTAGTACTGCATGAAGAGGTTTCTACTACCCTGAAATCTAGTGTATTTAATACCTAGATTTACTTTTTTCTAAAGTCATATTCATTATTTTTTAAGCACTGCAAGCATACATACATGCATAAATGTGCATGCATACATATAGATAGTGTTATGCCCCAATAATTTCAGAAGTCTCTTTTGACAGGGAGCATGAAAAGAGATAATATCCCATCAATCAGGAAACAGATATCATCTATTAGAGAAACTGAGCAAATTATACAATAATGAAGGCTCGGATTCAAACCAAGATTAAAGACAATATCGCTTTCTAGACTTAATCAGAGTGATACATATCTGTAGTTTCAGAAATATTAAGAAATACCACAGCTTAATGGAAAGTAGAGAGTAACTGCCTGAAATGAGTGGATATTCTGTCACTGGGAAATGGTAGGTTATTCTCTACCAACAGGAAATCTTTACGCAGAAACTAAATTGCCCCTTGTCATGGATACTCATTTATATAAAGTGACACTGCTACTCCCACCCACCGATACTGACTTCCAGTAATCATTCATGTGTCACACGTACACCCATGCGGAGTTACACCAAGTCATGTGAGCTAATATTCACTTCCACACTCCCAGGCTGTGACCACTTACTCATGTCAAGATATGTGCTGTCCTGTTCATTAATACTAATGCCAATTCAAGCATATCAGTGTAGTCATCTTCAATCTTACTCAGTTATGTTGGCACTTTACTCAATCACTCTCAGTCAGACCCACCCAGTTGCACTATAGCCGTGACAGATGCACACTCTCAGAGCCTCAGGGTGCGTTTGACAAATAGAAATTGTGTTGCCCAGATTTGGAGACTGATCTGGCTCCCCTATCTTAGTGGTAGAAATTAGCAATGACTTCATACATATCGTTTGAAGAACTATTCTAGAAGAGGAACACTTACTGAAGGCAAAGTCAACACTTTCTGAACAGAACCACCTACATTATATCATAAAAAGTGCATGCACAACTGTAAATAGGTGACCAGCAGAGAGGCTTCCAAAAGAGTGATGACATCTGCAAACATGTGCTGGTGCATGTATTATATCTCACATATTTTACATATTCTTCAATCTTTTTGGTGGATACATGTGAGTGTACATGTACATTGTATTTTAAAAAATGTTCTCAAGGGCTCACTCTGCTCTGTGAGTCTTTGCCAGTCCTTTGGGTAACTCTGTATAGTTACAATATTGAACTTTGATTTTTTTCTCTGAATTTTGCTTCTCGGAAAAGCAGGTAAGGATCATTTAAAAAAAGGAACAAGAAACATGATTTTAAATTTTAGTTTGATCTTGACTGGGATTAAAAACAAGAAAACAAACTCTTTAATTGTATGTTCATTGTATGATACAGTTTGAAAGAATTATTTACCTAAATTCTGACAATCATATAATAATAAATTATAACAAAATTCTTTCCATATCCAACACATTTGGTTTATTTTAGCTTTTAACAGTGGAGACTCTCAGTCCATAATGTTTTATTAGGAGGTAATTGAAACATCTGCATTCTGTAAACACAATAAGCAGAAAACTTTATTTCTCCAATACTTGCCCTTAGACTACCTGCCTCAGAACAGTTTGGCTTTGCCTGGGAATAGGAGAAAGCAAAGTGGACCAACTGTGGCACGTAAAGGACAAATGTGAATCAGAATTCACATCAGAAATGTATTTAATCAGCATTTAATCAGTATTTAAATCCACAAAAAAAAAAAAAGCATTTACTGTCATTACTATGTTTATGCAGTCAGTGATGAAAAGACATCTTTGAGCATGTATGTCTGAAAAGGGACAAGAAAGATCTATCTTTTAATTTACCTTTATGTCCCCATTGCACACATTGTGAATTACAGACTTAAGTCCACTGCTTTTTTCTAAAGGAAGCAAGATTATAATTTAAGCTAGAGACCAAAAAGGAATCATGATTTCTTCAAAGCACCAAAAGATTCATCCAAATTTTGTAAAGGACATGATTTTTATCTGACAAAGATATCTAATTGTGAATTCCCAAGAAGTTCTCATTAAAGGTCGCTTACTAGATTGGGTCATATCTCCTTATGTCTGCAATAAATTAAAAAAAAAAAAAAAAACAAAAAAACAACCTGTCCCTTATCCCATACCAGTTTCACTGATAGCAACTGGTCTTCTTGGAGAAATGCAAAGGATTTTCTGGATATAGTCCTTGTCAAAAACAAAGGAGGATAGGGACCTGGCTAAGTACTGGTGGAGGAGGTGTTTTATATTCTAAGAGGAATTTCTTCATCATGTAGGTAACCATGAAGGAAACATCACTTTATGCTGCCCCTTCTGACAGTATGCTGGGCACACCAAGTCATGAAAGTCACAGGTTAAAACTGTGTTTTGGTTTTTTCTCCTGTTTTATTGTCTTCTGCTAAGCACATGGGAAAGCAAAATTACAAGAGATTATTTCAAGTGTAATGTATTTTGTATACGACAAAAATGGAAATATCCCATTGTACAAATGGCTCTATGTAACAATGCATAGAAACTATGAAGGTACACACAGTGCAGAATACTGTTGTAAAAGCTTATTTTAAACACTTCCATAGGAAGTAGTAACATTGCTACATTCCATATTCAATAAAAACTATAACTGAAATGTGTGCAATTTTTCTTGTGATTGTGTAGTTACATTTGTACATGAAGTTTTATGTCTACTACAAGGACTGCCTAAGTGTGATTCACTGTCTATGACAAACATCTCTAGGGAAAGATTCACATGGAAGACTGTCCTTTCTCATTCTTACTCAAAACCTTTTGCTGAATTTGGGTGAACAAAATGAGTTCACAAACCTCTTTGTAGACTCTCTGACATTCTTAGCAATATGTGTTTCTGGCCTTGTAACATTGAGAATGCATGTCTTCATTTCTTTTTTTTCACTCATTGGGTCTTTTTAATTTATAAATCATGCCACTTTATCTTCCATAACATTTTAAAATTTAGGTGTTTGTAGCAGATTTCATCAAGCCTCTAACATAACCTAAAGAGTGACCTAAATACTGACACCTTATTTTATAAAACATGTCCTTTCCATAACCTTTCTGTTCTTCTGTTCTCTTGGTGCTTGGCCAGTTATTTGCAGGTAAAAACAGTTTTGGGTTTTCTTGACACAGGTAAAACTTTTATCTGAGCTCTAATCTTGTTCCATCATGATTACTGGTACTGCATATCCTGTGGTTTCCCTCTGATCCCCACTGACAGATTGGAGAGCAGAAAAAATTTAATTGATGCGATCAGCCTATGATCAGAATATGTTATTCCTCACTGAGCTCCTCCATTCTGTTCTGTATTTCCCTGTGTTTCCACTGATGTTTTCAAGGTCCTTCACAAAAGTGAGCCTTCTTACATGTTTCATTGCCATAATAACCATTCCTCCACATTATTAGAGTCCATAAAAATAGACTGAGTCTTGGGTTAATTTCTGTGGCACTCTAAGGAAATTGGCTGGGGACTGTTATTTCTGCTTCCAGGTCTCTGACTGATTGCTAAAAAAAAAAAAAAAAAACCAAACCAAAAACACCCCCCCTCAAAAAAAAAAAAAAAAAAAAAAACTACCACCCAAACAAAAACAAAAAAAACCCCAAGAGAGTGGATAAGAAAGATTCCAATGTAAAAAAAAGAAAGCTCACCTCACTCTCAGAAATTCAGCAGGCCTTTCAGGATGAAAGGATGGCCAAGGGGATTGAACTATGGAGATTTACAAAGCAGTCAGAAAATTTGCTTTTTTTTGTATTTATGTAGGCAAAGTCTTGCAGCCTTTCATGTCTTCCCTTTTGCATTTTCCTTCATTTATTGTCAATCCACATAGTCTCAAATAACCAAGCCAGTAGCTGGCTGCCATAACTTGTTTGACTTGATAGTCAGACCCTACTTTCTCCCATTTTTCTCTGTTTAGCAGACTTCAGTGTTATGACTTAATTTAAAATAAATCTAAGTGTACAGCACAGGTATTTTTTTCTTTTGAATATTCATAGTATTAATATATAGCTATTCCCTGAGAAAAACGGTGATATATTATTATTTTCCTTTCTGATGACAGAAAATGCAAAGAAAGTTTAAAGAAGTTGCATTTCAGCTGGACTGCTCATAAACACTAAACTTTCTGAGGTTATTCTTTGATAGCAGCAGCCTAAATTAATCGCTTTCTGCCATGTATGCCAAGCAGACAAACTAAGACAATTAAAGCCAATGTGACTTTTTCTTTAATCCTTATTTGATTGCTTGATGCAGTCTACTGATGCAGCTGTTGGCACAGTAGATTAAGTTACTCTTAACCACAGCAACCCTTGTTGTTCACAGAGCCAAATCCTAGAGGCATTTTTTTTCCCTCTGCCATTGATTAGCAGCAAAAGTAATTAGAATATTTTGTAGATAAAACATGAGAATACTCAGTGGCTGAATATTCAGACCTTTCTGAAACTGCTGCAGTGACAGAGAATCCAGGTGGCATTTGCAGGTGCACAGCTGCAGTAAATGATGAAGCTGGCATCTTTGGCAGTTCTACTCAGTACTGATGGCAGGGGATGTTGGGTTTTTTTAATCCAGTTTGTAATCTCCCTTCTTCTTTTCTACACACAGAAACACCCACACATTCAATTTGTCTTCACATCTTTTCATCACATACAGGCTACTAACTGCAGTCATTACATGAAATATTATTCTATTTCCCCAATTCTGGTTTAACAAAGCACCGCTTTTCATATGCACACATACACAGACTTTAGTTTAGTTTAGTTTCAAATTTTTCATTATAAGTGACTTTAAATGCCTTTTTTTTTTAGTATGAAGGTTCTAAAATATTGTAAGACAGAAGCATTGAAACTAATGAAGCATTGTTGATAATTCTGAGTTTCAGATTGGAATATAGAAAATATTAATGATTTCTGTCTGATATTGTCTCACGTTGTTGCAATAGATGTCATTATGGCACATAATAACATATGAATTGCCCTAAAAATGTAATGACAAATATTTTAGATGCATTGAAAATAACCCCCTCAAACACACTGCATGCACACAAAGATGAGAAATAGAGCTTTTAGTAGATGCTTAAATAGAACCCTCACTCACTTTTTTCTGAACCTGAAAATAAAGCAGAGCTTTACAAAAATATTTCAAAACTGGAAACTCTAAAATATCCTATAAATTCCAAAATACTGCTGCTTAGAAGTAAATACAAGCAGTCTAAATGGATTTTTAAAAAATATTATTATATCAATTTTAAAAAAAGTATGGCTGGTTAGCAGTGTCTTGATTGAGATGCTTTGACATAAGAAATGCTTCTCACTTGTAAACATTTTTCAGAAAACCAGATATTTTGGTAGATTGTCAACATAGTAAAATATGCTGGAAATACTTCAAATCTAGTTTTGCACTGTGGATGAGATCACTGCTGTAAAGCACTGCTTGTCTTTTAAATACAGTGCTGGGGCACAGATAGACAATTCTGCTCCTGCCTCTCCTGACACTTGCCTGTTTGACACAGTCTTCTAGTGGGCACTGAGCAATTCTGTCACAAAGATCCTCTTGATCTGAACTTGCTTTCTTTAGCTTACAGGCCTTTCTATTTCATGCCTTATCTCCAGCAGTGCTTCTAGAAGGACTTTTCCCATGTGACAGAATGAATATGAGCAATGACGGCAAGAATTTCAGGAGTAGCTCAGCACATGTGATATCAGAGGAATTTTGTTACTCCCTTTTCTAGCTGGGACTGTCTCTAGGGCAAACAAGAAGGACAATGACTTGAATTTTCTGTTGTTAGCCCACTAACCTGAAGAGCTGGATCTTGAGTACCAAAAATTAACAAAAGAAAATGTGCACCATGTATAAAGCAGTTTTCATTATATTTTCACCCAAGACTAGGAAAGTAAAGTGAAGGAGCAAATAGTGATCCTGTGGATGATCTTACAAGGACAAAAGAGAAAGCAACAGAAACTCACGTCCATGTGGCCTTTTGATGTCATAGAACTCACTCCTGCAACCTGTAGAAACCAAATCACTGTGTCTATACAAAAACTGATCCCTGTCAAAATCACTGTATTTGCAAAATTACTTTCAAATCTAGTTGTTTTCAGATTTCTTTTCAGTGAAACCATTTTTTAAAAATTGTCCAGATATTTTAACAACCTGAGATTAACTTCAGTTGTCATGTCAAATTATGAAATGTGATAAGGACCTGCTAGGATATGAAATATTTGTAAGGATGAAAAGAATTTAGAACATTATGAAGAAACAAGCTGAGCTTTCTCTCAGGTATCATTCAAACAGAGCTTACAAAACTGTTGGGATTAATCAGGGCATTAGTCATGTATATGCTGCTATCCAGCAGTGAATTTTCTACCATTCCTTGCAATTGGTGCAAATGGAGTGACAAAGCAAATGCATAACTCTGTGTGTACACGTGTAGGAAACTTGATAGAAAAGGTACAGAAAAGAGAAATGGTGAATCTGATTACAGACTCTTTTGATGTACTCTAGTAGCAAAATCTGCTGCTTCTAAGTAATGGACACATAGTGAAAACACAGAAGACTAATTTTTCATAGTGTAATCTGTAATACATATATCATAAAGAAATACAAAATAAATTACTAAGTTAAAACTATTTTCAAATCATTGTATTCAGGACTTTATTTACAGCTCTGTATTCATTTGTAATAAGAGCTATTTTATTTTAAGTTGCCTGTTGCATTTCAAGACTGAGACAAGTAATATGATGATACTGTATTTTTCTGTGCTCTCATTTTGCAGTGAACCATATTAGCTGAAATACCCAGGAGAAAGAGAAAACTTCAAAGCATGGCCCCAAATAATGTAGAGAATAGGTATGGTCTGAATACCAACTGAGCCTGAGCTTTAAGTTCAAACAACCTTTTAAGACACTTCCCAAGAAATAACTTTTTTAATGAATTGAGGTCATCTTGGGGGTAACAGTGATGTAAAAGTAGCTTCCAAATCTGACTAGTTCTCTTCTCCTGCACATGTCTTTTATATCCTGCATAGCAGCTTGGGCATTGGGGATGACTCAGAAGCACCCTCACTACTCTATCACCTCCTGCACTGAATAACTTGCAAAGCTAACATCAAAACCAGGATTTTCAAGACCTCCTAATTAGGAATTTATTGTTCAGTTTAATCAGCAAAGAAAAGAACACAGATACTAAGGAATGCTCTCCATTATGGAAGTGAAGTGGAGAGGAAGTTGCCAGCCAGAAACAAGCAGCCGACCTTACAAAAATATTTATTTTCAAAATAAATGAGACTAGATAATAACAGTGAGTTGTCATAGAGTATTTCTGCATCATTAGACTTATAGTTAGAGACTAAGGCATATGTGGGTGTATGACCATGCCCTCTTTTGCTATCCTTAAGTGGGCAATCTGTAAACGTGTAGCCTTATTTAACTATTAGCTTCCACAGAAAATTTCACTTAAACTCTCCATCCCTCTTCACCAGAAGGACAGTTTAACCCTTAGTAACTATGTCATTCTTTAACACTTTTGACCAGTGACTGATCAGACCATATAGGGCTTTTAAGAGCACAGGTCCCTTTCAGCCATGAGCTCTTATCATTTTTGCACATCTGGTCTTGAAGAGCTGCATCCACAATGCTGGTTCCAGCCTGTGCTAGCTAGAAATCATTCTGATTGAGTGATACCAGGGGAAGTCACTGCTCTATCCAAACTAACTAGGACCACCCAACCTTGGGAGTGATTCCTCTCCCTAATGCCTAACAGGACACCACAGCTTAACTAGCTTGAGGGAAATGTTTATGCACAGTCTTTCATAGGACAACACAAGGTTCACTGGCAATGAAAGATGGTATGAATATGCAAAAGGGTACAGATTATCCACCCAGCATGTGAATGCCAATTTTTCCTCTTTAAAATCTTGCGTATCTAAGCCTTCAGTCATTTCTAAAATAGGCATGAGTCCAAAATCAGCTGAATAACTTTTATAGTTTTAAATTGGATGTTTAAACTTTTCAGAACCTATTTAAAACTGTGTATTGCCACATGTAACTTAGTGTGAACAAGCTGAATTTCTATTGTTTTAAATTTCAGATGTTCTTCAGCTTCATCATACTTCACACTCCATACTTCAAGGTTCTTCTTTATTGTGACTATTAGCTATTCTAATTCTTGTTAATAATGTGCATTTTTTTGACAAATAGTTTTGATATTTTCCTTAGGTAACAACTCTCATTTACCACATGTAAGGTTATTATCTCAGATCTTATATTACTCAACAGCAAGAAAATATATTAAATATAATATTATAACTTCTACAACATATTATTTTCAAAAACCTGATGGATATTGAAATCCAAAAAGTGTTTGCATTTTTTTGTGATTTTTGGGGGGTTTTTTTGGTTGGTTGGTTGGTTGGTTGGTTGGTTGGTTGGTTGGTTGGTTTTTAATAGGTGTTTTTATGTGTGTATTTGAGCTTTTTTCCTACTTATTAAACTATTGACAGCTCACTAATTGAATTTTTCATGACCATTAACTGTTTCTATTTCCATGCTGAGGCCTTTTCTGGTGAAAATCCTATATGGAATTTTGCATTATACAGCAGAGTTCTGAAGCAAAACTGTACTTTAAGTTGTCCGGGCTAAAGATACTGGGACTCACGGCTCATTATACTTAGGGAACCGAAATCATTAGGTGGTAACAGCTTGTTGTCATACTAACTACCACCGTGGTCTGAATTAAAGGATGCACCCTGCTGAGATCTTTACCAGGTCTCATTCATTAACTCCCTCTCCTTGTTCTCATCTGTTTTGCAGCTGTAGCCAGGTGAGAATTAACGGGGCAGTTTACATCAGGCAGATGGTGGGTTCCCCAGGACAACTCCATTTAAAGAATAAGGAAGAGGAATCAGTAACTGATAATAAGCACTGGACAAATATGAAATGTAAAGATTTAGGTTATTTTCCTACATGCTTTTTGACTTTCAGTTGCTCCTGGGTGGAAATAAAATAAAATTTTAAAATATAATGAAATAAAATACCGATTTCTTATAGTATAGAACTTTCCCGGCCAGTTTAATTTCCTGACATGTGTTCCCATTGATGACAGCTCTTGAAGTAACATATCTTTACTCTAATAACACAGAATTCTTTTGAGTAAAAGGGAAGATCCTGCTCTCTCCACCTGAAATGCAGAATTATTTTATGTCTGTTACTGAGTTCATTGCAGGTAGTTTCTATATCAAAGGTGCAATTAAGCAAGCACACAAATGTTTTCTGAAACAGTAGTATCAGAGGAAATCAGAGCTGTTTCCTACACAGCACAGGTACTTTGGAAAATACCCTTACCCTCATCCCCTTGCTTCCTGCAAAATGATTGGGTCTGCTTTAGAGACAATCCTGTAAAGTGGACCTGAAACAGATTCCAAAGCACAGTTGCTGCCTGACTGCTTGTTTTGTCCAAAGTGAAACAACTTTCAGCAGCACGTCTTGTATTTGCCTTTCCATCTCAGCATGCAGTAGCAGCTGGAGAAGCATCTACTGGATGGCTCGGGTCTCCACAGCCTTTGCACCCCCGAGCCACATCAGCTACCTTGACAGGTTCTCCAGGAAAGCCGTGGGAAAGTTCCTTCAGGGAGGATCTCTACCAGGACATAATGTGGACTCAAATAAAGTTCAAGGACAGAACTTGTAGCAAAATAATCAGTAATATTTGTCTTCTATTTTACTATTAACTGTGCAAGAACAATTCTAAACTATTCCCTACCCGTGACTGTCCAACCAGTTCCTAAGGGTCCCACTACCTTATACAGACACTTTACAGACTCTTATACAGACCTTATACATATATACCCTTATATATTTATAGACCACATACATATATACCCTTATACAGACCTTATACAACCTTCCTAAACAGTTTTCCTCTTGTTCTTCCTGTCCTTTTTTATACTCCCCATGCTTTCTAAGAGCACCATATAATTTGATATGTCTTTATTTTTCATAATTTCTAGTGGTTTTACTCAAATGTTTTTATATACCAGAACATGTGTGATGCATAACTTTTTATAACACTAGAGCACTGCCTTTTCCTTGGTAATGGATTTTATTTTGTACCTGACAATCTATGCTTGAAACTTATAAGCATAAAATTGAAATACCAAAGCTATTTCTAAACCAGTTCTGCATAGTACCACACAAGGCTTCATAAACATCTTCTCTCCCCTGCTCCAGCTTCCCAGTCACTGGACTAAGATGATATTCATCACTCTTAACCTATGTGCCCCATACTTTTTGATTCTCTAGGCTCTTTACCACACACTTACAAAAAATTCAGAAGGATATGAGGGAAATTATTTTCAAATTTGCTCAAGTTGTGTTAAGGAGAAAATTTAAAAACACTGTGGGGGTTTTCTATGATATGGTCAGAAAAGTTTTGCAAAGACATTGGTAATGGCCTGTGAGTCAAGTGCAATATTTTCATTTCCATTAATCTGACATATATATGAAAATATTTATTTTCATTTCTGATAATCTGTCTGATATTTTGACATTATTCCTTTTGGTATTCTCTCAAGATAAATACCTCTTGAAACAAAGTGGCTGCCACATTTCTCATGTTGACATTGGCCAGATCCTACCTTCTTGAATTTTTATGATACTTTATTTCTCCAGTAATAATGATCAATATCAGTATTAAAAATAGAATTGTAAGTTCTCAGAAAGGGCTTCTAATCAGGGAAGTTATTTCTAGAAGTATTGTTTGGCTTTTCAAAAGTGCTTGCATTAAATACCAGTTTCAAATAATTGAGCATTTAGTGTGACAAAGTGTAAGGGATTTAGGTGCACACAGTCTACAGTTTAATATTGTATTATAGATTTTTATTGAACTTTGTTTGCACATTTTGATCTCCAGAGTAAAAGAAAAAAAAAAAGAAAAAGTTATATGAGTTATTTATTAGTTCATCTGTCAAAACACATTTCATCAGGAAGCCTCTTTTTCTACTACATCTTTTCCCTGAAATACATTTCCCTAGTATTCCCAGGTACTCTAAGGTTACGTTACAACTTAACTTTTCTTCTAACACTACCCTTTCACATTCTGGTCAGGAGATGTTTAAGTGACAAGATGGTCCCATAGATAAAAAAATCTGTCTCCTTTAAGTTAGTGACGAATGGTAACATGCTAGTTTAGTGTGTTTGCAACTTGGTGTTCTACAGCAGCTGAAGTTTAAAGGACTGGTTTTGCTCTCTTTTTTCTTCTGTAATTTCTACAAAGAATGGTTTAAGTAAAATGCTTTTCTTCTGTTGCATATTGTTCATTCACATATTATGTTTCAGTGGATTAAAGCAGGCAGGAGCAAGGTTGTATGGATAACCAGTATGCTTCAATTGCTGAACAAAAAAAACCAAAAAAATTAAAAAAAAACTTCACTCTAGATTTAATGAGGTTTAAATTTCATTGGTATTCTTTACTGAAATACTCATCTTCTTCACCCAGAACACTAGATACAACAAAAATTCCTCTCAGTACAAAACAATTCCATAGACAATAAAAAAGTACTGAATGGATGCAACACTGCAATGATGTCCTGATGGTACCCTGAGGTATTAAAGAGTTCAGGAAAGAATACAAGGTTCTCTTCCCTTTGACTGGGAAAACTTTCCAACAGTACCTAAATCACCCCTGCTACCGGTGATAGTAATTCCCAGTGAGATGCAGTATAACCCCCAAAAACATGAATGCAAACACCATACTTGGAAAAAAACATATGTTGATCCAACATATCTTCAACATAAAACTCTGTCTCTAATCACCATTAACTGTACTAGTATATGTTTAGGGATATATATTTCGATAGTTCGGTATAGGATATAACCTATAGTGTATTTTTATTCTTCGTTTTAGAAAATTCATAGATCTTTTTTCCAAAAGACTGTTTGATTGAGAAACTAATCTTGACTTCTCTCCTGTTTGAAAATGGCACATCCTTTTGGGCTGGCATGACATCTTTCTAATGTCATAAAACTTCACTGTTTTGAAAGTAAAGGTCATCCTAGAAATTTAATATCTGACTAGAAAAGATCTCTTCATCAGTGTTTTTCTCCTTTGATCATTTAATTGTCTGTATTCTCATAAATATGCCTAAAGAAGAACAGGATAGATCAGTCAAGCTCAATTTAGGTCTTTGGCCAAGATCTGAGCAATTATAAAGATCTGTGCTATTTATAACACCTTCTGATACTATCATTTGCCAGGTTCTAATGTCTGTATCTTTTCATTTCAGATGATAAAAAAGCCCCTGTGCAGTTCTGAGCATCTGCTTGAATTAGATGACTTAGTTATTTCTACCTGCAGATACATTTATTATAATGCTATTATGCACATTGGAAGGATCACGGAATAAAGCCTGTTCTAGCACAATGTGGTTAAGAGAATTAGGCATATGTACCCTTATATTAACAGAAATCTGCTTAAACACCTCCCTGGGTTCCTCATACTATTCTATAGATAAGCTAAATAAAAATCTGTTATTCATTCAGCCATCAAGGAAATGGGTACTCATTCCATATTGTGTTAGCTATAAAGTGGAAAACTTATTTTATATTAAAAGCCATATGCATCCTGCTTTCATAACTTGTTTCAAGTAAGAAAAGAAAGCAGCAGCCTTGTCAACATTTTCATGACCTTTTAATATACAGTATGAGAGAATAATATTTAGTTACAATGATAAGCAGAATTTCCATCCTACTAGACTTCAGAGAAAGATTTTTACCTTCTTTTTTGTTTTATTACTGATATGGAAGAGTCACAACATTGAAGATGCTTGGGTTCCACTTGAGAGATTTCATTTCTACAGTCAATGCTATAAAAACCCTATTTTGAGAAAAAAATTAGTAACAGCAATTTGTAATATTAATAGTTATCTTAAGCATTTCCCAACCTGTGGCACCCCATTAACATTTTATCAGCCTTCACTCCTTCCCATTTGTACTGGTTTTGTTATTGTTTCTGAATATCACTTTCAAATCCTGTAAACACATATAAACAACTAAATATCCCCATGTCAGAACAGTTCATAAGTTTATTCATCTGGTTCAAAGAGGAAGCTCATAGGTGTTCAACTGCATTCATTTTTTCTGAATCAAATTTGGGACTTGACACAATATAGATCAGGCACCTATTAAGAATATAGTTTAGCACTGAAGATGATGGTGCTATTTTAGCAGTTGGACTTGATGATCTTAGAGATTTTTTTCCAACCTAAAAGATCCTATGGTTTCATGATTCTCACACTGACAGCCATTGCAATTATTTCTATAAGATATGAAAAAACAAAGTTTCTTATCATCCTGACTGTATTTCGTTTTGAAAAGTGTAAACTACTGTTTATCAATCTCAAAGTGAAAAAAAACTTACCTATTTCTTTTGTCATTATATTGAAACTTTTTTTCCCATCTATGGAGTTATTGTGCCTGAAAATTTTGTATATTTTTCCAGGTGCAGCATTTGTTCAAAAGAAAGCATTCACTTCTTTCTACAAAATTTTTCTTGGTTTTTATTCCTCTCATCAAAAGTGTGTGGAGCTAGAAGATAATGTGGAGTCTTCTTAATATTAAGCTGTCCAGGCAAAAATGTCCAATTGTAACTGTGTATATGTTTTTAACATCTATTTATTGAATTGTTTATTATTTATTTGACAATTCTATGCATGAAAAGTGTGCAATTTACGTTCCTTTCAACATAGTTCTTCATATGTCGCTCTAAAATTAAATGGGAATTCAAGGACAGCTGTGTGACCCTCCGAAGAGAAAATTTGTTTGGAATTCCCCTTGGTAGCATAACAACCATTCTAAGTTCTGAATACCATTAGTAACCAATGTGTCTCCATGTCAGGATCTGTCTGGTTGTGGACAAGAGAGACCACTTTTTGCAGTTGTGTATTTCCCACAAAAATCTGAGCACCTTAGCACTTTCTTTTCTCTACTACAGGACCCCAATTAAAATCTAAGCATCAATGAGCCACCATGATATATAAATCACTTGAAAATACAGGCTGCAGGGGTGTAATGGGAAAGGGGGAGTAGGTAACATTAATCACAGTCATCTTTCTCTTGATTTGGATTTTGCAAAAACCATTGCCTCTTCTTCAGCATCCTTCCTGTCTTTATGAGGTGAAGTTAAAGTAGTTAGTCAATTAGGGACATCCAAGGACGAGAGAAAATTACTACAAGGTTCTTTACCACTCTGTATTCTTAGTGTGACCTACTAAGGCACACTAAGCAAGAAATTACTTGAGAAAGTGCAGAGGACATTTCAAGACATATAACACAAAAGAGTAATCTTTGGTCTTCCTAAGATTATGTATATAATTTTTAATAAAATTAATATCTTTTTTACTTGTCTCCATTTGAATTAATGTAATATCTTTTTTTTTTCCCTATAGTTGTATAGTTTGATTGTATCATTTGGTTTTGAATAAAACCAAATAATACTAATTGATTAATATGTTTTTTCTTAGTTTTTTTCTGAAATACTCAGGGAAAAAAAAGTAAAATATATAATTATTATATATAATATTATATATTATTTTATATAATATATAATATAATTACAAAACTGACCAAATTCCTTTATTATATGCCCTCAGAAAAAACTTTCCTGCCATTAATTGACACAAAAATTAAGTTAGAAACATCAGCAATACATCAGCTGCAGGAGACCAGCCTGCGAGGTGTCTTAAGCAGCACCCAATCTGAGCAAGTAGCATTGATTTCATTCAGTTGCAGATACAAAAGTTTAGAAGAAGACTCATTAAGTCTCATCACTAAATAAATAAGTAAAAGCAAACACAAGAGAACTCGTCTCTCTTTGATGCTTCAGGAACCACAGACCAAATCTAATTTGTTTTGTTCAGGTGTGTAGTCTCTCACTTAAGTGCTGGGTCAGTCTAGGACAAGAAGCCTTGCAATTCAAGGGAATTGCATCTAAAATGGATGTAATAGGATAGTAAGGGTAGTAAATGATTCAGGATAGCAAATGACTTTTGCTAATGAAATTCCAATGGCTGACATTATGGCATCTCTGTTAGTCTGTACATTTATTTGATGAAGTGTGCAAATCATTACACAGAAGAGAATTGTTTGAAAATAAACACCAGATTGATTTAACCACTCTCAGAGGAAAAAAAAAAAAAAGACATCAAGAATATTTTTGAAATATTTTTTATTTGTTTTACTGTATCTAAAGCAGAATATTAAGATTCTATTGTTATTCCAGTTTTATTCCTCTTCTGGTACAAAATGTTTACAGGATACAACACAAAGCATTTGACCAACATTTAAAATAATTCAGCTGAGATTTTCAGACAGATCCAGAGCTTCCCACAGGCAGATTCAGCAGCACATAGTCCAACCTCTATGCAGTATTTTAAATTTAAATGATTAATATACTGGGTGGAGAACCTGCTCATTCCAGACACTCCTCCCAGACAGTTCTGGCCATAGAATTGACTAAATTGTACATGTATAATGCATCTGTAATTAGTAAAAACTGCTCCAACAGACGAAAAAATTGATCATGTCAGACAATCCTTCACACATAACTAAGATAGTCAGCAGATATTTTGTACATGCTTTAGGGTGATCAATAGCAACAGACGGTGCAAGTGCTGAAGTGATCAGATAGGACCATGGGCCAGCTGGGTGTAAGAATTGAGCAAAAAGTGCTCCATGGAGCCTCAGTGAATCCAGCTGGAGATGGACACGGATTGTCACCATCAGGACAGCCCTTAACCATCCTGTTCAAAAGACTCACTTATCCATATGAGGTTTTTCTTTATCCTATGCAAGAAACGCCAATAACTACATGGTTTAGCAAGTGCTCTCTGCCAACTGCAATTCAAACATTTTAATTACCATAATGAGAAAAAGTAGAGAATTAACACAAAGTATTCAGCAAGTAGCAGCATGTTTTATATTCCTCATACATAAGACAGAGGTTTTTCATTTCATATGCATTTGCAGCTGCTCCAGTGAGTAATTCTGAACAGTCATGTGACTACATGCAGACATTAGACTTAACAAAGACTTAGAGGCTTCTTTCTGTTTGAAGATTTTATTTCAGGAACAGTATTTATGGTTTCTTATTTAAACTTGGAGGCAACCAAGAAAGCAGAAATGAAGCAAAGAGACTAAATTTTTATGCTTTGCTGCTTTAGTCTCCTGAAGTAAAAAATTGCTCTTGAGTCATACAATATTCCAAGCCTTCAGTACTGTCTTTTACATTATTGGTAAGTGGGAAGAAATTAATTTAACTAGAGCTCTATGCCTCTAACACAAATTTAATTTTGCAGTTGTCTCTTTCAGTGGTTTCTATCATTCTGAACTGCTGTAATCAACTGACTAAGGAGACATGAAAATACAACCATACCATAATTCTGGAGAGGCCTGCTCCTCTCTAATTTTGTAACAGCCCAGGGAATCTTAAGATTGAAGTGTAATGTTCCCCTCAAAATAATTCAATAGTTGCCCATGAAGAATACTATGTGTTTGACCTCACATTTCCAGATACTTCTCCCTCAGTGATGTCTTGCACCACACCTCACTGCCCCCAGCTGATGCTCTAAAAGAACTTTACTGCAACAAGTACAGGATACGTTGGTCAGGATATGTCTACATGCCTATGACTTTTTGAAAGGCTTTCTATCTAGTAGTTCTATTTTTAATATCTATGCTAGCTTTCACCTTTCTTACACAAATCCAATGTGATTAATTATGTTGCACAACCTATGTGGTGCCTGCTTCTGTACATGCTAAGATTGTAGCATTGTAAAATGGTTTGGGATGGAAGGGACCTTAAAGATCATCCCATTCCAACCCCTCTGCTATGGACACCTTCCACTGGACCAGGTTGCTCAAAGTCCCATAAAACCTGGCCTTGAACACTTCCAGGGATGGGGCATCCATCAATTCTTTTGGTTACCTGTTCCAGTGCCTCTCCAATAGAAGTGAGGCTAATACCTCATACAGACAAAATCTTCTCTCTTTTGGTTTTGTAGCTATTACCCCTTTTCCTATCACCACATGCCCTTGTGAAAGTTTCCTTATAGGCTTCCTTTAGGCAACAAAGCAAGGCTGCTATAAGGTTTCCACAGAACATACTCTTCTCCAGACTGAATAATGTAAATTTTCTCACCCTTTTATCATAGGAGAGGTGCTCTATCCTTCTAATTATCTTTGTGGCCCTCCTCTGGACTTTCTCCAACAGATCCATGTCCTTCCTGGGCTGGGGTTCCCAGAGCTGGATGCAGTACTCCAGGTGGGTTCTCTCTCACCAGAGAAGAGCAGAGCAGAGCATGGGGACAGAATCCACTCTCTCGCCCTACTGCCCACAGGGCTCTGGATGCAAACCAGGACTCATTTGGCTCTCTGAGCTGTGAGTACACGTCTGGGTCATGCCCATTCTCTCATCCTCCAGGACTCCCAAGTCCTTATTTGCTCTCAAACACATTCACCCCTCAAACTGTTTTGATAAGAGGGTTTGTCCTGACCCAGACACAGCAGCTTGCTCTTGCCATGGTTGAACATCATGCCAGCTCTCAAGATTGTCCAGGTTGGTAATGGTATCCCACTCTGCAGGCCTGCCAACTGCACCACTCAGCTCTGTGTCCTCTGCAAACTTGCTGAGGGTGAGCTTGAGCCCTTTTTTGATGCCATTGATGCTGACACTAAATGTGTCATCATCATGATGACACATGTCATCGTTGATGATGTCATTGTTGATGACACAAAATAGTACTGGTCCCAGTATGGACCTCTGAGATATATTATATCCCAGATGCCACATCATGGAACACATCACAAATACTTTTGGCCATTTTGGATTCAAACCAGGAAAATTTGACTAGTTTTTCCCAATCTCAGAAATGGTCCTAGAAATATTTTTTTTGTGCAAGAGGGATAAACGTCTTGCTACTTCTAAAGGGCAACTACAAAGTTTATAAGAGAATTTGGATATTGACTAATAACAGACACTTTACTGGCCATTAGTTTCAAAACAGGTAAATATTTTTAATTTGAAAGTTATGCCACAGGTCCTGACAAACTTTCTTTGATCCAAAACAAATCATTCCTGCAACTCCTATCAGCAAATTAGAAGCATAAATAAATTCACTTTCTTCACTATTCAAATTTACATGTTCATCTTTGTTGCACAGACCTCTTCTAATATTATTTGGTGGTCTCCCTTTAATTTGCTTCCTCATTAACAATATTTATCAATTAATGCCATGCATGGTTAAGAATATTATGGGATTTATAAAAATATTTTGTTCACTCATTCACCCATTATAATGTATTTTAGATATTGAAAAGTTTACAAGCAGGCCCACATAAAATCTCAAAATTCTTCATCTTCTACTATTCCTATACTGCTTTTCATTGGGAATCTTATCTGTTTTTCTCTGAGATTTCCTTGTAAATAGAGAAGTTTATTTATAGTTTAATCTGGCAAGGTTACTCACAACCAAATAATACTTGTAATTGGGTATTAACAAGAGATTTTTGCTTACCAGCAGGGCAACACCCATTACCTTCATCAGCCATTGTTCCTGGACACCTCCTTGGGCAAGGATTTTCATGGGTTTTCTTAAAGTGTTAAAGGAACCAAGAATACAGGCAGTTTATATAGTTAGATTTTCATTCTAGCTACAGAAATATAGACAATAAACAAACAAATAATTAAATCTTTAGATTTTCTGATTTCTTAAATGCCTTACCCAATTTGCCACTTTTCTTACATCACTAGTCACATAATTATTCATGCCCATTTCTATCTCAGAATAGCCAGGATATTTTAACACTCCCATATGACTTTCTCTACAGTGAATAGTAATGCAGACCTTTATTAGGCTAAGATATTGCAATGCCATCATGAACACAGTCTTGATTGCATGAATGTTTGCACTGTGTGAATAATATATGTTGTGAATCAAAGTGAATGTGTTGTTTTACTTCAAAGTGACATTTGCAAACAATTTCAGCATTATTTATTCATCTTTGCCTATAGCATTTGGTAAATGTTGACTTCTAATATACAACTACTGTAAATATTGAATTTGTCTCACCTTCTTTAATAGTTTAAATTTACAAGGTGATGAGTTGAGTTATGTCATTAACCCAAGGAACTGGTCTTGTTTTTAATTTCTTTTTACATTTTCTCTTGAAGATGCTTTTGTTGAGAATGAAGATCATAGAATCATAGAATCATTAAGGTTGGAAAATACCTCCAAGATTATCAAGTCCAACCATTGATCAAACACATCCATGCCAACTAAATCATAGCACTAAGAGCCAGGTCCAGTTGCTTCTTTAACACTTTTAACACCCTGAGGGAGGTGTTCCAAAACAGTGGTGCCTACTTGTCTCAGTCTTCGCTGCTATGTTTTATATTCTTTAAAGGAAAGAGAAGACAAATAAAAAGGTATTTCATAGAAGTAATCTATTCAGCATTTTTCTTTTCCTATATCCATGGTATTTTGGAATATGGGACTTAATTTTCAAAGAGAACCTAACTTTTCTATAACAAAAAGTTGCTTAAGTGTGATACAGTCTTCTTTCCTGGTAGCTGCAGCTGGAAAAAAAACTCTCCTTCCATCTTCCTCTAATCCTTTCCACACAAATAGGAGAGTGTCTGAGTTTGTCACTGAAATAGTACTGACTACATGGGCTATACAAAATAATTCTTGTGCTCTCTCTTAGTGCTAATTATGTTTTTTTCTTAAAATCTCCTTTGAGAATAAATTATTTAACCCCCGAGCGACCTAGCGCCTCATGAATTGTGTTCACGCCTCACTTTTTGATTATGGTAATGCCACTGATAGCATCAGCACAATAATTAATAGCAGGTTTTGTCAATTTTCTGCTTGACAAATTCCTCCCCGAGCCTTACCTACATCTTACCACATCATACAGGATTACATTTCTTTCTTTCTCCTTTTAACCTCTTTTCACTTTTCTTGTCTGTAAGTGCATATCTTGAACTTGATTTTCAATAGTGCTTACTTCCTTCATGTGAAATAAAGAGTTTTCACGCCTCCAAGGTTCCTGTTTTCTCATTCTCAGTGTTTAATAATGCCTTACCAGCAAATTCTTCCCAAAAGAAAATAAGGATACCCTAAAACAGTTTGCTTTTCCGCTTCACCTTAAAACAGCCAGAGCACAATAGGTTAAACAAAGCTATTGACAATTTCAATTTACAGCTGGCAATAGAGAAATTATTAATAGAGGAAAACAGGAAATGTCCACAGCAAGACCCCCATTATCTAGAAAATTATTTGCTTTCAAAATATATTAAAATCATGCAGATCTTAGCAGGACTGGCTGTAGCACAACACTTACCTGCCTCCTGGAAACACAGTAAAAAAGGCGAATTGTGTCTCATTCTACTTGTGATTTTATAATGAGATGTGAGCCTACATTAAAGAATAACATGTTTGTTTTCTGACTGAAATTCCCCAGGTATTCTGGGATGCCAGGCAGCCTTTCTATCTCTTTGTGCTACTGTTAACATGTTTCATAAATCTAATTCAAATGCAGCTGAATCTTTTCCATTGCAAAGAATAAGGTTTTGAAGCTAGACAGACATCACATGCATGAAGTGGTTAATTATGTTGTGGCTTTCAAAGGCAATCTTAGTCTAAATTATTTGCTGCTCTGTGAGAGAAGGGTCACCTATGCACCATAACTAGAAAGGAAAGAAGGCATTTCTGCTGTCTATTCTGTCTCCATTTTGAGTGCAGGCTGCCTGCTGATTATTCTGCATTCACTTCTCTAAAAAGCTTATTAATATGGTCTAGAGGGAGACTGTCAGAAATGGCAGACTGAATCAAGGGATTTTCCTTCAACATCCAAGTGACATGCCGCAGCAAGAGAATTAAACAGATGACTAACCAGTGCCCTTTTGTCTGCAGATGAAGATGGGATTGCCAACTTGTAAACCAGAGACTGACATTTGGGTGGATTAAATCGTCCTGTTATTGTACTGCTAGTTTCTAATCACTGGTGCTTTCTTGATCTCAAGTGCCTCGGCTGAAAGCCTTCTCAGTTCTCTGAGACTTGTTTGCTGAAACCCTCAGCAGAGTTTTTGCTGTAAACATTTATCCATAGAGAAGTACTGCTCTGACACTGACTGAGGAGAAGAGTTGGTTTATAGGTATTTAATTAAAACATTAAGCAGAAAAAAGGGTTAGTGTCAACATTCACAAGTGCTTTACCATAGCTGTGGGTTGTTATAATTGAGTTTTCCTGCAAATGCTTTTCCCACCCCCCCTCCTTCTCTATGAGCTGGAATAGCTTGAGGTTTGCTTTGCCTCATGCTGTTAGTTGTGGCTTTGAGACTGTGCCCCATGCTGTCAGTCTCTGTTTTCTTTCAATCTGGTTGTTAGCTTTAATTTCTAAAATCAAGATTGGATGGCAACAAAGGCTTCTAATGAAAAGTGGGGGGGGGAAATAATTTGTTGAACAGCCTTAAGAATTCTTATGTACAACAGTGCATAATGTGGTCAGGCTGATTTTGTTCTGATTTTGTAAACTGTCAAATGCTTCTTATCTTGTAATTAATATTAAAAGAGAGAATACTCTGCTCAGGAGCCAAAGGTACCATAACACCTATAGAAGTTCTGTCCAGTTTTCTATTTGCCACTGTTATGATGTTTCTAATTTCAAAAAACTTCATAGACTGCATTATTCCACAAACACTGATGTTAGAATTTGCATTTACAAAATAGGGATGTCACACATTTATTTGTTGCCAGTCATTTCATCAGGATACTACTTACAAAATACTGCTTTATTTAAAAAAATATAAATCTGCATCTCCTCACTTGAAACTAATAAAAAAGTACAAAATAATGCCCTTCAGAATACTTTACTGAGTGAGATCTCTAAAAACCATGCTCTTCTTTCCACACTTTGGGAAATCTTAATCCTACTACCTCAAATGGTCCATGCATGTTACATCTTCAATGTAATGAGTCAAATAAGAGGTTACTGTTCCCTGAAGAAGACAGGAAATTAAATATTTATTTGCACCTAACAGGAACATCTTAAGTTATGGAAAAAACATTTCAAAAGAAAATAATATAGGCTGTCATTTCGGCATTGCCTCTGGCATTCTGGACATAGAACTAGACAAGATGGTAGTTACCTAAATGACAGAAAATTTATAAAAATACATTCTGGTCTCTTACATCTGCAGTTATTATGGATTTATACTTTTAGCCTCACTTTCCTATTTTTAACAAATAGAAGTTAAAGGGAGAATATCTGGAAGAATGCACTTTAATATAGCCAGCTGCCTATTCTCAGGAATCTCAACTTAAAAACCACAATGTTTTAATATAGTATTTCCTCCAACTTTGCATGTCCTTCTTAAAAAGGAAATTCAGGTTTATGTTAACACACAGCCATTGTGTGAAGATGCACTTGAGCATTTGGTTTCTCACACCTTGGCCTTGCCTTCCTGTCCTTCAGCATGCCATGGACAGCTGCAGTCAAGGAACTCAGGCACTGCAGTTGGCACCAGATCCTTCTTGTTGCTGTTAGGTGTCTCCTCTTCCTGCTCTTGACATGGGAAGACAAAGGGTTGATGCTTTTTTCCAAACTACTTACAAGATGCCCTGCACAGAGCATTGCTCTAATAAGCAGCACAGAGCTGTTTTATAGTTATGACATATAGATATGTTTTATAGAATGAGCATGAAAAAATCAGAGCCCAAACTCAATTTCAAGTGACCTTGAGCACTTTGCCATTTTGCTGCAATGGTAGGGGTAGACAAATACAGGAATATCAGCAACTGTGCTACTCTCTCTTAAGTCAGGAGGTTATCCCTCTTCTGTTGTACAATCACAATGTCTACCATTCAAAATTAGTAGGATGAATCTTTTCTTCTTGCTACTGTGTTTATAATGGGAATAACCACATTTCCCCGGCATCCCAAGCCTTTAGTAGTCTGATTTGCATACCTGTGCAAAACAGTGTAGATACTTTTTGAGCTTGTTAAATAAGCTTTTGAAGTATTATGAGATGAAAGTCTCATGTAAAGCTTAAAAAACAAGAGCAAGCTAGCATTACTGTTTCATTCTGTAAAAAAACCCAAACCAAACTAGATGTTAATAATGGAATAGCTTGAGAGAAAAATCTCTGAAACCTTGGAAAAGGTTTCTTCA
This sequence comes from Passer domesticus, assembly GCF_036417665.1. Lineage (NCBI taxonomy): Eukaryota > Metazoa > Chordata > Aves > Passeriformes > Passeridae > Passer > Passer domesticus. Next base: position 25,361,514 of record NC_087474.1, on the reverse strand, counting down.
GAAGGTGAAAAAAAAACCCAACTCAATAGAACAAAGTTACAAAAGGTGCATTAACTCTATTTAACTTTATTTCTCTTGTCTATTTACACACATACACACACACAGAGGGTTTATGCATATGTTGTATTTTCAGCAAAACATACATCCTTTTGTGCAGCTTCCAGCTTATTAAGATTGGAATAGCTGAATAAATATTTATTTTACCCTCCTCAGATGTTATAAGAAACATTGTTTCTTTGAGGATTTTTTGTAAAAGACTTAAGAGGAAAAGAACAGGACACTTTAGCTAAAGACAGCATTTTTATTTTTATCTTTATTTTTATTGACTATATGTTCATATATATTTTTATTAAAGGCAAAAGTATTCCACCTGTTATATGTCCTTGAATATTTCTGCTCAAAACCCATGAAGAGAAAATTCTGAACAATCATAATTCATGCTTGCTATATTTTTTCTATTTCTTTTTAATATCCAATTTTTCTATTTTTTTTTTTTTAATTTAAGTGTTGAAATAACTAGGAGTGAAAATGTATTGGGCATTCCTACCAGAATTTTTAAAGAAAAACTTAAAAAACTTTTGGGACGTGAATTGTTTTTTGATGAAAAGCTACGGACTTATACACCAGTGACTACTCTAATTAGGAAAGATACTTTAATTAGAAAGGAAATTGTTCTGATGTCATGTTCTCACCACTTTCATTACAAGGTAATGCCTAAATTGTGGTAAAGCTATTAGAAATCTGTTAATGCAAAAGGATGATATCCCTTTAAAAATTGCATTTGCAAGCTGGGGAAGTCATTAGTATACAGCTGTAACCCTAAGAGTGTAAACTTGAAAGGACTGTTTATTTTCTGCCTTGCAGCTGTGTGTAAAACCCACTGAGAGAAACTTGTTACCAATTACTGGTTTAGAGGCTTCAAGTAAAGACAGCAGGTACCAAGAGAGTAAAACAGTCTAGCTCACAAGTAACTATACAACAGTGAAATTCCTTAAGAACAGCTGTTAAAAGAAAGGAAGTATAACTGCTGAGAATGAAAAAAAAAAAAAAGAGTTTGCAAGTCAGGAAATAAGTAAAGCAAAGCAAGATGTAGGGAAAACAAATTTGGTAGCTGAGAGAAGGATTTTCACTGTAAGATTCCAGTAACAAAGTCAGATCAATAGTTGCAATCCAGGAAACCAATATATTTCAAACAGTGTCTGAGTACTTGTAGTATGGAATGGAAAGTCACTTCTGTACATTATGTACTTTGAAGAATATATTGCAAAAGGAAAGGACATTTTATAAGTGTAAGAGAAGCCATTAATATGAACTGTTGCAAACAAGAAATATATCTCTGTATAGAAGAAAGTCAGGTCAATCAGTAAAAAAAAAAAAAAAAAAGAAAAAGAAAAATGATGGCATTGAATGGAGAAAAGAAAAGGAAGCATTTGGGTCATAGCAAGAACATGAGCTCACAAATGAGAAATAACTCACAATTCTGAGGTGAAAACACAAGAAAACCTAAACTCACAGAAGTTACTTATGGGTTATCTGCTGTACTCTGGAAGAAGGGCTTGAATACTGGTTACTCACCCATGACCCCTTTCACACTGTAGTTCCTCAGTCATTAGCACCTCACTCTCACTCTCTTCACACTGAGCTCATCACCCCACAGGATGTGAGAGAAGAACTCCTCCCTTACCCAAACCCATCTCTCCCTGCAATGGTAAGGCATCCTGAGAAAAGGAGAGAGGGACCACAGAACCAAGCACTGCACAGCCAGACTGAGGGGATTTGCAGCACAGAGCAACTGTACTGCCCAAAAACTTTATCATTCTCAGATACACAGAGCTTGTGTGAGCACTTCTCATTCGTTTGCCTGCAAAATATGACAGCTTAACTGGAATAACCACAGGAGAATTTATGCACTGAATTTCCTGCTAATGCTGGTCAGGGAATTTTCACAAAATTCATGGCTTGGTTTGCTGTTAGTGTGAAGAGTACTTCATGCCAGAAGAGTAGCTTCTTTAACCACCTGTGTTGATTCACAGATGAACCTCAGACTTCCTACTTAATATCTTGGTCTACTTCTTTATTTATTCTCCCTGCCAAAATGGCTGGATGGCTACCAGTTTAATAATAATCCTTGTATTCAGAGTAAGCAGAAGATATTACACTCAGAACTGGTAAAATAGGGAATTTGGTGGATATCCTCATGCTTCTTTTACATCTTCATATCAGCAGGATGAAGTCTAGCTCATTGTGCTTTATGCTTTTACAGCATTTTTCTACATAAGAGCTCAAAGTGCTGAACAAATATAAACCTGATAATAACCCAGAGGGGAAAAAAAATGGTTTTGTGGTATTTTTGCTTTACTGAAAATTAGAAAAGGAAAGAAGTTTAAAGATGAAGTCTAATTCAGACAGGTACTAAGCGTGAAGAATGAGAACGAGTAAAGACCTTAAGCTCCTATAAATTAGATACTAGAATGTCCATTCTTCAGTTTGGAACCTCTGAATTCCTTAAAGTAGAATCTACAAAAGGCAGTTATACATTTTATTCTCCAATACATTGTATAAGAAAATTACTTGCATCAAATGAATTGTCCCCAAAAATGACATAGAGCTTTAAGCTTGCTAAAGGAAACAATAACGCCTGTGCACCCCTGATATTTGCTGGGCTAGTATTTAAAAAAATCCCAGAAGTGTGAACATCACAGTCAAGACAAAAGGAGACAGGAGGAGTGTTAGAAACACAACACAGAATGGGATTAAATAAGAATCAGGTCAGATTCTTTAAACGAGGTAGGCACACATAGGGCATTATATTAAAGCATAATGCTACAATAAGAGTTTTGGACAAGGCAAAAGGCTTCAGACCAAAAAAATTTTCTAAAATTTTGTATCTACTGAAGTCAGCAGCTAGGTATTCTCAGTAAAATCTGGCTTGAGCAAACAGAAAAATAACTCCATGTCCTTTGGCATTGGTGGGCTTGCATCAGACTCATGAAACGATGTGACAGACTAAAAAATATCTGTGCTCCTACTTGGGTTTGGTTTGCATGGTCTGGTTTTTGGTAGTGGAGAGGCCAGAGAGGTATTTTCTGTGAAAAGCTACTAGAGGCTTCCACAACATCCAGCAGAGCCAATCCCTGATGGCTCTGAAGATAGATGTGTCACTGGCCAAAGCTGGGTCAATTAGAAATGGTGGTAATGCCTCTGTGGTAAGACATTTTAGAAGAAATCAAAACAAAGGTTATGGTGCTATTTTAATTCCAGCCAGCAAAGAGGAGATGAGAATGTGTGATAAGAACAACATGCAGACACCAAGATGATTGGAGAAGGAGGGGAGGAGGTACTCCAGGTGCCAGAGCTGGAATTCCTCTGCAGCCCCTGGTGCAGTCCATGGTGGGGCAGCTGTGTCCCTGCAGCCCATGGAGAGCCATGGGGGATGCAGAGATCCCCAGAGCCCGTGGAGGAGGAGCCCACACTGGGGGTGAGTGCTTGAGAGGAGGCTGTGACCCTGTGGGAGACCTGTGGAGAGGGGCCCTGCTCCCAGGAGGAGCAGCCTGGCCTTGGAGCACTGCTGCACCCCGAGGAGGAGTGACCCACAGCACAGCAGCTGGGCAGGGCTGCTCCCCTGGGATGGACTCACGCTGCAGCAGGCACAGGGAGCTGCTGCTCCTGGATGGGGCCATGCTGGAGAGGCTCTCAGAGAACTGTCCCCTGTGGGAGGGACCCCACAGAGCAGCAGGGGAGCGACTCCTCTCCCTTACAGCAGGAGCAGCCACGGGTGATGGACTGACCATAACCCCCATTCCTGTCTCCTTGTGCCACTGGGGCAGGAGGCAGAGCTGGAAGGAGGGAGGGAGGGGGGCAGGAAGGTGTTTTTAAGCGCTTATTTTTCTACTCATTATCTTGCTTGGATTTTGTTAGTAATAAATTCACTTTGTATCTCTAAGTTGAGCCTGTTTTTCCCTTGATGGTATTTGATGAGATCTCTCTCTCCTGGTTCTTATCTCAACCCACAAGCCCTTCCTTATATTTTCTTTCCTCTCTATAGCTGTAAAAGGGAGTGTGTGAGCAGCTTTGGTGGATGCCCGGCATCTGGCCAGGGTCAACCCATGACACCACTACTACAGCAAAGTGTTAAATTTCTGTTCTTATTGAGTCTTTCTTTGCTTTTTATAAAAATACAATATTTCAATAAAAATCAAAAGTTATTTTTTATGTGTAATCCATTGATGGAAAAAATTAGGCAATTACTGGATGGAAAATGAAAGTTGTCATTGGGTTGTGCTATTAAAATATAGGTCACTGGTTACAGTGTATCATAAGCACACATACACTCTCTTAACCAAGAGTTAGTATTAATCTGACAGGAGGATATTACACCTAGTGATTGTGACAGTAATTGAATTATTTCCAATTTTAAAGCAGTTTTCTTAAGGTAGCTGTTGCTTACTCTAAGTGTTTTTTCTATGTTTTTCTTTAAGGTGACAATTGTGACTGCATTGGTTTTAAATGCACACTAAAAGGATATTCTAGTGAAAATTCCTTGTTTACTTGAGAGAGACTTCTTAAATGTTTAATGACATTAGCTTCTTGCAAACGATATTCATTTCCTGTATATGCAAATTTTCTTAATGTGAAACCCCCATAACAGGTAGAATGTAGAAAGTTAATGAAGCCATGTAATTACAATCACTATAGTGACTGCAGTCCCTGGAGAACAATAAAGAGATAATATACATGGGGTTTGACTTTCTTTGGAAACAACAGCTTATAATTTGAAAATAGATAGTAAAATATTTTCATTATCTTCTGCTGTCTCCTAAGGCAGATGGCAGGTACAAATAGATTATGCTTTTATTAACTTCAAATATGGGAGATAATGCAATTAGGAAACATTTAATTGTTTTCCATTTTCCATGGCTGGAACTGGACTAGGTTTAAACCCTTCTTTAAACCATAGGGTAAAGCCAGGGTCAATCTGGCTTCAGCCTGGAAACTTGTTTTTGTTCTAACACTGGAGAGGTACATTTGAAGAAAACCAAACATGTCATATTTATGATCGCTTTAAAGTATATAACAGAGAAATCAAAAGCTAATTAGAAGTTTTGAATTCCATTTAAAGAAAATGTTTCAAAGGACCTATTTTGAATTTCAAATATTAGGGACAATTTTTAAAATATGTTTACAAAAAGTAAAAAAAAAAAAAATATATTTAATGCCTGTTCTTATATCAGTTTTTTATTATTGTTGTTACTACTGTGAGCACTATACAGAGAAAAGGGCACAGAGAAGCTCCTTTCTCCAGCAGCACTCTGTTGTGGTGTGGCAGGACAAATCTCCAGCATCAGGAAATCTCCCTGGCAGCTCTGGGCAAATCAAAGCTGTCACAGAAGAAGGCTTTCTGAAACTCTCACCTCTTACCCAAGAGAAGCGCCTAACCAAGGAACCTAGTCAACCTGAGATCTCTGTAGGGTAAGCAAAAAGAAATAAATGGCATTAATCTTTGCTGGCTTAATCTTTGCTGGCATTACGCAAAATTTCTCTTAAAGGTGTCTGTTTCTTTCTATTGAGTGGGCCTTTGACTTGGGCACCTCAGAAAGATGGCCAAGATTTGCTAGTATTCTTGTATTTTCACTTTACTTTTGCAATTAATTTACCTCTCTGCTGTGGAGAAACCACAACATTTTCCTGTCTGCATTCATTTTCTGCTCTCAAGCACACTTGTTTCTCATAATGGAAATTTTATACTTGGCTATTACAGAAGGTGCACTTTTACAGGGAGGTATCCTTTTCTCCACTGCAGAATGGAGAACTATTGCTTAAACGACAAAATACTTTCTTTAGCAAAATATCATAACATTACAATATTTCTACAGGTTCCACTGCAATATTTCCATTGCCTACAACATAATTTTCAGCAAGGAGCACAGAAGTTCTCGTGACAAATTTATGAGCTGGCATGTACCCTTCCTGCTTTACTCCATATATAACTCACCTGCTGTTTAAAGTGCTAGAAAAAATTTCTGTTGTTCTGTCAGCAGTGTACTGCCTCCTTGTTTCTTTTTCTGACACTAGCTTTTAAAATGGTGGTGCCAAACAAGCAGGAATAGGCTGACTCAAAGCAGAGCAAGCAGCTATAAATTACGTAGGTTGCTGTCAGCTGGGGCTCTCATGCAGCATGTGACAGGCTGCAGCTGCAGCTCACAACACATAACCAGCAGCAGTAGCAGGAACTGCAGGTTTACCTAACATGGGCATCTCATCTTAATGATGAGGCTACAGATATTGGATACCAGCTTGTGCCAGGCAATTTCCATGAGTGCTAATTGTGGGAGTTGTTAAACTGGGGGCTGTTCATTGTATATTGACTGAAAGTGAGATGTGCATCATGATGTGTTCTGGGTGAAAGTTTCTCAATCCTTCACATCCAACCCCAGCTGAAAGTTTTCCACTGCTCCAATTCAGTTGAAAATCACAGGTTTCTCCCCCAAACCAACCTGGTACATATCTATGTCTTTCTTCATTACTGGGGACCAGGCATGTACAAGATGTGTGTGGGGAGCCTGGGAGTGCTGCTGATTCAAGAGCAATGCAAATCAGACAGTTAATTCTTGAAGTTTCTACATCAAACCCAGCCACATTAAATAACTCCATTGATTGAATTACATTTGCATAAAATTCTAACTCAATTGTTATGAAGTACAAATAAGTGAGTAAAATTCCCTGTCTGTTCTTGAACACTTCACACTAAGGAAAATAACTATATTTCCTAGATAAATTAATAGTTGTGAATTCTTCATCCACCTTAATTTGTCAGCCACCTCATTGTGAGGATTAATTAACATCAACAAAGTACTTATGAAGATGAAAAATGCTGTAGAAGTATTTAGAAAGTATACATATCTGTTCTGATTTGAGTATAACTCTCATCAAAACATTTCTCATTCTATCTCAGAAACACTCTGGTTTAATACATATTCCAGCACTTTGGAAAGCATGGCTAGGGGGTTTTTTTGGTTTTTTTCCACTAGGGTTGTTCTCCGCATATCTTTGATAGTTAAAGCACAGATTTCTGATGGTACTTTTGTGACAGGATTTCAGTGCGTTTTGGATTCCTAAACTTCTTTAGTAACTCAAGCTTAGGTTTGCAGGCATTGACAGGCATCCAAATGTCTCAGACACAGATATGTAATCTTTGAGTGTAAGGCAGCAAAGCTCCAATGTCCAGAACCAAATCACACTTTTTTGATGAAGAACTTCAGAGAGAAACCCTAAGTTTAAAAGAGGTGCCCATAATATATCACTCAAACACAGTTGTAGACAGCAAGTTCCATCAAACCACTACTAATATTATGAAACAAATTAATGTGGAAACCAGAAGAATATTCTGAGCAAAGGTGTGATGTGCTAAATAATTATTTTGAAAGAACTTCCCACATAAATATTTTTCAGATTATTTCAGCATTTAGAGAGAATGTTGTTCTGCATTGATTGTTCTTTTGTTGAAGGGACAAAAATAGACAGTTTCTAGAAGTTACACTGAAAACCTGACACTGTCTTAGGCTATGCAGGAAGCTGATTTTGTATAAAGATAGCTCCAAATTATATTGCAGGTGTTGTTTCTAAAAAGTTAACAGCTCCATGTTTCAAAATGTTTTGAAGTTGTATCTTAGAAGAAAGCACAATCACCAGACAATGCAAGATTTCTAACAGGACTGTCATCAAATTATATTTCTGACTCTTCCAAAGTATAACCATATCCTTCACTCACCTGTGACAGCTGAATCCAAAGTCCCCTGAAGACATAAGAAACATTCCCATGGATTTTAGTAGGAACTGGATTTTTGCGCACATATTTCTTGTTATTTTTCATGGATAATCCAGCTGATTCAACTTCCATGTTCAGAAATATGCTGGGATTCATTGATACATAATAATGTAAGTATCAGGCTCCTATGATAAAATGGGAAAGCAAGGTCTCTATGTTTGGAATTTTAAGAGAAGGAAATAATTTAGAAATGTGTCATTTCAAATTTGCAACGTTACAACCACTCATCTACACAGCAAGAGATAATTAATGTTTAGCTTGTCATTTAAAAGATATTTTAAGTGCATATAAAGATAATATAGACTATGCTAATTTCTCCAATCCCTGTAAAGAGATCCACATAGATTTTGCTTTGGAGACTGGCACCAGGAATTTAGGTAGAACCAAACTTTTATGACCTTACTTTATGGATTTTACTATTAATCTAAAACCTGTAAGGGAGTCTCACAACCTCAGTGGAAAAACCAGAAAAAGAGGCATGACCAAAAAAAAAAAAAAAAACCAAAATGGTTTTTTGTCTAAATGTTAAGCCATCTGTGAAAATTTCTTTCCAACTCTATGGACACTTATTGTAGAACTTGCATTACATGAAGGTGATTTGTCCCATGAGAAGGATCTCACCAAAAAAACAATACAACAAAATCTAACATCCATGGCAGGGCATATTTTGGTCACTACAGTCAGAAATATCTGTTTTACTTTAGCAGTTTATTACTTCAAAATACAATTTGCGTTATCCAAGTGATTGTCGAAACCATCACTCTTCAATTTCATACTGGCATGGGATGGAAGAGGTGAAGGCAGTTTGCAGTGCTTAGACAGCAACACAGGGGGTTTATGCCTGTGAGTAATGCTGTCTTTCACTACTTCCATGGAATAGTTCCTGTTTTGTATGGAGAGTAAGCCAGAGTAGAATGCACAGTGAAAACCAAAATTTACTTACTAAAAGAAGGTTAACATTCAGTGACTTTATTAAGGATTCATTTTTTACATTTGTATCCATTTTTTAAACAAATTTTTTGCCTATTTTGATATAAACAAAAGCAGGGAACCTACATATTGGAAAAGAGCAGAGAATAGTTCTGAGGTTGATGCTGTTTTAAGGAAGAGAGCATTATATTGTGTTTAGTTATATAAGATGCATGACTTCACATGGAAGATATTCAGATAATTTGGTAATGTCATAGAACTGTAGTACAGGTAGTAAGTTCATATCTCAACACTCAGGTTTTTTTTAATATAGATTGTCCTGAGCTTAAATGGAGTCCAGTGTCTTGAAAGGGGTTTATTGATACCAGAAGTTGTTGTTGTTGTTGTTGCCTGCTGTATCCTTGGGCAGCTCACTTAAGCTTTCTGATGATCAGAGTTTTTGTTCTGCATACTGCTCCTAGCAATTCTTTCTTCTTGGAAGCCTGATGCTTTGTAACTTGTGTTTGAACAATGTTTTAAGAAGTGAGAGTTGCCAGTACTGATGAAGGGACAAGCTTAATAGTAAAACAAATGCAAGCTGTTTATATAATAAAATATTTCTAGGAGATTTTGGTCAAGTATGCATTATTCAATGGTTTAGATTACTGTTGTTTTTTAGTCAGAATTTTACAGTTGTGTAAGGCAGGCGAAAGGATGCTAGTCACCAGATTTTATATTTCTTAATTTCCCCTGAAAAGATTAATTTTGAGCATTTAAAATAAAAGCCAATATGGAAGCTGACATAAGATTTTTTTTTCATCTGGAGCAGTAAATTTACACTAAACCTCTATAACAATACAGTATGTTAAAAATAATTATATACGTTAAACTGGCTTTGCTTTGAAGATTTTTATCTGTGTTTGCAGTGAGATGTGCTAATAAAATGCTGAAGAATGTTGCAGCCCTGTCTGTAAGAGCACCACTGTACATTAGATATACCCTGGTGTGAACAAATTAGGAAGAGCAAAGGATAACAAAATATACTATGCTGATAATCTGCTAGAAGATTACATTTATATATTAAGTATAGCATGAAACTTCAGGAATGTTTAAGGCAGCCAGTGTGAACTTTCACAGCGTGATTTAATAAAATGGCAATATATGAATATACAAACTACTGGAAGAGTCATTACTTTCATTAAGAATATTACAGTGTATAAATTAACCTAAAACAATAAAACCTGAGAAGCAGATATATGTAAGTCATTTACATCTTGTAGTAGACTCATTTGGTGTAAAAAAAGAATGAATGTGTTATGGTACAGGTTTCATTAGCACTTGCATTTCAATTGACTTAGAAGCACACCACAAGAATACAAAGGCAATAAATATCATCTATAAACAAGAATACTGTAAAGGGCTTTTTCTTTTTTTAAACAAGATGTTCTGTGCCATTGCACTTTAATAGTCATTTTGCATTTTCAGTATGAAAAAGCTAAGAAAGCTTGTATTGGTGCCACCAGCAGAACCGATGTTCATATTTTATATTACTATATTACATAACTCTCCATTAACCCTCTGAATGCATTTCCATTCAATGAGACAAGATTAGAAAGCAGATTACACCATATTCTGTTAAAGTCACAGTAACTTTGCTTCTTCTTGATAAATTCTGCCCATGTTTATGAGGCATTTTATGCAGTCTAACTGAAATATCCCAGGGAGTCTAATTGTTTATGAACACTGTTATTCACTGGCACCAGGAGACATTTTAGCATGTTTTCATTAACATTTTGGTAATACCTGGGTAAAAAGGCTCTCTTGATCTCATTCTCAACAGGGCAAGAAGACTGAAAGGATTTCCAGACACCTGACCCACGGTCTGAATTGTTTCACACTGTCATTTCTAGTAATAAAATTAAACATAGACTTAGCTATCAGTTTGAATTACTTTCATTTTATTTTGCATCATAAATGATTGAGGAACCAGCATGATGCCCTGTGCCTGCATTTGATGCTCATCACCTGTGATCTATTGTTGTATTTGGCATCCAATCCATCATGGCAATACATGTTTCTAAATCAGAAATATGTGAGGTATAATACTCTGCAAACACAAAACCTCACCTAGTTTCTGCCATCATATATGTAGAGCTGTACTGTGTATCAAAAAGAGAATAATTTATATGACATTTTCACAAAAACATCTAAACTGTTCGATTACTGTACAAATATTTATACCTTTTCATACTCTAAAAAGGCATACAAACAGCCATTTTACATCAAAATAGTCTTTTCTAGCCCAAGGTGACACTTGAAGAGAGAAATTGTGTTTTAAAAGGATAATCCCTTTGTTAAACCCACCCACTTTCCAATGTTCATGTGTAAGAGCATCTTGATGACTACCTGTAATAGTTCATGACGGGTTCTAGTTTTCCTTTAATACAATTATATTTTTGGCATCCAATATCCTTTGATAAAATATTTGAAACTTAATGAAGTATTTCATGACAAGTATTCTATCAAATACCTTACCTTGTCATGTCTCCTTTTCAAGTTGATTTCTAATTTGCTTAATCACTTCCCATGCAGAGGTCATTCACTAACTGTAAACATACAGATTGTACATCCTTTTAAGGTATCAAATTCAATTATACTGCTTTTGAGAAGGGATTGACTGAAATAGCATAATATTCATGCTAGCAGTTCATCACTGATTTCTTGGATTTAAGGATTTCTGTTCCAGCCTCTGAAATTTCTTTTATGAACTGTAATATTTATTTCTCTGTTTGGAAGAGAAATTCATGCACTCTAAGATGTGTTTAGCAAAAAAGAAGATGAAGTCCATCATAATTCATGCATGTTCACTATTCTGTTTGCCTTCAGGGTGATTGTTCTACAATCAAGAAATAATTTTTCTTCCATATTGGCACTCAGACATGCACAAGATTTTAATATTTGAAACTGGTGTTATATACTTGAAGAAACTGCATTATTAGCAAATTTGCCATTCACCTTTTTTTGTTTTTTTTTCAGATCACTTATGACTGTAGTTAATGCAACTTGATACAGAACATCTCTCTTTGGGATTCCTCTAATATCCTTCTTTCTCCAAAGCAAATGAAAATCCCCTCTCCTATATTTTGTTAATCCCTTGGAGCACTGCTTATGCTCATGGCTGGTTAAGATTCATTGCTAAGAAACATGTTAAGATTCCTGAATATGACTAAAAGCAAATATTCTATCATGTTTTTTGATTTTTCAATGAACTCTTGTAGATTAATCAATTTGTTTTCCCTCTAGAAAAGCCATCTGATATCACTATGTGAAGTGTTCACTGGACCTATTATTTACTGTAGTTTCAAATAATTTACTCATTAAAAGCTTCAGACTTAGTAGCCTGCAGTTCCATAAATTTTCCCATTAAACCTTTTAATCTGTTACTGTTTTTGCAACCTTGCTTCTTCAATAGCTCAAAGTAGAGAAATTACAAACCACATCTTATATTCTGGCAGTTTTCATGTTGATTTCCTCACAAAAAAATATATAGTTATGGAGATATTGATACTCATTCCATAAGTTCTTTCTAAAATTTTAAGTGGTGGCACCACAATCCAAAAGAATTCATCTGTCCTATCCCACCCAGAGGATCTAGACTCTTGTAAACCCCTCTAAACAGAACACTGAGTGGAATCATTAATTTTCTTTTTCTGTGGCATCCTCATCTTCCTTGAGAGCTCATTTTAAATCTTGATCTGTATATAAGTGCTACAGATTCTCTGACAGGCAGCCAGGATTTTTTTTCTGTGTTGCAAAGTCTTAAGGAACTTGGTTTTCAAAATCTCTTTTTGTTTTGCCTTGTTATTGCTTACATCTATGGTTTCTATTTAATTTCATTCCTTTTATAGACACAAGCTCTGCTTTTAGAATTTATAATCGGCACTTTTCTGTAACCTGTCACGGTTCTGGACCTGTTATGTGTGTGTATATATATCTATATATATATGTATGTACATACACACACACACACACGCACACACATACAATTAAAGAGAATATGTACCAGGATCTTAGATAAGATTCATTCTCCCTTTGTTTATTTTATCTTTTTAGCTGTTTTGGGGTTTTTTTTCTAAATTGTACTTCATGCTGTCAACAATGTCATCTGAATTCCAAGACCAAGGGACTGAAACTTATAAAAATAACTTCAAAGGCTTGTCATATTGTCTCTGTTTTGAAACACTGAGATTTTATGTACCACTGTCAATAATTTTGCAATTTTTCTCACAATATTAAGCAACTATAAATCAGAGCATTCAAGTCAATCATCAAAATTTCATTGGAGAGCATTTTACCTTATATTTTTGTAAAATGATGCTTCAATTCCTAGGAGATTATCCTTACCTCTTTATAACAATGGCCTTCCTTTCCAAGGTACCTAGGTATGGTTCACCACTGTCTTTCAAGCAATCAGTTGTCACTTTTAAAGCGATGAGGAAAAAAATGCACACCTTTCCTATTACAGGAAAGAAACCAAATTTGTTATACAGATACAGATTTTAATAATCTGCTGAAGATTGTTCTAATTCTTCAAAGTTAGTGGATTTTTAAAACACAACGTGCAGAGAGACTTTGCAATTAGCAGCCTGGCAGTGCTCTACTGTTAACGCACATATATGCATGACAGAAAGATGTACGTACGTTATATGATATGTTTTCCATGACAAAGATTTATTTGTTCTTAATCAAAAACATAAGACTCATAAGGAAATTTTCTTTTGGGTTTCATGGGTTCTTTTGGTTTGGTTTTGTGTTGATCTGGGTTTTTCTGCTTGTTTTTGTTTGGGGTTTGTTTGTTTGCTTGCTTTGTTTGACAGAATTCTGTCTATTTTGATTCCTTTTAAACAAAAATTAAAGTTAATTCAAAAAGATAAATATACTGTAAATATTATTGTCCAGGTCTATAGCTTTGGAGCTTTATAGCTCCAAAGTATTTTAAAATTTTAACCATATACAGGCAAATCTCCATCCAGTGTAATGTAAAACACACACGTACACAGAGTGAGAGAATTACATCCTTGTACTTTGAGAAGGATCTATTGGTCTGACATCAGTCCCAGACACCACTTAACCATCCAGTCATACTTTGTCAGTATGATTGAAAATTCTTCAATTAAAAAGAAAGTACATAAAGTAGATAACACATTGTGGTTACGATACAGAGAGTCAGCTTACAAATCATTCATCCTGAAACTAAGAACCAGCCTAGGAGTAAGAGAAAAAGTCAGTAAGGTGCAAAGGTACAAGTAGAGTCAACTCAAGAGTGTTTGGCAATTTAAATGACTGTATTTGTGGGAAAGTCTTTCTGCTTTGTCATACAAGATACAGGTAAGAATTGTAACCAGTAAATCCATGGATGTGAAGGATATGAATTTCACTTCATAAATGCCCCTAGTTATTATACATTATTAATATTGTCTAGGTTTACCCCTGCTAGAATTAAAAACTCTGACGTAATTAAATGAGATTTCAAGCTTTCAGAAAGTGAAAAGATACTATAAAGCTCTAACCCAGCTCCAAATAAGTTAATGACACCCCTTCTAGACTTAACATTTGGCTCATATAAAATACAGATCAGAATTAAATTGAGGCATTTAGAAAACATTTTTCTTTGCATCCATGGTATCTCCTCCTCATACAAAACAGAAAAGACCATGGAGTGTACAAGAGTTAAAATCCCAAGACTCTTATTTATTTTGATTGCATGGGCAGTCTGAGGCAGGCACTTTCCAGAATGAGAAGATGGAATGATCACCTAGTCTGGTACTTATCATCTGGGGTGACTTGTCAGTGTCTTATGAATTCTAGACAGGAGGATGAATACAAAGCTGGATCCTCAGTCTAGAGAGACTCCAGTCCTTCCAGACTGGCAGTGCAACATATGAATCTAATTTAACAGGTATTTTTTACAATTTCTTACATTATTTTACCCTGTTTACACCATAGCCTCCTTTCCACTGACCAGGATAGCTGAAGCCTATATGTTTCTGGTGGGCTTTTAGTAAAAAATTTCTCCATTTGTCTTATAAATTTCTTCCTGTGTGTTCAAAAGGTAATTTCAAAAGATTTCGCAGATAATATATTGAGTAGTCAGGGATTTATGATTGTCATCAAAAAATTTCACAACTAAGATGCAGGGAAAACATGCCATGAATTTTGAATTAACTAACAGAGATGAAACGAGATGTAAAAAACTTCAGATGAAAGTCTTTCAGCAAAGGAGTACTGGTGGAGTTTGTATTAGTTGTATACGTTTTTGTTGTGGTATTACACCCTTTTTCATTAAGAAGGCAAATAGTACATTTTATTTCAAAATCTGAGCTATATTTAACCACTTTTGGAATTTCATTTTTTTTTAATTCTAAGATAAAAAGTTTGGACAAAGTTCATCAAAGAATGTGCAATTTTTAAAGAGACTCAGTTTGTCCCTGAAATAAATTCATGTTTATTTACAGACTTACTGTCTGGGTTATGTACTATGCTGCAATTTTGACTGTTTCACTTTCCATGCTTTGATTGATTCAAATGCAAATGAAAAGCAGCAGAAAGATTATATACTTCCAAAAAAGGCAACTTTGATAACTTTTGGTGGAACTGAAAATTCTGGAAAAAATTTACCTTGGATTTGATTTCCATTGGCTTCTTTAGACAATAAATTTGTTTTTGCCAAAGTTTTATCTAATCTTGTCAGTAGGATGCTTATTTATAGTGAATATTAATGCAATGTTATCTCATGAGAGAGATTATATTATAAATATTTATATATTATTTTTTTATAGCCTAGTATAATTTTCTTGGCCAAAACTCATGGTAGAAAACAGATTTCTAACTCACTGATACACAATGTCTTAAGCCAAAACCCACTGAAAGACTCCCATTAACTTCAGAGGAGTCCTTTGGCAGATTCAGTGCATATTTTTGACCTCTATGTCTGCTGCCAGCAAATAAGTTCTAAGCTTTTTAGATGACAAAGGCATCTAAAAAGCAGCCAGATCTACTGCCTGGAGCACTCTGCAGCCAGTTCCACAGCACCCTTCTGTTTTCCCACAGGCTGATAGACCAGGCAGCATTAATCCTTTGTGCCTTGTTCCTACTGTTAAGATCCCATCATTAGAGAGACATGCTTCTGCCTGAATTAAGGTGCAAACAAGGGCATATGCCAAAGTCAAAAGCACAGATGTCGTTTAGCAGTAGATGTGAGGGAGAGAGAGAGAGAGAGAGAGAGAGAGAGAGAGAGAGAGATAAAGAAATAGAAAAATAAAGACTAAGGGGGGAGAGAGAAAGAGAGTGAAAGACAGATTAAGTAGAAAGATAGTCACCACCCATGGATCCAGACTTCATCCTGTTCATTCTCCTTCTTCTTACTGGTGGAGATCCCACAAAACACAGAATTCAGTGAGTTAATATATGTTCAGGTGTACATGGGAATACCCAAGCACCTCCCTTGTGGGCACACGTACTGGACAAACACCTGGTGCTTTTAGTCTTCTGATAAGCTGTTATCTGAAGCCCAGGTGGCTTGGTAGGGTAGGAGTAACATCTTCATGAAGCTGGGAAATATGCCTTGACCAGAACCCTCCTGGCTGACAGCAGGGACAGCCTCATGAGCTTTCTTCCCTGTTCTGACCCCACAGCCAATGGGGGAGAATATGTACCCATTACAAGAATCTTAGTCAGTGCATGAGATTTAACCAGCCTGTATCTAACTGAGTTAGATAGAAATGGATATTTTGAAAAGCCTTTTTATTGCTTTAACTTTGGATACTGAAAAACAAGACCTTTTTTAATATTCTGTCATTTCTCTGCTTACAGAAATACTGCAAATACGCTGCTACTGCTTTAGTTTCAATGGCCTGCTGCAATTTGCCATTTGTGACAAAGTTCAATAAATAGAAAGCGTCAAGTGCATCAAAATTATATTTAAGGATCCTCTTCATCTGCAGAAGACCTGCTTATTAGCTATATTGCACATTTAGCTCCAAAGGTTCTGATTATAATCAATAACTAATCAGAAAGTAACTTACACAAATAAAATCCTGAATAATATACAACTGAGTCATAACTTTCCCAAGTACATAAATACTAACCCTTTCATTTAAAAAATATGCACTTAGCACTTTTCCTCTTTTTATTGTGGCATCTGTTTCAGGAAAAAAAAAAAAAACCAACAAATTTAAGAAGTGAATTTGCAGCAGTAGCCTCTGCTTTCAACAGCTCTGTATCTACAGTAGTGTATCCACTTTAATCAGAAAAGTTGGAAAAGTGCCCTCTCAAAGACATGGTGCAGGAGAAAGCATGCAGATGGAGCTGATTGGAATGGAAGATCCTGGGGTAGAAAACTTTTCTAAATTGGCAACCTCTGAAGTGGACAGAAATGAAGCAAAAATCCATCTGCAGAGCAAGCAAGCTAACACTTGTCTCAACTTGGAAGCATAACTCAAATGCTGTGGGAGAAAGTGTGGTGAATAGAGTTATTTATGGATGTCCAGGGATGAAAGCTTTGCCTATAAAGAAAACCCACAGACACTCCAGTGAGGTAAGTACCAACAGTGTAATAAGATTTAATGTGACCATCAAAAGGGAAATAAAATGGAAAACTTTTTGATCACTCTTTCTATAGCGAGGGCAAACTGCAGGAATGACCTTTCCTGCTAATGCCAAAATATTGAGCCAAATTCACTCCTGGTGTGACAATGCTGAATTCCAGTGAGTTGTGCCAGGGATGACCTTGGTACATTCTGTTTACACATCTTAGCTATAAGCACCCAATAGTAGTCATAGTATATTGTTTGAAGCAATAACTTTTAGCAGTCCAGGGATGAATTAAAAAAAAACAGCAAAACACAAAAAAACACAGCCAATTTTACTGACAACTCAATTCAGCTTAGATTTAATTGAAATGGCAACAATAAACTGGAGGAAATTCTTGCTGGAAAAATGGCTTCAGTATCCACCCAAAACACAATAGCATGAATCAAACATTTCACTACCAGAGAACAAAGCAAACCAGAACATTTCTAAGTTCTTGAGTATCCTGAATGTAAAATTCTAGTAACTAACACCTTCTGAAATGTGCCTGCTTTATTTTTTTAACACTTCCATGGACAGCTTTTATGCCATTGCTTATTCAGCTTTTATCAGCAGATGTCTTGGTAGAAGAGATGGAAATTTGCAGTTCACCAAAGTATCAAAAAGACATAGCAGATTTTACCTGATGTAGTCCAAACTAACAGTAACGTGCTGGTAGCAGTGCACCTGTGGTACCTCCTCAGCCATTCTGCCCCTACATTGAACCAAAAGCAGCAAAGGGCATCTACAAAAGGAAGTAGAGAAAAATATTGGAGTTCACATATATGTATACCATAGCGCTTTACAGGGTTATTTCCAGGATGAATGGCTTCACCAAAGACAGACAGTGGCTTCAGTAAAGCAGTGTATGACTTGAGACAGTGCCAAATTTAAAATAAAATAGATAGAGTCATGCAGATTTTTGATCAGAATACTACATCAGTATTTTATACAAGGCTCCCACTTTTCTAACCTTTTCCTTCATCTGAGAATGAAACTTAGCTTGATAGCTTTCTAGTCAAAGTAAGAAGTTTGTCTTTTTGCTTTTTTTGTTTGTTTTTAAATTCAGATGAACTGACTCTACCTTACTTCTCCAAAAACCAAAAATCTGGGTTGATGAATGGTCCATGGTGTTTGGCTCCTCAGGAATTGAAACAGCCTCCTTGTGTGGCACAAATTTTTCACTGGGGAGTCATGGGATCCAGCAGCAGCTCATGGTACTCTCACAGACCTTCCAAGACCCAAATATGAGGAGCAAGGTGCTGGGCAGCAATTCAAATCATAGTTCTCTGATTCTCACTGACTGCAAAGCAGAAGGCAGAGAGAGCCAGAAAGCCCCAAACACTCCTCCTTCAAATTGCCCAGACTTCCCAGTCCTTCCACGTTTCCTGTTCCTGTTCTGTAGGCACTCAGACACCAAAGGCAGTCCATGCAAAAAGGTCACCACTGCATTTTGGATCCCTTAAGAGCAGGAAAATCCTGTAAAAAAAGACCATGCAGCCTACTTCAAGGTTGGCCTATGGCACATTTAGACTTCACTAAAAGTTTTCCATAAGGTACTTGGACTTCATCAAAAATAAACTTTCTTCTTCCAGAATAAACTTTTCTAATGCTCCATTAGAAAAAATTAATAACATATCACTAATGGCAAAGGAATACACTTATCAGAAGACTATCTTGATCCCATTTGTAGACAAGAAACACCAAATAGGACCATATTTTAGAAGAATTTGTCTAGTAGTGCTCGTTAATCTTGCAGTACTGGATCCATAGGTGCCAATATCTTATGAAGACAGTCTCCTCATCTAAGAAACTCTTTAGTGTAAAATATGAGCTCTGTATTTATCCTATCCTTGTTACACACTAATGGTATCATTCTTAAAGGAATAATAAGGAAATAGTATTTCCAGAGGTTCTACAATCAGAACACAGGAACTCTGAGCTCCTAAATATCTTTGGTTTATATTTTTCAGCTATATTTTTCAGTGCTGTGTTTTTGATCCACCTCCCACCAGTTTCAGCCTGTGATCCTATTTCTCCCTGTACATTATGATGGGAAATCTGTCACCTACTGAAGAGCATGCACATCAAAAGAATCCTTAGGAAACATGCATAATTGTGTCAGGCAGAGTATGTAATAGGACAGAATGGAAAACTGGTATCTCTGAAAGCAGTTTTCTGGATATTGAGTTTACTGAGATGTAAAACACAGAGATCTGTGAAAGGACAACACAAACTCTGCTCCCTGCTGTTTTATCTCATTTCACAAAGACATGTCTATCAAAAACCTCAGTAATTTATTAGGCATTCTGGTGAGAATGTAACAAAGATGTGTTAGAGTTCATTACAATAGCAATTTCTGTGATAAAAGGAAACATCCACTAATAAAACAGGTCAAAACTATTATAAAGGAAAAATTATTATTACTTCTGTTAGATGAATGATAAAAAGTGAAAGGAAAGTGTAAAAAGAAAGTAGATTTTTTTCATATTGTGAGCATCATAAAGTACAAAATACAGCTAATCTAGAATTATGATATCAAAAACTAATAATAATAATGGATCATCTCCTTTGGGTTTCTTTCTGTTTAAAATTAAAGTTCTATAGGACTGGAAAGGTGTCCTTCCATATAAGAATAGAATGTAAAAACCTACCAAGTAGAATAACAAAACCAGACTGAGAATGTATGGAATGTCTCATTCACTTCCATAAGGAGTTACCGCTGTAACCTGGAGGTGATTATGTAATAAATACCAGTGGTGTTAATTGTTCCATTTCAACTGCACTGCTTCACACTAATCACACTGGTGATGTTATTACTTCAAAAATTTATATTCTCTGGCACTTCCCACTGAGGTCAAATACCCCAGCTCTTGCTCCAAAACAGGAATTGTTTGTTGGAGCCTGGAGCCAGCTCTGGCCTTCATGATGTTGAGGCTAAGCTTAGCCCTAGTGCAAAATGTCTGAAATGTGGAAAACGGAAAGAATAGTCACAGAGACAAAGTAATTGGTTGCTATAAAATAAATGTAGCAGGGCTACTCTGTTATATATATTTTATATTTATTTCTGCAGAGCCATCAAATATGAAATTAAAAGAAGCTATAAACAAATGTTAAGGTGCTGGAAAAGTTTAACACAGAACCCAAAAATCAGGTAGGAGGCAATAAGATTTTCTTCATACTCTATGAAGAACAGGACAGTTTCTGAAATAATTCTGACCATGATTTGAATTACAGTTTCTCTTGATTTGAAATCATAATATTATATCTGAATTTTTCAGTGAGGTAAATTTCAGGCAATTGAATCAGAGCAAAAAAGAAAGAAAGAGATCTTCCATTAAAAAAATACTTAAAATGATGGTTCAGCCAAGATTTTTTCACATAAATGATTAAGAATATCCTGTCCACTTCTGTGGATTGGTAACAGAGGAAAAAGTCACCTTTAGAAGAATGATTAGCATGGAATTAGACAGACACAGGAAAAGAAAAAAGAAAGGATGTTAAGCAATTACTTAAGCCCAGCTTGTAGAAATAAAATCAATGAACATTTACCTACATCAGAAATTAGATTTAATGGGACAAAAATAGAAGAAAATAGAAAGTATCTTGATAACAGAATTAATGATTATTAAAAGGTTTGAAACTTGCACAATTCTATCACTCTAAGACCAGAGCATGTATATTCAAGCCCAAGATCTCTAAAAAGAGTTAGAAAACAGATTAATTTAGTGGATATTTTTGTGAGATTATTAAGCCAAAGAGAAAACATTAAAGGCTGGAACACGGCCAACATCATTACTTACAGAAGTTCAGCAATACACTAGAAATTTTCACAAGACTTAGCCCTAGACTCATTTGTTTTAGAAGATAATACAAAATAACTTAATTTTATGGGTTTTTTAATTTCCTGTGGAAACCTAAGTATTCAGTTTGGCCAGAAACAGGAGGATGCATCTCTCTCAGGGTGGAAGTCCTTGTGGATATGCATCAAATCATTCTTACTACTGGCAAGACAGTGTTTTTCACTGGCTTCCACTCATTCTTCAAGAAAGGGCGTGGGAAAATCTGTTTGAGAGAAAATGAGACCTGCTGATTCCTGTTGAAATAAAACTGGTTCTGGTGTTGCTGCAAATTGACCAGTTGAGCTAACATAACTCCTCATTTACTTGTATAACCTGTTCCTTTCAAATGATCTGGTCCACAGAAGTTTCACGGAGACATCAGAGTTTTCACCAGGGTAGACATAAATTATATTAGTGCTAACTTAGTGGTGGCATGTGGTTTTGTTCAATTCTTTAGCTAAATTTTCAGAAACAAACTTGTTTGGGACTACAAATAATCTGCCCTATTGATAATCAGTGGTTGGTATGTAGCATTTTCAGCGTCTCTACATGGCAAACTACAGAAGTCTGAGCTAGATTTTCACAGGCTTACTGAGACATGCAGAAGGAGAGGAGCTGCAACAGCACAGAGTTCAGCTGAAGTGAAGTCTGATCTCCTGAAAAACTGCCTGAGAAGAATGGTAATTTAGCCTCTGTGGTGTTCCCTGCTACCATGCCTAGACAGCTGCCAGTGCCATGCTAATTAACTTTAAAACTCTCACCAGAGGTATGTCTGCACTGCATTCTTGAGGAGCAGCATACCAGTAACAATATGCAAAACCACTGCGCCGAATTAAAATGGATGTACACAGTGACTTGAGACAGTCTTGCACTTATGCTAAATGAGCATCCGCAAAAAGGACAAATCATTATCTTTCCTGATGTGAATTCTAACTAGACATTAAAGCAAGTTGAGGAAAAGACTGTAGGTAAAACCATGCCATGTTTAAAATTCTTGTGTATGGCAAAAGATTAATTTGATATAAGATATGCAACTGTACATAAACAGAAACACAACCTTTTTCCTATTTTTTTTTTGTGTGTTCAATAAAAGCCTGGATTGTGAGAGTGAAGAGAAATCTTCACACAAATTTTCTATATCAATCTTACTTTTAAATGCAGATATTCTGCTCTAACAAAATACAGACTCTGTTACTACAGATTAGAAATAGGAACCAGGAATGACAAAATATACTAGAAACCTATGGAAGATTGACTCTACAATTGATGAGACAGAGTAGAGATCAAAACTGAAAGCCATTTTCTACTCCAATGCCCAAAATACAAAAAGCAGAAGAAATATACTTCCACAAAATATCAGAATTAATAAGAGCTCTCATACAAAGAAGAAAACAGGTGTAGAAGAATTAGGCTAAGCTTAGAAAATTATAGACGGCAGAAAAATAACTGAAAGGCATTGCAAGCAGCTCTGAGTTTGGAAATAAATAAGAATTCCAAATATATGTGCCAAAGAGTAGAAACTTTTTTTTTTTTATTTTCCTATTCAGATATTGATTTGTTTGCTTGTTTACTGACTGTTCTGTTTAGCTATGTCAAATATCCAGGCATGAAAATGTAATGAATTGTAATAATGGTGATGAGACTGCAAATCAATTACCTTAAATACACTAAAATGAATCCTTAATTAAAGCAAAATACCTGAGCATATGTAATGTTAATGTTTTTATATCTACACATGTACTTAAGTGATATCCTGAGAATTGGAGGGTTTTTTTGTAGGTTTAGGTACTATAGATCAGTTTTGTCTTTGTGATTCATCACAATCAATTATCAAGTGTTCATTGAAGTTTCCAGTTTCTTCACCTTTGTTGCTGTATTTTGCTGCTGAATTTCACATATATGTATATACTAATACAGAAAATAATTTTAGAAGCTATTATTTACAAATATTGATAGTCATTGTAGAAAACTGTATATTATGTAAAGGTGATATTATTAATATTATATCAATTTTTAATATAGAAGATTTACATTTTAGGGTACTCATTGTGTAAAATATATTTGTTTGGGCAAGAAGATTAAGGAAACAGGAACATATCTTACTATCTATATATGTACTGTAACTGAACTATTTTATGCCAAAAGAAATTAATTCAACATATTCTGGCCTATACAAACACACAGGAAATTAAACATGAAGTCTCCAGTGATTTGGAAAAGATGGCATTAATTGGAAGAAGGGACAGGAAACAATGTATTAAGGATCTAAAGGAACCAAGCTAGGTTATTTTTTTAACTTGTGTAAGGTCTAGTAAAGTTGATTGTTCAAGATAGCCTGCCCATAAAGAAGAACAGTATCTAATGAGGATGGATGTATCACCTAAGCATATCAGAAATGGCTGCAGCGAGAAGAGAATTGTGATGCATGTGGAGGGCTCTTTTTTGTTCAGCTCCCTCTTATATGACTGGCTTTGAAAATAGAGGAAATTTATTTTACATTTGCTGAAATGACATTACAGAAACAAATGTTAACCAGATTTAAATACTTATACTTCATAGCTTCTTTGTTGTCCAAAGGAAATATTTCAAACAGCATTCCCTCAATGTAGGCAGAAAATAAATCCTTTAGAAGGGGATGAACTAGGCTTAGTGAATGAAGATGAGGTAAGATAAGAAAACTATTTTATAAAGGAATACAGATTTACTTACAATTTTGGTGATAGTGTTAGTCACACTGGTGGTCAAAGTATGTACGTTGTTCTAAGCAAGAGATGGAAAAAACTAATTCATGTAAGAAAATCATGTCTGTATGGAGAAATCAAAATATGCTGGCTTAATACTGAAAGATTTTCTCAGTGTTGTTTCAATACAATCAAAACATAAACAAATAGACAATTTGGTAGTTGTTGCAGGCATTTAGCTTGACATTCACTAAAAATTAAACGTTCTGACCAAGCTACCATTTTTATCTGAGAACAGAAAAATTGAAAAGGACTGGGATACGAATCAGCTCAAGGGGCTTCAGGACAGTAAAATGATTCTTATCAGTTAGCAGATTTATTTATTTACTTTAATGATGTAAAGAAACATTCTTAACATAAAAACATAGAATATTCTTAGTTGGAAGGGACACATAAAGATCATTGAAAAAAAAAATTCAGCAGTACACAGAGTATCTTCAAAAGTCACATGGTGTGTCTCAGAGCGTTGCCTAAACCCTTCTTGAACTCTGTCAGGCTTGGTGCTGTGACCACTTCCCTGGGGAGCTGTTCCGGAGCCCAGCCACCCTCTGGGTGAAGAACCTTTTCCTGATATCCAGCCCAAACCTTACCTGACTCAGTTTCACGCTGTTTTCTTGGGTTCTGTCACTGTCACCACAGAGAAGAGATCAGTGCCTGCCCCACCTGCTCCCCTCACAGGAGGTTGTAACTACAATGAGGTCTCCCCTGAGTCTCCTCCTCTCCAGGCTGAACAGACCAAGTGACCTCAGCCCCTCCTCATAAGAATTCCCCTCGAGGCCCTTCTTTTTCAGAAAGAAAACAGAAAGGAAAAAAGGTAAATATAGGAAATAAGAGTTTTAGAGCCTGCTATAACTTTAAATGCATGAGACTATGCAGAGGTCTCAGGTTAGAAAGCATGGTGCTAATGACCCGGAGGTTGTTGGCTCTATCTCCATATGAGCCATTCACTTAAGAGTTGTACTCAGTGATCCTTGTGGGTCCCTTCCAACTCAGAATATTCTGTGAAAAACAAGAAATGAGATCTGTATAGGTTATTAAACACTAAAGGAACTGGATTTTTTTTTAAGCAGCCTAGAATGTGGAAAGTATTTCTCTCCCGAAAACATGTGGCCAAACTGCTCATCTGTCATTCACTTCTGGAAGGAATGATATGGCGTAATTCCTTGGCCAAATGAAGCTGCAGCTGAGCCCTGTACATGAGAAACCAATGAACCTGGGCTGGCCTGTACCTGCAGGAGCAGGCATGGGATAGTGACAACGTGCACAGCTAAGAAAATCACAATAAAAACTTCACCTCAGGAGAAACACTGGGCTTCACTGTACCACAAAACATCTGTGTGCTATAGAATTATTCCCTGTAAATTCCTTTTCCTCCAGGGAATTGCTTGTACGTTTCTGGTGGACAGGAGTTAGCATCAATGGGCTGCAGCAGCATGCCAGCTCAGATGTGGGAGTTTTATCACTCAGTGATGAGTCTGTGCATCTCTCACTGCCAATTCTAGGCCAAAGGTTCAAACAGTCTGTGCGATGGACAAAGACACAGGACAGAAGTATGGAACTTATTGCTTGAGAACATCACTCAAACACCATCTCACCCAGTGTAACTTTCAAAGACTTCAGAGAAGCAATCCAGTTCAATCCATACCCATCAGCAGAATACCTCAAATGCCTTGGAATGGCAGTCATGGCTGATTTATGCACTTAGTAGCTTATGAAGCTGCACGTACCTATGTGCCAGCATTCACCTGTGTGCTTGGTTACTGTTTGTTATTTTCTGCAGTGTTTTCTTTGCTGAAGTCTTCAATAGAAAAATTAGTTTTATATAAAAATATCATCTACAGCAAAATCTGTTTAGTCACAGGCAGTGTTCAAGTGGAGCCTGACATAATCAACTACTGAAACCACTTTTAAGGAACACACAAATTATTTAGGTGCAAATTTTCAACTAGAAATATCCTTTAAAGCTAAATACCTAAATTTCAGCTGTTCTAAGAGCTGTTATTCTCTATCCCTTTTATTCTTCTATTGAAACAATACAGTTAATGTAAAAATTTATTTTGATATATTTATTATCAAGATTAACAATACAGTTAATACTGTTGATTAAAAGAAAGTGACAAAATTGTTGTGGCAGTGAAGGGAGTAATACAACTTTATAAACTTCAGATATCATCAGGATGGAAGTAATTAAAAAAATGCTAACTGTCACCTCCTGGATTTTGTCCTTCAAAAAAGTCAAAGAAGTTAACACTGGTTCAGTCTATCACCCACAGCAATATTTTTTTGTTTAGATTACTTTTAATGATGATTCAATGTATTCATTATACAGAACTGTACCCATTCATTTTGAAGTGCTGAAGAGTATTGAAATACCATACTATATTTAGGAAAAAAAAAGGTGGGGGGTTGGTGTATAACAAAAACAGAAGGGAAGGTTCAAATGCACAACTACTCATGTTCTGGAGATTTAAATCTTGTGTTTCACGATAAAGCTGTTCCAGTAACCTTATCTACTGCTTCCATGAGCCTATCCTAAATACATTTTTATTTCAAAGAATTTTTAAGAAACTGGAACAGATCAGCATCTCTACAAAAGGCCAAAGTATACATAATCCCTGTGGGAAAACCAGACATACATGAGAAGTGCCTATTTCCTCCCTTGCTTTATAACAGAATGCTGTTTTCATCATCTGTTGTTTGTTGGCATTATGTTGTTTGTTTCCTAGTGTTAGAAAGCACTGTTAACATGGTGCAAAACATGACTGTATGACTGTCCTTAGACAGTATCCATCCAAGTAGAATGCTCATTAATCTTTTGCTATTCAGAAAGGCCATATCTTTTGTACTTTTCAATTCAGTGCCATGTTTAGATATGAGCTATGCTGATTTTTAACAGACTAAAGTTAATAATTTTTCATAATATTAATATCTGTTACCGCTGCTTTTAGAGCGAGAGCTTCTTTCAAGGCTCCTATATTAGCAATTTCTGACAATCATATATTCAAAATTAGTTTACTGCATGTACATTTAGTACTTTAAAATAACATGTATTATAAACTTTTGGTATTTTAAGAGATACCTTCATAAAAACTTCTGCAAAAAAAATTAAAAGTACAGAAGCTTTGTCAATTTAATATGAATTTTTTTGTTCCATTTCCTTTTTTGCAACTCCTTATCTCTTTCTAACTTCTTTTGCCTTGAATTTGATCAACAATTTTTCAACATCTATTGCACTCTTTATTACATTACCTTCCTTTACAACATGAACTTGAGCTTTATATGAGGCCAAATGGAGGAAAGACTGAAGTCTACCCAGATTCGTAGCCTGGAATATTACGAATCATTAGAGTTTTCCCTATATGATGAGGATATTTATTTTCTCTCCTTCTTTCACCACTGAATTTAATGCCTTCCTTCCCTTCTGACTCTATGCCTGTCCTGATCTGGTTAAAAAAAGCTCAGAAACAACTTTTTTTTGTTGTGTCTTTGTTAAAACTCTGTCACACCAGCCCAACAGCATGGGTCTGGAGAAGAAAATGCTAACTCTCAAATCCCAAGGTAGCTGAAGAAATGAGATGGCCCAAAACACATCATTATTTGGCTTCGAGGAAGTCACAGGAATCATGATATGAAAAATTAATTTGGACTGTGAAATATTTTGAGTCCACTAATTTAACTAATCAGATAAGATAAAATACTAAATGAAGACATATGTTAAACACACATTTCTTTATTTCTGATAACATCCTGTTACTATTGCATTGTGGAAAGAGACCATTCTATGTACTTGTTAAAGTTTTTGGAACAATGAAACTTCCTTTGATTCAGGCCATCACCACTGGAAACAAAGTTAATGAAAATAATAAGTGACTATTGCTCAAGACATTTAAATATTGGTTTTTTTTGGGGGGGCTCATTCTCATGAGTCAATTCTTTATGATCATTATCTGCAAATAATTCTTCTCACAAAGGAACGGCCTATGGTTGAAAACCATTCAGTTGCCAATTGTGAAAATTAATTCCTAGCCTATAATTATGATGATAATGACACCATCAGTAATCATAAATCATCATTACGATTGCATGATCACTGATTATTGTAGCACAGGGCTTTTGCCCCCCATGGTAGGGGCATAATAGATAAAGTTACGTGGTAAACTGAAAACATTGGCAAAATAAACTTTACTGCAATGAGGCTGCTAATTTACAAAGCAATGTTTTTTAAAATATTATGCTTTCATGTTTATCTGTTTTCCTATTAAATTGTAGTCACACAGGCTGCTTGCAAATAATTCACTCTAAATTATTCAAATGTGATAGCATCATACATTCTAAGACGAAACTAATTATAAGGATGGACTGGAGTCTTCTATAATCTGGAATATTGTTTTTTAATCTAATTCTGCTTCTGAGATAATTACTCAGAATCAATCACTGTCAGGATTATGGCAATAATCAGATTGGAGTTAGAAGCTGTTGATAATATCTCAGAGTCCAATTTCTCCCCATGATAAGGAGATCAAATCAATCCAGCAACTAAAAATTACATTAGGATTATTCTAAATATAGCTTGTATGCACAACTTTGCATTTTTTGATCTTGGGTTTACATTTACTTTATTTCGAATAACTATATCCATACCAAACTTTAGACAGTACTTTAAAAATAAATCAAATAGTCACAATTTATCAGAATAGTGGCTTTCAATGCAAGAACTACAGTGTTCTTTCCATTTCCAGTGCTGATTTATGGCTCAAAAAGAGGACAACCAAACATGCTCCAGTTGTTTGTTTCTCTTTGACTCCTGAAAGAACACTAAGAAATCTGTCTGTTAAACCAATAATTTCCTGTGTCAATATAGTTGATAATCCACTGTTACTAAGACTGTAACAACTATGTAGTTATCTTCATTTTAAAAAATGGCAAGGAATATTCTATCTTAAAAGGATATAAAAATATTTATTTGGCTTTGAATTTAAACAAAAGGGTCTATTGTGACTGCATTTTCCAATGAGAATAGCACATTATGTATTTGGAAGTCCAAGTTTTTCAGGAGAAAAATAATTAAACTGAGTAAACAGAATTGCATTAACGATATCACATTATTGAAATCAGTCTACAAAATTAGTTTCATATTTTTTCTCTGCTTTATTGGTAATGACTTGCATTTATTTACTGGATTCAGAAGTCATTTCTTCAGTCTCTTTATGTACTCTTCCAATGACTTTGTATCTTCCATTGCCCTACAACAAATGAGTTAGCAATTCACTGCTGCATTATATACGGTCTTGAAAAGACAAAGATATCTGGCCAATTGTAAATCTTCCTGAATATTGCTGGTTTGCTGTTTTGCTTTGGGTTTTTTTTGACCAGGGACATTATTATTGGCAATTTTGCTGACCTTCACTTAAGTCAATAATTTACTCTATGTTGTCTCCTCAACAAATGTTTTCATATAGAAAAGAAGACATAAAAAGAGGGTTGGGAAAGAAAAGGGAAAATAAACCAAATACATAGACATTCTGAGAAAATAGGGAAAGGGAGAGGAGAGGAGAGGAGAGGAGAGGAGAGGAGAGGAGAGGAGAGGAGAGGAGAGGAGAGGAGAGGAGAGGAGAGGAGAGGAGAGGAGAGGAGAGGAGAGGAGAGGAGAGGAGAGGAGAGGAGAGGAGAGGAGAGGAGAGGAGAGGAGAGGAGAGGAGAGGAGAGGAGAGGAGAGGAGAGGAGAGGAGAGGAGAGGAGAGGAGAGGAGAGGAGAGGAGAGGAGAGGAGAGGAGAGGAGAGGAGAGGAGAGGAGAGGAGAGGAGAGGAGAGGATCAGTTGTAGTATCAGTTGTTCTGCAGGGGATCAGTATGTAGATCAGTTGTTCTGCAGTAGCAGAAAAGAAACTGATACAAGTGAGGTTAAAAGGTAAGTCTAGAAAGGTACAAAAGACATGTATCTCTGAAGCATATATGCACAAAAAATAGCCCGTGTTATGTCAAAATTCACAACCCTCTGTGCAGTTTCTAGGAGGTGTAGCAGCCCCATTATGCACATTAAAATCTTGTCAGGTATCTGTCTCCCTTTTATGAATGCAAAGATTTTGAAAATCCTGTCTAAAAACATTCTTCTGAAATTTTTATATTCAGGAAGTCTTGGAAAATTACAATATTATTTATATCATATGTCAGCCCTATGTTCCATAAAATTCTGCTGATTGATCCCCATCAACACAGTATATTTTAAATCTGAATTTTAACAGAAATAATTTTATCAAATTAAAAATATAAATTAAAATAACTTAATCAAAAGAAAACATCCTATTTCTTTCAAACAAAATAATTTTTCAATGAAACATGAAATTCCCCTTTATATTTTATCATCCAGAAAATTTGTTGCATTCTTGATAATACCTACAATTCACTTTCCCCAGACATGCCACAAAAAAAAAAATGTATAATAAAGGTATATTTAAATGAGTATATAAATATTACTATTATTATTGGCTTTAATTTATAGACACGAGATTCAGGAGTAATACCCATATGACTGTACAACATCCTTACATTTTTAAGGAACTTTAAAATGGAAATAAATTACATTACATTTACCTCATTTTGATGCTACATTATATGGTCAGAGACATGTAGGAGAAATAGGACTTATTATAAAGAGATTTGGACTTTTAATATCTATCTAGTTATAAACCCTAGACCTGTTTGAAAGTCTGAGATGATAGAAAATGAGAAGATAGAATAACTTAGGCAAAAGTTGTTAGACTTTAAGCTCTCCAGCTTGTCTTCTGACATTCATTAATTATTAGATCATATCACATTTATGAGAGAAATTTCATATCCCACATAAAACCATTACACATATTTTCTCAAGGCAAGTAGACTTTTACAGATAGAAGGCTGAATGAATACACAAACAGCAGATGAATTCTTAGGGTTATTTTAACAAGTTTGTTTCTAAAAACAGCAAATAAAAAATCTCCAGAATTTACTGTGAAAATATTGTGAGGCTGAAGACCAGTTTTTCCTTATGGACAATCATCAAACCACCTGAGAAAAGGGTCTTGGACTCCATAATTTCTTTTATGGCTAGCACAAGCCATATGCAAACACAAAGTTCCCCACTGAAATCAATGAGAATTTTCTTGCAGAACCCAGGAGTGCAACAAGAAGCTCTGATGTTTCTCTCTTTTTTTTTTTTTTTTTTCATTTTTTTCCTCCACTTTCTATGAAAGCAAGGATTATTGGTAAAGTCTCTGGGTACAATTTACATAAAATTTGCTCCTCATGCATCCTATAACTGGGACTTTTTCTCTGGACCTCCATGTCAGATCATTCTGGCTGGCATAACTTGCACTCGGCAAGGGCACGAGCAGAACCACAGGACGCAGGGACTCATCCTGCTGCATCATGGCAGCAGGGATTCTAACTGCCACAACTGGCATCATTTCAAGACTTGTGGGGTTTTCTTTTGATAAAAAAACTTTTTGTGATCTTATGGACCCAGAAATCAGACTTCAGGAAAATTACTTTTATGTAGATTCAGACAGGCATTTAAATCTCCAAGTCTGAGTAGAATGAACAAAAATCAGCAACACACAGTGCCCATGAGTGGTGAGAAATACTGAGGTAGCATATGAAAGGGCAATATATCCCCTGTAGTACCAACATCCTGTTATGCTCCTGTACCCGCTCAAGGCATGGGCCGTTGGAACCCACTGGGACATAGATATTAATTGTAATACCTATTTCCACATAGTTCTTACAAGCATAAACTAAGGCCTTAACTTGTCACCAGATCATCTTGATCTGCCTACCTTCCCACATTAACAGCACAGAGAGTTTTCAGCAGGACATTTGCAGCTTAGTTGTGCGTCTGCATGTGTCATGGCTGTAGACCAAGATCTGAGCCCTGACCCAGTCAGCATTTTTCACCTGCAATAGAACCACATTCCCTGAAAGTACAACTCCCTAATAATTGGAAATCACCTCCAGCTGGCTGTGCTGTAAAGCAGCACATTACCAGGAGGCTCTAGTTGCCTTTTTATACTGCCCCCTCACTGGACTCTTGCAAAGCAGAAAATTGAAGGACTACAAAGAACCGTCAGAGCCTGGTTTAACCCCATTTCCTGCCCCAGGAGATTTACCAAAGCACACCTGGGGAGGCTGAGGCAAGAGTACTGCTTGGCCCAGTGGGTCTAATTGTCTGCTCCAGGGAGTTAGGCTAAAACAGTTAAGAAAGCTATTCAATTCCCACATGCAAACTCTTAGTTTCATCGTCTTGTGCCTTAATTCTCAGAAAATCGCCATTACTACTAAGCAAAACCAGAAATTTATCACATATTTAAAGCAACAGCATCTCAAAATGCCAGTTCATAAGTCAAATAATGTTTCTGTGGTTTTTTTTCTTTAAACACGGCACTCCAGCCATTTCTTATATCTAGGATGGAGAGCAAAGGACACTGGAAAAGTTAGGTATCAGTTCAAGGGAAATAAACATCTTTCTGATGACACTATGCATTTGACATATATCTTTACCCTATTAAGTCACAGCGAAGGTGGAGCTCAAACTAGGAGCATTTTGAAGATAACAGGATGAGATATATCAAAGATGTACATGGATATATTCTCAGAATTTGCCAAGGAGATACTAATGAGGCTTATGTTGCTTCTCTCCTTGCCTTTAAAAATGTTACATACACCCTCCAAGTTACAGTAAACACAGTAGTTATCCCGCTATGATGAGTGTTACCCCACAAATCGTAGCCCAGGGCCCACTTTCTGCAGTGGGTAGCACTTAATCAGGCAGCTGCTTCTGCTGACATCACATGTTGCCCATAATGTGCAGGTTACACATGGCTAAGTACAAATTACAAAGACAGGAGGGAAAGAACTGGCTCCACAGTCACTGTTCCCTTAGAGCATTTATTTATTCCTTGAGTAGCAGAGCAGGTCAAGCAGAATGTCTTATAAACAGTTTGGTCTAGTTGGCTCTGGAAACTGGGATAAAATTTTCAAAAATGGCAAATTTCTTCTCCTACAAATATGTTCACTTCAAACAAATGCTGCTTCAGTAAAGCCCCAGCATTCTCTTGAAGTTCACCTTATCACTTTCTATTATATTGTGGCCCACTTTCGAAAAGAATTAACTGCTAAAGTGTCATACACCAATATGATTGCTCTAATCACATAAAAAAGATTTTGATTATTTTCTGGAAAAAAAGGCCAGTGGAATTGATGTAGATATGTCAATCTTATTGAACACGTGACTGTTTTCCCACTGTCAAATTGTTCCACTGGAGGACTTCCCAAAAATCATTAAAAGTAGTTCTCTGGAAACACAGTACTGTAGTGAGTAGTAATTCAGGGCAAGGCACATACTTCAAAACCTTGTGATATGGTCTTAACCTTTTGTAGTTTAAAATGGGAATAATCCTTAAAACTGCAATTTTAATGTAACCAGTAGCTCTTTTTATATTTTTTCATTGGCTTTTCTGTATTGATTATAATAAACACAGATAAGTCTCTGAACACTGGGAGTACTGGATGGCTGGAGAGGATAAAAGAGCTTTGCAACAGGTCAACACTATGTAGGCAGCACATGCACAAAGTGCTGAACTCATAAGGCAGTATTCAGAAGAACCAATAAGTTTCCACAGACAAGCTGTGTTTCCACACTGTCACATCTCACTGAAAAAGACCCTCTGAGACAATTATTAGTTTCAATCACTGGTTGTGGACCCAGGCTGGCTGACATGTCAGTTCCAGCACAAGAGTGTCTCTGCTCTTCACTCAACAGGATTTTTTTTTCTGGGATCTGCATGGTCATGGTGTAGATACATTCTCTGCTAATTAGCTTTTCTTTGATTTTTGGTACCTGAGTAGCTGCTACTCAGGAACTCAAAAGCCATTCAGACTTGGCAATCTGCACATCTGTGATTGACACTTTCTTGCTTTAATCTTCTGCATGTAGGAATGAAACCAACTTTTAAAAAGACACAGTGGGCTCTGTAATGCAGTAGACCATCTGTGTAAGCCATGAGAGCTGCCAACAACAGAGTACCCCTCCTGTGCTCTGCTTTTTAAACAGGCTCCTTGGGGAATAGCAGATGAGATTTACATTGTCTCAAAGCAGTCTAAGAATGAAAGAAATGGGATGCCCAATACAGTGATGGCAAATCCCACAGGCTTTGTTGTTAGGTAGGATGGAGATGATGATGATGGCGACAGTACACTAATGAGGACAATGATGCTGTAGGCTGGGTAAGTTACCCAGGATTCCTTAATTAGGGGTGTCTAAAGCATATAACTAACTTGTCTTCTCTAATGTGCTTTCTGATAGTTCATATGCTGTTTACTTGATCCTTCTAAGACTTTTTGTCCCTAACCTTACCTAGACTCTTGAAAATCCATGCTAATTCTAATCTTAGCTTGAAAAAAATTCATATCCATGTTTTCTACAGCCTTGGCCCTTCCTTATCATAACAAAAGTATATATAATATTTGCAAGTTAAACTAGAATATCTTTCAACTTCTAGTCAATTTCAAAAGCGTAAAATTCTTCTTTTTAAAAAACATACTTCAGAGATCATGAATCTCAAGTCTGGAAGAACCATGTGGCACCTTTGTAATATATAGAATTTTTAGGTTTTCTTGGACATCATATGAAACTGAGAAAGTTTCAGACAGCAGTTCTAAAAGAATTTTGCTAAGGCAACAGAAAAAATTTAAATCAGCAGATGTTATTCTAAGTGTACCAGAACAAAATCAATGTTTATATGGACCCCTACAAAGCAAAACTGTCAAATTGAACATCATTTCAAGGCAATAGAGTTTGCTGTAATGAAAAATACAGTTAATACTTTCATATTTCCAAGACCCATATTACCATATGTTCAAAGATATACTCCTCTCCTAATAGTTTTACACTTTCAAAGGACATGGAAACATATTTTCCTCCAAATAATGGCAAAATTATACTGGTTTTTTTCAGATGAAAGTGTATTCAGAAGAATAAAAGACAAAAGCCCAACAAAGCAGCTTAAGTGAGCTTGTTTGTGTTTCCCTATATTTTCTATCACTGATATTCTAGATCTCAGAGTCACTGTGGTACCATTAGCAAAAATCCCATTTGTATATGAAAATAAGACTCCTTCTGTGAGCAAACATTGAACTGATTCTCAGTGCAAATATGATGGGCAGTATTGGCCACTTACCACTAAGAGGCCGTTTTCTTTACTGGCAGGATATAGCCTGGCGTAGTATTGCAAGTGGTTTTGCCACTATTAAGATTTGTTTAAAAGCTTTTTATTTAGCACTCTCAGCTCTAATAGGGGACAGAATTGATCAGCATATCTGACCGAAGTCTCTCCTTCAAAATTGCATTGTACCAAAGTATCAAGTTCAAACATTGTGACAATCCTTTCACTTATGCATTGAATGATAAATACACACCCCAATTAAGAAATTGTAGTCAAACTTGTATTTTTAAAAATAAATATTCAGCTTACGTTGTTTAAACATTCCAAGTGCATGCATGGCAGGACACCATGATAAAAATTAAAGTCCCCAACCCCGAAGGAGTGCAGAAGACATGAACCAATCTGATTTCAGTTAAGTCCTCATGAATCCCCTGACCAAACTTCAGTGCTCATTGAGTACTTTAATACACCACTATTGTTACTTCCTCTTTAGGTTGGGGACAATTTTATTCTTAGGTGAATTATCACATTTACTCCCTTTCCCCTTTTTTTTTTCTTCAGAGAACATTCATAATAGGTCAATATCTAAAAATACCGACTTTGTATTTATGCACTCCTTTGTTTGCGTATTATTTTATCTATCATATTAAAATAATATAATTTAAAAGAACATAATGTTAAAAAACAAAAAAACTTTGCCAAACAAGATACAAATCATCCAATGTTTGATTTTCAGCAGTGGAACTTAGATGACCTTTGATGCTTATATCCAAAATTTGGATAAAAGGTCCATTTACTTCTGAATGATATTTCCATATTACTTATGTTTCTTCTGATGGTTATATGTCTAAATGCTTTGGAGCTGTCAATGTGTAGGACTCAAAAGGGTTCCTCAATGGTACCCACAACCTGGGCATTCCTAACCTATCTCCTCTGAAATATTTGTATACCTAAATATGTTCATTGCATGATTGTCTCAACTTTGTTACATTTATCTTACTCACAGTATTATTTTACTGTCCCTTTACAGTTTATAGATCTACAAATAAAAGTTTGGATCACTATACATAAACAACCATTACTCTGGGCAGTTTTAAATACAAGTCAGGACTGCAATGGACACTTTTTCATAGTCACCCCTTACAGTGTTCATTAGGGTTGTCTGACTTTCTCTGTCTTCCCTTATCAAAAGAAGTTGTGCAAAAGGGTGACCTGGTATCACTGAAACAGATTCCCAAATCCTTGATTTCCCCCTTCCAAGTAAGTACAAGATCATGCTACTCTTTTTTTTTCTTTTTTGTAACTCTAAACAGTATCCTCTATTTTGAAGCTTTATTAACCTGTATATCTGATAACCAGTGAAGAATGGTTAATATTATGACTGTAGCACATGAGGACTGAGAGTAAACAGAAATGCAGAAAAATAAATAAGGAAATAAAGATATTAAGAAAACCCCCACAAAACCACAATGCATGTTGACATTCAGACACATCCACATTTTAATTGAATAATTAATTATAAGTGTATTCTTTCTTATATCTACTATTCAGAGATGACAACATGGAACAATTTTTTAGGACAGCTTTGAAAGAGAAAGAAGAAATTACTTTACATGATTTTACCCAAGTTTTGTTGGGTCTTTTACATTAAAACTACTACTATGGAATGCATGGAATGAAAGCATTTTCAGTGAAGCAAGACTAATGAAAAAAAAAAACTAGGCAAAAAAAATTCTTTGCATTTTACATCAGGATAATTCCCTGTCATATTGTAAATACCTTCCATGAACTCATCAGCTTCATCAAGTTTAGAAGCAATTTAGATTCCTCCATTGCTAAGCCTTTCCAAATCTTTCTTTGTTGATTAGGAAACTATTTCTAATTTCTAGTTTAAATTTTTACATTTTTATCCATTTAATTTTCTGTAAATACTATCCTTCAGTATTTATGCCTTTGCATTTATTTCCTGAATGTATTTATGAAAAATAATCATACCCTTCTCAACTTTTATTTTGCTAGGCTGAACAAACCAATTCCCTTTAATCTCTTTATATATGATAAGTCTTCTATTTCCCCTAGTTATACAAGGAGTCCTCCTTTGCTCCTGTTCCAGTCTCAGAGGATTTTCTTACTTTGTTTTATACACAGATTGCTTAACAGAGTATTTCTGTATTTTGAACATGTTCCTAATAATAGCTTTGTAAAGGAACTATGCAGTGCCTGGAATATTTCTCTTGAAAATACTTTGCATAATATATCGCAAAACTGCCACCTTTTTTCCATGGCTGAAATTTAACCATCAGTTTTTTCATTTAGGTTTGTTCTTCCATCACATTGAATTGCTTAACTACTTTTGTTTATAAGAAGTATTATGTTGTCCATTGCAAAATAAATGATCTTGTACTGCTCTGTCTCATTGCTGTCCCTCCCTTGAAGATACACCCCATGATAACCATATGGTTCCTCACACTGGTGGTAAATTCTGGATTGGTATAAACTCTACTTTTCTAAAACATCAAGCCCATTAAGGAAAATATTGAACAGAAGTTTTAAAATCAAGCAGCACCCAAAGAAAACAAGAAATTATTGATCCATATACTTCATATTTAGTATCAAGGAATTATCACCTTTGTCTTATCCAGCTGTTTATTCACCATACAACAAACTCCCATTTCTCATGTAATTCCACAATTGCTTGTGGGCAGTAAATCAAAAGCACTTTTTAAAACACAGCTAAAGAAATTTAACAAATATACCATTAAAATAATCAGTCATCTTAGCAGTAATTAATTCATTAGAAATTACCCTTCATATAAGCATTGTAATTTTTAGTTTACTTTCTGTTTACACCTGCTTCCTATATATATAACACTGAGCCTATAAACCACAGTGAGCAGGTATTTCCTGACCACCTCCCCACTACTTGCTTTTTCAAGAGAAGATACTGTGTTTAGTATTTTATTTGTAACTTTGTATGTCCTAAATTCAATTCCCTAGAATAAATCTAACTGGAATAATCACTATTTGATTTGCAAATTATTTTTCCAATTGTTTTAAAATATTTTAAATGGTGGTTAGATTTTAAGCAATTAGTTGCCCAAATGTTGTTTTCACAGAATCACAGAATCTTTGATTTGGAAAGACCTCTAAGATCATCAAGTCCAACTTTAGATTGGTCAACCACCTTGTCAACCACGGCACTAAGTGCCACATCCAATTGTTTCTTGGACACTTCCAAGGACAGTGACCCCACAATCTCCATGGGCAATCCCTTCCAGTACTTAACAACCCAGTCCATGTAGAAATTCATCCTAACATCAAACTTGAACCTCTCCTGTCACAGCTTGAGGCTTTGTCCTCTTGTCTTGTTGGTGGTTGGCAGGGATGAGAGACCGACCCTTACCTGGCTACAACTTCCTTTCAGGCAGTTGTAGAGAATGAGGCCCCCCTGAGTCTCCTTTTCTCCAGGCTAATCATTCCCAGCTCCTTCAGCCACTCCTCACAGGACTTACTCTTCAGGCTCTCTAGATATGTGTTTTCATCCCAAATTTGGCAGTTTCCATTATTCAGTGTGTTGTTTCGTGAGTACATACATATATACTTTACATGTAAGTGTTAATCTCTGCATTAAAACTATAATTAAACTATTTGTTTCCACTCTGGTTCACAGACTTGCTTTAACCTTATACACATCCCTGATATTTGTAATGTGTTGCATAGGCCTTCACATTTTTTCTCATTATTTATGTGACTGAAAGTTGTATTTCTATTTTTATTCACAAAGTGAAAAACTCCTCATCTTTTAGCTATTTTCACTGCATTCTTCATTTATGCTAGTTTCAAGAATTAACTCACTTGTTCATCATTCTTTTTCTCTTTACTTGGCTATACCTTTCTTCTGGATGCCTGTGTGAATTTTTTATTCTTTACTCATTATTTTTCCTTTGTCACTTTGTTATTTTCAATCTGAAATATAAAGTCTGTAAAATATTTGCATTTACTCAGTGTAAAGTAAATACA
This sequence comes from Passer domesticus, assembly GCF_036417665.1. Lineage (NCBI taxonomy): Eukaryota > Metazoa > Chordata > Aves > Passeriformes > Passeridae > Passer > Passer domesticus. The sequence goes on along the minus strand of NC_087474.1, from coordinate 25,322,355 downwards.
TTCTAGGTATCATCTATGTTCCAACTCTTTGTGTCTTTTCAGTAACTCAAATTCAATTGTTTATGCTTTGATCTTCCCCCCAGATCTATTTTCAAAAGTACTGAAGGAGCTCTAGAATTGTTCACTTCCAGATTTTTTTCATGATCTGTTCCCAGTAAAATGCATGCCCCCATTAATTCTAAAAAACCTAATTAATAAATTAATTAAAATTTTGATCCTCAGTAATATTGCTAACTCTCTCCATGAAAGACATAAGCCTATGACTGGAAGAATGAACTGGAAAGGACAAGAAGACAAGACGGTAGGAGAAAAAAAAATAGTGTACAAGATTTAGAAATGTGGTCGGGACACAAAGGGGAAAAAAATTCAGGCTAATACAATTAGATGGGGACAAAATAACATAAACCATAAATTTTCTGGACAGAAAGAAACCTAGACAGTCTAGACAGGAGAGATAGTAGAAAGCAATTTAGACAGCAGTATGAAATGCAGCCGCAAAAGCAAGCCAATGCAATTTCAGTCTCTCTATGCATTGATAACACAACACAGTGCAGCACTTCATCATCTGGGAAAAGGAAAAGTAACTCAAGAACTTAAGGATGTTTCCATTGTATTCCTTATACAAGGAGAAGTGATTGTATCTAATACTACAACCACCATAGACTCTCCTTCCAAACAACATCAGGGCTCAGACTACATTCAGTTGTCCAAATGCTCACTTGGTTGAAATATTATTTTTAGATGAACAATGTGGATTCCATACCAGCTGCAATATTGCTGGCTGCAGCACTCACAGCCGGGGAAGCTGAGGAGAATTGCAGTGCCTAGGTTCAGTCCTTCATAAATATCATGTCTGCATTGTTAAAAAACTAAAACAAGTCATGAGCACTTCTCACCCTGGGCTCTTCTTTCAGCCCAGTGAGGCGTCAACTGCCTCTACAGACAGTGTCAATACATCTTTATTACATCATTGCGTTCCTGTCATACAAACTCAGCCTAATGTCAATATGTTTGGGTCAGTCCTCCTCCCTATTTTCTAGGATTTCAATGTTACCACCTGTACTGTTTCAAAAACAGGATTTGTCCATTATCTCACCACTGTTCATTCCTCCTTATCTCAAGTTGTTGCCTTGACCAATCATGTTTTAAAATATAAACACATTTCTGTAGAGCCGTAAAGCATTTTTTGTTATCATGGAGCAGAAAGCCAGCCTTCATGGTATGCGCAAAGAAATTAGGTTTACCACTTAACTGATTACTAAAGGAAATTACAGCACTGAACACATAATCATCAGTATTCCCTAAGTAAAAAATGTAATGTTGTGTAACCTCAAAATCCTCCTCTCAGCCTCTCATCTTTTTCTCCAGGTTCCTCTGAATGACTATCCATCTTTTGTTTATTGCAGAATCTCTCAGTAGTTTGTTTGCTGAGCCACCTAAGACAGCAAATACAGCAAACAGAGTGACTTTGTACCAGAGCACTAATACCATTTATCAGATATTTGTAAATCACTCTGTAAATACCTGATACTGGTTTTCTCTCTTCATTTTTCTTTCACTGAGACCTGTGCTCGTAAGACCATTCAGCAGGGAAATTCCTAGAGCTCTGATCCAAGTTACATAAGCAGTTTAAATGTTCCTCAGAGTAGCGAACTGAGATACCAAGTCATCCCAGCCACTGCAGTGCTGAAACCCCCTCAGTAAGATTCCACTTTGTACAGTGCTATACATAAAATCCTCTATGAGACAGACATGAAAATTGCAATTTGGCTGGAAACTTTAATGACAGGGATAGTATATGCTAGTAGTTCCTAAAATCTAGGAAAAAATATGTGTAGTATCAACCTACAGTTAAGGGAAATGCTTTGCATTTCATCATTTAATGGAGTCAACTGGCGTTTCTCAAGATATGAAAGTATTTTGAATTTTATTTGAGTCCAAGGTGAAAATGTGAATGGAGCATTTATCTTAGATAACAGGAACCACAGGACATATCAATTTGTTGTTCCTAGTTGCAAAGCCTAAAATTATATTTTTTATTATAATAATATTTTTACTGTTAAAACAGAGGACATTGCTATCACTCAGCTGCTTACGAAATAGGCAGCACATTTCTCTTCTTCTACATCCCTCCCCTATCATTTGTGTCATCAGCACATCTTAGTTACTTTGAAAATGTATTTTATTTCAATAACTGACTTCCTCCAACTATGCCCTACATGCTCAATTTCCAGATTAATCTTCAGTAGGATGTCCTGTGAATTCTAATCACTGAAATTATATTCATATCTATGCACAAACTCTGCTTCTACATTTATATCAAAGTCAATCTTAGGCCCACCTGTTTTAAGGATTAATTTTGAACTGTTGTACTAGAATCTATAGATGTTTGAGTTCATATATTACTGAAGGATTTGATAGAAAGAGAGCTAAAAAGGTTTAGTAACTTAAATCATCATGTGACCTATACTTGGCGTTTCATTCCCACATCAACTATGTCTATAATCTCTAAAGCAAACATGAATTACAGCAGACTTGAATGAAAATTGATATTATAGTGTATATTGCCAGAGGAACTATTTCAGCAGCTCATTCGATTTTCAAGAAGTCTGACAGCATTAAAGACATCTCTTGTTTAACTTGATGCAATGTAAACAAAATTTTACCTTAGATATTAATATTTATAGCCATTTGCCTAAACAATATCATAAACTTACATCTTTTCACTGTCTTGTGCTTTGAATCAACTTAATTTATTATGCAAAAATTAGTTTTCATTACGGTGGTTGTTTTACATTAATGTCTAGAAAATGTAGTGTTTATCTTGCTAAGAAAACAAAGAATAACCAGACAACACATCCCTTGTATCCCTTGTATTCTTACACAGGGCCATGCAAATTTGAGTAGAGGTTGTATTTAACCTTCTGCATCTGCAAGATAGAAACAACAAACATTTTCCTGAGATTTGGCTAAAATGATTCAAATAAGACTTCAGCCTTAGTTGCCTAAGATATTAATATAATGCATAGCTTTGATGGGTAATTGAACATGCAGGTATTCCTATAGTGAGTGTAGTGAAAGAGTAATTATAATTTCCTCTTGATGGTACAGAAGTACAGTCACATTGTTCTATTTTTACTGCCAAATCTGAATGTTAAATGAATACCTAATCTTTTAGAGAGGCCTGCAAGTATTAGACTTGTCCCTCTCTTTTCCACTGCTGTAGAACTTAGTGTGTTTTAACATACCCTCACTGAAGCTGTGCACCTTAAAATGTTTTGGTTTGAGTGTTTCCTTATGCACAAAGAATACTTCTGGTAGAAATATCAGAAATAAGGTGTACAGTAGGGATCTGAATCTGTTTTGTTCCGAGACACCTGCACAAAAGAAATTATTCTTGAACAGAACATAGCCATTTACATCAACTACATTCAACTGTTAGGAATGTAATAGTATGAGTAAAAAGAATAGAAGTTAGTGCTTTTAAAATATATTTTATAGTAACATTTGTAAAGTCATTAAACTCCCCTCTGGAATTTTTAAATTTTTATTTCTAAAGGCTTAAAAGTCTTATTTGGAGATTTAAAAAACCCCAAAAAACCCATAAAAATACCAATTTCAAATCTACTTTTCCTCTCCTGTTGCTGTGAGGTAATGATTTGCACCCACTCTTAAATCAAAGAAGATATTTTATATCTGCAGAAGTCGCCCATGATTAAAGCTCCATCATTTTACCATCCTTTTGAGACATACTTACTATTTCTGAGGTCTGTGTATTTTTAATATTCATGTAGTCAAGCAACATATTGCCTTAATTAAAATAAGTCACATTAATTTATCAATCTCTGTTTGAAATTTGTCAAATAGTGATTAACGTGTAATAGAAAGATGCAATCATAGCTACCAGGAATTCAGCAGTTGTCTCACAGTGAGAAACTCTTGACCTTACAACTCATTTACTCTTTGGCTTGGCCTGGTAATCTCCAGAAGGAAATTATGTGGAACACATGAGGATTCAGGTCAGAACCTTGTTAGAATCAGTGTGAAAGAGCAAAATATTATTAGGACTCTCAATAAATTATGACTGAAAAATATTTAAAAGTAAAATTATGCTAGGATGCAAAAGGAGCAAACAGAAAAACAATTCAATAATAATCCTTTATTCTTTTGAAATCACATCAAGCCTGATATATATTGACACTGTACCACTATACAAGATGTCTACCTATATACAGACTGGTTTTCTCTGTTATATTGTAAATATTTTTTTGCTTTCAAAAGACTATTGCTGCTTATGACAATGAATGTCAAGAAACAGATACACAATTCTATGATGTGTATGCAGGTTTTTCCTATTTGCTCTACTTCTTACACTGATAAAATCTTGTAGTAATTTGTGCAAAAATATTTGGACAATAAATAGAGTCAGTACTGTTTAATTACAAACAACCAAAATCTCTCTCAAAATGCCATTGAACTCCCTTTACTCCCACATTCAGATATTGTGTTCATTCACAGTTTTCCATGCTCCATAAGAGTACCAATATCTGCAAGCTTGTACACAAATCGGAAGCAGAACAATGTGTCAAAAAACATTTATTCAGCCTAAAATCATAACTGACAAAATCTGAATAAACTGTGTTCTTTGGCAGGTTGCAGTTTTGTGGTTTTTCTTTCCATATGGTTAGTACTACTCACTGAGAGTGGTGAAATGTTGTGTATTAGTAATAATCTTATCATTATTTTCCCACTGCTTAGCTTCTGCCTTGAATCCAGACTCTCCCAGTTTGGAGAGTGCTATCACACACAATCCCACCACAAATGTTTTACTGTTATTCCACATCTCTAATCTCAATAGTTAGTCCCTTGCCTCCCCTCCAGGTTTCCCACAATGTCTTTACTAGATAAAGGCCTACTCTACTTATAGTGACTGTAAATCAATAATCTAGCTATGGCTTATCAGTTTTGTCCTCTAGTTACTGCCTACTGATGAACAGTCCTCTTCAAGATCTCAATCTTTCCTGAAGGACTTGAGGTCCAGTAAAATATTCAGCTGGAGATTTTGCATTGGTTTTTAATTGCATATCTAGGCCTGACAACCTAGGATTTTCAGTGGACCTTTGGCTTCATCATGTCCCTGGGGACTAGAAATGTGGCTATCCTATTCAATACCAACAGAGAAGGTAATCTCCACCAAAAAAGTCCTTTCTGCTTCCAAGACACTTCCTGACAAAAGAGGAAAGGCTGTAAAACTCTGTGCACTGTTATCCAAATAGTGAATAAGGGAACTGATCTTAAGCAGCCATGTCAATACTGAAAAAAAAAAAAACAGAAAAATATCTCCATAAAATGAAGGGGGGGGAAAGGTAAGCAACATGTTGAAAAACATTTAAATGTGATCACCAAAGTCAGGCTTGTCAGAAGACTACGCTCTCTCAGACAGTAATGAATATGCTTGATTCTTCTACTGCTACCAAGTGCTTAAAAGGAGAGAAACTCTCAGTTAGTGAGAACAAGATCTTTGTTATATATACATTCAGAAATGTATTTTAGGATCTGTAAGTAGATGTTATTCTTTCATGTCTAGGACACACACTTCCCATGTTGGGATGCCAGTGAAATGCTCACACCAATGCTTATTACACTCGCTGCAATCCTCAGAAACAACCTCATGACATCAGAATTGCCATTAAGAAGTACTTTTCCAAATTTCTTGTCATTGTACAGGGAACCACCAGATGGCGACTAGAAATGCAGATCATCATTTCCTGAGACTGAATAATGTTCTGTCTTCAGACATGGCTTGCTGATGGCCTCAAAGGGCAGTCAAGTTAGAGTCGATGAAAGGAAACCATTTATCACCTTCTGCAGTTTACACCTGCCTGTCAGCCAAAATCTTAAGAGAACTGCAAACAACTTAAACATGCAGGGATCTGCTCATAATGTCATAGTCTGCTATGAAATTTATTTTACAAGCTCTCCTTTACCCCCAGCTTAGCAACACATACAGTCTCTGAATGTGGCAGAGATGAATCTGCTATTTCACTCAAGAATTTCTAGGTCACCTATCAGCTCAGTGTCTGAGAGCAAGTCATATTGTAACAGAGAACTGGAGCCCAATTGTTCTGAAAGATATTAACTGCAGAAAAAATCAAAATAAAGGGAAAAAGGCTGAGGGAAGAAGTGAGAAAGTTTTTTCTGCTATTATAATAATGCACATATTTATTAATCTGTCTTAGTGTTCCTTTAGTCCTAAACCTCAGTGCATCAAATGAATGAGAGTCTTCTTGTTGCCAGTGTCAGCTTAACTGGGTTTATGATTTTCTTTGCTACATCTGCTCCATTAATTTGCTGTAAATGACCTGAGAAACTGCTGGGAACATATTTTACTGCTAAATAATTTATGTGGACAGTAATGATATGTGGATATTAGTCTGCAGTTGCCCTCCCTTGTACATGTTACAGTCCACTCTTCCAGATAACAAAGATAATTACAAGACATCCACAGCTCTTGAATCCTCTAGTTTGACTAGCTATGGAGCTTCAGTGGCTAATGGCACTCATATTTGCCTATGTTTCATTGGGTTTCTTCTGTCTTGCTCAAAAGAACGTTTACCATACTTTCATTGTGTACATTGCGTATTTGCATATGCAAACTATGGGTTAGAAGATTTTAAATGAATCTTTATGCTCAGCCTCTTAAGTTTATATGAGGAAAATATAGCTCTGGGTGGATCAGAGTATTTAGATATATTCAGGAGCTAATCTTTCTTCTTTCACTTTTGAAATAAAGTGTTAAAGTGTTTTGGGTGCTTTAGTGGATTGTGGGGGGGGGGGGTTTGTTTGTTTGTTTTGATACTTCCCCATATTCTGAATGTCTTTATCAATGAACGTCTTTATCAGGAATTCTTCCCAACTATCTCTTGATAAAAATGACAATGACTATTTAAAATGCTGTGGGAAAAGCCAATTGTCTTTTGTTAATATATTTTTCCTGTTTCAATCTGATTAATTGAATATGACCAAGAATATTATTTCTTTATCCTGTTAAGAATTTTGCTTTAAATAAATCCATCAAAATATTAAGCAAACATGTAAAAAGAGCTTGGAGAAGTTGAGGAATCACCACAAGTGAAACAAAACTTGTCATCAAGAAATGTTTCGTTTTATGAATTTTGCTTTGCAATGAATAGGAAGGGACTACTACTTCACCAAAGAGGTAGAATCAGTAAAGTTATGGTATCAAATACTAACTGCAGTTACAGTACCAAACACCACATATTTACTAGTAGAGGAATTAAACATGGTTTAACTGTAGGTGTAGCTTGCAATGTATTCCTACCATCCAGAAAACTCTCTCTGCCCTTCTCTTTAATAGAGAAGATTGTTCAATTGATTTAAATTTGAACTTGTTTATTAGTAGTCCTAGTACCTGAATATGTGCTTTTTGATGGGGGGGTGGAATTTGAGCTGTCAGTTTCTTCAGTTTTCAGTCACCTTTCCAAAGAAATGCTTATAACTGGGAGGATACCTAAAGCTGAAGGTACAGAAAGTGCTGTTCTACGCAGGAAAGTGGTCTAAACAGGTACGTCATCTCAGGGACATCACTGGAATTAAAGGACTTTCAGAAAATATCACATTATTGCTACTATTGCTTTTGCTAATATTGTCCCTGCTATTCCTTTTGGTATTACAGTATACATTCCCCACTCTTCCAGCCAACTCCACAGGAGGTGTGTAAAGATGCAAGGGAACAAAGTCATTTCCCATTTTCTTCAAGCATGCTTGAACATCAGCTCCATCGTTCTCTTCAGAAACTTACAGTGGTTGTCAGGTGCCTTATAGCTTCCACAGAAAAAGGAAAGATGACAGACAAAAATGTACTGTTCTTACAAGACCTTTCTGGCTCTTACTGTTCTGCAGGCTTTTGTTATCATCTGAGTATATTTATTCAGTTACCTAAATTTCACATTGAACATTCTGTATTCCATAATCTATAAAAATTATATTAGCATATGTGATATGTGTATACATGATATATTATGCATAATGTCAAATATATATTCTATAATATATTAATATTCTGAGCTTTGTCTTATCACAAAATACTCAATTACCTGCCTCTAATGAACAAAATATGTCTTGAGTGCCAATTTTTATTTCTAGTTTTTATAGATCACATGCAATGACCATGTCCAGTTCAATTGGATTTGAGCTCTGTAAGCACTGGTACAAAACTACATATACGACAGTCTGTGATACAAAATACTGCTTCATAAATGCAATGGAAATGTACTAAGAAATACAAAGAAATTGAAGAAATGTAAATATTCTTTAGAGCTCTTGTTGATAAGCCTTCAATGTGTACATGTTCTGCCAATAAGATTTCACTTTCTGTAGGTTTCGTTAAATAAATAAAGTAGAAAACATGCCTGAAAGTAATTTTTACACACCTATTTCCTTCAAAACCAGAGCATATTGCAACCATTCTGTTTTTTGTATATCTAGTAAATGGGAATTGTAAACAACAAAACAAGAAGCATTTGAAATAAAGTTTGGGCATGCTTTTCTTACACTGTTCATTAATAAGTCAAAATAAAACAATAAAATTCCGTGTGGCCCTTTGCAGGATTAGTCAGTCACCCAAATTTGGGCTGAACTAACTCAGAAAAGCTTTTTGCTTTTTTGTTGATATATGAGATGCACAAACAGCTGTGGGAAAGAACATAAACTTCTGAAAACAGCCCTCTTCCCCTATGGATCATGGAAAAAGCCATCATCTTCTTCAATACAAGGCTGAGTGGACTAGACCATCTCCTTTCTTTGTAACACTAGATCAGATAAAGCCCAATAAATTTAAAAGTAAACATCTCCATTAATGATGAAATCAAACTACTTAACCAAATAGCAAACTATTTTAACATTAAAACTTCCCCTGATTTTTTTCCTGATTTTTGAGATTGGAAAACCAAAATGAGGACATGATAAGAAGGGAATGTATTACTTCAGTGGTGTTCTTTCTAGTCTGACTTTTCACTCAGCAGGGCAACTCAGAAGATGGTAATTTCAAAGCCATACATTCACAATTCTTGTCATTTGCTGTATGTCACAAATTTCAAGATCTAATCAATTTTAAGAGGCAGCAATGCTTGGTGTGATCTCAGTTGAGATCACCACAAAACTAAAGATATATTATGAGATTAGTGTACCTAAACGAAAAGTTTGTTTTAAAAAATATGGAAAAGAAGATTTGCTATAGACCCTACTTGTTCAACCAACTTTTAACTGTAATGATAACTGAAAGCACAGTTTTCTACTTCCAATTGTTTGCTGCTTTCTGTTGTAAACTTTCATGTTTATTTGAACAATTTATAAGAACATTTTCTATGCAAGAGATAGTATAGTCTGACACTACAGTGAGGTGAAGGCATAGAGTTTCATTCCATACTTACTGTTTCCACCAGAAAGTCTTTCATCTTCATTTTCTCTGTATTGTGGGAGGTTGTTCCTCATGAAAAATGATTGTAACATCAGACACAAGATGATTTCATACAATTTACAGTGAGACAAATTTCCTTTTATACTCAATTTATGAGCTTTATTCTACTTTGACACCAAGACAGTCAAGATGTCCAGTTGATAAATCTGAAATCTCTGAATGTGCAATTGGAAAGTCCCAAATCCAGACTGTAGGGGGCAAGTCAACTAATGCCCACTGCTATGGCTTTCAAAGTGTTTTGAGGTAAGCACATTTTCTCTTTTTTCTAATAACAGCAATGATAAAGCTGTATATGGGATGCCCAGAGAAGCTGAGAAATCTCTGTCTTTGGAGATCCGGGAAGCCTGACAGTAAAAGCTGTCCTTTCTTTGTTCAGGGATAACTAAGTTACAGTTTTCTGCAGGTGGCAATGTCTAGGTCTCCCTATGATTGAACAGCAGAAAGCCAAGAGACTGAGTAGTCTCTGTTATTTCTCCCACTGTTAGAACGGTAGCTGAGAGTTGCTCTGGACATTGTTCTGGAGGGACTGTGGAAAATTATGCCGTCCTGTCTTACCATCAAACAACCCCACAGGCACCTCTAGCCCTCAGTTCCTGGGTCATTCACTATCAGAATTTCTGATTTCTCACATCTCAGAAAACAATCCTTTCGTACCTGCTCTCACCTTCTGTCTCCCTCCTCTATTACCCATTTCCTCCTTCTGTCCTAGACTATGGATTAACCAAGAAAATGAGGCATCGTAACCCATTATGGTCTTCTACATTGATATCACCTTAGAAGAAACAATAAATCTTTGAGCCCTGCCCCCTAAGTCCTTCCACTGAAAGCATACATCATCAAACTGGACACCTCACCATCAAAGATTCCCTTGCCTCCTCTAGACAGAGGTATCCCATTCCTCCCTGATAGGCTATGATAATCAAAAAATATCCTGTTGTTGTGAAAACCAAAACCCTCAAGACAACACCAGCCACTAAGCCAGAAGTTTGTTTGCATAATATGTCTATTTCTGGCAGCACCCTTTTATCTAACTGGTAAAATGAAGAAAATGTAACTTGGGTACCAATACTTTGGTTCTACATCCAGAGCTTTGTCATTTTCTTTGATTTTGTCCAGGTTCCAGCTTGCAATGTCATTTATTCCCACATGAAAGGGTAGCGATGGAAAGAAGTCTGTGCTCTTGACAAGCTGTGGCACCCTCTGGACAACATTAGCTCCCAGAAGGCAGAACAGCTCTCATGACTCCCTGTCAGAGCAGCAGATGGGCTCCTGAGTTTATTCCCCTTAACACAGAATCACCCCCTTATTGTTTCTTTTTGCTGTGTATGCATCTGAAATATCTGTAAGGTAAGAAGCGTTTTTGTCCCCATTTCTAAGCAGAGAATTGAAGCACTGGGAGATTAAGTGAATTGTCCAAAGTGATAGAGGTAGTAAGGAATAAATCCTAGTCTCTGACACCAACTCAGTGCTTTAGTAATCCTCTCAGTTACAGTTGCTGTAAGAAAATAAGCCTGATCCCTTGTATATTGCCTAGACCTCCAGATGTGTAATCCTTCTTGAATGTGTAATGTCTGTTTCATTGGCTGGAGAACAGAAAGCCAGCCAACTACACAAAGATATTACAACACTTTAAGAGAGCCCATGACCACGTACTCACACTCTGCTGTGGCTGCCCTGTACAGCCACAGTAAAGCCAGGTCAGAATCTGCAAAGATGTAAAGTTATAGATGATTCTTCTATCAAAATGTTAAATAATGGCTTTGAAGTTTAGTGCACATATAAAAGATTGGATTTGTATATATACTAAACACAGTACTCAGGGGGTTATAGTATTTTGAACCAACTTTACACCTCAAAACACTGTCTTCACAAGATAAGGGCAAAGGCCTACACATTGGTCTGAAGTTCTAGCAGGTCATGGATAACACAGAAAAGCAAAAATAATCAATATTACACAACTAAAATGTACCTATAGTTTTATGCGACTGGTTAGTTATTGCCGAAATATGTTAATGTGAATCTCTAGTATTCAATTTTGAGGTATATAAATAAAACAGAGAATGCCCACATTGTGCTCAGGTTATGACAGCATAGACCACAAAAATACTAATGAAGTCAAAATCAACAGAAGAAGAATTTTTAAAGCGCATGCACAAAAAAAACCCAACTAGATAAGATTCAGTTAACACTTACAAGTATATTCATACAGTTTGAGAATAATGACAAAAGGAAAAAATATCACAAATTTGAAAAGACTTTACAGTTTTTTTGAGTTTGATGTTTATAAATGGTGTTCAATGGTAATGTTAGTTATTTGATCTCTAAGCTTCACTAAATGGTTCACATTTAGCCAACCAGAATAAATCTCCAGTGGTTCAGAAAGGTTAACTATACAGTATACTGTGACAGGATATTTCACCACATATTAATAAAAACTCACTGTTTGCTTTCTCTTCTACCAAGTATTTTCATTTTAATTCCCAAAAGCTTCCGCTGTTTCTTTGTTGTTCCTTTATTCTCTGATTTAATCTGAAACTCTTCCCCAGTCTTCAGAGAGGTTATTGCAGCCACTGTTTTGTCCCCTAGCACAGGAGGAACATCATGTCAATGAATCTCTTCATGTCCTTCCTCTGCAATTTATTAATTCAGATAAAATTGTGGAAAGTCACACAGCACAAAAACTCTTCTCATGATAAATATGGGTTGTAAGGGTCTCAATGTCTTGCATTCCATATTGGTTTTTCCTGCTATTAGACTCAATCTCTGCATGCATTCTGTCCGTAACCTCACCACCACTATTGAAAGCTGAGCTCTTTGTACGTCCTTATTATCAATACTCCCTTCTCACATGTTCTCACCAAAAGCAGAGAGCTGAGCATGCCTGCCCCAGCTATTCAGGCTGTCACAACCATCCCCACCTCATTATGAGCACAAACCAATAAACCTTAAAGACTCAGGTGTGATTTTGTCTGCTCCAGAGGGGTCCATCAGCCTGCTCAGAACTGCTCATACAGAATGAAAACAGAATAGACATGGAAAGGGGAAACTGGGGTAAAGAGAAGGCAAACCAAGGCAAAAAATTTAAGGCTAAAATAAACAGTAGAAACACTGCTTTTTTAATGCCGTGTACCAAAACAGACTAACTTGAAATATGCAAAAATTAACTGTAACAATATAAAATATTAAATTTATTAACAACTGAAGTTTATCTGAAATTTGTCTAGAAACTGTATTATGATTCACCAGTCATGCTGAGGGGTGTAATATCTACCCTTCTTTACAAAGCATTTAAGAACTCGTTTAAGATTTTCTCATTAAACCAAACCTTTGGAATAACAGAAATCTCTACCTGGGACTGTGTTACAACAGAGAACCTAAGTGCCAGAAATATCTTGGAGGAATGGAGAGAAAAGGGAATTACACCATGAACGGATGCTGTGATGTAACCAGCAGATTAATGAAAAATAACGCAGGTTACCAGGCATAGCATATTAATCATTCTCCTTGAAAACCTCATTAAAAGTATCTCCAGTCAAAAATTAAGATGTTAAATGCTGTTCTTTCCAAATCAACATAATTGGCAAAGTTAGAAAAGGCTCATTTTTGTGGGAGAGAAAATTCCAAAAGATCTTAGTACTTTGTGTGATAAGGTATTAGAATGGACAGATAACTTTCCAGGTTTCAGTGCAGAAGACATAACTCTGCATTTGGCCTGATCTGCTCAGTAGCATTTTCCTGAGCATGATGACCATGAAAGGTCCTTGGCCTGGTCACAGGAGGTCAGTGCTGACTTGCTGACACAGCACCTCCCTTTGCCCTATTTCTTCACAGCCAGGAATGTGTCTACAAAAGCAGGTACTCCTGTAATTTTTGTGGGTTTTTTGTTTTTTTTTTTAATGTGTGCTTCTTTTGTTTCTAGGGAATGGAAGTTCACAGCATCCCTTCCCTCATGGGTACCCCACTGGCAGGCAGGGTTTAGTAAGGCAACATAGGGAAAAAGTTGGCAGGGAGATAAAATGTAGCTACCCTCTCCAAAGGAGTTCCCTATAAAAAATCTGAAAAGCTACCACCATTTATTCCCTTAAATCTCCATGATTCTATAGCACTGGGAATACTAACATTTTTTTTAAGGCAATGCAAAGTGATGCCTGGACATTAAAGAAGCTACATATATTTATACAAAGTAAAGTATGGCATAGAAACATGATATATATTTGCACATAATTACACATGCTTTAGCATACCACGGTTCCTGTAGGTTTGTAAATCCACTTCCAAATTGGAAGTGTTCTGAGGCAAAGGGTGGCACCATATCTTTATAAAGTGCCTGTACCAGCATCAGCACTTAACTGTAAGAATATTTACAACAGGAGTTTTGAATAAAGCTTTTCCCCAAAAGGAAAAATATCAATATGCCTTGAAAAATTTGTGACAGGAAATCATTATCAGAAAATAAGTTGGCATTATGGTTTTGGTCACAAATTTTTCTTGTGATATTCAGCTGAGAAGTAATTATCTTGAATTTAGTTTAAAGGAAGAGTATTGGTTTGCAATTGGAAATAGAAAATTTTCAGAAACAAGAATTTAGGAATTTAGAGGAAACATTTTATATTTCTGAGAGAAGTGACTGTAAAATAACAAAACACTCTGCCTTCATCTCCTTCCTTACACTCGTTGTGGGGAGAAACAAGACCAAGAAAATAACAGAACAATGGGAATTTTCTCTGTGTAAAGAGGGGGTTATTAACAAGAGCTATAGCTTAAAAGCAACAGGTTGAACATTTTTCAACAGCCATTCTTCTGGGACAAAATTTTATTTCCCCTGAACTAAAATTTTCAAAATGAACACAACAGGATATTTGCATTGGAAAGCGTCTTTAGGTACTTTTTAGGATTTTTTATCCACAACAAAAGAAAAGAGACCTCACCCAGAGTTGTCATAGATCAGTAGCTGTGCAGTTACCTGCATAAACAGGTTCTTAGTTTATGGTCCTTTTTTGCCCAACTCAGAAAAAACCATTTTTACATCCCAACTAAGTGTCCTAGCTATGGAAATAGGATCAGTCATACCCTTTTCTTCAGCATGGTGATATTCTATATAAATAATCCAGTGGGTCAGTTACTTAAAGACTGATCCAATGGTAGCTGCATTCCCTTGAGAAGCAAGAAACAGAGACCCAAGGCCCCTCTACGATAAATATTTAATTATTTATCGGACATGAAACAGTTCCACTAAGACAGCTTGGAAGAGGACACTATACTCTGCCAGCTACCATAAATATCTAGTCAGCAGTAAATACCTTGCTTGTCTTTTTCCATCTGTAATTATACACTAAAGAAAGAGAAACATGGTAATGGACACCTTCTTACTCTAGCATACTGCTTTGGTCACTATAAAGGCTAGAAAAGTTCATATGGGAAATAAGGGGGAAGGTTTAACTAGAACTATTTACTAATGACAGATAATTTTTCACTAATTTTTAAATCAAGATCTGGTCTGTGCTCAAGCAGCTATTATTCAGGGAACTCTCAGGGCCAAGTCTGTCAGGAGGGCTTATTAGGTGGTTACAAAAATTTCGTTGGGCTCTGTAAGTTTAGAATTTATGAAGATGATGCAGTACAAGAAGGCAAGTCAGCAGTGAAGGACAGTGAAGTAGCTGTGAGTGACCCGCTGATCTGGTTGCATGGTTAGGCCATTTGTTCTGAACAAGATACATACCAAATATTCAGACAGTGGCCACAGTCCCTCCAGATTTGAGGATAAACATCTACCCTGAAGAACTATATGAGAATTGGGACAGAAAAGGGTCTTCTCCACAAATCAAAAATAACAAAAAGAAATAAGTTCTTTTTTTCCAAGTCTGTTTGCTATTTAGACAGCCAGAGCTGCAATGTAAAGTTCTACTCCTCTATGAAGTTTTTTGTAACCTGAATATTATTCTTAAATTGAAATGCTGTTAAGTCACCAGTATGTCAACCAGATTTCATTGCAGAGAGCAACAGCAGAGAGCATGAAATTCTTACTCAAGATATCTACCATTTAGCCTGTCTGAATTCCATTACATTCTTGGGGAGATAATCAATATAGTTAATGGAGTTTAAAGAACAATTCATCTGATCAAATTTAGGACAAGATTAACTGCTCTCTAGATGCCATTGACTGTGTTGGCTATATCTTCATTGACTCTAATAGGACTTATACAATTAATTCCAATATGGCCAGATGCATTACGCATAACCAAGACAAGATGAATATTAACTAGAACCTTTCCATTAAGTGGGCAATGAAAATAATCACAGCTACGTTAGACAGTGTACATGATATGGCTGCACAAAATGTTTTTTGTTTAAATCTCTTTGTTTCATCTGAAATTGAACTGAAGACTGCCCTCAGCCTTTATCATGGCTAAGAAGTTGAGAGCAAGCAGACGTATTGCTAATAGCACTGTTCCCTGTCTGACAGGGTGTAAAAGAGCTGCAATATGCCAAATTCACTAGCACAGGGGATGACTGGACATCAGGGTTGAAATTTTCAAATGTTTGACTGTTCTAACCTACACTGATTAGAAATGAGAATTTTGGATCTTCAGTATTCTACCATTACTTGCCTTAGATTATAAAATATGTCTAGTTATGTGTGACAGAATTCAATTATTTTAACATAAATTCAAATCCAAATGCATGAGTACAAGAATTTAAATATAGGGAAAAAAACCAGAAATAAAAACATTATGGATCTTTTAGAAATACCTACATGCCAAAATATTTTAAAGAATGCTAGAAGGTGAAAAGTTTCTTGTAATAACTGTTCTCATAAAGTATATGCAAATGTTCACTAGTATGAATAAAAGATTATTAAATTCTTTTGTACCCTGAATCCATGTTTGGCTCGACCTTATCTCATTAAGAACTTGGTGCTGAAATAATATCTGCCAGATGGCATTATAATTCTGGGTCCAAGGAGCATGGGCTAATTCCATCAGGTGAAATGTTTTCAGCCAGGACATATCTGAAATGGTCTCCCGCTACTTTTAAAATTTGTTTAACAGAGACTGATAGTTTGTCTAAAAATACAGTCATACAGGTCAGTCTAATTCCAATGCTTTAACTGATAGGAACACAATTTCAAATGACCAGCTAGGACATTCCATTTTATTTCCTGTTATTGATTCTGGCAGGAAGAATAATCTGTATGTTTTTCTCAGAAGTTCAGTAATACAAAATAGTTGTTTTCTACAGAATTGTAGGGAATGTGGATCTTTTAGATTGCATAGAGCAGTAAAATTTTGGTTTCATTACTGACAATGTTTCTGTAAGTTCTTCATATTCAAAAATTCTTTTCCTTTCTGGCCATACATTATTTACTGGTAAATGTAAGCAAAAGGACATATTTTCTCCAAAAACATGAGACAACCTTCAGTTCCTGTGTGAGATGGCAGCAAGGAGATTCTTTGTAGTTTTATAATTGAATATATGAAATTTGCATGTGCAGACCATAAGATATGTCATTTTGAAAGGGATTTATGTCATTCTGAGCATGTAGTTATGAACAAGCACAACTGCCATAGGTCAGTATGCAAACTAAAAGCAAAAATATAAAGAAACTCTATTGGAGCTTTCAAAACCATTGGGAAGTAAAAAAGGTACATCGAGCTATTAAAAATGACACAATACAAAATTACAGACCTCATCAGTTTCATCTTTATTTGAGTCATGATACGGAATTGTCATGGTTTGGGAATGGTATTCTCCAGTTTAGTACTCTCACTACAAAGAAAACCACAAACCCTCTCCCCCTCTGGTGGGAGACAAAAGGCAGAGATCCCAAATTGAGATAAGAACCACTTACTGGAAAAAGCAATGAGATAAGAAAATGAACAGTAGCAGCAACAATGCTAATAACAGAAAGTTTACAAAAGAGAGGGTGATTTACATGGAAAATGCTCGCTCAACCTGACCCAAGGCAGCTTGACCCCAAGACAAAGAACAATGGCTAAAAGGTTCCCCACCCTGCCACACTTTGTTCCACCAGAAGCTATGCCCATCTTCCCAGAAGCAGACTCCCTTCCTTCTGCCCCCAGGAGTGATGTATTTTCTGTGGAATAACAAACCCAGATATGCCCACATGCTCCAAGGCACTACCCACTTACAGCTACAGTGAAAAAAATTCACTGTGTACTGGCTAAACCCACAACAGGAACCACAGTGACGCCAGGTGGATAACAGACTGTCCTGAGTAGTGAAATTATGGGAAGAAGTAAATTAAAAATAAAACTGAAACAAAAATAAAGCAAAAATGTAATTTTTAAAGTCCAGGTGGAAAGAAAATCTGCCAAAAAAATACTGTATGACCAACAATGACAGTCTTGTTATCCCGGACCAATTCCCTTCCACTGAAGAGTCAACCCAAGGACGTGAACACTGAAAAAAATTCCATGCAAATATACATGAAAGACTGAAGACGTTTTTCTGGATGTCAACTCAGACAGAGACCAATGGGTCAGTTGTGTATGACTATAACTTGAACATACCAAGCCCTTGCTTATACAAAGTATGTTTTTTAATATGGCAATAGGGCAGTAAAATATTTATTGAAGTTATGATCACCCTGAGTGACTCATTCAAAACCTGGGCTTTTAAACAGTATTGGGGAAGAGCTGTATACCAGGAAGCATCCATTTTGACTCAGCAAAATTATGTTCTTTGTCAGTCAGATGGTTTTCAGACAGAATTATAATGCTCAGAAAGGAGCTTCACAGATTTGTTTTAAATACCAGAATAACCCTGTAACTTGATGTGAACTGAAATCACCACAAACTAAATTTATCTACTAGCAGAGTATACAAACACTGCTACACTAATGATCCTGAATATCAGTGGACCTCTACAGGATCAAAAACTAGACACAATAAATCCATTCATGTCTTCTAAGGAATTATAGCCTACATTATCATGGTCAGGAATTTGGAGCTGTCAGACCATAGTCATTGACTGTGATGACACATCAGTATCTTGTGTATTGTGGCTCCACTAGGTAAAACTATGCTGCTACCCACATGTATGATCATGTAATACATATACAACCCCAGCATCTCAATAACAGTAAGATATTTGTAGAAGTGCTTTATTTTCTCCTTTTTCATTTTTGTAGTTGTCTCTGTGTGTTTAACAGCATTGTGTTGGTCTTCAGTTTCATCTTCATGCTTTGGGAGTAACACAAAGTAACCAAAACAGATAGTCAGCAAACAGCAGGGAAATATTTTCAAAGCAGGAGAAAAAGAGAGGATACTTTTGATCATGTTTTTGACCTGTCCCAGTGACCCTGTGGAGCACAGCACAAAACTTCATGAAAGGAAATATTTGTTTAAAAAGGTCTCAGAATCCCAGGATGTTGTAGTAGAAATTGTAGGCTGGTATTATTTTACAAGTCTCTTTGCAATGTTAACTGTAGTTACGATGTAGGGTCTATTCTTTACATCAGTGTTGTATACTGATCTTAAGCAGTATATTCATTTTTGTGCCTCACAGATATTACCTACCAAAATTTAATTTTCAGCATGGTCACACAGCATTTGGTCAGCTTAGCATGTGGACGTACTCTTAGTTTGATGATGTTTCTTTAACATTAACTACATTACCTAAAAGTGCTGTGCATTTTCAAATGTTAAGTTTCCACAGTTGTAAACACCAAAATAATAAATTCCATGTGCAGAATTGCAGATTGAATAGTGGTATTAAATCACATTAATCCTTCTGCTTTGATGTACACCTTCTTTATCCAGCAACAACAATCACCCTAGCAGGGAAGACAGTAATAGCAGATCTTCTGACACTCAGAGGGTTCAACCACAATCTATGAGGTTTAGCAGAGATAACCCCCTAAATCTCTGAAGCCAAATTAGAACATAAGACAAACTAGTTTTGTTTCAACTCTCAGCTTCCTGAGTTTTTCTCAGTTTTCTTAACAGCACTTATAGACTCAGTCTTCCTGTGCCTAAGACCTTTCAATTCCATAATCCTCCTCTAGCTGTATGTTCTGTAACCTCTGAATGCAAATCAAGGGACCTCAGCTGGTGATTCTGGCTGGCTGCTAAACATTCTTCTCACGCTCCTGCTAAAGTCCCATGTGTTACGTAGAAAATGCTCCCTAATTCACTTGTAACTACCCCACACTTTAAAAAAGATTATGGTGCAAAGAATTTGCACCAAACTGCTTCAGACTTGTATATTTCTGCAGAGGTATTTAGGTCTGAATACATAAATAGCAATTTTATACATGGAGAAGAGCAAAGAGGAATTCCACAGGACTTTGGATCTGACTCATACCAGTTCATCTGATAGGCCAGAGAACACATTTGTGTCTCCACCCTCGCTCCTGACCTTGTATATGAGCATAGTCCACGTGTAAATTTGAAAGTTATATTTTATTTTATGTGAAAAAAATTTAGATTTGTTTCATTTTCACCAATCAAGCAGAAATCCTCCACAATATCCATCAATAAAGAAAGAGAACCAAATAGAAACATTCAACAGCTCAGAAGACAGCTAATGGAATTTATCTATTGTGTAAGTCAAACTTTTTCTATGAGAAAATTCTGCATTCACTTAACTTTGTTTCCAATTTTTGTCTCCCCTTTCTTGCGCTTACTTGAGTCCCATCCCCAGGGCAACAGAAAGGCTGATAAACATCAGCAATCTGAGTCCAGGCAGGCCATTTTGGAATAACTTTCAGAAGACTAGGGACAAGCAGATCCTAAGATTTGACATGGCAAGAGGAATTGATACAGATCCCTACTTGCCGGAGGTGATTTTTCTAATATGAATTTTCTGCTGCAAATGCTAATGCTTTGCTCAGCTGTTAATTAGAGTCAAAACACAGCAAATTCTTTGCAGATCTGGCAAAATATTTGAATATCTGGATGGTGCCATAGGATCTCTATAGGATGGATCGCCAGATATTATTTATGACCAGTCCCATGCATTTTCGGAATGAAGGTGCAAAACCACAGCTGAATATAGATGTCATGGTTGATTGGTTGATTTGTTGGTGGGTTTGGGTTTATTTTTATTCCATATCCTGTAAGATCTAAGACATTGCTTCTCTCATTGAGAAAAGGGATTGCTGAGCCATTTTCACTCCAATGTGAGCAATTAAGCAGATAGATATTTCTCCCGGCAAGGAGGAAAAGTGTCATTTTCTTGAAGGTTAGAGGAAGTCAAATTTATGCCTTCACCATGTATAATACAAGGGGGGTTTATGGATATTTGACTACCTAAAATTTATGACCAAAGCATCCATATTCTTTATAAATAAGTTGATTTTGGAAATGATGATACTGTCGGGAGATCTGGCTTACAGGCTACTGACCTCCACTCTTGGGAGGCTACTCAGGGCTCTTTTGGTCTGTTGTCCCTGAATGATGGTGTCCAGATGAACCCTCACCATGTAGAATAGGAGCATAAATCAACCTAGTTCTTGTAGGGTGTCAAGAGCATTTCCTGTTTGGGGATGGTTTTCTGACCTGTTCCAGAGGGGGAAAGAGACAACATCCCTGTCCTGTTTGTCTCTATGAAAGTTCACCAAGTTTCTTATTCTCAGTCTATTCTGCAGTGATTCTCTCTCCAGCTATCCTGGAGAGTGAAGCAGTTACTTCCTGTGAACACAAATGCCTTCAGAACCACTCCAAACTGAGTAGCCAAAAGACTCAAAGCTATAAAAGAGAAGTGATAGGCAAAGGGATCATAGACACACATTTACACAATTCACACACAAGATGTAAAGTATGAACACCTAAATCTTATTCTCTGACAACATCAGACTGAAATACATTAATATAAAATGTGTGGAGACATTTATTTACTAGCAAGCAGAATATTTTGATCTGGATGATGCAGTCATTAGGACACACTAACTATACAAGCTGACATTCCCACAGGCAGCAAGAAAAGAGCTACTATTGTCAACAGCACACATACATATGTCTTTTGCATAGATGCATTACTTTGTTTGTGGTGGGACTAAAAGGATGTGGAAGTAAGAGAGTGCATGTATTTCACAAGATTAAAGCAACGTATCTAAGTTCAACAACTATCTGCTTCTGATTTTTTAAAAAATACTCTCTTGATGTTTTCCTATGTCACCAAACAGCTCTTTATCCTTGCTTTTCTTCCACTGCTTACAATACAAAACATCTCTTTTCCTACAGAGCCAATGAAACAAGAATGTCACTGGTTTTAACACAGGGAAAGAATGGACAAGTTATTGTATACTTGAAATTCTCAGTGAGAATTTTAGGAGAAAGAAGGAGAGGGTTAATTTCTCTGTATTGTCAGCAGGCTTCCTTCACCCCACAGTGAAAATTCCAGAACAGAACAGTTAGACCCAAACATAACAAGGCAAATCATAATAATGATAGCAAATAAATAACAGTGTTAAGACATATTCCAGTCATCTCTTCTGCCTTTTATTTTGCCAGAGGCATTCTACTTTTTTTCTATTAAAATAAAACAAATAAAAAGCAGCAATGTTTTTTATCAGCTTTGAAAATATTACTTTAAAAAATGGATCCCTTTCAGCAATTTTATTAAAATAAAGTTGAATATCTTCTGCTTTTAAAAGTGGAAATGATTCTATGCTTTTAATTTCTTTCTGAAGTAACGAATTGCACAGCACCAGAATGCTGCTTACCATTACTGGTTCTGGCCTTAGGGAATGTTACTTTATTACCTTTCCAAACCATACTTCAGAGGAATTAATTAATTGATGCTCTTAGCAGCCTCATCCTGACAAAAACATATGATACTCAAATGTTAAACATGGAAGCTAAGATGAAACTGTCAGGAGAAGGCTGAAAGTGGTTATTAATATGGGTTTTGATAAATATCTTCTCAGGCTCACACTGTGCCTCGTCTACTTTCATCTTGGAAAGTAGTTAATCTGATTGATGAAGATCCTGTTTCAGATTGTCTCCATGCTGAGTTTAATAACTGCTTCTTTTTTTTTTTTCAAAAATAAAAAGTCCCTTATTGCACGGCAAAAAAGCTGTGCACTGGCATGTTTTGCAATCATGTAAGAAATCTAACAGTGAAACCCTTGGGTTTTTTCACATTCCATGCTTGAACAGTGTTGCTTAATTACCACACCATTCCATATATGACAGTCCACTCCCTCCTCCCTGAGTGCTCTGCAAAGCAGACTCTGATAAGAAAATTATCATATGCTGCTAATGTTAAGCCCTTAGGCTTAAACGAGTAAGCTCATCACGGCATCCTATCAGGACTGCAGCACAAAGGGGCAACACAGCAAGCCAGTTTTGTGTCATTAGTAACATTCCAGTGTTAAAGATGAGCAAGCAGGGGGCTTTGTTATTATTTAAATCATTCTGTTTTAAACATATAGTCACAGTTATGGTTGCTAAGTTGAATAGAAAAGTGTACTGATTAATATCTGCAGATGCATTACCATACAGAAAAAAAACTTCAAAATACAGTATATATTTTAGATGAGAACCGAAAATATTTTCTAATCAACTAATTCTACATATAAACTTGGATAACACTGAGGGCTAGTGCAATACTGAGGAATAGGTGTATCCACAATCTAGCCAAGACTCTACAGCCCTTTAGGAAATTGTCTGGGAAATGTTATTTTGTGTGAAAATACTGACTCATCAAAAAATAAATTTAGAAAGGTTCAGTTTCTGCTGCCTTTTTTTCCCAAAAACTGTGTAACAGAATGTTCTTTTTGTGTGTGTGTTTTTATCTGAAAGAACTCTTTATTTCAGATTTTAGTTGCTTTTCCTAATTAAAAGCATGAAGGGAAAATATATCTAAGTAAACATAAAAAATGTTCCAATTCACTGAAACTTCGTTTTTATACTGATATCATGCAAACATTATGAAAGGGCAGAAAAAATGTTTTCGTTCTGTAAAGAATTACAATATACTAAGGCAGAGGTCCCTGAAGTCTCCTCTTAAAAATGTAGGCAAACTCGGCTTTGTTCCTGCAAGAACAAGGGGTCTACCAGGAGCATAGTGCTCCTTTTCCAGCAGCTGAGACCTTAGCAGACTTCTGAGGAGACAGGGAACATGTGGACCTGTGTAGAGTGAAGGGGAAACACCTGAAAGGTCAGGCTTGGCTTTCCTTGCAGAAGCAGTAAGGAACAGGCAAGGTGAGAAAGGAAACTGGACATTTACTTACTACCTTTCCCCACATACCCAAACCCCTTACTGGTGGGATTTGTGGTACTGCAGAATATGGTTTTCCAGGGCCTAAACATCGACAAAAGAAATAGGAAAGATACAAAACATCTCCTATTCATCTGTTCCCACATGCAAACCAGGGCTGTTCCTTCCTTCCCCAAGCAGGGAAGGAAGCAATTATTTACTGTGAGGGAAGTTGTGCCACTGCCTGCAAGTGCCACACACACTGTGGCATACCAGAGGGAATCTGGGTTTGCTGCCAGTCAAAAGACTGATGATATCTCTGTCCCTTTTGAAATGGAGGAAAAGCTTCTCACATACCCCAACTCCAACAGAGGACTAAAATATAAACTAAAACTAAACACACCGCTTTCTCAAAAAATGAAGTGGAGGAAAGGGGAGAGGAAAAGAAGAAGACTCACTTTCCTGAAGTGTATTATACGTCTTGATAGACATATAACACAACATGGTTAAATGGTACTTTTATCAGTGTCATTTTATCAGGTTATGCTGCTCATAACAATTTTGAACATCACACAAGTGCCTTGGGTGCTGCATCATTTCAGGTGTATTTTCCCAGAGGAACAGCGCGCTGAGCCAACTGCCAGCAAATCTAGAACACAAACTTTACAGGGAGAACTGGAGAGGCTCAGGTTGGCTATCTTCATAGAAGCAGCTGGTGGATTTTCACTCCATATTGGTGTGGCTTGTGTTGTTTTGTTCTGTTATGTTTTGAGATAAGTTGCAAATACTTTAAGAAAGAGAAATCAACTGATCCCAAGGGCCAAGCAGAGACTATTTCATATCAAAATGGAAATAAAATCACACTTGACTCAATTTTTAAAAAAGAAAAACGTTTAAAAAATTAGTACTTTTATAATGATGCTGACTCAGATTTTCCCTTGCACTCTGACTTCTTTTGATTTCACAGTGGAAGACAATAAGAAACTCTATGTCTGCCATTGGGAATTTTTTTTGAATGGGTGTCCCAGTAAGATAGAAGCAGATGTGGATTTTGTCATAATGGGCATCTTCACTCATTCCTGTAGCAGGACTGATACACTGTGTATCGATAGAGCAGCAGGAGGACTGAAATGAGGTAGTCTCATTCATCCATAATTGTAAAGATTATCTGCTAAATAACAACCTTTCATCCCCAAAATGGTATTCCAAAAACTTTTAAAACTGTTTACATTATCAGAACTTTTCTCCCCAAACTCTTCATGGTCAGCCTATTTTTGTCAACTACAAAAACAAAATTCATTTTTCAGAAGGGTACTTATAATCTGCACTTAGTAAATATGTCCTGCTTGTCTGAGATCTCCTCAGATATGTTGTAGTTGAGTGTCTCACTTTTATGAATTCTTGATAAACTTAACTCTCTTTTAGTGGGAGTTTGATATAATCAAAAAGAGAGATATGGTTTCATCTGTTGAAAAACAGAACTATGAGTACTGTGAGTACCAAAGGGCATGCAAATAAGTGAGGTTTTTCAGTAAGAGAGAGGCAAAAATCAGGGCCAAGTCAGAGAGGAAAGGGGAAAAAAAAGGAACTTTTAGGTGAGAAAGGAATTCTTGGTGGATGGAGATAATAAATTCTTTGTTAAAGCAAACCCAGGAAAAGCTGGGTTTAAAAATTAGATATTTGGCATGCAAAATTTAATATTTTTATCCTTCATATCATGAGTATAGAAATTTTTGTGGCTTCATTGAAATTTTCCTTCAAATTATGATCATTGTCTTTAGTGTATAGATAAGGAGGGGGAAGGGGAAGTGACAGAGGAATGCTGCTTCTACTCATGATGGTTCATAGTACAGAAGTTAGTACAACCATCTTCTCTTTCTCTCCATTAGTTACTGGTATTCACCTGTCTCTTCCTATCAAGGATATATAACAGAAAAAACTCAGTGGAGGAGCTCTTAAAATTTCTTAAACCATCCATGTCACCAGTAGACTAGGTCTTCCCACTCCATCTCCACTTTTCTTCTGATTTGTTTTATGTATAACTCACTAGCTTTCCTCCCATGCCAAGGCTGCCGGGTCTTATTGAACCTGGGAAAGTTTTTACAATTGGCTTAACTCCTCCTCTATTGGAATATACTCTTTATCTGTCAGGCCAGTGCTCAAGGAGCAAATTTGTATCCAGTTCTGGGCCCCTCAATTTAGGAAGACGGTTGAGGTACTCAAAGGTGTCCAGAGAAGGGCAGCAAAACTGGTGTCTAGACAAACAAGAGTCCAGAACACAAACCCTGTGAGGAGGGGCGGAGGGAGCTGGAGGTGTTTAGCCTGGAGAAAAAAAAAAGGGACCTTATCCCTCTCTACAACTGCCTGAGGAGGGTGGAGCCGGGTAAGGGTTCACCTCTTCTCCCATGCAACCAGTGACAGGACAAAAGAACACGGTCTTAAGCTTCAAAGGGGAAGTTCAGGAAAAAAAGGAAAAAAACTCTTCGCAGAAAGAGTGATTGGGCATTGGAATGGGCTGCCCAGGAAGGTGGTGGAGTCACTGTCCCAGGAGATGTTTAAAAAAAGACTGGATGTGGCTGGATGTGGTGCTTAATGCCATGGTCCAGTTGACAAGGTGATGTTAGATCATAGGTTGGACTTGATGATCTCAAAGGTCTTTTCCAACCTAATTAATTCTGTGATTCTGTGATTCTGTGATTCTTTTGTAAATGAGCACATTCTGTTAACATGATTAAAACTTGTCTGCTAACAGGAAAAGTCAATTGGCCCATCAGCTTGTATGGGGGGAGGGGGGAAGGGGCTGGTACAGAACCCTGCTCTTTTTTTATTTCTTTGCTATTCTTGATTTTAACACAAATAAAGCAATTAGTCTTCTGGAAAAATGATAGCTGAGGTTTCATTTATTTGAGAGGAGACAGATGAAATTTCTACAACAACACAGTAGCTTTACAAAAAATACAGTACTCTGTTGGCAAATTACTATTAATACAGTTTTAAGAATTCAAATTGGTATCAGATTGGTGGCAGTTGTGAGAAGCTGTGAGGATACACATTAGTTACTTTAGCAGCTATGGAAGAAAATGTAGGCCTAAGTGTCTTGCTTTTGTTTGTATCAGTCTCTGTGGCTGTTAAAGCAATAAGTATGTCTGACGTTTCATTTCAAAGAAACCTCTTTGTGACTAACGAGTTGATCTCATTACCTGCTTCTTGTATCAGTCTGGTGAAAGAGTAAATCTGAAGTTCAATTTGTCAGTCTTTCTTCTTAATCAGTCTGGAAAAAAAGTCTTTAAACTAAAGTGACTAATTCTAAAAAAAAAAAAAGAAATGGAAAAGTAGATGTTCTTATCTTTTGAAATCTGGGCTCTAGCTGGGAGCTACATTTTTTTATTAAAATACCTTTTATAAGCCTAAGATATTAACTAGTCTAGAAAGAACATTTATCAAAGCTGCAGTTAGTCTCTGAAAAGCAGTTAGGTTTGAGGAAAATGAAATTAAATATGAAAATTCAGTGCCGCTGTGGAATGATCCCAAAAGCAGTGCATGGTAATATGAAAGTGCTGGTATATATTACAGTAGTTTAGCACATACCACACAGAACAAGTCGATACATAATTATAATTAAAGTTTCTTAATTGTATTCCTACATTATTATCACCAAAGGCCAAGAATCAAGAAACCTTCACTCATATATGTGAGTCTCCTTCACTAAAGCTGATGGCCCTTGGGAATAGAGGCAGCCACAACAGAGTGAATCTGAGCACCAGATACTCTCTTGGTTTGCTGCTAAGTCTTCTATATCACTCCACTTTGTAAAATATGACCACTTAAGAATGCATTGTATGTGAGCTAAACTAATGGTAAAGAATTTCAGTTTCAAATAAGAGGATAAGAGTACTCTCAAGAGTAGGACACTACTCAAGCAGGAGAAAATACAGGTATTATCAAAACAGCAATATTCAAACTGAGTCATTGAGTAAGGAACAGGGCAAGATGGAGTGACTTGAATGAATATAAGAGCAAAAGATAGTGGACAAATTGGGAAAGAAAAAAGGAGTAATTTATGGCATCTGTTGAAAGAAGAGAGAAGTCGAAGACTCATCAAGGTTACCTCAAAGACACTCAGTCAAAAAAGGACCTGAATTGGGAAACAACTTAAAGTGTCTAAGTACAAGTCTCTCAAGGAGTACCAAAGATTTCAAGGTGAGATTAAGCAAACAACAGGAGCTAGAAATGAAAAATGCAACATTTAATATAGAAGTAATATTTCAAGTGTTCATGCATATTTAGTCATTTAAAGTTCAAGTTTTGAGTAAAATAAACAAATATACATTTTTCCCTGTTTTATATTATTATATATAGGATATCTTTGAGTCAATTGTTTCATCTTCACAACCACGATGTACAGGAGAAGCTTTTCAGAAATGAAAGTTGAATAGGACATATTTTTACAAGAATCCAAAGGAACACGTCAGCTTATTCAATCTTTTTAAAATTGTTTAAAAAAATGGCTTTGCATTCTGTAATGACCTAAGAAAGCATGGGGAAGAAATCCATGTGAAAATGAGTGATGAGTAAAAATTCCATACAACAAAAAGAAATTCCACGTTTGGAGGGGAAGGTTTGCTAAACACAGCACTGAGCAGTACCTGCCTGGCCCCTGGCATGGCCACTGACCCGGGTGGGGCTGTGCAGCCCAGGGCTCAATCTGGTACATTTGTTCTACCTCACTTGTCTTCAGCAAACTCTGCCTTCAGTTCCTGCCACCCCATCCTTCACTGCCTGTGCTTCACTCAGCAACCAAATTTGTGCCCTGCCCGTGGCATATGTGAGTGGGGAACTTCTGCAGGATTTCTTCTTTCCTGCCCTATCTTTAGCACTTTCCCCACCTTTTTTTATGTTACATCCTGAGAGCTGGTGGCAAAAACTTACTAGGCTTTTTGATTTGGATGCCAAATTAAATTTTCTTCTAAAACTTTGGCTTTTTTAAAGCCAAATTTCATCTTTCATAATAGACCAAGTTTATAGGGTTTCCAGCACATTCCTGGAAATGAGGCAAGGATGAAGCTGGAATACATTAATGGAAATGTAGCCCATACAGAGAATTTAAATCATCAGAGAGAAAACAAATAAGAGTAAACAAATAGGAAGCTCCAAGACTGTAATTGGAGTGAGGTTATTGTTGTCCCAAAATAAAATTTCTTCATTTCATTTAAAAATGAAGATATTCCAGTTAAGGACAACTTTACTTGTGATATTCCTAAATTGGTAACAAAAATGTTCAAGCAGTATCCTATCTTCACACTGACAATATATTTCCATGTAGCAACCCTATGCCAGAAAGTATTTTGACAGAAAATTGCTAATGAAACCTTCCTTTGAGGATAGAAATAAAATTTAAGAAAAAACAACTACAACAAAACCAAAAGAAGAATAATATCAGCAGAAAACAGGTTTAAATGCATAATTTCACAATTTTACTAAAAATATGTTTGCAGCAGACACATGAGATTGAGAGACACCAGTGGAGGTCGTTTAGTTCAGTCGCTCACTCAAAGCAAAGCAAGTGATGTTGGTGACAGAATTTCTTTCTCTTTGTCAGGAGGAGAATGGTGTTGATTCTTTCTTCCCCCCAATATGGGGAAGATGAAAGATTCATTCTTCTCCTGTGTCTTAACATTTTCCAACATGCTTTCATGTTGCCCTCTCTTCATTGATCTTCAGCTGGATGTCACAATGTTACATGCAAACATATGATAACCAGAGTGCCAGAGATATGCTGCATATTTGGTTTTTGCTCCCTTCTTTCCTTAAAGCTGTTTTTTCTCTTGCTCACAAGGTTGCACTCCATTAAATGACCAGTAGTTTATAGAGTTGGTATGTTTGTTTTCAGCTCCTGCCACTTCAGGCAGCGTGTGCCTTCTCTCTTTCATCCTGTTTTTATCTTAGCTGTTCTTTGTCTTCAGATATCAGGCTCTTGCTTTTTGGTGATAGCAGATGCTTTAATTTTTTTATCATTCTTATTCTTAAGACAATATTATTTTCCCAGGGGTTGTAAACAATACCTTTGTTTTACTACCTAGGTTTCCTACACACTTTAAAAGGCGAGATGGTTATATTTATTTTCTGAGGGGGGAAAAAATGGAAAATTAAAAAGGTTTTCTCAGTATTAGATCAGTAACCTGATATCAGAGAAGAGGGAGGCTGAGTCATGATTTCTGAATGCTGAACTCCTGAGATTGGCCATACTGGTGATTAGGAGAAATGTTCTCAAAGGCAATAGCAAAAAAGAAAAGAAATGATTGTATGTGGTTGATTTACAAGTATGAGAATGAAACAAAGAGGCAGATGGTGGAGAAATATAAGGGCAGGAGAAACTGGATGAACATCAGTATTTACAGGAATGGTGATGAGGGAGAAAGAAACAAGGGCAGTAATGGTAAGTGAGGAACATTGTCTGTGACAGTCAATACTCAATGCGAGCCCTGTTCAATCAATATGCAAAGAAGCAGCTAAAGTGGCTGCAGCAAGAGGCTCCGGGAAGGAGTGAAAATGGCTGCAGCACACACAGCGCGCATTTGTTAATCAACAAACAGCTGGAGTCGTGCCATCCACTGCAACATGCAAAAGAGCAAAAGAGGCAGGGAGCAGCAAACAAAGGTTAAGTGACTAAAATGTGATTGATTATTAACAAGGCCAGCAAGCAGGTGAGAAGCAAAGGCAGTTCAGACTGAAGGATGAAAAGCACATTTCTTTGTAATGACAACAGAAAATACCTAACACACACACACATACACGCACACAGAGACACAGAGTTCTGAAGCCCTACTCTGCTCAGAACCCTTCCAGCCTCATGCACACCAGAGGAGCTGCAGAGTGGCTCAGGCAGGCTGGAAATTTCCCACAATAACCCATCTTTTTTGTCTCTAACTGCAAAAGAGAATTCCCTAGGGCAAATTCTGTCTTGTTCCAGGCATATCCTCAACATTCATACAATAATCCCCCTTTTAGTCCAATATTAAGAGTAGTAAGTAGGAGCTATGATTATCCACTATCACCATATACATTTTATACAGCTAGAAATAATGTGCACCCTGCTCTTTCAGTTCCTTTCAATATTCAATGCTTTGCTGTTTCTTTGGCTTTTTACCTCTCCGAGTCTTTACTTTCCTTTGTTACTTCCACTCATGGAGATTATTGTAATATATGATGAAATAAATACAACTTGCCAAGGGAACAGAGGACACATACAGACAGTATATTGCAGTCAGCCTGAAAACAAAGAGTAGAAACATTTAGTTAGATCCTTTAGAGACAAGGACAGCCACTACTAGACTTAGACTTCCTCTGGTGATACTGTGACATTTTTCTCTTATGGTTTCTTTGTTTGTTTTGGGTTTTTTGCATATGGGGTAGAGTTGGGGTTTATTTCAAATAAAGTTTTATTTGAAATAAAAAATAAAGCTTACAAATAAAGCTTACAAATAAACTGAAATGATTCCCAGAGGAGATATATTATAAGCAAAGATAAAAACGTAAACAGGTTCAATCAATTATATCAGTATTCTGAAACAGGATCTATCAAGAAATTTGTATATATATTGTATATATTTGTATTATACAACCCATAAGTTGTATACTTTGTTTGTTTAACAAGACTGCCCAGGATGGCTGTTAAGAGACAATTTCTCAGCATCATCAGGAATCTGAATATTAGCATTTTAATAGCTGAACAGGTTATGAAATTATCCACTCTGAGAAGAAAGATATAGTTAGATTGTGATGGACATAGCCCTTTTGAGCTTACAGTACCATTTTCTGCCTGGATGCTGAAATTCTACAGCACATTGCACATTTTAGGTAAAAAGTATTCAAAACCAGTAAAAGGCCCTAAGTTATTAGCAAATCTGACTTAGTTTTCCCACAGGAATTTGGAGTGGAAGACATTTAACACAGGAAAAATACCATATGCATTTCTAAGAATGATTCATGCAAAACTTTCTGTTTCTGGACTGCCATAAGTTTACACCATGGTACTATAGAATTACATGCTATAGGTTACACATCACTCCCTTTACACTCCTGCAATAGTTAAACAGTAAAGAGCACAATACAGAATCAAGTATTTTTCACAGGTTGGCTATGTTTGGAAATATATTTTAGGTAGAAACACTAGGAAAATTTTTTCCAAGATTCTTTTTTGATGATAAAACCACTAATTACTTTTGATTAAGAAATTAAGATAATACCATGTTTGTACAGGTCCTCAAAATATTTTTTTTTTCTTTAACTGGTATAACTTTACAAAAATTCATTAAATCTACATGCAATTATGTTCTCTAGCATCTTTCATGGAGTTGGAATTTTCATGAAAGAATCTCCATGAAAGCATATAAACTACTTCTTACTCTCAAAGTGTTTTTAGTATAAAGAAAGAAAGAAAAATAGCTGTTTCTCTGTGCTATTTTGCACAGTTACTTTCAGATATAATTTTCAACTAAAAAAGTTATTCCACATAATAGATTTATCTATAGACACATGGAGGCTGCATGCAGTTCCAAAACTACCATAAAAATAGACTTCAATATTCAGATAGATTGATATTATGATATCCTCTTTCACTTGCAAATAAATAAAAAAATAGTGTGTAACTTAGAAGAATAAACATTAGCAATAATGTTCAGAATACCACAAGTTTACCATTGAATTTTATATTTTCTATAACATAAACAGTGAGAGTATAAGCAGGTTGATAAATGAAAGGGAAACTGCACTCTATAAGAATAGGTGCACATTGTGTTAGGTTAAGGAAAAAAAGAGTTTTAACAAATGGCAAGGAAATTCACAAATCCTAAGGAGCTGCTTAGCAGAGTTTCATACAGGTGTACCTACATCTACAGAGGTTTGGGAGCCCTCAGTAATGATTTTCAAATCTATTTGTTAATCTCACCCCCACTGGACAGAAGGTAAGAGCCTCTAAAATATCTGACAGAAGAGAAAGAGAGCATCAATGAATAGTGGTGGAGGACTTAGGACTGTTTTTATGTTCAGCTATTGCTGGTCACTGGGATTTGGTTCATCAAAGGGCCATTACAAGCTTCACAATTGTAGAAATTCTACAACTGTAGAATTTTCACCTTAGTAAACATCATATAATACAGCTGCTAAATCCAAACCCAAAGGAAATTGAATTGGATTATTCACACTTACAGAGCAAGTTTTCAGAGGAGATCACTGCTTTTTATTTATTAACATAACTATGAATTTCTGCAGCTTGAGCAGAAGTAACTTGTTGAGTAATATGATGCTAGCAGTAGAGACTTTACAATGCCTTGTGGAGGTGAAGAGATCTAGACAGAGGCCAGGGATTTGAAGGACACTGCCACAGAGGGGAGCCTTTCCTAAAGGAAACATTAAAGGAAAAGGACTCTGAGAAGGACAGATTGCCTAGTCATTGTAACTCCCATAACGTAAAGTTCTCAAGTGAATGGGAAACAACACAGCCTCAGTGAGAAATCTTTATGTACAAAAGGAAAAATGCTAGTTATGGAGGAGGATTTCCTCATATAATTATACATATCTGTAAAATTGTAAATTTTAGCCTAGCCAGCTGCTGTGATATGGATTAAGGTACTGGAGTGTAAGGGTTTATTCAGTATTAGTTCATGGTGTTTCAACAGGCAAGAAGCTGTATGTTGAAAAGGGAGTAGGAAGAGGTATTTTTATGCCAGCTGCTTTGATACAGAAAGGGCTGAGAGGGAGTTTCCCACACTCATCTCCATGGGTCTGAACTCTTAATACAAAGTGAGAAGGTGACATTAAAAAGACATTTTGTGTGGGCTGACAAGAAAGAAAATTATGAAACCAGACAGAGGTCTGAAGATATAATGCATTGATAGATAAGCAATAAGCAGCTATGGCAATCTGAGTTCATTTCAGAAGACATAAATCAAAAAAACCTGACTCAGTCAGGACATAGGGAGATGCCATGCAGTACAGGAAAAAGGCTAATCCTGTGACCTGTCATAGTGTCAGAATTATTTTAAGGCAGAAAACATGAGGATGACTTTGAAGAGTATTTCTTGACACATGCAGACAGGTTTGCCAAATTCAAGTACTGGGGTATACAAAAGGAAGTCCTGCCAAAGCACCCCTAAGGACACTGCACTCATTATTGACCCTATGCGAAAGTTACCTCTGTATCAATTTGAGAAACTTAACCTTGTCTCCCCTTCCCCATCTTTAACTTGCCTAAAAAGAAAATGCTCTGTAAGTTATATTCCAACTACTCCAGTTGTATAGCTCCTGAATGCTTTTTTCCCCAACTTCTTTCCCTTGCAAGCATATAGTATACAGTATATAGTATATAGTAGCTACATACTATATACATGATAGTATGGTATAGACATGTTGAAAAATGCTATAAAGATAGGACAATATAATTTCTTCAGACTCTTAGGGGATCTGTCAGTTATCCCTAGAGGAGTAATATTAGGAATTAGGAGGTATGTTTCCCTGACATTCCCTTCCCCTGGGGAAGCCTTAAGCATATTTCAGGTAGGATTTTATGTGAAGGCCATATTTATATGGGCTATGTTGGCACCTCAGGAATAGTAAGAATCACAGTGAGGTTTATAAAAGCATCCAATTTAACGGTGGATTAAAATTTCAAACCTAGGCTGAAAAGCAAGGGGGGAAAAGTGAAAATAAGACTCTCACAATATTTAAACACTCTAAAGAGTCTCAACTAAATCAAATTTAAAAGCATGCAGCACATAAAAAAAAACTATGTGCTTTCTGTTCCTACATTATCTATGAGTTTGTGAAAATTCCACCTTTAACAGCTGTCACTTTTTGATTTTGACAAAAAATGCAAATGTTTCAGTTCTAGAAATAAATGCAACATCATCTTACGTTTTTTGTATTAAGTATGAAAATATTTTGGCATGTAACACTATTCTTCTGGTCACTTAGGAGCAGTGGCTGCCAAACATTTTATGAAGTCAGTGAATTGACTGGACTGTTTCAGTGATCATTGATGGCTGCTACCTATTTCACTCTCTACAGTTGCTGCAAAAATTATTATCTAACTAAGACAAAAATAATGTTAATATCCCAGAGTTCTGTTGCAAAGTAAAATGAGTGAAGAGGCAGCTTTATGTTTGGATCCTATTTGAAACATTATTCATGACATTTTCCAACAAAAGTTGCAATTAGTGTCATGGACGTTGCTGTCATTGCAATGCAAACACTTTGTTTCTTGTCTGTCAAAATCAGAGCAGCTGTCACAATTTAACTAAATTGAAAAGAATTGTAATTAGAAAGCCCTACTTTATAAAATTTCTCTTATAGTTTAGCTAAAGTCAAAGTAGTAATTATACAGATTTCAGTCAAAAATGCAGTCTTTAAACTTTTAAAATAGAAAATATTGTGGTTTTTGCTTTTCTGACTGCCAAGAGCAATTAGAAAAAATGGGAGTTAACTGAGATTAAAATATTACTGTATATCCTCAGTATTAAAAATTAATACTAAAAAAATATTAAATTACATAGATTGTATATAATCCTCTATCCCTTAAGTTTTTTCTGTATAGGAAATGGATGCATTTATGCTAGAACTAATAATGTGTAATGGGTACAATAAAGGGACATTTAGAATTAGAGACGGAGTTTGCAACATAATTTTTCAGGTACTCAGAGACACAGATTCCACAAGAAAATTTTTGTTCTTAAAGAACAGTAAATGATGCTGAAAAGCATCTAATGCAGCTATAGCCCCAAAATGTTGCTGGTTTGGGCAGAATAAGTAGGGACAGTTAGTTTTAAACCCTTCATCCAACTAATATCTCTATGGGGCTGTTTAACAACATAGTGAAGGCAGTGTGGTATCATAAAATTTATGAAAAGATTTGCAGCTGTGATTGGCTTTATTAATTTATTAATATAAAGCAGGCATTTTAATTAGTCTAAATGTCATTTAAACTGTACAACCATTAATTCTTAAAAATAAAATAACTTTCAGCAAATTCCTTTCCTCTTTTTTGCAATAATTTGCAAATATTTCTGCTTCTTAAAAAAATCTTTTTAAAACTTACCCTTTGTTGTTTAGCAAGTCATTATTCAGACAATTTTTTTGCTATTCACTTGCCTTTAATCTCAACAAATTCACCAGAATTTTTTATAGAGTAAGAAATAGACTCAGCAAAATATTAACGGTCAGGTCTGTGTCCAAAAATTTCTGCAGAAAGATAACAAGGCAACTGAATAATAAGGGAGTAAAACTTCTTCATGAACAGACATAAATGTTTGAGTTTGTTGAATAAATTACTGGCTGCTATTCATTTTTTTTTATTTCTAGATATTCTTGATTTATTTCCCATTTGAATGCTCATTTCATCTTTTTAAATATATTTCTGTCTCCCTTTATACAAAAGCCCATCTTTTCAAAGTTAAACATATGAAATAAAAGCACACAGAATTATCCAAGTAAGTGACCTGGTTTTTGGAAATGTTGAGACTCAGCTCTCAGTGTGATCAATATATATTGATTCTACATACTACATTCTCTTTATGCAGTTGAAAACATACCAATATTGCCATGCAGTATTTCATCAGGAAGCTATAAAATTTCTTATATATCTGTATTATTGACAAACTAAAAATAAGTGTCCAACTATAATCCCAGTGGTGTATAATCTTAGTAATGCTCAGCACTAATTTTTAGAGTTTGAATTAGAAAATTTATTTATGTATTCTCTGAAAAGCAACAAAAGTTTTCAAACAGAATGCTATAGAAAGAGCTTTGAAAATGCCTCTTACCTCTCAGACAGTTCACTTGAAATATTTTTTCTTAGAGATTTAGTTATAAACAATATTCTACATGTAAGAAATGTTATAATCATATTCTACATTTCATGTAAGAACATTTCCTCTGTGACACCAAGTCACTGATCCTAAAAGGTTTGTTATGTTTTGCTCATATCATTCTTACCATCCTGAAAATGCCATAACTACCCTTACCTTATAGCTCTTACTGGATTATAAACTGGAAAAATCGACATCCTATCTCTGTTAACCTTTGGCAAAGCTTGAGGAACTATTTCTTGCTCATGAAAAAGCCATCTAATTGCTAATCTATAATCCTTTTAATATGCTCTACGTTGTGGATTGATCTATTGCCAGCTGACCCAGCAGCGCCCATGGCTATATTAATCCTATTATTCACATGTTCCAATGGAACTCTTTAATGAAGTCTGAAAGGCTTGCATACTACTGATATTAAGGATGGTTACACTTGTATTGCACCTAATTATGGAACACTCTATTGTATCACCTAATTGTGCAAATTACTTTTTTTCCCAAGGCATAATTTATTTCAACAACGAGCTTTATCATATTGTTTTCATCTCTGTTCTTTTTTTTTTTTTTTGGAGGCAATGACTTATTTACAGCTTCAGTGCAATGTTTTTAATATTATAATAAGTATTACATTGCTTGACCATACTAAAAATAAAATTAGCAAGGTAAAGAAATACGTTCTGAAAAACAGGAGTCATAAACAGTAATATCTTGTATAATTAGAATTTAACTAGAGGATTACTCAAAAAACAATGACAAATTGCTAGACCTTAAAATACTCTTTTATGAAAGCTGATTTAACAATATTATAGACATGTAGAAAAAGAAACTAATGAAACATGCTAATAACAATGATGCTCTACTATCAGCCATAGTTCTTTAATCTTGACTCTGACTTTCTTCCTCACAGAAAATACAGTAACAGTATGGTTTGGATTGCCTTCTCCTTTAGGAGTTTGAAGCAATTCACAGCTGTTGTGGCTGATATAATCACTTTCAGTGTCCCATACTAAAAAACAAATCTGCCTTTCCACTTCATGCATTGCACAGCAACTAAGCACATCATCTGTAAGTACAGCATCAAAAAAAAAAGGTTTTAATCCAGCCATCTGTAATCCAGTGCAACTTTGAAAATAAAGGCCCCTATTCCCTTCACTGATGTCCTTCACTGAGTTTTATTATGGTTTGGGTCATGTATCTCTGCAAAACCTGCTCTGCAGTTTCAAAGGAAATCACTTACCATTCATGGTGCCATAAGAAAAACAGCCTGTTCACTCGAGAAATCACTCAAACCAATTGTCACATGTTTCCCTGTCAACCATCCCAAGAAATAAGGATGTCAAGAACACAACCTGTGTTTTCTGAACTGTATCTCTGGTATGTTGTCATGTCACCCCAGCTTGGCAGTAGCCTGTATTTGCATTTTATTGGTAATTAACATTTTATTATTAACCCTTAATAATTAAAGAATAGTAAGCATGTTGTAATGTCTCAGCTGTTGAGTGATCAGCAGAATGCACGCGCTCCTCACTGGTAAAACAGAAATATCAAAGCCTAAACTGAATAGTAATCTTCAGCTACCTGAGCTTTTTCTTTTAGGTCTGTTTCAAAATATTAAATCTATCCCATGCAGCATAACCTTAGACAAGTAATGTAACAGTGGAGTATTGATTACTTTCTTTGTCTTGATAAGGTTTATGTATTTATACACAAATACAAACTCACAACAAAATATACTTACGATAGCCAGTTTGTACTTCACAATATTGTGCAACTAACTTTTGCTTGTGCTTCCTAAACACCAGAAAAAATGAGGATGAATGCATGTTGTCTCTGAAACACTTCATTAAGGTTGTCTAATTGGAATGCCACTTAATTATCCAATATAATGGCTACAAGTGCTTATAAGACATACAAATACTCATAGACACATGTCTAATTCAGGATAATGTTTTAAAATGCACTACATTGGTGGCTTTGGGTGTCATAACTGTAAATAAAACTGCAGCAGCTGCACATTACTCGTCATGTGTGAGTTTTCTTGACAAAATACTGGTCTCACAAAATTCTCTCAAAAGAATAATCTCCTCTGGCAAGAAGTAGTGCTTTCTTAGTGACTTTCTGTCAGCTTTTCTTACAAGTCAGTTGCTTTCCCAGGTCATTCTGCCTAATTCCTTCATGAGCCTTTCCCTAGAGCATCCTTCTTTCTTATCTGCAAATGTATCTGAAGTTCCTGACAAAGAAATGAGAGACACTAATGAATTAATTCTGTCTTTCCATGACATCAGAAATTTGGGACCTACTTCAGAGGACTTGTGTCTTACAGCATAGACCCAGACAGCATTTCCCTCAACTAAGGGGCCAGGAGCAACTCCAAAGAACTTTTGGAGTTCTCATGCTATATTATGTCACTTCCCTATGCTGCACAACACAACTATGCAAGCTCCATGAAATATTACCCACACTACAGGAATCACTTAGAAATGAGACATACAGTGCTTAAAGAGACTTGATAAGCCAGAACTGGAGATGAAAATTTCACCTGAAGGTGCAGTGCAAACCAGATACCCACACTGAGTATTCTTCTTCCTTACCAGTAACCTCATTGTCATCCCAAGGAACTTCTGAATTAGGTGAGATTCAGCATGGACAATAATGTAACAAGCTGGGAAACAGAGTAGGTAAGAGACATAAGTGAAAAAATAAATAGTTCAACTAAGGGAAATCAATACATTATTCAACCTTTGGCAATACGTGCAATTAACTAATGTGTTCATTAGTCTGCTAACAGATTTATCAGCCAAAAGCATTCTTCCCTTTAGGATCATGAACACCACAGAATATAAGAGTCTCTGACTCTCTTAAAATAAGAGAACCATGCCAATATTTGCTATACTTTCTTTGACCAACACTAGCAAACACTCACCAAACTGGTAACAACAACAAAAAATAAACTACCCCAAAATCAACAAACTAACCAAACAAAAAAAAAAGTCATCCAACTGGTTATGCAGGAAATCAATCTTGCTCTGGTGATACCTTAGTTAAAGTTGCTTGAAGAACTGACACCAGATGCCATTAAAGCAGACAGTAAGAACCAAGTTAGGACAATCTTATCAGTCATGTAAGCTGAGAGAAAGGATATGAAAGGCCCAGAAGACCACGGATTGCAAGCAAAAATTGAGCCATCTAGGAAAATATGTACAAAAATTTACTCTTTTTTCCTATTTCAGATTCCTGAGATCCTGCCCAAATCCTTTATGTTCTCCTTTATTACAAATTGAATTATCAGCTCATTTATTTAATATCTTGTCTTTGAAAGAAACTAAAAAAAAGGTGGCTAAGATTTTTGTTTTGGAGGGAAGGAGAAGAGAGAAGAAATTATGTCTGTTATCTTAGATTTTAACTAAATTACATTGGTAGTCACTATCAGTTTGTTGCCACAGTATTTCTAAGATATCTCTGATAGTTTATACTTAGCAGCAGTATTTATGCATCAATTACCTGGTATGTTATCTAGGACCTGTTGAAGTAAATTGGCACAGATTAATTTGGGTTTTAACATATTAGGTTTTTGCTCTGCTTTGGTGTGGTTTTTTTTTTTTCAATCAATTTTAACCCATCTTTAATTGCCATTAAAAAATCTTCATTTACTTCCACAAGGAGTAGTAACAGTTTCCTCATTTTTTAAAGTTAATGGTTACATGATCTTTTCTCTCTGGAAATTAATGAATTTTTAACTCTGCAGGCTGTCAATTTGTAGCTGGAATGCTGCTGAACTAGACTTCAAACACCTTTGCAAGAAGGATTCATAAAGTTTCTATTGTTGAGGGTACAGTTAGAGGATCTGAAAGAGTGAAAGCCATTGAGATTCTTCTGCTAATTTATTGATAAGCTCTCTTAAAATTATCAGATTCAAAGGTGTCTTAAATAATTTATCTGGTTTTTGCTGGATTACATCTGCTAATTGCTTTCTCCAGAAATATGTATTAGAATTCACATATCACTGGTTCATCACAAGGATTTAATCCATCATAAGTATTTGCAAGTGCAAGATGCGATGCTTCTCTGTACAAAGCACAGAAGCACGAATATTAATTTTCCCAAAAAATGAAACTAACTGGCCACTGTATCTTTTTCCTGGTGGTGTACTGTGCTCCTAATTTCTATCAAAATATCATGAACAAGTCAATATTCAGAAAATAAGTGACAGTAAATTTACAGATTAAGCACCCATTACAAAGAACAGCTCAACTATATTTAGAAGCCCAAAATCAAAGTTAATTGTAAATTGTCATAACTATCTGATTTGGGAGTTGATCGATCAAACAAACTTAAGCAGCAATATATCTCATGGAATTGTGAAAACCTTGCGGCAAAGCCATCAAACAAATAGCAACATTAATCAAAAATGGCTCACTGCAATAAGTGAAGGTTTAATAAATATAAATGGACTGAAGCAAAACACTTAGTTAACCCTACATGCTCTGCTGAATCAGCAGACTACACCATAGGTTGTTCTAGTAAAGCATATTTGTATCATAGAGTAATTGAATGGATCAGTTCCTATGGTGTCACCGGTCTATTTATTTGCGAATAAAATTTTAGTTTGGAAGAAGAGAAAGAGGTAGACTGTTCATTTGCAGCAGATAAAAATAAATATTTTGTTTATGCTAAGCCAGTGGAAAAAATATTACCTGAGGATAAATTTAAATATTTTCAGGAAAGTCTTATAATTTTTCTTAAAATCCGACCGAAAAATGCCTGTCCAGATAAAAGTTGACATAAAGGTTAAAAAACATTTAATTTTTTTGGGTCATATATATTTTTGTGTCCTTATTTTATACTGAGCAGACTTATCAGTGATTTTTGTTTGGTTAGTTTTTTTCCCCAGGCTAATTCTAGAGAATATTTCTTTACAGTCTAGTTATTCTGAAATACAGTTAGTGCTCTCAATGGACTATAATGAGTTACACTGTGCAAAATCTATCCAGGAGAAAAAGTTCACACGTTGAAAACATCAACATCTTTAAAACGAGTCAGTTTGGAATGTACTTTACTTCAAGACAAACTTCATTAATTGAGTGGGGGGTTTTCCGCTCCTTTTGGTTACATTTATGCTCCATATAAATCATCAATAAAAAAATGTGGTACAATGGAAAAAAACCTTTCTCAACATGATAGTAATGCCTTTTCCTGGTCTTAGGAAACTGAGAGCCAGACACAGTTAAGTGATACAGGGGTTTTGCCTTGGTATTTTAATAAGAATCCTTACTGGTGCGTTGTTTCACCAAGGTGGAATGCGCCACGATGTGCATACACGATAAATCACGTTTACAAGTTAAAGACCTTACAAATTAGCACATCTAATAAGGATGCCCCATTTGGAGGCCTGGACGAATGGCATGGTATTTCCCCGTTCATGGAATCCCCCTCTGGATGGGCCAAAGCTCTGTTTTCCAAGATATGTTCTAGAGAGGACCTTGGTTTCTCAAATTAGTGTAGGGTTTTCCAGCCTCCTCTTATGAGGCTTTTAGGGTGCTAGGTTTCCTGGCCTAACAGAATACTATGGCTATGCCAAGTTACCAGACTGAAGGAATTACAAGTATGCCTGCTGAGAATACTGAGGATACATAAAAGTTATATAAAAGGTATATAAAACAAAAGGCAAAAAATCACCTTGGCATCAATAGAAATAGATAACATCAATTCAACCTCAAGAACAATTCTTTCATTGCATTAAGATAAACTTGATAAAGTCTGTGCACAGGTCAGAGTCTAATGCACTATGAACCAGGCAGAGGACATGCAGCTAATCCAGGCCATGAAGTCTGTGATATTTTTCTTAAAAGAACTATGGCTGAAAAAATATAAGGGTTAAGATTATAAGAGTATCTGGAAGGACACAGAAATATGGATTAAGAAATAAAAAAATCTGCGTAGGATGGACACTGGGCCTGGAGGGTTACGATTCAGTGCAGGGAAAATTGAGAAATGAAAGAGCTGTGCAAACAGTGTGTGCTGTGGAGAAAAGCAGCATAATTTTTCCATCTTCTAAGCTTCTGAACTAGCAACCAGAAGAACTTTTAAGCATGCACTACCCCAAAACAATGTACGGCAGTAAGGTGAGAATAGGCAATCCTCAGATGAGTCTCCTCCCATTTCCAATCCATCCCACCAGTTTCAGGGTCCTGTGGAGGCTACTGCTGCTATGAGTTAAAACTTCTGGCACAGGGAATTGTCATATTTCATTTATACCCACGTGTTTTGAATGGCTCCCAAGGCCAGTAATTGTGTGTGGGAAAAAACCTATTGACTCAGTCATATAACAAAGAATTTGTTTCTTTTTTTATATCTTCCTTTTCCGCAGTAGGGTTCTATTAAACTTTTCAAAGTATTCAAAAGACAAATGATGGAAATACAGTTAGAAATTTAATTATTGGGTCAAATATTTAAATTCCTGGAGACCAAAATTAAAACTATTTCTGAATTCAAAATAGGCACTTGGTCACCTTTTTTCATATTGCAAGAGTATTCTGACAAGTTGTCTACTGGTTAGGGTCCAACAGATGGTTCTTGTTAACACCCTCTCTCTCTCAGTTTTGAATGATTAGATGTACAAAATAATTTCCAGTACTGTAAAAACTCTACATGATACATATATGTCAGGTAAGAATTTTAGAAGAAAGTGTGTCAGATGAAGTAACTGGAAATAAAATAAAAATTAAATTAAAAATAAGTTAAAATAAATTTCCTGATCCTTAACAAAATAGATGCAAGTTAAAAAAAAATCACAAAACTTATGAAACAAGAAATTTAAGAAAAACAATTTATTTATTAATCTGCAAGGATAAGCTAGTTAACTAGTTAAAATAATGTATCATGAAACAGGAAAGAAAAAAGATTGTAATATGTCTGAAAAGCAGTATCACAACTAAGTACATAAACCTAAGTCAGAGTTATAATTTTAATTGAAAGATTCACCTTTGCAGCTTTTTTGTACTTCTCTGATGAGCATCAGAACTAACAGATCAGAAAATAGCCATTTTGTTGAACATTTTCTCCCAGTCTTAGCTGACCAAGCAGATCCATTTTGACACAAAGTGATTGCTTTTCTTCACCTGCATAGTTTCAATGTAGCATTGGGCACAGAAATTCCACTGGAAGGATGCCTGTGAATTTTGATGTTCCCTTTGGGATGGTGGAGGAAGTGATGGGGGTGACTGTGCTGGCTCCAGTGGACAGGTTTGTCGCTTGTTGC
Source organism: Passer domesticus (assembly GCF_036417665.1). NCBI lineage: Eukaryota > Metazoa > Chordata > Aves > Passeriformes > Passeridae > Passer > Passer domesticus. The sequence goes on along the minus strand of NC_087474.1, from coordinate 25,278,575 downwards.
TCTGATAAGGTCTGGTTCTATGTGATATCAGCTTGATGGATGTTTGGTTCGTGTGGTGAGTTGGCATCCTCAGAATGTTCAAATTAACAGAATTTTCTTTATTAGAGGGAGAAATGAAGAAAGATATTTTTAAAATACACTGTTCCAGTATCAGTTGCTATCATTCAATGATTTTCATACACATCAGTTTATGTTATACCATGTGTGAAGGAGTGTAGGGGGATGCCCCCAATGAGAGAGGGGCAAACTAGTCTTTGTCCCCCAAAAAAGGAAGGAAGCCCAGAAGTTTCTCCCAACCATCAGGTGAAAAGCCACCTTATAGGGCCCCAGAGACTTCACTAAAACCTTGGGGTCACCTAATTGGATGGAAGCCAAAAGGTCCCGCCTGGGCCATAAGGTAGAAAAAGAGAGAACAAAGAAACCACGAGGCTTTTGTGAAAGTGTTTCTACCAGGCTCAGACCTCTGTACCTGGATCGGATTTTCTGTTTATTGTTTTTCCTTTTATTAAACCTTTCTGTTTCTAACACTGCAGCAGAAGCCATCCTGCTCATTATTTGCCTACAAAGGTAATAGCTAAGCTATCCTTCGGGTATTAGGTTCCCTTTTAAGGGCTCATAAAACCCTGGCCCGACAAAACAGAACCTAATACATGTGAAAACTAGAATTACAGAGTTTGTGGTGTTTGTAATGTGTTTGTCCACTGCTTTCTACTTTAAATTCGTACATAATATTAAAGCACTGAGAAACTGGAAAATACATACATTAAAATTGCTACCTGGTGTGATGATTTGTGCTCTATGATAAGGTTCTTAAATGTTTGAGCTCAAATTTCTGTGAAAATATGTAATAATTTGGAATCTTTCCACTACATGGACACAAACCCTTGTATTTACCGAAGTTTGTCTGGAGGGAGATATCAAACTGAAAACTTTTTAATACTAGTTATCGTGAGAATTTATTGAAAGTTTTTGTTGGAGGATGCTGGACTGCTCTGTAAAGAGTCACTGTCTCCATGACAAGACATGAGCCACAGTATTAATTTATTTTATAGAGGACTGGAATAAAATTCCCAAATCTTATTCTTCCATTTTCTATGCTATTTGTTATTGTGGTTTAAATCTATAATTTTGATTTGCAAACACATTTAGATCCAAAGAATCTTTCTGTACATTTCTGAATTTATCTCCCACACTGCAACAGTTCCACAAAGTAGTTCATTTCTAAGGGAATTCTTTCTTATCATCTCTGGTCATAAGTGTAGTAAATAGTCATCGGGGGAAAAGCTGTCTCATCCACTGTAAGCAGGTATCTCAAAATGGAGATCTTTGAAGATTCCAATGAAAAAGTATATCTTCTAATGATATTCACCTTCTTCAGCAGATCCCAGGAGAGGAAGATGAAAATTCAGGGAGGAAAGAGTCTTATAAAGACTGTTGGTTGATTTTTACTGAGTAAGGTTTTACTGATCAGGACAGAAAGTGCATGTGTTTTTAACCACATTAATTGGTCGTTATTTGTAAACACTGCTTTATACTTTAAAGACAGCCACTTGATTCATTGTAAAGCTTACTCTTGCATGGAAAATAAAGACTTATGTTTCTGACAGTTCTTTGACTAATGTTTTGAAGAAATTAATTAAATAACTAAACATAAATTGTTGCATTTTCCTGTTATAATTTGGTCCATATTCCAAGAGTAGTTTAGTTTTTTTCAAAATCAGTACAATAAAAATAAATATAGGAAGAAAACACAGATATACACAGAAAAAACTCCATTACAAAACCCTTGAAACCTCAGAATACTTGAAACACAGAAACATTTCCAAATATTTCAAGTTCTTTCTCTCCTGCAATTTCTTACCTCCTTAAGGGCATCAGCTTTATGACAGCACCTGCTAAATCACAGTTATATGTGTAAACTTTGAGGTAGAAAATGGCTTCATGGCAAAATACAGAATTTGTTTTGACATGGAAAGAGAATATTGATTCCTCATAATATAGAGTACTTAGACAACTGAAAGCAGAGTAAGACCTAGTCACTGAAGTGAGCAAAAAGATCATTGATATCCTCGTGTTTTATATATTTTAAGTAAATATATAAATACATTATTTTATAATTGTACCATATACATTTAAAGAAAGTATCTGAATTATATATGGAACTTTTGTTTAGAAAAAGCCAATTATTCACCCTGGTATTTTCCAAGATAAATACTATTGCAAATAGTGAAAATAGGCAGAAAATATCATTTGAGCATGAAAACAATCTTAAATAGAAAAAAGCCCAACATTTTCTATTTCAGAATATTTCTCATCTTCCTATTAAACATTATCCACTTTCTCTAATGCAGAATTCAATTTCCAGCACAAAAGAGATAAAACACTGATAATGGTAATGGATATTAATCTGAAATGGAGTGAAGAAAAAAAAGAAACATGCATTAATATATGCTAATGCTAGTGTTTGCAAAATATCAATAATATCATGTTTTTAATGTATTTAGGCAAACTGAAAGCAACTGACATTAACAACAGATTACAACTCCCTTTATTTTCTATGTCCTCGTATAATTTGCATGCTGAGATCATTATGTTTCTTGACACACATTTGCAATGAAAATAACAATGAAATAAATTGAACTGGTACTACTGAAGTGGGCACTAGTGTACTGCAGCACATTATCTCTCAGGTTTTGAGCCTCAAATATACCCCAAACAAAACAGGACACACAGTATCATACGTCCTAGCTTACCCCTCAGAGTTCTCCTAACACACAGAGAAACTGCCAATATGCCCTTGTAAAATATATTGCATTAAACATGTCAATAGCAAACATTATCAGCTTAATGAAACAGCTGTTCAGGATTCCAAGTGGATTGAATGACACTGATAGCTTCATTCACAAGTAATAGTCAATATAAAATATGATTTTCTTAATAGAGCAGAGCACAGTATTGATAATTAAATAAACTTTTAATAATGAATCTGTCACAGAGCAAGAAGTGCCATGAATCATTCATAGTTACATGCTTGAGGCAAAAAGTGAAAAATGGCTGATTTTTTTCAGTTTTTTTTTCTGGCCAGATTTGCTTTTCCAAATTAGCTGGCCAAATCAGCTGAATGAGGAGGTCAAATTTTTGACAGGGTTAAAACATCATGGGTTTACATCTTTTAAATAAGGTGGCAGTACAGCTGTAATGTTCAGTAAATTATTCAAGATTATTTAAAGCAAGAACCTATGATAGAATTTACATGAGGTTTCCATTGCAAAGCTGTAGTAAATAGGTGTTCTTAATAGTTCACTGTATATAATTCCTATGAATATGCATTCTTTCTTCAGTTCAGTCCAGTCTGGAAGTGTCTGACTTGACTTGGGGTAAGAACTGAACACAGCACAACTGTGTTTTACCAGGAAATCTCTGAGGTTTCTAAAAAGATGGCCTGCTAAAGAGACCTCAGACAGGCACCTCACACAAAGCTGTGTAAAGAGACAGAATTTACTCAAAAAAAAAAAAAAAAAAAAAAAAAAAAAAAAAAAAACTGGGGGAAGATGAAATGTTGTGTTGAGCTTGCAGATGACACAAAATTGGAGAAGACAGTCAACAGGTTCAAGGGCAGAACTGCAACCCGGTGCAGAGTCTGGAGGAATGGTCAACAGGAGCCTGATGAAATTCAGCAAGGACAAATGCTGAAGCGCACACATGGGAAGGGAGATTGCCTTGTAATGATACTGACTGGGAAGAAGCTCTGCTTAAATGTCCTGGAGCAGTTTGCAGAAAGTGAGTTAGGTAAGCATGAACTCAGTGATAGTTATTGGTACTGAAAGGTTATAAACTGGTACTGAAAGGTTGTAAACTGGCCCTTGTATTTTTTGTACAGTCTGACTTTGTTGAGTTTTTGAAGATGAAAACAGACCAGGCAGAATAAAAACTACTCAGTTAAATAGTCAATGAAGACTGGAAACAGTGCTAGAGACCTTCTTGGATAAGACACTGCCCAAAATATCTTGAATGCTCCAGACTCTACTCTGCTTTTTTTCTGCTCATATTACAAAATTAGATAAATTAGCTTGCACTGTGCTCCATTCTGCTGAGACTGGTTTTCTTCCAGGTAACTCACTGGCAACTTACTTTACCATAGTAACACAATTGCTGCAAACTGCAAAAGAAGAACAACTCAAGAGAGAAACTGCTCAGTAGATAATTGGTGATCTCTAGTATCGGTTCATCAGTGATGTGTCAAGCATCACTGCTGTGCAGCACAACTCTATGTGTGTTCCTATAGAACTGTACACTTTGTTTTCTGCAGGACTGAAAGGCAGAGTTAATAGTTTTGCAAAGACATTTTCTAGTCTGTCTCATATTCTTTCTCTTCTGTGCCATATTTCTTCAGTTTCTTCTTCCCAAAGGATTTCCTTCCTTACAATCAGACACATATGGTGAGTAATGCAAGTAGCTCTGTATTATACTCACGTTCTCAATTAGTTCCTCCCTATTGAAGAAGCAGATCCAGGACAGTTTCTCCTCTGGTTGCATTTTCCACTTTCTGGATCATAAAGCTGTCTTCTCAGTATTCTTGGAACTACTTTTGTGTTTTACTGTCTTCATTACCTAATGGGTTTCAAAATGGTTATTGTTAAGTCCCTCATGAATATAGTAGCTTTTGCATTTTAACACTTCAAGGGCTGATGTAAGAATTTTCCATTCCAAGTCAGGTGACCTATAACAAACACACACCATCATATCTTCATCATATTCGTTTATTTTTTCCAAAATATACAGTATGTCTAGCTGGTGCTGGGGTATTTTCCCCTCTTATTTTTCTATTTAATGATTCAAATAGTTTATATTATATAGCTGTATTATCACTTTTAAAATTTATTTTGTATTTTGTATTTTAATTATCCTCTAGGAATATGCTGGTTTATGTTATTTCCTCTTTTGATGTCTTAGTACTTTTCTTGCCCTTTCTTTCTCCTGACACATGTTGCATCTTTATTTTCTACTCTTTAATCCAAATAGCCTAGAGCAACTAAAAGATTTCTTTTTTCTTTCAACTGAAAATTAAGCATTTTACCCTATGGGCTTTGCCAGAGAAGATAAAGATCTTTGTCATCTATTTGTATACATTCCTTTAAGAAAGCATGTTCTGTATATCAACTAACAGATACAGTAAGGCACGGTAGTTGCTAGGAGAATTTTTCACTACAATAACAGAACAAATAGTGATTTGTCTGAATATAATTTATGGCTTCCCTAAGGCTGCAGTAAATTATGCATCTTCTTTTACTCACAGAATGTCTTACAAATGTCTACTGAAGATACTTCTTTTTTCAACCTGTATTTTTTTCCTGAAATACTTCATTTTTTTAATACAGAGAGAAATATATCCATAAGAATGAATAACATTATGGGGTTTCTTGTTAAAGCTAACATACACCATAAATGTGGTTTCCTAATACGTACACTCTGTAAAATAACCAGCTTCTAATTTCATTTAGTGATCGTTAATTTTGAATTATTATGGAACATAAAGTTGGTCCATTCCTTCTTCCTTCTCACCAAGGGTATTAGGACATTTTGTAAGCAACTGAAGTGTTTAGGAGAATCACAGAACGGGTCCCATTGAAAGGCGGCCATCTGGTCCAACCTTCCTGCTCAAGCAGGGTCATACTAGAAAATGAGTGCTAAGTTTTCAGAAACACTTCTAACTTCTTTGGGTAATTTTAAAACATGCCCTTTGGCATGCCAAAAATCAAGCCAGAGTAATTTATCTTTTTTTTAATGGGTTTCCTTTTACAGAGAAGGGTTCTAGTAAACTCCCTAGAAAGAGAGCTCAAATTTTATGTTGCACATCTTGATTATAGAGTGAAGTATCAGCCACTGTCGCTTGCTTAATAGTTTTTGCTTGTCAGAACTGACTTACTGACATCACATACCTCTACTAAAATTTTTGGGAAACTTCACATCTTTCAGCTTACAGACTGCAAAATTAATTACAGAATAGCGCTATAATGCACCTATAGAATAAATTTGTTCCGAATGAATGGAAAATTACACAAATTTAAAAAAAAAAAGTCTTACATGAATCACAGTTACAACTTCCAACAAGTTCCAGAGCTCTCAAAACAAAAGAGCATTGAGAAAGTAAAGTCACAAATAACGAAATGAAAGTTTGAGCTCTCTAGAATATAATTTTGCAGTGTCCAAAATTTAAGGATATTCACATTCTTTAGCAGGATGAATTTCAATATTTTTAAGTATAGTTTGCTTTCATGGTATTAAATTTAAAGATACAGGTATTTGCACCCATTGAAAATGTAACTGCATTTTCTACATTGAGACAATATGGAGTCTGAAGGTAGTGGTATTTTTTGACGAACATAAAACATAATGTCTAAGGTGATGAGTGACAAAAATGACATTAAAAACCATGATAAAAACTTACAGTAAGAAAATTTATTATTTAAATGATCAAAGAATTTATTATTTATGGAAAAATGCACTTTTGACCTTATATTTCTAAGCCTATATTGTCCTCAACTCATGGCAAGGCATAAAAGGCTGAACAAATCTGAGAGCTTATGTGAATTAAATTATTCATTTCAGTCATAGAGCAAGTGCAGTAAATTATACTAAATGCAGAACAAGACGGCAGAAGGCAAAGAAAATCACTCTGAAAACTGACTCTTATTTTAGAAAGCAAAATGGTCTTAAAGTTGCACAGCAAATATTGAAGTAAAATCACAACCATATTGTGTAGGTTATCTATATTATTCCAATATATGATTGTAGCAGCTTGCCCCTGGCTGGATATTAGGTGCCCACAAAGATATTCTACCACGCCCCTTCTCAGCTGGGCAGGTGAGAGACAATATAAGGGAAGCCTCATGGATCAAAATAAGCACAGGGTAAGTAACTCAGCAGTTACTATCATGGGCAAAACCAATTCAACTTCAGGAAATTAAATATTTAATTTTATTCTTCAAAATCAGAATTAATTCAAAAGAAAGCAAAATCTAAATCTTAAATCATCTTCCACCTGCTCCTCCCTTCTTCCTGGGCTCAACTTTACCTCCTTCCCCCAGTGGCACAGAGGTTAGGGAATGGGGTCTGCAGTCAGCTCATCACACATCATTGCTTCTGCTCTTTCCTCCTCAGGGTAGGACTACTCACACTCTTCTGCTCCAGTGTGAGGTTTCTCCCACGGGAAACAGTTCTACATCAGCTTCTCCCACACGAGTTCTTCCCACAGGCTGCAGTTCTTCATTCACTGCTGCAGTGGGAGACCCCACAGGGTCACAACTCCTCCGCAGCTCCAGCCACATCTCTTCTGACCACATGGCTCCACAGGTCCTTCCAGGACCTTGCACAGCCCAAGCTCCACAGGCTTCTTGGGATGCACCTCCCTGCTCGGACATGGAATTCTGCACAGGCTGCAAGTTGATTTCTGCTCTACTGTGGACCTTCCTGGGCTGCAGAGGGACAGCCTGCCTCCCCACTGTCTTTTCCAAGGGCTTCAGGGAAATCCTTGATGTGGCTCCTGAGGCAGCTCAGCCCACCCCTTCTTCAGTGATCTTGATGACTGCAGAGCTGTTTCTCTCTTGTGTTCTCAGTCCTCTCTTATCTGTCTGCAGTTGCTGTTGTGCAGCACCTTTGTTCCCCTTCTCTATTACATTATCCCAGAGGTGCTACCACCATCACTGATGGGCTCAGCCCTGGACAGCAGTGGGTTCATCTTAGATCTGGATGGCTTTGTCTCCACTGGAGATTAGAGAAGCTTCTGGCAGCTTCTCACAGAAGCCAGCCCTGCAGCTCCCCCTGCTACCAAAACCTTGCCAAACAAACCAAGTACAAGGACTTCCTCTTAAACCTTTTCATTTAAAGGAGACAAATAGTTACATTTAAATAGTTTGGGGGTTTTTTCTCTTTTCACTGTTGGTTTGATTTTCTTAACTGACCTTGTTTAGGCATTTCAGCAGGATCATATGAGCGTCATATGCACAAACATATTAGATGAGAACGTGGCCACAGTGGACAAGGGCAAAGATGATGAAAAAATATGGACAATTGCAAAAGAATACCTTAAACTTTCATAGAGAAAGCCACTTTATCAGCTTGGTGTGGAAAACTAAATCCTCATTTATATTTTCAGGACATGTTTATTCTCTTAGGCTTGTGACATTTAGTTTTAAATTCAACACTATTCCAAATTACTCTGGGAGTTTTGACTTGCTATTCAAGAAGTTTGCAAATATTAGCTAGCTTTTAAGGAAGCATACTGTGCTGAAAGGTATGAGCACTGAAGAACTGTGTAGAGAATTATTTTCTTAGCCTGTGGTAAGCTGCATCAAGCCAAAACTGACTTATGAAGGGTTTTATGGGAAAAATAGAGAGCATCTGTTCAGAAGAAGCAGTAGCTCCCGAGAGAGATGAGAATTGCAAGTTCAAGACATTCATTTCAAATCAGTCAGGGCAAGGATGTAAAGTCTGTTTTTTTCATTCCATCAGTGCATGGCTACCTGTTTGCAACTACAGGATTGTAGGGGTTTTGTTAGTTTTGACAGAAACTAAGTGCTGACTAAGAGAAATCTTTCCTGACTTTAAGAAAAATTAAAATTCTGTACAATCATGTGGGTTCCTCCCTCCCAGTACCTCAGTATTTTCTACTGAAAATTTCTCAACTTCTAGTATCATTTTTATAAGCGCTGTTACTTAATTCCTGTCTTTTTCAGACTACTAAAATTTGTCATAGTACATTACAAAGGTTTTCCATCTCAGAAGGAAAAAATAGCCTAGAGTTAGTGATAAAAGATACTTCAACTGTACTGTGAAAACTAAACCATTATATGGGCTCAATATTGCCATTAACTTTTAGTTTTTACAAAGCAAATCTTCCTGGTCTCTAGTTCTTTCTGCATTTCTAAGTTATAGCCCGTCTTTAATTCCTGAATTTGAGAGAGTGATATATTGTGCACAGTTTCTCCTCTATTGTATCTTAAAGATAGTTTTCTGCAGTGTTAATATTCTCATGTGGCACACACTCAAGGAACTCAGGAGAGTCAGAGGGGTTTATAGTGACAAATGTTTTATAATATATGGAGGTTTGGAGTTTCTGCTGATTTGAAACCTAAGCCTCATACTACAAGGTCCAAGGTGATTCAAGGGAAAAATTTCAGATATTTTCAAGTTTTCCAAGTTAGTGGTTGACCTTACCGAGCAGATAGGAAAATTTTAAGCACAGACTGAGACATTGCACTTTGATCCCTGACTCAAGTAGAAAAAGGGGAAAGAATTTGACTGTCAGCTGCCAAGGAATGTAAATGAAGATTGCTGTTTTATTATTAACTTGATTGATATAGTCTAGGTAAAAGCACTCTAGAGCACTCCTGTTAGGTAGTGATATTGGGTGAAATAGCTGTTTCTCATCTCCCCAGCTATCATTATGTTAATTAAGTTAATAAAGTTACAGCCTCTAGCAGTAATCATATTCTTATGTGTGAATCTTATTCGCCTGAGGTGTTTAAATCAACACACAGGTCTTACCAAGCCCCACAAAAATCCACATTTTGTTACATGATTACCAGTTTAAAAAGAAATTTTGGGGGTTTGGGGTGTATTCAGTTACTGATACACTGAAATTTTTCCATTTTTAGGAAATATACGCAAGGGATATATACATAACTTTCAAAGTACAACTGCATCTCACTCATACAAACTCAGGTTGCATCAGTGAGGATGTTTAATGAGCCCAGGGTAGAGTAGACAATCATCTTTCTTTTTTAACACTATTTTATAGGTCATTATTTCAAATGGGTTAACCTCTACCTATTTCAATTCTTTTTATCTAATTGGACAAGATTTTTCCAAATATCCTAAAATTTCTCATTTCCACAGTGTCCAGAGCAGTTTTTGACTTTATAATTAAGAGAGTTCTTTTCCGATCTTGCTCTTAATAACTATGGTGTAATTGGATTTGAAATTAAAGTAATAGTGAGAGGAGAAAAGTCACTTAAAACTGAGTCAAATAAACATTTTTCATTCCTATCATTTAGCAGTTGTAAATTAGCCTATGGAATGCAAAAGACATGATGGAAACCTAAGGATAAACCAGCTCTATCACAGTTTGACTTGTAATAGTTGCAAAAAAATTATATTGAAATAGAAACATCTGTATAAAAAAACCCAGAAACTATTTTTGTTTAGTCATAAAAAATTTTGAGGACATCTGAAAGAAAAGACTTGGTAAACAGGTTAAGCTAGATTATTTTTACAATAAACTAGATCCACCCTTCTGAAGAATCCAATTTCAGCCGCTGTCTGAGAAAAGCAGTAAAGTAAATGTTCCTTTGATTCTACTGAGGAATATCATTATATCAGACCAATATGATTAAAAGAATTTTACACACCTAAGGATTGCTTCCTGGTTTGTTTCTTTACCTCAGTATAGCCATTCAGTATAAATGCAGAATAGAAGGTGGCAACCAGCAGAAGATGTAACAACCAGGAGTTGTGACAGGATGCACTCAACACAAGATTAATCTGTAGGCTTTGCACACTGTTCTGGAAGACTTCTTTAGGGTGGAAGGCTAGTGGATTGATGGGGTTGACAGCCCTGAAGGATGGGATGCCATCCAAATGGACCTGGACAGGCTTGAGAAGTGGCCTATGGGAACTCAAGAGGACAAACAAAGCCAAGTGCGAGGTCAGGGCAATCCCCATTATCAATACAAGTAGGGTATGATGGGTCTGAGAGCAACCTTTCCCAGAAGAACCTTGGAATGCTGGTGGATGAAAGGCTGGGCATGACCCAGCTATGTGCACTTGTAGCCCAGAAAGCCAAACATGTCCTGGGCTGTATCCAGAGCAGTGTGGGCAGCAGGGCAAGGGAGATTTTGCCCCTCTGCCCTACTCTGCTCAGAGAGACCCCACCTGGAACACAGCACCCAGCTCTGGGATCCCCAGCACAGGAAGGACATGGACCTGTTGGAGCAATTCCAGAGGAAGCCAACAAGATGGTCAGAGGGATGTATCATCTCTCCTAAGAGGAAAGGCTAAGAAAAGAGGGATTGTTCAATGAGCAGAAGACAAGGCTTATTAAGATGTGATCTTATTGTAGCTTTTCAGTACTTGAAGGAAGCCTATAAGAAATATGGGGACAAACTTTTTTGCAGGGTCTGTAGTGACAGGACAAGGGAAAATGGCTTCAAACTCAAGGACAGTAAATTTAGATTAGATATTAGAAAGAAGTTTTTTCAATGGGGGTTGTGAAACACTGGAACATCTTGTCCAGAGAGGTGGTAGATGCCCTCTCCCTTCAGGAAACATTCTTGTTGGACAGGGTTCTGATCAACCTGACCTAGTTGAAGATGTCCTTGCTCATTGCAGTAAGGTAGGAGTAGATGATCTTTAAAAGGTCCTTTCCAACTCAAACTGTTCTATGATTCTATGAAGAAACAATGAAAATTCTGAGAAGGTCTGGGTCAGAATATGTGACTAGATGCTGCTTTAGGGCATGGTCAGATATGGTGGTTGAATTCAAACTTCCTGACGGCCTTTGGGTCCACAACTGATTTGTCAGTTTGGGAAAAGAATGCAGAAAAGGAATTGTTGGTCAAAGGGACATTGTTTAAATAAGTTCTGGAAATTACCTAACAATGTTAGGTATTTCATACCACAACTGACAAATAATAATTCAGAAACCAAAAGACAAACACACTCAAAGTGCATTAATTAAAAAACAATGGTCTTATTATTTTTTATCTGAACTCATGAGTCTCTGATTTGTAAACTTATTCTGGCTGGGGTTTTGGGTTTTTTCCATAATGCCAAGTAGAATTTCTGTGGTGATATTAAGTAAAGCTCTTCCATGTCCATCTATGAAATACAACAGAACAATCAGTGATAGACTACTAGTTGCAATGAGACTTTCAGTTGTAATGAGATGGTGTGTCAGCCACATGGATACCATAAACAAAAGTCTTTCTTTCTATAGAAACCAGTAAAGTAAGCAGAAATCTTACTGTCTTTGTTTAAAATACTTTGGGTTCTAATAATACATTTCAGACATAATCTAAGATATCTTAAGGTCAATATAAAAGATCCCAACAGTCATCAGGACTTCTGATCAGGTTTATGGGGTTTTTTTCTGAAAGGGAAATCACATCATATTTTCCTCTGGAAGGAGTTCATTGAAGGTAATTGCTACACTTGACTTGATGATATATGGAGAAGTTGGACAATGTTCTCTTCCCAGCTGGTGCCTTTTTTCCCCCTTCTACATCTACAGCCCATTCTGGTTTACCTATATTCTACGATGTAAAGATTTAACTAAACTATATCTTTGAAAGGTTGCCCTGCAATTTCATTCTTAAAAAAAAAAACCAAACAAACAAACAAACAAAAAAAGACAAACCAAACAAAACAAAACAAAATCTCAATCTATCATACTCTAATGTATGATTAACATGATCATTTGATTAAACTGTCTGCCTAATTTCAACCAGCAATGCTAACATGTCAGAAAATTTATCTCACTCTAGTCCATTTTCAAAACTGTCACTGTCTCATAAATTCTATGTTATGTTGACACAAAACACATTAAGCCAATGGGCATTTTCTCTTAAATAGCATCTGGAACAGACATCACACGCCCATAGTGTATCAGCACTTCCATAGTGTACAGTCTGTTCTGATTTTACTGTAACTGCTTTTTCCTGCATCTGATTCACCTAAAAGCCTCAGATACCTAAAAGCCTCAGATACCATCAAATAACAGAAATGTTTATGATAGCCTGTTTATATAGCCATAATGTTTAAAAATACTGACCAAGAATACCAATTTTACAGAGGTTGTCATCTTCCGGAGATTGAGAGAACTTACTTCCATCACATTTGGGTTTAGTTTTCACTTTTTGTTTTCTTTGGGTTGGAGAATTTAGAGTGGAGTTTTTTTCCAGTTCTCTCTAGTTCAGACAAATTAGCAATGCTAGTTCTAGTACAAATCTCAAAGTTTTGGTATTGATTTCACAGACACCTCAAACAAGATTTTGAAAAGGAAAACCTATTAGGAAATTTAATCATTTGTAGTAAAATTATGTTAGCTACCACTTGGCAAGATTGCTTTAGAACTAAGGCTTTGAAGCCTGTCACAAGTCTTAAAAATAAAATTGCTTGAGTAGTTGAGGAGAACTGTATTAAAATGCAAATTTCCAGCTGCTAATATTTCTTCAAAAACCAATAATCCCTCAAGGCCACCAATATGTCAAATACTTAATGGAAAAATATCCCTTAGGCAGAATGGCCTTTCTAAGTTGACTTTTGATTAAACTTAAAATACTATATAGCAAAAAAACTTAAAATCAAAAAGAGGATATAAATATAGTACTAGACTAAAATGTCATAAAGAATGCAATTGGAGGGACAAATTTAAGGTTGCTAATTTTTAAGTAATTTTCTAGCCTTTCTGAGGATTAGTCAAGGAAATAATTGCTAATATAAGGTATACCTTATAGCACACACCCACAAATGGGCCTTGGAGGAACAGAAACTAATATTTTTTCAAAGTAATACTGATGTAAACAAAAAGTTCTGATATCATTGGTGTATATAGCACAGAAGTCAAAGTCTCCATTGCCAAACACTTCTACTCTGTTGTACAAACCTAAGGCTCAAAATTATCGAGTGAGAATGCAATGGATCTTATTTTCCCTGGCTACCAAATTCCAGGGCTCTGTGCATCTTTGTCAAACACAGGAGAGAATTTTCCTTTGTAAAGGAGTGACTCAGTAAAAAGACTAATCCTGCTCCCATGAAAAGCAGTGACGAAACATTAGTGTGAGGAGGACTGGGGTATTGTTTTGCTCAAGATGCAATACACATTGAGTGCATCAAAATTTTGAGGAAATTAAATTGTTGTTTAAACATTGAATCAATCATAGAACCACTAGCTGCTAGCATATTGAATTCCATCATTGCTAAGTGCTGTCCAATAAAACAGATTTGTGGAAATCACAAGATGTCTGTTTACTGATTAGCATACTTTTAATATTAAGATTAGTGAAAATTGTGCTGTTGCAATATCACCTTTTACAATGAAAACTTTGTGGCAGCAAGGTAAAGAGACATGAGATACACAGAGTTTGTAATGTCACTGAGTGAAGAGACGATTTAGTAGCAAAAAAATGCAACACCAGGTGTCTGATGAATAATCCAGGCACAGCTCATTTCTCATGTGAAGCACAATTGTTTTTGAATAGGAATTGGACAAGTGTTTTGGCCAGATAAGAAAATCTTATGTAATCATGAGGAAACAGCAGCTGAATTCTCAGCTGGGGTGAAGCAGAATAGTCTGACTGAAGTATCTTGAACATACAAAGATCTATATCAGTTGAAGACATGACATCGCATTTGATCTTTGGAAGATGTGTTATGATGTTCTTAATCTGTAATATAATTCCAAAGGACATGTTTTCAGTACTAAAGGTATCTTATAGCTCTTCAAAATATAATAATCTGTATAGCTTCACTTTAACTTTTGAGGCTTCAGTCACCAATGCATTAATCTAGTGAATGTGAACCAAGTAAAAGGAATGAAATTACCCTGAGGATAAAATATGATGTAGAAAAAATATCAGGCCTCTGCTTTTAAACAGTTCTAGATTTTTAGCAGCACAGATACATAGCATTCCTGACGAGTTACAGAGTCACCCTGAAATCTATATTCTTCCCAATCATTTCTTTACATCTAAGAAAAAAACTGGCCTAGGTCTCACCCACAGATGTCTGACCATCTTCCCATATAAAATACACTTATGATACAGGATGCTGAATTTTAATCTTCAAGTTTACAGAATACAATGCATTTCTCTCAGTAGTCAATAATCTAATCTAGTAACCTTTAAAAAGTCTTCAAAAGAAAAGTACCCATACTTTTGAAACTCTATGTGTTTAGTTTCTGGTTGACCAGATAAAGTAGAATCAGACATGGACACTTCATGTGATTGGCAGGTTTCCAGTTCACCAAGTACCCAGTTCTCTTTTTAAAAAGAAATTGAAGTCTAAAGAAACTTTAATTTATTTTTTTCTCAATCGCAAGGAGGTCGCTTACTGAGTGCTGAGGGCACTATGTTAAAGGCAATGACCAGTGATCACATTCAAATCTTGGCTGTGATCAATGATCAAAACATACTTGTTGACCAAGTGTGTCACAGTAGCATTTCTCACAGGACCAAAATAGGAATACAGTTTCATTTGCACTGGGTGGAGGATGAAGAGTAGTACTTCTACATTTTCAGTCTGACAATTATATGCTTAAGAGATGGTGGAAAATAAAAGTTAAGTAAATTTGGGTAAGCTGACCTCATTGAGTCCCCTCCCAAGACCTTGTCCTCTTCCAGCCCCTTTGATGGGGGGAGGATGTTGAAGACAGAGGTGATGGCGTGCCAGCACTGACCAGAAGTAGCCAAAACACTGGTGTGTTACCAACATCTTTCAAGCTACCAATGCAAAGCACAGGACTGTGAGGGCTGCTAAGGAAAAGTGAACTCCATCCCAGCCAGACCAAAAGCAGACATGTTTTGTCTTTTAGTTCGGTTCGGAAGTTACATTGTCAGATTTCTAATTAATTCCCCAAATGATAGTGTTGTTTGTAACTCATTTTAGGGGTTTTGGGTTTTTACATTAAATAGCTTTTTACTTTGTTATCCAGTTGTAGCATTAGACAGCCTTATTATATTGTAGGTAATTTTTTTAGCATTCACGTAACAATGGAATCAGGAAGGGATTATGAAATGGTTTACGTTTAGACATATGGTATTTTTAACTACAAGTTTCAAAAGAGCTTTATCTTAAATAGCTGAGAAACAATTAAAGTTTCTGTCAGAGAAAGAACATGAATAAGTTAAAAGTAATGAGTTTCTATAAAACATATCCTGACAATCAATGTTGTCTAAAAATTAAATCCTTTGGCATTCTTATAAAATTGCTTAAACTAAGAATTATATTATGTTGTAAAATGAGGGTTTATCATCAAAGAAAGTAAAAAGTAAGAGAGAAAAAGTCTGATAACTGACTTGGATTTACTGCCCAGCAATAATGCTTATTCTGAAAGGCCTCTTTGAACCACTATAAGTAATGGAATTTTCCCTGTTGTGTCTGTTGAATAACTGTGATTTTGTTGGGTGGGCAAAATTAAATTTATCTGTAAGACTGACTGGTGTCTTTAAAAGTGAATTATTTTCTTTACCATGAACTTATGATTTGCTTGTATTTTGACCAAAGTGGCAAAGAGATTTATAACCTCTCATTTCCTATTATGGTGGCTTGAACTTGGCCACCAAGGTGAAGGTGAAGGATTCCCACTCAGCCATTCCCCCCTTTTCACTCCTCTCACAAGAGCTTGCAGGTTAAAACAACACCTTCCTTCTATCTGTCCTTCTTCCCAGGCTTAACTTCACTCCTTCATTCCCAGCTTATCTACTTTCTCCCTGTTCTGACAGTTCCGAATAGTGCAGGAGGATGAGGAATGATGGGGTCACAGTCAGTCTGTAGCAGTTCCTTTCTGCTGCTCCATCCTTTTCTCTTCTGCAGTGTGCGCCTCTCCATGGACTGCAGTCCTTCAGTGAAAACCTGCTCCAACAATGGGACCTCCATGGACCACAAATCATTTAGGAAACAACCTAAATTCAGGTGTAGAATCCTACATGCAGAGTGGATGTATTCTTCCCATGGGTTGCAGGACAATACCTGCTCAATCATCCACAGGCTGCTCTGCTCCTCCTCCTCTTCCATTTAGGCTGCATATGTCAATAAACTGGCGAAGACTGCCCAATCATACTACTTACCATGATATTCATGTTCTTTAAACATTGTCTGTAGAACCATGTCTCTTTAAGTCAGAAAGAATGTAAGCAAGAGTTTACTAACAAAAACTCCCTACAAATAAATTTGAATTATTTTATTGAAAAACATTTTTGTGTTTCTATTAGTATTTACTTTATATAATGGTTTTGCAAAAACATGCAAAGCAAGCAGCAGTTTTTTGCTGTAAATGAAAATAGAGGCAATGATACCAGATGGATGAGGAGACAAAGGGTCAAATTAACCGTAAACAGAACTGTCAGAAGAAATCTGATTACTTTTCAACTTGTTGGTAAATGAATGAGGCCTGTTCATTCAATTTTCAGCCAAGACAGTGGCTGTAAAACTGCAATAGGCAGACAAACACTCTGCATATGCATTTTATGCATATATTTGTATGTGAGCACTGTGACACCAAAGGGGCAAAGATGAGTGTGGTTTAATGTAGAAGGGATCCAGGTAAAAACAAATTGAAGAACAAAATAAGCACAAGAGACTGCAAATAGGCAGAATACACTGCCAAATACATTAGAAGGATACTCACATATGAAACACTTATTAAAGTCTAGCAGCTGTTTAGAGGCAGGGATGATAACAAATAACTTGCAGAGGTTTTAATGAAGGAATTTGACAATGTCTTTTTCTAAACTTCAGAACTGTTCTGTTTTGTCAACATCTTAAACACCCTCATCATATCAGTCTCTTACTCCCTAAATTTTTCTATATCTACATATATCTGCACATGTAATAAACTTCATGACATTTCTCCATCAGCATTTTTAAATGTGAAAATTTTAAAAATTTCACATCCAGACATTTCCTAAATGCCAAAGTATTACCCAGGCATCACTGCAGAAACTCATAACAAGCCTGCTGAGAAAGGAAAACCAAAATTACTTCCAAAGTATCTTCTTAAACACACTTCCCAAAAGCAACTTTCAAGCTAAGCTAATCTACCAACTCAGCCAAGCCAACAAAAGGAACTCAGACAAGGGCTCTTTCTTCCTCTCTTTACCCTAACATGGTGCTATCACCTGCACTACCAAAGCCTAGCTGCCCAGTGGCAGAGAAGCTTGAGATACCAAGTCTCCTCAGTGTTCCTTCTCTACCAGGAGAAGCAAAGTGGCTTGGAGAGAACAAAATTCGGGCACACAGAACTGCCCATAAAAACATCAAATGTGTAAAATCTAAGGCATGAGGCAGGCAATAGGAAATCTGGGAGGGATTGTGTGGTAAAGGTGTGATCATCATCATTAGTCTGTTCAGATCTCTCTGGGGCTACTGAAAACCTCATTTTTATAGGACTCCCCAAGGAGTCTTCAAGAGCTGGTTGTGACACAAAATTCCTCAGTGTCTTCAATTTGTTTAATCACATTGGCAGCTTCTGATGATGATGGAGATTGTCTGCATCCCATGTAGGGAGTTAGGCTTCAGTCTCTGGTGATCAAAAAGTCTCTGCATCTGGACTCTATAGAAAACATTCCCTAGAAAACATATACAATGTTGTATATGTTAATGTCTTCTTGACATTCTTGACATTCTTAATGTCTTTTTGATACAGTTACCCCTTCCTGGGGAAAACAAAAAAAAAATCAAACAACAGAATGAACACCTTACAATGAAAAAATGTTGGTGAATGTGCTAGACATGGATCCTGACTCATCCTGGATCTTGAGATTTATCCATAAAATGCGTATCAGCTGTACATCACTCCAAAAAGCAATCACAGAAGGGAGAAGCTGTGTCTCTTCTTTACTATTATCCCCGAACCTGATGCATAGGTGGCTTTGTTAATCTGTGTGTTAAGCAGTACTTGGAAGGGAAAAAAAAGGGCAGCATAAGAATATACTTTGACAGTATGCAATATGTTATGTAGAGGAACTTTCATGTAGGAAAATTCTGTTACCTTAATTTTTCTTTTGAAATACCTTATGTTTTGATTTGCTGTTCATTCAAGTGACTGAAAGTTTCTTCTGAGAGCAGATTTAATAGAAAATAAAAAAAAACAAAGAGTGAAAAAAAAGGGAAAAGAGAGAGCTAATGAATATGATGTTTAGTATGCTATCAGCCATTTAAGGCTTATGCTGCCTCAACTCCAGTTAGCTGAGCACAGCAGTAGTTATGAGGAGTAATGAGTTTGCCAGACATTTTGAAATTCCTCTCCTGCTGTGTCCTGTCAGTTGAAAAAGAGGGAGACAGTGATGGCTAACAATTTAAACATAACGGATTGACCATAACTGGCACCTAAAGAACAATAAAGCAAAGACCAAATGGCAGGATCTGACCAGCTAGCTTCTAAGTTCCCTGAATATGACAAGGATTGTTACATGTTCTATTTTGCTTGAAAAGAAAAATGCAGCTATAGATTCAGTAGCTGGAAAACATTTAATTAGAAAAAAACATGTTCTTTTGGAAAAACAAGATAATTTATGACATAATAATGAATATTAAAAATGGCTACATCTTTTTTTTTCTGCTCAATTTAAAGTAGGGAGGTATTTCTTGATAATTTTGGGTAATAGATAAGAAAAAGATGCATGTCAAATGTATTTTTCACTTCCAGTAATGTGTCTGTGAAAGACCAGAGATTGCTTTCCTTCTACATTTCTCCTCAGAAAGATTGAAATCTGTATCTTTAAAAAACAATGCAGATCTTCACAGCTGTCACCATGCTGCACAGTTAGAGTATTCATTATAGTCTGGTAGAAGAGGGATTGGACATCAGATTTTCCACTCTAAAAGAATATGCCTCTGCCAAGTTATTTAGATCAGATCTATATGAACAATTTATCCTGCTAGAACTTTATTTCCAAAATAATACTTTAGTATTGATAAGAAACATCAAAAAAAAAAAAAAAGAAGAAATCTCAAAATCATAACAAATGGCTTTTCAGTTCTACAATTTAGCTGGAGCAAGTCACTCTGTGAAGCTGTTATCTCTTCTGGTATAAACTAGAAGACTCATCAAAGGAGGGGGTTTTAATTTCTCATGCTAGGGGACCCAAACGTTAGTTTATAGGGCTGAGCTAGTCACCCCATGATTCTGTTATAGACAGCAAAGAAAAAGGAAGACATGTCTAGACACTTATTTCACTCCCTAACATGATGGATCAGATTAATTTTATCTATTTTTGTTTATATTTGCTACGAATGGAGTCTCAATTGTTTAATTCTGAATTAAATATCCAGGTTTTAGATCCCTAAAATTTATGCAAATCTTTTTTTTCCACCATTGTAGCTTATTTTGGTTATTTTTCTGTAAATATTCTATTTCACTACATTTGAAATAGAAAAGACAAAGCTCTTTTCTCTAAAATCCAATTGCTCATGATTCCAACAGTCCCTATATTCAAAGGGCAGAACCTTCAGACAAAATATATAAAACTTGTATCATGAGATATCAATTAAGTTATGCAAAGCAAATAAATGTGATATTGATCATGTCTGATAATGCATATCTGTTGTACATGTCACACAAGAAATAACAATTGTTTAATTTTTTTTTTACAGACCACAGCAGTGACTTGTTGCAGGGCATGTTTAGACAACTGTAAGTTCACAGCATTACAAGCTGATCTGGGAGCCCCCAGTCCCTGAATCTGTAATTCAGCCACTCTGGAGCTCATCAGAATACTGCTGAGTGCACAGATCGTTAGCTTGATGGAATAAATGCCTAACTAATTTACTTTTATTTTAAATATTAAAAAATGATGGGGTAGATTTATTTCAAACTAAGAAAACAATGATTGGGGATGCTAAACTCAGAGCTTTATCTGCTTTGTCTCCATCAAGCATCCTGACTGCAGAAGAGTTATGCAAAGAAGCCTCTGGACTACCTGGATAGTGTATGAAGCTCAGCCAGATTTACTTAAGGAAGGTAGTGCTGGATCACAGGGTTCAAATATCTATGTCCAAAAGAAGCACGGAGACACAGAGTCAATATAATGACTAAAATCTTCCTTTCTACATCCATTGGATGCAACCGTATTCCCACTTCTGTCACACAAAGGAAAAACATGGTGCTGTCACATTACTTGGCAGACACACAGCTTGGTGTCACATCACATACCCAGGAGAGCTCGGGCTGCACATGCAGCACTGCAGGGGCTGCTCACATGTGCAGCAAGAAAGGAGCTGCAGTTGGGTATTGGCCACATGTAAGCTCCCAGTGCTACTGCACCGAAGGAAACGCTGGGATCCGACTTCCCGAAATAATTCCCTTAACACACTAAGCACCACAGAAGGACTGCAGCTTTTACAGCTAGATAAGGAGAGCAGCTTACAGCAAGAATGGCAATAGGCTTAGGTACCATAATCCACTGCCATGGCTGTAGCCTTGACAGAGTTTTGTGAACTGCATATAAACCTATCCTGGTCTCACAGAGTGTTCTTGCTATTCAAAACCATTTCAAAAAGTGCTTTTACATGTAGCTCTGTCATCCACTGTAACAGCTGAACTGTATCATCTTTTCTGCTACATGATTATTTTTCATCCAGAATTCCTGGTATAGTTCCTACTCCTTGAATGGACAACACAGAACTTTAAGCAGGGAACTTACAAGTGAAAAATAGGAAAGACTAACCCTCTTCAAATATAAAAAGGAATATTCCTGTTGAAACTTCTCCCAGCTTTTATATTTGGCAATATTTTTATGGGGAAAATAATGATTTTTTTAAAATAATAATACTAAAAAACACAATAGGGGAAACAGACACAACAATCATTTGCAAAGATATTTCAAACCATTTTTTCATACAATGGCAATTCTCTATTTCACAGCTTTATTTTATCATTCAGAGAATAATATCTCATTAAACAAGGGAATCACAGGGTATTTCCAGCAAATGGAATCCAGGGTGTTTCCAGTGTCTGTAAATCACAACTGAGTCCCTGAAGAAATAATTCTCTGTGTTTGGAAAAATAAGAAAGAAACACTAAGTGTTAGAAGGAGGCATGATCTTAATGCTCCAGTTTTTTAAAGCAAGTATTTAAGAGATTAATCAAATTTGCAATTAGTTATGAGTTTTGCAGTTAAATGAACGTAGTGTCCCTACCCACATAGATGTCAGTGGTACAATAAACTCATATTGTTGGACTTAGCTGACAGGAGCTGGTTTATTCTAGGCTGGGGACTCAGTTCCTGTTCTGACATTGATCCTAATCATGTTTTGAAAGCAATAAAACTTTGGGAAGCTATTGTTTTCCAGAGCTGCCAGTGTAGGGCTGATGTTTTATTCTTAAAACTGAATGGAAAAGCAGCGTGGTCTATATTCTTAAGGTCTTCAGAGGGGCCTGGCTTTTACTTTGGTCTTGCCTTTATGCTGGTGTGTAACAGGATGCCAATCACTTGTCTGTGTTGCCATAGTCTGTCTAGATTATGACATAGTCAGGGAAATTCTTCTAACTATAAATGCACAAATTAATTCCAAATTGCTATACCTTGGGTTAGAGGCTAAATCTTAGAGCATATTGACTGCATATTCAGTCATCTCAGTACAGACAGCTAATCTGAATCTTTATTCATTTATATCCATGAGAATTCTTTGCTGTGGTACTGAGATGTCTCCACACAATAAAAAGTGTTTATTAAATATCTGTCTGAAATTCAATAGCAATAATTTTGTTGTCTGAACCAGGTTATCATCTTCCATTTTAAAGCAGAGATAAAGGCAGATTTCTGAAAGATGTACATCACTGTCACAAGATACAAGACAGTATCTAAGTTCAGAAAAAGGAAATTATACAAGTCAAGCAGGAGACATAGGAGTTAGTTTCTTCCTTTGTCACTAACTCTGTTTATGCCCTAAGGCATGACAATCAGCTTTTTTTTTTTCTGTGTTGGATTTCCTTCAAAGGTTAATAATATCTCCCTATTTAACAATATTTGGCAAATAATCCACACAAAATTTTGAAGCATTTGGATACAAGGCTACCAGTACTAGTGTATAAAAGGGTATTCAATTGAGACTCAATGCCAGACTCTTATTATGGGCTCCTCTTTGATGCCTTCACTCACAGCTTTTCATTTGCATCAGCCCAATCCCCACCCTGTACAGCTGCACAAAGTGCAGCCACCCAATGATCAAGATCAAGATCAGCTTCCACACTTCTGTTCATACAACCAGCTAGGATAGTGTTGAAACATTTCTATTTTTTTTTCTCAAATTTCTCTTATATGTTTTCATTTCTTTTCTTTGTTGTTCCTCCTCCCACCTTTCTTTCCAATTTCTGATCCTGAATCACACTGAGTTACCTCTTGTAACAAAGGTTTCTCAGTCCTTTCCTAATTGGCAAAACCCTCCCGAGAGGATGACTTTTTAGCATTTCAACATCTCACATTATTGCTGTGATCTTTTGCGTAAGAGCTGCCAGACAAAAATTATTCAGGTTCAGTTTTCCAAATGAGATGACTAATGGGAGTAGACAATGGATCTGCAGACGGACCTGCTTGTCTCATTCTACCCATGAATGTGCAGATATATCACCATGTAGATGAGTGGCATTTGGGGGGTTTGCAGGAGTTATTTATAACATTTTTACGCATTCAAACTAGAAAATAATCCTCCTGTTTTCAAAACTATTATCTCTTAGAGATTACATAGCCTCAAAGTCATATTAAATCCTAGTGTTGGATATAAAGACTTTTTCTAATTAATTCAATTTGGTTATGCAGATTTGGTCCTGTCTACATATTTTTTTCATATAGCATTTTTAATATTACCTCTTTTACAAAGAGATTAAACTTCAGAAATTAAAATTAAAATCTATGTGAAAAATAGGATGACATTGGTCTGCCTTTAACCCTAGCATCTACTTCTGCTGTAAGATAATGGCTGCTGAGCAGACTAAAGTTCTTAAGTCGAAATGTGACTGCATAAATCATGCAAAACAATTCAAAGTTTCTAGGCATCAAGAGGCTTGCAGACTTGAGGTGTGATTGAAGAGTAATAATGTGCATTTGTCAGTGAGTTAGCTTGGATCTGAAAAATAGACTAGCTGATTGAAGGACTTGACCTAATGATCTCATTCTTCTGTCTCTACTCTGTCCTTGTTTCCAGTCCACTCTAGATTTTTGTTCCCCATTTCTTAGTAGAAGAAAATTTTCCCTCCATTCCACTTATGTAAATGAATTTCACTGAGTCTGTTAGTTTTGGTGAGATGACTTTTTATGGTACCCTTACTATTTTCAGCTGATCTGACACTTAGCAATAAGTAATAGTAATAATTTTGGCACAGAAATCACAGACTTTTTCCCCAGAAAATTCCACATTACTGCGATACAAATTTATTTAACTAGACAATAGCATTTTATGTAAATATAGGCAAGGTTTTTTTTTAAATGTTTGCAGCGTGAATAAATAGTAAGCGTGAAAAATATACCAACTTAAATATGACTGTTTAGATTTACCTTTATTACATCTGTGTTGGTTTTTTATGGCCTGGTTTTTGGTAGCAGATTGGGCCACAGAGGTGGCTTTTTTGAGAAGCTGCTGGAAGTTTCCACCATGTCTGGCTGAGCCAATCCCTGATGGCTCTGAAGATGGACACGCTGCTGGCCAAGGCTGGGCCAATTGGAGGTGTTGGTAATGCCTCTGTGATAACATATTTAAGAAGAAATCAGAACACAGGACCTTTCATTATATTTTCTCTTCTGTCTAGTCACAATGGGGAGTGAATGAGCGGCTTCCATGGGTGCCTGGCATTTAGCCAGTCTCAAACTACAACAACATAATTTGACATAAAATTTAGTGTGCTTTATATTTTTAAATCATTCACAATCTAGAAAATATTAGTATGGGTTTACCAATAACTTTCCCAGACCATACCAATAATTTCACAAATAATGTTATTATGTAAAATCTGTGCTAAAGGACTCTCTGAAATATTTGTTATGACTGACACTAGACTGTACTCACCTTGTTACAGCACAGAAAAAAAAAAAAAAAAAACTCCTAGATTGACACCTGAAATAAACTGCTTTCTTAATTTCACACAAAATTCTGTATATTTCCAATACAGGAAAAGAATATTTAACATTCTAATAAACACTGGAAATAAAAGGTCATTTAAGGAACAAAAATGCAATTTGCATTTCTTACACCTTTCATAAGTTACCTTATCTATAGTTATCATCTTTGTCATCAGAGCATAAGGATATTCAAATTTTAATAAAATTAATGTGAATGACAGTACAATAATTCACAGGTGATTTCAGATTTTAGTGTTCTTGAAGAAAAATGCAGGTTTAATTTTGAATGATTAACAGGGAAATTAATGAAGATGTATGATTTAATTTATATTTAACTGAAAATGGCTGCTATTAGATGCTTTCCAAAAATGCATTCCTCTAAGCTGCTCTATCGCAGAAAATAAAGAGATCACTTTAAGATATCTTTTCATTATCTTTATTTTCAATCATTTACCACATGCTTTGATTGTTTAAAAATAAGAACAAAATCATTGATCTAGTCTTGCTAAAGATAATTCTGCTTGAAATTAAAGGAATAGTTTTTCTTTATGTTATCATTTTCAGAGTGCAACGAGCAATTGATTTATTTCAGTATGTATTCATAAAGGAGTAGCTGCATATTTGTAAATGCTATTTCTCTGTCTTATGCCAATATTATATCTGTGCTACTTCCCAAAAAGAAGACATCCATAAAGAGGAAAAAAAAGTTTTACTTTGCTTATTTTTATAGCTGATTTATTGTTTCTAGGGATTTAATCAGAGTTTCTCCTCAGAAGCCTAATTTTTGAAACCAAATTACATATACTAGCTATTCTAAAATGCAACTAATCATCAGAAGACCCTTTTTCATGTTTAATTCTTTAGCTGAGAGGGGGATTTTTAAAGGGAAATGCATCCAGTTTTGCACTCATTTATGTACTCCATTCGGGCTATATGTGAAAACCTCAGTTGCTCAGGAGACTTTAACCCAATTAAAAAGCCCCTGACAAAATAGGCTACTGATTTCAGGCTCAGTTAGCCTCAGGAGAAAACATCAGGGATAGGGACATGACAACATGGTCAATTAACATGACTCAGATATGTTAGCCCAGCTCTGCAATGCTATTAACTAAAATAAGTGAACTAATACAATTAAACAGAAGAGCCTCTTTATTCATCCAAATATACCCCAAAGACTAACAAAGATGACCCAATGCCTGCCCGATCTTTTCAGGAAAGACACAGTTAAAGTTCCATCTGGAGCACCATTGCAACCTTGGGTACAGCCATATATTTAAGTCAAAGCAGAAATCAGTCAGAAATTTTGCACCTAGCCTGTATTTCTCTTGCACAGACACCATTCAAATGCCTTTTAGGATCAGTGGAGCATCATCCCTGTCCTTTTTTTTCTTCTGTTATCCATCCACACTGCACACTCAACAGGATAGCACTGGCACAGAACCAGCACAGCTTGGTTGGTGTTTCTCCTCTCTGTTATAATGACTCCTTCCAGGAAGGGCTTACTTGGAGTTTTTTTCCAACATTTACTTTGTCCATTGTCATAGTTTGATGGTAGGAAAATTCATCTTTTCTGATCAAATGCACTTTTTCAGCTTTCTGATAAAGGGTGACATTAACATGGAAACCAAAAATATTTCCACTCACTTTGGAGGTTTCTTTGACCATGACTGGCCAGTCTACAAAAATTTCATTGAGATATAAAGGCAAAAGTGAAATATTAATTTTAAATGTATTGCAGAACAAAGATACAAAACTAATTTAATGTGTCTTGAGTACAAAAGTATCATATATTGTATAGACCATAAACAATAAATTCTAACATTTTAAATATGAGAATAGAGACAAATCCAAGAACAGCATTGAGCTGTGAGTGGATAGTGGGATACTGATAATGTTAAAAATAAATTTGCCCAATTTAACTAAAATATTGACTAAAATTATCCAGATGGAAAGTGAGAAAAATGAAAATACTTTCACAGCCTTACATAAATTCTCTAACTTATATTGGATGTTAACACTCAGAACCTTCACAGGGCTTCACTGTGTCAAAACTTTTATGGAATAAAAATGTAGTTGCACAGTGCATGTCAGGAAATATCTTTCTCACAGCTGCAGTCTGGAGCCTCTGGATCAACATGTATCTCTGCACCACATTGTTTACATACTGACTTGAAGTGAAGCTTCTGTGAGGGACATAAAATAAGGCAAAACTTCTGCATGATTTGTAACGACCAGGCGCTGTGCATGTCAGTGTGACAAGTCATGAAACTATTACACATTTTTGTCCCTATCCTTTCAAGTTTTTCTTCTCCCTGCCTTGTTTATTGCATTCATTGTGACCCATTTTCAGTTTGATCCTGACCTCTCCAAGGGAGAGATTTTTTTCATCTGGATACTGTGCACAGTGACTTTTGATTTTTTAAATAAAGTAATTTGTTACAAATAACATTTGAAAGTACTATTCATTGGTTTGAATAATCTATTTTAGGTTTTTTTGTATTGAATCAGAAAAAATAATCATATTTGCTGAATAATAACTTCAAATTAGAATCTAAAAAGATTTGGAAAATAATTTGACCAAATTCTGAAATTTGTCTTAAAATTCTCCTCAAGGAGTCTCATGGTCAAACTGTGGTAAATGCTGTTTGTTGTATCTAAGACTTTTTCTATCATGGAGACAGTAGGATTTTACACAGTTGTAATGGCTTTCGACCATTCAGATGTGGATTACATCTCTTTCCTTTAAAGATCCTTTTGTTATTTCTGGATGGTAATCATTGGTGTCAGTCATGATACTCTGTAGGTTCATGGTTTTCATAACAATGAAGAGATGAGAAACTATTAAAAAAATAAACCAAGAAACAATAGCTCTCCATTCTCACCATTCTAAATGTCTCCCTCAAGTCTCCTTTTCATTCAAAATAAAATTAAGATAAATATTTATTTCAGTAGTATTTGACCTTGCAGCACTTTGCATTTAATGGGACTATGAACTACACAGCAATCAGACAATGTAGACTCAACAAAAACTGATTTTTCAGTCAAATAATATAAAAAATATGTTGTCTGTGAGGATTTGTACAAGATTGTCATGTCTATTCACAAAAGTTTAGCTTACTGTCACAGAAGGAACTGAGTTTGTTCAGCCTGGAGAAGAGATCATTTAACAGGGAGTTTGAATGCCAGAACCTACAAGGAGGGCATCAAGAATGGCTCTTCACAGAGGTGCATGGTGGGAGGATGACATGGACATAAGTTGCAATAATGGAGGTTCAGACTAAATATAAGGAAAAGAAATATTTACCATGAAAGGAGCTTGAAAGAACCAGTTTGCCCAGAGAGTTTAGGTAATCTCTGTCCTTGGAGATTTTGAAGACTGGATGAAGCCATGAGTATCTTGTGTTGAATTCATAGGTAACAATGAACAGACTTTTCCAATGATCCTTTAATCCTATATCTAACAGAAATGCATAATATGATTGTTTGTATGGTTGCATTGCACTTAGAATTATATGGAGATACACTGAACACAGCATTCTTCTTTTTATCCATGGAGAACCATTACTGTTGGTATATAGGCAGAAGAATTCAGCTGATTTAGTGGTTTGAACAATACTTAATACAGTAGGGGACCAGGCTAGTGGAGTTTATGTGCTCAAATAGCACAGATCACAAATAATGATATTAAGCATACAGTACAAAGTATTTAAGCATTATGACTTCCTTGCAATAAGTTAGGGCATTCATTCATTTTAAATATACCACTAATCAAAAGTATTCCACTGTATAATTACACATATTTCTGTATGTTCTTATATACCTACACATACAGCAACATACAGCATATTATAAAAATAAAATAATTGAAGTAACTACATATAACCCACAATATAGTCACAGGAATATCAACACTCACATGAAGCTAGAGCTGCTTATAAATACAAATTTCAGCCTTGACTTCACTGGAGAGAATTAGCATAAACAGCATTCACAGAAAGTGTCAGCACTGTTGGAAGCCATTTCATAAACCTGGTTATCATTTCTTTTCAGGCTTCAGAGGAAAACCTCTTCACCATCTTCTTCATATACACTTATTCATGTTGCCCTGTTTTAGTCAACAAAGAAGATTTCTTCAAAAAAGAATCACCCCTTCTCTGTAAGTGTGTGTGAATAATTTCTCTAGGTATCTATTGGTACAGATACAGAAATAATAACTGGAAAAGAGGAGACTGAAGAGGTTAAAAGGACATGTTGAGACATAGTATGTGACAGTCTCCAAGGAACTAGTATGCTCCAGTATGGGGATTTTCTCCTAGTGGGAAGGCCACCCCTGGGGTTGCCCACCCGGATGCCAGTTCTCAGTATCTCCTCTGGTCTGGTTGGGAAGATCCCAAGGGGTGTGTCTGTTAAAAGTCTCTTTTCCCCAACACAGCAGCCAAAGAAGGAGTCGAGAAGTCTTTGGTTGTCGTTCTCAAGGTTGTTTATTATTTCTTTTATCTAAAACATTTTTCTGTCTGGCCTGCCAATGTCTGTTCTGCAGGTCGGTCCGAGGCTGCAGAACAGACCTTGGCAGGTCTGTTCTCCACCTCTCGGACTGGTGGTATCTTTTATACTAAAACCTACGTATACAATGTTTACAATTATGTTCCAATACCTATCACCCATGTTAGACAGTGACTTTTTAATCTAAACCAATTTGTGAATGCCAACATCATCGTGAACATGGATGCCAGGGAGAAGAAAGAAGAAGGACAGGGCAAGCCCAAATCCCTCCATCTTGGAACCCCTGACCCCTCTGTACAGAACTCCAAACCCCCACGTACCATGCTCCAAAATTTTCCCTTCACCCTGTGATTGTTACTACTATGCTACTTAAACTTTTGTGACTTTTAATTCTTCATACAAAGGTGGTAACTTGTTCCATGGGTCAAACTCAAAGACACAGGGGTCTTTGGCTGCATGCTAGGGTCTCTGACCCCCTGCCAGGCTTTGAGCCATCCAGGGCTTTGAGCCATCCAGAGGGATGTCCTGGGTTCTGACACTCCAGAGTCTAGATATCCTATTGAATCTATGAGAAATGGTGATCTGAGAAAGCCAAGAGTTGGACAAATCTGTAAAAGGGCAGTAGCACACATAGGGATCAACAACAGACTCTGTGTCTTGGACCACTTCCAGAGAGGTGAGGACTGCAAGGACTAGAGGACTATGCACTGTCC
Organism: Passer domesticus; assembly: GCF_036417665.1. Classification (NCBI taxonomy): domain Eukaryota; kingdom Metazoa; phylum Chordata; class Aves; order Passeriformes; family Passeridae; genus Passer; species Passer domesticus. Next base: position 25,248,529 of record NC_087474.1, on the reverse strand, counting down.
CTCAAGAAGGGACCTTGAGGGACTTTCCAAACACCTAAGTACAAACCATTGGTCCAGCAGTTTGCAAACATCTAAAATTGCTGGAATCTGGTATTTCTGCCTTGCAGAAAATTATTCAACTTATCGCAAATAAAGGTAGCAATAAGATTTAAGTTTCTTGAATCAAATCTTGTGATTGTTAATTCCCAATCTTGTGATTAATAATGTCTAACATATTTTAAGAAATGTTACTTTTGTTCCAGATTTTCTTCTTAAGTTTATGAAGTCTAATGGCACTAACAAAAAAGGAAAACATTTTTCAACATCTTAATATTTAATGCACAACTTTGTCTTGCCCTGGATGTCTTATTTCACTTACTGTTCCCATAAACAGGAGCTGACCTCTCCTGTCAGTTAGAGGCAAGTTATAACTTTTGAGTGCCAAGATAGGCACAAATTGCTATTTTGCTTTACTCTTTGATTTTATATTATTTCTGTGATTTGTAATGTACTGCAATTTCATTTGCAGTCTATACTGTCTTTCTAGGGAGATCAATTAAAGATAACAAGACAAATTCTTGATTATATTCAGGGAGTCAATTTTAACATTACTTACAAGAAGGGATTGTAATCTTATCAAGGATGTAATCTCTCCAGTTTTGCTTTTGCTTACTGGGAGGTTTGAGCATAGTCATTCAAACCAATATGATATGAAATATAAACAAAGTCCAATTTAACAGTGTTACATCACATAAATAAATAACAGTGTAATGAAGAGAAGTCATAGCTAAAAATTTCTGCCCAGAAATGCAGTGACATTTCTGTTGACATATGCTAAGAGGCAGCGAATCTCAAAGCCAGTGCAGAGTGTGATCAAAGTATCAAATTAATACCAATTTCAGAGAAAAATACAACCTCTTACTGTATTCAGAATTACTTTAGTTCATCCTTATATTCAAAAGATAGCATAGTTATCCTTGGAAGAGAACAATGAGGTAGCTTGACTCCACTAATGGCTGCCTTCAGTGAATATGGAAATGTCAGGTACTTCCTTTTCATACAGGATTTCATGAATTGTTGATAACAGAACACTGATTATGAGGTGGGTGTGAGATCTTGTCTTATTGAAAATCAAAACTGATATCAGAATGCATCATTTTAAATATCTAACTTGAGATTTTTGTAGACAAACTGTTGAGATACATAGATAATATTTCTATCTAGCTTTTATTTTGCATACATACCTGAGGCACTGAAAGTCCAAAGTGTTTGCTATTGAACAGATGTAGACTTTTTAGGTCTGCTGAAATTAGTCAAATACTTTTGCAAACTAACATATTGGTGTGAATAAGATTCAATTAATAATTTACCAACTTTCAAAATACTTTGCTCGTCATTTACTCATAGGTCTAGGTAAAGAGGTCTGAGAGAGCATGGAGTAATTTCATGTATTCTGGAGGCTTTATACATACAAGGCTGATCTCACTCGAGTTAATGGTACTACCCTGACATATGAAGGTACACCACAGTGTAGTACTGTCTCTGGTTCAACACAGATTTTGATTTCTGCTTGTTCTTCACTGTGCAAGACCTAGCTGAGCTTATTTGAAATTCAAAAATAAATTGAGGCACGACTATATTTAATTATTTAGGCTCAGAAGATTAGGCAAGAAGTAAAAAACATAGCATTTTTTGTTGCTTTCCTTACATTTTTGTAAGAATGTGACTGACCTTAAACAAAAGAAGGCTAAGTATCCTGAGCTTCATTAGGAGGGGTATTGCCTCATACAGGTCAAGAAATGTGATCCTTTCTCTCTTTTCAGCACTGGTGAGGCCATGCCTAAACTACTGTGCCCAGTTCTGGTTTTCCCAAAACAAAAAGACATGCTGGAGACCATCCACTGAAGGGCCACAGAGAAGATTTAGGGGTGGGAGCATCCTTCATATGAATGGAGCTCTATTGAGCCTTACTAGGAGAGTAACCCCACCAAAGTGCATGAATATCTGAGTGGAGACAGTAGAGAACACAAAGCCAGGCTATTTTCAGTGTTGATCTGTGGCACAACAGGAGTCAGTGGACACTGAAGGTTTCATCTGAACTGTGAAGGCAATGGAGCATTAGCACAGGTTGCACACTCTACATCTTTGGAGATATTAAAAAGCCATCCATTTTAAAGGCCTGGTTCTGGAGTACCTGCTCTAGGTGACCCTGCTTGAATGGGTTTGGGCAAGATGACTTGGAGAAGTCCCTTTCAACCTCAGTGATTTGGTGAATCTGATTCTGTGGCTCTTGTATCTCACATTCCTTTTGGAAAGTACCAGATATATTGTCTTTGGTTTGCTCCCACAGGAGTGGAGCCTAGAGCTGTGTGGATGTGGCTGAATTGCTGTTCTATACCACCCACTGCATCACTCAGGGCATGGCTTTGAGGGAATTAAACAACAACCTCAGGACAGGAGTTTGCTGTTTTGCTCCATTTCTTCCTTGGGGAAGGCGCTAGGAAGGTGGGTACCTTGGGGAAGCCACTGAGGACTCTGTACCTCTCCTGCTGCTGCCCTTCCTGTCCCTCAGAGAATGCAGCTCCAGGCATCTGATCCATGGCACATCTCCAAAAAGCAACAAACTCAGCCAAGACTCGGCTCTGAAGTGGCAGATGAGCCTGAGCTGAGCCCCAGTCAAGTCCAGTGGAGCCAAGCAGGCAGGTCTGAAGCAGTGGCACCACAAGGAATTAAACCAGTGGAGTGGAGCAGTCTGGAGGTGGACACTGCAGTGCTGTGCTGATGATCCAGCTTTTGGGGGGGTTGTCCATCATCATTTTTCACTGTGTTGGGCATGGAAATGGGGAACACCAGCTGTGTAGAGCCTCTGGCAACTTGTCAGTGTCTTGGCAGCCAAGCAGAATTAAGATGGTCAACATCTTTTTTGTGTAAATCACCTTTGCTTTTGAATACTTTTGTTACTAATATTGTTACTGTTACTGTGTGTTTCTTATCCACTGCTATTTGTTTTTAGTAAATTGTTATCTCAACCCATGGTTTCTGCCCTCTGTCCCTCCCACAGGGGGATTAGGAGAAGGGGAGTGGCTTATTTGGAGTTTAATTCACAGCTGTTTTTTTAACCACCACACGTATATAAGGGCTTTCAAGACCAGTTTTGGCAAATAGTGGTTTGTGAAACCAGGGGAGTGTGAGGAATGAAAAAACAGGAGACACAAGGAACTGAGCTCACAGTTCAGCACTGCAACCCTTCTGTGGGCCTGCAAAGCCCAAATTCAGCTAGATCCCACCACACAGGTGCAACTTGACTTCTCAGGACTTCATGATGCTGCAAGATCTGCATTCACTGAGCACCACTTCTATGAGTTGGGCCAGCCTGAAAGCCTAGTATGCACTGCAGGCCACAGGGAGCCTCACATTTATCTGAAAAGACATCTACATGGCCAGCTGGAGGCATGTGCATTTGCATCAGCACAATTTTTTATAAAAGTCTTTGGGCCCCATTTTTAAAAGTATTTAAAGGTCTTTTGGCTGATTAAACTTCCAGTGGTAACCAGATTTGATTGAGCTGCTGTGTAGGCATCCAGGATCCACCACAGTGGAGAGTGAGAGAAGAGAGTGGAAGGACTAAGGAGCTGGATTTGATAGCACCAAGACTGATAGCTTGTCCCACTGTGCATCTCACATGAAATTAGGCTTCTCAGTCTCTCTTCCCATTTATGGTGCCTCTTTCAGACACAGCTGGTGTCACTTGACTGTTTATGCAGATGTTCCAGCTGTTAAGGACTTTAATCTGGCCCTTCTGCTACAAAGTTTACAGGATGGAAAGTGCTAGACACTTTATCTGAATTATATATCATTCACCAACTAGATGATCCCAGCTTCTGTAATAGTCCATCTTCAAGGCCTCACTTCTGGAGCTAGTGCTCCAAGCAGCTAATCAGTAGGGAAAGTTGCAGCAGTGCTTTGGATCCTGCAAAGCTGCCAGTTGCAGGAGACTATACACGTAACTGAATTGGACACCTGGGAGGTAGGGCTGTAGTTATAGCTGTGAAAACAGCAGCCGTGCCAATACCATGAATCTAAGCACCAATCTGTTGTTTTGGGAGCCTGAATTATTTTGAAAGACCTAGGAAATGACTGTCAAGGAGACTTAGAGCCACAGCTGTAACTTGTGCTGGGATGTTTCACAGGTCCTTTCTTAGGTCCTGAGGTAGTCACATCAGTCCAGGTCCACTCCAATAAGTGTATTTACTTTCTCAAAATGGGATGGTTGCTTGGACTAAGAACCCTGCAGAGACTGGTACAATGGGTGACTGGGAGAAAATTCAATTAGGAAAGAGCTACCTTTTCTGATAATAGCATTACAGGATGGATATCCCAAAACTCCAATACCCCTCTGTGACTTATGAAAACTGGACTTATGAAAACTGGACTTCAGGTTCCCAAGTTGTTTTATACTGGCATTTCGCATCTCTTTCTGAATTTCTAGAAGAATAATTACTATTCACCAGTGAGGAATAGAAGGCAATGGTGAAGTTAAATATGGTACATTCAGGGTTTATGTTCCCATGAAACATCTGTCTCATGAATATAAGTCTCTCAGTTTGCCAAGTGAACACAGAAAAATTCTAAAAGCAGCACTGTTGAAAAAACAGTTTTCTCATAACATAGATTGATGACCATTACCTTCTAATACTTGCTTGTCTTCCTCTTAGTTTTAGTAAAATTACTTTTATAGTTTTAGCAGTATTTAATGAAAAACAGTACAAAAATTGTTCTAACACAGAACAAAAAGAGTTCTTATCTACTCACCCATTCCATCTGATGTATTTTAAACTAGCTTTGAGATAACATTGAATTTTCTAAATACATTTAGCAATGTTAAATACAAATTATAAGTCAGCAGGGCTAGTTACAAAGCATAAGGCTTACTGATACTTTTTTTCCTTCATAAAATGAGACTTGTAATTCAATTATGTACTCATAGGGGGAGAAAATGGTGCATGTTCCAGCCAGCAGCTCCCATTGTCCACATGTGCATTCTCAGATCAAACAGATCTAATAATTCCTTGTTAAAGTCATCATTTCCCATTAGATGAGCAACTGTGGCTGGTAAAGGTAATGGTTACAGTGTGTTACACAATTAACACAGTGTGAAATGAACTGAAATATGTTTTCCAAAGTAGATTTTCAATGGAAATGGAGTATTTAGACTGTATATATCAAAAATACATACCCAGATGAGAATTGCACTGAATATTTTTACAAAACTGACAGTGTGCTCAGTCACAGCAGCTCTTATAGTATAAATAAAATTAGTATGCTGTCAAAAGCATAGCAAACATTCTTTAGGACTATGAAAGAGTGAACTTGCATTAGAAGAAAATCACTTCAAGTTGTCTGGAAATACATAAATGATGGAAATATTTTTAGGTTTTGTAATGGTTTCTGCCACAAAATGTACTAAAAATTCAGATAATGAGAAGGACTGCAATAGATAATAGACAGCAAGTTTAGTGTAAGTGGAATGAATTCAGGGTCTGGTGATTAAAAAAAAAAAAAAAGAAGAAAAAAAGAAAAAAAAACCTAGCAAACTCATAAGTGAGCAGTTTACTGTGTTGTCCACATGATATGTTTCAGACTACCCCAGAATAACTCATGTAGCCAGTCAACCACAATATCCAGCAGTTCTGAGGTTCAGAAGTTGCTTATCAATTCACGCTGTTTCTGCCTATCAATAAAGAGAGCAGGTTTCCTAGCAGATATCTGGTCTGAATTTAAAAAAATAAAAATCCATACATTCTTTCATGTTGTAGAGCATTTTTACTACCTGTTAGCTAAATGCAATTCTGTGAAATTTAGTGCAATGAAACCATTTTATATGTCACCTGGGTAGTGACACACTGTTGGAATTTGATAAAAGGTGCTCCAGGAGATAATGAGTGAAGTTTGTTCTTTGGGTGCATAAATCATTACCAAAACTAGCCGAGACTCTAGAGTCATTTAGACAGATCTGTATGTGACCATGCCCCTGCTAATAATTCTTGCTTTTCAAATGGATTTATTGATATAAGGCAGTCTGACCAGATTAGAGCACTGGGCAAGTTAATGTACGAGTGGCAGCCTCTGACCATTTAGACAATTCCTGAGGTACTGTTGTGCTTAACAGAGCAAATATCTAACTCTCAGGTTGCCCTTGGGAATCTTTGGTGTTAAGAAGCCCCACATCAGAATTATAAAATCACAACACAGCTTGGGCTAAAATAGAATTAGAATCATAGAATCATAGATTTCGCTGAGCTGGAAGAGATCTGTCAGGATCAACTCCTTGTCCTGTGCAGGACACCTCAAGGATCACACCATGTGACTGAGAGTATTGTCCAAATCCTTCTTGAACTTTGACAGACTTGGTGCTATGACCATGTCTCTGGGGAGCCTGTTCAATCACCCTCTGGGTGGAAAACCTTTTCCTGATATTCAGCCTAAACCTCCTCTGACTCAGCTTGATTGCAAGAGTAGAAAATCTCAAGACACACCCAGTAGTGCTGTTGTGGTGGAGATTCCTATCATAGAGTCAGATAATCATAGAATCATCATAGACCCTTAGAATGGTTTGGGTTGGAAGTGACCCTAAGGAACATCTAGTTTCAAGCTCCCTGGAATAAGCAGACAGACCTTTCACCAGTTTGATAAGAGCCCCATCCAACCTGGCCTAGAACACTTCCAAGGATGGGGCATGAGCAGTTCTAGCCAACCTGTTCCAATTGCCTCACTACCTTCACAGTGAAGAATTTCTTCCTAATATCTAATTTAAACATATTCTTTTGACTTGAGGCCGTTCCTCCTTGTCCTGTCACTCCATGGTCTTGTAAATAGTCTCCTTCCATCTTTCTTGTAGGCTCCCTTCAACCTTGCAGTTAGAAGACTGCAATTGGGTCACCCTGAAGCCTTCTATTTCCAGGCTAAACAATCCTAGTTCTCTCAGCCTTTCCTCTTAGAAAAGGTGCGCAACCACTCTAATCATCTTTCTGACCCTCCTCTGAACTCTCTCCCACAGGTCCATGTCCTTCCTGTGCAGGAACCCCAGAGCTGATGCAGCCCTGCAGGTGGGGTCTCACCAGAGCAGAGCAGAGGGTCAGAATCTCTCCCTTGCCCTCCAGGCCATGGTGCTCTGGATGCAGCCCAGCATATGGTTAGCCAGGTGCAAAGATATAGGTAAGCATCTCAGAAAAGGATTTCAAAACACTGACACACACTACATTAGAGAAAATCTGTGTGAATTTTAAACACAGACAATATTCTGCAGGTCCCTTACTGCAAAAAGATGTTCAGCTTCGAGTCAGGATATCAGACCATTAGTAATCAAGTTATTAAAAAAAAAAAAAAACCCAAAAACCAAAAACAAAACAAAAACAAACAAAAAAAATTGAAAAAAAATAAACCACAAAATACACTTATATGTGTCTTCCTTTTGGGTCAGGAGTACATCGCAGGTGAAGAGATACAGAGGCTAGATGTGGGAAAGAAAAATACTTAAAACCAAGGTTCTGTGTATACTATGTAATGGAGCACTGTACAGTAATCCCACCTGTAACTACTGAAATAGCATGGCAGGGTTTATTATCTATTTTTCCTATGTTGCTGTCATGCTAGATTTTTTTTCACGATAATTCTATAGCTCTTCTCTTGAGTGTTGCTTTACTGTATACCACTATGCTTGTCTTTGAGACTTTCATTTTACAAGCCTACCAGTTATCAGGTGTTTGATGAGACCAGTCCAGAGAATAATTAGGAAACGCACATTTTATGCTATCAATAGGCTAGAGTAACACTGAGATAGTTTTGAAGCACCATGCAGTATCTCCTTTTCCTTGTTTCTTATGCCTAACCTTCCTTTTTATCCTCCATAATGCACATCTTTAAACTCCCATCTCTGTTTAACTGTTTTTTGGGACAGGGACTGTCTGCTTCTGGCTGCACAGTAAGATCATATATCCCATTATGCACATAGTAAGCAATAAATAAATAACCATATGAAAAACACCAGAAAAAAGCCCAAATGGTTTCATTCCTCTGTTTGCAATCCTTTGAAGGTAGACAACTTTTTGTAGGATAGTTCCTTTTGCAGTATCGAGATCACACTCTGTTCCCTGGGAATGGGATGGAGAGGTGTTTAGTTTCAAAGATGAGGAAGAAAAGCCACCACTAAAACATTCACTGACTAGATCCTGTCTCTCAAAAATAGGGACAGATTTATTCAGCTATCCTGTCTCATTGAGAAGATTCAGCAATGTTAGTCTATGAGACAATTATGACTTTATATATAAGCATGATGCCTTTGATTGTAGTAGTATTCATTAAAATTAATAAATTCAAAGTATTCATTGAATTTCTCTGGCAGAAAACCCAGAGACTCCAAACTGAATCTTCAAGCCCAGACTTTGGAGGGCTCGAAGTTGGATATCATATGAACACTGTTATGCATTTGAGACTGTTCCAAACCTGAGTACTTCAAATAATGTCAGTGGTTTTGTATAAGCAAACACCAGAAATGACAGACCAAACCTTAACTCAATATAAATACTCAGAAGACTTGATTCCCTCACAGTGTCCATTTGACCTTGTAACTATGCCCTCTGTGAAAATGGTGTCATGTAACCTGTCTGAGCAGTGATATGCTGGAGCATATCTCCTTCTATAGTTGAAAATACACACAAAAGAATATATCTGCTCTTAAATCAAACACACTGTACCCATTTGCAGATCATGTCCAGATAGCTTACTTCAGATGATTGGCAGACAGAGTTTGCAGCCAAATCTCTTAGAAAGCAGCAATTTATTTTCAGTCCACAGACCTTCGAAACTACTCGTCATGACTCAGATTGTCCGAACATGATTTTCTCAATACACTAAAGGCATGTGACAGTTCTAACTTACAAAGAAGAAATTGGCAATAATGATGCTCTTCAATAGCTCTTTTCAGAAACTCCAAAACAATGACCTGTAATTGTAGCTGAAAAAAATATTGTCACATCTCAGCAGAATAGCTTTTCTTCAAGTGGAATACTTGCAATAAAAAGCCCTTACATAATTGTCTAAAGTAGTGGTGAAGGGGACAGAAGGAAGTGTGAGATCCTTCACACAGGTCATGCAGAAACATTTTTAGGTATGAAAAGGAGGCAGATCTGTCTTGTTACTCTGAACAGCAGGAAGCTGTATTAGTGAGGAGAGACCACATGGATGCATGGGCTGAGGCAGTTCCACATGGAAAAGCTGCTCTGCAGTTGTCTCCTCACAGAAGCACAGTCCTTGGAAAGCAGAGGTTCCACACTGTCTCCCATTAAGGCTGATGTTATACAAGGCTAATAACAACAAAAATATAAGTGAAGAGTGGAAAGACCCTCTTCTCACAGAATTTCTGTAGGAAATGAGGTAACTTATGCTTATCAGGCTGTTAGGCAATTGAGAATAACTGGTATTTTAGTTCCAATATTGAACAACATTTTAAATAAATTCTGAGTATATTGATTAATCAGTGAACAAGTAAATAGAGAGAGAGTGAGACACTTTCCTCCACTAGAATGTAAATGATCTTTCATTTGTTTTTTGATTAAGCTGTAGACGTTAGATTCACAGAAGGAGAAATACACCTTGAAGCCCATCAAGTTTGTCCTTAGGATACTGAACCCAAAATTTCATGCTATTCTTTCCTAGCTGACTGACTAAACAGTCCCCTTGAATAGCTAGATCTCCTTCTCCAAAAATGCAGGCCAAAATTGCCCTTGTTAAGTTGCTGTATATCAGGAGAGAATGTAAAGCCTACACTTCTTACAATTTCAAACAATAAAACTCCAGGATATTTGAAAGCTTCTATTCGGCTTAAATGCTGAACAATGAATACCTAAGCCTTACACTGTTCTCTTCTTGAAACCTTGGAGGTGTTCAGAATGATAGTTTTATTCAGGCATATAGAACAGAAAAGAGAAATCATAGCCTTAGAGAATGCAAGTAGAGTGGATGATTTGGCAGAGTAGGGAACACTGAATTTTGAACTAGAATTCATGTCTTCCACTTTCTGGGCAAGTGATGTAACCAGATAGTTCTCATAGAAATTGTGAGGATGAAACCAATATATTCTAAAAAGGGAAACCTTTTTCATTATTTTGAAAGAAATACAGGACTGAGGACTGATTCAATTTATACTGTAGGTGTTATGAGATCTGATTCAAAGAAAAAGAAAAGACTGAGTGTTTGGAGACAACTGCCCAGGAGGAGAAAATCCAGAAAACTTTTACCAGCAAACTGCAGAAATTAGACAGGTGTTAAATGAAATCTCTTCCTCAATTGCAGTCCAGGATCCAGAAATTTGCTCATTCACTTTTTTACAGCCAGGTGTGAGCTGACCTCACTTATCCTATGAACTTACCTCCCTTCAGCCTGAAAGCTGTGCATATTTATCACCTCAGAGATATTCTCACATTTAAACCCATCATGGAGGTCTATTAGTACAGAAGTGTGTGTTAATACAGCTCCTTTCTCGCACCCATTTTGATCAGAGCACAAGCAAAGTCTCTGCCTACAAGTAATCAAAGAGACCTGGACCTTTGTTTTCACACTCTGTATGTTCTGATAACCACATTAGAACCAGAGGTAAACAGGGAACTAATGGCTAATAGTAAAACAGTGTAAAGAGTAAAGATAGGTCAGGGTTTTTTTACAAATTTGCAGTTAGATTCTTATAAAGAAGGATCAAATTCAGATCAAAACTAAATTATGAAAATTTAATGATGAGAAAACAAAAATAATATTTAGAGAGCTAAAGTCCTTGTTTTGATGAGAAGATACCATTAACATTTCTTAGACATGTGATGTCCGTTGAAATGTGGGAGCTTGTCTTAGAGTTACATAAAGTCATTTTCCCAAACTAGAACCTCTGATCTAGGCAAAGTTTTTTATTTGTGACACACACATACTAACAGGCCAGAGGTAACAGGTACTTCTAATATATTAAAAAATGTCAGGGTAAATCCCAAAGAAACTATGAACAGCATTCTTTAAGGAATTATTTCACTCATCAATATGAGAAGGAATTAGGTCCTTTTTAATTGTCACTGGTTCCAAGAGAAATACTTTTCTGCTTTGACTTTACATGCAAGAATATACTTGAAGTTTATGACCTTTCTTCCTTCCAAAAGCAGATAAATTATAAAAGTAGCTCATTCTCTCAACACATTAAAAGTATCTCTTCTGGTGAATAATTTTTTCAGTCTCCTGTTTAGTCCCCAGTTAATCATTGCCTTAAATTTGTGTGACTGTAGTCTAAAAACTGTAAGTGTAAAAATGCCAACTTGGTTATTCTCATAATGTTCAGACTCCACCTGTGCCACCTTGCAATGATTTACAATATCATTAAAGACTACAAAGACTATGAAGAGTTGATGTAACTGTGAAAGAAAAAAGAGGGAGGAGAGAAGTGCTTTATTGAATACTAAAGTTATCTTGATAAATGGGGGGATTGGTCTGAAATCAATAACAAGAAATTCAATAGAGACAAGCGCAGAGTACTACACTTGGGGCTTGTCTACACAAACAGATTAGTACAGCAAACTAAAGCATGAATTTACAGTACACTTTCTGCTGCATACTAACTTTTCATGCTGACACTCTGCTAAGCAGTAAGTATAGCTCTCTGTGATGTCTTCTACTTCACATTCTGCACAGAGACAACATTAGTGCAGGCTACAAGTATCCACAGGGGAATCTGGCGTGGAGAAGCTAGTGTGCTATAAATTTATACCCTAGCTTACTGAAATTTGGTAGTTTAAATTCTACCACAGGCAGAAAAAAATATTTGAATGCACAAATAGAAAATGTGGAATTACAAGTTAGACAACATTACTGCTTCAGCAGGTTGTAGTCAGCATAACCAGCATAGTCAATGATAAATAACGATAAATAACTATTATATTGGTATTACATAGAGCACTGTTACAAGTACATAAAAAGAAACAGAAGAGAATTATTCACATTCTGCTTTTCTCACTGTTGGCAAGACATAAGCCAGAATAGTCTGCTTTCATATGCAGTCAAACATGCTATAAGAACCAAGACTGCTAAATCCAGAAAAATTAGGACTCATGGCTGAGTATGGTAACAGTCTTCAAAGACATAAAAGGGCACTTTAAGAGAATGCCCTACTTTTTTTTTTTTTCCAGTCCAAGAAGACTTGGAAGGAAATAATTGTTTCATTTGCAATTGTGTTATTCCATAAATAATATGGAAGTGTTGATGTATACCATCCTGAAGGGCACAAGAGCAGGGCAGCACTGGAAACAAGGGTAAATGTGTCCATTTCTCTCATTTCTAATATCATGACATGTTCTAGGAGTGAGTGGAAGAGCAGCAGTAAGAAAGATAAATTGAAGGATTTCAAGATTAACTTTCTTTGAAGAAAGGGTACAAGAACATAGAGGTTGAGAACTATGAGTTTGAAGACAATTTACCTAGAAAGAACAAGTAATTAAGCACACTGGAGGGTCCTGAAAATTTCATAGACAAACATCTTTCCATGTCGTCTAAACATTCTTGAACCTTTCTCTGGGCAGGAGCTCAGAAGTAAAGAGCTTTGCAACTCCCTTTCATTTCTTTTTAGACCTATAACAGCCTTACTAAAATGTAGACATTTTACTGGTGTGTACTTGGCTCAAATATATTATTTGCAGTTTGCTATGGAGCAGCAGCATCTGTTGAGTGAAGCCTGACAAAGTCAATGGGGCTCTAATTTTATATCTGATTTACCATCCATTTTTCAGTTTCTCATCTAACTAATCTTCCTTATCTTTGCTATATGTAAGAAAAAATCTTAGTGTTATATGTCTCATAGTTGAAAAGAGAAATAAATATGTAAATTACAATATATGCAAATTACACTTATATTTATATGTGTTCTTTTATTATTAATTTGTATTTGCTTACTTAACTGTCATTTTATATTATCCTAGTTATCCATATATAATTTTCATTATTGAATGTGTTCTATGCTGAATTTACAGCTTGCATGCTGTGACAGATATAACCCATCATATATTAGGACCCAGCTAGCCTAAAAATAAGCTTTTGAGTTGGCTGCATGTCTCTTCCACAAAGACAGCACATAGAAATGATCTTAAACTGAGAAACTAAAAAGTCAGTACCTGTCAGAAAAAGAGTGAAGAGTAAATTTAAAGTATGCCAACTGATTAGAGTAAAAGTTCTAGAAATTTACAAATTCAAAAGGTCAAAGGGGAGAATACAGTTACAGAAAGTAACTAGCCATCAGATGGTCTAAATCATATAAGAGTAGCAAAAAGAATCCAGTATAAAGCCTTTTTAAAATGTTAGTAATATCTGAGGGAGAATAAGACAAAGTGAAAGGACTAGAATAGGCCCACAGGCTAGCAATTATAATTGTATGTTAGCCTTCTACCTAGAAAGATACAAGAAATAGTGGGGAACTAATTGGAAATGGTGTGTATTTCCTAGGAATGATATGAAATTTTATTACTGATTTGTTCTACCACCAAGCTAATCACTTTGCTTTTAGTGATATTTAGACACAGGCAACAACTCTTTTTTTACATTACTTCCCAGTCCTACGAATAAAGTAACTACTTTTTATTTTTAATGGCATACCTAAATCTTTACCCAAGGATTAGTTACAACTACCCCTTGTTACTTAGTATTTCTAAATGAGTTTGCACAATCGCCTCATTAGATCAATTTTAATAGAAAACATAATTATGTATTTCATCCCTTCCTATGTGTAAACACATCAGTGAGCACTACCCACATCTGATCTGAAGCAGACAAATGGACTTCAAATCATAGTAAGAAAAAACACACCAAACAGGAGACTGGCCAGAAATCAATCAGAAAAGAACAATCAAATATTTCCTATCTTTATGGCATCACAGCAGTTAGCTAGAAGCCTAAGTAATGTACTAATGGAGTTCATAGACAATTGGTCCATCTGTGAGGTTAAAAATGTATTAAAAATTGTAGACTTGCATAAAGGAGTGGCAAAGGAGAGTAGCCATGAATACATCTGAAGACTGCTACTTCAAAACTCAAATGAAAAGGAACACTGGAAAGCAGTATAATTAAGACTTGCTTCTAATAGAAACAATAGTGGAGAGCTCATTAGCAGTAAATTTTTTGCAGTTTGGGACCTGAGAGAAACCACTGTAACTATGAATATGAAGGAATTCCATTAGAGAAAGGTGATGAGACCTTTATCACTGGAATTCCATGTAAAATACTGTATTCATTTTGTAGTCTTTAACTGTGTTAGAGACTGATGGTATGGGAGTTGCTCTGAAAAGACTGACACAGTTCTTTTGGAGTGGTTAATTAAAAGCAACTTTGGAGGTAATACTTGTGCAATTAGCAAAAGGAAGTAAATTGGGCAAATTTGTGTGGTTCCCATGAATAAATGAAAGGCATTATTTTACCTCAGTTCTTTTGGGAGAGGAAATTCAGTAACACCATAGCCTGCTGGGTAAAAAGTAGAAACTTGCTCAACATTTGTAGAAGAATAGTACAAGTTTTAGGGAAAAATACCTCACTGAAAAATGGGAGATTACTTGCTAAAACATTAAAACTTGCTATCAAAGTAATAGCTTTGATTAAAGAAATGGTAAGTCTCTGATATGCAGAGGAGATATTATAATTCCATTAAATGGGATGGTACTGGAAAATATGGGTGAGCTCTTGAGAAAAATACAGTTCAAAGGTTGGGAGTATTAATCCTGTTTTCTGAAGGGCTACAGCTAACTTACTGAAGTTCATCAGCTAAAGGTTTCAGTCTTTTTCTCAAGTTAGGGAAGATTCATTTAGGAATTCATTTGATACACAAACCGTGCTGTTAGTGTCTGTCCACCTTATTAACTGGACATGACCTACAGGTCATTAGCAAAATAAAGACTGAAGCACCTACACACCTATTTATCCACTTCTTTCATAGAGTTTATGAGTGAGCTTCACACTTAGAAGGTTAAAGTGAATTATGGCTAAATAATTGCATTTCTTATGCCTCTGGATTTACAAAAATACAAACACAAAACCAGAAACAGACAAACACAACAAAATTAAGATACAGTGAGCTCAAGATCACCATGGTCCCTGCCTATTATTGCTGGTTTGTTCACTATCAGCAATCACAGTTCTGGATTCCACATGTAGCCAGTTGAAAGGAGTTCAGAGTATTTGCCTCTGGAAGAAGTATGTTGCAATTGTAGAAATTTCCTTGCAGAAAATTCCATCTTTATTTCCAATCTATAACAAATCAAAATACTTTACTTTCACAAATGAAATTTTCAAATGCTTCATAAATATGTCATAATAAATTTAACAATTATAGCTATTGGATACTGAAAGAATTAATATGACTTTTCATTTACACTCCATAAGTGATCTCAAATTTTCATTAGATTACCTGTTTCTGGGTAGGCTTTTGCATCTCATTCCAGATTTTCTGTGACCTAGGTGAGGAACTAAAGATCTCGTGTTATTTATGCCTTTTCCAAGTCTGGTTTTATTTATTTTCTGTGATGAACAGATCTGCAAGTACACTGGGCTTTTTCCAGAAACTCAGTAGCCTTTTCATAAAATAGTGATTTACTTTTTGAAATGGCTAATTGCCACATCTTCACTGATGTGTATGAACAGCTTCAAACTTATAAATTCTCTTTTGGTGCCTCTAATTTCTTATTGACAACAGTCAGAAGTCATTTCACACACCACTTAAGCCTTCCCTCATAGCAATATCCCTACTAGATACATGACTGATGTACAATTTGAAATCCCAAACATTCTCCCTCTTCTCAAATTCTTTCTTTGACAATGGGAATATAACTCTCTTAGAAGTAAAGTTCAAGTGAGTTATTACTTGTTCCTGATCTAAAGCACCTACAAAAAACTACATTGCTTCAATATCCCAAAGGCAAACTAAGATAAAGGATTCAAAATTATATATATCATACACAGGACATCAGTCCAAGCACAGGCAGAGATTCATCAGCTACGTCCCTCAAACAGAATTAAAAAATTGCATAGATATTTTCCAATGAGAAAACATTCCTGTACAAAACAAAGTAATCTCTTGCTAGTTTGGGAACATTAACTAATTAGCACAGGATACAGGAAACAATGAGAAAATGTAATTTTTAACTATAAGATGGATCAATGTTTTTGGAGAAATGCTACAAGTATTAGATCATATTGCCAGGTATATACTACTCAAGCAAATACAATATTCCCACAGACCCAACATTTATTGTATATTTACATATGACAGTTTATTTTTAATGAGTGTTCCTCTCTCAAGCAGCAAAAGGTACTAGCCATATCCATAGATATTTATTTTGTCAAATTAATCCAGAAAATTATTTAATCTGCCAATTTTATCATAATTTTAGTAAGATACTGACAATTTAAAAAAAAAAGAAAAATAATTGAAAATTATTTTATTATAAAATACTCTGTTCTTCCAATGTCAAAATATTTTTGGAAATAGTATTCATATTCATAAATTAAAGAGGCAACTGTAACTAATCAGAGGGGCCAAAAGTGCTCGTATTTCATTGAAGTATGTATGTATGAGATTTTAAAAATACTTCTTTTTTGGGAACTGTGTATATTTAACAAAAAAATCATAAAGAGTATGCTTCAAATTTATAAGTACATTGTTCACAAGAACTCTGCAGTACGCTGTCTTGGAAATTAGGAGTTTTTGGCATCCAAACCGTTCCCGAATAGGTATCATATGCATTGTATATTATGCAGGTCCTAGCACAACAGATCCTTGATGCCGCCATTTGAGGTCTCTGGCAGTCCTAAGACATGCAGTTAAGTACAAATCACTAGAGAAAAGCTGTTCTTCCTGTACTAGATGCAGTCAGATTCAATTTTACTGCCTCTGCCGTGGAAGGACAATAGAAGGACCCATAAGACGCCAAGACTGAGGTTCATTGTCTTCTGTTGAAGAATAATTTTTCAGATCAGTTGTCCACGCTTTAGGCTGGTTTTTCTGTAAGCTTAGCAGATATTTTTTAACCCATTTTCTTCCACAATTCTCTAACACATAATTTTCAGAGTGGTTTATGATATTCTACTAGAATTGCAATTTACAACACAGCGTTCAGGACTCGTGAGGATGTCATGATTTAATCATAGCAAAATTGCCCTCTGACCAAATGACTTGAATAGTATTATTTAAATTTCTGTGCTAACGTGTTCTGATGAGCACTACAAAACTTTCATTCTGCTCTCCTATAAATGGAGTTTGAATATTTCTAAGTTTATTGTAAGTTATAAAAATAATTTTCAATGTTTTCTGATACCATTACTTTTTAAGTAAGGGCAAACTTTGAAAAACAATGTCTGTGTACAGAGGAATTTATTAGATTGCTTACTATCAGTGTAAGAGGAAGAAGGGAGAAAGGGATAAAATTTTACAAGTGATTTCATAAGGAGAGAAGATAGTGTATTTTCTGCCCCAGGCTGAAATATTTTGATAAAATTAACAAGTGAAAGCCTTACAGGTCGCCACCACTGTTTAGAACTTTGATCAGTGATTTTTGCAGGTTTTTTTGCAAACCACTCATTTCCTAGATCTTGGACTCCTTTTTTCAAAAGCACAGGAACTGACACATAAATAATATCACTGATTCATGCAAGGCAATTTTAATATACTGATACTTGCTCAAGTGCATGATCCATGTATTTTTCCACCAGAAATAATTGGTTCCATTAAAATATCTCTATCTGTGATTCTCTATGAAGTGAAAATAAGAGCCAAAGCCTGATTTAAATGTTTTGGGGGTTTTTTTAAGGGTGAACAGAAACAGTCTCTTCACTTCTTAAAAATAAGTAACTTAATCTTCTTTAATCCTAAAAATATACCTTTAGAGATATACATCTTTATTACTCCTAGAATTAGCGAGTTATAGTGTGGCAACATTTGCCTGGCCTAGCACTCCATTAAGGCATTGTTCATGTGCAAGACCCAGACACTCATACATACATTTTTTTAACTGACTTAACACATTCATATTCATTAAAATCCTTTTCCAAATGACAAAACCAAAAACATTCTTTAACAAAGTTAGTAAACACAAAATATTTCCCAAATAGATTGAATGAAATGCAATGAACTAGCACCTAAGTAATACATTATCTGTTCTGGTATTAGATCACTGTTTCACAACTCAATCACCAAAAGAACTCTTTCAAGTTCAAACTCAACAATGCTTATGAAGAATAGCAAAATCTTCAAAAGCTTAAGACTAATTAATAGTATGAATGACTGTGACAGAGGCAGATAAAATACCAACAACCACAATTAGTAGGATCAAACATTGCGTGATGAATAGTTTCTTTTTGTATGGATGCTACCTGAAAAGTGGACAAATATTTATATATTAATAGAATGTATATGTTTCATATATTTATGAGAAGTTGTAAAAAATATAAAAAATAATGAAACTGTACCAGCAATAGTATTTCACATCCATTTTCCAGGAATATAAATGAACCATATAATGCTCAATTGTAATACAGATTGTTAAGATTATTAATCATATTTAACACTGGAGTTCTACATACTATTAAATGGAAATTTATATTGAAATCAATAGCAAAATTCCCACTGATTTAATAGACCCAAGATCTAACTATTGGCAACAACACAAATTAATTTATGGTTTATATTCATAACAATTACATTTCATAGAGCACAAGGGATAAACACTACCAGTTTAATCATGATCCATGTTAAAAGAAAAAAATATATGTGTCAGCATATTCCTGAATGAGATCAGAATATGGACTACATGGTTTGGAAAATTTCTTTTTCCAAATCTAGACATGGTCTGGGGTCATAATTTTGTCCTGGGAAATGTCATATATAATGAACAAATTCCCACAAGCATATCTATTCAAAAAAATCCAAAGCAATAATAATATGAAAGTCTCCTACTGGTACATCAGGGAAAACATTTACTTTCAATACCATTATTTATTTGCTTTGTTCCATTCTCATTTAGGTTCTGCACATTTCAGCAAAAGAGGTCCTTGACTGGTAGTTGTTTTGAACTTTTCTGTTCTTGAAACGCTAGTGGAGTGTTTATTGGGATTTTGGAGAAGCTGTTCATAATGCTGCGCATAGTTGGAAGCTGACCCGTATTTGTTTGCATCTGAAGCTGTGACCCAAGAGCACAGAACATGGGGGCAAGGGTGGAAGGGGAAAGAAAACATTTCCAGGAATGACAATTCTGAAAGATATGATATGAAATACTGAGTTCTTTGGGCAGCCTTTTTAGGCAAGGACTTCTTACAGTTGCTGGTTCTCTGGATGTTGGGGGTAATGTATGCCACTATCCACAAAATATATATATATATATATATATAAAAGCTATGAGCTTTTTCTTACAGGAAGAAAATTCCCTAGTACCATAAAAAGGGATCTCTTCATTCCATAGAGATCAGTACCTCACAGGAGGCTAGAATTAAGGCAAAGACAGGCCTTTGTACACAGAGAGTGGCTCTATGTTTTCCCACTTCTAAATTATAATGACTCATTTTAAACAAAGCCCTGCACGTGTAATTTCTTATCGGAGTGGGGGCTTCTGCTTGAACTAGCAAGACTTTCAGTAATAAGATCTGCTTGCTAGGAATAGGGCTCAAGAAAGTTTTATGTATTCAACATATATATGTATTTGCATACACACACACATGAAATTATGCACACACAAATACTCACACACACAAATTCATAAATAGATGTCTATATATGTACATATGCGAAGAGACAATATTGAAAATCATATTAGACTTGGAGTATTACCCGCTTGTCAGAACTATTTAAACTACTATCTACACAGTACATATTGAAACTCAACTTTAAGATTTTTTATTTTTATGTACAGTTCATTTTTTTCCCTCTGGAAATAAAATATCTAAATACAGACAGACTGTAATGTTGTATATGTATAGCTTTCAACAATACTTTAGCTGAATAAATGCTTTGTACATAGTTCTGTCTTTTAATGGAGTTTACAGCTACATTGATAAAATGGATTCCTCATTTCCTTGATTGTTTTAAACAATAACAAGCAGAGAGACAATTACAAGTTAATATTAATAAGCAGCTCAAATAACACTGGTTAAATTATGTACAATACAAACCATTCATACAAATGAAGACTAGGATATTGAATTTGTTACAATATTTTGTAATAAAGATAAGACAGCCACTTATAACTTACATGTTCTCCGCCAGGCATTTTCCTTCTTAGAGATCAATTCCAGTTTTTAAGTAGTTTAGCTGGCCTAAACTCAAACAAGTTTAAAGAATCAGAGCTTAAAGAGTCAGAGAAACATTAAACCAAAATGTCTGCTCACATGTAAATTTCAAATGTTTGCCCATCTTTACTAGAAATAGGCTTGCTCCATGGAAAAAGAGCCACCAACACCACCTTGAATGTGCCTGCTGTGTGCTGGGAAAAGTCATGACACTTTGCTGTGTTCATATAATACGGAATACTGAACTCTAAACACACTTTTTCCCATTTTAACAAGTATTTATTCCTACAGTATTATTTACCAGTACAGCTGCTCCAAGCAGTAGAATGCATGAGTGGGGATTATTGATTGGCATGTACTCAAAGGACTTTCAAGGAGATTTCCATAACAGTCTGCCTTAGAAACCTTGTACTGTCTAGTTAATCCATTTTGCTTGATGATAGGTTATGCTGAATCCTTAGGTATCAGACAATGAAAGATTTCTTAACAGGAATCTCAATAATGTGCGCTGAAAAGTGTGTGTGTCTCTGTGTATGTGTATGGTTTTATTTCAAATCCATAGTGATTTACACCTAGATGGATACATGGAGCTGACTGGGCAAAAATTACATTAGATTGTTTTCCACTAACATATTTGCAGCCATTTGACATCAGCAGCAGCAGGTAGACACATTCCAGGCAATAGATGTGGCCTTCCTCCTTGAGGTTACAGCCCTGTTATTCGACCTCTTTTATTCCCCAGGCTTCAGTCTCAGACACAAGTTGGTCCTCACCCTGAAGGGAAGTAGGGTGTGTCACTGTGGTAGTTGTAATCAGGACACACTTTCTGTACTAGTTTATAATCTGTACTATAAAAGGAAATGTAAATACAGATTACTTTAAAGGGCTTGGAGCAGAGCCATGACACATGGCTCTGGGTCTGCTCCTGATAACAGGTTTTTGAAGGGTCATAGTTGCAGAGAGTATTCTTGGTAGCCTTGTCAACCTTTTCGTACTCGATTCGACAGTTAAAGGACTTGGAATCTTTGGCATCAATCACTGTCTGTTGTGCCAAGTCAAATTCCACTATTTTTGTAGGGGGCACTAGGCTCACAGATACATTTCCTTGACCAGTGGAGTTATGCCTGAAGTAAACACTAAACGTCCCATTGCCATGGTCAACGATTTTCCCTGTTATTAACAAATTTAGCTTCACAGTCTTGATGTTGGAATGAAAATCTCCCCAGCCAAACATTTTCTTAAATTTCCCAGTCTTGACAATGGGCCGTCTCTTTGCTCTGGGCCGAGGCTCTTGCAGATCTGTGGAGTTCCTCAGCCAGTCCCAGACATCTTGCTCAGAATAAGTTTCTGGGGCATCGTATCGCAGGTCCAAATCTGTATCATTTTCCTTTCCACGAAAAGTCTGTGACAGCAGTCGGCTGATGGACAAGTCTTTGCTGCTTTCTGTCCATATGTGCTTTAGTGTGGATTTGGAGCTTCCTGATTTTAGAAGTTCTGTTTTTCCTCCATTTGTTAAA
Source organism: Passer domesticus (assembly GCF_036417665.1). Taxonomy (NCBI): domain Eukaryota; kingdom Metazoa; phylum Chordata; class Aves; order Passeriformes; family Passeridae; genus Passer; species Passer domesticus. The sequence goes on along the minus strand of NC_087474.1, from coordinate 25,226,693 downwards.
TTTGCACAGGTAACCTGAAAGAGAAGGGAAGAAGAAAGAAACAATATATTTAGATATGTGACACAAACCCCACCATTTACACCTGGGACCAAAATAACCAGATTTTTTAATCACAGAGAAATTTTTTGAGACATTAAATTGTACCTCTCTACTCAGTAAACCAAAAGAGAATTGTCTGTTTTCCGATACTTTCCAAGTAGTTATTACTCAATTCTCCTTTGCCAGTTTTTTTAATTGGCCTTCAGATTTAATCACAGACATTCACATTATTTGTCTGTTACAATGTCTGTAAGTGATGAGTGTGTAATAAATTACTACAAAACTGAGTTACACAGTCTTGTCATCCTTCAGGCTGTATGTGGCATCTCAGAGTGAAGTGTTCTTGCTTGAATGCTCACTCTGCAAGGTTGCTGTGTCTTCTACCATCAGAGACACATTCATTTACTTTTGCTGCCCCTGGAGTCCACTGTCAGGGTGCTGTCTTGGTGGTGCCAGCCTGACCATGCTTGGAGTCCATGTCATTATGAATCTAATAATAATAATACAATTTCCCTACTCCTTTTACGAATACTCATTGGTCTATGGGTCTATGTTCTTGACTGGGATCTTCAGTCACAACTACAATATAAATAACAGAATAATGAAAATTTTAATGAGTTTTGAGTTGACAGATATACATACAGTGTACTCCACGTCATTTAGTGCAAGAGGAGTCACAGCCTTTTCTAATAATCCCTTATGGACCTACTAATGGTTTGCCTTGTCTGTATCTAATATGACAAGCATTTCTCCTTTCTCACATCACTTCTTTTTTCACCATTTCCTCCCCAAATTAAATAGTGAACTGTGTAAGACAGAAAGTCTTTTGTATAGTTACCAAAAAAAAAAAAGCAACAATTTTAAGGCAGTAATAACCAAGTTCCTACAGAATCATATACTTCAGACATAGTTTTTCGCTAAATTTACTGTCAGAACAATTTGTCTTATTTATATTTTTTTCTCTTTGCTTTAATTGAGTGGAAAACAGAGAACAGATGCAGGCTTGCAGCTGTCTAACATGGAGCACTGGCAGAGAGCTCTGACAGAGTGTACCTGGGAGGGCTGGAATTCGTGCAGGGTGGATGGAAAGGGACTGACAACATATATAGTCCCATTCCCCCTAAAATTTGCACCACACACTGTCCAATTTTTTAACATTTGCACTGCCTTGAAGAGGCCATCAAGTTTCTTATTTGCCTTTTCATGGCTACATATGAGATTCCAAATACACCTGTTTTATTCCTCTGTGTTCTGGCACTGATTTATGTGCTTCCATCATGCTTGCAGTTATATCTTTCTCTTCACTTAAAAATGAATTTAGTGCATTCCATACCTAGGAAACCTATTGGAAACCAGAAAGTATTTAAATCATGTCCCCTCCCTACTGGTACAACTGGAGGTATATGTCACGGAGGATATCTATCACAGCATGGCCTTTTCATTTCTTAACAATCACGAAATTGAAACACACTTTCATTAACTTCAGTAGTTTTCCAAGGTCATTTGAAGACACAGAGATAAAATCAGTCTAAATTGTCTTAATACACTGATCACACAGGAGATGTGCCCCCAGCCTTTTACAACAAATAAATAGGAAAATAAATCTGTCACATCCTCCACTATACCTGCCCAATCCATTTCATGTGGGGCCAGTAAGGATAATAGATAAAATATGGATTTAATTCAGGATTTTACCAAAAAGACAACTTCCCCCTCTTTTGAATGGACAGAAGGATTAAAACACAGACTAGCATTTTGATAGCCAGCTCATAGCTGCATCTTAGTAATAACACAGTAGGCCAGGAGAGAGGCAATAATAAAATGCACTGATGGTGCACTGGTTAATGAAGCAGCAATGAAAATGTCACAGGGAGAGAGAAAGAGACTCAGAATATATTTTTTTTTCTATGGCATATGGGGAAGGAGGGCAAAATAAGAAAAGAAATGTGGTTAAAAGGAAAAATGTGCCTGTCTAGAATGAATCTGTCAACCCACAATGAATCTAAGCAGTTAGCTAGCAGAGCTAGTAAACCAGCGATCTGTAGGTAGGATACAGACTGCTTACCACTCTCATTTGCTTTCCTTACAGTTTGTTTTTCCTTCGTTTTCGTCTCTTCATCTAATGATTTACATTTCATAGGATCAGACTACCAATTCCATGTAACAATATGTAAGAGTTTAAAAACCTTTAACATATGTGTCTCTTTTTTTTCAGTTATGTGAAACCGAAGACTCAGGAAAAGGAGAAAATTTTCTGAAATGATTGATGACTGCTCCTATACATGGTTTTTTGAAAGCAAACGTATTTCATGGAAATGGATGATTTAGGCTACATGCATTCTATACTGCTTCATATCCAATCTAACAGATACAACTGATTGTTGCTGTCATCGATTTTGTAATACCTGAAAGATTTCTGGCTGTGCAGTTAGCCCTGAGACCTCTGTTTGTAATTTTCAGTGTGGATAACTGGTTGCATTCATGAGTAAAGGCCAGAACCTGTCCTTCCTACTCAAGAGTCCATGTTAGCACTAAAATAACAGCCCACAAGCATTAATGAAAAAAGCTCTAGAATTCATTGTGCTTCACTAAAATTTTCCATCCAACTGCTTTTTCATATACTGCTAGTATACTATACACTATAGAAAGTATCCTCAGAGATTCACACACCCAATAACACAGAGCATTGCTGTGTAATAGAATTTCTGCAAATGCAGCAGTTCTTTCACAGGAACTGATTCCGTTTTCTTCAATCTCTCTTCTTCCCAAACACAATGTTGCAATAATATGAGAGTTTGCAAAGGCATGAGGGTTTGCACTCAGTATTGTTAAGCTTAAACATAGACCTATTTTAGGGATTCATGGAAAAAGAGCCAATTTAAAGTGGATAATAAAACATGGAGCAGCGTAAATTCTATGGTGGTTTTCCTGTCCTCTTCCTTGAGGATACCTATATATAATTCAGAAACTTGCATACTCTACTTTATCAATTAGTTCACTATAACCAGTTTTACCTCCTTTTCCATAGCCAAGTGTCACTCTTAGATGAAATATTGAAACTTTTGGCCCAGTATTAATGGCTCTGTCTAGGATGGAGTCCATTTACTTCATAGCAACTCATATGGTGCTGTGGTTGAGGCTTTTGACCCAAATGGTGGTAACACACTAATGTTCTAGCTCTAGCTGAACAGTGTACAGCACCAAGGCCTTCTCTGTTTCTTTCTCAGTCTCCTAAGTGAATAGACTAGGGATGTGTACAATGGATTGGGAATGGACACAACAGAGCAGAGAACCTGAATTCACCAGAGATATTCTATAATATCTTAGCAATTAAAAGAGTGGGGATGTAGAGGAGGTAGCCATCTTTTCTTGAGGATCTGGTTGTAGGTTGTGTGTTGAGTGCTGACTTTGTATCTATCACTTGTTCTGGTTTGTTTTCTTCTTTTCTTTCTTCTTCTTCTTCTTCTTCTTCTTCTTCTTCTTCTTCTTCTTCTTCTTCTTTTTCTATTTATCCTTCAGTTAAACTTTTATTTATCTTGACTCCCAAGTTTTCTTGCTTTTATTCTTCCATTCCTCTTCCCCATCCCACTGGGGAAAGGGGGAAAGTAAACAAAGAACTGTGAGGTGCTTAGCTTCTCAACAGTGTTAATCCAAAATACCACTGCAGTGCAATAAATCAGTGTTGCAAAAGGGCTGAGTAGGGGGATTTCTTCCACAACTGCATAGCCAGAAGTGATTCTGAATGATGAGGATGGCAGAAATATTTGTATAGAAAAACAGTAAGGAGCAAAAAAATTTAGAAGTGCTTATCTAGTGCTACAAGTGTCACTGGCAAAGAACCTATTAAGTATGGCAGAGTGATATTTGGTTCTGGTCTTGTACTTTTACTGGAAAGTATGTATTTCCACCACCTAATAAAGTCTACTGATACCAAAAAAACACCAGGAGTTTTTACTACTGTCTGGCAACTCTTTTCCAACAGATACTGACAAATTGTTATTCCATTTCTTCTACTTCTTCTTTGAAGAAGGAGGCATTGGTTTCATTGGGCACAATATCAGAAAGCATCATTAAAAAGACACAGAAATTGATCTGCAATTAATTTTTAATCTCTTAAAATACTCCATTCATTTTGTATCCTATGTTTTGAGGGTGATGAATTTGTTTAATATTTAGCTTCATTAAGCATATTTTAATTAATATATGTAGTTCTTTTAGGACTTCCCAAAGGATGGGAAATTTATTTATCTCAGAAATTTTAGAGTTCTCTTTCAAGACACCGAGCCATGAATGCTTTGCCAAGTCAAACCTTAACATTTGCAGCAGAGAAAATGAAGTTAAAAAGGAATTTCAAGAAACCATGAAGGCCTCAAGTGGTGATTTAGGTCCCCTTCTCAGTGTAAAATCAACCACATAATTTAAGACTGATCAATTTGAGATTTTATAAAAATATTAATTCAAAAAGGTACAGAATGCATCTTGATTTCTCACTCTTTTCCTTTTGTTCTAACTCTACTACCATTCATTGCCTATAATTACAGTATTGGTTTAGAAATTATGCATTTATTGCTCTGAATATATGACTACTTCAGAGCAAATGAAAATGCAAACAAACAATCTAATACTCAAGGTAGAAAATTCTCTCTCTTCAGGTAAATAACTAATCAAAAACCTGTTTTTATTGGCATAGCACTGTAAGAATTTGGCAGCGCTGTGTTTGCGAATGCTCTGTATAATAGAATTCAGATTTTTTTTTCCTCAGTAAGATATCTCAGATACAACAAAGGCAAGAGCGTATTGATGGACATTACAATAAGTTGGGCCATCATCAAGGCAGGACACCACAGAGAAAGTGACCACTGAGTCCTGTCTCCTTATATTCATCCTGTTTATGCAATGGGTAGAGAGAAAACAAGACCAAGTTTACTCTTCCTTTTAGATCCATTTTTCTTCCTGCAGGTATCTACACATTGCACGAAGTTACACATTGTACGAAGTTATGGCATGGAAATATTTTATTCAGTGAATAATTTCCAGAAAAGTCAAAGTCAATGTTCTACAGATATTTGGTACTAAACAAGAGTTTCTTTGGTAAGAAACTGAGAATGCAAATTAAAGGAGATATGATTATAATGGGAGAGAGTGAAACACACTGAAGGACCTGTATCTCTTAAATGGACACTTTGGAAAGAAAGGACAAAAACAAAAAACCACATACATGGATATTTCACTGAAACAGGCCTCTCTGGTTTTAAATTACAAACCTTTTTGCTGAACAACATGAAAAGAATGAGTGTTGGCCATTCAAAAAAACTGCAAACTCAGATGAGTCTGACAAACAGGACAGTAACCCATGATCTACAGTGTCAAATGAGAAGTCAAAAGTGGCTATGCAGGATCAAACCAAAGACTCATTTAGAAAAATCATCTTGTCTCCAATAGCAACTATAAGAGATGGAGAAGGGCAAGAACATGGCAAGCATATTACAGACCCCTAATTTCTTCCCAGCTGCTCAATAATTCTAGTTTCCTCTCCTAGATATTGTTTCTGTATATGTTTTCTGTTTCATCATGTCCCTTCCAATTTTACAATATTATGCTATCACATATTAAAGTCTGTGAACTGAAGGACCAAATGAGTTTTCTGTTTCAGTAACTCTAAACAGACTGATCTTCTGTGCATTTGTTCACTTTGACCCTTTGTAAACTTTTAACACTCATAAGATACTTCAGCAATGAGTTCCACTGCTCTGTTTCCTCCTATGGTTTATTTTGAGCCTGGTTCCTGACACCTTCTTTGGAAAACCCTTCATGTGGAAAATTCTGTCACTATCCAAATTTCTCATGCTCCTCATTACTTCTCTTTGTTGCTATACATTAGGTATTTTTTCTACAAATACCACAGAGTGGAAAATTTGATGGTTCCTTGCTGCATGAAGAATTTAACTCACTAGTACATGCCTCAACTATATATTATTGCATTCATAATAGTAATCAGCTATTGATCTCTTTTCCAGCCTGACTAACAGCCTCCTGAATCCTGCAAATAATCCTTGTACATAAGTTATTCTATACCTATACCTTTGAATTTCCTTTTTGTCCTTCTTAACTCCCAGTTCTGTCTTTAAAATGAGGAGATCGGTACATGGTACGTGGTGTTCAGGACGCAGCACAACCATGGTCCTGTGTGATGGAAAATATGGCCTTCCATTATTTGTTCTGTCCTTTTTCTCCATTAATTTATAATATTTTATTTGGGTTTGGTCATAAAAGAGCACTGAATTGATTATTTACCATATAAAAAGAATCATCTGAAGATTTTAATAATATTTTCTAAAATAATCACTTTGGATCATTCACTTAAGCATAAAAAATTATAATTTGTTGTTACACAGAAAACAGAGGAAATGTGTTTTTTTACTATCACTAGGTTAAGTGATTTAACTTACATGAACTTATATACACTGTTACTGCATATTTTGTATAGAACATACTTAGAAGTCACAAAATTCATAATACTTCTATTAACCATGCTCAGCTCAGCTTTAAATTCTGTATTTTTCTAGTTTTAATCTATGAGCTATAATTCTTGCTTCAAATGGCTCTTGTTAAAACAAAAATGTAGCTACCTGAGCTTTTTTCATCATTCACACTACAGCAGTTATGAAAGACAAGACAAGCTGATATAAATTCAACTGACAACAGCTGATATAAATTCAGTGAAATTTAACATCATTGAAATTACAGTGACTGTATCACCTGATATCTCTTTGAGATCTGATTAAGAATCAAAGACTAATTAGAAAATTTGTACCCACAGAAAGATGAGGGTACTAATAAAACAGTAGCAACACAGCATTGTTCAGGTGCATTATAATTCTTTACAGTTGTTATCATAAAATATTAAGATATTGGAATGGCTGTTCTGCAAAAGAAAAAACTATAAAAATTATAATTTTACAGTGCTTTTTACACAATGTAAGTTGTCTTAGAAATAAATCTGAAAACTAGCTAGTCTCAAATAATTTTCAGGAAAATCAAAGATGGTAAAGCAGCTTAAGTGTTTAGGCCCAATAAAATACCATACTCTTTGCCAGTCTAGTCTATGACCTTGGGTGGGATTCACTGATCTATTCATTCACCTGGAATTCTAGGTCTACTCTAATCAAGAGAGAAACAGAATGGATTGTGTCTTCTACCTCCACGAATTGTTGAGCTTTCCAAATGTAATAAATGCTCTTCACTCAGTCACCCAATAGTAACCAAGAGCAATCTGACCTATGATGCATAACTTGTCCTGGAGACAATTCTATGGAGAGAACCAAAGGCTGTAGGCTGGAAGCAGGACAATGAATGCTCTGTGCAAGTGCCTTCTGCAATTCTCCAGTCCTGCTGAAGTGCACTTCTCCCTGTACATCAGTAAGCATGCTGAGGCCAATGAAGTGATGTGGTATTCATAGAACAAGGCATGCACACTTGCTGGTATTGCTCCTCCTTTTAGATAGAGGAGATTCCCCATCTGGAGGTTTCCTGTAAGAAACAGTGTAAATTTGTACTATTCTATTATCTTTTGAGCTTGCTTTAATCACATGAAAGATTTTCACAAGTATTTAGAATCTGAAAAATTAGTCTTCTTGATCCTGTTTCATTCACTAGTGACTAAAAGAATTGTTTAGTAATCAGGCTTTTAAGAAGTGTTTAGTCATCTAAGACAGATAGGTACTTTAAATCAATCAGACTTAGACTGTAATTACAAGGACATTTCTTCTAGTAGCAGTGTCCTAATGGATATTTTTCTCTTCCTCTTTTTTCTCTGCCTCATTCTGCAAGTGCTGCCTTCTCCCGTGTGACAGTGAGATATATAGAAAGATTTTCTTTATTCTTTCACAGACTTTCAGAGTGGAAATCAGACTTAGAAGTAAACATCCAGGCTCCTCTATCTGCCTGGATAAGACTGGGACCTTTGAACCAAGAACCAGAATCACAGAACCACAACAGGAAGCGATGAAAAGCCAGCCCTACAATTTGTTCCACCCTTTTCCTGGAAAGCAGTAGCAAAAACAGTCACTGTCACTGCTGCTTTTCAAAGAAGAAAACCCATTGTTTTCGCTCCAAACATGCAGCTTTTAGAGGACAAAAAGAAAAAAGGAAATTATTGCCATTGTCTATTTAATTTAAGAGTTTGAAAGAGTTAGCAAGCAAGCCAAAATGGAAGTCTCTCTGGCCCTGCACCATGCATTCAACAATGACTTAATGTTGATTTTATCAAGGAATGCAAAATGAAGGGAGGAATATACTATTTGTACCAGAAAATATTTTTCATTTTCAAGCCTTTGCTGATCAAAGACTTCTTAAGTTGTGGGTGGGGCTATGAACTAATTAATTTTCAATAAATATGGCTTGCAAGCACTCATCTTTTTCTGTATGAATCTACTACTATGTGAAACACCCTACCACCTCATCTCTACTTCAGACTCTCAGAACATTCTCACCTGTTGTTTTGAACAAGTCACCTGCCAGCTTTATCTGGTGCCACCCAAAATCTGGTCCAGCATGACACAACAAAACCTAGGAAGGAGGCAGCATTTTTCCCATGGGGTTCAGGCAGAAGTTTGGTGCCTGGATGCTGAGGCCAAGCAAAGCTGTAAACATCTATGGCTGGCACTAGAGGAGCTTCCTGGTTACAGAAGATAAGGTGTTGTCTGAGTTGCAGCTACTTCCAGAACTAGGCAGATCCAAAGGTATAGTCAAGGCAGAGCGTAAAACTGTAAGTTTCAAGTACATAGGAAATGCATGAACTTTTCCCAATCAATTTGTGGGCCAAATTTTCACTCACCAATAAAGTCAATCATAAAAATCCTAGAGGAGCAGAAGGATGAAGTGTGGTATTATTATGTATCTTAATTTCATTTTTGTGCCCAGTTAAGACAGAATGGAAGGTACTCAGTTTATAAAATGTCATTTCTCTTTCAGTTTAGAAAATATTATGCTACCACATATAAAACTCTGTGAACTGAAGGACCAAATGAGTTACAATACCCTGTGAAAATCTTCACATTAGAATTTTACAGCCTTCTGGTTTTTGCCTTAAAAGAACAGAACTCGAGCCCAAGTATTTCTGATGGCAGAGATGCAAATGAATGTATAAAGATTTGGAAAAGGATTGAAATATAACTGTATGAAATATCCTATTAACTCTTGCCCTACATTTAACATTTTTGGAAATAATTTAAACTAAACTCTTGAAGCCTGCTGTCTATGTTGTCATTACAGATTTTTTACTTCAGTGGATTATGACTTTTGAAAATTCACCCCATCCCTGTTCAGCAGGGGATTAAACTACCATGGAATAAATTAAAATGGGTTAAAAATGTCTAACAGAGTTTTAAGACCCCTGTATTATGCCAGTATCACAGAGTGCTGCTAACTTTGAAATGAAAGTCTAGCTAGGTAAATAAATTTTGACAGGGATCTATTGTTCTTGTTCCACATTCCTGTAAGCCTTCTTTTATTAATATTAGCTTGCCATTTTCTGCATACATGTAGAAAGTAATATTAAATAAAATTAGATTTTATATGAAAGGCCACAGAGCAACATTTTAATCAAAATTTGCACTATGGTTTGCTTTTCATGTAACACACTGAAGAAAATATCCATTGCCATATGAGTAACCATATCTTCTGAAGAAAGTGAAAAATATTATAACATTACATATCCTGGTACTATATAATGGACAAGGCCACTGTGCACTATTAACATACTCTACTAATAGTGCTCATTTCCTACATGACGTTTCCAATAATCCAGTCAATGCAAAATTTAAATAAAATTAAACCACCCAAAGAGTTTGTTGCTCCTGTGTCTGATACTATATTTTTTCCAGAGCAAAGCATTAGAATGTTGATACAGCTGAGTCACTTTCCACACAGATATTCATGCTTGCTTCCTAGAAATCTGAATTTGAACAAAGATGTCATTTGAGGAGATTTAACTCCCACTGATGTTGGCAGAGTGCACATTGCCACACAAAGGAATTTTATATCTATATGAGATGCTGGGAGCGGTGGCAGGGGGTGGTGGAAGGGGCTCCCACAATTACAAGAAATTCTATAGCAAAAATACAAATTCCTTTCATCAGAATTCCCTGTTCTTTACCATGAGTTATTCATTGATTACAAACAGTTGAATACTTCAGGAAGGGCATTTTGAAAACATGGAGGAATCTGTTCCAACATTCAGAGTTTGACATATCCCTACTAGCTTTTATGCTAGCATATTTTATGCTTCATCTTCACCTTATGCCCTTGCTGCATACACATACTAACTTCTCAGAAGTTTTTTGTGATCTCAGAGAAGAAGGTTTTTCTCTCTTTGAATTCTAACCAGATACAGAAACATACTGCCTAACTGTGATTGTTTAATAGGTATTGATCATTCTTTTTTTTTTGTTCAGTGGTTATCAACAGCTATTAAAATTCATTTCTGAGGAGAGAGGTGTATTTCGTTAAAGTTGTTCTGGTAAAGAAGGGAAGCATTAAGCAGCTATTCCATTGCAAGTATATTCAATTGATTTTTATTGAGATTTTCTTGATGGTTTTGTCAAGGTCTGCTAATTCTTACAGGGGTATGCTCAGCGGTAAGCAGCATGTGGGCACCAGCTCTGTTAGGCAAGCCAAGTTCTGAGCATTGTTTTCCTGGCGAGGACATACACAAACATGCTGCAATGTTCCCAAAGTGCAAAGATGTCAAAGAAATATGGATTGGCCTGTTGGAAATCAGGAGACACCACATGTTACATATTTACAAGATCCAGGCAAAATTTAGTCTTGATCCAAATCTGAGCAGGACTCTGTCATCAGTGTACACTTGCTCAGTAAGGATGCAGGGAAACCAAGCAGCCTCAGTAAAAGTCTTAGCCACACTTGCCTGCAGAGCTGATCTTTATGTGACCCTGGACACTGCATTACCAGATTATTATGCCATTAAGAGGAGTAGAGCTACTGAGTACTGGAAGGCGATACCATAAACCAATTTCTCTACGTCCTATAAACTATAATATTCAATCTATATGGTGCTCCTTTGTGCTATCACTGAGCTTGCACAGACCTGTTTTGAGGTCTATGGTACCTTTCTGAGCTGATCCAGACAGATATTGTCAGGGAATTTACCACAGCCAAACAGAGTAGAATGCTCAACAGAAAATCAACACTGTTGCTGCCTGATAGTAGTCTTGTATTTTCTCCTGCAATAGCATCACACCTAATTAAAAATGAAAATTGATAGCCAGCAGGATTAATCAAATTCCATATGCAAATAGCTGGCTCATGAGAGCCATGGTCCAATTGCTAATACTATCACTAAGGTCATTAATTTAAATTGAGATGAGTTAAGAGTCCTTTGGGCATTGACACATAAGTTGAAGGAGGTTATTCATTGCTAAGTTTTTCACACTGTAACAAAAAACTTAGGAAGAGAATACATGAATATTGCCCCAGCATGCCAGCTTCTAGGATGAGCAGCACTGTCAACTTGGTCTATGAAGGCCATGAGTCTTCCCCTGAGTAGCTCTGATACATCAGTTTAAATCCTTATTCAGATGTACTGAAGCAAGTTAAATACAAGACAGCCCAAGGTCTACTAAATTTACATGTTTGGGATTATTTTATGCCTGCTGACTTTTGCTGAACACCTTCAAATAACAGAAAGACTTCTATTTTTTAAACAAGATTTGAGGACCAGTTTCATAAACCCTTCAGAGACTTTCTCAGCCTTCAGCCTTCATAAAAGGTCCAGACTCTTCCAATTAGCAAGAAGTATTAACTCAGCTCATAAAGCGAAATATTGCAGCAATTCTAATGCAAATACAAAGCATTTTCTGTTTACCAGCTCACCTCAAAGCTAGTTCCAGTGTCTTGATCTATCACTGCACTTCTTGACAGGGTGACTAGAGAAAATGGAGTCTTACAGGCAGATTATAATATAGTGCTACACATCTATGAGCTTTCTCCAAATGTTGATGGCAAAAATATTTTAAGTTGCATAGTAACAAAATGACTGCAGAGTAATAAAGTAGTGATGTTATTACATATCTTATCCTACATAAAGAATAAAAGCATAACATATATTACACTGACCTTGTATCCCAAGTACTTCTGAGGTATGTAAAAAAAATTCAATTAGTATATCAAAACAGGCTTAGACTACAGTGAGACCTGCAAATCTTGGTTGCCAGAGGCTTTTTCTAAATTTAAAGACACCATTGGAGTCTGGAAAATTAAGCTGGAATCCTTACAAGTTTGGGCTTCATTACTTACTCAAGATCCTGTTTTCATATTCTTAGAGTATAAAAATTCAGGTTTCAGGGACAATCAGGCATTCTTTGTCCAAAATCTGCTCAAATTAGGAAAAGAAGTGGAGTCTAAAAAATGGATAGACAAACACAAGTTTTCACATGAAGTTTCAGGAAGCCTTCATCTTTTTTGACTGATGGAGTCTGCTCTGCTTTGATCTGACAGTTCTAAACATCAACACCTTGACCACACTGAAATATTTGAGCCAATTCTCTCTGCATTTCCACTTGTGCAGTCTCCTGCATGAACAAGATTTCAGTGGAGTGATTCAGACAGGAATTAAGTGCTTTGCCTTTCATAGAATAAACATTTCACCAAGGACAGATCAAGATCACTGTTATATTCATCTGTCTGCCCAAAAATGCAAATAACTTTTTTACATTGTCTCATCCTTCTGTATCTTTGTGGCAGAGCAGCAGTACAAAACAATTTAACATTAGCAAGCAAATTTCATTTGTTACCTGCCAAATGCTGATACAAAAGATTAATATGAAAAAGCAATAATATCCCCAACTCTAAGGCAGAAGGTAACATGTCTTCATTATAATATCCTTGCTAACTAATATTCAATAAACTCATAAAAGCATTTAATTTAAATATAAATGCTTAGCAGTTTCATTTTTCAGGGAGCAAATGACAATCCTGCTTGTGTTTCTCCTGAATGTATTTTCAGAATAGACATCCTTTCCTAACCTCTAGTTACTGTTATATATTATTACTCTTACTGCAACACTCACAGACCTCCCTGTGGTCAGGGTTAAGGTATACTAGAAGCTAAACACATATAATCTCTGACCTAGAAAGATTTCTCACTGAAACAGATTTGACAAAGGCAAAGCTAAAAGAAGAAATATTAGTGATGTTCTAACTCAATTGCAGAGCTAAGAGCTAGTACAAATCTCTGGACTTCTCTTTCCCATGTCATATCCAGTATGCACCAATGAAAAGGCCAATTCCAATGATTACTTATACGTAATGCCACTTTAAAAAGGATGCAAGCTCAAGGAAACAAAGTCAGTTTTGGAGTCAGTTGTGTCATCAAGCCTGAAAATCATTTGTAGACCATTAGGTAGTCCCAATTTTCTACAGGAGCAAGAAAATCTGCCCTTGTTAATGAGAAATGTTTGATTTGTTCCTCTGCCAAAAAATGATAGTGAAAATAATCATACTCATGTCTTGTATGATTATTGTGTTGCAATGTCATTATAAAACAGCACCAAAAAAGAAATAAAATGGGACTCACAATTTGGAAGACTTTGTAATATGTCTTTCAAAATGTGAATGCCTTATCTTTCAGCAGCCAATCAACACCAGCTCTGGGTAGAACATAAGCTACCTAGTGAATAACAAGAACATTTCTCTATTGTTTCAAATTTACTATATAAAAATCTAATTATATAATTTTTATAAACTTAGAGGAAACCAGAAGAACTTTTTCAGGTCATTAGCTTTTTAGAGTGTTTTCTTTCTTAGTTTGCTCTATACATAACTGACAAGAGACTGTAGAACAGCAAAAAAAGTCCAACTGATACTTGTTATACAATATTTTAAGCTTTTTTATTCATCCATTAAAATTTTTTGTCCATTTATCTTATGGATTTTATTGCTAAAATATGGAAGGTCTTTTATCTAGTGTAATCCCGCAATATTCTTAGATGAATTAATAGAACAGATTTCCTGGTTATTTCAGAACAGCCTTTCCATGGAGAACAGCATGTACATATTTGCTCTAAAAGATATCATAGTTACAAGAAAGACATTCTATCACTCATGAGTTACAGGAGTATGAGAATACAAAGCTTTGGAATTTAAAGTTTTGCTATATCATGGTAGTAACCCTAGGCAAATGCCTGAAGCCTAACACCCAGCCCCAAACCCTTGCTCATTCCAAGTCCCTATCATACAACCTGTCACCTCATCCTAAGGTATTTGATGGCAAGAAAAAGAAGGGCAGGCCTTGTATGTATAATATCCACAATTTTTTCTATACTTTCTCTAAAACAACTTATGCACCTTAAATAGGATTGTGTACTTTCAGTAATGCAAAATCAGGTCTTTTTCTGGCTTCACTGACTACTGCTTAACTAATTTTTCAGCAGATCCATGTCAGATTAATCCAGCTGAGGATCAACCATGTATATTTAAAATTATCAAATAAAATCTTCCAGAGTTAAAATGCAGGTTATTCTGCATTCAGAGCTCTTCAAATAATTTTCAGCTTTATTTTAGGTCAAAAATATTATTTGGTATCACTCAGGGTAAAAGACAACCAAACAGAATACAAAAATCTCAGACAGAGAGGCTGAAACTTTCAGCTTGTCCTTGAGACCAAAAATGGCAGTAATTTTGGTTATGGGGAATGGCAGTAGAAGCTTCATGGCAGTTCTGCATGCCTGTTCAATTACTGTCCATTCTAATCAGATTGCTAACAAGGGATCATTAGGAGTTTGGTGTCTATGATGTAAAATATCTACTAGGAATTGAATTTTGATCATCACTTCATTTTACATCTGTTTCCCACTAACCAATGGAACAAAGATTGTTAATCACTCTTGACCTTTCCTGGACTCAAACTAGTAATTTAATTGCTAATCCTTACCGAGGGACTCCGAAGTACACTACAGAGCCCCCGAGGCATGCAGCTTGACCCTCTCTGTTCAACACTGGCTTTAACCAACAACATCATCAAGAGTACACTCATATTTGACAATGTTAATTGCAGCTTTGGCCAGAGTTTCCAGATGAAGTAGAAGAAACTGTCTAACTAGAAACATTAAAAATATCTGCTGAGCTCTAGGTGATTCTACATGAATCAAAAAAAGTCTCTCCAGCCAAGAAGACTTTGCAGCCAAGACAAATCTTGCAGACTCACACTACTGCACTGTCAATTTGCTCCTAAGAAATGCCCAGCTCCTGGCAATTAGAATTCTTAAGGGGCTGGTGAAAATCTGTTAGTTTTGGCTTGCTTCAAAATCTTCCCCCAGATGGTAATATAATTCCAAACCAGCTGAGATTCACTTTGTGTTGAATTTCATTCTAAAAAAGGATCATACAGAAAAAAAAAAAATAAAACAGGAACAAAAGCTTTTCCCCTCCTC
Organism: Passer domesticus; assembly: GCF_036417665.1. NCBI lineage: Eukaryota > Metazoa > Chordata > Aves > Passeriformes > Passeridae > Passer > Passer domesticus. The sequence goes on along the minus strand of NC_087474.1, from coordinate 25,211,205 downwards.
AGATTCCAAGTTATAACATGAAGAATATTTTCTTTGAATCATTCTTCTGAGTACAATTAGGTTATTCTAAATTCACTATCTCCAAATCTAAATTTTCTCCATTATTATTTTCAAATCTGCATTCAATTACATATCAGAGTAACATTTGCTAATTAAGAGAGAAGAAACGTAGAGACAGTATGATTTATCATGCACTCAGGTCTTAATGCAAAGTTTAAAACCAGAAGAACACAAGCTTCTACCTGCACATTTTCTGCCATATTAAAATCACATTTAACTGATAATAATTTTCCTGTAAATACCAGTGCCTAATACTGTTACGGTTTGTCACACAGTTTCATGCCTCTTACATGTGTTTGTCAATATATATTGTTTTTTAACAGGATTGAGGGTCATATCTGCAACTAAGATTAGAACCACATTTCTGCTTTAAGCCTGACTAAAGATTTCTGTACTGCATTATGTTTACTTTTCTGTAATATTTAGAGGGCATTGCCATTGTAAAGTGGAATGCAGTGTGTACTGCCCTGAGATTGTACTGATTAGTATCTCAGACAGAAACACTAGCAAGGTCCCTCAAAGCAAACTGTGTGGACATGAAGTTGTGCAGATAATTAAATTCACCTATTAGTAGACCTTAACTGGGGCACCATTCAGCTCTGTGCTTACTGGTTCAAGAAATAGCTTGCACAGAGGTCTGTACTGAATTTTTTGTAATATCAGTGCCCTACTGTCTTCATTTTTATCCATTGAAAAATGTAGATCAGCCAAAATAAATACAAATTACTGTAATTGTTCACTGGAGGGAGTAATTTCCCATGAAAACGGAGTTCAGGCTTCACAGAGGAGCATGTTAAAGGTACCTCTCAGTTTTATGGGCTTCCGGCCACTTGGGTTGCACCTCAAGGGACAAAAAGAGAATGCTGGTTTTCTAGTATAAAAATGGAATCATTGACTGCACTTTACTGGAGTTACTCCTGGACTACACTATCGTAAACAGAAGTTCTGATCTGTTCCACACAGTTACTGAATAGCCCAGTCAATAGCGACTCATTAAATGAGTAATTGACATTTGTCAGGATTGAGAACACTTCCCATTTTCTGCTGTTTTGATCATACTAAGACAGGCCTACAAAGGTAACAAAAAATTATTTTTAAATAAATATTTTTGGGAGTTTAAGCCAAAAATTTAAAAACTCCCTTTGCTCTAAGATCTTGGCAAGAGACACATGCAAGTCCTCACAGAAAGCTGACTGAGAAGGTGTGTTGTGTTGAAAATACTTCTTTGACTAAGAATTTACAAACTTTCATTTAACAAATCACACACCAACTTTCTTAAGCATTTCAAAGAACCAGCAAAACACAAGAGCCATGAAAAGACTCAGGACTTTTGAACCATTCCCAGCCCTCTTTCTGTTGCTGCAGCTTCTCCAGGAAGGCAGCTTGCCAGCTTCCACAAACAAATCCCCAGCACGAGGGTACTGAGGTATTGGATGGAGGCAGTCAACAGGAACTTGTGGCCAACGTGCCAGGCCACCTGTTCTAGGGGGGATCAAGCCATGGAGAAGGGTTGAATTCAATTTCCTTAGCAATTCTCTTTACACAGCTTCCCAGCATTTATCAAATCTCTGCCACCTGGAGAAACTCTCTTTATGTCTGGCAGAGAGAGGGAACAATGAAACAGAATGTGTCTCCCCAGCCCCATGCCAGATTGACACTGGAAACCCCTAAGTAACTACTACAAATATTACAATGGAAATACACATTTTTCCTCTAAAGAATGAAGACATTCCTGGCAAACACAAAAAATAATAGCAAAAAAGTAGTCATTAATTTCTGTAAAAATTAATTAAAACTTCAGGGGACTGAATTAGTAAATCAGATGCAGTCCAAAGGGAAGTTTCTATCCATTGTTGTCTCATGTTATTTACCACATTAAAACTCAAAGGTTGCAGGAACTTAAAATTATTCACCACAAACTTATATTATTCTTCCTAGTATTATTATAGTCCAAGGTCAATGATCTCAGAAAATTATAACACCGACAAATACATATGAAAACCAATTTTTTTTCCTTTACTTCACAACATAGAGAACAATAAATATTTTATCCATAGTGGAGAAAAAAATTAAAATTATTCAATTCTAGTTTTGACCATGTATAAAATGTTACATTGATTTTATTATCTGTGGGAACACAAAATAAAAATAACATTCTTTTGAAATACTAAATTTTTCCTAAAGGTGTCTAAGAACTTTACAATAGAAGCAAATCAGTCAACTGCATTTGAATTATTAAATTATTGAAAGTTACATAATTTTCTCATGGCAAAATTTTTCTGAATATTGGTTTAACTGCAGAACTGCAAAATTACCAAAATGAATCCAAGAAGAATCAAGGATAGTTGTGTTGGATTTTCAGTGAGAGTAGTAATTAAAATGTGGCCCTGGCAGAAAAGAACAGGCAATAGAATTTTTTTTAAAGTAGAATCAATTTTAAGTTAATAAGTATTTGCTTTGGTTAAAAATTCAGGAAGTAATTGCAAGATTAAAAACAGAAAGTACATATAAGCACTAGCATATTTTGAAAGGAAATGTGTACATTTAAATACAAATTATTTTTTTGCCCCACTACACTACTGAATTTGGCATAATGAAAAATGAGACAAGACAGACAAGAATGCAAAGCTTCCCAGTCCATCACTGGCAAAGTCACAGAGAGGAATGAAGGTTTATACTTGGTGTGGACCCGAGTGACACTTTCTGGAGAAGCAAGCTTTTTATTCAGAAAAGGAACAGATGTTTTGGCAGATAGCATAGAAAGAATCCTGTCAGAGACTATAAACTAGGCTTGAACAGGGGAAAAAAGAGTCTGGAAAAAATGTGAAGTATAAAACAAAAGAACCAAAATGACATGGATAAAATAGAAATGCAGAAAAAAGACAAGGGCTTTGTTAAAATTGAAAAGAGAAAGTAAATGTGTTCAACTCTTTGTAACTTTGGAAGAAGTTTTAAGGCAAAAAAAATGAAACTTATCTCTCTTCCACTGACACAGCTCATTGCAGCATGACACTGGGAGATTAATTTTATAGCTCCAGACAGAAATCAAATAAAAGGAAGAGTCAATGCCCTTTTTAAGCATCAGTAGAGAAAGATCACAAGTACACAGCCAATATTAAAATGCAGCCAAGGTTTATGGCCAACATTTAAGTAGATTTGTACTGGAAGAACAAAAAATAACCAACTGTGTAAATGGAGATGGGCATACTACCACCTCACCTGCTCTGCACCCAGAAGTTTTCGTCTTTCATTTCTTAGCAGTAAAGAAGCCCCTTGTGAACCAAATAAATATGTTTAAGAAGACTTGAAACTCAAATTCACCAAGCCATTTCCTGTAAATACCTTCAGTCTTCATAAAAGGAGCTTTGTCAAGAAATTCTCAGTTTAGTCCATCTGCAGCTGCTGGACAACATTCTAAAAAACCCTCTCTAATCTCCAAGAATAGCCTTTTCTGAAAAAATATACCCTGGTATAAAGGTATCCAAGGCATCTATGCACGGCTCCTTCCTGCCATCTGCTAAGAATGGAGAACCAGCCAAAGATACTGTGGCACATCTTGGTACAGGCATCCAAGTGGGAAAAAATGTGGCCATACAGAAGTTGCACTGCCAGCTAGCTGTGTATCTCTCTACCTCTGATGGCACTGATACCTGAGCAAGTAATCACAAAAGACTCAGGTACTGTGTGTCAGCTGTTTCACAGTTAGAGCCAACACACCTATCATTACCATGATGTAAATCCAAGGCGTTTGAAGACCACTTGTGAATAAACAACAACCAAAAGTCGTCACAGGGGAAAAAAAGCAAGAGCATGGATTTTTTTTATTAGAGAATACTCAAATTTACATTTTAAATTCCACTGCAATAAGCCTCTTACATCCAAAAATGACACTGCCTGTCCTGGAGGGATGCAGCTTAAGGTGAAAATATCTGAAAGACTTAACTTAATGTTTAGATCTTGTCCCAAATCACTGTTTCTATGAGGAAAGACCCATACAGTAACAATCATTTGGATTGTAACCCCTATATTAAGTCATTAAAGAGGTGCTGTTTCTCATACAGCAAGACACAGAATATCTCTTTAAAAACAAGAAACCATGAAAAAATTTACAGTCAGAAAAATATACAAGGAAAAACTGCAAGGAAATGAATACAAAGTCCCAGTAAAACTGACAGGAAGAAATAAGAAGGTTTATCTGGATAGAAAATTGACCGTATAAACACTTTGCATTCCATATATATTTCCATCAGGGCTTTCCATTTAAAATGTTCTCAGTCTGCAGTCAAAACCAGATTTTCCTGTCTGATGGACATGAAAGCTCAAATTCAACTCTGCAAATTAACTATGTTCTTTCCGCTTCATACATCAACTATTAGAAGCAACGTTATTTCTGGAACTGTATCTTAGCTTACAATTTGATGATTATGGTACATCAGGGAGAAGAGAATGCACCTTGCTCTGCCACAGCTACATTTTTATTGACTCCACAGTACTGAATTGGGAAATTTCTTTTTGTCAGCAAACTAAGCAGGTCTGACTTGGAAGATTTAAAGGCTGCAGATCTGGCATCTGCGATCAGTTGATGCCTGCAATGACAATGGGATGGCAGAAAGAATTTGCTTAGTCTGGGAAGCTACTGCAACTATTTACAACAGAAACACTAAGGGATAATAGTGTACCAGACTTTTGCCATCATTTTCTCTAGGCAGAATGTGTTTCTTCATAAAAGGGGAGATTTTCTGCACTCTCACCTCCAACCCACCTCAGCATTTGCAGCCTGTTATTCATTACTGAACAACAATACAAAGTAATCTCCCCAATGGTTCCCAGTGAGTCTGTAGATTTTGGGTTTTGTGATATATGATCCATCCTCCTTGGTAAAGTCTCTAAGCTCCCGGTTTAGACCTTCAGACTCCAGAACCATGAAACATAATATTAAGTTCTCTGAGCTTGCACTTTCATTAATTCTCTGAGGCCTTTAGCAAGATATTTCCTCATCTACCACTGAAAATTTCTCAAAATCTTCTTTGACTCTGAAAACTGGGTTTCTCTCTCCTAAGGAACAAATTCTTTGCTGGTGATGTCTGATTAAAAGTCTATCTCCGTTATTCTGTAAAGAGGAAACAATAGAAATCATTTCTTACTGAAGGAAAATCCACGAGTCCAAAATTTCTGAGGAGAGAGGGATTGATCAAAACAATTAACTTTGATAGACTTTGGTCTTAGGTCATCAATCAGCACTGTTAAGAACTTTGGATCTTGTAAGAGGTATTGTACTGGAAAAACAGAGAGAAAAAATATAATCTTGACATTTCCACTAGACAAGAAAAACTCAGGGGATGTACTCACAGCCGTTCCAGAGTTGCTAGATTGTAACAACCAGCTTTATATTTAAATAGAGCAGGTCAATGACAAATTAAATATGGAACTAATGACATTTTGTTCATCACTAAGTTTTATGACTGATTGTTGCCATAACTAGTGGCATACACGTTTTTATTTTCATTTTAGAAATAAGTGCTGTGGCTAAAATAAACACAGATCTTTATGCTTTCCTCTCCAGAATTATTAGACCATATATTTTTATATGGACATCTTCTGTATATCAAGATCTAACTAGAAGATTAAAAATTACACAGACAATAGAAATTTTGGTATCACAGATTTTGTGATTTTTTATAGCAGGCTAAAATAATTTATATTCAATGCAGTATTTATTGAATTTTAATGTTCCTTTGGGCTTTTGCAGTTATAACATAAGTAATTGTGTAAAAAAATAGTTATATGCTTATAATTCTTTCATTTAGATCATCCTCCTGATTAATGTTAATTTGCATGTGACTCTGGGGTGTTTGCTTTTTCTTGTTCCTCCTACAATTCTCTTACATTTTTCACCCTCTATGTAGAAAGGAGTTTGCTGGACTCGCTTCCTGAGCTATCCCAAGTTAAGGTGAATTACTTTACTTACCTGTATCAAAATGTCAAATCCTACACAAATTCTACTTTTTGCTGTTTTACTCACTTATGCTCCCCATTTGTGTCGCTCTAGTAAGTGAAAATTAGCAGTACATTGATCCTCACAAAATGGCTGAAGTAATTTGCTTTCATTTGTTTTTTTTATTACCTGGTAACTCCAGAACTCTTTCATCTCCTGAAGATAATCACCTTCCCCTATCCAAATAAGATTAAGGTCTCAGTGGTTGCTGCAGCTGCTGCTGACCAAAATTGAACTAAATCTGGCACCAACACTACTGCGGATCTGATGTGTGCAGAGCCTTCTTAGTGTCACTGAACCCCCAGAACACTTCAAGGAGTCACCAGCTCTGAAAAGGAAGTCCCAGAAACATATACATGCAAAAAGATGCTGGCTGGCTAGAAAAGCTTTTAAAAGTCTGGCCTGTCATTTAGACTGTGCTATAAACAAAGCTTCTTAAAATCATCAGCATTTACATGCCTTTCTTCCTCTCCCCAGTTCACTTTTAATCTGAGACAACTACTTAAAACAATTAAATTATTTCCCTTTCTGAGTTATGCCTGTAAACAAATACCTTTCTGAAAATGAATGTTTAGCTGTCACTGTCCTCAAGAGCAGAAGTGATCCCTAAATATCATTAATTTCCTGTCGGTTTCTGCTCACCACTTTTAAGTCTACCAGTATTTTCTGTTATAATATGATTTTGCCTCTGCTTGCATAGGTTCTTGGGTTTCTCATTTCTGGGACAGACTCCATCTGCCCCTGAAGTTTTGCTAATCTTTAAACATTCTAATATCCTGATCATCTGTTCAGGTACGGTCTTGATTTCCCTCAGTATTTCTTCTTCCTCTCGTAGGAAATTTACAGCCATTTCCAGCATCTGTCACCCACTCACTTGTGAATGTTAAGGCATATCATTAATTTAATGTTTAAAAGTTCTGTCCATTAATTATGTTAGCTTCTTACTCCAGCTACCTTTATGGACTTCCCATGCAAAGTATGTTAACATTCCTTCACAAAACAGCTCAGCATGTCTTTTCTCATGTTGATTTTTCTATAGGATTAGGCTTCCCACAAAGAATATGTATTTGCCTTCCTCTTCTATAAAAGCTAAAATAGAAATCCATTGTGTGCACCATTTTTTTTTTTCAAATCTCCCATTAACTACCTGGTCTCAACTGTGACATGTACTGATTGCTTTGATCATCTGTATTAAACCCCTGAATTTCACTGAACCTTTTTTTCTGCAAGCATTTTAATATAATCACTTTTGAAACTGAACTTTAAATTGTTAGGATTATTTTAAAAATCAGAGTAACCAGACCTGAAGCTTTTGAAAAAATGTAAAGGGATGGCTTAAGTATATCTTCAAGAAAACCAAGCAGAAGTTTCTAATGCTATGACTACTCAGGCTGTATTTTTCTATGTATTTACTTTTTAACTTTCCTCATTGCCCTCATTCAGACAAAAAATATTTAGCTTTCCATACTAGAAAAGAGGAACAATCTACACACTGACACAACTTTCTTTCAACACCAAACAGTACTTGTATTTTAAATATAAAACTTATCACGTGTTCCTTAGAAAGTTAGATCACATTTACTTGTAAACAAGTCAATGTCCAATGCAATATATTTCAGCCTAATTTTTTTATTTCTGCATAGCACCTTTAATGAGTGCCCATTGATGTTCACCCACAAAAGTCTCCTCCACACTGTCATGATCCACTTTAAATTCTATCCATCATAACATCTGTTCATCTGTTTAACTCAGATCCCCTCGCACAGGATGTAATGGAACAAAAGTGCCAGCCTTTTTGACCAATGTCTGTTTATTATTTTCTAAATAATCAGATATAAGCTATTTGCCTTCACCTTCAAATTCTTCTTTATTTTCATCCTACCTATCATCTCCAATGAGCTCTGTCTCCAGTTAGACCATAAAGTTGGCTTCCATTACCCATTTGTCAGATATTTTTAAACAAGCTCCTCTGTGATTTTTTCCAAGCATCTGCCACACAACCTCATTATCTTCCTTCAAATCCCTCATTAAAACTCTCTTGCTGTGATGCCTACAAAAAAACATGAGAAAATGTTTAAGCTAATAATGTACTGAGACGCTTTCTCTCATACTGACCAACATTGCCTCATTGTTTGCTTGTGCTCCTTCAGCTGTCTCAATACATGTGTTGTCTCTTACATTTAAATCATAACCTCCCCATGTGGTCCTGGTTTATGACTTAGAGCTCATTGGTGTTGATAATAAAAATAAGAATCAGAAGAAAGGCTTTTCCCCTCATTATACTTTGCTGGCTCCTGCAAACATGTTCACACTTCTCTTTTGTGTTAGTTTCTAGCAAGTAATTATAAAAAGCACCTCTAATATAGTCTCAAAGTCCTCTCTGCCTTTTCAGAGGGGAACACCCAACTGAAGGACTAATTCATTCTCAATTCAAAAAAAGTATTTGAAAAGGGGAACTATGGGTAAGAGGGAAAACCTAGTGTTTCAGCACACTTTTTCCATAAAGGAGGGAGAAGTTCAACTCTGTTTTCTCTCCATTTTGTCTCTGCCCCTTAAAACAGTACAAATAGGATTCATTTCAAGGGAAGGATGAGGTCTTTCTTGGGAATTAGCAATTTCCTTTCTTCCTTCCCTAACTGCCATTGTTTGCTGGGTACAGCCCAAGTCCTGCTGCTTGTGAAGGCACTGACTCCTGTTCTGGCACTTCTCATGGAAAGGATTTTCCTTCAGAATGGGAAAGAATTATTTTTCCACAGATAATAGAGAACAGAACGAAAAGTGAATGTTTTTCTCATCACACATTTCACAGTCTTTCAGTTCAGCATTATTTTCATTCTCTGATCTCAAAGTTATTTGAAATCTTCCTTAATACATGCACCCAAGCATCTCTGCACCTGCACTAAAAGGAGTTATTTCTAACAACTGAACCTCCTCTGCATGGATCTCAGAGTTACAGTGAGGGCTGATGTTTCCACTTTGGCTTTTAAGTCCTCTATGTATATAACATGTTCTTAGCCACTGAGTTTTTCCCTTTGCATCTTGTCTCTTTTTATCCTTTTTAGCAGATTGATGCAACACTCATAGGAATGACCTCTATTCACAAGGATAGATATTTTCCTGGTTTATCATTGCAAATACTACATAGAGGTGTAGAAATTGGTTTAGACAGACACAATTCAATAATGTGCCCAGAAGATATCTGTCGATCAGCTGGAGAACTTTAGCACCTATCCAACAAAAGATACACATGCAAGAAAAATATATAAATTTATACACCTACCAAATTTCCCACAGACACCAGTAAATCACAGCAATTGCTGTGATTTTGAGATGCAAGCAGTCAGTTTTGACATCTGTATGTTCTATACAGACAAGACCACACAAAGTCATGGGGTTTGTATTGCTCAAATGACTTAGGACTTTGGGAAAGCTCGATACCAAATGTTTCCTGTGTTTCCATTTTTTTAACACAAAACAACAACAATGCAAGCTACAAAATTATATCAGTTATGCTCATGAATGACACAACTCTGCATCAAATCCTTTTATTCAATCTGAGTTATGGGAAAATGATTTAATTATGAAAATTGAATCAGTCATAGAGTTCATTAATCCCATAACACATCCACAGGAGGTAAGCATGGAACTGCAGTGCACGCACTGGGCAGAGCCAGAGGCTATTCTAGCACAGAAACAGTTTGGAGACAACATGGAGCAGGTGTAATCTTCACCTCTTCAGGAAGCATTTCAGAATTGCAGCTGTGGAGTTTCTTTGTGCTCCTAGGGGAGTGAGAGAGCTCCATGCTGTTAGCATAATCACGCTCTACAAAGGCATCAAATGCAAATGTACTGTCCCCCCTTTGATTTCATGTTGACAACATTGTGTCATGGCTGATCAACTAGTCTCCATTTAATTGTAATTTCTTATCTCAAGAGAAATTCAACTCTTTGCAACTTTCACATCAGAAACCTGTTGGAAAAATAATAATAAAAAATGCAGCTGAACAGGAAACTGTTTTCTATAGAAAAAAAAAAAACCACCACAAAAACCCCCAAACACCTTAGTACATAATCTTCTAGAATTTCTCTGCCTGTTTCTGGTTTTCTTCAGTTGGTTTTGATCACTTTTCTAATATCACTTCCAACATATCTCATGCCAATATCAACTTCAATCTTTTTCCAAATTCAAAAAGACACCTTTAGCTGAAATCATGCTCTGATTTAGCAAGCAATGACCTTACAAGACAGCATGATGGACAATGTAAGTGAGCTGAGGAAATTTTAATTAACAAGAGATTAAGATATTAGAACTTGGTTTAGATTATTTGTGTAATGCTATGAATTAAAAAAAAACTTAATCAAAAAAGAAAAAGTAATAATGTGATCATGTAACAAATGAAATTAGGGAGGAGAATCAATTACCTGATCTACAGTCTATGGATCCAATTTGAAGTTATGCACCATTTACAAAGATCTTCTGAATAATTCACCCAGGGGAAAAAAGTTCAAAAAGTGCTGCTCAATAAAGCACAGAGCTTTACAGTTCATTTAAGCCATGTTTCTTTATGCACAAGTACCCATATCTCCATTATGCATCCAAGGCTGGACAACCACAAAACAAGGTGGACTGTGACAGAAAGAGACATGACCAGTTCCAGCATATAGCTCTCATTTAGTTGAGGAAAACGAAAATGGGTATAAAATGTCAAACTGCCTGATGTACCCTAACTTAAAATAAATGCTCATTACCTTTGATGGTTTTATCCTGAGTTTTAATGCAATAGAAGTTAAGGATAAAGAGGATAAGAAAAAAATGTAACCACTTAAAGAAATTTCCCAAGGAAATATATTTATGCTGGATCTGAGACATATAGCTAGAAAGTTTTGTGGCCCCACATATCTTACCAACATCTTTTAATTATCTGCAAGGTAACATCACCAGTAAAGGCTTTTATCACTCATATTTCAAAGTAAGTAATTGATAGCAAACCTACAGATAATTAGACAATATAAATCCAATAGGACAGTTCAGTAAGTTGGGCAAAAGCATCATAAGGGATTTTTAAAGCCTCAAAAAACCCATATATTTTATGAACAAGGAATTTTCAGAATCTTACACCACCCCATGATTGACAACACCTGGAACCACTGGATAAAGAGGAGATTTCAGTCAGCTGAAAGTTCCCATCACCTTGGCATCTTTAGAAATATTTAGTAAAATGAAAATTTCACAGAAAAATGTAGTAATGTTATTTTGTATATTTGACAATGTCCTAACGACTGTAAGAACATACTGTCCCAATCTGCTGTCTACATTTCAAGAGAAATGTTGATAACTTGTGCTCGGTTGACAGAAGAACCTTCATCATGCATAGCAGATCAGATCTCCTCATAGCTAAATACTCCAAGTGCTCAATACTTTTACAAAAGATTAGGAATTATTTCATCTACAGCTTAAAATAATGTGTATTGGAAACAGAAATTCAATAATGGCTTCTCTGATCTACAGCAAAAAACAATTTTAAGGAGTCATCCCCAAAACTTTAAAAAAAATAACATTAAAACAATATTAATAAAATCCATCAGATCTGGAAAAAAATAGGAATTAGAAATGTGGCACATCTGATCTTATATAGGCCAAAAGTTCCCCAAACTCTTATAGCCCAAGCAAAGCAGAATAGTGCACACATGCCAGACTTCTCAGAGATAAGATACATAGAAATAGAGAAGGATCTGCATTCACAATGAAAGAAAGACTACAAGACATGAAATGGGAACAGTTAAAATACATTATCAACAGAACTACCTTTGAAGCCATTAGTGGAAAAACATTCAATTAAGATTAAAAGGAGATAGCTCAGTATTGACTTCAGCAATATATCTACTTTCACTGAAGAAAAATAAAGATTATTAGATGATGAATGCACTGAATATCTTCAACAGCAGTAAGACAGCTTACAGTTTCTGCTGTTTTAGTGCCAGAAATAAAGATGTTTAAAAAATGGAAATAATGTAAGTGTTTTGTGATATTGAAACTAGATTACTTTAAACAGATTTTATGAAGTGCCTTTGCAGAGTACAGCATTTTCTGCTACAAGTACTCACCAACACTAGTGAAGGGCACAGATGGAGGAGTTACTATTAGCTAGACTGACTAAGACAGAAGTCTTTGCCTCTTGGCATCAAAAATCTGGAGGGAGGTAGCAATAACTCATATGACTGTCTCATAAGAGATTCATAAGAAAAAAAATTACATAGTAGAGAAAACAGAATATATGAGCACATAGAGAAGACATCGTCTTTAGACAATTCAAATTATGCACAAAAATGGGAAGTATTGATTCAGGGAAAAAAATCTGGAGTCTGCTATATTAAATTGCAGATGTGTTGACAGCAAAAAGAGGACATTTGGAAAACAAAGAGCACAAAAGCAGAGCTCCCAAAACACATCCAAATGTAAATGAACAACTTTGACCTAATATGTAACACGGCCAGGGTGCCACTGTAATCAATATAATCAGAAACTACAGAATGTGAAAAGGCTGAAAAAGAAACTGCAAATCTACAAAGAAAATACAAAACTTCAAGGAAAGAATGAATCAGAACAAATTTACTAAAAACATATGTATCCTTCATGACTTCAGGACACATTTAACTGCACAAAGAGTACTGTGTTCAGTCGTGAATCCTAGGTTCAGGGGGGCAATCCATCTGGGGGAAGTCCCCTGGAGCACCATGAAAAAGTCTATTGTGTAAAGCAAATGGTACATGCGACTAAAGAAAGTGGGTTCAGTATAGAGAAAAGTGTAAGGAAGGACCTTATTGTCAGATTTGTACTACCTAAAAGGGAGATGTAAAGATGGATACAGGCTTTCCTAGGCAATTTTGTATGCAAACAAGAAATAAAGAGAAATTCCTGTTAAACATGGTGAGAACATGAGTGTGATCAAATATGGTAACCACTGGTTGAGAGACTGTAACACATTTATTTACAACACTGGACTAAACACAGTCCTGATCAATCTGATTACCTTGAAACTTAGCTCTGCTACAAGGAAAACATTGCGGTAAATGACTTCTAGAAGGCAAAAACAAAATACAAAATGTAGCTTATGTAAACCCTCCCTCAGATCAAAATGAGTAACAAAATTCAATGTTAAAGACAGACTGAAAACAATAAGCTGTATTGAAAAACCAGTTCCAAAATCTAAGAGTTAATTGATAGTGAGAAGTAGGAGAATTTTAATAAGACTTTAGGTGGGAAACTGAGAGTCAGAGGGAATTATTGGCTGATTATTAGCAGAGATATGAGAGTATATAGAAAAAACAAGGAAGTTGGTTTAAAAAGACTGACCATTACTGTTCCCTAAAGACTGTAGCTACAAAGCCTAACCTTTTAGTATCCAGTGGCATAAGAAATTTTGCTTTCCAAGTTTTTCTTTCAAAGCTATTTCATACCTTGACTGCATTAGGCCTGGAAGTTCAGAGAAGGAAGGAATATTTTGTGAAAAGCATTCCCCCACTGGAAAATGGATTTTTATAGCCATTGTTGTTTCTCTGCAGGGGTTCATTCAAGTGTGAATTTGTTGTTTAGTTATACCAGTTCCTATCCCCCATTTCCCTAGGGGCTTTTGGTGTGTTAGGTGAAATACATTATATTCTGGGAAATTCAAATACAAAATTCAGAGTTTTCAGTGGTTCTTTGGGGGAGATACTTACTACAGTGTGATGATGAGTATTGGTAAGTTGTACATTTGTTCCTCAGGCAAGAGTGGACCTTTTCAGAGTATTATAGTTTATAGATAATTTTCTTCCAATGACTGAGTTTAAGGAGCCTGAGACTGTTCAAAAATTTTGCAGGGGTATCAATGCATGAAGAAAAGAATAACAATAATAAGAAAGTCTGATAAAATATAAAACAGAAAAAAATCTTATTACAAGGAATGGAAATAGAAAAATATGGTAGGAGTGCTTAGACAAGTCCACTAAAGAAAATGAAAAGGCCAACAACAAATGGCCACCTTCCAGGCAGCTGAGCCAAATTTTAAAGAGATTCAAGAGGCAATCAGAGCCCTTAGGAATAACAAGCACCAGGTGTCAACAGTGTTGCTGCTGAAATGTTAAAAACAAGAAGCTGTGATCTTAGAGACCTTATCTATATTTTTCCATATGGAGGTCTGTGAAAAAGCTAAGGGAATTGAAGAAAGCAGGCATATTTCTAATTTCAAAAAGGAAGACAAAATGTAAAGAGACAGTCTGCTTTCTCTATTTATTATGATTCATAGAATCCTAGCTTTAACACTTTTATATAGATTTTGCCCTTAGAGGCAGCAAACAATAGGAGAATGCAAGTGTTTCCAGGCATATATAACATTCCATAAATCTCATCTCTATGTATCAGATGTTTTCAATGCTTCAGTGGCAAAGAAAAATTGCAGTATGATCAGCATACATATTTAAATAGATTTTAAGGTCTATGTGATACCATTCTCCAACATGGTCTTTGTAATGCTAAGAAAGAGATGCCTAATAAAATAATTAGGGTAGGCCAGTTGTCTTTACATGACTGAAATTTAGACTAAGGAGTTAGAAATTCCTCAGCATTTTGTATATAGTATTATGAAAGGCAAATATGTGTGGAAAAAAAATCTGGCATGAGTCTGTAGAGAGATTATTACACAGGGTAGAAAAAAATTAGGTCTCAAGAAAATTCAGTAGCAGATCATACAGTCAGAATTCTGGGAAAATATTCTAGTTAAAAATTTCAGTATACTGTTCTTATACCAGTATTGGATAACCACACAAAATGCTGACCAAGGAGGAGGCAGAAAAAATATGGCAAGCATTACTGAGAATCTGTAATGTCAAGGTGATAAAAAAGAAGAAATGAGAATCTGAACTTAGTTCATCAAAGTGATATAACAGTTCACCTTCTTCACTGCCGTTGATTGTTTCATGAGTACAATTTCAATAGACACCCAGAATAAGTATAAACTCAGTAGTGAGGTTTTTTTATTCATTGAGCAAGAGTGTTATATTGGGTATTTATGGCCTGTCCTTAACAATACCTTGTTGAAGGTAAGTTTCTGAATTATTGTTAGACTTGATACTGTTACATTAAAATATCGTGATGCTTAATTGCAATATTCAAATGCAAGATACCACAGTATTTTTTCTGTTTTGTTTTAATTTAATAAAAACTACCTACTTCAATCATTTCTGATCTCCCTTTTGCTTTCAATGACCATTTCATGCCCTTCCTCTTTATCTAGTAATTATTGCTCTAGGCAATTGCTAGATCCAGTTACAGTGAGTTCATTATCAGGTTTGATTTGAAGATTCGCATTGTTTTTCAAAATCATCAGCAAAAGAATCATCTCATATCTTATTGGAGATTAGCACATCTTTCTAGAGAATGCATCTTATTCTTGTCCCTTTTTAATATACAATTTCTAATAAGAGTAAAGCTGCGTATTGGCATCTCTGAGCCAAAAGAAGGATAAATAGGTCATTGACCTTGGAAGAGAATCACATGCAGAATTCAAGGCTATCATGTAACATTTCATCATTATGAGATTTTATTCAAGAGGCAAAGTTTGCCCCCGCTCTCTTTTCATGGATCATTAATTGCTTTTTAATCAAGAAAAATTAGCTGAAGATAGTGTCATTTAGCTACAGCTATATAATGATCTTTATAAATGTCTCCTGAATACAGTGTCAAAACTGAAAGATCTCCCCAACAGTTCTTTTATTTATTTGTTATTTCTGTCTACTTTAATATCTGGCTACTGTGTTAGGAAAAGTACAACTAAATATTACAGCTGAGGAAAGAATTGAAATATTTTTTGAAATAAAATAAAACTCACCTTCTTCTAGTTCTTTCTTAAGACAAATATTGAACGTATAGATCAATTTATAGAATGCCATAAAATTCAAAAAATAGTTTTTATCGGGCCAAAATGAAGAAATAAAATCAGAATCCAGTTGTGTTGTAAATAAGGTTTTTCTAATTCTTCAGTATTCAAATAAGAAATCATTCAATTAAATCTCCTCTTCAAAAACTATATACTTTCAGAAATTTTGTTTTAGATTCACATCTAAAAACATAAATTTTATTACACAGACAAAAATAGTCTGTACCTGCAAATGAAGAGTGCCATTTATGTACAAAGACTAAATGACTTTCTTGAAGAAAATCAACCCAGAGGCAACAGGATTTTCTATTTAAATTGGCTATTTCTGAATAAAAGTGTGATTTTGGGAGTATTTATTCAAACATTCAGTGTATAGTAATGATGCTAAGACAGAAGTCATTCAAAGCTTGAAACAAAATTCCTCTGTTCATCCAAAGATTTGTTTTGTTTTCATTTAGAGAGTAAAATTTTCCCTCCACCTAAATCTTAAATTCAAAGGTCTGATCCAAATTCATAAACACAGTATAAATTATGCAGATGTACTGTTATGTCACCCAATAACATCATCACTGCACTATTAGTGCAATCGGAATTTTAGGAAAGATTGCCTAATTTTCACAGCATCTGCTGCCAACTACTTGAATTTTAAAAAAAAAACATAGTGAAAGTATAATATATGTAGAATTTTTACATGTGTTTTTATGACAACACCTTCTTTTGTTTAATGTTTAACTTTGTAATTTCACTATATTGACAAAGATTTGTGATTTAGTAGTATCTCCAGTTGTACCTAGTAACAATTCTATCTGAATTGTGAAGAGTAACCACTTGTCTGTCACAGTTTGAGTTTAAAGATCTTCCAACAGGCTTCACAGTAAGCCTCTGACTATCTCTTAATTGTTGTCCGTATTCTTTTTTTATACTTATTTTTTATTCATATCTCCACATCTTAAGATCAGATCACCTGAAGTTATGACTTCCCCAAAGAGAAAGAAGAAAATATCTCATTAATACACTTGCATAACAATGTACGCACACCTATGCACATGCAGACCAAATTAAATAAGTACAATTTTTGTAAGAAATATTGCACCTAATGTCAAACAAATACACCCAAGAGGAAATAATATCACTGGTTTGCTTACCACATGTAACAGGCTCTACATTTTTAGAGAGATTGAGAAACTGGGAAAGTGTCAGCCGGTTTGGAAAGGCTCCAAAGGCTCTCTACTATGCAGTGATCTGTCAGGGCACAACTGTTTTCTACTTCTGAACCTGATATGGAAGTCCTGATACATAGGTTAAATTTGCTGCATATCACATATGTGTACTGAAGCTATTCAGAGATTTATCTACTACTGATTGCAACTAAACTCTACTATCCTAATGTGGGTGTCCCTCTGCACAGTGCAGAGAATGCAAAACTCTCTGTGCATTTATGGCTGGGAATGAAGGAACAAGTTTTTCAGGCTATTGAGACATCTAAAGAGGTAGGTTCTAGCTCCCCAGAACTTTAAAAGTATCTGTTCACTAAGGGACAACAAAGACGTGTATTCAGAAAGAAAGAAAAATAGGCACCTACACATCTGATGATCCTGCTGTACCCAAGCACATTGCTAAGCACATGAAGGCCTGTGTGCTTTTAGTTCCGAGTCATTTGTTCAAGACCTTGTGGAAGGAAATTATCACTAAGCAAAAGATACAATGTAGGATATCTTGTACAACTTCTTCTTTTCCTTTTTCTGAGATAAGTGTGCCATACAAAGGCATGTTCACTCAGGAGCTCTTTAACCAGCAATTCAGAACTTGCTGAAGGTTGTCAAATGCATCTGAAACACTACAAAAGCATCAAATCTACATTGTGTGTTTAAACATAGCCATCTAGTGCAATTTTAGATACACTAAGTTATCCAAGTTAGCTGATAACCTAAGCCAATAAAAATAAATGCATAAAATCAAATTTTAGAGGGAGGAATCTGTCTCAGGGTGACTACCAATACAACAATCTCCATTTACCCCCACGATCCGGTTGATCCAATCATTTTATAATCTCCTGGATTCTGCCTCAATTGTAAATCAATTCTAAATAGATTTCTATCAGTTTTTGTCACCAAACAGCAGCATACACTTCAACTTCCAGCTTGCAATTATACAGTTTACCTGGTAGAAACTACTTACAGTAAAAAAAAAAAAAAAAAAAAAAGGCATACAGACCTGCCAACAAAGGTCTGAATATATATATATACCAATGATGTATCTATGTTATGAACTCAAAAAAGGATCACAAGATCAAACTCCTGTGTGGAACATGTGACAGCTAAAGGTAAACCACAGTGTGTGTTGAACTTGAAGTAAACCCTAGAAGTTTATGCTAGTCTCTCCCTCTCCCCAAGAGACCAGCTGTAGGGTTTCATCAGATCCCCTAGAAATGTTTGGGTTTGCACAGAGACTGTGCACAAGCATACTCTAAACAAAAGTCTCTAATCTTGGGGTTAATGCTGTCATCACTTAGCTTTTTAACTCACCCTGAAGAAGCAGCACAGAAGAGGATAGCTTGAAGGAATTTTCTGCATAAACTCAATTGATGCATAGCTTTAAGTAACCCCCTACAGACCTGTTATTAAAGGCAAGATGAAAGGAAAGAATGTTGTTTTCTTTCACAAGGAGAGGGTGTTTGAATTGCTCGCTAGATTAGAGGAGATCTTGGTCAATAGCAGTTCCCAGAAAGAATTCCCCACCAGTACAGCCTACCTTGGATCTCAGATGGCCAAACAAAGGTGGCACCTGAACTGAAAGGTCTCAAGTTTTAAAACTGAGGCCTCTGCGAAAGGAAAGGCCTATTGTCATTGCAATAACTGAAGTAAAGATAGCTTGAAATTTCACATCAATGTATAAACTAAGAGGAAATTATGGAGGAAATGCAGAAGATTCATGTTATGGCAGAACCACTCTCCCCAGAATTCTTCTCCCCTCACCATGTTTTACAGCTAAGTGACACTGGCTCAAGATGAAGAGACTCCATGCAGAGCTTCCCCATGCAGGCTTTCTGTACCCATTTGCTTTTGTCCTAAACAACTTCATTAGTTCAGATGCCTGCAGCAATAATTTGTAATATTCCTTTCAAGTTTGGAACATACTTAAGAAAGAGATTGCTGAGTACATTATCCAATATATGGGTGTCCACATGGATTTGTCTCCTTCCTAGGTGTATTAACTTGCTGGCTATTCCACGTCCTGCTCTGATCAGAAACTAAAGAAGATCAGCAACAACAATAAAAAAAAATATTCTTCTAATGGATTGTCTACAGTGTATTTTCTGGAAAACATCAACAAATACCAAACTTACCTGACTCACTATTCCCCATGTATTTTTAGAGGATCAAGAACAGCTGGGTAGATGGGCAATGATAACAGTCTGCAGAAAAACAGGGTGGCAGCAAGATACAATGGCAAATTCAGTAGAAGGGGGAGGTATAAAGAGTGATCAAAATAAGTGAGAAATATCAGGAAATCTAAACCAAACTCACTGTCTTATATAACAGGTGATTTCTGAGCGTGGTTAGAGGGACCATCTCAAAGGAAATGAAGACTGCTCTCACAAGTGTATGGGCTTCCTGGTGGGTGTCAGAGGTTGCTTGCTGTACTGAGAGGAGGGTTGGAAGTCAAAAGGGTCAGATAAGAAGGGAAGATACTTGCCCCAGGTAAAGCTCCAGGGTGGCTTTGAAGAGACCTACCTGATCATAGACCTAACTCTGCTGCTCATTTTCTGCCCTCAGGCAATTAATTTTCTTTCTTTGAGATTCTGTTTTTCCTCCTGTCTTCCCTGACATCTATCTTGAACTGTATGTTGTTTAGAATAGCAGCTGTTCTTACACAGTTCCTTGAACAATGGAGGTCTGATCTCATAGGAATCATCTAGATGCTCCCAGAATATAAATAATCTTAATTTAGCAAATATTTATTGAGTTCTCTCAGGTATTAGAACTAATTACTGCCACTTTCCCTTAAAGAAATAATCCATCACTTTGCTGATGATAAAAGAGCTTTTTGAACAATGGATTTAAAATCTATCTATTCAGATAAATAATTTGTTCTTATTTCTTTCCTATCACTTTATGCAAATTGCTTGCTTCCCAGTGGGACAACTCTAAATTCTCTAAATAGTGTGAACTAAACCAGTATTGAGCAGGTTCAGATTCTGTGCAAAGATGCAAAGAGATAGTTTCTACTTCCAAAGAAATAGAAACTGTGTACACACAAAATTTACATTCTACTCATAAGTAGCTAATAGAAGAGCTGAGCTATGTGGGAGATAACTGCATAACCATCTAATTTGATAATTATATATTAAAATAGCATTTTTCTATTTATTATATTTGTGATTACACTATAATAATTCTGAGTAATCCATTTGTAACCAGACTATCTTATAGTAGCAGACCATATAAGTTAACTACACCTGTGGTAGGCACATTTTCAAGAGTAGACATTTCCTTCAAATGGATCAGTTTAAGAGCTTAAAGTCAGGTATTCAGAGACTTCTTTTCATAATTCAATGAAACCTTACAGCCTGCACTCAAGAAAGAGACAGAAATTTCAAAGTTTGACATCCTGCAAGGGAGGTTTGCCTGCCTAAAGATTGTTTACTTCAGCTATTTAGAAAGGGTTTGCTCTAGTCATTACTGGAAATATTCCCATTAATTTCAGCAGAACTCACCACAGGGAGATAACTAAAAAGTAGTAAATCTGCTTTCTAGTAGAACAAGGGAAAATGTTTTATATTTTGTTTATGTATGTCAAGTATGGAATGCATCAATACAACACCACAGGAAAAAGGAAAAAGGAAAAAGCCTTACTATAAAAAAGGCTAATGGCATTTCTAGTTGGTATTTTAAAATTTTATCTACCTTTAAAAGAGAGCTCTATTATGGTCCCACATTGTAAACCAGCTTAACCTGGAGAGGATGCTAAAAAAGAGAAAGATATTAATAAAATAAATGAAGTAGTTCTTCATTTTCCCTATTCCATAGGTATCATTAGTCTCAGTGAGCAAAACTGTACACTAATCTAGTGACAGAGGACTAAAAAAAAACCCATACATGAGAAATACTATGGTGAGTGTGAGTCATGGGTCAGGTGATGAGATATGTGGTTTCAGTGATTGCTTCAGTCCCTGGACTATCAAGCAGCTGATGGTCCCTAAAGCTGTATCCATTCATTCCATTTAAGAGTATTCCTGGTGTTCAAGGCACAGTCTAGCAGTGGACTGAATTTCAAGGATTAGGAGGCTAATTCAAATTTGGCTACTCAGGTGTATAACCTTCCTCATTTCATTGTGAGACTGACTTTTGCCTTTTGTCTCTGTACTGTTTAAGCTTCAAGCTTTGTGTGGCAGGTACTGTCTCTTACAATTTATGTACACAGCTCCTAGAACAAGATGGTCTCAACCTTATTCAAAATCCCTGGGTACTTCTAAAACTAAAAACAGAATCAGAAATTCCACCAAAGCAACTCACTATAGCTCTAGAGGCATATACACAGACCTGGGAATCTCATTTGCTTCCCAAGTCTATATGGAAGTAAACCCCTAAGAATGTGTTTAACCATCATCCTGGAAGAAGAATCTGGTTCAGTCATAACTTTTTTCTCACCATTGATACAGACATGAAGAAAATTAAAGGAAGAAAAAACTGGAAAATGAAAGACAATGGACATGGAGACTGGAGAGATGAGGCAGTGGAGATCTTTCACTGTCCAGAACTATGGGCACTAGCAGGATAATATGTGATTTTTCTTGATAAACAAGTTCAAGCAACATCACCACAAACTAGCAGGGCCACAGTACTGCTCATGCGAGACTTTCTTTGGCTTCATGAGATATCTGACAGCCCAGACTTCTGCACTTTAATCGTGCCTTAGGGAGATGATGTTCTCATGCACTGCTTCTGTATTAGTTTGCTTTCTGCTGATAAGTTTCTGAAATAAGCTCAGAATCAAATTGCATCAAATTAACCAGTTCCACAACGGTGCTCCAATCTCCTGGACGCCTGTTGATTGTGGAAAGCCTGCAAGCATCAAAACAGGACTTGGACCTTTTAATCACCTCTGAGATTCTAAGCTGATTCTCTCTATGAGTTTAGCATGGTTCCCACATACTCATTCTGAAGATAAATTTTATTTTATCCTATTCAAAAACACAAATTAAAAGAACAGAGGCAGATTTTCACCTTCAGCCATTTGCTTCTGGTATCAGCACAATTACTGCTGCTTTTAATTTTGTGCCTGCTATTAGAGTAAATAAATCTGCAATCGTGTCAATCTATTAAAAATTAGAACAAAAAGTCAGCAAATTTTCCATGATAATAATAATAATATTAAAGTTTATATAAATTTAAAATTCTTATGTATCTTTCCAAGCAGCACAAAACCATTCAACAATAACTAACAACAATAGGTAGATTCTCAGTAACCTAATGACCATTTTTAATTTATTTTGGGTCTGTACAGTATAAAACTGTGTTTCTGAAGTCTTGCAAGACTAGCAGAGTCTTGCAATAAGCAAACAAAATAAAACAAAAAAAACCCACAAAAATAGCCCCTACCATTTGAGCAAGAAGTTTGCTTAAAATGTCCTTTTCTCTCATTTGTAAAAAAGCTGTCACTAGATGGAATGCATTCTCAACTGCAATGCTCAAAGGTACTCATTAAGTCCAGGAAAAAAATATATTTGAGATGAAATTTGTACATAACCTTTGCCCACAACACTTTTGAGGTTCAGACCTATACCAATAAGCTGGGAGTAGTGTTTGTTTGAATAGCTGGCTGGTGTTTTTGTGATTGTACTGTGTCAGGTTGGTTGGCAGACTGGCTCTTTATTTAACACAGACCAGAGTCCCTCAGTATCAAGCAGTTTGCAATCATTTGTTTGTCCTCAGAATATATTAAAATTACAGGAATGTCATTTATGGTATTGCACAGCTAGAGGACAGAGGCAGACACAACTCAACTGTACATTGTTTTTGGTACAGACTTACAATTTTTTATTGACATTGGGTGCAGGATTGCAGAGCATTATCATTGGGACCACCCAGAGTGAGGAAAGGTAGCTAAATTGCATCCAGATCATTAAGATTAAAACTTGGAACATAGACTTCCACAGTATTTTAAGGGAAGAAAGAACCTTCCTCATAACCTTGAGTGAACTTTATCTGCTTCAAGTCAGCAGATAAAGCTCACTTACTAAAACCCCTTCAGACCTGGTCCAGCTGGGTCTTTGTACCTCAGTTCTGCAACAGGTATACAAATTTTCCCATTAGCAAAATATTTCTCTGTCCACCCCTGAAGCAGACAGGGTGTTGGGCAGGGACTGTGAGAAGCCAGTCTGTGCTTCCAATGCACAGCATCTCAGCCTGGATTCATGCAGGCACTTAAAATCATTATCTAGAACAAAATGAATTTTTTCAGTGTACAAGGAACCTCACAGAAACAAAGCCTAAACCCTTGAGCCTGAATCCTGTTCCTTTGCCTATGACATCATCTTTCCTGATTGGCTGTAAATCAGTTTGAAAGGCTGGTGTCAGATGATGTCCAGTTTAATTCTGCAGAAGGCTTAAAATTAAAGGAATCTGATCTAAGATGCACTGCAAACACTGGGAGTGATTTCCTGAAGGTATCCGCGGCCTTGATATTGCAGATCAAGTATGTAAACAGAGCCTGCTTGCAAAAATAAGGAAATCCTTTCCAGAACCATGTTAGCCTTTCAAGGATGCAGAGTTTAAAAAAAAAAAAAAAAGCCAAAACACCAACCTCTCTCATTTTATTAGGACATTTGTAAAAGTCTTGTTATAATTTCAATTTCCCAGTCAGGTTGATTTATGGATTTCCCCCCTTGTTTATGGCTTTTTCAATGCTCCATTTTATAGAAGCCATGAATACATCAGGATTTGCACCAAGGACCTCAAATAAGTAGCTCAACATCAGCTGACAAAGCAGCAGACTGATTTAATAAGATTTTTTTGCTCCAGGTTCTCTCAATCTGCTTTGCACCAATTACACAAGGTAGGGTCAGAAAGAAGGCTTAACCTAGAATTTTTTTTCAGAGATTTTAGCAATGCCATGCTCAGAACTGTTTTCCTGATCCCTATTATGTTGTTAGCCCAGCAGAGGGAAGAAACATGTCACAGTGGGAGCTGTCTTAATATTAAGTATTAGATCATTGATGGTATGTGTGAAATATTTTTTTGTTGTAGTGTGGGAAGGCTTGTACAGAATTGCTAAATAAAGAAACATGATTTCATTTTTTTCCTTTTTTTTAGAAAAATAAAATAAATATGAAGGAATCACTGCATGACACTGTTAATACAAATTAAATTAAGCCTGTGGATGTGTCATGACTATAGATGCTGGAAAAAATAGCTCACAAAAAGACCTGCTTTGCTGGACTTTTTTAAAACTGGGTCAGAATAGGTCACTCCTAAATCTCCCAGAAACCAAAAAGAACTATTTTTTTCCCAAATGTAAAATAGTTTTATTAATATTCAAATATGATCTAATTAATTTTCTAAAAGCCAGTGTCCTTTTGTGCTAGAACATAGATTACCATAATTTTATTCTTCAAATTTGAGAAAGAAAAATCATAAAATTTCTAAATAATTTTTAAAACCTTCAAAGTATTATGGAAGTTCTCTATGCACAGGATAAAAACAAACAGTTCACAGGTTTCTTAAGCTGGGTGAAGAAAAATGCCTTTAACCTTGTAAAACTTCAAGTTATAATCATCTAATGCTTTCATTCACATAAATTGGTATGATTTTTATCAGGACTAATCAGACAAGCTTGTGGGGTTTTTTTAATTCTTTAGGCTTACACAGCAAACCTTTTCTGGCTTTTCATGCTTTGATCTTCATGTTGAAAAATTTGAAAAAATAATCTATCACTATACGTGTGATAATATACAGACATATCAGCAATATAGAATATTTTCCCTTCATTAAAAATGCCAATTTTATGGTTTTTTTCCTGGTTACTACAGAAGGGAAAATACTAGCCTTGTATATGACAGCAAACAGTGTGGCTTCCAGTCCTCAGCAATAAATATACCTGGAACATGGACAACAGTGGCATTCAGCCTGAATATCCGTCACCATTTTGGGAGTTTGAAGTGCATCTGGTCCTTCAGAGTATAATTCCCATGATTGCCCAGTTCAAGTCTTTCCCCAGTATCGTGTGTGTCATCAAATGACAGTAATGAAAATAACTGCAGCCATTATTACAGGGTGTAGGACTTTGCCATCTGTTGAATATTAGCCTCTGGCTTCCCCCAACTGGCACGCTGTTGTGCCAAAATCGGCACATCAGCAGTGTCACCATACCACATTTGTGTACCTTTGTGTAGCTCTTTTGTTTACACATATCCCACAGAATTCCACAAAGCACTGTTAATAGAGCCAGTAATCACCAATAAAAGAGGTCAGATAGAACAAAGGTAGTTCAAGCACTGATACCCAAATACCATGGTGTGGAAAGGAAGGGACTGCAGCTGAGATTCCCCATTGCAAGATATGCATGCTTTAAAAGCTAGTACAACTGTGTTAAGCATATGTTAAGATCTGGTACTGTCAAACCCTGATTCCAATAGATTTTTTGCTTTGCAATCAGCACCTGTAAAGAGTCTTAGGTGGAAGAGAATATAAGGCACAAACATAATACCCTAGAGAGCAATTAATATATTCATAGAGCTCTCCTTATAAAATATCACAGTTTTTTGTCACGTACAACAAAGCATTGGAACTGTCCTAGCAGCTGAATGCCAGAAATCACTGTCCAGGCTTTCTCTTTTCTCTCCCACAAAACTTTCTCTTGTTTTCTGAAGACTCAAGTCCTTTGAAGATAAAAATGGATATAAGTAGTCTGATAAGAGAAATTCCCTGAGTTATAGAGCTCGTCAGTCACAAGACTGCATCATCATTAACAATACATAGATTCACATTACACCTGCAAGAGACCATTCTAAGCAAAATCCTCACAGTTGAATTCTCACTTGCTACATCACAGATGATTAAGGTGACTTGTAAAATTCACATGCTACTTGCTGGCAAAGGGTAGATCTTAATTGTGACTTCTTCAAAGAGAGTATGTCACCATTAGCTGGAAAAAAAGGTCAAGATAAAGCAATGCATTAAATAATTTCAACAGGAAATACAGTCAGTGCAAAAGAAATATAGTAGATATAGCAACACCAAAAATCCTGTGCGGATTCATTGTGTTGACTAGGAATGTAAACTAAGAAATAAAGATTGTTATATGAAGATGGAAAGTTCTTAGGGAACATTCATACTAATCATATCCTTCATGTTTTTATGCCTGGAATATACCATCTCCATTATATTTTTGTTCAGAGGTTATTATTTTGGAAAAATTGTGACTAAAGTTTCATTATCCAACCCATGGAAACAAGCTGAATAGAGGAAAATATCTCAATCTATTGTCTTGAGCTAGGAAAGACAAAGGAAGTAAGGGTGTCTCAATACTGAGTTTGACTGAAGAATAAACACAATCATGTGTGAAGGAGGTTCTTGCCAATCTTTTAATAACCAAAGCTATCCTTGCTTCTGAAAATTCATATGAGCCATGTACATGTATAGAAAAAAGTATTACCTACAACAACAAAAAATACTAAGAAAAACAAACAGAATTGTTTACTCTCTGGACAGACTGCAAGAGAGAATATGCAGCTGGTATTTCCTGACAAACTACCTCCAGTTCCATACTCAACTAATCAAAGTTGTTGGTATTAAAATAAAACAGTGGTAACTCAGAATTCACAGCTTTATTCAGAACCTACTAACATGGTACTTTGGCAGTCTAACCATTAAACACTTAGTATTGCTCCTTCAGACACAAACCAGGGCTTACAATGAACTGTAACTGCTGTCCCTCTTTTTGGAGATTGCTGATTTAGCAGCATGAGAGCAAAGAGATTTAGAGCAACAAGAATCAGCTTCAGTAAATCTAATTAAGTTTGCTTAATTGAAGACGCTAGATGACTCTCATGTCATCTTATAACCTTAAGCTCTTAAATTACATAAACTGAGCAACAGAGGAAAAATGCATTAAAACAGAGATGCATTAAAACATGTGGAACCATGGCCAAAATTTTCTTTTGATTTTCCTCCCAGTTCCTTCTCAGCTTGCCAATATGTCTGTGCATTTCACGAGCATTTTCCTTATTGTTATTATCTAACTTTTTCATTTTTGGATAGATTGAAAGAGAATAAGATTGGAGAGAGTATCTTACTTATTTCAACCCCACCATTTTTGGAACACATGATTTTACAAAATATGGAAGGTGACTCCTCTGATGTAGAAGTTAAAAAAGAAAATGAATGAGCACAGAACATCCAGAAGAGTTGATATATTGAGGAGTAAAGTGATCAGCCACCAATATGGTGAAGACTCATTTTCAGTTCCTTTTCATACTCTCCCCACATTAATGCACTAAGAGATAGCAGCTCTCTTGGGTTTCAGCTCTCTCTCCGCCTATCTCACTGTTTTTAATCAGAAGTTCAACCCTTACAGGATAGAAATCTTTTCAATTAGGCTTACTGAAATGCTTCCATTACTGTGAAAAATTTTGGCTTCCATAAATTGGTATATTTTTAAGACATACCCTGTCATCAAAATATGCCTGAACAGTGCAAGGCTTCAGAATCAACTGGATCAGAAAAAAATGCAGGATAAACTCAGACACTGCAATAGAAACAGAGCTGCATGCAAGTCACATTTTGCCATAGCTCTGTGGGAACTGTAATCAGGCTAAGTGCTGTAAAATGTAGCTGCAATTATTTGCAGATTAAAAATTCCAGCCACAGTTACTTCTTGATTCAAAATTGAGGATGAAGAATTAGAGGTCATTCTGTTAAAATAAGAACATTTTAGTGTAATATTTGTCAAGGTTGTCTTGGTTAGGGTTTTGTAGTTGCTTTTGTATCATAGTGTAAAAATAAATTCTATAAATCTGCACAAAAATTCTAGATATTCAAATGCAAAACCATGGACTATTCAAAATGCTGCCAAGCAAAATAATGCTACAGGCCATCTTCAGTGATAGAAGCGCAGCTGTATTGAGAACCTTCACTGAGATCTCTACTAGAGCATGGGAGTAGAAAGATTGGAGAAATGGCCCTGTAAATGTGCAATGGGCAATATGCTGTGATTTTTAAGGACACAAATTTGGACCAAATTAGAAAAAATTATAAATCCAGACTATTTAGCCATCTCTGGAGTCAAAATGCAAAGTATTGGAGTAGACAAAAAGTCTAATAGTTTCATTAGACTATGAAGCTGATTTACACTTCACTATATTCCAAACCATCTGGGAATACCCTGGAGACAAAAGTCTTTGTATCATGGGGAAGGACACTAAGCCCTATCATCCAGAGCCCTAAGTACAGAGAGCATGTTAGGTGAAGGGAAAATGTGATGGAAGCTATAAAGAAGGTAACAGAAACCAACTAGAGGGAAGTCTGCCTGGGAAATAGATGGGGAGAAAAGGCTATTTATACTGCTGTGCTGAAGACACATATTTCATGCTTTCAGGAGTACTGCATAAACATATATACAAAATTCAGCTTAGTGTTACTTTCAACTCTCTGCTGGCTACTAGTTGTAAGACTAATCTCTTCTTACATATACAGACTTTCAGAAGAACACAAATAGCTCCGGTTAGCTGAGCCTGATTGACATCCAGCCCCTCATTCTGATGTGATACTGAAATATAAGTTTCTTTTTTCATACCAAAACTAATTTTTAAAACAGAAAAAAGATTAAATTATGACTTAACTATTACTTCTCGAAACTGAAACTAAGCTTCTATCAAAAAGATTTACTGTGATCCCCTTGTGTTAAAGGTTAGGCAAAAGCCTGTAAAAGAAGTTGCATCCAACAAATATGACATACAGTAGGACTATGTGACACAAAATCACCCTGAAAAGTATATAAGCACAAATCCACTGAAATTTATTAAAGCTCAGGCATGTCTACAGCAAAAATTGCATAAATCATCCGGAATTTTTTAGTAAATGCTAAAAAATCTTTTAAACGTCTTTGGAAAGAGAAGCACATTACTTTCTTAACTCTGTGAAAGATCCAGAGTCCCTAATAGGTACACAGTGATTCAATCAATATATCAATAGAGTCAGGAGATATGGTAGTTATTACTCATTCATTATGTAGCATTCTCTGAAGCCACATTAAAAGGAGTGAGATATTAAGGAGCGTCTGACTGGTAGATTGACACATGCCATTGTGCTGTATTCGATCAATTAAACCATCCAGAGAGTCCTTTGAGGATAAATGAGTAGATGCTCAAAGAACATATCTGTGCAATCTGATGAAGACATTGAAACAGCAATTCATCATTGCTTCAACATGAATGGTAATAAAGACTAACCAAATGACAGATGTTCTATACAAAGTCAGACGTTGCAGACAAATGCAAAAGATAAGACACTTTAACTCTTTCCAGTAATGACTGAAAAAACATCAAGCCAAAATCCCAATGTTTGTAGGAATATTCCACTAGAAAAAAATCTCCTGCTGTTGGAATAGTCCATTTTGCTCTGCCAAACTGCTGTAAGCATGCACTCTTGACACAAATAGAGTGAAAATCAGGTTTCTTTGTACTAGCAACAAATCCTGTAGTAATTCCTTAATACAAATCACCATTTGGTTGAAGAGGAATGAATTCAAGCATGAGAGATATGGCATCACTGGAAAGTGGCTGGCAAGAGTGAGGAACACACGTAGCTGATCCACCAACTTAGTTTAAAAGGATGCTGGGAGTTAGTTTGCAGAAGTGAAAGTAGTCTCAGGTTCACACTAATTCTACAGGTGATTCTTAAAGAGACGTTAAACCACCCATGCATGCTGAACTACACTTGCATTATTTGTTTTCATCTCATCACATTTGTTCCTTTCTCCTCTCCAACTGTGCTCTGGAACTGTGAGTCTTTTGCCCCTTGAGAGCTTAGAAATTATTCAGAGGTGATCAAAATGTCTGAAGGGCTCATAGGCTCATTTGAGCCATTTATGATGGTTTAAGCCAATCCAAAGTTCCCCCGTTGTCCAAAAGAAGGATCCTCTTTCCCATGGCCTCAGACTGCAATTTCCTCCTTTTCATCAGCTCTAACACATGAAATGAGTAACATCAGTTTATTGATATCTGATTTCTGGAGGGTTAGTTTTGGTGTAAGCCATCACACAATCAAAAAGTACCTGCACAACAAGCAGGCAAGGCTAGGGGAAAGGGAAGGACCAAAATTTTCTTCATGCTGGCCATGGGCTAGCATAATCTGAACATAGCACAAGTGCCTTAGGAGGACTGGTATTTACCAGCAGTTCCATTCTCCACAGAGCAGGGAAGTGAAAAGCTATTGCTAATTAGTAGCTGCAAGTGTCTGCACTAGCCAGGGGGCTACTAAACGCTCGTAATTTCTGGCATAAGCTCAGATCCTCCAGGACCAAGTGCATATTTACAGCATCAGCCAATAATTAGAATTGATTGCCATTCCCCAACCTCCAGGAACTGAGCTGCTGCCAAATGCCCAGATCAGACAGGTGCTGGGGAGCCCAAAAGTGTCTCACAACTTCAGAAAGAGGTTCAAATATGGGTTCTTCCATCAGAAGAACAGCTCTTCTCCTCAGGAATAAGGGCCCAGAAAAAATTCAGAAGTTGAGTTCTCCTGCAGGCTCTTGAATATTAGCAATTTTTTACTTGCAGATGGTTCTGGCAAAAGAAGCTAATGGATTGCATGTAAAGGTTTGATGATGTTTCAGCAGTCAGTGCTACCCCAGAGAAAACTTAGACAGCCTGCAGTAACAACTCTCAGAGCAATCAAAATATTCTGTAAGATAGAGACTATTGCACTTTCTGGCAGGGGAAGATGTGTCAGCTCTGCAATGGGAAGATATATATACCTTGGTTCATAATAAGGCTTTCAACCTTTTCACACAGCTATGGTCTGATTTTCTATGTAATATTGCAGGGCTTCAAGGAAAATGAGTATCACAGGTGTGGCAAACATTAGATCTTTGCATTTTTTACTGAGGATGGCAAATTCCCAAGTCTTGACTGTGGAAAAGATTGTTGGTACTAAGTCAGGGAAGAAATTAAACACAATATATAAAATCAGTGCATGTCTGTACACACTTGAACATCACCAAGTCAGTGTCAAGAAAGCTTTCAGCATATCAGTGCTGGGATTTTCTCATTTATGCAAAAATTAACATCTTCCAAACCAAGCTTTCCTTCTACTTGCAAAAGAACATGAAAATGTTTCACTCCCTTAATTATTCTAGTAATTAAAAAGTATAATAATGAAATAAACTAGACACTATTTTGTGCTTTCTCTTTTTCCAAATATTTACTTGTTTCTCGTTTGTTTAGCTCTTTTTTCATGGACATGTAGGCTAATTCTTCAAAGGTACTCATCAGCAAAGACCCAAAGTGCCAAGGTGTTAGAAATTTTATTTTCCAGAAACTTGATAGGTTTGCAGTATAACACTTGACAGTATCATCTCAGATGAGAATTTTTATAAAAATGGACCTTAATTAATATTTATATGGCATATTACACAGTGAAGGTGTTGATTTTAGTCTACAAAGCATTCTGCAACAGCTGACTTTTACCAGAGAGTAATTAATTTTAATAGCCAAGCCAGCACCTGACATTTCCATGTTCCAGATTTCTCCTAACTGTGCACTGTGTTGGCAGGAGGACAGCCTTACTGTAGTACTATCATGAACATAGAATACAAAAGGACAGTCAGCTTGATATGCTAGAGAGACAACCAAGGGAAAGAAATAAAAGCAATTAATTTTTGAGTGTTCTGTTGGTTAAATACAAAATTATTGTGCTTTTCTTCTTTCCAAAAACTGATTGCTTAAGCAAGGTCTCTGTAACTGTTGTTAGTATATTTATCTTTAGCATATGTAACAGCAGTGACAATGTGACTTTCAGAATTTTCATTATATTAAATCTCATTGTATCGGAAATTAACAGCTTTGAAGTCATATTTTTGTTCAACTGGTCATGATTCCTATTATCCATCAGGAAGATTAAGCCTACTGGTTTGTCCCACCTCTGTCCATGTATCATACCAGTATCATTCTGCATCCTCAGCCACAGGAGGTCCTTGAGCTGTAAGTTGTGGAGCGTGAAGATGCATGATGGAGCCCTGCTTTCCTGGACACAGCTGAATATCTGCCTGTCCAGAAAGTGATTAAATGGTGAATTAATTCCTCGTATTGCTGTGCAGCTTTTGCCTTACCTATTAAACTGTCTTTATCTCAACCCATGAGTTATCTCAGTTTACCATTCTTTTTCTCTGCCCATCCCACTGGAGGAAAGGATGTAAGCAAGTGGTTGTGTGGATCTTGGTTAAAACAAGACAAAGAGGAAAGCTGTCCTGTGTCCCCAGTCTGCTACAGAGAATTTCTCCATAAAGCTTGCTTTCTTGTATTTTACATTGAGATAATTGACACTTATTTTTGTTTCTGTTCACCATTAGTTGACTTCAAAGGTATTTTATAAATGAGAAGCTTCTGACAGTCAAAACATTTATTCCTTCTATGATCCGTTTTTATTTGCTGAAAGATTTTCCTATGAAAACTCTGTTTCAAGAGTTTCTTACATTTCCAGTTTTGTAAATGTGAACTGAAAAGCATACACAGAGTATTAATCAAGTCCTAATTCTGTCTTTAAGGTCAAACAGAATTTTTGAAGTTGATGTATCCGACAAAGCATTATGACTACAAGAGTCATATCTGCATCTTAAACACAGATTTGAAAAATGCCAAATGATTCCAGTTCTAACTGCAAAGCCAAGAGACAACACCTTTCCACAGAACATTTCAGCTGTTTTCACTAATTTACTCAAGTATTAGATTTCCAAACAGATAGCAAGTATACAATGTACATAACAGTTTCAACTTGTTGTCACAAGTGTTATGCTACCATAAATTAGATCATCTACTACTGAGCAACACCTGAGACAGTACAGAAGATTCCCAGCAAAGATTAACAAAGATGATTTTCTATCCTCCCTCTACAGAATATATGGAAACAACAACCTCTCTCACCTGCACATGCCCTTCAGCAGCTTAGGAGTTATATCACAGTGTATTGTTATTTCACTGTCTCCTTTTGGATTCATACAGGGTGATAGGGGTTAGGGGTGCAGGGTAGAGGGGTGAAAACATGCATGGGTTTACCCTGTATTTTATTGCTGCAGATGTACTTTGCATGATTGCACAGCATCAGGTTGTCCTCCTTCGGGGTAGGAGCGGCAGCTCATTCAAGCAGAATCCCACTGAGCAGCCTCTCCATCTTGCATGTTGAAGTCCCCTCAGAAACTAGAGTGTCCAACAACAACTGACACTTGGAACTATGAGTAGAGAACACTATGTCTTCTCTAATGATCCCTAGAAATACAGTTCAAAAAATGTGGTGGCCAACCCTCACTTGAGAAACTAAATAATTATGCCTTGCAGTGTATTGGTGTAGTCTCTGTAGTAAGCTTCTGTGTTCTTCATTGAGACTATTGTCTTGGAGAGCAAAGAATAGACTTTTTTTTCTCTGACTCCAGGTGTTGGCATGGTACCATACTGTCTAGTCGAGAAAGAAATCATGTTTGGTCCTGGTGTTGGTTTCTTTTAGGGACAGGATGCTTTAGTATTAGTGCACTAATCTCCTCTGGAAAGGAAACTCGAGATAAGAGCCTCCTCCCAAGGAGAAAATATTGAAAAGGTCATATTTTTATAGCAAACTGAAGAGCAAATATAAGCACAGAGGCAATTTTGTGCCAAATCCTATTTCGAGAGCTTCTTTTTTGTTTTTCAGAAGCAAAAATATCGTCTGAACTGATATTTTTCATTTTTGTGCTCAGTCTGCAGTTTACCACCTTTCATGATGAATAAAGTAAAATGTGGCTATTTTTCATTAAAAGCTGCCTTTTGTACTTTAAAGAAAATGTCCTTGTCATTTTCTGCATACTGCTTAGTCCAGAAAAGTTATTTGGCAAGTTTCAAATGCTGCATGTATATAGTCAAAGGGAAGATTTCACACTTGACTAAGTTTGCAAGTAGCAGATAAGAAACAAATGCATTAACACATAAAAACAACACATTCTAGAACATCTATTGGCCTTTGTAGAGCAGGATATTTATAACAATCCTGACTCAATGCTCCAATGCAAATGGATTACAAGTATGCTTAAGGTACTATAAGGTCAAGGCTTCAGGTACTGATCCAGTTCCCTAAAGTCAAAAAGGAGTCTCTGGGTATTGCACTGGATATTAAACACATAGAAAATGTATCCTGGCATCCTGAGAAGTGTTGAAATGCACATAACATAATCAAAACAATTTCTTTGTCTGTTCAGCACTTCTGATCATATGTTACCATTATGCAAACATGGATATTGTTAAGCTACTGATTACATGGTCAACTAGTTGTCAAAAAACTTCAACACCATGCAATTTTCTTTACAATATTACACATCACAATTTAGTATTTTTTCTTTTCACATATTTACATTTTTAGAGGATGGAAAGCACTCACTCTTAAGAAGGAAAACAAAATCATCCTTTAAAATAATATTTTTGTGACATTAGGTTAAGAAATTCACACTCATCAAAATGTCAAACAAATCAAAGTTATGATTTCCAGGATAAACACAACATCCACACTACAAGTAGACATAGAAATAGCTGCCAAAGAAAGTGGTAGAAAATTCTCTGCAAGGTAGAAGAGGACTAAGTTAAAATTCCTGTGAGAATCATCACTTCAAATTTCTTGACTCCTCTGTGCATGTACATTCTTATCATGACATTGCACAGACATACTTTTTTGCATTTCATACTACACTTCCACTACATTTGTAACACCAGAACATTTCACTGTGAATGTTAAGCACTAGGATTCTAATACCTTGTTCCTATGGAAAAGGCTTACCAGAGCAGAAGCTGAGCTGTATTAATTTATTGTCATGATGAAAGGGATAGTGAGAATCAGAACTGACACTAACTCTTTCTATTTTCTCTGCTACTTTTTGATTGCAATCATTGTGGTCTCCACGGATGTCATATTCATAACAGGCACACCAGCATTTGAAGCAGTTTACTGAGGCTGGAAAACAATTCTGATAAAAATGTGCTGCTGCCAGAACTTGGCATATTAGAGTGTCTGAAAAGATTGCCAAGGCTGGCATTTTGCCTCTGTTGCCCAAGGCCATAGAAGATTGACACAAACTAAAAATAGTTGTAAAGATCAACTGTGTGTGTTTTTATGAGGCGCTTTTCTTTTCTTTTAAAACCCAACTTGCCTGACAGACCACAAGCACCTAATACAACAAGGTTTCAGGAATGGTGCTGGGGATCATATGAGCTTTGTTTAGTTTGAGAGCACTATACAGAGCTGGATCTGCAGCACATGTTAATGTGCAAAATATTATGTGCAAGCTGGAATTTTAAAAAAGCCAAAGGAGTCAGAAAAGCAAATGTCAGTAAAAATCACCCAAATCATGTAGAAGTTGAGGGACAAAACTAAAAACAAATAGGGGATTAGTTTTTGATCAAGTTTTTGATCAAGCATTAAGTTCTGTGACCTTTCTATGCCCACAGAAAATTCAAACCTCAAGGCACACACAATCTGAGTAATAGTACATGGTACATGATTCTCCCTCTTTAGATATCTGAAAACTTGAAATTTTGCCCCATTTCTTACAGAACCATTTGGATGGATGCAGACACACATACATAAAATTTATTCCCTTTTTATTTTTTACATAATTTAGTGTCTTTATTTTTTGTGCTTTTCTTCTGTAAGTCATCATGAAGAGAAGTTGTACAAGCAAAAATGTGTGCAGCATGCCAATTTCCAAATCAATTGTAATTGACTAATAGGTCAGATGTAACAATCTCACAGCCAATATCCAACCTCTACAGAGGATTTTCCAGAATGTAAAGATTACATTTTTAATTGATTATTCTAG
Organism: Passer domesticus; assembly: GCF_036417665.1. Lineage (NCBI taxonomy): Eukaryota > Metazoa > Chordata > Aves > Passeriformes > Passeridae > Passer > Passer domesticus. The sequence continues at coordinate 25,175,184 of NC_087474.1, read as the reverse complement.
GATATGAAGGAAAGATAAGCATGGGACAGCATTATATTGAACATTTTATAAATAGAAAAATATGTTCACTAAGTTCAAGTAATTACTGATTGTGAACTATTTGCAAAATTTAGAACTTCTTGCAGTCTTGGAGAAAAAAGAGCCTAAGACCAAATTGAATATGGCTCTGAGCAACACGATCTAGTAGTGGCACCCCAGCCCATGCTAGTGGGGCTGTAACAAGATGACCTTTAAGGTTTTTTTGAAGTTCAAACCATTCTATGATTCTATCATAGACTGTATACAGAAAGCAATAGATTGGACAATTTTCCAACACTTACTGCCTCTGCTTGACCAGACCTTAACTAGAATTCCTTTTGAGAACTTTATAATATATAAATTTGTATTGCATTACTGCAAAAAAATCAGGGGAATTTTGGGTTTTTTCTACTGGATTTTCATAATGCTGCTAAGAAGCTCCTTTTGGGTTTTGTACATACAAATGGTATAAATAATTCAAATAAAATCTCTGGCACCTGAAGGAACTAAAAGGATAAGCAAACCTTTCCATGGCTTCAGACAGGTAGAACCGAGACCAAATTTGCAATATTTACAATCAATTCAATTAATTTTACATCAATACAAAATGAGGTCTCTTTACTACTGTGGAATAAAACACAATATCTTTCCACAATATCTGTGGAAAGATACTGTGTTTCTCTCACTAGAAAGCTGTTTCTAGAGACTAGTTACAAGCAGTACTTTATCTGAGGAACATTTTGACTTTCAAAACCACTGTCATTCAGCTATGGAAGATTGCGGGTTCCATTTCTTCTTGGATCGTATAAAAAATACTTAGTTTCTCAAGAAAAGTAAATAAGAAAAATATTGTGTCATGATGAATTTCTCTGAAGAGCTAATAAAACTTCATTTCATAAACTTCTCTCAAATGCTGATCCATACATTTCTAGTTACTGGTTGTTGGGTGGCTGCCGACTCATCAGAGTGACTGACATACTTTTGACTTTAAAAAATGCTTATTTGGTGCATCAGTAGCAGTTTTCAATACACTGGTTGCTGTGCCCTGCAGACCTCTGAGTGGAATTAGACTGTCCTGGCCCACAGAGGCAGATTCTCCAATTATAATTTCTGCAATATTGTTTCTCCCTGCCACTTCAAGATCAACGATGGTGGTGAATGCTAGAAAGTACAGATTCCACTGGACTTTCACACTTACAGCTCACTTCCATGCTACTTACAGTTATTGTGGCATAGATTAATAATAAATAGAGCCTCTTAATCTGTAGCACAAATGCTTCACCAAAATCCTCATTTGTTTAGCCTTCTTTGTTTTTCCTTTTCTCATAGGAAGGAATTTGTGTTTTTCCAAGGAACACATTTGTTGTGTTCATCAAGTTTGTTTCTTCGTTATGCTGTTAGTAGTGGAACTTGTCTCTCTTGGTGGCTGTGATTGCATTGGCATGTTATTGGCCTATTACCTATAGAGACTGAGGGCATGTGTGGATGACTTTCACCACTAGAAGTTTCATACTGAAAGTTGGCCATATGGGAACTATCTCCATGATTACTGGGAAAGTGGTTAAATGTATCCATGCAATTCTGTTGTTTCCATTGAGGGATTCATGGATTGTAAATTTCCTCTTTTGTCTCAGCATTTACACAGATAGAAATATATGTTAACGTAGCAGCTGTCGCCAGTCTCAAGCATCCAGAGACATCCTGATTCAATTAGATTGTCACTGATTAATTCATATTTGTAATACATTTTGGTCCTTAATTTGTACTTTGGGGGAGAAAAAATCCTACTTTCTCTAGTCCTACTTTCTTTAGTCCTGGTCCTCATTTCACCAAATCTTCAAAAATAAAAGCATAAAAGCACAATAAATGAATGTTAATAGTGAAGGAAAGGATACAGTCGTACTTTTAACTTCTTCCAAATTATTGCGCAGATACCACTAAAATAAGAGGCCATTTCAAGGAACCTACATTTTCATTTTTCCTATGCTAAAAAAAAAAAGTATTAAAATGTTCTCTGTCATGACAATTTGTAGTATATGTGATTTTATACCATCTCTTGATTGAAGAGTTTTTGTATTAAACCAGGGGATTTGATCAGAAGGTAACTTGACAAAATATTTGTGTCATGTCACGATCATGAACAGCACTTACCACAAAGAGAGACCTTGACTAATTATCGAACAGCACAATCACCAGCTATTATGAAGTTCAACAAGGGATAGTGGCAGATTCTGAACCTGGGGTGGGGCAACCCTGGCTGGATGTACAAACAGACTGGGGAATGAGAGGCTGGAAAGCAGTGCCACAGAAAGGGACCTGGGAGTCCTGGTTGACAGAAAGTAAAATATGATTCAGCAGTGCCCTGGCAGCCAGGAGGGCCACCCGTGACCTGGGGGGCATCAGGCACAGCATCACCAACCAGGCAAGGGAGGGGATTGTCCTGCTCTGCTCTGAGCTGGGGTGGCCTCACCTTAAATAGTGTGTGCAGCTTTGGGTACCACAATATAAAGAAGACATTAAGCTGTTAGAGACTGCCCAAAGGAAGGCAACCAAGATGGTGAAGGGCCTTGAGGGGAAGCCATATCAGACGTGGCTGAGGTCACTTGGTCTGTTCAGCCTGGAGAAGATTGAAGGAAGACCGCATTGCAATCTTCAACTTCCTCATGAGGGGAAGAGGAGGGGCAGAGGAAGGATCTCTTCTCTGTGGTGAACAGTGACAGGATCCAAGAGAGTGGACTGAACTTGTGCCAGGAGAGGTTTAGAATAATAGAAAAAGGGTTTTCACCCAGAGGATGGTTGTGCACTGGAACAAGCTCCCCAGGGAAGTGGTCACTGCACCGAGGCTGCCAGAGTACAAGAAGCATTTGAACAGTTCTCTCAGGTACATGCTGTGACTCTTGGGGATGGTCCTGTGCAGGGCCAGGAGATGGACTCAATGATCCTTGTGAGTCTCTTCCAACTCAGCATATTTTTTTAATTTCCAGACTGAGGTCTCTGCTTTCAGTCATAATACAAATAACAATGCAAAGCAGATCTTCTAAGTAGTGACATATTTTCAAAAGCAGCATGTTTACTGATCTACCTACTCTTACATGGGACTCTAGACAAGAATAATATCTACCTTTGAGTCAATTACAAAAACTTACTGAAGCAAAGAGTTCTGATACAAAATCCACAAAAGCTTTAATAAGTTAAAAACTACCACCCAAATTATCATAATACACAAGGTGCACACCCTAAGACTACCTCAAATCCGATGTACTGAACCTTAGCTTTGGCTTTCTTTTGAGTTTTAATGCAAATCCTGTTATCTTGCAACTGGACTAGATTACATACATATAGACTTGCTGTGCCTGTTGATCAGATGACTTTTATGACTTTTGATCAGTAAAGCATATAGGATCAGGACCAGGTCTCCAGGACCCAATACAGTGCCTGAATTTAACTATTGAAGCTTTGCTATTAAATTACGTAGAAGTTAACTGAATAAGCATAATTAAACTCAAAATTAACATGAGCTAGTTTTTAAATCAAAATATTTTTGTGATTTGTTCCTTTGTTATATTGAAAGCAATCAGAGATTAATTTATTTAAAGAAATGTAGTGGTTATTGTCGCTGAACATTTTAGCCACTCAAATTCAACCTAAGATCTAAAAGAGTTATAGTGTGCATATAAATCACAAATTACATCAGGATTGGGTCTTACATGCTGAGATTTTTGCATGTTAACATTCTCTTGTGTTAACAGTCTGTCTTTAACACAGCACAATCAGGTACGCTTTCTTCTCCATTATACCATGCCTTAAAGTATGTTCTCTGACCTATCACACTCACCCACCGGAAAAGGGATTTTTGAAGTTTTTGAGAAGGTCTGAGACGTTCATAGAAAAATTTTTGTTGTTGGAAAACCTAATGTGTAGTCCCATAGCTGCAGGCACTGAACGTAAAACTTGATCTAACCATGAAAGCAGTCAGGTATGTCTACTAGAACACTTTTTTTTGCTGAATTCAGCATGAATAAAGTAGTTACTTGATCTCCTGAGAGCAGTTGTTTGGTCTCTTGAGAAAGGGCCAGTTTATAGAGATACTTTTCAAAGTGTTAAGCAATGCAACTCTTCTCCCTATAACTTGTTTTTTCCTCCTGCAGCAAGTTCTTAGCTCTTTTCTCTTGTAAACAATTAGTACAGCCATTCATTAATTCTTTACTTAACCGGGATCTTTGTAAATAATCTTTTTCTCTAATAGAAAAAGAAGAAAATATGAGAGCACTTTCTCATGGTTTATTATGGCTCTTTAACAGCATTGGAAATATTCCATCAAGAAATTTTAGTCACATTATTTGCTGTAGGATGGATTAATCAAAAAGAAAATTCCTTTGAAGGCATTAACCTTTGCTAAAAATTGCAGATGGCTGTAATGACAATTTTTATGCCTTAGGTATTAGATGATGTACAAAGTGCCTGATCCAGCAAAAAATATTCATATCCTTATGGACCACTCAAGCCCTGGATGCTGGTTCCACAGCAGGTGAGTTGACATATTCAGATGAAAGGTCAAACTGCAACAGAAAGCAAATACCTCAAGTACAAGCAGTGAATGAACTCCCTATGTCCATCTGTCACCACCCCTGGTCTCTAGACAGTCTTCCCACTGAGAGTCATGTGAATTACAAGGCTCCCATTTCCCGGCTCCACTTCTTTCCTCTCTCATTCCTTTCTTCTGTTCCTCAGTACTGAGAACAGCACACTGCTACTTCACTACTTATCTTCACAAGTATCTTCTGCTTCCTTGCTTCTTAGACACATATAGCCAATTACTAACAAACCCACTGGAACAGCAATGACATGGTTTTCAAAGCCAACTCAGAATAGTTCATGCTGATTCCTGTTTGTCCCAGCTGACGATAACTGCAAATTTCTCCACACCAAATAAGTTTAAATGTCTAGACTTTCCATTATCATCATTCAGATAATCAGGAGAGATCCATTTTTTGAACTGCTCACTTTAAACTAACACCTCTGTGGGACAACTGACAAAACCTTTATCCTCATAGCACAAATCCCGTCCAGTACCAATACCAGCAGCCTGTTCTTATCTCAAAGTAAAAAGCAGGAAAATTTTGAAAAGGTTTGAGAGTAGTTCCAGTTGCCTAACAGAAATGCCCATTATACCCACATTCACCCGTGTGTGAATGAATAATCCAAACCTACTGTACTTATAGAAGTGGGCTGAACAATAATGTTCAGGGCACATCTTTAAGATGAATTAAACTTCTTCTAAAAACTGTGTATTTCTTTTGATATTCCTGTTCTGTCCTGGGTGAAGGGGGGAAAAAGAAAAAAAGAAAGCACTTAGAAGTGAAGAAATACAAAGCACAGCTCTTGATAAATATTAAATATTTGCCCTTGGTTCAAATGTAATTTTTGTTGGAGGTTCATATCTAGTTCTGTTTGTCAAATCTTGATTCTTACAGGAAGGATTTCTAAAAATAGATGCAAATGTATATTACTTTTCCTCTCTCTAAATACCCACAAACATTTAAATTATGTCTTCTAACTACACACTGTTCATATACTTGCCTCATTATTGCGATCCATCATATCTGTACAGGTAATATTAAAAATCTGGTCATGTACATGGGATGCTTTAAATCAAACAATTAATTACTTTTAGAAGTAGGGTTCTTTTTCAAAGATGAAGGAAAATATTTTAGTTAGTCAAGATATCTTATTACTTCTCCATAATATACAGAGCTTCAGGGAAAGATTAGGTTTATTAAGTCAGATTCACAATGCAGGCTTTCAACACTGCCATTTCCAATAAGTACACATTTGTTTAATATTAAAGTTCCCTTTCAAAACAAAGTAGTTAAGCCTACCCTCACATTTATACATCTGCAGTTTGTTTGATAACTTACAACATAATTACAGGCTGTCCTCCCACTAAATGCTGTATTCAGACTTATGAAACAAGGTGGTAAAATATGCACTGGAGTCTGAGTACTAAGCCCGTAATTTACCACAAGCACTAGGAAGAAAAGAAACAGAGGGGAACCCTGCTATTTAAACTGCTCAGTTATCACGTTTTCCTCCCCCACACATGCAGTAGCATATAACCCATTCATATTTCAATTTTACATTTCCCAAACTGTCATCTTGTGTTTCAAGTTCATTTGAGATCCAATCTGCTTATCAGAGCAGCAGTGAATGCTATTGCAGATCGAGAGAGAGCTGTCACTCCCCACTAACAGATAGGTCTGTGGCACATGGGTTGGTGAAATAAAGCAGGTCTGGTGGGGTTAAGAAAAGTGCCCAGAGTGGTATGAAGGGCAGAGGCATCCAGCCCCTTTCTTACTTCCCATGTCCAAGCAATGAGAGGGTATCCTCCCTCTCTGTTGGAGCTGCAGCTAAAATAACTAAGTGAATTCCCAGGTAGAACCAGGGAATATGTGGAAAAACGAGAGACTGACCTAATTTCAGCCTTGTCAGCCAAGTTTCTCGCGGAGGGTGGGCCACCCCAGGGGAGGCACTGGAGAGGCCAGCTGCCCGCTGTCCTGCAGTGCTCACTGCGGGATACCTCATCACCCCTATCCTGTCCCTAGAGCTGCCTGCTCACACAGAAAACATGGTACCTGGGTTCTGTCCAGCTTTTCTTTCCAGCCTGGCTTCCCTTGGAGTAGGAAGCTCCTGTGCACCCCTTTCTTCAGAGAATGCAAGCCATGAGCCAGAAACAATGATTTCAGGTAGTCACATTCTTTCTTTTTTACTTTTTGTTGTTGTTGTTCATGTTACTCTCTTATCATAGTTAAACAGCAATCACAGGTTCTGAATCATGATTTGCTGTGATAAGTATGTAAAGCTCACCTTGCAGCATGTTCTCAGAACAGCTCCACTCTGTAAGTACGCCAGTTCACTTGGTGAGCTCCAGGCAGAATTTGTCTCAGACACTGCCTACAAGTGTAGCAAACTACCCAAGTTTTAGACTTTGATAAATGAAAGCCTCATCTTCACATATACTATCCACTAAACACATCCTTTACTATAAAAATAATAACTATTAAAGGCACACTTATTTTCCACTATGTTTTTCTACCTTTTTTCTGCCTCTCATATACACACCATAAGTATAATGAAAACACATTTAAACACACTGCATTTTAAAATCTCTAAGATCCATTTGGCACATTGCAAGATGAAAGAAGAGTTCATTTGCTGTGAGAAAACAAGTAACATAAATGTACGTATATGACTTTCATAACAGTGAAAGATTTATTAGGGAAAGAAATGAGATAATATACTGAAAGCTGTGTGTTTTGGAGTCTTTTGTTTGATAAAGTATCTCCATAATTTGATCCTGAGAAACCTAGGTCCATCCCCACTCATTCTGAAGTATTTTGAAATGCCAAGAAAATTAGAAAATCATATTACACACCATTTGCTCACTAAGCTTCCTCTTAGTTCTCATACCTGCTTTATTGAAGGACACGCATCTCAGATTTTGTCTGGGCTTTCAAAAAAAATAAAGGATATTTTCCTCAAGCCAAACTCCACACTGTTTTTTTCAGTGTTCTCGACAAGCAGATAAAAATGGTAAAGACACAAACTACCAAGAAGCTATTGAAATCTGTTGAAATTTTGTCTCCTCCAATTACATCCAAAGTTGCAGCCTTACTGGGATTCTACCTTCTATGTGAGCTAAACAAAAGTGGTGTCTGACTATGTCTAAAATAGTACAGGAATCTTTAAACCACAATTTGAAAAGGTAAAAGCTTTTCTGACCTGTATGGATGCAACATATAAAACATGGCTAGGACATGAGACTTCCATTAGGGGTCCCTACTTCCCTACAGTCCTTTAAGTTGAACCAGGGATGGTTGCAACATTGACGTCCCATCACCTGCTCCAGAAAAAATATATAAAAGGTGTTACTGGAAGAGACAGATAGATAAAGAGGAAAACCAGATGCATCTCCTTCAGTATTTTTGCAAGCTCTTCTTCAAACTATGTTGAAGATCTTAGAAATTCAGTGCAGCTGTTGCAATGTCAGTAGAAAAAACATGGCACTACTATAAAAGAAAGGATGTGATGCAGCATGTCAAGGTGCTAGATTCTTAAATAATAAATCGGACTTGTGTTTGAAATTAAGTTCCTGTATAAAACAAATTACAATTTCTGTTCTTATCTGTCAAAGCTGGCTACTTGCATGTCTGAGTGCTCATGTAACCTGAACCATAATGGGCGTAATTTATGCTTTTTTCCCCTACACCTTTGTCCAGAAAAACATTTCCTTGGACATATTTTCCAAAACTCCAGTTTGCCATTCTCTTCTTTCCCTATCTATCAGCCAGAAAATATTCTTCAATGCACTGGTGAAATATGAGCATGGTGTGATAAATCGACCTAGAAGAGACACATCCCCTACAATACAGGTTGGTATTTGGGCATGTAATTCCTCTGGGTTTTGAATCATTGCCTAATTAACACCCATCTATAGTTCAAATAGTATCAATTAAAGCATGAATGTGATGATGTCCACAAAAAGAAAGAAAACTGATCATAAGTGACTTCTGAAAAGACATTTCACATCTGTGAACTGACCCACCTGGCACAAAAACAAGAACAGGAAGGCACACATAAGACTTTATGTTATGGTCTGGCTAATTATCCAGTTATACCTTTTGTCCCACATAATTAAGCCAGCAGTGAAGGAAGGAAGGTTGCTTATGGCTGGATTCACAAAAAGGTCTACTGAACAGTGTATTTTGATGATGGACAATGTTTTTATTTTTTCTTGATTCCTGCCAGTCATAGGAATCAACTGCTGACAGATGCACTACAATTCAGAGTTAAATTGCTAGGTGGCAGGGCTCTGGATTGCCTGTTGCTTCTTTAAAGTTCAACAGCAATGATCTTTGGCAGCAAAGCCCTCTTGCTTCCACAGCTAATGCACTGATTTGGGGTTTACTCACACTACTCTTTCGTGACAGCATCTTAAGTGCTTCATCATGGTGAGCTCCATGAAAAGTTGTGATATAACAACAAAAGTGCAGCTAAATTCCTTTTGCAGCTCTTTGATCTGGAAGCCTGAAGTGAAAGGTCTGCTCTTGCTATAACTAACAGTCCTCATCACCCCCAGGCTAAAGCACAGGTTGTAGCACCCATCTGAGGCCTGGGCTTCAGCTACATCCCTTCTCTTTGCCAGAGAGTGGTACCCTGGGTGCACCTCTTGAGCCTTAATGGGTTGGGAAGCCAAGTTCCTATGGGGTCTCTGATGTAAGGAAGATTGCTGCAGTACTGGAGAGAGAAAGGGATCAAAGCTATAGGCAGTCAAGGTTCAACTTAGTAATTTTCTGACACTTTGGCAAACCTGATTCAAGCCTAGGGAAACCCCAGTGCCAGGGATATATATATATCACTTGTCCTATTTCAAGCTTTGTCTTTGGTCTTTAGAAAATATCTCCTTTTAATGTCATTATTATAAATAAATCTATAGCTCCTGCAGAGTGGGAACGAATCTATAAAAGAAGTATTTTTGCATTGTCACTTATCAGGACACAATTGCACTAGACTAGAGACCCTATGGTTATGTATTCACATTAGCAAAAAGCAAAATTTTCCATGCCACCTACTGATTTGCCTGCTCCTGTAGTGCAGTTCAATAAGAATTGGCTTGGGTTAAGAAACATAAAATAGAAGAGTGTGTTTTCAATAATTTCAGGCTCTATCAGTTCCAGTAGAAGTCCAAACATACTGTTAGACCTACAAAAATACATTCACAGGCTGCATCCAGTAGTACTGATGTTTTCCATTCATCATTATATAAGTTATGCATGAGGACAAAGTGTGCTGAAGAGCTCTTAGGGAAGGTGACACTACCACAAAGTATTCATATTCAAAGCAGACTTCAAAATGGATTGCAACAAGTATGAAATAGAGTAGAACATAGCAGACAACAAGGCAAGGATAGACAGTAATCTACACCCCAAATAGCCCTTTGAAACAAGGTTAATCATTGCCAATACCTAACAACTGAACTATTTCAGACAGTGTCATCTTCCCTGACAGTCACTAATGCTGACTGACATGCAAAGTGAATGTGGAAATATCAAACAATAGTCCAATTCCTGAGGTTCTTACTCATACATTTAGCGCAGTTGTTAGTTAGGGCAATTTTTTTAATTGAAGTCAATCCATTCTGACACCCTCCTCTGAAAGCTTGTTGGACTTGGCAATAATAATTCCTTCTGCTTCTTTTCATGTGTTATCCCTTCAGCCTTGATCCTTTCATCTCTGTCCCCTGTAGGAATGATGTGCAATCCCTACTCTCTTTCAAATTATTGAGACATCTGGAGATGGGAGTAAGGAGGTATGACAACCAAAATATAACAAAGGAACCAAGATTTTAAAAGCAAATTGACCTTATAGTTGCAGAGAGAAAAGATTGCTATGATTATAAACATACATTATAAACACCTGATAATCTGCTCATTATCTGAAGTATGTTTAATTCAACTGAATGCAATATCTTTTCTCTTGCAGATATTTTGGATTTGAGTAAAAATAATTAAACCATTATGAAATATGAAAAATATGAAAAATATGAAAACTCTGACTTTTTTTGTTGAAAACATCTCTACCAGTTGAGAAACAACTGAAATGAAAATCCCAAGTCTCTACCAAACTGTTTCTGCAAAAATGACATCAGTTTGAAATTTCAGCTAAGTAGAAATGGCATACAAAAGTACAAACTGCAGAATCCTTTTCTTTTTCTGCAAAGAAAGACTGATTCTTTTCAATCTCTTCTATAAACAGTCAATGCCACATGAAGAACCAAAGCTGGGAGATATTAGATGATGTTTAAATTCAGGATGACAAAGATATGCTGGCAACAAATATTTTGATACTTTGCATCACGGGTCACGGAGAAGACCTGTTCAGCAACTCAGCAGAACATCAATGTTATGTCTGCCAAACAGGCAGAACTGAGAACATTTTGTCATGCCTCCAAGGCAAACTCTCTCTAATTAGTCTACAAGCCAGATCGACTTCTACCAGCAGAATAGAATATCCAGAGTATTCATGTGTTTTAGGCACCCCTTGTAACCTCCAGCCCACCAGGTCTCACTCTACCACTTGTGCTATAGCATTAGTGCTCTGTTTTGCCACTTGTCAGCCACAAGCTCATAGGCATGCCAGGCACCCTGCCTAAATTCTCAGCAATCATCTCCCTTCAGGGTGACTGATTTGAAGGTTCCTGTATGGACAGAGGAAAGCCTGTTTTATAAGCTTGCACCATGCTGTGAGACCAGCTCCCAGCTTTGTGTCATGCAAACCTTAATCTCTTCATAACCTGTCTAGTTGCATCTCAGTCTGGTGTGAATATCATTTCTCTGCTGAGGGATCTGGATTGCTCATGATCCAATCATACTTCCTGTCATCTCAATACAGGTTATTTCTCCTAAGTGTTTATCATAGATGCATACTTCCAAATGTCAGCTAAAAACAATGTGACAATACCAGCAACATATTTTGCTTTACCAAGTGCAAAACAGCCTGTTGGGTATTGGAGCAAAATGGCACCACTTCTTTTGTAACTTAAAATCCTGATGCTTGCCTTTTCAATGTGCTTGCTGCTTCCTCCGTGCTCACCCTCTCAATCAGACAGTGACAGTATGTTTTCATACTGCACTGCATTTTTGTAACTCATGTAATGTGAAAAGTCGTTCCTATGTCATTTTTTTTCTATCATTGACTACTTTAAATGTAAGTCTTCATCCACTGATATTCACAAAGCATTTCTGTGAATATCCCTGAATATACCTTCAAAAGCAATCATTCCCTTTCGCACAGAAATGTAAGGGCCTTTTAAGTACATAACCAAAAGAGTGCACCTCCTTGGGCTTTGTGTGTGGGTCCTTCCTTGCTGTTACTGTGTCTTTATTTCAATGTTTATTGAACTTTTTACCCTCAGATCCAAACCCATAAAAACAGAGGAAAAAACATCCTCTTGCAAGTGACAGAAAACAGAAAGGGCAGTAAAAGCCCATGCCAAAGTCTGAAAGTTGAAGGAAGGATCCCAGTAAGATGATACAGCTCTCTGTATGCAGGGCAATAAATAAGAGAGGGAGACTTTCTTGAATTTAACCCTAGCTGTAGGAGAAGGAAAAAGGGCAGCAAACTCAGGTCTTCCCAGTAAATGCAGAGTCAGAGAGGAGGGACAGACAAAATCAGGCACATCATTGGGAGCAAACTTTCCCCTGAGAAATTTAAAAAAAAAATCATTCTTTCCCCCAAAAGGGAGGGAAGCAGGTGAGACCCTGCCCTAAGGTCTGTTTGAGGAGGGGTGCAGCTATAGAGTGTTTACCCAGACCTTTCAAACTATGTAGTGTTTCCTTCAGTAAGACATTACAGTGAACACATTATAGCGCAGCTATCAACCTAACACAGTCATTCACACCCAGGCAGGTTGAGCACTTCATACATCACTCTATCTAGGGCTTTGCCTTTAAATCCTCTTATTTCTCTACCTCAAAGGCACCTCAGTGTGCCCTAGCCAAAGTGGCTGCACAATTTATCAATAACAGCAGCAGCTGCTGACACATCTTGCAGTTACTTGGAACAGTAGCAATCCACCTGTAAGGAAACGGTGAAAAAAACCAGCATCTGAAATGTGCACGGGTAATAAAGGCAGGGCAGTGGTTTCATGAGGCCTACAGCAGGCTCCAATACGACAAATTTAAATGAATGTGGCATTGATTTCTCCTGTAGCTCGATTCAGTGATTAAAGCTATAACCAAAGGGTCTTTTCATTTTTAACTCTGGCAAATTCTCACTGCAGTCAAAAGAATCTATCCAATGAAATTCTAGGAAAACCTCAGTAGTAGTCTGTTCAAAGATTTAACACTACTTGCTTTATTTCTAATCACTCTCTTTTAGAAAGGTAATTAAAGCCACTTGACATGTGAGATGCTGTATACGTGCTCTGACCTAGTATGAGAAAGTAACAAGATAGCCTCCTTTGTTAGAAAATAAAAAGCATGAACCAGAAGCAATAATCTCCTCTGGGTTTTCTGCAGCATGCCCTGATTAAAAAGGAAATCTTTCTCCTGTCTACAAATCGAGACAGATGAAGTCTACAGTGCAGCATTCGGACTCCAAAAGTTACAGAGGTGCAGTGTGAGGCAGCTGAAGGCAACCCCTGAGCCAAGACTTTCCCATCCTCTCCCTTGTACCCCACCCTCGCCCTCTGTTCCCTGTCCTGCCCAGGCACACACACCTGCAGTGTCCATGGGTGCTGCCTCACCTGCCCCCTCCCCTGCCTCCCTGCACACGGGCAGATGTTCCCTCCCCTGCTGAGAACTGCATTGTTGCCCTTATTTATTTGGTTCCCTTTTTTCTAATCGCTGGAGATGACCACATGGGGTTGTCTTTGTCACATCATGACTGCTGCCTTTTATAATTACAAGACACTGAATTTCCTGTGTATTTTCAAAAGCAGTTTAAGGATTAATGCTATTACATATCCTTTTCTTCTGACAGAGCTAGAGTGTTTCCTCCCCACAATCTGTAATATGTGTTACATATACTTATTTACAATAATCTTTTAAATTTCACCAGTGGAAGGTCCAGCACCATCAGAAGTGATCATCAATTAACAGCGTTAATATACTGTGACATCCAGGTCTCTTATAAATAATTTTAATGTTTAAATTTTAGGGGCTTTTAGCATTCGGAGGTTACTTAACACAGTTTAAAAATAGTGGAATAGGTCACTTGGAGGCAAAACAGTTTGAGAACAGTTATATATCCACCTATACAGCAAAATGATAATGCCCTTTAAAATACAAAGGTGAGGGAGTTGTTCTATATTTATTGTTTAGTGTTTTGTACATTTACAGACCAGGTCCAGAAGTATTTATCTTTTCATCTCAAAATCTGATTGCTGTGCTAATGCCATTTAAAACTAAATGAAAGAAAATTATATTCTCCACGAGAATTCAATTATTTCCTTTCTTTGGATACAAAAGGAAATAATAATAATTTTTTTTCACACAAATTCCTGTGTAGAAACCTCTGTGCATAAATCACATTGGGCCTCCATAGTATTTTATTAGCTGTTGGTTATAGCTGGGATAAATGCATAGGAACACTGTTTATGTAATTGTAAGCAATGTCACTTTTGGATTTGGTCTCAGACCTCCTGTAGCTTTATACAAACCTTTCTCTAGTTTTCTCTTTTCCTGCAATCTTTGAGTTTAAGCCAAACAGGAATACTGTTCCCAGTCACAGGAAGAGTCAAATTGGTTCTCAGAGGGAGCAAAAAACCCAGGAGAACTCAATATGCAGTTGTATCAACCACATGCATAATGTTTAAAATGACATTTTAGGAATTAAATGGGCTGAAATATTCAAGAATTATTCATGTTTTCAGTGACCCACATGATGCTTAGGTCAACATCTTTACAGATTCTTTACAGAGAGGTCGGAGTGTTTTCCTGACTCCTGGCATGGTGCAGTCCAAAGGAAATGGCTTAATACCACACACCATGCTAATTCTCCATATCTTTTCCCTTCATATTCCGTTTTGTCATCTTCCCTATCATACTGATAGTATGAGACATAGCACAGGACAACAGAACTGACTTACTGATCCACAAGTGTGGAAGCCTTCAGTTGAAAATGCTAACAGTTGGGTGGGATGCTTGGATACCACCTGCCCAGACGAGGAAGGAAAGCAGTTCAGTATAGAGATCTCATCTTCTTGTGCCTTTTCAATGATGATGGTTAGTGCCTCCAGAAACATAAAAAGTAATCTACAACGTGTCTTTTCAGAATACCATTCAAAGGAATTATTTAAGGATACTTTAAATTTTAGCACTTTACAGAAATACTAAACCGTACTAGCTTTGCATGAAATAGGGGTCTACAACAATAAGATTTATATGCAGGTACTTCAAATATATGTTTAGATAGCTTACATATAGACAGCAAGTTGAACACCCACTTATGAGTTAAGTTTGCATGCCCCAGTTACAGATATTCTGCTTTTAAATTAGGTACTTAATTGCATGCTCAAAGCCTTGATTTCTGTTCGTAAATCTGATTTTTATTGGATTTTCCCTCCATAAAATATTCCCAAAGCACCTCTGACACTCTGTTGCAAGTATTTTCTTTCTCTTCCCAATCTTTAACTTTTATCATAGATTCCTTGGGGCAAATACACTGTTTACTATATAAAAGCATGTTGCAACTCACCTGATATTTCTATTTGCAAAAGTACAAGAATCATTCTGTAGATCTCCCAACGGACAGTGCAAATACTTCTTTTCCTCACAGGAAAGAAGTTAGAGCCTGCCCTCATGCCCACAGTCTGTAAAGCAGGGCATGTATTTGGAGAAAGGTTCCTTGCTCCCTCACCTTCTGGATATATGTGCAAACATCAGGCATAATTCAAGTTGCTGAAAATTTCTTTCAAAGCTGCAGATGTCCAGTCTCAATCCAGACCACAACACAAAGTTCCCTACTCCTCACACAAAAGAAGACAGTGCCTCTCTAAACTCATTTCTTTACCTACTCATTCAGATTGGGGCCCTCAGAACTAGAAATACCAAACTGTCTTACATATTTTTCCAGCTTATGATGTATGCTACAGTCCACTAGGAACAGATCTGAAATAATTATATTTCATTTCATCTCACGTCAGACAACAAATTAGCTTAGCACATTTTAATGGAGTGGTGCACAGCGCCTCTTTCACTTAATGAGACCACATTTTGATGAGGGACTCTAGTGGGTTAAGGAATCATAACCATAATGAAATACAAGGTTTGGGGTTTGGTTCATTAGGCAACAAGGATAGCTCTTCAGAATACTTGCTTCCAAAAAGAAATACTTATGCCAGGATGTTATATCCCTCTAGAGAGTTTTTCTGTGAACTGTCATTACTGGAGAAATGTACTTGGAGGGAGAGTAATGGAAAGAGGGATTAAAGAATTCAACTGAGCCACAACATATTTATCCATCCAAAGAGGATAAAAAGTTGATTTCTCAGTCATGAAAAGAAAAAAAATGAATTCATTAATCTGGTTTGATAATCAATCTTACACTGGAAAAAGAGACATTTCTAATTCCAGAATATCAGTTATCTTGCATACATTTAAGGCATGCTTGTCAGCTGGCAGTTGTATAGATCTCTTTCCACCATGTATACAAAAAAATACAAGCAGAAGATATGGGCAACATACATGTCTCCAAACTCTGGCAGATATTTCCCCAGAAGAAATTAATATGGCAAATTCAGTAGCAGCAGACAGCAAGAAAAAGGGGACAAATGAGCAATTTTATACTATTTAAACCTACAGAAACTGCATTTCCTCTTCACAATAAAAATATGATGAAGCAAAAGTTGAAGATTACTGTTGGGAAATGTGATGTGTTCTCATACCAATTCTCCTTATGATTATAATTTTCATAATATAGCAAACATATTGGTAATAGAGAAGGAGGCAAAAGTTATAGACTACCTTGCCCAGAGAGGGTCCCTCTGGAAAGGTAAGCCAAAAAAGTTGTACAATTTTGAGGAAAGTTGAAGAAAACCAGATAAAGGAGGGAGGAGTTTATCCTTTCTTGTACTTCCACCCATGCTTGTCCCAGAAGATAAACCATACACCTGTAGCACCAAGCAATTGTGTCCATGTTAAAATTTGAACAGGAGAAGATAAAAGAGGATTGTAAGTACTGGAAAATAATCAATATGCCTTTCATTAGTAGTAAGGGAATGCTTTGAAACCTGAGCAGAGAGCTGGAAACCCTGAGCATTTCTTTCCTATTAAAAAATGTTTAAAGTCTGAGTCTGGAGACTGGAGGAGGATTTCTGGGGGTTCTGTTCCTCTTTACATGTGCATGTTCCTCTTGACACACGCATGCCATTGACCACACAAAATCTTACAGAAAACTGTATGATAATACCTTCCATCCCTGAATTACTGAAGACAAAGTACAGTGGATAGAGTAGAAGCATTCCTTTCAAAGGTTAACATGCAGACTGTATTACTCCTCCCAGGCATAATCATCCAGCAAAAATCATAATTAAAAGTCATAATACATACTTTTTTCCCAAATCCCACACTTGACTTTGATCATAATATCAGATTACAAGGCACACATGATCAACAATTTTGTAATTAAATCACATCAAAGCTTGCTGACCTTTTGGTGCAATATTTTGGGTAAAATTCACAGTACACAAACATGTTTTAATCTATATGAAACATTTAACATGCATAAAGAAAGGTAACTTTTGACATCAGCATAATTAGCCCTGGCATATTGACTCTAGATGTCAGCCCTTGGCTGTGAGCTAACTTGTGTGAGATCTTGACATAATCATGTTAAGTGCTGCCAGTTTGCGTAGCTGCCATAGATTAAACAAGAAAAATGGTATCAACAATGTAGGCGTATGTTCTCTGCTGCATGCTAATGAAGCCATTTGCACTAAAATTGTTGATATTTAGAATTTCCTTTGTTTTCATTATGAAAACAATCAATAGTATAGAATATTAGTACTTTTTGAAATAGGCTATTAATTAACCCATTGATTATTTTGCAGAGTGAGATTAATAATCTTCCTGAAAATATATTCCCTTTTTCAAGGTCTTCTGTGTGCCTTCTAGGATGCTGAGGTCTACTGACAGAATAATGTTGCCTTTTTACCGTATGAATAAATAGCCATAATAGCTACAGCATAATTTACAGATTATTTCAGTTCTCCTTGAACCAAGGTCTGAAAGCTGCTAAAACCACTCAATAAGGGAAACTTGCCATCAGATGAAATTTGGATTTATATCCACAGAAAAGCACTGGATTTAATTTCTCTCAACTTTATCTGGAAGTTGCATACCGAGAGCAGGGACCTCTGAAGACTTTTCAACTTGGCCTGTCTTTGCATACTTGATATCCTGCAATCACCTTCTGAGATCTTAGAGCAGTGTCATTTCTCCTAGCAATGAGAGATAAGAGGATGTACTTTGCACATTCCTTAAGGTTGATAACATTAAAATATTGTATCTTGGCATCAGTAGAAACTTCATTGCAAATGTAACACTGTAGGGTTTAATACATGCAAGGTTAAAAACTACCCAATTTTAATTTTTTTTTTTTTTATTTTAGGTAACAGGATACTAATGCTTATTTCAGCATATGCCTGGGTGCTTGGATGATTTGGGGCAAGGTAGCAAATTTTACCACGTGTACAAAATAATTATGAGACCACAATTTAAGGCAGTAACAAAAACACAGTTTCAAACTTGTCTATTTATACCACACACAAAACAAAGTTTGACTTTTGAATATAATGATTTCATAATCACATAAGCTACAAGCTCAGTATCAGCAACATCCATTAGAAAAGCTCAGCATTATCTTTTATTGTTAAAAATACACTTAACAAGTATTATAAAATGACATTAGATGTTGGCCAGCTCCAGAATTTTAATTTTTCCACATTCCAGTGTATTGCAGCATAGTCTTGAATGTCTAAATCTGAATCCACTCTAGGGTTCTAAGGCTGTCCTTCTGTTTAGGACCTCTTTGAAGTAAAATCATGCCTTTCCCACAATTTAAGCACAGGGGAATAGAAAAATCACATAAAAACAACTGGCTTCCCAGTGATTCCACCATTTTAAAAACTCTGATTCTAAATCCCTTGCAGTGGGTGGGTGCTGCTGATCCAAATCCAGCTATAACCCTGATACTGACTGAACCTGTGCCATTCTGGTTACAGGCCTCATAAGCCAGGAGCTAAATCCTGTTAGAGTGATTGTATTCAGAATCCTTTTTTGTACGAACTTAAAAACTGCATCTTTATGCAGTATTCATATTAGTACATTAATTTTCTTCCTTTAAAAATAGATCTGAAAGTTAGTTAAATCTTTTAACAAAAGATTTTTAAAAGGAGAATTAGCGCATCCTAATGACCCGAATCCATTCTGGAACTTTTTTTAGGCTCCTGCTAATCTTTTATTCTGATCTTTGCAGATAATATTTATTTGCCTAGAAACAACTATTTACTGCCATTGGGACAGCCTAGAATTGCCTGCCTTGCATCCAGCTACCACTCCAGAAGAGCACGGGTACACTGTAGGCCCTGTGCCATCTGTGCCAAGGCCACATTGCTATCACAGATGCTCACAGTGTCTCCAGTGGCAGGGGGCAGCTTGCTGTGGGAAATTGAACTGAGTCCCTAAGCACTGCTCCAACCCCGTAGGGCAGAATTCAGCGTGGAATTAAAAAACATGTTTTAGGTGTCTACATACAAATTAGATGTCCAAGCTCCTACTATAAGCAATGGAGAGCTAGTAAAAACTAGTGGTGGAGACCAGAGACTTCTTATCAATCTGCTCAATGCATCTTAGGGTCCAGCAACTATAGTTTCTGCAGATACAATTCAATTGCCTAAAATTGGTCCTTTCAGCTACTGTGTACACAAGTGTTGTAAATATGATGTAAGATATGGGAAATATGAGCCTTTCTGGAGCAGCTTGAAGCAGTAAAATCTGAGTTTCAAATGGCACCAGATAACTAAGTTTAAGCCACTGAATCAAGCTCTGCTGTTATACTATGAATTTAGACTCCCAGATGATATATAGACCCTTATTTTTACGTATCTGATCTGGAACTAAATCCAAAAATTCTGTCCAATGACAAATTCTCTTCTAGAGCCCTGTTTTCCCATAATGCTCACAAGTTTGAATCAGAAACATCACAAAATGTAAATTGAATTAGTTTGATGTACAACGGAGAGCAGATCCACCAGTTTGGTTTCTTTTTCTGTTACAGTCCACTAAGAATATAGATTTTACATTTCTGCAAATCATAGGCTTACTCTTGCCACTCCAAGCATCAAATCAAAACCAATTCTGGATTAAGACATGAACATCAAAGAGGTACTTCTACTACTCCTCCTCCTTCCCTCACAGTTATCTTGCTCAGCCATTTAGGGAATTAGCTGCACAGCCCATGTACATCAAAATAAGTGTCTGCAAAGAATTTTTTCTATTCAGCGTATTCCTTAATAGGAATGAACCTTTCTAAAAGAGCTGTTGATGTGCCCTCTTACTCTGCATGATGTTTATAAAAAGCACTTTACAAGCAATCTTGACAGTACCAATATTTAGCAAAATGGATTTCTTTTACTTTTTGCATTGCCACACAGGTTATTGGTTCTGGAAATTTAATTAAATTTATTTCCTAGTATCTCAGCCTTTCACATGTCATTTTAGTATCATTATGTCTCATCACGAACACTAGACATATTAATATCTCCAGGGCTCTTGATGCATCCTGGACATAAAGAATAGGTATCCTTTCTGCTGCACAGAGAGAATCTAATGCTCAAAATTATTCCACTGTGAAAATTGTTATTCATCTTCTCTGCACAGATATTAATTTTACATACATACACTCAGGTATAAATAAATGTTAATTGTCAGTTTTTTCTGGGGAATTGTGTTTGTTTCTGAGTGCTTAACACATCAACTTCTTTATATTCTCTGATGAGATATGCACGTAATCCCCTGCTGTTCCTTCTCCAGAACTTCAAAGAGTCCTGGACAACACAAATAGCTGGTGCCAACAACAGGTGGACGCATCAAAAACAAGTCCAAGAAATCCACTATTTTTTTTCTGGCATTATGTTCTGCAGCAGCAAAAAAGGTGTCACTACTGAGCAGAAGCTTAAAATTTCTCTTCATTTGTCAACTGCCAAAAGAACAATTTGAGTGCCAAAATGTACTTTAGAGGATTCCTAGAACATTCAGAATTTCTCAAGCAGCAATACCTGAATCCTGTTAAATATAATAACATGAGAAAGATTTCCGTATCGTGTCTTACCCAATCCTCTTTTTTTCCCCAGTTTCTTTGCTTAACTGGAAAATGCTGAAACTTCAAGAAATCTCTAAGTCTCCTCTGTATCAAGCCCATTTTCACTTATTTTTTTAATATACACTGAAAAACAGTATCAACATTGGGAACAACATTCCAGAGCAGGACATGGTTCATATCTGGTACGCTACATTCATTTTTATTCCCTACCAGATTATTTTCATATGTGACTTCAAATATTCTTCATCAATTGCTGACTCCTTTCTCCCTACCATTACTTAAGCTCCTTGTTGTCTCCTTTTTACAAAGGTAATATCATGTCCAAGTTATTTTTGACCTATGCTTTATTACCTTTCAATCACCTATAATTTCTGCTACTTTTATTCAAATACAGAGAAATCAACATAAAATTTCACTCCCTAGAAATCTCATCCGCACTCTGGAAGCCAGCGTGATCAAGGAGTTTTGCCCATGGGGTAGCTCTTTAGAAACTTGGAAAAGTTTTAAACATTTTTTCCAGGTCAGTGTGCCTGTACAGGTCTTGTGTTTGGGGCTAAACCTTGGAGCCATTGATGTCATTAAGATCACATTTTTTTCCTTTAACACAGTATTTGATGCTTAATGAAAGACGTTGATTAAACTGGGCCGTATGCACCCAAATATATGCACTTCACATTTTTTATGTATTACAAATATATGTATATATAAATATATATTTATACATAATCCAATAATAACTGGCACCTTGCACATACTTATTCTGTCAAAATGATTATTCAGATATTTAAGCCTTTTTAAAATTTTGATTTTTCTCAGGTTGTTTATATATGCAGACTTTATGATGTTTATTACAATGTAGATTCTACCATAACCTGCATCAGATTTGCTGAAATGTCTTGCCACTTTCCCATCCTGACTTTGCCAAGAGAGGTGTTTCATTTTGACTCTAGTATGCAAGCAATGTGTTGTGGTATTACAGATTATTTTACTTACAAAATCTTGTCAGAGAGCAGTAAACAGCATGTATGGCCACATCATTATCCATAGATTCAGTACCTCACTGAAGAAGACAGACTTTTCAGCTGTTTTCCTTTTCATAATAATTTCTAACAAAATTTTTTAGACTGTGAATCCTTCCAAAAACTTCAGCCTGCTTTCAGCATGCCTGCTACACTCTTTTGGAAGCTTATGATTAAGCCCTGCATAGCAACTGCTCCCTGTATCCTCACTCACTGTCAGGAGGTTAACTGGCAGATCTTTATTTGCCACATTTTCCCCCAGGCCCCAAAGCCCTCATTCCCTCAGCCACGATAAACAGAGACCCTACGAGCACACACAACCCTCACTTCCATCTCTGCGTGAGATTTCTGTTGACTATTCCCTAACCACTACATGCAGCAAAGCCACATAACGTTTTGCTATTATCCAGGCACTGCTTGCCTCCTGAGGGGATGGAAATGCCTGGGTCTTCTTTATAATAGTTATTGTCAGAGCAAAGCCCACTGGAAAAAGCACAATAATTTCCCCTTATAAAGAATAAACACTACTATTCATGTAACGTAAGGAAATGCAGCTAAAGCCCTGAATGCCTTTGGCATTCAAAATTCATAGCAATTCGTGTACCCAAAAATTGTATCAAGTCTGAGATTTCCTATAACTAACCCTGATTTTTTGAGGACTTCACCCATCCGTCACAACCTCCAGAAAATTAGAGTTTACCCATGCTTATTTTTAGACATGAAGGGAAAGAGGATTTCATTTTAACAGGCTTTAAAGAATAACTTGTGAAGCCAAAAATAGTTTCTAGTGATAATATGCTGAAACTTAAAATGCTTAATGCTAAATCCTAAAAGTCCTAGACAGCAATTTTTACAATTTTAGTTACATGAAGGGTTTATATTTGCATGAAGGTGCTGTGGTCTTCATGAGTACATCACTTGAAAAAGTCAGTTTCCAGCTTACCATAAAATTTCACAACAGGACATCACCTTGTAGCATATATGAAATTTGTTTACTACTTGTCTATAAATCACTATTTCTAGAAAGCATATTATAAGATCTCCAGTACCTGAAGTTCATTTGCTTCATTATTCTGGTGGGCAGTAAATCTTCTCATGTGCAGAAAAAATTCTGACCTCCATTTTTTTTCAGTTATTTATACATCTGAAATTATTTTCTCATTAATAATTTTTATGTTTCAAAAATGTTTTCTTTTATTCAGGTCAAATTTGATTCATCAATTACTGAAAATTATATTGCTGAGTTTCAAGGTGTCATAACAAGTGAAAAAACACCTGCAAAGATAGTCAATTTGCCAAGAGTTCTAGTGTAATAGTTTTGGATTAGAGTGTTAGCAAACTTAGTTCCTCAACAGCAGTCTTCAAAACTGGCTTGTTCCTTCCAGTAGATCTCCAGTGGAGCTAAGACAGCAAGTTTCATCTTTCTACACTGAACAGTTCACTTTTTCCCTACTGAAGAATAAATGGAAAGTGTAAAAAAAAAATGGTTAGCAATGAAACTTTTAAAATTGAGTATCATTAATTTTGACATGGTCTCCAAACCCACAGACAGCTTTTGTAACCAGTGAAATTACTCTGAAGGTCAAGCCAGGATATTTTTATATGTGGTGAGTTTTAAAATTTGAATTATCATTTTTCTTTGAGCATGTCTCATTTTGCTTTCTCAGTAAAGAAATTCCAAAATGAAGACCGTCTAAAATGTATCAGCATATTCTACCACAATTTATTGAAACATATTATAAAGATTGAAGGTCATTAGAAGCAAATGCACAATCTGGTATTTTCTACCAGTCTGAAGGGTTGATTTTTCAACTTTAATAATCCTTGTTAAACATTATTTCTCTAGAATGCATGAAAAAAGATCCTTTTATGCCAATACCTAATATCTTCCATATAAAGATTTATATACATTCTTCTAAAGCAATATCTTGTTTCACACTCATAAACTAATGTTTCTCTTCCAAATAATATACGATTAGCAGATATTATGCCAAGAATAAATCTACTGCACAGTAATATAATGCATCTGTAAGCTTCAATACTTGCTCAGTACTCTACCAGAATACCTTGTAACAACCAATAATACATTTCACACTATCAATGAACAGCATAACACAGAGAAAGATTCATGGAAGTCTTTGCTATATCAAATAAATTTTGTTTCTTAGCCAGATTTTCTTTTAGAATAGGCTGCATTACAAACAACTCCTGGGAACTATAAGTTCAGGATCGTTTCTATAATATCTGCAGATATATTCATGTCAAATCTTGAGCATGAGGTTCCAAACTGATTTGATACCTAAACAAATTGAAACAAATGCTATATCAAGGGCATTTTTTTCATCATTAATAAACCTGACATACAGCACACCACTGAGCTATGCGAACATATATTTTCAAGGATGAACCTAACTGCAGGTAATAGAACACACCTTGAATGTAGATGTTTTTAATGCAGCAGCCACAACAAACGTAAAGCCCGCTCTATGACATTTATACTCTCTAGCCAAGGTAGATATAACTTTTGCCAAACTTTCTCTGACTACAAGTGACAAGGTTGCTTTATAGCCCAAGTTAACAAAACACTTGTAGCTGTGCAGGTACTTCAAATGAGAAACACCACTTCTCTAAGCTATTCATACCACATCTAAGTCACCATGCCTCCCTCTCTTGAGGAGTTGTAAAACACTTCATGCTATAAGATCCTGTTAAATTTTTTCAGCTGTTTCCTTCTGCTTCCAGAAGGCAATTGTATTTACAACAGAGAAATAGGCTAGTGAAAACAATTTAAAAAATAAAAGGGAAAACAAAAAAAACAAAAGCTGTTTCATGGACGAAATATTTCAACAGCTAATATTTCAGGTCTGCAAGAGGAAATAACCACCTTGAGTCTGAATATCTGCCTACTTTTAGGCTGCTCTTCCACAGACCAAAGGAATTTTATGAAGAGGTGAAGGATGCATGTTTGAGACAAAATAGCAAGTAATGGTCTGAACCCCAGATTCCCATGGTCTTGGTGCATTCCATAGATGGTGAATGAATCTATGAAGACCCTGTTTTGAAGGATCTGGCAGAGTCTTTCAGGTAAAATAGACAAATGAATGTCTATTATAGATATGAGTTTTGTATTTAGTGTTCATTTAGGGCTCAAACATGCACATTTGAAAGCAGCTTTAATTGCCTTAGAGACTGAGGTGTCATCTCTCAGATTTAGTGAAAGTTTGAGTGAAAAGAAAGAGAAATGACAATTTAAGAGGCAGAAGACAAGTGACTTTTTGAACTCTATTACTCAACACATAACAATACAAATTTACGAAATTACTGTAGTAATTCGAATAAATACTAAAAACAAGCAAA
Organism: Passer domesticus; assembly: GCF_036417665.1. Lineage (NCBI taxonomy): Eukaryota > Metazoa > Chordata > Aves > Passeriformes > Passeridae > Passer > Passer domesticus. The sequence goes on along the minus strand of NC_087474.1, from coordinate 25,149,910 downwards.
AAAAAAAACCACCTGTGATGAAATTCACTGAAATTTCCGTTAGCAATGGACAACCCCTATGAAAAAAAACCTGCTCATTACCTATCTATTTACTTTTCTGACAGCAAAGCCCTGGAAACACAAGCTGCTACTGAAGGACAAGTGGGAATGCATCAGGCAATACTCTTGGTTGGTGGAAGAGGCTCCATCAACTCAGTAATTGTTTGTGACAGCAAGACTGATAAACCAAGCTCTCTGTAACTCTAAAATCTCTGTGTAGTGCAACCTCCCTCATGCTCTGTCCCTTCTCGGCATTCCCTGTTCCCTTCATTCTTCTACCAGGATTGGTGCAAAAAAAATCTCAGTTCTACCTAGGTCTCTCATAACTCTATATCCACATTGCCTTGTCATGTCTCTTTCCTAGAAGACACTACCTGACAGCTGGAACATGGAGCATGGACAGATCTTCTTCAAACTCAAAATACAACACAGTTAAAATTTGAGTAACACAAATCAGGAAAGCAATTGAGGAAAACCCAGTCTAACACATGTAAGTGTCGTGGATTTGTCTCCCTGATAATTATATATGTCATAGTGAGGAAACTCTCTGGAACCTTTCTCTTTACTGAGCTGACTGCCTAGATAAATTGCCTTTCATTAATAATTGAGAAAGATGCACTGATATCTGAGACCTCAGAGGAGCCCAATTTTCTAGCCATTCTCTGACCAACTTAACTCAGACTACTTTGTGTGAAAAGCTCTGGCAGATAGGAATGGTACCCACTTCTAACATTGCAGCTGAGTGTTTGAAGCACTTGCCTCAAAAGCAGGAATCCAGCTTCAGCAGAAGGGGGATATCCAAAAAGGATAATCCTTCCCTTTGATCCAAAAAGGTGGTGTTGAAGGCACTGACTAGAATGCAAAACCTATTAGGATAATGCAAGTGAGAGCTCTCATGACTCCATAACAGCATAGGAACACTGTACAATTTATAAGGTACCATCCTGCAAATGAGAGGTCAATGTCTTGCCTCACAAAGACACAGCAATTCCAAGCTCTGATTCCTGGCTTTATACAGGAGCACAGCTTGTAACTCCCTGCTTTTTTGGTGCTAACTGAGGAACTTTAACACATGAGCTTTTGGGCCTCCCAGACCAAACCTGCCTTACCCTGTGTGTGTGGGGAACTTTGGCATTATGAATTCAACTTGCTCAGCAAAGGTCAGGTACCAAGGGAATTTAGAAGCTAGGACTTGGATTAAAAAAACTTTTTTACACGGATAGAAAACTTTCATAGTCTCAGAATTGCTTGGGGCATGAAACCTATATCTTGGTCTCTTGCTAGACTGTTGAATGGAGAAAGCATTCCCTGACAAAAGAGAATAGCTGATAAAAGCGTTGCACTGCATGTTTGCTCCTCTACGGAAAAGAAGTATTTGTCCGAGCATATTTATTGTATATCTAATTCCATCTTTGTTTGCATTTTGTAGATACTGCCTACCAGCACAGATGTCCTATGTTGAAAAATATGACAATTTTGAAATTAGATTTCTCGGCATATATAATGTCAACAGATGTTTTGGAAATATGGAAATATGTCCCGTTTCCACACAGCAGACTTCTGCTGCTTTTTCCCACAAACATCCAAAGTAACAGAAACATCATGAGGCTAATGGTTTTGGAGCAGACATCAGCCATCCTGGAGGATCACTGGTTGGGAATTGTCGTGGTAAGCTCAAAAGGGTTCAGGGAATCCCTTTGGTAAGCAGACTTCCCATGCCAATACCAAACCAGGCAGTCAATTCCAATATAATTTCATATTCCAGCTACTGTTTAAAACCACTCTACCATGATTGCTACAAGAACGTGTGTCCACTAAAATCCATTCAATCACTTACCCAGGGAGGTTTGACTCATTTGCATGAGGCCTTTTTATGTTAGCTTAGCAACGTGGAGTAGTCATAAAATGGATGCAAATGCAAAATAAGCCTTTCTCCATGCTGTACCCATATCGTCTCTGCATAATCTCCCAAGCCTTAGTGCCCTGATGCTCCTCATCCCAATCTTTTGTTGTCCCTCTTAGAGTACCCTGTGTGAAAGTAAATCATTAGCTGCTTAGAGGAGGGACATGTAATTATAGGTATTGAAAACATGCAGAGAATGCACTGAAAAAATGTTTTCACAAGAAAAATAGTCTCTCTGCTAATAAATAACTTAGAATTTCCTCTCTTTGTCAATGGATGGGAAAATCCTGGCTACTTTATTTCCTCTACAGTGTTGCCTAAGAATCACAGCTCCCTTTCTAAGCCCTTTTCTATCTCAGGGATGACAGTTTTCAGCACATGCAGATTACTTTCTCCCCTCTCCTCCCTCCCCACACATATCTCCTGTCAGTTGCAGTTTGTAAACTGGTTCTATCTGAGGAAGAGCTAAGGCTTCCCCACCTCCAGATAGTTCATACCCAGGCAGTAGACCCTAGTGCTTGCCACTTCACAATACCTGAGCTCTTCTGCTTTCCTCATCCTCTCAGTACCCTCACAGAGCTAAATGATGACCTACATTGATTTGATTCTGGAGTGTATTATGTGTGATCTTTGAAATAAGTTTTCAGAGTGTGAACAAATCTGAAAGTACTGTTATATATATCTCTCAATGAAAAAGGCAATCTGTTTGTGGATGTGGAAAATTAACATGTATTCTAAAAAAACTTATTAAAAATGCAGTCTTAACCCTAAATGTCCTTAAGAAATATGCAAATAGGCCATTGCCAGCAGGTAACCTGAAAAGAGATTACCAGGGAATTCATCACGGGGCACAACAGCAGAGTGGTTAGAGCGTCCTGGTGTTGCACTTGAAATCAGTCCACTTCCTAATGGACTTCTGCTGTAATCACACACTTTCCCAGCCAGTCTATATGAATGCAGACAAGGTCACAAGCATGGGGGATTCAAGGACAGACAGATAAGATACTAATCACATCTCCTTCCTGCCTCTTATTGGTATGCTTCAGCCACACCAGCCCAGCACGCCATCCTAATCAGGAGCCACAACCTCAGAACCTCACACAAAGCTCAGATTCAGGGAAGAGAGTTCAGGGCCATGACTTCTTTTCTTTGTCATGTTGGCCCATTTCCCAAATAAATAACATAATACACATAGGATTTTCTGTTTTCGTTCCATCCCTCACCCACATATACAAATGATGAAAACATATACAAGCATACTACTACCTATTATTACAGTCCCTTACTTTGGGACAGAAAATTATTTCCTTTTTCTAAATAAAGAAAATTATAAAATATATATGTTAATTCTCCCATAATATTTTAGAAGGGTTTTAAAAATATTCCGTCTACAAGATTTGAAAACTGAGATTTCAGAGAGCATCTGGGAAGTCAAAGTACTTACTACCACTTTTGCAAGGGGTATTTTTGCATCTATCTTTTTACATCTTTTCTAAAACAAATGACACACAGATGCTCTGGTAACCTAGACAGTATCTAGAGAAAGTGAAAAACCAAATTAATAAGCGGCATTTTTTAAAATAACCTGCTCACAGATGGTTTTTTTTCCAGGTTTGTAAACATGCTGAGATCTGAGGGCTTAAGTTCCTGATTATTTTTTTGTTTGTTGTTTCCTGTTTAATGTCCTGAGGATATTTGCATTGTCTACATAAACGCTACAGGTTAATTAAGTATTATCTTTAAATATATTTCCTTTTATCAGTTTTAATTGCAGAGGCTTTCCATTTCAAAGCAAAGTCCCTTTTGATGAAATCTTCAGAAAGTAAATAGAAGCTTCAGATTTAGCTTCTTATTAATATTCACTGTCTTGTATACCTTCATTGTGTCTTTTTTTCTTTTCTAAAATTCATTACTTCATCTCTTTCTTCAGATCAAAATTGCTTCATGCTTCTATGTTTTTGCCATGTACCTGCTGGCCTCTTCTCATTTATATGTATATGGCTTCAGCTGGAGTATAGAGTTAATAAAGTGATGGTACTATATCTTTCCTTTTTTTGTGTGTTACACTATTGCTCTTTGCAGATTTCTGTGGAGATTTATAGTGAGCTGTCCAAAGTAGGCTCCAACACTGCACTTCCAACTCCACAGTCACTTAATAGAGAGGGCTTAATTATATCAATGTCACATCTGGCATTTCAGCTGTTTCCAATTGGACTGCCTCATATGTTGCAAAAAGAGTACTATTTATTCATTGTAGCTTAGAGCCAGATACTCAAAGTCACCCCTTTTGAAGTCTTTAACCAGCAGATATCTTATATCTTATTGACCTCTTTTGGGTTTTTTCATAGAAAATAGTCTGGTCGGGACACTGGTAATGAAATAAATGTCATAATCTGTGAAATACATACAGTTTATATCTGTAGGCATTTCCATGTATTAAGTGTACATATTTGAAGAATATAAAATAATTTACGTGTAGCACTACTCAACCATTCCATGACTTAAATCTACTCATTATGAATAGTCAAATCCAGTTTTTTAAACATTTTATTTCTATCTTTCATTCCTAGACTTTTTACCCTTTCACTAAGACATATAAATTTTTTTTAATATTTGGCTTTTTTATTTAGCCTTGTGTTGTGATATGTCATTTCGTTTTCAGGATACTCCTTTGTGAGCAGCATCTGCTCCTCCCCCAGTTCAATTGTAATTTTCCTTATCTTGTATGACCGATGTCTTTGGCAGATGTCTTTGTCTGACCCGAATCCTCTTTAGCATCTGTCAGCCTTCTCCTGCTCTTGCTTTATATAGTTTCCCTAAATATTGTCAGTTCTCTGGTGTAGCAGTTTTGCCCTGTTAGAAAAAGGAAGAATCACTTTCTGTAGAGGATTTTTTTCTGCAAAACTTCTTACATTTCTAAGTATATTTAAATTCCTTATGTTAACTTGTGTTTTCCTACTACAATTCTGAGATTCTGCACATGTTGGTAATTTGGTGGGCATTTCATGAAACTGTTGCTTAGAGGGGCTTCTTTTCCCTGTTAATTTAATTTTTACTTGTAAAAGACTCATTTCCCTTCCCACTGTCAAATTCACAGGTAAAAGTTCAGAATCTGGCCAGAAGGGTCTCTCAGGTCTTGCCAGAACTTTATTGATATCCCAGGAAACAACCCATCTTCACACCTGTTGCACATATCTTCCCAACCATCACCTACCCAGTAAAAGATTTATTCAGACTAATAACTGAATTTCTCACTGACATCTCCACCTCCTGGTGATAGAGGAGCAACAGTATCACCACCAGTTCTAGCCTGAACTGCTGACATCATTTAATATTTCCACAGAAAACAAATTACAATGAATGAGCAAACAAAATGTGTAAATTATTTTTCCAAAGTCTTCCCTTTAGGAAGTTGTAATATATTATCACTGATATGATTTGCACTTTTTTTATTCTTTTTTTTATATAGAAATTATTTTACATTCTCTGAAAACATCACACACAAGGAATTGAATTTTAAGCGGTAGTGGCACAGTTCTCCATTTACAACCATTTTTCATATTATTTTCCCTTGTGGCAGTTTCCCTCAGGCTAGAGCACAGGCAGCTAATCGTTCCAGGAACAAAACTCTGGATTACAAGATTCCCAAGTCCATTACAGAAGTCCTAATGAAAGTGTTTACTTTCAAAGTCATATTCAACAATCAAACACACTTCCTACTCAGGCTATAGTCAGTTTTAGAAGTAAGCCAAGGGCTGACTAGAATATGAAGCAAATATTCTGCAAAAGTGTTCTGCACATTGAAACTTCAGAGTAGTTTCTCCAGTTGCAAGCCCTAGCTAAAGGCTTGCCAGATAGCATCTTGCCTCCTCTCACAGGTATTTAGAGTGACTGTTTGGGAATATCTTTAAACAAGCAGGAAAAATGGGAAAGGAAAGTTCTTCCGGACTCAAAGACACCATTAAAGATAGAATTAACTGGCTTACTATTGCCATAGGTCAGGCTGACATTTTAAATTGTAATTTGTAAAAATGAGGGAAGGGATATTATTGACAGGAAAAAAGATGAAGGGAAATTAAAAAGAAAGAAAAGGTAAAGTGATGCTGAGACAAAAAGACTGTGAAAGGCAAAATGAAGAGATTTCTCACATACCAGTAATCTTCTAAAATATAAATCACTGGACTGTTTCTCTCCTGTAGAGATAATCCTGATTTTTTTTCCTTCCTTTGTAAAGGCCACGTAAAGATGCAGTAAAAACATCTCTTATATAAACTGAAAGTTGTTTTCTGTACAGGTCATCTTTTAAATTTTCACGTTCTGAATCTTTTCAATTTTTGTCATTTGTAAATAGAAAAGGACCACATCTTAGCTGTTATAAATATAATAGGCTAAAGAGACATCATCAGTTAAATATAGCTAAAAGAAACTACCCTTGGCTATCCCATAGATGCCATTCATCTGTTCTTGCACTGGTTTTTGATACTGCAGCAGAGATAAACTTGCCCTATGCATGTTCTGAAAAGCTTACTCTATAACTTCAGAATTAGGTCATGAGGTTGCAAAGAGCAGAGGACCCTCAGCAGTCCACAAGAACTGAGGGTTTTCAGCATCATGAGGGACTAGAATTTTTAATTATCAAAGCTAGAGTCCTTGGACAACATCATTCCCTAACTCAAAGCATTATTTCCAGCAGTTCTGCTGATGAGGTATAAGCAAACAGCTCTGGAATCTTCTACACAGTAGGAAATTTAGAAGTAGTTTCACTGCAAATGATTTCCTACAAATAAAAGACACCAATAAACACAAAACTGTGATTTTCGATTTTCAGAAATGACCTAATGAACTGAGACAGTGAAGCTAATGTGCTCCAATTATGTCAGGGAAGAGAGAGGGGAGGAAGAAGAAATGAAAAAACAAAGAAAGAACATGGATTATAAATGGTTCTGATTTCACCCTTCTGAACACCCCATTTTAATTCACAGTGAACCAGCCAGCTGAAAATAGACTGCAATTTTCTGAAGTGGAGAGTTTTCAAGGTGCACAGAAGGAGTATGCTTTGAACTCAGCATGGAAGAGCACCACAGCCAGTGTTCCTGGAGGCAGTGTCCTTGGAGCAGGTAAAAAATATAGTAGTGTCATCATCCTCTTCCAGTCTACAGGAGACATTTCTTTTGTGAAGGGCTTACCTACAATGACAGACATGTCACTCAATGGAGAACATAGCTTCAAAGGTGCCACCTCTTCTCTTAGCACTTCCCTGAACTGTGCTCGAGACACACACCCTCGTACCCGCATCGAGAATCTTGACAAAACACTCCTTTCCATTCCTCTCATGCTCCTTTCCTGCTCTGTGGCTTTAAAGAAAAATTCTGGTGTTTGTTCAGCTAGAGAAGTGTTACTTGACAGAGACAAAATGGGGACCTCTTGGCAGACAATGTTATGCAGTTTAGTTGGGAATTTATTGGCTTGTCTTTGACTCTTTTCTACAGTCTCCTCCCAGATTCTTTTCCTTTTATTTGTTTTTTTTATCTTCTCCGTCATTCCCACTACATTGCCCTTAGTGTGCTCAGTCGTCCTCATTTAGCCTCACTTCAGTGTATGCTTCCCCTACATTTTTGCATTCCATTTCTCTCACCAGCACAACTAAAACCTTTCCTAGAAAGTGCCAAAAATGAATATACAGTTTGCCACCTTTCCCTTATCTGCTAAAGCCCTTGCCTCTTTTTCTAGTTTCTTGAGTTTAGGTTACAATTTTAATGTAGTGGGAATCATTCACATGAATACAGTACCTAAAACAATGGTCCTCCTGGTGAGGAATAAAAATATATTTTTCTGCCTCTTCATTTTAATACATGTGATGGAAGAAAGAACTTTATGTGAAGCATTGGAAAACACTTGCTAACAGCAGGATAAACTTTTCTTACCTTCAGGCTCTACCATAACAAAGGATGTTTACTTCTTATTCCAAGGCATAGACTCATGTCAGCAGAGTTGTGGTCTTTGTGCCTTGCCACCCCATAAGAATACAAGCAGAGGAAAATCTCTGATCCTTTCCTGTGTTATCATACTGAACACAGAGAGGCTCTGAGGTGGGAGACCTCATTTTTCACTATTAAAAATGAAGTTGGTGATTTGAAGAAGTGGTTTGAAATCAATAGGATGCAATTCTGTAAGGACAAGTGAAAGTGCTACAGTTAGGCAGAGTAATCAACTGTACAAATAGAAAGTGGAAAATGAGTCTGTAGGAAACAGCTTGTGGCCTGTGGGGGATCACAAGCTGAACAGAAATAAACAGTCTCACCTCCCTGCAAAAACTATTGCAGAGGATATCTGGGCAGTATCATGTGTGAGATTTGTAGTTACTCTAGAATCAGTAAGCAGCTAATGTTCTGTATGCATCTCTAGGGACCCTGCTTTAAAAGAGATGTGAACTTGCAGAGGTCCAGGGAAAGAAACAAGGTGGATTAGAGGACTGGAAAAAAATGATGTGCAGGTAAAGATTGAACAAAACCAGAGTTGTTCAGTTTGGAGAGTGAAACACTTCAGAGGAAATGTCATAACAGACTTGAACAGTACCCTGCTGAGGAATCGGAATCAATTGTTCTCCATGTCCACAGGGATTAGAACAAGAAATAATGGAATGTGGAAACTTTAGACTAGGCATTAGAAAAACTTTCTAACTTGATGAGAGCAAAGTATCAGAACAGATTGCCTGTAAAGGCTGCAAAATCCATATCATTGGATTTTTTAAGAATAGGTTCCAGACATGTTTTATCAGATTTTGTGAAAACATTTGTAATAATAACACCTTATGCCTCTCTTCTGTGTTTTGTAACAAAGAACCCCAGGGTGCAGCTACCCTCTAAGTAAAACATACAGACAGGAAAAAATTTGCACTCCACTTTTTCAGACAATGAGAAAAATGTCTCAAAGTAGTTAAGTCTCCTGCTTACTGAGCTGTAGGCATGCCCTAAAAACAGATAGTGCTGATAATTTGGGGTGTCAGCTCCAAGGTCCCATCAAGCTATAATGACTCCATTGAGTCTGAGTCACCTGATCATCCTACAGACGTCTACAAAGTAAACAACTAAAACAACTCCTCATAGTGCTCTCCCTTTGTAGTCAATGAAAGGAAGCAAGTACGTTTAGGTAGTGAATCACTTGGCTTCCTAAGGTACACAACATAAGCTATATTCCATTGTTTCCTAGGCTGGGAGAGGATGCACCAGTTAGGAATCTGAGCTTTCCAACTCTTCTCTTTGTAACCCAGAATTTTAAATAAAGTACTTTGAAGTTACATATTTGCATATAGAAAAGTATGGCTGTTACTTGGCCATTCTCGGTACATGGTTGAGGTTACTATGGAGTAAATTCTGTATTTAGAAGCAGAAACAGGAAACATTCCCCTTCTACATTTTAGCATGTTAAGATGATGGCTCAATTGTAAGAGGAACTGCCTGACAAATCTTGTATGATAGATGAAGATGGCCATAGGAATATGACCTCTTCAGCTCTCCTGTGACTCTATAACTTACCACATGATCCATCCTGCATCTATAAAGTGAAAAGGATCTCTCTAGATGTGCTATAATAAAAGTCAATTCTAGCAACAGCTTTCATATTGCCTTTCCCCCAGAAATCAATCTCCTTTCACACTAGATTTGTTTTGCAAATATAAAAACTTTCTCCTGGTCTGCTTCCCAGAGGTTTTCTTCCTTACTTCAAACATGTCATCTCTTTAGCTTCAAATGTCTCTCTCTCATTCCATCTCTTTTTTCCCTCATTCCTACCATGAGGTCTCACCCTTAACTGTGTCATGAGCTTTTAGAGAGACCTGACAAATCCTGAGAAAGGATGGCTTGTTTAGGTGGCAGAATCAATATTCTCCTTGGGACCACAACACAGTTCAGGAGTGTTATTATTTAGGCATTCCAGCAGGGGTGATCAAACATGAGAACCTCTGCCTTTGACCTCCTGTGCTACAGATAAGGGAGGTTGCTCTGCAGCCACAGAGTGGAAGGCTGCCAGGTCAGCTCTGGGCACCAGGCACAGCAGCAGACTGAAGGGAGCTTAGCAGGAATGAGCAGTGCTCTATATGAACTGCAGGCAGGTGCTGAGCCATCACCATTTGCTTCTGAAAAACTCCCACCTCAGGCTGTGCAATACCAAGTGGGCCCCCTGTTAAAGGGGGTGACCCATCCAGCCAGTGCCCCACTGACTTACACACAAGGCTGAGTTACTAATTTGGAAAGCATTTTACTTCCATGGGTCATGACATTTGGAGAAGGGGCTGCAGTGTCTATTTTTAATTTCACCATTGCCCTGGACTAGGATGGAGTCAGAAAAGTGAGGAAAAATTCCATTTTGCTCATACATTTGATCTATTTAATTGCAGATCCTCTAGGACATGGATGCAACAAAAGAAAATGTCTGAATTGAGATTCTGCTGACAGTGCCTCTTATTCTGAAAACACCAGTACAATCACAGTACTCATTTGGCTTTGTTTTACTCCTGTAGTTGGAGAATTGCCACTACTGGTCCCTTTGGCCACTTTCTGTCATCTCTTCCAAAAAAAGCCAACTAGCTTGGCTACTCTGAGGGCTAACTTGGCAGCTGTTAACTTCCAGATTATATTTCTTGAGCACTGGCATTTGCAGCAGCAACTGGCCCTTCCTCTGGCCTCTGCCCTGGCATTGTTCCCAGCAGCACAGCAGCCTCAGGTAGGTGCAGGACCAGTCTGCTGCTGGAATCCCTTCACATCCTGGTGGCTGCTCTCCTTTGAGCCCACCTTGAAAATAGAAAATATGCTTCACAGTAGCTGCCACACTTGCAAACAAACCAAATTGGCTGCATCTTGTATTCAAGACAACCACAGACCTAATATAATTCAAAACACACCTGGAAATTTGCTGTTGCCACAACGTGGCTGTAAGAGGTGCAAATCACTTGTGTTTGAGCCTTTTCTTCATAAACAAGGCAGAGACTTTATACCTTATTTTCTGATCCAGTTTTCACAGAGTTCTTGTATACAGTTGCACAATTGAAAGCAATAAAATTTAGTTATCACCCATCAGCAGATGCATAAGAACTAACAGACTATGCCAGACTATCCTAAACCTGGACAAATCAATGTAACATAGGAAAGCAGCCCACATTTTTATAAAGCAATAGAAAACTCTCTAAGTCCAGAGTCTGCACTTGAAATAGGAGATGGAAATGGATAGGACACAATATGATATGAATAAGGATTTGGTAGATAAAGATCATGAAAGCCCAAGAAGTCTTGCAAAAGACTAAATTCTACACCAAATGTGCAGCCTATGGGATTTTAAAAATAAATGTTCAAAGCAGGTTCCAGGTTCTTCTTAGATCACTAAGCTAAGTCATGTCTGAGACCAAAATTTCAAATGAATTAGCCTTAGTATATTTTTGTAGCAGAAATCTAACTCAAAAAACACGCATGAGGAAACATGGTAGGACTTGCAACCAGTGAAGCAGGCAGTGTATTCTATGTCTATTGCATCTTGATGTAACATTTCACAAATGCAAATATAGGGTTATTTTTTTTTGAGACAAGTTCAAGATTCAAAGCTCATTCAAAGCCTCCCAAGAACTCCCCATTGCCTACAGAGCTACTCTGCACAGGAAGGAATTGTGTCAGACACCTGACTTGCAGAGGCTGCTGCCCTGTCTCCTGGGACAGGTCCCAGCACCGTCATTCAAATCCTTTGCCAGAATGCAACATAATAGTCAAGAAGCAGGCAAAGGGAAAGTAGAGGGACAATGACAGACCAAAACAACTGTACGTCTATCCCCCGTTTTGTGAAGATTTGATATGCTGTAGGTAGAGTATTACTTCCCATGAGATTTAATCTCCCAGTCAGGAATTGTATTTTTCTGTTCAAGACCCCTCATTGACCAGGCAGTGGTCAGATATGAAGGTTCACTCTCCCACTGTCATGGCCCTGTAGATCACATTGAATTCCTGTAGCAACACATTGAATCTCAGTTGTAGACAAGATAGTGACTAGGCAGAATCTGATAAGCTGTTGATCAAAGTGAGGATGCACAACATCTGTATTGTCTGATCCATTCTGGGAAATTCAAGCTAGGCCAAATTTTGCTTGGGAATCACAGCAACCTTGGCCACAGCTGATATCTACTGAAATCAGATACAAATGAATGAAAATTTACAGAGCAAATCGCTCAGGTATATAAAGTGTGTTCAGCATTTACTGTGCAATAATAGTCTTTTGCTTAGCAAACTAGAATTTACATGGGCAAGTACAGTAAGCTTGGTTTCATTACAGAAAGCACCTGACAATTCTTCCATTAAATAGGAAATTTCCAAACAGGCTATCACTACATACGCTCCTTTCTGCCCTCTCTTACAGTCCTTGGGCAGTGTGTGTAGCAAGGGAAAAGTTGCAAAATGGCTGTATTTTGTCACACTCTGGTTCATCTAATGTTCTCAAGAGATTTCAGCTTCAAGCTATTCTAGCTGAATTTCTGGTTTCAGAAAAATCACAGATCCTTGACCCCTCTTTTAGGCCTTCACCCATGAGAGTGAGTTCATATGAATCTACTAGCCGTGGTTGTAATGAGGATTTTTTAAAAATCTCCTATACTCTCTGCAAAGCATCATTTGCATTTTAAATGTAAAGTACTGCTACACTTAATACAGGTCTGCAATCAAACTGGTCAGCAGCATCACATCCTTTTCAATGGGTTGATTTAGCTCATATGAGTTAAAAGGCATAGTTGCAAAAGAAGGATCTTGATAAGCTACTACTGGCACCACATCCCATCATGTCTTTCAGAACTGATCAAAATCCCTATTAATACTAATTAAGGTCTTCATTTAGCTCAACCAACTGGTCAGATGCTCCAGAATCCACTTCTCAGATTGCTATATGATTTCTAGCCTGAATTTGCGTGTGGGCAGTCACAACATATTGACCAGGCTTTCATAATAAGATTGGTAAAATAAAAAGCATTGTAAAATGAAATTTGGTTTCTGGTTTTGATTTCTTAGTCTGAGTTTTGGGGTTTTTTTGTTGGTTTTGGGGGTTTTTCTGTATGTGTAATGAAGTATTTGTGTTTTAGATTATTTTTGATTCAGTTGTTAATCAAGCACTACTTCACATCTTCCAGAACTGATTATATGAGCTTATGCTTTGTTGAAAACCCCACCACAATGCAGATTAAAAGAAAAAATCCCCTTTTCATGTGTAATTTTACTTTGATTTAGTTTAGGTCAATCTGAGCCAGAAATACATTTTTAGTATTCCTTAACAGGCAATTTCTCTCATTTTCAATAAATATTATTTTGTCATTCCCCTCTCTAATAACAGCTACAATGCAATCACAATAGACAATTAACTTCTGTCAAATCCCAGACCAGGATATTTATGTCAGAACAAGGTTGAACTATTTATTGCAATCATATAACAGTCAAGCGTACCTCCTACCCAAGTCTGTGCCCAAAGTAAATTAAACTCTCCTGAACTCTTATTCTATGAATACACATGGTTTTTACATATCATACAGCAAATTGCTTATATTCTTGTAGCATCTCAGGGAACATGAACTTTGAAATGGAAACTGTCATGTCAGCGACGCCACAACTCTTTATTTGAGGAATTTACCTCAGACAAGAGGCTGGGACACTGAGTAACAGAGGTTTATGCTTGAAGAAGTGCTTTTTCTCAGTGCTGTGTTTGCACGATTTTTATTTTATTATTTATTGTATTACCCAACACCAAAACACTGAAAGGTTTACATAAACACCCCCCCACACACACTTTCTTTTCTATACTATTCTTAAAGGGTTTTCCTGGTGTTTCATTACTTGGATCGGTGCACTGTTCACTGTGTAATAAAGAGGCTCAGCCCAAAGAGTGGTGATGAATGGAAACCCAGATGGCAACACGTCACTAGTGGCGTTACCCAGGGCTCAGTGTTGGGACCAGTCCTGTTTAATATCTTTATCAAAGATCTGGGCAAGTGGATCAAGTTTTCCCCCAGACAGTTTGCAGGTGACATCAAGCTGGGCAGGAATGTTGATCTGCTGGAAGGCAGGAAGGTTCTGCAAAGTGGTCTGGACAGGATGGATTGATGTGTCAAGGACTAATAGTATGACATTCAACAAGAAAACTTTCTGGGTCCTGTACTTGGGTCACAACAACCCCATGGAGCATTATAGGCTGGGGGCAGAGTGGTTTAAAAGACATCTGAGGACCTCGTCTATAGCCAGTTGAACATGAGCCAGCAGGACGCCTAGGCGGCCAAGAAGGCCAGTGGTGTCCTGGCTTGTAGCAGAATTAGTGTGGCCAGCAGCACCAAGGCAGTGATCATCCCCCTGCACCTGGCACCAGTGAGGCTGCATCTCGAAACCCATGCTGGGTTTTGGGCCCTGCATGACAAGAAAGACACTGAGGTGCTGGAGTGTGTCCAGAGAAGCGCAACAGAGCTGGTGAAGGGTCTGGAACATAAGTATGATGAGGAGCAGCTGAGGGAGCTGGAGGTGTTTAGCCTGGAGAGGAGAAGGCTCAGTGGAAACCTTTTCACTGTCTACAACTACCTGAAAGGAGGGTGTAGCCACGTGGGGGTTGGTCTCCCAAGTACCGAGGGACAGAGCAAGAGGAAATGGCCTTGAGTTGGGTCCAGGGAGGTTTATGTAGGATTTTAGTAAAAACTTCTTCACTGAAAGAGTCATCAAGCACTGAAACAGGCTGCCCAAGGAAGTGGCCAAGTCACAGTCCCTGGAGGTATTTAAAAGATGTAGATGTGGCATTTAAAATATGTTTTAATGGTGGACTTGGCAGTGTTAAGGCAATGGTTGGATGCGACAACATTAAAGGTCTTTTCTAACCTAAATGATTCTAGAATTCTATCATTTATATACTAGATTGTGGGTCTCAAATCCATGAATTTTTGAGTTCTTACTATCTCAGAGAACCCCTTCTGTACTATTTGTTCAGAATTGTTTTTCCTTGCTATACACAGAAGAAAACTAAGAACTGGACCCCATCACAGAATGGGTGAAGGCTGTGCTGAACGACCACCACTTTCAAGGTTAGAAAATATTGCAAGCCTTTTTAAAAATAAAAACCAAATCTGCCAGGTCCCTTCAGCTTTCTCCCCTGGCTCCTTTGGTGTGGATCAGAGAGACCACAGTGCTTCTGAGGGACAGCAAGGAAGGCTGGAGGGGATCCCCACCTCTGGAAGGGATGAGCAGGGACAATATTCAAGAATAAAAGGTTCAATCACAGAAAAGAGTGCAGTAAGGAACAGAGTTCAAGAATTAGGTCATTATTAATCAAATTACTGATCAGTCCCAATAACCACATATTTCCTTGAGCCTGCATTCAACAGCCCTTTTGTAAGATATTCACAGAGTAGGATCAATACCTCTCTGGAGGTAAGTGGCATAAATTATGTCTCAACATATACACCACAGGAGCTTTACTGTGTGTTGTATACAGTAATTGCATTTTATAGATGACTGTGGAAGGTTTCAGCTTTCATTGATTTTTATCATAAACTAAAAGGTGGCAAGAAGAAAAGAACAGCAGTTTATATGAAAAAGCCAGTCAGCTGAAGCTGCAAAAGAAAATGAAAATTTGGCAATGTACGTGCGATCAATCCATGTTTCATGCAGAAATGAATGCAGATATTTGAGCCTCTCCACTCATAGTAGCAAAAATCTTGAGAGTGCCACAGAAATCCCAGTTCATCTAATAGCAGTCAATTGTGCTATCCATCAGCAAGGTTTAAGACTGTAAGTCTTTCTAATTACAACACTTTTAACATTTCTTGTGTCATGAATGCCATCTGAATCATTTATGGAACAAGGTAACAGGTTGTGTTTTCATTATCACATATAATGTGGTCACATTCACATTGTAATTGAAGTGAGGGACATAAATTAAGATCATCATCCTATCCAACATTTGTAACTTTCAAAAGTGTATTTTTAAAACACTGCTTCTATGATTTCCTGCTTTTTCATGTCCTTCACAGCAAGCAATTCAGAAGAGATGTTAATGCAGCATAACAACCCTTTACCCTTTTTCAAGGCCAATTTTGCAATATGGGCAAAGTGATTGGAAATGTAGTCCTGAAAAAGCTTAAACCATCTGTCAGGGACTCAGTTAAGAAGATCCACACTGTTTCACAGCCAAAGATGTGGATAAATTATGCCTGGCTAGAAATGTCCAAGGCATGTGGGTTACCATTCAGCCTTATTAGGATGAATTGCAATTTTTTTTATTGTTCATTACCCTGGTAACATAATATTTTCAAATTATAATATGCAACAAACCATGAAGACTAGAAAGCAAGCAAGTGGTAAACATGGGTACTAATGATTATAAAAGCTCTGTGTCCTATTATATCAAAAAGCCACGTATGAGTATGCACCCAAAAGCCAATTATTTGTTGACATAGCTTTGTCGGGTTTTGTGCTCCATATATATTTATGTCACTAATCATGTTTAATCATATGCCATAACCACTTGTGTATTTTATCTCCGAAATGTATTTCACCAAAAAAAAAAAAATTAAAAAAAAACAGTGTGGAGAATGAGAGGTTAGAATTGCTTTGGTTAAGTTTTATTACTTAGGCTAGAAGAAACAATATTAATATTATGGTGTTATTTTGATATTATTATTGGTTGAATGGACAACTGTTATCCCAACACTTCTAAACAAGAATTTTTCCAAAGTATTTCACAAACACTCTCACTCTAAAAACCTTTAAAGACCATAAATACTGTATGAAGCTTTTATCAGAAATATGAAATTGATTATTACTTGAGGGAAGGCCTCTGGACAATATGCAAAATAAAAATAAATCAAATTTTCCCATCTAAATTACTGTGCTATGATTTTTAAAACCCCCACAGACACTGTAAATGCTAAAAGCTGTGTAAAAATCTATGCTTATTATATATGTGAGAGTTATGAGAATTATTTGATAAGCAATATTCATTTTGTGCACAAAGGCCATAGCTAGTGCTTAGCTATCTGAGATTTTCTCCTCCACAACTATTAAAAAATTCTTCCCAGTGATAAAATTCATCCCTTACCTGCTTCAGAAATTATCACTAATTTCACCTGAGAAAGTATATGACCTGTAAACCAGCTTGTTCAACTAAATTTAACAAAACCTTTAATATCTTGGCTTTCACATTTATGAGTACTTTTTCTGATTAGTCTCTTAAGGGTCAAAATAATCTAATATTTGATTTTATCACACTACTTTCACTGTCCAGGAATGAAAGATGTTAATATATATGAGAAAGCCCACTGAGAACGCGAAGGTAAACAAAAAAAATTATCCAAAATGCTAATGCAAATAAAAATCTCATACTTTTCTCTTTCTTTCATCTTACGAAAAAAAAAATGCATGTTTGATACCAGTCTTTCTTGGGGAAAAGAAGATAGGATTAAGAGAGGCATAGAATGATTGTTCAGGGTGATGGCAGCAATTCAGCAGAGTACCTGCTGTAAAGTGATGCAGTGCACAGTGTACAGGTACCCTAACAAAACCCAGAGAGGATCCCTCATCACCACTCAGAGCACTTAACAGGCCACATATTTTGTACAGGTGTAATCAAGTGAAAATATGCAATGATCACCAATTCCAAAAATGGATGCTATGCAGCCAAAACCACTTTGGCATCCACACAACCTGAATGGTCTTTTTCATATTTTCACTGGATAATAAAAGTGATGTAAAATCCATTAATACAGCAAGAAACAAACAAACAAACAAAACAAAACAAAGCAGCAGCTGGCACATTAGGTGCTCTTCAGGTGCCAACACAGCAGTCTGCAACTAACAAGATTATTCTGTGTTTGTTTTGCTGATTATATTCAGTGGAAAATAGATCGCAAGCAGGAATAGCAGCTTTATCAGTGAGGCTGACTGAAGATTCCAGGAGGCTTTCTGCAAAAAGTCACCTGAACTGCTTTTTACTCACATCACTTTGGGTTTTGCCTCTGTCTCCATTTTTATACTGGCAAAGCTTGTGTTTCCTCTTACAGGTGCTGGGTATACGACAGTAGTCCTAGTCAAGCACATCTAATTTACAGAAGATTGGGCCAAAAGACATCTTGGACCAAATATGAACAGATAACTGAGATAATGGAAAATCAAATGCCTTTACAGTACCATGGTAGCTAGAGCATGGGTTAGTTTAGACACTAGAAAAAAACTAAGGAAAAATATGGTGTCATTTATTTGAGCAAACTTGTGCATTCCTGAAAGGTTATCCTCTTGTGTCTTTAAGTTCCCTCCTCCACTACAACCATGAGCCAGCTGAGCAATCATTTATCACAGCAGGCTAAAATTGTCACAGCCTTTTCCAACTGTTCAGGGAAAGAGAGGAAAGGAAACCCCCGGCGAAACCTTAGGTTCTTGCCTGGTTCTGCTCAGAATATGAATTTCTCTGCTTGAGAAGAGTAAGAAGACTTTATTCAAGTTATTGTAAAAGGAGAATTAAGAGACATACAACCCATGTCTAGATTTACCAAGGATATGAGAAGCAATCTAATCAGTACAATATGGAGAAGCAACTTATCCCCTACAAAGAAATTGAATGGGGGAGGAATAGAAGGATAAAGATGGAAGTCTTACTGGCAACACCCTAACATACATGCAAACATATACTCCACCATCTTAACCTCAAGCTTAGATTGTCCTTTGGCTTATTCTTACAATAGGGCAAGTACAGCTGTCTTGTCTATTCTCCACCACCCTTGTAGCAGATTGTAAAGCCTCAATGTAGCAAAGAAACCCTTCCTTTTCCTTCTGCACTCACAGAAGTCTGAATAGTGTATCTGTCAAATTACTAGATATAAGCACTACTGTGAAAGGCCTATAAAATATCTTCTAAAGCATGAGAAAACTGTATTTGAGATCAGTTACCTTAGCTCTGTTTATCTGTTATGTAGACAAATTTCATTTGCCCAAAGCTCTGAACTGTATCAGCAGCAAAGCATTTTTTAAAGGAGAGCTTCTTTGAATAACCCAACACCTGCACTTCTAATATACCTTCTATTCTTCTACTCTCCACTAAATGCTATTTACAGTAGACTTCAGAATTTATGGTATTTGGTTTGTTGGTTTGTTTTTTAAAAAATAAATAAAGAATAGATGACAGAACTTCACATTCAGAGATCACCAAATGAAAGACAGAAAACATCCAATGGAGGATAATTGTTAGAGGATAAAAAAAAACAAAGCCCATTTTTGATTTAGCCTTTCATATAGCTGGCAGTATTTAAATGTTGACTCGTTTATGATCTCATGTTTTGAAGTTCAAAACAAATCCTGAATGCAATGCAAATGAGCTCATTATCTCACCTCTCATCTTTATGTATCTAATTTCTTGATGACCCGTTTTACTTTACCTCAAAAGCAAGAAATAATTCAGAGACAGAGGAATATTTTTACTTTTTTTATCTCTCTCACCCAGATCTGATTACTAATCACAATGAATAAATAATTCTTAAATGAATACTGGGTAGACACAAATTACTGACTAGTCAGTGTTCTCAAAACAACAAGGTATTTTTATGTAGAATACAAAAATAAAGTAACCCTGTGGTAAGTTTTGAGATGTTAATAAAGATAAATATCTGTAGAATTAAAATTATGTTTTCTCAGTTCACCTGAAAAAATGACAAATGACAAATGTTAATCAAAATAACCTTTTCATTTAATCTATAGCAAGTTAGTTAGCAAAATGCTAGTTTTAGGCACTGAATGATGAATTTCAAAAGTCTGTGCCAACATGAATGGATCAGTCTGCTGCTTCTCATTAAACTGTGTTCACAGTACCTGTGTTCATCTCCTCGTTGTGTGGGGATTTACAAATGAAACACTTCTACTCAAAGCACTTATGTGCTGGCTTTGTCACTAATTGAAGTATGCTAAAGATGAAAGGAGCTGACCATGAAACATCAAAATTATTGAAGTAGCAACCATGTTGCCAACATCTAAATGTAAGGATCTTGAATTATACACACTTACAAACAGTCAGAGGAAAAAAAATCTTGAATTCCAAAACAGATTGGGAAAAGCTTGCCAATGTACATTTACAGTCACTGTTCAAATCTTTTCTGCCCCTTTTTCTCTCCCCATACAATCCACAGGCTGAAGTGAATGCTCAAGTTCACACACTGAGTGGGTAGATTAAATAAAGGTCTGAAATAGTTTCTGGGATCTGAAGTTTACATCAGATATTAGCAGTTTCTCACTGAACTGTAAGGAACTTATATGCCACAAAGGGCTGTGACTTAGCCCACTCAGATTCACTGCTGACCTGCCTGACATTCAGATGTTGTGGATCTTTTCAAAGCCAAATACACAGGCATGTCTACGTGCTGTTCAAAGCTTTGGGGAAAAGGAAACGTGTATATATGTGTATATATGAATAAAACAACATAGAATATACATATTCACAGACATTGTTTGTGGCCAGTTGGAGCAGTTCACAAAATTGAATTCACTGGTATACAGAAGTTCAGCTGCTGCATGTTAGAAACAAGCACCCAGGGAGAAAAGGGATCTCATGTATGACTTACAAAGCCCTCTCATGGTGACTGAGAACTCACCTGCAGGTCAGTGAGGTCAAATGCTGCCCTTGAATTATGCAGAAACAGACTTGTAGAATCCTAAATTTCCCCAACCTACACCAGCTAGCAGACTTTACTCACAATGGAAGTATGCTGCACCTCCTCTACATGTTCTTACTGGGGGTGTGGGGGACTGTCAGACTCATAAAATTCCAACCAGCAGAACTGATGATTACATTTGAAAGAGTCCGCTCTCCTGCCCGCTCCCTTGTTCTTGCACTAAAATTTGCTTCATATAAATCAAGGATAGTTTATGGAGGTAAACCATTAGAAAAAATTCTCTTTCATTTTTTTTCTTGAAGAATGGGGGAGAGGGTAGGTAGGAAACCAGACACAACTTCCTAATTCTTTGTTTTCACCCTGATGTAATTCAGAGTAAACCTATATTTGTGGAAGCTTTGCATTACTTTAGTAGAGCTGTATAATCTTATCTAGTTTGAAGTACTAGCAAATACAATCTACAATCTCTATGCATAATGAATAACAAAATAAATGTAGAGACTTAGACCATGATTTTGATGGATAAATTAACATTCTGACTTTTAAACAATAGACTAAAGCAGGAAACAAATGTCAGTAAAGAACACTGCTAAAAAGTAGTCTAATACTGAAGATAAATTGAATGCCTTTGGAAATGCATCAGCTGACCTTTTGATATTCAATGTTAGATACAGTTTGGCTCTCTGCACCTTGATTTACCTATAAGTCTCATCTCTGAAAAGCCAGTTAAAGTGATGTTTTATGACATAAGGGATATATTTCAGGGGTCTCTCTGTTGTTTTTCACATCCTAGAAACAACCACACCATCTGGCACAATAATCTCTGCACATGCAGTCAAAGCACACAACTTTGCAGCAGCTGAGCAGAACAGTATGGGAAAGGTTGCCTGACAATTTCTCCAAGCAGAGCTCAAAATAAGAACATTAGTTTCTCACATGCTGGAGCACATCATTAACATGAGTAATTGGAAATGAAATAAAAGGAAAAACCCAAGCTACATGACAACACCACTGCTACAATGTATGAAAATACATTTACTTTTTAATTGGACTTTTACCGTCAATTTGAATTGTGGATATGTGATCCAAAATAGTCACAGCATGTCTTCGTGAATTGGCTAATGAGATGTCCGCTGACTGCTGAGCTCTTCAATTAATCAAATAGCTGAATACATTGAAGGTAGCTAAATATTCTTCTCTCTGCTACTCTATTAAAACTCAGCATTATATCAGACATTTTCACAAGAGACTAAAATTTGAGTTCATGTTGGGATAGCCTTCAAACAAAAAATGACATTCATTTAGTGATTCGAACATCTGCTTAATTATCTTTATTACCCTGCTACTTCTTAGGAGTAATATACCAAGAATTTGACTTACAAAATAAATTACCTTTAAGACAAAGAATGGAAGATTAGTTCTGTTTTAAGACACCTGGGAGAGAAGTGGGTTTAAATCCCAATTCTACCATTCTTTTCTGTTTGACCTTGGCCATGACATTTAGTTTTCTAGCCTCATAGTCTATATCTATTGCTGTTACAAATGATGGTTAGCTCTTCCTTCCCTACAGCAAGTTAAAAGCCATAGAATCCCTGTAAAAATGGTGCTATACAATGATGAGCTAAAATAAATCAAACACTTCAGAAATGCTTAATGAGAAGCCACTGTAAAGAAGCAATTTCTCAATATTCCTACATAAAACTTTCATTCACATGTGGATGAACAGTTCAGGGAACTTCCCAGACTCTCTGTCTTAAGGACACAGAATAATATTGAGTATATTGACCTTTTTACATATCATCTTGTGTTCTTCATAGACTTATGTTCGTTTGCCTGTTGAATCCAAGCCTAGTCTCACTCTGTAGGTTGTGAGCAAAAAGAGACCATGTCCTCACGTACCTTCTCTTTTCAGTTCTACTGAGATATCAAACCAGCTTCCAGAAACAACTGCAAATTAGTGGCTATTACCATTACTTTTATAACAGTGATCTCTGCAAATTCTAGTGATCAAAATAGTAAAGGGAAAGGCACAAGTATGAGGTTTTTCATAAAAGACACCATTAGCTATACCCCATATTCACTCACAGTTTGCTGCATACAACTTCAGCATTTCTCCAGCACACAGCCAGGCTTATGCTGTGTCCATTTCCTACACCATTCTACAACGGGATCCTTCTGGACACCTCACTTAGGCAAATGAAAATCTTATAGCTGAGAATCTTCTTTTTCCAGCAGTAGAGGTTCCTAGTCCCTCTCTTCAGCATTGCACACGGTTGAGGAAGAGATCTGTTGCAGAATACCCAAACTGAAAAGCAGAACTTAAAAATAAGAATATTCAGATAATAGTGCTCACATCTCATTCACTATTTATTAGCAATTAGAAATTGTAATGGGATGGCCCCATGCAGCAGCTAAGTTTCCACCCAGCCAGTCATTCAATCTCTCCCCAGAAGGATAAAGGATATCATCAGAAGGGCTAAAGCAAAAAAACCTTCGGGTCACAAAAAAGACTTTTTTTAATAGAGTAAACAAAACAAAACAAAAAATCAAGTAATGCAGAGGAATTGCTCACCATCTCCCACAAACAGACCAATCTCCAGCTAGCCTGAACAATGTGTACTTTGGAAAAACTGCCCAGGTTCATTGCTGAACATGAATTTATATGACATTGTACAAACACTGCTCACCAATAGCTAAAACACTGGTGTGTTATCAACAATATTTTTATCACAAATCCAAAATGCAGCACCATAGAGACTGCTTTAAAGAAAATTAACTCCATCTCAACCATATCCAGCAGAGAAATGAAACATTCCCATGGTTTTGGGAAGCCCCACAAAAGTCTCATCCTGTTTCAGTCATACATGACAACCTCTCAATTATATTCCTCAACATAATTTCCAAGTATGGAACATGGCTGTTTGCTGAATATTTGATAATTCTAGAAACTTTTTTAAGCAACAGCTTCTCCTTAGGCACAGTCACAAAAAACTGTCTTGGTCTCAATGGCAAAACAAATAAGCAAATCTCTGCTACTCCAACACACTTCCAGCAAGGAAATTTAGCATTCCTAAGAGAAAATTTATTCTAGCCTAAAGGCTGAACATATTCCAGGTTCCAATTCTTAAAAATTCTGGAACTACAATAACAATTAGAATTTCTGAAAATCTTGCTTTTCTTTTTTGTCAGTTCCTCGGCAAGTGTGAATTACTATTGCTCAGTTGACCTAATTAAGTCATACTACATTAAATATACTTCAGCTGGAAAACTGAACTTATTTGATTTTTTCCTGCTTCAATAGCAAGGTGGACATGAACTATTGTATCACTTTTTCTGGTATGACATCACACCCAAAACAAAGTTCCCCAGAGTTCACTTTGCTTTACAGTCTAGAGAAAATCACCAGAAGGCAACAAAACAAGAAAAGCATTCCTTCTATACAAGCAATGATCAAATTAAGTGGCATAACAAATGCTCACAGAAATCTTTCTTAATGAGGAAATACTGAGCTAAATTTAAGTGTCTACACATAGGTCTGTGCACATGAACCAGGCATCTAAGATTTTGTTGTGGGCTGACAGAGATTTAGCCTGCAGGATCATTGGACCCTCAAGAAATTTTTCCCAAAGTGAATCAGACATAGTATTATTTGGTTAAGCCTAGTTGCTTTAGCCAAACCTCTAGGAGACAGACCCATATTTCCTACTCCATACAGAAATGTTCTAAGAATGTTTTAGGTTGCCAAAATGAGAGAAGAGTGTAGGATTTTCCCACTGCTTCCAACCCCTGCCTCCACATACCAGACATGAGGAAGAACCTCTGTATTCCATAGGCCACACTGAAATAGTGTAGGAAAGACAAGGGCAGTAAACTTTGAAGAATGTTTGGGCAAG
Organism: Passer domesticus; assembly: GCF_036417665.1. Classification (NCBI taxonomy): domain Eukaryota; kingdom Metazoa; phylum Chordata; class Aves; order Passeriformes; family Passeridae; genus Passer; species Passer domesticus. Next base: position 25,125,426 of record NC_087474.1, on the reverse strand, counting down.
TGGCTAGTGAAAAGACAAAATTATAAGTTTAGGAATACAACCTGTGGCTTAGGTTTCTGAGGCAGGCTGTTTTCCTAGTTTGTATAGTTCATCTATTTTCTATCAGTCCATTTCCTTTGATCTGTTAGTAATATTAAAGTCTTATTCTGCAGTGCTGCTTCTAAACTTGTCCATTTTTCCTTTTAATTCCACTCTGGCAGGAAGAGCTATTGTCTTGATCTTCTTTGAAGAGAGATTTGCTTGTTGTCACAGCTGATTTAGAGATTCCCATGACATTCAGTTCCCCTCTTGTTTCCCATATTGCAGATGAGCAAAGCTTTCCCTTTGGAGGCACTGACAGGTAGACCTAATTTGCAGTTCCCAGTAATTGACCATTTCTTAAAGACTAATGATGCAGTTCACACCTAACCAACCTTACAAAAAATGCAAGAGAGAAAAGCATTTCAGAAGAATGTATATTTCAAACCTCATTAAAGAGCTTTCATCAGCAATTCTTTCTCAGTCTTGACAAATTTTCACTCTCTTTTATGTTGATGCTATTTGTAAACCTAAACAATTGGCTCAAGCTAATCCTATTTATTAGATGCTTTAATACAAAATTACTACACTTTCTATGGATTAACCAATGTATATTACAAAAAAAAAAAAATTACTTTGTTAAACAGAATAAAAATTCCAGACCATATATATCTGTTTTCCTTTTCTTATCACTGTAATATAAGAAATCTGTTACTTGTACTCTTGAAATATATGGACTCTCATAAAAAATGTGTTTAATTGTGTGTTCAGTGATTACTATATATTACTTTTCTGCAATTTCCTATGCACCTTAAATAAAATCTGGCACAAAAGCTATAGAGAATACAATGGCATAAGTGAGTAAAAGAAATAGATGGGAAAGGGTTAAACAGTCACAGAAACCAATAAAAATACATAGATGTGTAACAGGAACCCTATGAAAAAAGAGAGCAATAATAAACCTTGAAGAGAGAAATAGTACCAAAAAAATTAAATGAGGAGAAAAAGTCTTGGAAAAGAATCTTTTTTCTCCAAAAGATTGGAGAAGAAATTAGATAAATTAGCCTAACATAATATAAAACATAGTAAAATTCCATGAGGGAAAAAAGTAGTCACATTCCAAATGAAAATGGGTGAAACTGGAACAAAAAAATACTAATACAGTAAAATATTGTTGTTTTATTGATTTCTAATCTGTAAGAGGCTCATGTTATCCACAATGTTTGATTTTACATAAATTCATGAGCATACACATTCTATATACTATGTCATTAATTTTGATAGCACTTCTGAATGTGCATGTAGTTATAGATATTTGTAGAACCAATATTTCAATCTCCTCCATATTTAATGGGCCATATTCATGTTGAAGAACTGTTTCTGTTGATGTGAATTGTTCTAATAGTTTCTTGTTGAGCAGAAAAAAAAATCAACACCTGTGATCAATCTTACATTGCTGTGACACACATATTCCACCCCAGAATTTCATCATCTCCTGGAAGCCTTCTTGGTGACACACACATCTAAATTACATGGAAAACATTTCATCCAGCTATATTTATCCAATGTTAGGTAGACAGTCACAACACACAACCTCATCTGCATATAGATTTTGAACTCATTTCAACTAACTTGCTGGCAGCCATTTCAAAATACAGGCACCAAGAGTTTATTTTATTTAGCAGCTGCATAAGATTATTATATACTCATTACTACCTTCAGACTGTATATTTCTCTTTTCTTTATGAAGGAGAGAAAAAAAAATTGTTAGTAGGGTTCTCCCATAATTCCAGATTTAGCATGAAGAAAGCATGGGTATATATTGACTGGGTATATCTTATTTATAAAATCATAATTCTAATAAAAATTGTCATTGGTGTAGACATGGGGATATCACAGGATGTGTGTTAATGTTGAATATGACACTATGGTTTCCCTGATTAAAGAATTTACTTTCTGTATCTGTGAGAAGAGAAACTTCTGAAGTGGAACTTCTCAGTCATGGGGCTCTTACAGAATTAGACACCATCTATCTTTGTGTCAACAGCACTTCAGGTAGCTAAATTACAAGTTCTCCCCCTCTGATCTACTGATGATTTACACCATGGCCTAAAAGAAGATATTCACGAGTAAGCAATCTTCTTTATGGAAATTAATATTCCAAGAAAGCTGTTTCAGGCATCTCCTCTCCAGAAGCAAGCAACCAGCAAAAATGCCACAGTAGTTGGACACTGAACACTAGATATTATACCAGCACAGAGTCATCTAAAATAAGTTTTAAAGCATTCTTAAATTAAAAGGCAAATACTTTTGAAAGCAAGTGCATACTGGGTCGTTTAACACTCCATGATTTATTTATGAGGATTTTCACCATAGTAAGGAAAAAACATAGTTGAAAAATAAATGAAAACCAGCATGACATTAATATGACCAGAGAGAACCTCTTGCTCTTGCCTTTGGGATATGATCAAAAGACTCACTTCTGTGAGTATAGTTCTGAAAAATAATCATGTCTGACAGTCAGCATATGGCCCCGATCCTTAGTTGTACTGGAACAGCTTTTGTTACAACATCAGCACAAAGAAAGCCTAAAGACAACACAGCCTTCTCCTGTGGACACTACACAGAATGGGGAACTTCCAGAAACACAAAGGAAAGCACCTTGCTTATCCTCATTGTCAAGATAAAGGAAATGAATGGGAAAAAGACCAGGATAGAAGGTCATTCCATAACTAAACAACAAAACAATGGCTTTCATCCATGGACAGAGACATCAAAGGAACTTGCAATCTCCAAAACCACAGGAGATTAGTTCTTTGAAACCACTCCCTTTTGTCTCAAAGTTGTGCTGCTCATCTTAGTGACACAGCTGAAAAGCAAGGGCTTCCTCCCACAGACTATACACAGACTGCAATGAATGCTCTCTGCATTCACTCAATTCCCTGTTCACAACTACTCTGTTGGGGATCTACCCAAAGCTGACTGAAGTTTCCCCAAAGCTCATGTGACCCTTTCTTCTAGGAAAGTGAAAGCATAGGAAAAGAGAGGAAGAGGAAGAATAAAACTGGTGGGAAAAAAATTAAAAATCAGGAAATGCACAGGTCACACACACAAATACAGAAGCTGGGGAGTAATTCTTAGGTTTTGCAGATTTGATACAGAGTATATGAGTAGGAAATCATTATATACATTTCCATGAATGCTTCAGACCATTTGCCCTTGTTTACTGAATAGTTATGTCCTTTGCTGCTCCTCCTTGGCAGATCCTTGTACCAGTTCTCCCAGCAATCAGGTCAGCACGAAGATATGTGAAGGGAAGGTCTCTGATTCAGTGCCCACCATAACACACTCTTCAAAATAGTCTATCACATTCTCTGTAGGTGTCTAGAAGGTGCAGCTGAAGACACATTCAAGCAAAAATCTCTTGTTTTTCTCTTCCAGAGCTCTTCCTCACTATAAACAAGCTCATTCAAAAACCACTTGGTCATCTGAAATTACACCTCACTGTGCTTGTCCCTTTCCATTGCTGCAACAAGAATTGGTCTCCTCACCATGAACAACAAGAAATTGCTGAATTTGGTGCCAAAATTCACATCTCTTTTCAGCATCCTGTGGAAATGCCAGAACCATGATTTTTTTGTCAATGAGGATAAAGTTGTACTTATATTATTGAACAGTCTAGGTAATTCTGCATTTTACTACTCAAGATCTGTGATTCTCCCTAACAGAGTCAAATCAATGGAGCATAAATAAGTTTGTCACATTTTCAATAATTTTCATGAAGTGTTTTTACTTTAATTTGTGAAAATATAGTTTGGACATGTTATTAAAAAATCAATATTTCCCTTGCCATATCTTTTCACTTGCATACAGAAAGACAGATGGAGAGAGAGAGAGGAAAAGTTTTGACACTTCAGTTTCTTCACCTGGGACAATGAAAGGGGAGCAACATTTATGGAAGGAACCAACACAAAAAATTTATAAATTCTTCAGCCTGAAGTGAATCTAGTGCATCCATTTCCCACACACATTAGCATAGTTCTGATTTTACCTCTGGATTCCCACACACATGAATATTGTGATCATTCAACCTGCCCTGATATCAACACATCCTGGAATCCAGTCTTGAGCATTTTTACACATACACTCTTCATGTTTTTAAAGTTCCCTTTAATAGCTAGAAGTGAAGGAAGCAAAACTTGATCAAATAGCTGCACCTGACACTTATGTTAATAAATGGTGCATGCTGCAAAAATCATTGCATCCAAATATGCTATTCTGTCCACTTTTAGAGTGGTTGTAATCCTTTTCTGTATTATTTTCAACATCATTTCCAGTACACATCAATAAATGCAGAGAAATGCAAATAAATTCAGAGATATGCTACATTTAGAATTCCATACTGTGAAAAGCAAGCTTGTTTTTTTTTTTTCTTTTTAAAATAAAAAAAATAGAATCTCGGGCTATTTTTTATTTAGAAGGAGTACTAAAATACCAAAATAGACTATGAAGTTAGACATCCCTAGAGAGGCCTAGATGTTAAAAGATACTTAGATAAATGATTTTCATTTCAAAAGCACTAAACACTTATAAGTATCTGTTGTACAAAACAGGAAATACTGTATTTTCACTGCCTCTTACAACTTGAACTGTTTAAACACAGACTGAAGAATCTCATTTTAGGTTCAATCATGGTGACCAGCTGCTCCTTAGTCTTCTATCTGCAAGATAAGCACTGACCTTGATTTGTCATTCTGGGCTTCAAATAGTCATTTATGCTTACAGAAAATGTAATACTCTAGTGTTTTTCTAATCATTGTTCTGGTCAACAAATGGATATGTCAGCATTGGTGTGAAGTGTGGAAAATGAGGTCCATCTATTTTACTGTAATTAAAACCACATTTCAAATAAACCTGTAACACACTGTATGGCAAAAGAAAATTTGAATTCTTTCATTACACAGGTATATTTTCTATTTTGTACCATTTTCTCTAAGACATGTCATCCTCTGAACATGAAGATGTAGAGTCACACATACAGTTACCCATCAAAACTTCTACACAGACAAAAGTGGCTGAAACCTCAACTAAAGCTTTGAAATACAGATACTGTTTTATTTAAAAAAAAATTAAAAATTGAAATGAACTTTGTATCTTTAAGAATATATATGATTTAGATTTTAGAAACCCACAGAGATTGTAAATACCATACATATCTGGTAGATGAACAACATATCATATCAGAACTAGAAACGGTATGAAAACAGAGTACATAACTTTGTCTCAGGGAATATTCAGCAATACATATTTTATAACTATTTGTAATTAAACTAAGCTGTCTTAACAGCAAAAGAACAAAGTACATTAAAATTAAGCCCCAACGAGCTTCTCATTTTTCAGGTGGCCAATCTCAAGTTTGTCACAGAAAAATGCTAATTTTTTTAGAGTTTGCCAATTTTATTTTTTGTGAACTGAACCAGAATATTTAATCTCAAGAGTAGAGGCAGATGTTTTTTAGATAACACACCTGTTCCCTTTAAGTTGGAAAGCATAGTCAAATTGCATTAGATTACCCACCTGCATGAGAGTATTTTAGCTGCAGAAAAGAGAATTGTCTGCAGAGTTGATTATAGTTATCTTGCAGCAGTTCAGATACTTGTTTCTGCTTCAAGGGCTGGATACAGACATCAGAAGACTCAGCTTCTGAACTCCATCTCAGGGCTGTGGCACAGAAAAGCATTTTCCTTCCTCCACCACTTAGAGGAAATTATTACCATGTGAGGTAAGTTCTCCACCACCCACAGAAGGCTACAAGAACAAGCACACAGGTGGGACCAAAGGTCTGTTTTCAACACCAGTGAACAAAAGGTGCTTAGTGTAGAGTACAAGAACAAGGTAAGTCTGTAATGGTGTTTCCCCATAATATCCTTCCAGCATCTAACCATTTGTGTCTCAAAGAGTTCCCCGAGCCACAAGATATTTTTTCTGGAAATCACCACCCACTACCTCACCTCAAAGGTGACCACTCAAAGGTGGTCCAGACAACCAAAAGTTATGTCTATTTCACAAAAAAAAAAAAGAAAAGAAAAAAAATTAAAAGAATGAGGTTCATTTTACTCCTAAAAACCTCCTTTCCTTTCCTTTCCTTTCCTTTCCTTTCCTTTCCTTTCCTTTCCTTTCCTTTCCTTTCCTTTCCTTTCCTTTCCTTTCCTTTCCTTTCCTTTCCTTTCCTTTCCTTTCCTTTCCTTTCCTTTCCTTTCCTTTCCTTTCCTTTCCACCAGTATAAGCCATCAGTTACTCTACACATGTTGTACCCTTCTAAAATTACTAGTAAAGGCAAATCAGGCCTAGCAACAAACCTGTCTCAGTGGTCATTGCAGGGGAAATTGAGTCCGCCTTTTCTTTTTTCTATTATAGGATTGCCAGGGTTTATAGCAATGTAAGCAGAGGGTTCCTACAAATCTCTCTTTTGCAAACCTTGTACTCCAATCTCTGATCCTCCTTCACAGGACTAGGGATAGCTGAGTAATCCCTCTATGTGAAGAAAACCAAGAATGCCAGTTATTTTTGTTCCTCACTCCACATAATGGTAGTATTAAAAACTATAATAGACATTGTGTTCCCTGTGCACAGAGAATATGCACTCTTTGTGCTGTAACACAACATATGCACTCTAGAAATTTACAAAAGAAATAACTTGACATTTTAATAATAAAGATACCAACTATTCCCCTCCAAGCCTCTATGCAGACAGAGGAAATAGTGACTATTGATAAGAGGTAAGTAATTTCCTCTAGATTCCTATTCATAAACTCCTTATGAATGTTAACACCGTAGGTCTTGCATATGATTGAAATTAAGATTTCTGCCTGGCAATACCTGCATTCCTGTGATGCTTGGCCTACAAAGGCTTTCAAATTTTTTAATTGTTTGCATAGAAGAAGATTCACTTTATTGTGAGCCATGGCAGCTTGGCAGGCAGATAAAGCTTTACTCGAGACTTGTGTGTTAACTCCTTTAGAGTTTTGATCTCCCTGTTCATTCACTTTTTAAATAGCAGACAGAATAGTGGATCAGATAGAAATAGGATGTAACTGCAAATTATGCATCTGTCATGCTTACTGCCTAGTGGTAATCTTCTTTTGACTTTCAAAAGAGTGAGATGGGGCTCTTTCAATATTACAAAACGTAGAAAAGTAAAATACAAGTTCTGCTTAGTGGTGGCATTGAGAAATTATGGTTATTGAAAAACAGTAAATAACAACAACCAAAAGATCCCTACCTAATGAATTGGACTTCCATGAACTAAAGGTCAAATCCTGGGCAATACCCTATGAAGAAATACTTCATAGATAGGGTTAGTGTATTCATGTGGGTTTTGTCAAAACAATTATTAAAATATGCACTTTTCAATGGGTATTAAACTTCTCCAGTCAATAGGACCACATGCAAATGAATTATTTTTATGTAATTACTTTCATGTTCTGTAGTGACACCCTGACTGTGCAAAAATTAAGCCTCAGAACATCATGATGCCATTTTCATTACTCGCTTAGGTTTCTCCCACCAAGGGATACCCATCCTATAGTTAGTATGGATAGTTGCCCTGCGGCAAATATCCACACTCCTGACCACAATGCATGAGCTCAAACTCTACATTCTGATGTGCCCTCAGGCCTTCAGTTGTCTTCCCAGGATTCTCCACATCTTTGAAAATTGCATCCTGAGACCAACAGCAACTTAACTGACTCTGTCTGAGTCTGAGTCTTTGATTATTTTATAGCCAAATAAAAAGGACACCAAAAACTGACCTGTCTATCAGCCTTTCACTGGGTATGTATGCACATGGTATCTGGCAGCCCAAAAGGGCCGTGTATCAAACAAGTACCTGTTTTGCCAAGGAGCCAGGCCAGAGCACTCCAGAGGTATTATGTCCTGCTTACATCATTTTCCTGGCTATAACTGCTGCGATGTACTGGAGAATTCTTCCCCCACTGAGAAGATTCCAAGTCATCAGAGGTCACCAAGATTTAGAAATACAGCACACAGGACAGGACACACAACATTGGATGCAATATTCTTGGGTTCACGTGAGGAGGTAGGGAGATAGTGGGAGAACAGAACCAAGGCCAAGGTTCTCTTCCCAAGTCACACAGACAGCAGATTAGTTACATGTCAGCAAGTCACACCATTTTTAATCCTCCCAAAATCTTTGTTGCTGTTCAAGACAAAAAGATTTTCATTCACCACACTTTACTCACTTTACAAAGAATGAGTTCTGACATCCCTGCTTCAAGGAACAGCACCCTGAGTACTTTTCTGTGTTCTTGGTTAATCTGGAAGGCAAGTACATCCCTTTTCACATAGGACCCTGTCTTTAGCACACCCTGTAATGTTTTGAAACATTTGAGTTGGATGAGGAGCAGCACCTCAGCTGTCAAAGCCCTAAACTGAAAGCTCCATCAAAGACAAGCAATGCTAAGAATCCTCTGCTAGGGTGGACTTCCATGGAAGCAGGCTAGGTTAATAGTCACACATACATATATTTATATCTATCAATATGTGTTCATGTATGTCCTCTTTATATGTTGATCCAAAGAAATATTGATCTTTACTCACAGGAACCTATGCTCTGTCCTCCCTGGCAGATCTCTGAATCAAAATTTGTTACTACCTGTCCAAGCAATCCTGCATAGTAACCTGGATTAAAAAAATACAAGGCAGTCCACTTTCTAAGAAAATCCTTGATTAAAAAAACAGCACATGAAAACACATTCTTTAAGATATACAGCCTTCCTTACCAGCCTTTGCATTCACCTGCCATGTGCTTCCAGCACTCAACATTTGAGCCACTTCAAGATTCACCCTGTGCTTGAGACACCTTAACAGACACACACTCCTTTTCTCACACGCCTGTGCCCAGGAGAACAACCGCTTGATTTGATAGGATTCTCTTGGACGTCTTAAGTTGTGGTAAGGGTCTCTCCTCCCTCATACATCAGTGAAAGAGAAGATAAATCTAAGGTGTCACAAAGCACCCACATATGGCTGCATAGATAGTAACAGATGGTTCTCCAGGAAGAGCAAGGAGGAGAAAGGGTGTCTTGTTCTGAAACAAGACAGAAGCAAGGCCAAACCAAATATGTGCATACCCAGTAATCTTTCACAAATTATGATCTTGATTTTTTAATCCCTTCAAATGGCAGAGGAATGGCCATAACCCAGGACACTGATTCAAAGAATGTGAAGCAGCAACTGAGACTGGGATAAGCACAGAAGCAGAAGTGTAACAGCCATCATCACACAGAACTTTCTTAGTAACACAGGAAAGCTTTACTCCTGGACCAAGTATGTAATGTATTTTTCCAGATGTCACTCTCATTTTGTCTTCTGAATGAGTATTTATGCTAAAGCAAACAGAATAACATGGGACTTTGTACAAATATGCAGACATGAAATGGATTCAATCCCCACACATCTCCTGCTGTACCAAATCAAACCACTTTGTCTATGCATTCCTGCAAGCCCTTGGAAAGGATCAGAGGAACCATGTGGAGGGAGCTGGGCAGGCTTCACAGCAAGAGGGTGCAGCTGAACTCCTGGCTGAATTTTGCTTCAGCATGGGCACTGACTGGCAGTGGATAGCTCTGGTACCTGCTTAAATAAAGCTAGAAATTGTTCCACTGGTTGACATGTGAGGTGGGAAGAGGCAGGACCAAGCTGAAGCAGCCACAGCCTGTGTTGTAACGGTGGGAAGTCAAAGTAATGCCATTCATGCTTATGCATCTTGCACTGGTCACCACTGTAAATGTCAGATGTCAACATTTCCAAGAACTGATAGACAAAACTGAGCTACATTTTTCTCAACATTTGGGTTACTATCACCAGCAAAATCATGTAGAGCAGAGAGACTCATTTTCTGTCCCAACCAAGAACCCCAGACACTACTTGTACAACTGTGGGAATAAAGTAAACTCTAGCTGCACCAGATGGGAGAATCTCAGATGAGACTCTGAATGCTGTAACCAAGGTCACTTCTCATTATCTCCTTCCAAGTAATGGACAATCCTCTTTTTCCAGAACTGAGCTGGGTTATTTTTCAATATGGACCTGAGATTACATTAGAAAATTAATAGCTAAACAAAGCTCTGACCAAAAAGCAAGTTAGATAGGCCTCTTACTTAACTTTCACCAATGTGTAATGGTAGTGGGGTTACACAGGGCTTCATCCTCTGCCCTGTGCTCTTCAACATCTTTATAAATGACTCAGGCACAGGCCCGGAAGGGACACAAAATTCACAGATAACACAAATGTAGAGGAGTGTCGATGCCTCAAAAGCAGGGAGGCCCTGCAGAGAGACCTCAACAAATTACAGAACAGGGCAATCACCAACTGTATGAAATTTAACACAGAAAGTGTCAGATTTTGCACCTGGGATGGGGCAGCCCTGGATATAAGGACAGACTGGAGAATGAGAGGCTGGAGAGCAGTGCCACAGAAAGGGACCTGGGGATCCTGGTCAGTGGCAAGTTGAACACGATTCAGCAGTGCCCTGGCAGCCAGGAGGGCCACCCGTGTCCTGGGGGCATCAGGCACAGCATCGACAACTGGGCAAGGGAGGGGATTGTCCTGCTCTACTCTGAGCTGGGGTGGCCTCACCTCAAATGCTCAGGGCAGTTTGAGGCGCCGCAATATAAAAAAGAAGATTAAACTGTTGGACAGTGGCCAAAAGAGTGAGACAAGAATGGTAAAAGGCCTTGAGGAAAAACCACATGAGGAGTGGCAGAGGTCACTGGGTCTGTTCAGCCTGGAGAAAGAGACTGAGGGGAGACCTCAGTGCAGTTACAACTTCCTCGTGAGGGGAAAAGGAGAGGCAGGCACTGAATTCTTCTCTGTGGCAACCAATGACAGGACTAGTGAGGGAATGGCCTGAAGTTGTGCCAGGAGATGTTTAGGTTAGATATTAAAAAAAGGGTTTTCACCCAGAGGATGGTTGGGTACTGGAACCCCCAAGGAACTGGTCACAGCAGGAAGCCTGACAGAGTTCAAGAGGCATCCACACCATGCTCTTGGGCACATGCATCTTGGGGATGGTCCTGTGCAGGGTAGGAGTTGGACTCGATGATTCTTGTGGATCCCTTCCAACTCAGCCTATTCTGTGATTCTGTGATATGCCTCTATTCAGCAGAGGATGGAAGCAAATATTTTTCTACATGAAGAGTCCCACTGCAACCTGTGTTACATATTCAGAGTTTAGAATATGTTTTGTTTTTTCACTTGACTGGCACTAACAGAGTTTCCATATCAGAAAAAAAAAGTGACATCAAGTAATTCCTCTTTCATTTCCCTTTTCAACAGTGAAAAATTTACTAACACTAAAACTCTGCCTGGATATATTTGCAACAATACAATGGACAAGTGCAAATATCCTTTGGTTTATCTGCTATTATCTTCAAAATAATACAGAAAGCACATAAGTAATGTGTAAAAACTTGCAAAGAGCTCAGCCCAGCTATTCACCTTAGGTCAAACACAGCAAAACATTTTGGCTTCTAAAGCTTGTTGCACGGTTCTGCTAATACTAAGAAAAGAGATTGTTTACCATTCTTCTGCAAGGCTTCTCTCATTGACAATGAACTATGAATAGATTTCTGAGGTATTGGATTTGTTTGGTGATTTTAAATCCTTTTCAGAGTCATATTTCTCTGTTCACATCCTTTTATTACAGATGAGTTAGTTGCAAAAGCACATAATATCCCAAAACATCAATCTGAGATGGCATAATGAGAGCAGGATTCATGGGGTGTTTTTTTGATTTTTTTTTAATCAATTACTGACAGATCAATACTTTTGATACTATTTCTGCCTCCCAGTTTTATTATTTCATAAGGTCTGCAACTTCAATTAAAGATTAAATATGTTGAGTTATCATACCATTAATTGTTCTGAACTGGTGAATTGTTGCTGGTTATATATGAATGTCCTTGTTTATGACAAATAGGACAATTGCCTCCCGCAGAGGCACTGTAGCTGCAGTGTGATGTCCGACTGAGCATCCAGCATTACTGCTGGGAGTAATACTGCATTTGCTGGGAGTCTGTGTGGTTAGTGTGACTTGCAGGCAAGTGCTCTGCACCTCCAACTTCCCCACCACTGTCCTCATGGTTAGTCAGCCAGACAAGTGATGCAGCTGTTTGGACATGAGCATCTAAAAGCAGCCCAAGATAGGCAGCACTTTCCACTCCTCTGCACTTCTGATTTAGCTTTGTCGTGAGGTCCCTTGGTTTGTTTTTTGGGGATTTTTTGAGTTGTTTTTCTTTTTGGGGGGAGGGGGGTGGTGGGAAGAGTTGAAATCTTTGTTTGTAGGGGTTTGGGACATTTTAAAAAGCTCTGAAATCTTTCTATGTGGAAAAATCTGTTAAACCTGTCTAGAAGTAGTGCGGGAAAATGTCCAGTTATTTCATTGATGGGCTTTAGATCAGACTACACCTAGCAAATACTATAGGCAAATATTACACTTTTCTTCACATATTTGCTGCTTTTTATAAAATATTGAGAGTACATTTCATAACCCCTAGGGCTCTCTCCTGCTAGTACTTTTCCTCAAAAAAGATGGCATAAAAAGGTAAAAGGAAAAATAAATCAACATAAAACCCTCAAGCTTTACTTCTCCAAAACATGTAGTAATCTTGGTTATAGTCAGCACATATTCTTAGATCTCATTGAGCTCAACAGGAGACTTCTTTTAAACACATCCATTCTGAAAAACATTCCCTCTTGGTCAATAAACTAAAGAACCATTTCCTTTAGGCTCCCAGGCTTGCTTTCACTTCAAGCTGAGTTTTGCTGTGAATAATACAAATAAACACTGACCTCATATCCCTTTAGCCTAGAAATTTAGCCTAGAAATACCTTTGCAAGCAAAGGTTAAGTAGGCAACAGGAGAACAAGGCAATTTCTGGAAGATAAATCTATACTCCTGTGCTTCAGTCATAATATTCATCTTGTTCATTTATGCTGAGGCACAGGATAGAATTCAACAATGTATCTGGAGGGTCAAACGCAGAGATTTTCTTTGCCAGTATGTGAGTAATTTCCAAGATTAAGACAATTAGGTTTGTGCACAGTTACCCACCCATGCTAACAGTTCACCTAAGAGGAGGGTGCTCTTTCTTTGCTTAAATACTTTGATTTCCTAACTGAGCTGCATATGTTCAGGACTAGGGATACTTCCTGCTCCTGTAGCTCCAAAGACAGCCTAGCCAAGTACCGAAGTTGTCTGCATCTGGCTATGCAGTTATAAGAGCCCCAAGTAGGTTCTATACAATAACTTTTTACAAAGATCTACTTCATGAAAGGTACTTAGTTCCCCAGCACCAGCCATTGGGACAACGCCTTCAGTTCCTAACTAAAGAACCTATATGAAATCCCACCACAGAAAACTAAGAATATATTTGTAAAAATTTAATCCACAGTATCTTTGCTTAATACTTCAAGTTATATCTTTTTTGAGATCCATGGATATCTAGGGGGAGTCTGGGAAGTGTGTTCCATCAAATAAATTCTGTTGCTGTAAAGTGTTTGTAGAGTCTAACAGGGGTTAGTTTTTACCGGTTCCTCTCAAATCTGTTGAGATAATCTCGTGGTAGCGTACTCAGTGTGTTCCACAGGATACAGAAACAAACTTATGGCCAAATCACTTAATCTAGTGTCCTGATCCTGCCTATGGCTGATATCAGGTGTTTCTAATGAAACTCTAAATAATGCAGCACATAAATATTTAAGAAAAATATATTGTTCACATTCTGGAGAAAGAAAATCTACTGTTTCTACTGAGAAAATGCAGAATAAACTGCATGTAGGAAAGTCTCATACCAGGATTAAGAATGTAAGGGTTTGTTTCTGTTTCAAAGCTTAACAGTTTACACACTTTCAGAACTGTCTGCTAGCCAAGAGAGGAAGCAATAACAGAAGGTATGCATAATCACATATGGCCAGATCAGGGGAGTCATCCGGACTTAATACTGGCTGAAGCTCTGGCCAAGAAATGTTCCAGATATCCAGAGAGAAGTCTGTGGACACTTGGGCAGTCTGCATTGTGGCAAACAAACTTCACACTTACCCTAGACCTTGCTCTGTCAAAATTGGAAAAATTCTATTTAATTAAAACTCTGTTTTTATCCATCCCCACCTCTAAACAGCATGCACAGTACCTTCTATTTGTTTTCAATTTTAGAAGAATGCAGTTTATGCCAAGCCTGCCACAAAGATGATCTGAGAGAATTGTGTGAGATAAGCACATAAAAGTTTAAAGTAAATATATCAGAGAGCCCTTGAACTCCTTTGCTAGTCATTCCTACTATCTTTTATAATATTCAGTCTTGTTACAAGACTGCGATACAAGATGTCCCAGCACTCTAAAATCTTCTCATTTAATACACAGACATTCAGTAAATAAATCTGCAATGAAGTCCTTAAAGGTTTATTTCTTACTTTTTAGCAGCTAGGCATAAAATGTTGGGCTACAAAGTGCTTACAGATTAGATTACTGGAAGGGAATGGAATGCATTGTTATCTACTGAACCAATGATGGGTCAAATGGCACTTTGAATTCTTATGGTGAATATGCCTGCAACCTTCACATAGCCCACTGACAGAAAGCAATTTTGTTTACATTTTTAAATCCACATAAAGGTGAAAGATGTACCACTACAAAATGAAACATTAAATTTTTTGTCACAAGGCATAACTGAGATCCCCCAAGGGCACATATAGTCTGAAATGAAGCAAGACTTTCTTAATCCTGCTACCAGTACATTTCACCCGAACCTTGTAGTACTGGTGATCTATTTTTGCTTGCCAGTCAAAAAATCTCCTAATTTTAAGATGGAGAAATAAGAAATAATGAGAGACTGCTTCTTTGTCCCTTAACTGTTCTGCACAAACAGATCATTAATTATGTTTGAGCTACTATAACAAGCTAGTTTCATCTGTACAGATAAAAAGGTCTACTCATAAAGAGATGACAGCTTGAAAAAGCCTTATTCAAAATGAAATATATCACATCCTCCAGGGCGAACAGCACTATAATGTCTATACTTTTAGAACAGAGTCTTTAGGAAATAATTAAAGCTATGTATAATTGGATACAATCTGTGTGTTAAAACACTTAAAGAACAGCATTTTTTTATATGTATACCAAATGTGTGCCTGTCACTTTCAATTTTTTCCAAAATGTATGTTTCAAAATCTATCCATTACACCACAGTATTCCCTCTGCACTTTCTAAGAACCTCATGATGAAAAAGTTATTACTAAAATTATTGTTTGTAAGCACCATAGAGTGGGTAGTGTTACAAAGAAATTATAACATTACCCACTAGTGCATTCTTCTAACCATTCTGTTCAACCATGAAGCTACTCCAAAGTACAATATTAAAAAAAGGGCAACAGTTATTCACAGAATAACACCATACTGCAAAGTACTGTCACACAGAGCACCTAGGAGGATACATATGTTTATAAACTATAGATGGTTCTGGTAGCAATGGCTGTGATTAAGGCTTTCTGAAACTTCCTGGAATATGACACTTTTTTTCAGTTGCTTATAAGTTTTCTGAACTCCAATTACTTGGAGCAAAATTTTTCCCTGCAAGGTATCTACCTGAGTATTTAGATAGTCTTTGTGGAAAGATTAACACAAAATGGTTTAGAGTACAAGGTTACAGGAAAATATCCCTGGCTCTGAAAAAAAAAAAAATAAAATTAAAAACAAAAAGAAAATAAAATTTTTTTTGAGACGTAATAATGCTGTATTTCTGGAGAACGAAAAACCTTTAAAATGTGTTAGGGCATGGTCTTTTTGTCAGGCATATCATTTTTATGATTTCTAGAATGCCCATTCAAAGACAGGCTAGTTTTTTGAGTGTTTTCAATATCAAGCCTTGACTACTTACCAGAATCATCTCAGTTTCTACACCTAAAAATCATTAGTATTCTTTAGGTGTTTTAACATTCAGGGCTGTTTCACAGAATGACCTCTACAGGTATCAGCTCTAGAAAACAGAGTTTGCTTTCTTCAGCCCATAGAGCTAGTTGCACCAAGCAAGAACACCCCTTCAATCCTTGCTCTATATATCCTAGACCAACAAAATAAGATGCTGGGGCCAAAGTCTCCTATCCTTTCCTCACAGCTCCTGCAGGTGCACTGAGAATGAAAAAGCAGATACAGAAAGCTTGCAATCCAGTAATTTGTTACACGTTTTTATGCATGGATGATAGAAACAAATAATCAAACAAAGGAAATTATAAGCTTCAAAATAATCTATGGGGAGTGAGGATAGTGATCTGCAAATTAGTAACTTGATGCAAGCTAACAATATGCATCCATAGGTAACCATGGGTACTGCTCTTCAGGAAAAAAAAATAAAACTTTCAGGATCTTGGGCACATAAACAGGTTTCTAGAAGCAATTAGTTACTAATTAGTTACTGTGTTATGACAGATGGACAGGGTTTCTTAAAATGTAAGATGAGAACTGGACTCCTATGAGCTGTGAAGATAATGGAGGTTCAGCAAGCAGATAAAATTCAGGACTGCTTATGCTTACTGTTAACAACCTTGGAAGATCCTTCAGGCTTGATCCAGAAGGTGCCTATAATTACTACAGTGGAAGGCTTACTCTCCTTGTCCAAGGGACCTGTTAAAGTTCATAACGTGGAATTAGCTCTGCCCACATATTTCTGTTGGGAAATGTTTCCTAAAACATAATTCATAAAAGCTACTAAACTGTCCAAACTAAGCAACCAGAGAAAGAAAAGGAATTAACTTAAACACTTTCTGACATTTCTGAAGCATTAATGCTCCTAGAATTAGGTACCTTATTTTGCTTTTACTAGTATGTCCAATGAATAGAATTGGCAAAGCAACATATTTTCAACTTTCCAGTTCAAGAATTTCTTACACAAGATAATAAAGCCTTTTTTTTCTGATATAGGGCTCTCAAAATCTGAAGTGCTTCCATTATGAGTGAACTCAAATACATAAGGCAAAAGAGCAAGAGAGAGAGAGACTTAATTACACAAATGTCTCAGAATCTACCTACAATGAGATCCTGTTTCAGATTAAAGTAGTCTCTGACTGTATTAAACCAAGCAGAATAAAATGAACAAGAAGAATCAAGAAAATTTCACAGATTATTCCACCAGGCAGTGGTTAAAGCAATTACCTCTATTTGTAAGTCTTGGATTCACATTTCCTGAAGAAGTAAAGAAACTGAATCTCTTAAATCCCTAACAGAAGCTTCAAACACTGAGCTGATAAGAAAAATATGAACAAGAGACAGAGAAAATGATAGTAGAAAAGTCCTGTGACCCTATCAAATATTTTGTAAGTCTAGGGTGTTACATACCCAGCTAGAACTGCTTTGTGATGGTCAGCATTCTCTTTTTTGGTTTGGAGCTTTTTTGGGAGTTTTCATGGTTTGGGTTTTTTTTGTTCGTTGGTGCTTTTGTTTGTTTTGGTTTTTTGTTTTCATGTGCTTATGTGAGTAACAGAATCAATACTAGAGAAGTTATGGTATTTTAGGCTGAAGTGGTGGCATTTAAGTTAAATAACTCAGAAGTATATCACAGCTGGCACTAATTCTGTTGTGATAGCTGAATGTGGGGTGCAGTCATTCATTTGGGACCAAAGCTTTGCTCTATGTTGTTAGTTTCTTACAACTGACTAATAGAATGCTTGAAAGTGTGAATGCAGCTGATAGTTGAGCCTGGGACGGTCAGCTCTGACTTATACCAGTCATGGAAAAGGTACTCTTCAGTGAGGACATACACACTGAAAAACATCCAAATAATATATCCAGACTGTCATGAGACAGAGCTTAAGTGCATGGTTGATGTGAATTAATTATGGAGTAATATAAAGTAGTTAAAGAATTAAAGCTAAAAGTTTTGATACAAGAGGAAAAAAAAAACTATTACATGTAAGAGTAACTTTCTGCACAGTCACTTTTTTGGACATTTGAGAAAGCTTTTTTCTGTGTTCAATTGCAGTAAAATTGTATGAGGAAAATAAATCCCTAGGTGAGAAGCTCAGCATTGAACCAAGCCTGACTGAACTCAGAGTTTCAGGTTTGTGGATAACACTGACACAGACACCAACAATGCAAGATGTAAACAATTCTCTAAGTAGTCAAGAATGAAATAGATGTCCTGGCTCAAAGATGGAGAGAGACTCTTGCAAAAACAGACATTAAAGCTACGTTATTGGGACAGGATGAATCTTTATTCAGATTCCGGGGATTTTGAGATTTTATGTTGATTTCTAAGAAGGAATTTGTGCTGGGATTGCCTTTTCATTATTGTACTATTCTATGCAACTACAGTGACTCATTCATATTTTAGAACCAACAGTATTCCATTAAAGACTAACCTCCTGTTTCTTCAGGCATGAGGGGTAATAATATGCATTTCCTACCATTCCCAATGAGTCTTCTAGCAAAAGCAGAGGTCACTTTTATGCTGATGTTTCTGCTAAGAATTCTCTGCCTAAGCAGTGATACATTTAGCATTCTTAAGTAACTTGAAATTACTTTCACTGTCAAAGAAAAGTATCTCAATTGAAAAAAAAATAGTTGAGATCATTTTCTGTCAGGTTATCTTTATGGCAGCTTTTGTTTCCTAAATACATACTCAGAAGGCATTGGAAACTAGGATAAATTCATCAATGTAATTTCAGTTGTGTAGATTTTCCATCCCCACTGGGCATATTTATTGGAATTTTACTGTAGCTGGTCACATTATTAATAGCAAACAATTTATTTGATTAATTTACCCTATACTTCTGTTCATTAAAAAGCTTCTCCCATTTTGATTTCTGCTTATTTTATTCATAAGCACTCAGTGAATTTTTCCAGCATATTTTAGTCTGGAGTTTGTTTGGAAGCTCTTTGCTTCATCTAATCACAATGATTACTTCTTTGCTGGAGATGATGTGACATGAAATCTTCAGTTAGTATTGTCTTTGTTCCCCTAACTGACTTTGCCACTGTAAGTGCGGTATCAGGAACACTTCTGACATGAATAGTGAACATCTAGTATCATATTTGAAGCACTGACTTACCAAGGGATGCACAAATCCATAAGAAAACAACCTTTCTCTAAACATTCATCAGACAAAACACGTTTACACAGGGACACATTGAAAAATTAATAAAAAAAACATGAGAATACAGAAAATTGAAATCTTTGGAGAAGCAAGAACATTTATAGATGGATCCTCAACTATTATCCCAACTTATTTCAAGCCAGTCCCTTGTTGTCTTATATTTTCCCAACACAGAATGATCCTTATCCATTCTGATCATCAATTGATCAGCTCCAGTTAAATCAAGGCCAAAAAAGGCCCATAGGAGTTGTAAGTAGTCCATGAAATGAGAATTTTAGCATGTACGAGCAATGAGTTTGCTGTTTTTATAAATGTTATTAGTGTAACTCCACTGGTAGTAATTTCCTCTAAGCATGTTGAGGACAGAATTGTTCCAAACATCTCTAGTCTTTGAGAACCTAACAAAAAGACAGATCACAAAAATCAATAATGCAAGGTGGACTTTGCTCAAAGAGGACTAAATGAAATATCATTCTAACTCCATCTAACTTCTCCATTATTACACAAAACTGAGGTATAAAAAACCTCCCATAGAATCTCCCTAGAACCACCACATTCCCACAGACTAACTACTGTTCTTGATGCATATATGCCTCTCATTGCCTGAGATGTTTTATAGGTCAAGTGGTTAAAAACTTTCCACTAGCAATGGAAATGTAGGTACAAATTTAGACAGTGTAAAACACCTGAACAAAATTGAGTCAGGGACCTGCCCAGGAAGATGAATTTTAGCCTGAATCAAGAGGCTAACGAAGTCACAGCTCCACCTGTTGAGCTAAAGCAAATCATCCACCTGTAGCAGCTGGCAGCACAGAGCACAGGTTTGGTTTTGTGCCAGACGTAGATGACTAACACTGTGCTGCTTGGATAAAGTAAAACATCAAAGTTTAGGGACAAACCATGCAGTCATTACTCTAGGTGAAGGAGTACTGCAGCCATGAGAGTCCCTTCTGCCAGAGAACAAAAGGAGTCGGATCTGCAGGAAGGGTCTCATGGGAGACCAAAGACAGGATGACATTCTTCTGGGTAAATTTACTAAAGAATAAAAGGATGACAGAAACAATGGTAGAAATACGTGTATAGAGTCTGCTCAGCTCTTTTTGACTTCACAGAAGACTAAGTTGCTCAGACCAGAGGCTATGAATACCACATACCCATATATACATGCTCTTTCACAGTCATTAGAAATGCTTACTACCTCTTTCCTGTGTGAGCTATCAATAGCTAGTTCTTACAAAGAAAATCAAGCTAAAATGTAATTAAATATCTTTCCCAACCACCTTATAAAAAATGGAAATATTTGTCAAGCTAAAGACCCCATTTTACAGCCAAAGAAATCGATGGCAAAGTTCTTCTGAGCCTGAGTGGTTTTGAATCAACATGCAAGTTTCTCATGGAAGAATAAATAATGCTACATTTTTTGCTTTACATGGTCATTGTTCCAGTACATTTTTCTTCTGAAAGAAAAAAAAAAAGAATCTGCAGTAGTGTGCAAAACACGTACATCAATAGTGCAGTTAGACTTCAACTTTAGACCTCAAATGTAGTTCTGCAAAATGGCCACACATGGCTTTCTGAGATATGCTACCATTTGTGTCTCTTTGTAGTTCTAGACAGTAGTAAGGGTGCTGTCTGAATGCTTCAAAAACATATTTACAACAAGAAAAAAAAAAGACACACGAACTATCTATTTGAAAATCCTAACTTTAGTTTAATTTCATAGATAAAGGTATTTTTGTAGACTATTTCTTCAGAAGCTGGAGCAGTAATCAGAATGAGTCACAAATCATGACTCAAAAATTACAATTATTTCAAAAAATAATAATTATCTCATAATTGTAAGATTTCTATCATTAATTATTATCCAATAATAATAAAGACAATCTTTTTAGGATAAGAGATAGTATCAAGTGTACTACTTTGTTATAGAAAAATATTGTAATAGATTCTATATGGTCTAGAGGTAAATTCAGGAGATTCTTGGCAAAAACATTACTCTGTAATATTTTTGAAGACATGGATGTGTTATCTTTTCCTCCATGGAAGAAGTTTTATATCCCAAAAAAAAAAGAAATGCCAAAACCATACTGCATTCACTTTCTCCTAGTTCAGTAAAGCACTGAAGCATATGTGAGCAAGTGTTCTAACTTCAGTTGAGATTGTTTTTTGCTTCTAAAATGTAGTTGCAAGCTATTGGCCTTCACTCTGAAGTGTCTGCTACAACACTGCAATTTCAGAATATCTTATAAATTGTGGAGAACAAAAACAGCACCTCCTCTAATGTACTTAGTCATGCATTTCCATATTCATTTGAGTTGTGTTACACTGGAAGACTGAACCATATAATTACAATCTGCTAATCCATACAATAACTTTTCCAAGACTCACAGTCTGCTCTAGCTAGCAAATATTCAGCATATTTAAGAGCCAAATACAAGCTACATTCCAACACATTTGTAATCCTGTGGGATGGTACCTTACAGCAATGACTTGTGCTAGCACAGAGAGCAGAGCTGCTCACTGAGGAAAGAGACAAACAGCAAGAGGTCCCACTGAGCCAGCACAGACAGAAGCTGAAGATAGTGATGAGGATTCACGCATAGCACAGTCTTGTCAAGGACCAGATAATATCATTTTTTACCCACTCTGAGTGACCACTCCCAGATGTGATTCCACTGAAGCTATCGATGCACTTCCCTCTGCTTGCAACATGTACTACACTGCCACCTGCTACAAGCAAGCCAGCTAAGCAAATGTGATGGTTTGTGGAAGCAGGAAGAAACAAGCAGGAATAAAAATGTGGACATTGTCAAGTAATATCCATTGCAGATGAAGGTAGCAGGATGGAGCCCATCTTTTTAAATGGTGAAGGTTTTCATGTACTATTTATTATGCACATCTTTTATGTCACATTTCTGTAGTCTTTCTTATCTTCCTGATTCTTAAAGATCTGTTCACTCAGCAATTGTCCTCCACAGAGCTACAGTATTATGGCCACATATTACCTATCAATATTTCTCACAAAATCTTCTCAAGGTGCAAAGCCTTCCCCACATAAACATTAAGGAAAATCTCTATATGAGTATTTGCAGTAAGTGACTGCAGAAATTATTCTAAATTAAAGTCAAATTACAAACTAACATTCTGATTTTAAGCACACCAATATTTTACAATACTGTTATTGACAGTGCAATAAGCATGAGGACACAGTTTTAACAATATTCCTACTTTAAGTAGATAAGAGATAGCTCTTCTTTTGCAAGACCTCAAATGCTCTGCATGTGAATGCAAATACAAAAATAAGTCCATTAATTTTATGTAAGCAGTTTTATATACCTGAAGGCCTACAACAACATTTCTTGACAAAATAGCCTAGCAGAAGGACTATTTTTCTAAAGTTCAATCAAGAATAGCTTATAAAAATGACTGTACAGATAAATATTATGGTACAGGTGGTCTGAACTACACATAACAGAAATTCCATTAGCTAATATTTTTTAAGAGCTGCCAATTACACTTTAAATTTGAAGTGGTATCTGAATAGTGACAAGCAATTCTCGGAAACAGAAATTGTCTACTTAATCTTCAACATAAACAGAATCTGTTCTCCTCACACAAGTAAACAAACCATCGATTTACATGGAATCCTCTCTTGTATTACACTGCAGGATCAGGGCATAAGATCTGCAGCAGGGGAGCCTTTGTTTGTCCATAGTGCTCTCAATACATGGCCAGAATGTTTCTATTTTTACTTTTACCCAGTAGCTCACATGCACCTCTAAAACAAGTGCAGGAAATATTGTGCCAGCTGAAAGTTAACTCACACATAATGCAAGGCTGACATAGGGCAGAGGAAGGGGAAAGAGGATCATAAAACACACTGGTCACCAATCATTGGTAATGCTACTTCTGTTATTTCAAAACATGTTCCAGCTAGGCAGGTAAGCACATTTTAATTTTCAGCTGAGGATATGTACTGATTAAATTCAAGTGACTCTCTACTTTTCTTTCTAAATAAATAAATATAATTCTAATGTCTCATATATTACTGTAATATTAATAATTAATATTATATATATATATATATATATATAGTATCTGTTATAATTTAATTACATGCCTTTCCAAGAACTAAGGTTATTAGATCACTTCTTTTCTACTATTATTTTGGCTGTCAGCTCTGTTTCTAAAAAAAGTCTGCTGCACAGCTATCACCAAATTTTAAGTAAATATGCAAAGAAATAACATAGACATATGTGATTTATCAGTTTTCAAAAGCCCAGCAAAATAAGAGCATTCACAAGTGGTCTTGTGCACACAATAACCAGGTTACCCACACAACAAAACAACCAGGCTCTTTGTTCTTTTAGGTTTTGTGTCAAGTCTAGGTTAGAAGATGAAATTTGAGGAAAAGAGGTCACTAATATCATAATCATTTGATAGGCCTAATTTCTCCCCCTTCGAGAGCCTTCAGATTTGGAAAAAGTAGATCATATTTGCATGCACTGGTCAACCTGTCATGAAATTGATCAAACGGATTAACAGGAGAGGTGATAATAGAGAGGACATTGGCAAAACTAACTTGTGCATGGACAGGACAGAGACCAGCTAGTGGATAAAACTTTTTTGAGCAGATACAGAGGGCAAGGAAGAAAATATTACTAAATCTCTCCTTGGGGAGGAAAAGACAAAGCAGCAGGAGAGATGATGCAGTGTGCAAGGCAGATGAACGTCCCTGAGACATTTGTCACTGGCTGGACGACGAGACATTGACATTAATGAGGGTGGCATTTGGAAGATAAAAGCAGTATCTCTGCAGCAGACAATGCAGTTGTGAGACACCACGCACAGGGATATGGTGTAATCAAAAGGGACTGGAGAATGTTCACATCCAGCAAAAGCATCACAATCACTACTGGTATTCATGGGAGAATATGGATCAGGAATAAATGCCTTATAGTTTTGTTTGGAAGGCTGGTGGAGACTGTGGGCTATTTTACCTCTCAGCCCAGTCAATTCCCATCACATTCCTTTATTGAAGGACTCTTCATCAGTCATTCACTTACACCTGCCTTGCCAAAAGTCACTGTTTCATTGACAAGTGCTTTTCAGGCAGTAGAGCTCTAGAGGATAGCTCTGTTGATAGTAAGTGGGATTTACAGGGGTGGAGGCAGTTGCCTGTGATTATCTCCTCGTGAAAGCAAGTGGAGGGCTGGGAGATACCCTGAGCACTGTCTGCCAGGACACAGGCAATCAATTGACGGCAGCGAGATCTGGCGGCCCCTCACAGGTGCCTCAGAGTGCCACTACTTCCAAAAATGACACCAACTGTGTCTGAGAGACACTCTTGCCCTGACCCATAGGATTTAAAAAGTCATTGTTAATTAGTAACTCCCTGTTCTCATGTCTCAGTGTCAGCCATGTCTCAGACCTCATTTTTTACTGCAGTGCTTTTGGATATCTCTGGTGTCTCTCCAAGAGGAGAGGATGCTATGGTCCTGGGATAGAATGAGACACTCTGGTGAGTGTGAAACTCTGTTTCACCATCATAGTAGCTGAATGGCATCTCAGAACAGCTTTCGTATCCCCAGATTCATTCTACCACCCCTGTTCCACTGCATACTCATGTATTGTCCCTTTGACCAGCTTTTCCTCAGAAAATAAAGCTACCATTTCACCACCGAGAGAAAGAAAGTCAGCAGCAACAAATACATCCATCTGCTGGTCCACCCGTCTCCTTCTTCCTTCAGGAAAACTGGCACAGAGCACCAAGCCCCAAGTCCAGAGGTGGCTGAGGATGAGGTCTAAGCAGCAGCAACCCAAAACCTTGACTTGGCCAGGACGGGGCGCCTGTGAGCGGGCAGCCGGCGGTGCTGCCCTGCCCGGACGCTGTCCGCGGTGCTGCCCTTCCCGGGCGCTGTCCGCGGTGCTGCCCTGCCCGGGCGCTGTCCGCGGTGCTGCCCTTCCCGGGCGCTGTCCGCGGTGCTGCCCTTCCCGGGCGCTGCCCGCGGTGCTGCCCGGCCCGGGCGCTGCCCGCGGTGCTGCCCGGCCCGGGCGCTGTCCGCGGTGCTGCCCTGCCCGGGCGCTCTCCAGGGTGCTGCCGCACGGCACTGCCGGCCCGGCCGAGGGGACAGCGCCAGCCCCGGCCTGGCTCCGAGCGGGACACTGAGCGCCAGCCCTCGCTCGGCCCCGTTGCCAGAGCTTGCCCGCTCTCCCCGCAGTGCCTGCACTCGCCGTCCGCGGCTCGAAACACCCAGCATCTCCGACAGAGGGGGAAAAAACACTTTAAATAAATAAATAAATAAATAAATAACACTTAGACTAATCATACTCTGAAGAAAGTTTCAGACGCGGATCCAGCAACAAAAGGGAAATAGGAAGCCAGACAAACACGATATGCTCGAAGGACAAGCTCTTTCTCCTTCCTTATTAATGCTTCATGCAAAGACTGCAGCCCTACATGTGAAAGTAACCATGTTCCCGTCCTACTGCAGTTTTGAGATCCTCCCTATTGTCCTTCAATACTGTCTCTCTGCTTTGATACCAAAAAATTGAAAGAGTATGGCAAAGCGATAGAAGAAATCTGACTGAATCAATCATAGTCAAGCCCAGCACAATGGATCATGGGAAAAGAAGCTGTATTCTTGAGTAACGACCGGCGTCACAGTAGTTAAAATAGAACAGAAAAGCCTCTCGAAAAGTCAATTCTTATGTAGATGAGGTGACAAGAGAGATTTTCTCTCCCTTCGAGGGCTCACTGAATTCCTAATTTGTCCCTAGAGGAATGAGGAGGAAAGGGTGGGGATACTGGGATTGCTAGTCGCAAATATTACCGTGATCTGGATTGTTGCCCAGAAATGCACTGAAGATTAGGGGATCCAATGCCATTGTCTCAGCTGAGCTATTTGTCTTGACCTTCGGCTTTGTCCATTCAGGCTGAACAAACTTCCTACAATGAGCGTTGCCTCCGCTGTCTGCCAGCCACACAACTTTGATCTCTCTGGGTCACAGAAAGGGAAAGGGAATGAGAGGCAGTTTCCCCTCCGAAAAAGGGCACTCGCAGAAGTTTATACAACAGCCACAAAAACGTAGTGTTCAACAATAAACTGGGAAATATGCTGTCTTGTTAAACAGGGAGTAGTTTGCACAGCATTGAGAACCCGCCAATATATATCATATCAATAAAAAGGAGCTCTTCGAAAGCTTGCATAGTAATTGAGATTGGAGATCTTTTTTGATATGGGTTGGCATTTCCTCATATCAATCTGACAGAGCCAACTCAGGAAATTGCTGGTAATATTCATCTGGGGAGCACTTTCATTAAACGTAATTCATTCGACTTTCACAATAAATTGAGTGACATCCTTACAGCAGAACCTTTTTATCCTTGATGAAGTTCTTGCCAGCCTTTGGTTTTCCACTTTATTGTCACATTCCTTAAAGCAGAATCGTCAACATGTCAATCTGCCGCATGAAAAAAATGCTAAAGCTGTATTTACAAAGCACCCAGGAGGTGGTTTAATGCTGACTTACAAGAAGAGCGAGCTGGGTGTTAAACTATCTGCTAAATCACATTAAAACTTCACCCAAATCCAGTCGGGAGACCAGAAGCCAATCCTAGGGAGGCTAGGACGGCTCACACATTCATTTTCTCCAAGTGCTGGCTATTCCGAGCAATTGGATTCTTAACCTGCTTCACAGCACTTTCCAAGACGATTAGGAAATGGGTTTTTTGTTAATTAAAATGGCGGTTTAGAGATGCAGGAAAATATTAAAGAGGTTAAAATGGATACCTCTAGGTACCGTACCGACTTGGAAGATTTGTCTAGTCGAAGAAAGGCTGGGATATTGGATTACATTCAGGTACCTCCCCAGTAGGTGAAATCTATTCCAGATTGCTTTCTCCAGCTATATGCTAAATTATAGTAGTGTGTACTAAGCATCAGGAAAAAGAAAGTTCAGTGCCGGGAAACCCCTTCTAAAACTAGCACAGGTCTCTGGTGGTTAGGGAGCAAGGAAACCTGGAAAAGAATACACTATCCTCCGCTTGAAAAAAAAAAAATAAATAAAATCAAGAGCGCAGATAAGTTTTTTTCACCTACACGAGGTCGGGGTCCCGTTGTTATTCCCGTGTCTTACCTTCCGAAAAGGTAATTTTTTTCCCCTTACACCATCGCTACAGCGTCTCTCAAACTCGTTTAGAAAGAGGGAGCAGGAGCTTCTCAAGGCTACGTAAACTCCCCCGCACAAAAAGCCACAACTGTCCCTGCTCGCCAGGCGCTCTCCCCCGCCCTCCCTGCCTTCGACGTCAATTCGAAAATTGAAAGAAATCGCTTGTTTGGGGGAAAAAAAGCAATACTCGAATGCATTCACCACCAAATGCCTCTGAGAAAATACTGTGGGTGGTGATTACGATAGGACAATGCCTCCTGTCTCTTTTGTTTTCTGCCTATAGAGGTGTGGGTTTGTTTGTTGGGCTTTTTTTTCTTACATGACAAAGTAGGACACAGTCAGCAACAATCTTTAAAAAGAAAGAAGGAAAAAAAATCAACTTATCTTCGCTGGCACGTGATATTTCCTCACGTTCACCACAGCTTTCATTAAGCGGGGTGAAATGACCGCAAACAGTGCGACACGCAGCGAAATTAAATGTACACAAACTCTGGAGCCGCTAACCCCCTGTTTACCCCCTCAGCAAATACTGTACCAAGTGTGCCATCGCTGAGGACAATTTTGAACCTCTGTTATTCACAACAATTTTGCAGGGAAGCTCCTCTCGGCTGTCAGAAGGCCTCCAAGCTACAGTGACGGTGTGAAACAGACCTTAAAATCCCAGCCCGGCACGGGGGGAAGGTTAGCAGGCTGTTTCCAAAGCCCCTCTGCCAAAGCCATGGCCGTGTTTAACAAGGTGCCCCGTGAGCCTCGCAGTTCCACTCCTCTGGCAAAGCGCCGCGCAGGAAAGCTCCCCCCGCGGAACAGCCTTCACCGCGGGGCGCAAAACCACCCCTCCCTTTGCTCTTGCTGCTTAAGTTCTGCACAGAGCTGAAGCACTCTGCTGCCCGGCTCCGGTGCGTATCCTAATTAAACCCACCGGTGAACAAACACTTTGCTGGGAGAAGAAGACAAGCCGGGCGGGGGATGAAGTGGGGGAGGGATCCTTGCCCTAGCAGCATGCCACGCAAAATTCCGACTGATTTTAGGTCCGTGCCCGCTGCTCCGCTGTAGGAGCGAGCTCTCCTCGAGCCGGGATGATCCCGGCAAAAGAGGTGCTTGTACCCACTCCGTGTCTCCCCAGAGCGGGCGGGAGCGGAGCCTGTGACCGAGACGGGGGTGGAATCCCGCCTGTGCGAGCCCTCTGCCGCCCGGAGCCCCGCGGCCGGGGCGGGACGGGACGGGACGGGACGGGACGGGACGGGACGGGACGGGACGGGACGGGACGGGCCGAGCGCCCGTCGCCGCCGGGAGCTGCCGGTCACAGCCCGCCGGGCCCCGCCGCACGGAGCGGCTCCGCAGCTGCCGGCACGGAAAAGATCTGCCTCCCTCTTCGGGGCCCTGCTTGACCTGTCCCTCTGAGAAATAATACTCAGGATCCTCGCCGTCCTTCCTAACAGCCCGCGCGTTGTGTAGCCACTTCTACAGCTTGTTGCTTCCATACAGGGGGGAAAAATAAGGAAGAAATTAAAAGAAACAGCCTGGTCTTTTATTGTCCTGTGGTGTCGGACTGGAAGTTCACCGGCAACTAGGCAGGAGGTACAACGAGAAGGTTTCCCTTAAAGGAATGGTGCAAAATTCCAGCGTCCTTATAAACAGAACTGAATTCTATGAGTCTGCGATCTCCGGATGTTATTTCGGTTTTTTTCTTTATTCTTTACGTTCTTCCTCACTGACGATTTTGAGCTCAGCACAGCACTGTTAGTTAAGGAAACATCACCCATTAGAATCAGACTAAGATGCTTTTGAAAGAACAGCAGTGATGCGGACTGTCGTGGTAAATGAGACCTAGGGTAGGTGCAGAATACTTTCTGCAGCTTTCTAAAAGTAGAGAAAGAAAACAACTGCAAGACTTTAAAGGTTAACTCCTAATTCTGCCAAATAAGTACTAAGCTACCCATTTAGGCCAAAGGAAATGCACTACCACTGCAAATCAAATATAACATTTTCAATACACTGCACAGCTCAAAAAAAGGAGAAAATGCACCTCGCAATGCACAACTAATGTTCTTTCAATAAACATAATATGGTGAACCATCTCTACCCCAGCAAAATTCCTACTCATTTAAATCTGCTATGATCTCTATAAATTTCAGGCAATAAGGCTGAATAGCATACGGCTCCATTAAAAGGGGAAGAAAGGTAGAAGCACTATTTTTTTTCCTTAAGATTTCTTGCAAAGAGGTTTAACAGGGAAAGGGGAAAAGAGGAATAAATTTTTTAAAAATTAAAAAAAGAAAGAAAAAGAGCAGTGGTTTGCTGAGTGAAGAGAAATTACAAGGCAGACAGTGCCTGTAAATGAGTGACTTCAAGGCAGTCCAGCCTCACTGCAGCTGTTCACTCTCCATGAACACCTCCTAATTCAGGCGAAGGGAAAACAGACTATTTTCCCTCTCACCTATATTATTAACCCCTCTCAAAAAGGTTGTTTTTTGTTTGTTTTTTTTTTTTTAAACAAACTCGATAGGAAGCTGTTTGTGCTGCCATTTCATTTACCCTTCCGAACAGTCTGAGCATTGAAAATTTAATTCCTAATTGAAACTGATTTTGTCCACGCGGAGCGACGTGCACATAGGAATAGGCACAACAAAGTGCTGCACCTTGCTGCTTTGTGGCGCCGCATTAAAGCTTTAATCAAAACTTCATGCTCCGGTGCTAATAAGCAGTTTGTTATCATGTGATGGCCTAATGCAAACTTTCAGAGTCGCTCCTGAAATACGGAGAATAGGGGGAGATTGGCATAAACGTGGAAGAATCGAGTTAGAAAGAAGACTGGTGCTAGGGAAATCCTTTGGATCCTCCCCGAGTGTTTTGGCAGAAGACACAGACCAGCTGAAGGGCGCATTCCCTCCCCCTAGCTTGTCTTTTATTCCCCCCTTTTTTTTTTTTTCTGTATCATATTTCGCATTGTTTCGAGGGAAACTTGAAAATCGTCTCCTTCACTCTGCAATGCCAAGTCCTCGGAAAAAAAAAAAAAAGTATTCAGGTAATGAAGTCTGTAACTAAACGGTAATTGAATCAGCATAATTTGCACACTGAATGGTTTTCAAATGCTCCCAGTTTACAATTAAAGGAGAATTAATGCGCTTGTTGTTCAGACTGCAGCGCATTAGAATAAATCCAGCACTGTTGTTGTAATGAGTCGAGAGCAGTTTAACTGCCAGCAAACACATTTAAAATTTAACACGACGTATCGATCTCGCTCCGGCTTTTTGATGGATTATTTGCCACGCACTTTTCTCCCCATTTCCCCCCACCCCTCCACCCCCACCCCAGCTATAAAATTCGCAGGGAGGAGAGACGCCCGCGGCAGACGTGGCACCGCCCGGCGAGGGCAGGACCCCCGATGAGGGAGACACGTCGGGCGGGCACGGGAAGGGCCGGGGTGGGCCGGGATAGGCCGGGATGGGCCGGGATTGTGCCGGGACAGGCCGGGATTGTGCCGGGATTGTGCCGGGACAGGCCGGGATGGGCCGGGATTGTGCCGGGACAGGCCGGGCCGGGCGCTGAGGGGGCGCGGGGGGAGCGCGCGCGGCCCCGCCTGCCCCCCCCCCCCCGCCCCCCCGCGCCGGGCCCGCGCCCGATTGGCTGCCCCGCGCGGGGCCGCGCGCGCTGCCCCGCAGCGCCCCCGGGTGGCGCGGCCGGCACGGCGCAGGGAGCGGCGGCGCGGACACAGCCCGGAGCACGGAGCCCGGAGCCCGGAGCCCGGAGCACGGAGCACGGAGCCCGGAGCACGGAGCCCGGAGCCCGGAGCCCGGGAGCCGCAGCCGCAGCCAGAGCCCGAGAGCCGGAGCCGGGCCGTCGCCGCCACCACCCCCAGCACGGGCGCCGGTGTGCTTCTCTCGGCAACGCTCCTGGAAAAAGACCTTTTCCCTCCCCCGTAGCCACGGGGATGAGCTGCCGCCAAGCGTTTGCCTGCTTAACGCATCACGAGCGAGAGAGGATGCGGGCTGCAAAGGGACAGTCTGCCTGGTTTTTGTTCCTTGCAATCGTAGCGGGAATAAAGTGTGCGTGTGTGTGTGTGTGTGTGTGTGAAAGGAGATAACGCCGACGTCTACTCGTGCTCCCGCGGTAATCTTAAAGGAGATTTGCTACCAAAGTCAATGACACCTCTCGCGGAAAATACCAGCTGTGCTCGGCGCCGAGTGCCTGCCTGTGCCGCGCCGCCCGTAGTGGCACACCGCGGGGCTTCCCTCCCGAGGGGCTCCCACCCCCAGGAGGGAGCAGAGGGCAGGAAGTTGCCTCCATCCCGCAGCCCGGCCGGGCGCCCCCGCGGCGGTGCGCTGGTGCCCACGCAGGCACCCAGGCACCGGTCCGGGAGGCAGCACCTCCCGGCCCAGGACGCGGCCAGGAGACCCCCGACCCTGCTCTGGCCCATCGGAGCGCCCCTTCCCCGCGGAGAAGTTACAGGTCTGCGCCCCCACTCCTCGCGCCCCGCCGGGATTTCCCGTCCCGGGAGGACGGGGCAGGGCCGGCTGCGGGTGCAAGTAGTCGCCGTGAGTTTGTTCGTTCTCCGCCAGGCTGGCGCCCTCCTCCCCGACGAGCTTCCCCATGCCCGGCCCGTGAGAGGGGCCGGGGACACTCACCAGGTAGAGAGTGGGCTGCAGCAGAAGGACCGCGTACCAGTACACAGCCTGCATCCTCGCCGCTCAAACTTCCCCCGCGCTGCTTTCGCTGCCTCTTTGTTCCTTCCAGAACATAGATCCACCTGACATCCACTTTACAGAACAAGCAGAGCTCTCACCAGCCTAGACAAAAACGAAATTATAGATCCCATGACCACAAGACAAGGTTAGGCTCAGCACAAGGGGGGAAGAGAGGTGTGTAGGGAAAGGGGGGGCGCGGGGGGGCGGCGGCGGGAGGGAAGGAGGAGATGGGGTGTGTGAATGGGGGTGGGCGAAACAAAAAACGATTAAAATCGAGTTAATCCATCGTCAAAGCAAAGTGATCGCACGGTCCGAGGTGGCGGCAGACCGCCCATAGGCAGCGCTCCCCGGCGCTCAGTCCCTTCACTGGGCGGGAGAGCCCCGTGGTGTAGGCTGGGACGGCCCGGGGGTGCCACTGCCAGCCCTGCCTGTCCGTGTGCCCTCGGCGGGGACCGGGCGGCAGCCGCCCGCCAGTTGGCTGCGGAACCCCGGCAGCGAGCTAGGGAGCGGAGCGGCGCCGGAGCGGGGAGAAGGCGACAGCAGACGCTGGGGTCGTGGCTCCGGATGCTTCTGGGCGCTTAAAGCCGAGGCAGAGAGCTTTGCCTTCGGGACGCCCGAGCAGGATCTGCTTACCCCTGCAAGCGCCCACCTCCCTCTGCCGCTCCTAAAGGCGCGCCGTGCCTTGCCCCGGGCCGGGACCGCGCCCCGGGGCGCCCCGACGGGCGAGGACCCCCATCCCGGCCCCAGCCCTTCTCCGCCCCCGCGGCCCGCGGACAGCCCCGCCGCCGCGGGGGGGCCGCGCTGGGGATACGTACGGCGTGGGGGATCCGACGGCGGACGGGGCTCCGCGGGACGCTCCATGGGCGAGCCTAGAGGGGCTGAGTGCCGCGGCGCAGCCCACCACCCCTGCGCATCTCCTCGCCGCGCTCCGCGCCGAGGTGTCCCGCGGCCGCTGTGCATCCAGCGCAGGCACTGTCAGGGCGGCGGGGCGGCTGGCAGGCTCTCCCCCCCTTGCCTCCCCTTCTCCGCACACGGCCGCGCTCTGGATCCGCCGAGCAGGACACTTACGGGAGGCGGCAGCTGCCCGGGCTGCCCGCTCGCCTTCGGCGGGGGGCGCGGGCAGGAGCGGCGGCACCGGCGCTCCGGGGCGTCCAGAGCGATTTGTCTCTATTAAAAATGACTTATTGGCGAGTGAGCGGCGAGCGCCTGCTATTTAACTTCAGATAAAATCTATCTGCAAAGACCTTGGCCGATCATCTTAAAATAAAGCGCTGGAGCCGAGCACTGTCCGAGGCTCACTGCTTGGGGAAAGAGAAAGAGCAGCGGAGGGGGGAGGAGGGGGGGGGCTTGCTTGGCGAGGGGGGAAGGGAGGAGGGAGGAAGGGGAGTTTAGCGGCGTCCCATCCTCTCCGCTGAACGGGGTGATGAATTAGAGCCCTCCCTGCCTTACGCCGCCCGCCCTGCCCACCCTGCCCGCGCTGCTGCCTGCCGTGTGTCCTGCCCTGTCCCTGCTGCCTGCCCTGTCCCTGCTGCCTGCCGTGTGTCCTGCCCAGCCCGTGCTGCCTGTCCTATCTGCCCTGCTGCCTGCCTCTGCCCGGGAGCGGGCGCTGCCCTCCCTGCCCTCCCTGCTGCCCGCTCTGCTGCCTGGGCACAGCCCTTTCCCTCTCTGCCTGCCCGCGGGAGCCGGCTGTCCGCCGTAAAGGAGCATGGCAGAGCACCTTCTTCCTCTTTCTTCCCTTTCATTTCAGTTTTTCCACCTCCCTCTGCGGTGTCCCGTGCACCGACAGAGCTGCTCCTCCGGGGAAGTCCTGCCAGCCGGGCACGCAGGTGGCAGGATCGCGGAGCCCAGATGGGTGACGGCTGCGGGAGCCAGGCTCCAGGATGGAAGGGTTGCTTCTCCCACGCTAGCAGGAACCTGTAGCTGGACAGCCCCTCGGAGTGAAGCTGGAAAACTCACCCCTGTCGGGCGCTGTGGCTTATTCTGCCAGCTGTCATACAAATGGAAAGGTCTCACCGACCTGTTTTTGCTTCTACTTTACAAAAAAATGTTGTGGATGTTTTTCATACACTCTTCAAGCCCCTAAACGGTATCATTACTAATGTGACATTGGGACAGGGTGAAGGGGAGGATACCAGCAACACAGAGCAGCCTTACCAGATACCCTAACTCAATAGCAAACCTCAGATTTATGACTTCCCAAAGCCAAAGCAAGAAGCATGCCAGTAATCTGTACAGAGAGGGAAATGAGGAAGAAAAGGAAGATTTCAGTTGTCCTGTCAAATCCTTCTCTCAGAGCACATAGGAGTAACTAATATCTGTGATCTGAGGCTTCAGTATCAAGCTGTAAAATACTGCTTTAATTTTGGGGTCTGAGTTTGGAACACTATAATAAAAGGGGAGCAGGGAAAGAATGGGGAAGGTAATGAGTACTATTTGAAAGAGCTGCACCAGAGCCCTCCCCCACAGCCATTTCTGCTCCAAACACCTGGAAGATGGACACCTCCATATGCTTCCAGCACCATCACTCTGCTAGACATGCAGAATGCTCATGTCACTGCTTTGAAAAGAAGTGTGCAGCCTGCGAGGAATCATACTGTCATCCTGCCCCTCCAGACAGCCTCTGCGTTGCAGTGCAGGCTAAAGCTGCCTAGGGACTTCTTGTTTCAAAAGGATAACAAAAAATTGCAGCCGACTTTTCCCTTGCAACTGCCTCCTTCCTATCTCTCCCACTCTCACTTCTCCGTGAGTCTGGGGCTAGAACCACACCTAGTAAATGATCTAGAGAGATGAGAGATGAGAAAGAGACAGAGTGAGAGAGGATATGGCTAGACAGGTACTGCTCTGTTTGCATAGAACAAACTTGCCATAGACTATGTGGAGCACACTGCTGACCATTGCAATAACTTGCTGTTTAACACAGCACAGTTACTCCTATTTGAGATACGAAATTGCCAGGTTAGTATGGAGCAGAAAAAGCAAAGTCTACCAGGTTTCAGTAGATCATGTTCCTGGAGAAGACATAATTTCTTCAGGAAGGAGCAATTCAACTCTATGTATAACTTGATTCAGTTTACCCAAGTTCTGACCACTGCCTTCATATTAGAGTGGCAGTAGTCCTAGGAGAACAATCATTCCTTCGGCTGGTCAAATAGAAGAAGGTCCTCCTAGTCTTTCTTATCCAGATCCTTATACCCACTCTAGAGGAGCATTGTGGAGGAGTTCCTGGCTCCACTGGAATCACAGGCATGCCTCATCTTTACTTCATCCCATTGAAATGTCCTCACCCTGTGAATCCAGCAAGGTCTCCTATAAACAGCCTGGTCTGTGTGGCATCTATTTGAATTGTTGGGAAGACTCTTGAGGCAAAGTTCTTAAGGATGGATTAATCTGTTTACTGCAGGTTCAGACCATTCCAGGGTCTCATTGTCTTAACTGAGGGCTTCTTTCTTTGCCCTTCAGCTGACCTCCTTAGCCAGAGGCCACTGGGACAAACTTTCTAACTACAAGAGAACTGAGATTTCCTTCAGAAATGCTGTTTGGATTGCTCCTTCTCTCCACTGCCATTCCAGAAGGAGGGAGTAAGGAGTATATAGGAGTCTGGATTAAGCATTTTTATTATTAAAGAAAAAAAAATGCAAACTCCAAAGTATTCTACCTGTGAACATGTGATACTTTTTCAAAGGGAATAAAATTATAAAATGCATATAAAAATCTGACATTTAAGATTTTTGGATACAGTCATTTGACTTTCATCTGATCCTGTAATATTGGTGCAGCAGCTTAGGAGGAATATTAGATTTTTACAGTGAATTAGTGAATTTTAATTTCAGCCATTTGGATGCTGTTTGCAATTTTAACAATAAAGTCCTCATCAAAGCAGTATCAGCTAGTGAGGTTTTAAAGAAGTTTTCGGCTTAGTAACGGACTTTTAAAAAGACCAGTTAGACTTTAGAATGTAATTGGACTATTTTTAAAGCTTGGAATTACATTCTAGTCTTTAGATATCTTCCCTCTTTCTGCAAAGATAGCGTCCTGGCTTGAAGAACTGAAAGGGTCGCAAGCAGAAAATCCAGAGACAATGGCAAGTGATTAATAACTGTTACAGGTTCCAATGGAAGATGGGCACATGGTTTAATTGCTTGAGGCACTAGAAGAAAATACAATGCCGTAATGATAAATATCAAATGATTGTGCTAAACTTACTGCACAATGTAGCTAACCTGTCTAAACATGGACAATTATTTATGAAACAGTAAATAGAACTGAATCCCATGGAATCCTATTCATAAAGGCCACATCTCTTGTTTTGGAAATAAACCAATTGTGAAAAAAGCAAAGCAAAGCAAAGAAGGCAAAGGTGGGCCACAGAACAATGAAATCTATTTAAAATGTGAAGAAGCAAAGGAACAAGAAGAGAAAGTCTGATGAATCAGTGTTTGGCAATATGAAGAATATTTCAGTAAGATTATTTAATGAGTGCTATGAAGTGTCCAGCCTGTAAACTGCACAGTACATATGTAGGGCATGTGCAACTCCACTATCTTATCTATATGCAAGCTGAAGTACTACTGCATTCAGCTGGAGTTGCATATGCACTACAATGACAGATTATGGCCTCCACAGCTTTTCTATATTTGTACCATACAGTGTGTGGGCCAGATGCCTCATATCACTCATGTAAATAATCTTATTGAAATGTTCTTCATATTACCAACCATTAACTCATCAGACCTTCTCTTCTTATCCCTTCCCCTCTTCACATTTTAAATAGATTTCTTTTGTTTCAAGGAAATCTTCATGTTTGAAGAGAGCATTTTTATGGTTGGTATAAATACTACAAACAGAGTCCCTTGTCACATTTTATTTCCATTTTTCAAGGTCAGAATATGACTGTATGTACTATTGCTATTTCTAAATATAAAAATATCTCTGTGATACTTTTATTTTTATTACATTGATTTCTGCCTACTTACAGTCAAAAGCACACCACAAAGTGATATTTCTCTGTATCCCATATGGAAAAATACAGGAATACTCCAATCCCTTCAAGAGAAGTGCCTTGTATTCATGGTGTTCTTAACTATTTCTCCTGACAGCATACCATGAGGATTCACACCATGCTGGAGTGAGATGTGATGTTCAGCATCAAAGACTAAAAGGTAATGTAGAAACAGCTGTGTCTGGACCACTCAGAGTGCTTCTGTGATATAAACATGAGTAACCCTACAGGCTTCATAAGACTTATTGCAGGTGACACTCAGTGTGCACAAAAAATACTTGAGATGAGGTAAAACATAAATTATAATCTATATGAATAAAACAGCCAAGTTTATCTATGGGATTTCTCATTAGTAATGTCTTTAAATTCAAGGAGGAGGGGAAATCATGAATTTAATAAGTAAAAATCTTTCAAACTTCCATTGCATAGGGAGCTTCTTTTCTAACATAATATTTATAATTACATATATAGCTATAATTACATAATTAGATATTTTTATTTGCATTCCACTTTTATTTTATCTATTAGATCTAAGTAATTTTCTGCAGTGGGAATACAGGAAATAGAAGAGTTTCAATAATAGCTGTAAGAAGTGGAGAAAAAGAACTTAAAGTAAGAAAGAAATCTGTACTAACTCTGTATATTAGGTCCAGAAAATACCACAACTTGGGTGAGTTTCCAGAAGACATAATTAGATTTCAAAAATAATGTAGGACTAAGTGAATTGCTTAATTAAAATCCAATTATTAGAATATTTCATGATTACTACTCTAGGGATTATAAGCTGACAGCAACACTTGTTGGAATAATAAAACTTGATAACAAAAGTTTTATTAAAATTTCTATGTCTATGAGTATGGGTTTTAATTGCAAAATAACACAATGTATATCATGTCAGCTGGGAAGGCTTTATAAAAGAGAGCTAAAATATGAGAGTTAAAATGTCTTGAAGAAGAAACTGATGAAAGGGAGAGTCTGCAAAACCAGCTTTCTTCCTTTCAGTGATGGTGAGGGAGAGAGCAGGGAAGTCTCTGAAGGCTTCTTGGGCTGCTGGCTGAGCTGAAGGAAGGAGAAATGCTTGCAGCCCAGGGCATGGTCAAAGCAGCTGCCCTTGGCTCCTGGGAACAGTTTGCTTTTCAAGGGTTGAGTCAGAGAGCTGCATAAACCTTGAGCATTCAGCGCAGAAGGACACTTGACAGAGAATGAGGAAGAATGGCAAAATTTCACCCCAAAAGCCTGCCAGGGTAGGACATCTTGGCTCTATATTTTATGTGCCAAAACAACACTGTGAAGCCACACCTTGTAAAGCAGCAATCAACTATTTTCCATTCACTGTATTATAAGCAGGAATAAAATCTGATGCAGTGTTAAGTTCACTGAAGGCATATCTCTTTAGTATCTTTCCCTCTGCCTCTTTTTTTATTCCTTCATCCTGTATTGACTGCGTAAACCCAACAGCAGCGCTGTCCTGAAGCCAGAATTTACTTGTCACTCTATGGAGTGGCTGCAGCTGCAGCCAGGCAGGGCAGGACATCAGGCTGCACGCCCAGTCGGGCTCTTCTTGATGCTGGAGCCATCACACTGAAGGCTCTGGGGGCAGCTCTTTCCACCCACTCCTCTTCCTCTTGGGGCTTGTGGCAGGCACATTGGTGCCAGGCTGCCAGGCAGGGCGAGCTGGGTCTGCTGCTCTACACTGACCTGCTCACAGAGCCAGGCTGGGGCTACAGCTTTTACACGCTGCAGTAAAAATCTCTGTTGACCTCAGGAAGGGAAGTACAGGTGGTAAATTACTGGAATGGCTGTGTCCAAAAGGAACCTTATTCTCTTTTAAGAAAGCATCTGATAAAAGGGTAAATGATCTCAGATAGAAGAGCCTGAGCTCAGACACAGGACCCTTCATGTCAAATACAGCTGCCACTGGCTGTAGCTAGGGAGAAACCAGTTTCTGAGTGAGTGTTCAGTGTGTTTTGTGCATCTCTGAACCATTTCACAGTGTTTCTGCTTCATGGTGGGTTTGTAAATTACCAACCACACTGATTTTGCCTCTAGCTCTGTGAGTAGCAGAACCTGAGCAGTATTTTTTACCTTTCATAATGAATAACTTAATATTGTTTTACCTATAAGACAAAATTAGCTACCAGGAAACTATGCATAAAAACTTTGTCTTTCATGTTTCAGACCTGTAAATTTGGGTGACCACTCTGTCCATCATCAGATAGTCTCAAAGTATTGAGACTTCCTTTGAAAAAGGTGGGGTTGAACTTTTGTCAGAAGTCTCCTTTGGATATGTCTTGCAGCAACAAGAATTTTTAATGACAAATTTTTTCCAGGTGCCCGATCAAGTAAATTATTTTATGTGATCAGGTTTAAGACCAGCAAGGAGTATTTTTTAAATTATTGAAGGCTGTTTACATTTCAAGATCAAGATTGTACATTTTAGCTATAGTACTTAGGACTAGAAACGCACCAACATGTTTTATTTTCTTTGTTAGCTAGAGGGCATTTTCTTAGTCATAGGTGTAAAAGACAGTTCAGTTAGACAATGGCCCACCCAAGTGAACATCTTGTTACCTCACTAAAGTA
Source organism: Passer domesticus (assembly GCF_036417665.1). Lineage (NCBI taxonomy): Eukaryota > Metazoa > Chordata > Aves > Passeriformes > Passeridae > Passer > Passer domesticus. The sequence continues at coordinate 25,085,801 of NC_087474.1, read as the reverse complement.
CAAAGCAGCTTTGATATTTTTGCTGTTTAGAGGATCAGAAAGAAATGTGGCAATATGGGAAGGAGCTATATGCTTTGCAAAGCCATGCAAAAATGTGTCATATTTCACCTGTAATAGCAATACAGTAATTAACTGGTTTTGTTTACCCAAGCCTACATCTGGTATTAAAACCAAGTGAGATATTTTGGATTAGACTATTGTGAAATCTATTAGAAGTAGACAAACGTTGGGAGAATTTTCACCTTTAAGGAAAACCTGAAATAGATTTTCAGCTTAATAAGGGAAGAGAAAGCTTCAGACAACTTAACAAAAAATTACAGAGGAAATTAAAATCCCACTTTTGCATTTCAGTTGCTGCTGAGGTATGAACAATTTGCTACAAAAACAGAGACAGCTGTTAGGAAAGCCAGTATTAACTAATAGATGTTGAAAAACAAAGGGATGCCAATTTGTTGAGTTAGTTTGTCGTGCTTTTGCAGTAGCTACACTGCACACAGACACATTTCCCTTTCGCTCCTGAGAAAACTTCACTAAAAAAATTTTGGTGAATCCAAAAATCAGAAGAAATGAAAAATAGCCAGTTCCCTTAGTTTACATCATTTAATACAAAAATTTGTGCTTTCTCTCTCAGAGCCTGCGGGGTGATGGCGTTAATTACGCTGGATTATAGCAATCTTCCAGTGCCACCTTGTGGCGCAGCACAATACCGCAAAAGGCATCCAACATCACCCTCTAGAAGGAAAAGCAGCCAGTTATCCATGCAGCAGTCCATAAACACAACAGAGTGGATGCGAGTTTTCATCTTAGATATTAAACTTCTGCCCCTACCACAAGAAAATGTCAGCTTTTGCTGGTAGAGAGTAGCACCCATCACACCTAATGCTGATATTTGGGTGCTGCTCTAAGGATGTCCCACAAAACAGTGTGCAGAAAGATCCCCAGGGAGGCTTTGCAACAGGCCATGTTGTAGTACATAGGCATTACTCTAAGTTACACCATGTAATTCAGCACCAAGGATATATATACATTTTTGTTTAAACCACCATTCTTATTTTACAATGTAATGGCAGAAGCAAACATCACCATATGTGGACATTTCTTCCAGTCTTCACTACTCTCCCTGTGAAGATTGATTCTCTCAGACCACCAGGATTTGTCTTGCTGAAGTCTGAGGCTGGGTTATCACATCACACTCACAGCAACAGAATCACAGCTCCTTCCATGGAGGACAGAGCCCTTCCACGCTGCTACAAGAGCTCCTTGCACACACACAGATTACCTTGGTGCCACCAACTGATAAGTGGACTCCTTAAAGCTGGAAGTTAAGATATACAAGTCACCTGAAATAAAAGTGGTTGATTTCATTGACACATATCCCAGAGGACATAATAGTTTTAAACAGGGAAGGGATATCTTTGAAAAGTGTACAAGGCACAAGGATGTCAGCAGCAGTTGCAGTATGCTGGCAAGAGCTGCAGAACAGCTCATCCTCAGACTGGACCTGTGAGCTGTGATTTGGGGGTGGACAGTCCAGTTCCCCAGGCTGGTTAACCTCACATCCTGCTCTGAAACTGCCTTTCACAGCTGTACAAGCCTTGCAGTAACTGCAAGGACATTTGGAGGATATAAAACAAATTAACCCAAGAGGAAACAAGCGGCTCCATTTCCTGTGTGAAAGTCCATGAAACCCACAAATGACACATGAATTAAAATAATCTGCAGGATGCTAAGGTAGAGTTTACTAATAAGATCAAAATCAGTCCTGGACAGTTATGCCTCAGATGATCATGAAGTGCTAGGCAAGCATCATCCAGAAGGCTTTAAAATGGGATTCGTGTTTTGGAGAGTCAACCAATTACCCTACTGACAGGTTCCTCTTTTACTTTTCATCCTATACTTCTTACAGATCTATGCTGACAAATCTTTTGTTTCTTGTCATCTGTCAATAGTATATATTATGTTATTTTCAAAGGTGCTGAGCTTATGTAGTGTACCACTCATAAGGTAATAGGATCATAAAACATAATTGTAAGAAGCACATTTCCAGAAGATTCATCTTCCTCTTAAAGACATAAGGTGTGCCAATGGTTTTATTTCTACACATAGATTTAAGGAGACTATCAGATGCTGACAGAAGCCTGATTTAAACAGCAATGGTGTTTAAGTCTAGCAAGGTGGCCATGATCATCCCAGCTCCCAGGTAAATTGAAGCTTGCAGATCTCACTTTTGTCTTTACAGACGAGAACAGCTTTAACATGAAGAACAATACTCTTCTAAGCCAAGCACATGCTAGCTTGGCATCTATGTATACATCAGAACATGGATGTACTATTTTTTTTCAAGTTCAGATTGCTTGCAGATTTAGATATATAGTATGAAATATATATTCTATAGAAAGAACAGACTGTTTAGGATAAAATCTGCTTTTCTTACCTGACGAATTTCAAACACTGCAGTAAAATAAATTCAGTAAATTTGGATTTTATAGATGAGCTAGTCTTAAGGGGGAATTACATTTAAATTTGAGACAGGATGGGAATTGAGTAATTCAATTAGATTTTAAGTTCAGCTAATTTAAAACTTTGCCAGCATGGTACAGTGTACCTAGACAAAACAGACATACAGTTTTAGAATTTGTTCAATTTGAGCACCACTTATTAAAATTAAGCAAATCCTTGAGCATGGTAGTATATATTCCTAGTTTGAATTAAATACACAGCTTTAACAATATTAACTGGAGTCATATAAAGCTGGCCTGAAAGAGTGATAAATAGGTTGTTGTTTGGTTTCCATTTGAGTGCTGGGCACTGCAATGGTAGATTAATTACCCTTAATTAACTATCTCCTTTGCAGAAGCTTGGAGCAAACTATCTAATGAGACCAGAAGGAGAGCAGAAGCCCTTTGATTCAGGTAATGCACAGGTATCATCTGTACCATTATCTGCCCCCCGAGCAGATGGGGTGTGCTCACAGCAGCCGAGCTCCCGGCCCTGGCAAACGTGACAAATGGAAAGAACTTGGGGAGACAGCAGAGCACCACCAGTCCACGTGGAGACAGCACAGTCCCAGCTGTGGGCTACAGCACCTGTGCTGATAAACAGTCCTACATCAGGGCACCACTCATCTGAAAAGGAGCAAATTTTTTTCCAGTGAAATGGGTTCCCTTAACCCTAGGGTGTCCATATATTCTTTTTCACCAAGGACACCCCTCAGTGGACAAGGAATCTAGCTTTCATTGTAAAAGACATACACTACAGAAAGATTCAGTTGTCAAGTACACAGATAATCCAGTTTCCAAAGCTGTGGAAACCTGGCCAGTGTTTTGTAGGCCATATGTAATAGCACTGGACCTCTGAAGGCTTGTTGATAGTTTCCTATACAACATCAAAGAGGATGTGGTAGTTCATGACAGTATCAATATCAAAGGGAGAAAATGTAATCTTTTGGGCTAGGAAGTGTACTCTGAAACTGCCACAGAGACAGAAAAAAATACATTTGAAAAGCAAGGTTGAGAAAGCAGTAAAGGCAGAAAGATTAATTTTTGGAACTCTGAAATAACTGAACTCTTTATAAGAAGGAAGGAAAAAACAAACTAGAACCAACTAATTGATTAATTGTAACAGTTAGAGAGAAGTTTTAAATTTTCTTTTTAAATAAATGAAAGTCAAGGAAAGCCAATACCTGTAAAAAAGGTACACACTCTTTCCCATGCAGTAGTGTTATACCTCTGTCTCTTTGTATCCAAACAAATGGCATACCTCTTCACCAAGTCCATACCTCTGCCAAGGCCCCAGGGCTTATCCCCGTGTGTGGTATCTGACTTCCACACTGTTGGAAGGGAGGCTCTCTCCCCTCTGTCCCTCAGAGGACTCATAAATTCTCATTAAGAAAGGTCTATATGCATGACAGCCCCTGGAAATAGAGCTGCCTCACCTCCATGATGAAAATCCAAGGTGATTCAAACACCCAGAGCACCTGTCATTTCCCAGTCCTTTTACAGGAAGCAGATACCTCTGTTCATGACATGAGACCCAGCTCCAGAGCTGACAGCTGAGAACAAACACTGTCTGGCTTCCTGAGAAAGTACCCTGAGATGGGCTGGACACTGGAGAATTCAAAGCTTTGGGATGGTCTTGACAAACACAGCCTGAAAGCACTGTGATCTCAAGGACTAAGAGAGAGTCTGCTCTTTGTTCACAGCCAGGGAAATGAAAAACAAGGATTCCTTCTTAGCAAGGAGTCACAGGGAATAAATGTTTGGCATTAGATAACAACTCCCTCCTTCTTGGACTAAATACCCTGGGGAAAGACTTCTGCTTCTGAATCTTTGTTTACTTCAGATATTCCCTCCTTCTGCTGCAAGATACTGGTGGATAAATCAAGCAGGAACCTTTCATCACAGCAGCAGGGTGGGATCATACAACATGTGTGACAGAGCAGGTCAGTGAGCTATCAACAGTCTGAAGAAACCTTCCCAGAGGTTTAAGACTCCCAGGGACTGCTGTTGTGCAGAAGGGTGTCAGAGGCACCTGCTGTGTGCTCTTGTCAGGGCTGAGGACTGGAGCCACTGCCCACTTATGATTGAATGACATAACAGCTTGGAGAGTTCCCACCAGAAAAAGCTGTTATTGACTCAGGCCCAAGCAGTGGTCTACTTCAGACTGGCTGCAAAGGAGACATAATATAACCTTCTATTACAGGCTATGCCAATAGGAGGAAAAGTGTTGGAAGAATTAATGTGAAAGATATTTGAATTTAAAAAAAAGTGAACTCCCTAAAAAAGAGAAAGCTGGGAAAGAGGCAAAAGGGCAAAAATTTTTGCATGGTGTGGAAATTGTTTTAAGATGTCCTGTTAGATGTTGATTCTAAGTAAGCCATCGACTACTATCAGAAAAGTTTAAAAGGAACAAAATCACAAGTCGGTTAGAATTAACAAAAGGGTGAAGATTTCAAAAGTAAAAAAGAAAAAAAAAGCAGTTTCATCCAAGTGAGGAAAAGAGATCATAAAAGTGGAAATTTTACAGAAAACCACAAGGAAGCCCAAAATATTTTTAGGAGCAATTTGCTAAAGGCATAAAAATGTTTCATTAAAAAAAACCCCTCATTTTAAACACATCAGAAGTAGGACAGCTGCCAGCTAGTTAGTCAGGCAGATATATGATCAAGATGTAAAAGGAATGCTCATGGAAGATAAGGTTGAAAATGTTTAATGAATTTTTCCACTACTGTTCATGGTGGAGGATCTGAGGGAGTCTCAGGCAACAGAGCACTTTATATGGGCTAAGAATATGATGATCTGTCTCAAACTGAAATGTAGGAGAAAATAGTACAGAAAAAAAATACAAAATAAGTTGTAACAAATCAGGTTCCAGAACGAAAAAACGTTCACTTGGGACACTTAAAAGAATTCATGTATGAAATTGCCGAAGAGCCAACTCCATTTCATATCTTAAGACACACACCAGTATTGGTACCAGAGATGTTAAGCTGGGTGCCAACTTTTTTAAATAGTTGTTGACATGAACCTAGTAAATCTGATTTTCATCTTGAGTAAATTTGTAGAAACTATATTAAAGAACAGAAGATATAGACCCAGAAATAAATATGATATATTGGAGAAGGGTCAGTATGACTTTCATAGTGAAAAGTCATGCTTCATAAATCTATTACATTTCTTTGAAGTGTCAATTAATATGTAAACAAGGATACTGCAGTGTAGTAGGAATATGAGAATTTAGTTAAAAGTTTGGTTATATTCTCTCCATAAGGGCTTTAAAAACAGTCTGCTTGCCTGGAGGAAGATGGAGGTCTTGTTATGAATTAAAAATTTTCACAACAGGGAGACTGAGCCAGGGGCTCATAGGGATCCATGTAGGCATTTCTGGTGCTCAACAAATTGCAAGTCTGAAAGGAACATTGTACTGATTGTGCCAAAATTATTCAGAACTGGAAAAAAATTAGGATGGTAGTGAAAAGTTGCAAAGGGACCTCATTTACTAGTGGCTTCCATGTAGAGTGGCAACAAAATATAAAGTGAAGTTCAATGTCAGTAAATTAAAACTTCAAATATGTGCTCTAAATAATTTTTTTCCTCTCAGGAAAGAGGTGCGTAGAAAGTGGAAAGTTTAGCTTAACAGTCTGTGGGAATCATGAAAAAAAACAGATATTAATCATTAAAAAAATAAAATTAAAAAAAGAGCAAAGTCAAAAAACAGTAGTACAAGAAGTACGTTGCTCACAAATGGTTACTACATCCCCATTGCTGACTGTGCACAGGTCTACTCCTCTACCAGCAAATGGCTTTAACAGAAGTAGAAAAGCTGCAGAGAAAGATAAGATCACCACTGTGTTACACCTTCCACATAAGGAAAGCCTCTACAAACCACTTTTCTACTCATAAAACCAATGGCAAAAGAGTCAAATTATGTGAAGAAGGAAAAAATCCCCTTCAAATGCATCAGCTTGTTTGTTCTTGTATTCCAAGAAATACAGATGCCTGAGAGCCACTGTTAAAAAGTCTGATGCTACTTTTTCCTTTCTCTGTTGCAATTTTTGTTTAGGTACATCTGAGTGACTAGGGCAAGAAAGATGCCAAGTTTTGTAAAAGGAAATGGAAGTGCTGTTATTCAACTCTGCTATAAGATCACTAAATCTTGAAGCTTGACTCCTAGTGCAGGAGCAGTGAAGCAGGAAATTGCTAATGCAAAGTGTATAAGAGAAGATCCACTACAGCAGGATTCAAGCTTCACCCCAAAAGCCACTCTTGCAAAGAGGAAAAAGAAGAAATATGTGAGCAGAGGAAAGCACTATGAAAATTAAACAGCTTTCCAAAACAAACAAACAAAAAAAAAAAATAACCTAGACTAATCCTTTTACTACTACATTCAAAGTTTAATTGTGTTATTAATTTGTGTGTAGTATTTAGTCTTCAGTACTGCAGACAGCTGAGAAATAACTCAGCTCCACAGAACTTAAACTGTATCAGTCCATTTAATGGCAAGCTGGAAAAGTTATATGATTTATTTTAAATTTAGTGATAATTTATCGGAGGAGACAGTTTGATAGTAGCACTTTGGTTTTAATGATTTCTAGCTAAAAGTCCCTGTGGTGTTTTTGTGACCCTGCATGCAATGGTAGTGGGCATTTCTGGGGTGTTTTTGCAGACTCACTCAGGACATGCAATTCTCTAGAGCAACTCTGTGTGAAGAGGTATTTTAGATCCTGTGTAATCTATGGCCTTTAGGCACCTTTTTCAATTCTGCATTAATTAAGCAGTAACATGCATCAATGGCACTACTAGCACTATTTACATCAGGCACACATTTAAATGTTTGCAGAGTTATTACCTGCAGACATGTGACCAGCTGTGTCTGGCAGGTAGAGCCATGTACAAGTATGTAATGATGCCATTTTGGTTTTGCCTTTTCTTTTTATGTTTTCTGTATTCTTCGCACATATATTTGTAATTCTGTCACCTATTGTTTTCCCAGTACTTTTCCATGGCCTTTCCCTAAGCAGAAAGACAAAACAAATTCCAGAACTCCAAGCCCCAGGGGGTACAAGGCCCTGTCCTACCTTAGCTCTTCCTGTATTAGCACTGAAGGGGAGGCTCCAGAGAAGGGGTTTGCATCACCAATTTTCCTCCTAACTTGTACTTTTAATCAATTATGCTGATTTCCGAAAACTTATAAAAATGTACCCTGTGGAGTGGGTGGGCTTCTGTGGACATCTTTCCATAACTGTTCCTGAAGGCCTTCAAATAAAGATCCTCTTTTATTTTACCTCCTTACTAAAATTATCTCGAGTTTCATTTCCAGGCTGGGAAAAAGGCAAGAGTTAGATGACTGGCAAATGAAATTATATGTTTGCAGAAGTCTTCAGTACAAAAAGTCCATCTGCAGATAAATTACATCTTCTTTTCCTGCAGTGGTATAAAACATAAGATTCCAAATCAAAATTGATTTCCCACTGTTTTCTCTACCCAGCTGATGTAGTGTCTGTGGTGAATGTCTTTATCTCTTCATGACACTGCATAGACCATTCTGTAAGCCCAAGTGGGAATCTCTCACATCTCAGACTGTTTCTGATGTCTTCTCACCAAAGGAGACCGGGCATCCTAGAACCCCACTGACTGGAGAAATGTGCTATGAACAAAAGCCTGTCTACATTTTGGATTGAATACAGCATCATCTGGGGTTTTCTTATGTTTTTTTTTTTTTTTTAATTTATTTACCTATTTACGGAAACTATTAAATCATCTGCAGAAATAATGTGTTAAAAAACATAGCCATCAGAATGTAGCTGCAGAAACAACAGAGAGTTTTCAGTGTATTTGTAACTGTTATAAGACAGTACCTTAAAAAAACCTGAAATAGACACCCCATATAATGCACAGTGCTTCATTCTGACTGTGTGATATGTTCATATGTTTCAATACTTATCACGCACAGAGGTTAAAAAATATTAAACAAATCATTCTCACAACAATAACTGAAGTAGAGAAGTTTGGCTATGCAAGGGAATTGCAAGTTGGAAAAATTAAGGGTTTAAACATATTCTAATCTTAATAGGAAAAAAACCTGTAATTTATTTAAATTAAGTCTATACTTGGCACCAGTCTTAAGGTTAAACTCTGGTTTGTACTTGTTGTAAACAACTAACCTAGTGCACCATTATGCCAAGAGATGCTGCTATGGATGAAATTCCCAATTTCTTGAGCTTGTGATACAAAGCAAAATGTTTCATATTCTTTACATCCTTCTGAGCAGAAACCAGGAGGTTTACTTCCAGAAGGACTGTTCAGTTGATCCCTCACTCTTACACAGTGTTAGCAGGCCAGAGGGCCAAACACACCAAACAGATGTAGTTTGGGCAGTATCCTCATAGTTACCATTTCTGGTAGGGATTCAACACCTTAAGTACAACCATCTGCACACTTAGATAGCTAAGTTTCACTGTCAAAAGACCACGGCAGGAAACTCAGAGGGCAATTCATCTCACACAACTTAGACATGAAGCTTTAGAGCACTTAGACATTTGATTCATCATTTTGAAACCAATTAGACACCTGCTTTAGCTAGAGTATATTTTGTTTTCAAGAGGCCATATTTCTTCATTTGCTGAGGAAGAGGGCACAAAACAGGCTAGAACCCAGCTTTCAGACAACTAAAGCTAGAGAGAATGAAGCCCACTTTCTGTGTCTTCTAACTTGCTGTAACCATTAGTTGTGGATTTCAAACTACTGTATGTAGGCAACCCCTTGCCTGACTGCTTCCAGACCCATCATCCAGACACTAAAATCCTAACCCTAAAGTCTAAGTTACTCAATGGTCAAAATCAGAAGCCGTCATTAAAAAAAAAAAAAAATTGAAATTACTTCCAAGGTCACACTACAAAGCCTTTTATTTTTCTCCCATACGAATATTGAGCAATCAATTAAGGAAAAATGTAAAGCTCTTGTTCTGACACAGGCATCAATGTCATATCACCACATAGAGATACAAACTAGCCGGGAACATTGACTGTCAGGGACAAGCAGCTATTTTCAAACACAGCCAAGGTGCTTTCAGCAGGGAAATTACTCACATGCTGCTTTATGCAAACAAGGAGCTGTTTTATAAACTCCCTAGTTATCTATTCTGCTGAGAAGTCCACCTCCACACCCCAGCCAAAAATAAATGAATAATATAATGCACAAAGGCTTTCTGGGGTACCTTTGCCATCCTAATTACAGGCAAAACAATTTCCCATTCAGTGTGTAACACAATAGATGTAAGTGGATGAATAGTCTGGTTTAATATCAACTCTAGATGCCACCTTGGACTGTGCCACAAACGCAGTACCTGCAAGTCCCCAAATTTGGGATTTCTGTCTTGGATCCTTCATCTCTCTCTTAGACTGATATGTCCTAATAGACATGAAATAAATAGATGTCGTGACAAGCAATCTGGATATGGCAGAAATCAGTGTGGTGGAGCAGCAACTCAAATTCATGTAGCGTTTGACCTCTTCCAGAAGAGAAGTAGATCAAAAGATTAATAGATTAATATTCCCTATGTAGCTCTCCTGGCAATCTTTCTTACAAGTCAACATCCTTACCTGAGGAAGAGAAGGGACAGGTACTGATTTCTTCAATCTCATAAATCATGACAGGACTTGAAGAAACAGCATGAGGCTGAGTCAGGGGAGGTTTAGTTTGGATAGCAGAAAAAGGTTTTTCATCCAGAGAGAGGGTGGGCACTGGAACAGGCTCCCCAGGGAGGGAGCACTGACAGAGCTCAAGTGTTTGGACAACACTCTCGGGCACATGGTGTGACTCTTGGGGATGGTCCTGTGCAGGGCTAAGAACTGCACTCAGTGATCCTTTCCGGTCCTTTCTGACTCAGGATATTCTGTGATTCTATTATTTTACTGCTGCCAATGAGCAAGCTGTGTGACCTGTGACCTGTGTACCATTTGGCTGAGTTATATGCTGCCTGCTTCACTCATCCATTGTACTCATTAGCAAAGGCCTGAAGAAAAATGACTTCATTTGTATCTATTTCTTATCCAGAATTCCCACTGGATGCTCAGCTGTCAGAACATCTCTGTGTTTGAAGGTATTTGAGCATTTCTGAACTAAGATTTGAGTTTTCTCCTGTATTAATTACAGGAACATGCTGAGCTGCTCTTCAATCAGAAATCTCCTTTTTGCCACACAAGAATGTGTGACATACAGTTTACAACAAAGGAAATGAAGTCACAGCTGTATTTAACACTTAAATTAAATTGAACTTGATGTTTCAGAAACCATTGCAAAATAATTTGGAAGAATCTCACAGGATCAAACAACATAATTATAATCTGTAGAGTAGCATGATGTTGGCTGAGGTTCACTTGTCCTAGCTTTGTGCTTTCTTCCACAGGGAGAAATGTCAAAATTCTGAATTTCCCAGTTAGCAAATCTGCCAACAACACAAAGCATTTTGCTGTGTATCAGAAGCTCAGCAAATTGGTTGACATGTTGGAGGGACGGGATGACAGGCTTGGGAGGTGGGTCTGTGAAAACCTCATGAAGTTCAACAAAGTCAAGTGCAAGGTCCTGCAGCTGGGTTGGGGCAATCCTAAGCATGAATACAAACTGAGCAGTGAATGGAGTGAGAGCAGCCCTGCTGAGAAGGATGTGGGGGTGCTGGTGGATGACCCAGCAATGTGCACTTATAGCCCAGAAAGCCAAATGTGTCCTGGGCTGCATCTACAGTAGCGTGGCCAGCAGGGCCAGGGAAAGGATTCTGCCCCTCTGCTCTGCTCTGCTCAAACCCCATCCACAGTGCTGCATCCAGCTCTGGGGTCCCTAACACTAGAAGTACCTGGATTTTTTGTAGTCCAGGGAAGGCTACAAAGATGATCACAGGACTGGAGTACTTCTCTAGGGTGAGAAAGCTGGTGTTGTTCAGCCTGGAGATGAGAAAGACCTGGGAATACACTAGAGCACCTTCCAGAACCTAGAGGGGGCTACAAAAGACAGAGAGGGACTTTTAACAAGGACACATTGTGACAGGACAAGGGGTCATGGCTGCAAACTGAAAGAAGGGTGGTTTAGATATAAGGATCTATATTTTAGATATAAGGAAGAAATTCTTTACTGTGAGGATGGTGAGGCACTGGAACAGGTTGCCCAGAGAACCTGTGAATGCCCTGCCCATGGAATTGTTCAAGGCCAGGCTGGATCAAGCTCTGAGCAACCTGATGTAGAGGAAAGCATCCTTGCTTGTGCCAGGGGAGTTGGAACTAGATTAACTTTAAGGCTCATTGTAACCCAAACCATTCTATGATTCTGTATTTCTATAATCCTACCCTAGGTACCTCTGTGAAGGAGTGAAAGGAAAAGAAAAAAGAGACATAAGCTCAGGTCTAAATAAAGAGATAACACAGGAGTGAGATGTAATGTGACACTGTCCTTGCAAGGGAAGAGAACAGAGATGGACAAGGCAAGTGAGATGAAAGCAAGAAGTGGTTTATGTTTGTAAACAGGCTCATTGTAAAGGGAAGTGAAAAGGTCACTGGACTGGAATCAGTGACTTACAAAGATGAAAGAGAATATTGTGTGATGAAAGGATTCCTATTATTTATAGAAACAGGTTCTTGAAAATGGAAATAGTGTGTAACTGTGTATCTGCTGCTGCTAGATGAGCTGCTAGTCACTGCATTAAAGTGACACTTCTCAAGGAGAAAAAAGGAAAAAAAGAGTGAATGAAAAGATTAGAAAACTTATGGAATTTCTGCTAAATGCTTAAAGAGCTAGTGAGTGGTAGGAAAGTGTTTTGACTGTATGACCTTATAAAAGTGTTACATTTGTTCATCAGAACCCACTGCAAAAGCAGCCATCAAGAAAGTTCTGCAGGAAATCAAGAACTGCCAGAAACAAATGACAAATATTTGTACAATGTTCCCACCTCTACTAATAGGCCAGCCTGTGAGGAGGTGTTTGTGACTTAACAAAAGATATGGCTGAGTGTGCAGTATGTCCCCAGAGATGGAGGTAGTGAGAAGAGAGGTTGGTTTGGGGTCAGTCATCATGCAAAACCATAGAAAGAAGGTAATCCAGGCTACTGAAGAAAGACTCATGGAACTTACAGGTAATTTCATGGGTGTAGATGTAATCCAAAATCTTTTTACAGGGGTTTCTACTCAAGTGAGCAACAGGAGTGTAAGAGTAAGATAGTAAGAAATAATAGAAAAGAGTAGTGCCTAGTAAGAGAAAAAAGATAGTAAATATCTTCAGAATAAGCAGGGCTGTGCAAATGACACAGTACTATGTATTGCCTCCTAAATAGCTCAGTGGTAAAAACATGAAGCACTGGTAGGAAAGCTCAATCAAGCAGCAATGTGAGTACATGAGTGAGAAAGGAACACAGAAGTGGAACTGCCAGCCAGCAAAATGCTGACTGGGAGAGACAATACCCAGAGTGTCTAGGGAAGTCTGCAGATTGCCCTCTTGCCTCCCCCTACTCATACAACAGACCTGCACAGTCTGAATGAAACAGCCCCCTCTCTTTTTTCATTCCACAGGAGGGGCTGCTAGAAAAGCAAGAGTTTCAACATGCACAGGTCTTGTTGGTCCTCACACTTAGTCTTGTAGTTCTTCCTGAGTCTGAGTTTGCCTGCTCACATAAAACAGAGGAGTCAGACTTCAGTGACAGTCTTCTGTCTTAGCTAAGCTACAGGAACAAGAGATGTGTGCTAAAACAGTGTCTGAAGGTACAGTGAGATTAGTTCATAATAGTGAGCCTCAGCTGGACTCTCTGGAAGCTGCAGCTGCTGGGTAGTGTGGCTCTGAATAATAAATAATAGGAAGAAAACATAGAAGTGTCACTAGTGTTTTCACCTTATAAAAAATGTATTAATTGTGTCATCCAGTTACTTCTGCGCTGTACTGAAAGGGTGGTGAGACGGGCTCTTAGCTGACCATGGTGTTTCTGATCCAGATATCATCTGAAATACCCTTGGTTATCTTTGCACAGAGGTAAGATGTTCTGTCCTGAAAACAGACTGTGCCTCTGCTGCGTGTTTTCCCTTTGGGCCCAGGCTACCACATCACAGCATCTCTCCATGGTACACCTTCTGAAAATGGCATCTGTTTGGCTTCCCTGAGTAGGTGTGTGCTTGCCTAGAACAACTAAGCTGTGACCTGTAAAACTCCTAAATAAGCTAATATTTGGTCAACATTCTTCCAAAGATCTGTTTTAGAAGAAAGTCCTAGTTATCTCAAGTAGATGACACCCATTTGAAATGACACCTCACGTCATCTATAGTCCTATTTTAACTTTATTAAATTGTTTATTGATCCTAAACAGAAATTTATTTTGTATTTGCAGTACTCTTTTTTTCATTCTTCATTGAGCATATAACAAAATATGCATGGCTATAAACTCTTCATTGTTAAGTACCATAATGATTTCAGGATGATTGGTTGTGACAAATTCAATATTCTCTTCGCTAAAACTACCTTGAGAGGGCTGTGAGCATTAGCTGGCATTCTCTGAGTGTATTTCTCATTACATCCCATCATTTTACTGTCTTTCAACTATGATGTCCCTTGTCTTCATTCCAATGCTGCCTTGGGATATAGTAATGAGTCCTCAGACCATTTTAATCTCTCTCTAAAGGGAAAGGAAACAAAGTGCCAGACAGAGAAGATAAAAAAGCTCACATAGTAGGAAGGCAGGGAAGGAGATGGGACTATACATCAAAGAAATCATCAGTAGATTTGATTCACACTGGGTCCAGGCATCACTTGACTGATCTGTAAGAGACACCAGCTTGGTCTCTTCTGCAAAACTCCATTGAAATAATTTTAGCTTCCTAATGCTATCTGATCCCTTTCTCTCTGTCTCAGCTGCTCGATTTCAAGTGTTCCCCCTGAGTATTTGAACATGGATGCAAAACAAGTATTAGAGAATTGTATGATAGAGCTTGACATTTATTAAATAAAAGGACAGACAGGCAAGTTTTGTTGTTTTTTGGGGATTTTTTACTCTGCCAGTTTCCATGGCTATGCTATCATCATTAGTTTTCAGTATATAACACTGAAATTGAATTATGGATAACACATAATCTTCCACATCTTTAGTTTTCAGCTATTTGCAGTCCTGAGAAAACTGTATGTCTTGGACTGTCCACGATTTTAAACATGGTAATGTCTCTGCTTCAAGGACACATCTCTGTTCCTTTCCCTTCAGAGAATGATAGAATATGCCGAGTAGGAAGGGACTCATCAGAGTCATCAAGTCCAACTTCTGGTCCTGCATAGGACATCCCTAACAGTCACACCATGTGCCTGAAAATGTTGTCGAAATGCTTCTTGAACTGTCAGGCTTGGTGCTGTGACCGCTTCCAGTGCCCCACCACCCCTTGCATGAAGAATCTTTTCTCGATATTTACCCTAAACACACACCCCCTCCACACCCCCACCACCACCCTAGCTCAGCCTCATGCCGTTTCCTGGAGTCCTGTCGCTGTCACCACAGACAAGAGATCACTGCCTGCTCCTCCTCTTCCCCTCACAAGGAAGTTGTAACTGCACTGAGGTTTCCCCTCAGTCTCCTCTTCTCCAGGCTGAACTGACCAAGTGACTTTAGCCACTCCTGATATGGCTTCCCCTCGAGGCCTTTTACCATCTTTTGCCCTCCTTTGGACACTCTTTAATAGTTTAATATATTTATTTTTTATATTTTGGGCCCTAAAACTGCCCCCCAGGACTCAGGGTGGGGCTGCCCCAGCTCAGAGCAGAACAGGACAATCCTTTCCCTTGCCCAGTTGTCGATGCTGTGCCTGATGCCCCCCAGGCCCTCCTGGCTGCCAGGGCACTGCTGAATCATGTCCAACCTGACACGGACCCGGACCCCCAGGTCCCCTTCTGCAGCTCCAGCCTCTCATTCCCCAGTTTATATTCACAAACAGGGCTTCCCTGCCCCAGGTGCAGAATCTTTGCAGAAATTACCAGAACCATTATTTTTCTTCCCCTCGTGGCACATCTCCTTCTGCTTCTCCCTTTGTAGGTAAGAAGCAGGCCTTCACTGTTAACCACTGAAAGGCAAGCTGGCCATTGCTTCTCCCAGTTCTACTGCTTTGCTGCAGTGGGGTTGGATCTATCCCTCCCCAGTTTCTGTTGCTGCAGGACTGACTGTGGGTTAGGGCAGTGGGCAGCTCAGCTGTGGCTGCTGCTGCTGTAGCTTTCAGCTGAATGAACGTTTCTCCACAGCACAGAGACCAACTTTGTCAACACCTTTGTGCCTGGATCCCAATGGTTTCACCAGCCAATGGATATCTCAGTTCCCATTCTTTTTGACCAGGAAATTAATAATACTGGCTCTTCTCTACATAACTGAGAAACCATTTGAAGTCCCTGCAGTTGTCAGTGTTGTTGTCTTCTTTAAACTGAAGAACTTTTGACAGCTTTAAGCCCTAGAAACACAAAACAAGGTAGACTATGCTGTTCAAAATAATTTCCTCTTGCTGGGAATGTGTAGAAACCACTTGATGTAACACATGATTTCTCATCATAGCTCTCTATAGCCCCACAGATTTCCTAACCTATGACAAACATCCTAGGGAGGTTTGGAAATTGCTTGGAAGCTATAACCTGGCATGGGAGGCATGAAAATCACCTGTAAAAAGCACAGCACATTGCTCAGGTTTACCAGGGAAGTCAGAAATAAATGCATGATTTATGGAACAAGTGTGCAGAAGAGGTTGTTCAAGATCTGGCTGTTGTGGTTCCTGATGAATCTTTTACAGAAAAAAGACACTTGATTTCCTTTTAAATGTAAAGAAAAGGTACAAAAGAGAGTTTCCACAATTGGTTTTCCTCCTTCATTTTATGCATTCAAAACATTGCTATAACCACTTACTGAAGGACTACAGTATCCAAAGCTATAGAAGGCACTCAGAGATCCAGTGGAAGAAAAGGACACAGATATACAAATCAGAATAAAACATATAAAATTATAGCTCCTCTTTTCCCCTTCATAAAAATACATCTAGACTCAAACCTGATTTTCTTGCAATCAAACACATATGGCAGTTAGAGGAGCAGAGTTTCTTTGGGTCACTCCCCATTGCCACCAGTCTGACCCTCCTCATCAAAAAGACTCTGCTTATGGCTGCAGATATTTCTCCCTTCAACCACACCAAGTATGGTGGTTCAGTGGCCACAGCCTCACAGGGGCTTTCAAAAAGACAAGCACAGCACAAATGTTTCCTTCCTTCCTTCCTTCCTTCCTTCCTTCCTTCCTTCCTTCCTTCCTTCCTTCCTTCCTTCCTTCCTTCCTTCCTTCCTTCCTTCCTTCCTTCCTTCCTTCCTTCCTTCCTTCCTTCCTTCCTTCCTTCCTTCCTTCCTTCCTTCCTTCCTTCCTTCCTTCCTTCCTTCCTTCCTTCCTTCCTTCCTTCCTTCCTTCCTTCCTTCCTTCCTTCCTTCCTTCCTTCCTTCCTTCCTTCCTTCCTTCCTTCCTTCCTTCCTTCCTTCCTTCCTTCCTTCCTTCCTTCCTCTGTTTCTTCCATGTCAGTCACATCTCTGCATTTTTGTCCCCACTGCTGGTGCTTTTCCTCAAGCCACTTCAGAGCTGTAAAGTGCAATTCTCATTTCTTCATTCTCAGTTTGAGGGACCTCAAATACAAATGCTCATTCCCAGAGAGAGAAAATTATCCAAATGATCCTAAGACATCTAAACATTTCCAGTCACTACAGAACCATGGACAAGCAAGCAGATACAGGTTGAAATACTCTACGGAACAGGAATAAACATTTTTGGCAGATAACCTTTCCTCTGGTGTTTGTCTGCCCTGGCACTTTCAAACATCTGCTGCATCCTTCCAACCTTCTTTACTGCAATACTGTCGTAACTTATCAGTGATGGCCAGGTGGTATTTGCATTGCAAAAATCTAAGGAATATCTAGATTTCTCAGGAAGGTAAAATCTTATTTTACCCTCTAACATGAATTCTCAGATTGTTATTGCAGGACAATGTAAAGAGCACTGACCTGCAGAGGTTTTTGTCTTACACGTAAGACATAAAGTGAGAGTCTGCTACTGCAGTCACTAAAGATACTGTGACACTTTTGTTTAAGGTGTATTATTTCCTCTACTCTGGTGAAATCCCAGCTGTGAACTTTACATTCCTCCTATCTCCTTTCTCCTTAAAATTAAATTGGATAGGATGGTTTTCATTTCCTGTCCCCTCACTTCTTGTGTTGTGAGGCTACAGGCAGTTTAAAATCCACAGTGTTTCACCCTGGAGGTGCCTGTATCTCAGTAAAAGCTGAAATAATCCTTTGTGAAAAGATTTACCTGTCTCACAGGAATGTTTTGAAGTTTAAGCTTTTTCTTTTCTCTTTTTTTTTTTTTAAAGAGGATTGAGATAAAAAAAAACACTACAACTATACAGATGACCTGCATATTTACAAGGAATTGACAAATTTTGAATGCAATTAGGAATCATAATTTTCTGAGATTTCAGTATCCTTCATCATTTTTTGAGAGGAGAAATCAAAATAAAAGCAATTGAAAGGTAATCCAGACAGGAAAGGAAAACCAACCACAGTGCTTTTCTTTAAAGGAAGTAGCTCTCTCTGCCAGGCATGATCTCTACAGGATGTATAAAAACTATTGTGAAGGATGGCTGTCATATTAATGCATTTTCGGGTCTTTTCCTGCAGTCACTTTGAAGACATGTGACTCAGCTCTATTTCTTTCTATTCAGCAAAGCTAGTGCTTGCTTTGAATACCAAAGTGTTAGGGAAAAAGGGACACAGAGAAATCTCTGTCAGCAGTCACACAGTCAGTACAATTTTTGATGAAAATGACGGCAGATGCCTAGGTTACATTGGTACCTTGCACTTTCATCCCTATTTCACTGAGTTTTGCAGATCTGGAGGCTTGACATCCAAAAAAACATTAACTCCTTGAAGTAAAACAAGGAAATGTGATTAAAATCGTTGTTAAAATTGTTTTCAACAAATTTGGCAAAGATGGGGCATGGTTACATGTTATTCCATGCAGTCCTGGCAGAGGGAGACATCAGAAACCTCTCTAGTTATTATACTGGAGGATCATCTGCCTTGGAGGGATAACAGCTACTATTAATCCTGGTTTTCAGCAGCATCCAGCATGACTGAAAGACTTTCAGGTACCAACAAAGATCAGTCCTTAACCTTATAGTCTGAAACTAAATTCAGTGTCAGAGGTAAAGGGGAAATAGTAAAATGTACAGAGTGCTCCTTTGGATGGTCTGAACTAGACGCTGTAAATCAACCAGGCAGTCTTATAAGTAGGGATGACCTTGAGAATCCTCCAGTCTATTTTAGTCATACAGTGCTTGTAGAAACTGACTGCTTCATTCTTGATGAGTTTTGTCAAGTACTTTCTGTGAAAGTAGGCATACACACAGTAGGAAGAAAATTAAGTGCGGTCTATTCTCATTTATTTTCAGGAGAATTTCCTAACTTGCAGTTCAGTGAGACTTCACAGAACAACCCCAAATTCTTCCTGTTTAAGCCCTCCTTTTAATGTCTTAACTGCTTTCCTTTTTTATATTTTTTCCTACAGCAAATGCACTAACTACATGTTGGCTTCAAACTCTACAAATGTTTTATCTTAACCAGGTGTTTATTTTGTTTGCATTATCTCACCCGCTTCTTCCATGGATATTTGAGGATTAGCATATGTTGTGGACAAGATCAAAGCAATCAACTTACAGTTTGTGAGCTTTATAAGGGAATTATTTGATTTTTGCAAACACAACACAGCTGTTGTGCATGAAAAAATCTACTTAATGTTATGTAAAGAAAAGATTTCTATGAACGCTTTTGTTTGACAGAATTCACTTCTCCATCTCATACAAAAATCAATTAAGATGAAAATGCAACTGGACTGTGTATGTGTAATTTTTTTTTTAATCAGGAGAGCTCCAGGTCTCCAGATTCTATTGAAGTAGGTTTTCAAAGCCCTTTTGTTCTCACCTGCCTATGAAAAATCATTTGCAGCATCCTGGATCTCAGCTCACAGTGACTGCCTGAATCCAAAAGGTAAAGCAGCCCGTCCCCATGGAGGACGCCAGCTGTCTCATTGATTCCGCATGGCTCTTGGCTGGCGCTGAAGCAGCACTGGCATAATTTCCAGAGAGAGGTGTATAATGAGGTAGCACCATGTTAACTGTTAGCAGGGAGAAGTCAAACATCTGGTCTGGAGGAAAAGAGGAGTCCAGAGCTGAACTATCAGCATCAAAGCATGCGTTTGTCGGGAGGTGTATGCCAGGATTCAACACCTAGAAGCAAAAGCTCTGGGGATGAAAAGGAATGCAAAAACAATAGTAAAAATAATAGGAAGAAAACTCCTTGTTCAATATATTTCTTTTCTAGGAACTATATTCTTGATGATTTAAAAGCAGCACTACTACAATTCTTCTACTGTGGTGAAAGAAAGGATATTCAGAATAATCTTCATTTTATACAAAGGCACAGTTATTTCCTCAACATGATTTTTTTAATCTATCTGTCTCTTCGTCTTTCACAGACCAAGCTGCCAGTTTGATGCAATTCCACTAAAACCCCAGCCCAGTGCAGCATTTTCTATCCTTTCTGGGTTGCAATTCTACAGCAGGAGTTTATGAATGCCAAGAAGCCCCGTCTGTGAGTTTGGGAGCAATTGTGTCATGGACTTCTCCTACAGTCTGGAGGGATGAGGACATAAAGAGTGAAAACTATTTAGCAGCACTTGGTGGAGATGAAGGAGAGTGTTTTAAAAACAGAGGCAGAGGGTGAGAAAAGGACAGAAGTCATCCTAGGCAGCCCTTGCTGGCAGGTGCATTCACACCAGGTGCTGGCTCTGTTCTCCACTGATTGTAGCAGCAGGACACTGTCAGGTTTGCAGTGCTATAGAAATGTCTGGGTATATTTCAACTTTATTTTTGTTGGGTTGACACTTTTAAAAAAATTTGGTTTCTACCAACAAAACAAAAGAAGTGACTTCCTGTGATGTGTAAGGCATAAAGCAGTCTCTGCATCAGTTTCCAGCTTTCTCTTTGGCTGCAGTGTCACATACCCAAGTGAGTGTATGGCACATTCACAGTTCTCTCATCATCATTCTGGACATGCTTCTTGCTGAGCAAAGTTGCCTCCTATAGAACTGATCCTAAGGACTCTGGTTAAATACTTGTGATGCCAAGTCCTGGTGGTAGGCATTTCACAATGAAATTCACTGTTCTTTCTTACAGTCATGGGGGAAGGTGACTCTGACCTGCAATCTGCTGTTTGCTTTGGCAGGGTTAGGATTCCCAGTACTGCCTGGTCTCATGACTGATTTAGAATTAACTGTCTGATTAACACATCTTATTAGCTGTGTACCAAGATTTTGATCCTTTTGTCTGTTCAGCCAAACAACTGAGCTGTGATCTTTGCAAAGTATTATGAAATTGATTGCTATTTTCTTACAATGCTAAATATGGAATAGTTAATCTGCCAAGGGCTTTTTAAACAGTGCCTCTACCAACTTTCCTGCATTCCCATCTGGATGTTCATAGTATGGATTTGCTATGACATGCTATTTGCTGTGCTTTAGCTGATACAGCAAACAAAAGCATTTTTGGAACATAAGACTCCCACAACCTCTCTCAGTCCCAATTAGGACTCCCCAAAGTCCCTTATTTCACTTTGCAAGGAGTCAGATGCACAATAGTAAGTTATCAGCTCCTAAACCAGAACACTAATCTGTCATCCTCACCCATTTCCTCCTCTTCTACTCACAGACTGCTCCAGGTGGTTTTTTACCCTGAACTGCCCATTGCTTTCTCTCTACTCCCCCATATGCCTGCTCAGAGCAATACATCATCTCCTTTCCTAATAATCTTTCCTTACCCTAGTTTTTAATGTCAAAATATTCTGTGCCTTTGGGGATTCTAGTACATCTTTTTTCCTGCTCACTGACTCTTTCTGGTCCTCCCTTTTTTGTAAATACCAGAAACACTGAGGGTCATAGCATATATACTATATATGTACTCCCCAGTATAGTGCTATGAGCCTATATTTGCATTTTTGGGAATGTGAAGCCTGTGAAACACCTTCTCATTCCCTGGCTGTTCAAACTGGTAGACCTCTTGGTGTAAACTGTGCTCCTTCTTTCACTCAGCACATGTGAATATATTTTTTGGCATAAAGGAAGTGAGGTCATGGTCCTCAGTTTTACCTCAGGAAGAAGGTGGAACATTGCTGGTGTGTGCCTCCATAGCCAAAAGCTGCAAAATCCCAAATCCCAAGGTACAGATGAAACCAGGAAAACAGAAAAAAAAAAAAAAGAAAGGAAAAAAAAAACCCCACTGCATTTAGAACAGGCCATATAAAAAGGTTCTTTACAGATCCATCTGTATAAATGTAAGTGGTTGATGCATTTATCTATAACAATTCTGGTGTCAGTCATGTGACAAGTTACTGGGGGGTCAGAAATAACATGCCATCAAAATAAGCTCCTTGAGTATTTCCATTTTGGTGTGCAGAACATCTGATAAAAAGAGGCACTTGTCATCACTTCCTTAAACATAGTCTTCTGCCTCTTTTGTTCAAACCACTAAAAGCTAGATAGCATATGCACAGGGACTAAATTCTTCACAGGCAGGCATCTGGATCAGTATATTGAAATTGAGTCTATTTTTAGGCCACTGATGCTAGCTTCCCCATGAAACTGCATATTCGTAGTTTTCAGGCTTTCTGAAGTGGATTCTTGCCATAAATTGATTGTAAATCATTTTGAGTGCATGGGAGGAAGGGCCTGCTCCAAAGTCTATTGAAAATACATTAGACTCTTTCTATTGATTTGAAAAGCTGAAGATCCAGCCAGCAAGAATTCATTCTGTCCATGTAAAATATGTGCAATTTGCATTAGAAATGCAACATAAATGTATTTCTTATGCAAAACTCATCTGAACAACACACTTCACTGCATATCTAGCAAATTCCACAGCTGGAAATATTGTTCTCTCTTTTATATCTTTATTCTTCTTATCCAAGGAGCTAAACAGGTATTTGGGGTTTTCTCAATTGTTTCATTAGGGGGATAAATTAGTGAGAGAGCCTGTGATTGGTCTGGTACAACCCATTTTCTTTATGAGGAACAAACATAAATCCCAGATACAGCAGGAAGAACAATAGAATGTCTTTTTTTTGTCTTTAAGCATTCTAAATCTGTCTTTTAAACAACCATTCTGCCCCAAAAGCTATTTTTATCCCCTTTGGCTTTCTTTCCATCATGCTACACATATTTCTCTGTTACCTGTTTTTCTGGTCCTTTCTGTGGTTTTTTCATGGCTGCTGATTCTCTGCTCTATGTATTGGATCCTTAGGCTCTGAGACTGGTTTGCAGAAATTTGCAGCTGCTGGGATCTGCTGTCAGTGCTCATAGCAGCAATTCCACTGTGTCAGTTGCTGCTTAACACCTACTATAACTTCACTGTCCTCATTTATCTTAAAAGAGAGTGATTGTCATGCCCAGGAACTTCAGTGATATCTCTGATTGTTTCCAAATCAAAAAACTGAGATCTGCAACCAAGTTACAACCTATAAGCAGTTACCTCACTCTAGATGACCTACAATAAGTGCTCAAATATCCATCCTTTCAGACCATATCAAATACATAGGCGATTCATTTAGCTAGGTCCCCAAAGAGAGTCATCCAAATCAAAATACATTTCATATTAGTTCCCTTGATGTTCTCAGACCACTGAGGCTCAGAGAAGGCTTTATATAAATCAATAGGTTCATATGGGGTCAAATGAGAGGAGCATGTGGTTTTCAATCTCTTCAGGAAAAATTTGAGGTACCAATCAAGCTATTCCTCATTCTGTGAACTTGTATTACCTTGACTTATCACAAACTGTGAAGCAGTGGATATTTATTTACAGTTATTACCTTCTGGGGACAGCGTAGCTTGTCTAAGCAACACACTGCTAGGATAAGAGAAAGTCAGTGTTAAATGAAATTCTGTTACATTATTTTTTTCTCTCAAGATCAAATATTTTTATCTGAAGTTTAATTTTAAAGTTTTGAAAAATAAAATTTTAAAGTTTTGAAACACATGCAAAGTCAAGATGTATTCATAGAACATATGTTCTATGAATAAAAGTGTGTGTGGTATTTGGCCAGGAAGGGAATAGTGCTTCCTGGTGTTTATTCTAGGGTCAATCTCCAAATTACATAGAGTTTTGAAACATCTTCATATTTTAGTTTTTGATCTCATGTGATGTCCTGGAAAATATTTTTAAGTAGACTTATGAATTCTTATTAATTTATGGACTCTATTTTTTACTTGTTTTCAACACATCCTAAAGGGTGTTTTTTATTTTTTTTACATCTACAATTCTTTGTTTTCCATTTCTTCCATTATTGGTATGCTCAAAGTCTTTTACAAAGGCTGAATGTGTTTAGCTTCAGCTGTCACAGAGCTCTGCAGAGTTAAATAGCCTGTCAGAGTTACCTCAGGAGGGCCTTGATGAAACCAAAACTATTTCAGCTGAGTGTACGTGAGCACAGCAACATTCTAATGTTTCTGGAGTCATATTAGTATAAAAAGTATTGCTTTTGTGTCTAGGTTTTGTGTGCCTCCTTCTTACTGATGAATAAAAAAGCCTATTTACACCAAAAGTAATAAATTGTGACATTGCACTCATTGAAAAAACTACTGAAATTAATGACAAAAAAGCTACAGCATGTTCAGTCTTCTATATGAATTTCACTTGCTGACTTACTTTGTGTCTTTGCTCTTCTTTATCAAGACAAAAATGTGTAAACACCTCTGTAATCTGTTTACCGAGGTCTTCCGCTCTCTAATGGAACACTTTCATCTCCCAGCCACTATGTAAGAGACGGGCACCATTGTTCTCCCTAGCCTTTCTCTGTACCTTCAACGAAGAAAAGGATGTAATTATATGTTCAATGAGTTGACATGGAGGCATAGAGAAAAAGGAATCTCTTTCTTGGGGTCTTAAATTTCCCAATACATTAGCATCTAAGTCAGATTTGTCAACTCCATTCCCAGAGCCAATTCAGTTTCAGAGCTGAACCCTACCACATGTGCAAAGCTAGGTAGGTATATTTCACCAAGGTCATGTTGAAATTTGGGATAGAGTGAGGGGTTGAAAATCTTTCCTTCAAATGGTTTGTTCCCTTCTAGTGCACCTGGAACAGCACTGAAGACAAAAGCACTAGCTATTCATATAATGAATAACCCTTCCATTAAAAACTGCTCCAGGCACACTTGGCAGCCCCAACAAGGATAAGTGGGAGGACCAAGGTAGATGATAACACTTGGTAAACTATTAACCAGCCCACACATGGGCTTGAAAGGTTTGTACGTGTATATATTAATCTTTTGTGTAAACACACAGAGGACAATTATGGACACGGTGGCTTAAACTGCAAGTGTTAAAGAGACTGCTGACCCAGCACAATTACTGCTGCACAACTCCCTCAGATACCTGTCCTTTATGCTGAGAAGGACATCCTAGTTGGGAGTGCTTCTGTATATACATATGTATAAAATGGCACTTGGTTCACACGGGGAGATATAAAAAAAACCACAGAAGAGCTCTTCATGACACCTAATAGAGATCATCTTCACAAGTGTGTGACTTGTCCTTACTTGAATCCAGTAACTCCAGCAAGAAGAATGCAGAGAGGCTGCAGTTTGTTGGCAATGGCTGCAACAGGAGATTTACAACCCTGCTCAGTGGCCCTAGGTTAAAATGCAGGTTTGTCCTCCACAGACCATTAATATTCCTTCCTCCTAAAGCCCAAATACTGAGATTATAAAAGCAGAGCAGCTCTCAGTGAGGGTGTATAAGTATGAAAACCCCCTGCATACAGACAAGTATTGATGTCTCTGTATTTGAGTACACATCTTGTCTGTTCTGGAAGCCCCAAGATCTCAGAAAAACTACTACACCCTGCTCCAGTTTCTCTGGGTATTCTGTTTTAATGGTTGTGTGATATCACTGGTTGCTTTGACAAAGGTCTCTGTCTCACCCCAGAAATACATACACACAAACTCTGAAAAAAATAATTCCTCTTAACATCATAACATCTGGCTTCCTTTTGCAATAAAAGGTGCCATATAAGGCAAGATATGACAATCTGAGCAATAAAATTAGAAATTCTAATCTCTCCATGCTGGGCACAGAAAGAAGTTCATTGAGGCGTTGGTTTACTGTAGTATGTTATCGAATTGTGATAATGCAGATAAAAAGGGAATGGAAATGGCAAAGTTATTAAACTAACTGTATCTGCAAGGATATTAATTTGATTTATCTCACTTATTATTATTGCCATCAAGTTCAAATGCAAATCCTAAAGTTTGAGTTAAATTGATGACTGAATTTAGTTAGGGGGAAGGAAAAGAAAGGATTAACAGTCACAAATACTACTCCTTTACATGAATTTGGGGAAAAAAAACCTTTCTGGTAAGTTATTTTTTATCTCCTTGTTTTCTAATCTTCTTGTTAATAATTTTTAAAGCTCCCATTTTAAAGGAATGGATAAAGACATCTAGTGTGTACAAATTTGCTTTTCTGGACATTAATATGATTGCCTGATACTAAACTAATTCTCTGGTGTTTCAATACATGGTTAGAGGCTGCTCAGAAGCATATGGAAATCAGAATACCTAGTGCCCTCAGAAACATGAACTGTTATTCTCTGCCTACAAATATACAATATGCTCTAGTAAGTTTTAAAGTCTGTATTACGTCATTGCAGTGCTAGCACATGCAGAAAATTATTTAAATGTGAAATATATGGTTGCTAGTTTATGCTTCCACTTCAGTGTATGGTATTCTTTATTTACAGATCACCTTTCCTAAAGGAAGGAGTTAGGGTTCTGCTAGGTGTCTTATACTGTATATATTTAAAAGCCCACATCCAGGGCCTAACACAATAAACCAGTGTATTCTGATACACTAAAAGTGAAATTTGGTCTTATTTTAAAGATCAAAAGTCCAAAGTGACACCTAAGTTATATATTAAGGTATATACCTAAGGTATAAATACTGTAGTCAGACAGATAATCCTCATCCAGACTGAGACTATATCTATAATGTTTACAACAATTTAAACTCACTTGCTGAAAGTAATTTAATATTAGAAAGACCGTTTTATTAGGATGATCATGATACTTTTGGTATCCAAGTAGGCCTCCACAAAGCCTCCTCTTTGTTCTTCAAAGACATTGGGGTTTTATAACAATACAAAATGCTTTGATATAGGATATATACCCTATCATTGTGTCAGGATTAAATAATTCATTCTTAAGGTAACGTATTTGAGATGGAATACATGTTTAAAAGGGTTGTTAAATTGCAGTCATACTCTGTGATGAAAGTTAGGATTCAGATCTTATGAATTTAAAATAAAAGTTAAGCGAAGGGTAGCCAAGGTTCATTATTATACCTGTGTGCAGTATGGTAATCAAACCTGTGGAAGTGTCTGCAGCTGTACCCACAACATCCCTTCTGAAATGGTTCTGTCACTAAGCTGAGATCTTGAGCTAAGTGGATTCTTGCTTACCATTCAGTATACAGAAAAAAAAAAAACAAACCAAAACCATGGATAGAAAGCAAAATATAATTTTGGCCACCATCTCCCTAAGTTAATAATCTTTGTAGAAGCACATGTTGAGTTTTGGTATACAAACAAAGAGCTTCATATTACAGATTATGGGGAGACTCATGTGAACAAAGTGACAGATATAGACAATCAAAGTGTCTATTGAGGCATGGAGCTGCAATACAAAAGCAATCAGTGCAGAAAGCAAGGCAGAGACAATACAATGTTAAATCCATTTGACAGGCAAACTGTATCAGTTGACGCTTCTTAGGCTGAATGAATATAAAACTCATTATCAGCATTGCAGCATGCCCCATGACACCACTTTATTTATTTGGATGAAGATTGGAGAGTGTGAGTAAATATAGTAACCCTGCTCTCTGCAATTTCTTTGAAGGTAAATCCTTTGCCTATATTTGTTCTTTGTGCACTTCCCATGAGTCTGTCATGAGAGCTCCCTGCTCACCGTACGAAAACAACCCTAATAGAAAGTACAGAGCATGAGAAGGAAGTGTATTTACCATTTAGAATGGTCAGTGAGCACACCCACAAGTCTTAATGATACTGAAAGTACTGCATCCTTAATCTTGGCTTTTATCATTTAATGATCTTGCTTGACTATCTCAGATGTCTGTGAAGCATTACAGACTACTCAGTCATGTCTTTAAATGATGAGAGTTATTTGACTGGCAGAGTCCATTCAGTCAAACTGTGTGGTAACTTCTGGAAACAAATATTTGGGGTTTTATAAATACTTTCCACATAGCTATTTTCCCACACAGACTGTAGATCCCAAGCAGTGTGCAGCCCATTTCGCTCCATATCACCAGCCAGCACCTTGAATCCTGAAGTGAGGGATCTATTCTTCTGCTCTCATTTGAATACAAAGAAGTCTTATAACTAAACATTCCCAAAATATTTCAAATGCACATGATCAGCCACATTTGTATATTTTTTAAGATGACAAAACTTTTAAAAAGCCCATTTTCAGTGTTTACCAATGGTTTAGACAGTTATTTTTTACCCCAAATCCAGCACTAGCCCTGATTTCAGTGTTTAAAGCCTGAATCATCTCATATGTAGGGCTCCATGCTTTTCAGTGAATTTTGAATCAGACTCACATACAATAATTATTATTTTCCCTGCTTTGTGGTGGAAAACTAGTTCAGTTTCAGACTCCTTTTCTTTTATTTCTCAATCTTTTTATAATATCTGTAATTGTTACAATTACTGTCTACCTTGCCCTTTTCTTTGGTGAGTAATTAGATTTGAAAGCAACTCCTAGTCTTAATTTCAGCAACCTTAGGGAAGAGGTAAAAGAGAGGTTGTTCAAAACACAGAAATTATCAAAAAGGTTTAAATAACAAAATAATTAAGATTCCATAACTGCTTTTGCATGAATAATAAAAAGGGGCAATAGCATACTATGCAATGTATTCATTGGGAAAATAACTCTAATGAAACTTAAGCCTGGGAAATAATGCAAATGTAGCCTGTTCTCATTATATTCTAAAGATAGAAAACAGTGTACCCCTTTCTTCCCATCATTGTTACTCTTGTAAAAATCAAACTATACTTTCATCTTAAAAGTCACATTTTTCTCAACATACAATACAAACATGTCACAGAAAATTGTAAAACCAGCCAAGCGATCAGAGTATTTCTTTGTAATTCATACAAATTGGGAAAAAAATTATGCTTGAATCTATAGGCAATATTTTTCAATCATTACACATATATTAAGATTTATGGGATATAGAAGAGCCCTTGGAAATATCAAAGGTGCAATCCTGAACCAGTCATCACCTGGTGAGATACGAAGTCACAAGTTTTCCTTAGGAGACTATTGTGCAGATGATTACTCCAGGAATCCACAATATTCATGGACTTACTTGACAACCACAGTGCAAAATAAATATGATTTGTGAGTACTTCCACTCTCCTTGGTAGCCTTGATCTCAACTCTTTCAATCTCCTATGGCCACAAATACAGAAGGGAGACTGGTGTAGTGGGGTCCAGTACTCTTTACCTAGTAAAATCTGGTATTAACCCAATGCAGTGAGGCACACTGTATGTAAATTTTACATAATCTTCATTTAAAAATTAAATGTACAACAGTCATGTGTTATCAAAAGATTTCTTGTGCAGAGGCACTAGTATACTGGAAGAAGATGCTACTTTTATTCTTTAGACTCACCTGTGATGATGTGACACTTGACAGCTGTGGATTTTTTTTCTCTTCCCATCTGTCTTGCTTCCTTTGAGCAGAATTCCAGCACTCAGTGCCTGGTGTCCCCTGCATCAATAAACACCCCTAGGTTTCTAGTGTTACATTTTCACCTGACATAAAAACAAATGAAAAGTGTTCTTCTCTATATCCTCTTCTGTTTCACATAGCTTTGGCAACTGCCAGCTGGAATAGGAAGAGACACTCTGATTTCAATAGTTGACAGAAATGATACGCAGAGCAAGCCAGCCAGTGACAACTGAAAAGGAACAGGACATTACAGAAAACCTGTATGTTAATACCAGAGTCCAAGGCCAAAGAGAGCAGATTCAAACCTCACCCCTTCCTTGCCCCAGCTGTCACCAGGCATCAGACCTAAACAATTCTCAAGCTCATGGTTTTCATAGTGACTCAGTCTAAGTGCCCCTATACATAGGTAGTGCAGCTGCTGTCAAGCACAGATCACATTGAATACATTGTAGAAAGAGAAGGGCAAAATGACTACAACTCAGCACCCATGTACTTTCTGGAGACCAAACTATATGCAAACTTGGGAACAACTCCACAGCAATCTGGGGGACCTAATGTACCACGCAATGGGGACTTGGAATCCTGCATAAAGCCAAAGCTCCCAGCCAGCCTATACACATCAGCTTTGTCAATCACTGCCCTCCCCCAAGCAAGGACCTGTTAGAAGAAGACAGGAGTGTGAATCAAATGAAAAGACCCAGACATTCTTCATGGCTTCAGCTGTTCTTTCCATCTATCCCAGTGATCGCATCTGCTCCCAGTGAAGAAGGGTAAGAAAAGAGAAAGGCATAAAGCAAAAAATGTTTGAGAGCTGCCTATAGAAAATATAGTGAGCATACTATATATTATTTTTCTAACGTAAAGCCTTCTTATATTGGAATAGTGCTTTTTTCTCATGACCACCACTGCATGTGTGCATCTGTCCTTAAAATGTGCAGACATCCCCTTGTGGGTACATCTAAAGATGTGGAGAGCCAAGGAAAGGGCAGAGAATTTGTCAGGAATGTTTTTCCTACCACAGTCAAACATTTTGATCTGAGTAACAAAAAAAGGCCCTGTGACTATGGTAAAATAGAGATTTTGCTGTAGATCTCACTTATATTAATTCCTCATTCCCTAAAATTTCAATACAGCAAACTCCAAGGCAAGCTTGTCTAGAGACTTCTAATATGTTCAGAAACTTCTTTCTAACACTTCATATGATATTTCCAGGCACGTGACAAACTCTGGATGGAGCATTTATGACACCTGACATCTAGAGCATTCACATGGCTTTTCAATGACAGCTGCTGAGAAGAAATAGAATCCTCCAGCTGCACAACTTTTTTCCTTCCTTTACTTGTGAATTGAGATGTTTGGCTTTAAAGTGGCTCTCTGTACTGTATTCTTAAAACTGCAATTGTCACTTGATGAAAGGAAGTCAAATGCACCATCAACAACATCTCACAGCAAATAAAAATCTCTTTCCTAAGGGCATAATGGGCAGGATGCACCCATAAAATCCTTTTTTGTTATTAAATCACCCTATCCTTGGGATTAGCTATCAGGCATTAGACACATGGGCTCCACAAAAATATACAAGGAAGAAGCAGGGTACAAAAGGCAAGGACATGCACCTCCGCAAAACTGAGCACTATGACATTCCATGAATAAATTAATGTGATTACTCCTCCAAAGAAATACCAAGGAAAACATCTGGCACTAATGCAAGGCCAGGTACTCCATCACCTTAAGCCTGGCCTTCACAGTGGGATAAAACCATGGGGCAAGAAAGAAACATCAGTTTCTCACTATCTGCAGTTTCTCACAGGATAAATTTTAAACAACACAAGCATATGCAAAATAATTGCCAGATAGTTAAACAAGGGTGAAAAACATGATCAGATGAAACAAAACTTTGAGTTTGTTCATTCTTTCCTCTCACAGCTGCTGTCCAGCCGCAGTCTCCTTCTCAAGTCTAATTAGCAGCTCAAATTAAGTCTTCATTTTACTCTGCTCAATAGATTTTGTAAGTGTCATACATTTGCACTGATGTGCTGGGGTAGAGATTTTCTTAAGTGATTCTCTGCCAGTATTTAGATGTTGAGGAATGTGATTTCAGAAAGGGCTGAGTGTCTTGACATACAGATAGATTCTCTGTATAAGGACCAAAATGTCAAAGACAATCCAGAATGAATTAACTAGCTGTAGTTCTGGGGGCAGTAGATCCACCATGGTTCCCATATCAGACCTAGCAAGCACACACACCCTACAGTATCTTCAGTGATACAAGACATCAGTAGTTAAGAAACTTAAATATGCCCCACAAGCCAAACAAGGAGATTTTTTGGCTTTTATGTGTGCTGTATCTGGACACAATGACCCTAAATCATTTATCACACTTCTTCAGCCTAATATACAGAAAATAACACTACTAATAAAAATCAGATTAAATATTGGTAATAGCTTTTTGTTACTTTTCAGTATTTCCTTTATTTAGTCCAATGATTTTATTTGCAAGTTACAGTTCAGATCCAAAGGGACCATATAGGACTAGCAAAAAGATGCCCAGCTGACCACAAACAACTAACCACAAGGCCAAGGACAGACCTCCCTTCTACTACCACTGGGTAGAAGAGGAGCAGATCCCCACTGTACAGAGAATCTTAATCACATACTCTCCACGTCCCTGTTACATCCTCCCCAGAGAAAAGCTTACCATATGTCCTCTTCACCACCAGCAAGAAAACACAGGGTTCAGCATAACCCTTTTGCTTTTACCTATCCTCGTTTAGAAGCATAGGAGGAAAGGGTTCTCACTGTGAAACCTCCCTCCTTTTATTTCATGATACAGCTTGAATCCCTAAGACACAACATTTCTGTTTCTCTCTTGCACAAGGGAATGCCAAATTCTGTCTTGCATGGGATACATGAAGAGTTAGTTTGGGCTTTTCCAAGCCAGATATCTGGTGCAGACCTCAACTGAGAAGTGTCTTGCATAAGAAGGACTTACATGCAGAGCAAGAAAGGGGAGGGTGCACATCAATGCACTCTGACTGCACAGAGCTGGTGCTCCAGTCAAAAGCATGGTGCTTTTTTGCATGGTGCTCCAGTCAAAAGCACCATGCAAATTACCTTAACTGACCCCAGTTTATTCACAAAGCATTTTATTCTAAAACATGCATCCTGTGAATCCCCTTGGCAACTAGCTAACAGCCAGCAAAATATTCCCTGCCAAATGCCCATTAAACTTCACATAACGTTCCTACACCAAAGAGGCTTTATCTCTAGTTTGTGGTCTCATTTTTTAAACATCCTGCATTACCAGATAAGCTTTTAAGAAAGGTATTCATTATTTGATGTTTCTTTTGTTCAGATAAAAATGACAACAAATAAATTCAGAAAAAAAAACAAAAACAGCCACCACTTTCATATTTTCAGTGGTGCTATTCACATGACAAAGATGCATTTTTAACACTCCTGCCCAGAATATTAAAGTCCTGCATTTTGCCTGAGAGAGAATTTGGGTATAGAGAGCTTCATTATCAAAGGTCTCAGCACTTCTTCTTGTCTGTATCTTCCCCAACAGCATCTTGGATGTCGCAATCATTTTCTGGGAAAGCAATTTTGATCTTCCACAGAAAGCTATTAAAAGTAACCTGGATCTTACAGATGCAGCACTTTAACCTGAAAATTTTAAATAAGCAATAGCTTTCTAAATTATTTAATAGAGATTTAGCATCAGGTATTAGCTCCTGGACAGAGCTGTATATCAAGTATATATTGTATAATTTGTTACTGAAGGATGAACATAAATGTCTGTTGCCACCTTAGAAGACAGGCTCAGCCTGGGCAATACTTTACTAATAGTTTGCAGGGTGAGAGGATTTTGAATTTCCATCATTTTTAATGATTCATTTGTGTTTTAATGGGGAGCCAGGTTCACTTCACATCCTTGGGCCATTAAAGACATTTTAGCCCCCTTAGTTAATTCTGTGTTCATTCCCCAAAATGAATATTCATACCATTCAAATGTAATTTTTAATTAACACCACCAGCAGCATTATCATTATTACACCTGAAAGATTCAAAGCCAGATCAGAGAAATATTGCCACAATAGAATTCACTAAATTCTGCTCACATTCCCTTCTAAGGCTGAACACCTTAAAAGTAACAAGAATAAACTGTGGGATAATGTAAGACAGATCTAATTAAGATAATGAACTGGAGATTATGAACATTGCTACTCCATGTCTGAAGAATTTTAATATATTAGTCTAACAGAAGGTTAAGGATTTATAAAAGGAATGACAGTGAAATATACAATGTGGGCTTTTTGGACAAAGCTTGAGATTCAGCACCTAAAATGTATAAATAAGTGGGATAAAAAGAAATCAAGGAGGATATTTCAGGAAACACACATTCATAATTTCTTTTAATTAATTTACCTAATACTTCCATAGAAGATATGATGAGAGAATTCTCCCTACAAAGCACAAGCAGGCAGGGAAACATTATGGGAAGCTGAGAGGCACTTATAAGGCTATACTGTGGAGAGTTTTATCCTAGCTTCCATCTGATATGGCTATTATGGCCTTGGATGAATTTTTCTTGAGGGAGCAGCCTAATTAGCTTGCCAGCAGCAGCACAGAAAGGAAGGGGAGGGAGGCAGGCAGAGAGGAAAGAGGTAAATGAGCTGTTAGGTAAAATAGAGTTGATATCAATAAGACCTACTGTTCCGTTTCTGAGAAGCTTGATCTTCCAAAACAAGGCAGCAGAGACACAAATGTTTGAGAATGAAACTAGAACTAAACAATTTTCTGTAATCAATAGCAGATTGTCAGAAATCGTCCTTCTCACATTTGCAGAGGTACATTCTTCAAAGCAAGTGCCTGGGAACTGCTGCCTTGGAATCGTACCCCCAGATAATTCACTGTAATTATTCTGCTATGGGTAAAGTTTCACTCCAGAAAGAATCATTATTATCCTTCTGGAATAGAAACATCAGGTTACTAGAATATTTGTTGAGGAGTAAGTAAAATTAGGTCAGGCTGTGTTGGTTCAGTGCTGCACAACAGGCCTTCTCTGGAAAGGGGGGCCACTGTAAAAACAGAAGTCTTGGGGGTAAGTCAACACAGAGGCACGACTGCAGCTCAGGCAGGCATAACCTGCCGTCACTGCAGCAACAGGAGCAGGTCTGCAGCAGCACAGCTTCCACCAGACTGCACTGCCTTGCCTAAAACTGTAGGTAAGTGCTGAGCTGTGACACCTCAGCTGTCACAGGGGGACTGCTGCTCCTGCCCACACTGGACAGGGCAACACCCACCCCTGAGAGCCAGGAGCCTTCATGGGTGAGGGTGACACCGCTCCTGGACATGATTTGCTCTGTGTTGCACGCTGCTGCTGTAGACTAACAGATCCTTGATGTGCCCCAGTACCTGTGGAAGTATAAACATGTCAAAATGTCCACAGTGTTATTCTGACTCATCACAGACTCCTCCACAGGAGTGAGCTAGCTTTGCTGAGGGAAAAGGAGACCAGACCTGCACTCAGGGGAGTGCACAGCCCTTAACGGAGGCTGGTCACTGGACACAATGGGGAAGCAGTTTTATGATAGCCAGCTCAGAATCAGCCATTTCATGTTGTGTTGCCATAGCAATACAATATAAGGAAAACAGAATAAAATTTTCCCTTATTAAAGACAAGGTTTAGCTGGGAAAATATCCTTTGACAGAAAGAAGTATCTGAGAATAAAATAAAAGTAATGTCATTCTGGTTCACTTCTATTGCTCCAAACAGGATGCCACAGACAATTCATAATGGCTCCAACATTCATTTCCAAAAGGATAATTCTCACTGGTGCCACCTGTCAAATTTTCATCTTGTTCCAGACACAGAGGTTGTACTATAGATAAGCCTAATTGTCATTGTCTTCACTGTGATAGCAGTGCTATTTCTCTGTATTTAGAAGCACCCACTGTCCTCAGAAAAACAGACATCTATGAATCTGGAGACAGAGAAATTCTCTCTTTTTTTGAGCTTTTCTTCATATTATTCAAGTTTAAAAAAAAACAAAACAACAACAACGACAAAAAAAAAACACCAAGAAAACAAAACAAAACAAAACAAAAACACCCACACAAAGAACAGCTTTTTTTCCCTAAAGCAGCAGAAAGAGAATATCCATAACACAATCTCTACAGAGAAAAGCCTGTCTGTGAAGCAGACAGGTTCTGGAAGCTTGCTCAGTGCTCGAGCTAAGCAAGGAAATAGGGATATAACAAGACTCACTATTTATACACTGAACAACAAGCACATTTCTTTTACCCTCGATTCTCTCTTATTAGCACAGTATTTAAAGTAATTCCAAAGGAAAATATTCAGCTGGGCACACTCATCCCCCCGAGGAGAGGGTGAGAGCATAAACATACACCAGCTGTTCCTCATGCTGCTCCGTGCTCTTTTGCATGTCACTCTGGTGCTTTGGTCACGAGCTCAATACAAAACCCCAAAAGAATAAACTGGAAATTAAGACTGTCCTAGAATCTGAGAAAAGCCTGAAAAAATCAAAATGAGAGCACTGAAGCAATTCCTTACAGGTCTGCCAGCTGTCTACTATACACCAGCTCACTGGGAGAGGACAAATTAAATGAGGAGTCATCCTCATTCCTTGAATTTTAAAACAGATTCTTAGGGTATGACTTGAAAAAAAAATCAGTAGACTGTAGAGGTGGCAAAGCCTCTTTAGATCTAAAATATCTAAAAATCTTTTAGAAAAATCTGGTTTATCTGAATGACTCGTGTTGATCAAATTGACAATGTACTGCAATAAACTGTTAAAACTGCCCTGGTTTGTACACATTTAATTTGGCTTTTGACACAAGACACTTCCACTGTGATGGGAAGGAGTATTGCAACAATATGCAACAATGAGCAAGGCAGACAGTCAGTGAGAGGACAAGGCACCTCTTTGTAAACACTTGGGTGACAGGAGGAGGCTCTCTAACCAGAGGGAGACTCCCTCAGACTGCCAGTCAGCCCACACACTTTCCTCCATGAGACAGGAGATAAAGCAAGGAAAGGAAAAGGCAGCTAGAAATATGTAGGGATGTTTAGGCAGATATTGCCTGGTGGGGTTGAAGGCTGGCCTGCCTGCTTTTAGGAAAACAAAGCATTATTTCAGGGATACTAAGTGACTTGTTTTAAAACCTTTTCCTCTAACTGCTAGATAGCTTGGATTAGAAGTGATCTAGCTACTAAATTCAGGCTAGTCACTGTCCAGTGGATACAAGGGCTTTGTCAAAGTGCAGAAGGGTCACTTGATTTCACACCAAAAGTTACAGGTACAAAAGCTAAAACAGGAGATTTGATAAAGGAGAAATAACATGAATAAAGCTTGCCTTCCAAATCATTACAGTCTAGTGAAAATTTTTAGTGAGGAAAGATGTAAAATAATTTCATCTTCCTGTATGATAATTCTCATAATTTTTCAGACACATAACTGCAGTTGGATAATTTTTAGTGTACCTTATCATGCAGAAATGAGACAGCAAAGCTGAAATATATCTCCCTGTATATACCTACATTTATCTATGTTCACATAGATACTAAACAACTCTTGATTTTTTCTCTTTTTTTATGGAAAAACAGATAATTCATTCAAAGATGGAGAACCAACATCTATCTGCAGCGTCACTTAAGAAAGTTATTTCTTCTGATTTAACTGGAAATTAATGAAATTTTTTGTTGCAAGATCACAAGCTGAACTCCCAAACTGATGTACTGCCTATTATTTCTTTTGCCATCAATGTTTATTGGTTTTTTGACAACACTGGATTTCCCTAATACTTTTGTTTATAAATATTTTCCTTCCACAATATTCAAATCATTGGTTTCAAAAATTCTTTTGCTCTCCATTATCTTTCCAATTTTGTTGGCCTCAAGACCATATTTTTATCCTATGCATATGCACAGAGATGAAAAGCTCAAGAGACACAAACTTACTTAAATCTCATCATCTGTCTTATATCCAATGTACTGTACATTAATGGAGCATAAAAGTTTTTGAATTAAATAAAGGCACAAAATTCAATTATGACAATAAAGGCATCTATCATCCAGCAATCACCATCTTAACTGCTGCATGAATACATGAGTAGGACATACAATTTGAATAACAATGAGAATATTGACAAATATTGAGTAGCTGTATGAAAGTGTAACATTTAGTGTGGTAGATGTATCACTATCAAAAAGTGAAGGGGAGCACACATGTCATCACGTCAAGGATAAAGCTCAATTTTCACACTACCTGTATACTGATCTTTAATTAGTTCTCTTACAAGCAAACTCTAGGTACTATAATATATCACTTTATAAAAGTTTTAAAGACCTTTGATATTGGGCTGTTCTGTTTAAAAGAAGTCAACTTAAGGACTAGTCAGTTGGTAAAAAGACCAAAAAGTCTCTCAACGAGAGGAAGCTACCTCTTACCACTCTAACTCAGCAGCTGCCAAGATGACCTTGGCAGGTCAATGAGATGCATCTCTAGCTTGATACGAGGAGTATGAGGAAGGAAGCATTACCACCCTGTCAAAATTCCTAAAGAGAATTTTCCAAAAGTCTGGACTTACATTGTCATTGTGGCAACCTTTCTGTAAGGTGTCCTCACAACTAGAAGTCACCCTAGAAAATAGGATTCATCTGCTGGCCCACTGACCTTTCCACTACAAATAAGTAAAACGACCTATTGCAGAGTCATGTACTGTGGTTTTGACTTGTCCTTATCTAATTACTCTCCAGCACTGCAGGAAACCAGAGGGAAAAAATGGCACTCTTTCTGCTAGGCCAAAAGCATGGAATAAAGTCCAAACCCAGCTCAAAATCCAACCCCAACACAAAGAGATTACAATTTAGGGACAAGTCTCAGGCATCTTATACCTAAGACCTAGAGAGATTAAACAGAAAATCCTCATCATCACTGTTTTCCATGCAAAAGCAATGTGGAGGTCTAAAGGGGCCCTAAAAGCCCTTCACACTGAGCAAGGTTTCTTTAGAAGAGGCACTATGAAAAAACCCAATAAGCTTTGTTCCTAACATCCTTTCTCAAGGTCTGGTGAAAGGAGCACGTTACAGCTTGGAGTGGGGACAAAAGAAACAGTATTACGGATATTCCAGCCATGACATTTCTATTTCATGCAATCCTATTTCACATTCCCATAGGACACTGAAGAAGAACCACAGTTTGAACTGAACAGATTACACTAGAGCATTCACCAGACCCCAGGGAAATTCAAGGTTAAAGGAGTTCAGAAGTATCTTGAAGCTACTTTTGCCTGTCTTCCTACTGGGTCATGATTTCTGTGTTTCTACTCTAGGGACAGGACACAGAATTTCATTGTGATTTGCTCAAAGTTGTCAGCTCCAGAACTATTTCAGATGTCATGGGTTCTCAGTCTGCCTTCTTTATGCTGTTCTTTAGCATGAGGGCTGCCTAGCCTAGAGAAGAGACAGCTCACTGGGATGTTATCACTGTGCATAAACACCTGATAGGAATGAGTAAAGAACACTCTTCTCTGTAGTACCTCGTGACAGGATAAGAGCAAAAAATCACAAACTGAAATGCAAGAATAGCACTTTTAACACAAGTAAAGCATTTTTTTAATGGTAAGTACTGTTGAACATTGGAGTAGAGAGGCTGTGAAGTGTCCATCCTTGGAAATACTCAAAACCCAACTGGACACAGCCTTAGCAGCCTGCTCCAGCTGACCACGCTGTGAGCAGTGACTTGGACAAGACAGAGTTCCTCACAGACTCAGACACTCTGAGGTCAGGAACCTTTCTAGACAATAACTTGATGGCTATTTCCCTGTGAGTAACTGAAAGTTATCAGCATCTGTGATGCCTTCCTCAAAATATTTTCCTTCTCTGAAGGAAGGCAGAATGTGCGAACATGGATGTGCAAATGCAGAATACAGTGCTAGATGAATTTCTTCCAAGTTAGTATTACTGCATGTTCTCTGCATGGTTTGCAAGGGTCCCTGAGTTGAAGAAATGCTGCAGAAACTTGGAACTAGAGAACTTCCATATGCTCCTCTGTCTTTAGTGATGCCCCAGTTTTATGCTTAGTTACGCACAGAATTTCTCAGGAAATTGGCCTCAAGAGACACTTTTCACTGAGGCGTGGGTGGTGTGGGCATGACTTGGAGGTGAGGTTTTCAAAGGCATCTGAGGGATTTAGGAAAGTTTCTTACTCTAGAAAGTGAGAACTGGGACATCCTTTTCTTTGGCTGGTGATGAACATGCTTCCCACCATATCTATTCCTTGCTGTGTACTATTCCTTGCAATGAGAACTCCAACATCAGTGATGTGATACCACATTAGCCTCACAGGCTACACAGTTCTGTAAAAACAATAATCTGCTGTGGTTCTCGCCACTCCAGATGCTTTAGAGTTGCTCTCCATTTCACGAGACACAGACACAGAGGATCACAACATGTATCAGATAGCAAAGAGTAATTCTTTGCCAGGAAATAATAATAAGGTTTTCAGGTTTCCTAAAATGATATGGTTCTGCAATGTGAGATGATTAACCTATTGGGATTTTGGACAGCACCAAAAGAGCTGACTTTCTCCTTGCCTTTTTTCACAGTACCTATAGCATCAATCACTACCACTACCATTCCGTCAACTTTGCAAGCTGCCACAGAAAAGTACACAAATTAGGAACTATATGAAGGGCCACATATTTTGCATCTAGAAATATATTCAAATATTCATACTGGCTTGCCTGAATCCTAACAAAACAAAAAACCCAAACAAACAAAAACAAAAAAACCCCCAAATTAAAAAAAAAAATTAAAATTAAAAAAAAAAAATCACCTTTCACTTTCATCTCAGAATCCCTGACAGAAAAATAGGAATTACCTGTAGTAGCCGCATCGTGGACTTCTGAGCCCTAGAAGAGCAAGACTTATGAGACCACTTACTAAGTACCACACTATCCTGACACTGGGATCTAAAAATGTCAAATAGAAGATGAGGCAGGAATAAAAACAGAAAAAACAATGTCTGTCAGGTCTGTCTGTCACAGATAGGAGCTTCTTTGACTCTGCTGTAGAGCTAACAAACAGAAGGGACATTCATGGCATGCACACCCTTAGCCTCCCCCTCCCTCCTTGCCTCTCTTTGAAAAGCCAGAGCTCTTTGCATCTCTACTGCATCTCTAGTTTCAATGATGCTCAGTTTCTTTGCTTCCACATTGATATTTCACAGATTCTTAATGGCTCCTTATTAAACCTAGAAGTACGTTTTCATACATGCTAATGAGAAGAGCATAATGTCAGCTCAGGGAGTGGGAAGTACAGCTCCACAATGAAGCACTTTGCCAAAATACCTCAGTATTCACATGGGCAGGTGAAAAATATACTTGAGGACAGAGTAATAACAAAGTCATATTCACATACAAGGACATCAGAGCACACATGGCATATAATGAATTTGTGTTTAAACATCTGAATGTAGTGCCTCTGCATAAAATGCTGTGAAGGGATTAAGCCAAAAGAGTCATGTGGCAGTGACTCAATAAGAAAGATAAAGCACAGTCATTTAGGCCCCAGTTTCCCCCAAACCTTAGCGTCAGCTGCTCAGGCTTCATTAACATTACCACATCTTGTGCTTCAGCTATTAACAGCATACTACATTGTGACTGGCCTTTTGTGGGGACACAAAAAGAATGAGTGGTCACAAGGAAACCTTTGTGCCTCTTCCACAGTTGCATAGGAGAGCCAGTCCTTGCAGCCCACAGCTGTATAGGGAGTTTCAGAGTTAATAATGCCAGCAGCAGAACACTTTTCAAAGGAAAGTGGAGCAGAAGGGAGGGCAGTTAAAGCTCTGCTCTCTTTCTCTCACATTAGCTACCAAACTAAACAGAGGGAGTTTATGCTATACCCCCACAAAGGAGACGTACAAACTACTTGTCATTGAAGAAATCCTTCCCATGACACTGAGACTTTCTGCCTGCCCTTGAGAGCTGACAGGCGCAACACTTTCAGGAATTACCAGTGCTGCAGTGCACCTGCAGTTCCCCCATGATTTTGCTATGCCCTTGGTAGTGTCAGGAGAATAGACATCATACAGTATTTATGCATGTCCTATTGCTGGATTTATTAATGGATTTTTAAGCACTCGCCATATGCATGGTGCTTAGTAAGACACTAGCTCTGCCTGGAAGAGATTATTTGCTATATATTTTTTCATTCTCTGCCTCAAAAAATCACAAAGAGTATTTTAGAAGTTATATAAAATGCCTTATTCACTCTCAAAACACCAATTCCATCAGCATGCCTAACTAGCCAATTAGCACCGCTGAGTTTGTCTTAAATGTCAAACTTTATGAATAAGCAATCTGGGTAATAAGAATTGGAAGCTTGTTTTTACTAAGGACATGCTTAAAGTCTGCAATATGAGCTGCAAGCTCTATATAAAAATTGTTCACAACCTTCAGAAATAAAAGGATAAGAAATAGATGATGACACCAGAAAAACAAAATTCTCCTAATGCAGAAGGAATTAGGCTATTTTAAAGCTATTTTAAATAAAGCTGGACGTGTCTCGAATGCAGAAAATCCATTTGTGTCTAAGCAAAAGAAGCCAGCAGGTGTCAGCCTTGCTTTATCCAACCAGCCTTTTCCTGGCTCGGTAGCAAATTCTTGCAAATTTATTTGCTCTGATTTTTGACCGTAATTTTCTTCTCAGGAGTAATAGTTATACAAGTTAACTGTGTTATCACAGAATTCTATATCGAGCAATATTTATATAGGTTAAAATGTTGAAACAGCTGCTACCATAGCAACTGCTGCATCAGATGGATTATCACCAGGTGAACAAGGAGACTGGAACAATTTCCTGATGAGAAATTCAATTAATATGTCCATGCTTGTACATAGAAGCCAAACAGCAATTTGTCTGAGTTGGCAATCACATTTCACATGTGATTTTTTTTTCCACAAGGGAAATGATGATCATAATACCTTTATGCTTCCCTCACATTTCTATGTATGCCTGTTTTCAAAGACTGAAACACTTATTTCCTTCATACAAAATTCTAACTCCTGAAATGATGTGCAGGCTCTCGCTCAATACACACATCACAGAGGGAGTGTTTTGTAATGCCACTGATCACTCTGCTGTGTAACAACAGGCAAACAAAATAGTGTTTCCTTTATTAAAAATTCACATAATGTCACTTTTAATCTAAAATTTTATAAAGACAAAGTGCTGTAGGCTAAGAGAAAAAAAAAAGCCCAGTCCTTGTGCAATTCAGATTTTGAAAGGCTTCTTATCTCCTACTACACTGCAATTTCCAGCAATCTGAATTCCCAGGGATGCTGTCAGTCACACTGATGGGTGCAGCACCCAACACTGTTTATTTCTGATGATCTTTTAAACTCACTCCCCCAACTCCAGTACAGTGTAACCCGCAGGAAGCCTCTCTAATGAACAGTGCAAAAATGTGTCTGTGGAAGATTCCCGACCCTTCATTTTCCTATCTGCTTAAAGTTGTGCCATAATTTGATGTAGGGACTTGTAGTCATTTCTTCTGAGATCCCCAAATAATTTCCTTGGTGTATACTCATGGGAAAGTGCCCTCCGGGTCTCATATTTTAAAACACTTAATCTGTTTCAATCACAAAAACTTTCAAGTGTTAGTTGATACCAAAGCCAACTTGTTTCCATTTAAAAAAGAAATGTAAAACATTACTTTGATTATTTTCAAATTTTCATACTTTTAAATTTAAAAACTCATACAAAGAACATGCACAAATTTCTCAGAAGCCAACATGAAGGCTTTCCCATTCATAAATTTCAAGTCTGGATTTCCACCTGATCATATGCTCAAAATAAGATTCCCTCTTTCATATAGGACTTCCACCCAGGACTACATTCACAGTTCCCCTTGTTCTCTAGTTATTTTTACTTTCCAATTCCTATTTATCTTTAGGCAGACACCAAACTGATGCATCAGTGTCTGAATTTGTGGTCAATTTTGAGGCAAATCCTTTCAGCTGCCCAGAAAAAAAATCTACTTGGGCCTTGTCCAGCCTAACATTAGCTTTTACTGCTATGTTTATTATTAGAATGAGGGAAATTCCATGGCTTCCTCATTCAGAATAAAGCAGAGGTAATGTAGTAATACATACCAATACGTCTGAGGTCAGCCAAACAGCACCACCATCAAGCAGAGCAAAACCCTGTGTCACCCAGGATATGGTCAAAGTGGAAGTTTATAGTAAGCTTATACTCAACATGAAGTTTGATACTCTCATGAGTAAATTAGTGCCAGCATATGACTTCTGAAAAATGTGGTTTTCTTTGAGGCTTCATATCAGTGCCTCCTTATTACCTCAGTTCCGTGAATATGAAAGGCTTTCTGTGCAACCACAAGTATAAAAAATAGCCTTTAAAAGTGATCTGTGATGTTTCAGTTGGTGGCTACTGCAGTTAGATGAGATCCAAAGGTATGTGAGAGACAGATCAGACTAAGAAGCAAGTCACTGGATGGAGACTTAGATGTCTAAGGCTCAAAAGACCTGCCTTCGGTTTCATGCTTTTCACTTACATATGATGGGACCACAGATAAGGCACTTCCTCTCACTAACTTTTTTTTCTGCTGTCTTTTTTCTGTGTTCCCTGCAAGGATTATTTAGAGACAAAGATTTATTTCCATTTTATTTACAAAGCAGAGATTACAGTGAGTACAGTGATTACATAGCAGAGACCACATATTGTCAGGATGCCTGAGTGCTCAAGGAATGCAGTTATCCTGCATTAAACAACATTATTAATAAATCATAGATGCCATGGCAAATGTCACCTCACTGAAAATAGCTTTACAATTCTGGTCACATAAGCAAGGCCACCCATCATATGCTTTATTGATATTTGAATTTTTTTCTTGCAATGTTACATTAAACAT
Organism: Passer domesticus; assembly: GCF_036417665.1. Classification (NCBI taxonomy): domain Eukaryota; kingdom Metazoa; phylum Chordata; class Aves; order Passeriformes; family Passeridae; genus Passer; species Passer domesticus. Next base: position 25,041,464 of record NC_087474.1, on the reverse strand, counting down.
TTCCTGAAATCAGACTTTTGTCCAAATTTCCTTTTCAGTTCCATTTGTGTACTGAAAGAATCTGGTATAGAATGCATTTAATTTGTAAAGAAATATTTTAAAATCTAATCCTAAGGGGATTTCATGCAGGTAATTCTTATTTGTACATTAGAATGCAATAAAGGACTTAATTAATTGTTTTATTTAAACATCAGTGCTGTTTCACCACATTCTGGACACTAGAAGGGAAGGATGTTGATTTCAATGACCACAAAACATTTGTGCATTTTTTATTATTTGGGTTAATACAGACATATGTAACTTGATTTGGATTTGTACATGATATAAGATCAGAACTAAAGGAGGTTGAATCAAATCAAATAAGCAACTTAGGTGAAGATAAAGCATTTTTCTGTCATATTGGCATCCATACTAATTAGAAGACAAATGCAAAAATTCTAATTGCTTTTTGGGCATATTTTCACCTGCAGTCTGAAGACGTTAAACACAACGGCAGCAGCACAGCTAAGTTCAAAGGAAACAGAACAGTATCAAAATGCTCTGTTGTGTCTTCTGTTATTACCTTGGAAGCAAGATCATGCCTACAGCATGACAGCACAGTCAGACAGCAACAAATATCTCTCAGCTTGGTGCATTATACAGACATTGCACAGAAGCACAGGCCAGCACAAAACTGGCCATTTGTAGTAAGCTACATCCTGTTTGCTAGACATATTCAAAGAAAATGGTTTTGCCGAGTTGATGCCATGAAGTATCAGCTTAACCAATACAAACTGACAATTACTAGCACTTCCTACTGTTAATCAAAAGCAAAATCAAAGCTGCCATCTAGTACTTGTTGGTTGTTATCAGCTGAAAATGTTCAACATAAGTGAACACAGAAGGTTGGTAAAATTCAGGCACTTAGTGATAGGCCTCTTTAAACAGCTCATCACAGATTTCTGCTACATCATTTCAGGCCAAAGATCTTTTAGAATCTGCTGCCATTTCCTATCTGTAATTGTGAATCATATATCTCAACACAATCTAGTGTTCCAGATCTCTTATCACTCTTTTTTTTTTTAATTTTTAATTAGAAGTTTTCTGAGATTTAGTTTGCAGAAATATGCCAGTATCTATGGACCGTGTTTTTCAGCTCGTGTAAGGTTACATAGGTATAGGGCTTTTTTAGTGGCTTAGTTGGAGAAAGCCTTAGATCAGTCCTGTGAGTTGGTTACCTAACTGTCCTTTGTGCCTTTGAAAATATCCTGTGGGGCCCCATATTTACTTTTCTAATTATTTAAAACAGTTTGGATCTGAGCCAATAAGGTTCATTAAGAGGCACTCAACCAGGTTCTTCATGTAAATTTCTAATATCTTTACAAACACGTGGTCAGCAAAGCAAAGAGTGTTAAGAAACCACGTTTTGTTTGTATCAGTCACAATCTCCTCTGAATCAAAAAAATCCAACTAGAAATGAAACAAGGATAATTAATTTTATAACCTGAATGTGCATCTCTTCTCTGAAAAACCAGACAAATTGGCAGGTGGTGTGAGGAAAGGGTTAGGGGAAATCAGGAAATATCAGGAGGCTGTTATACAAGCAACAGAAATAGCCCTCCCTGAACTGGGTGTGCATCTGCTCACACCCAGCCTCTCAAGGAGTCCACTCTAGAATTACAGGGGATTCAGAGAAGAATGGAAGAAAAAAAGGGGAGAAGGGGTTTTACAAAGGGACACTTAAATATTGATATTGCTTTTTTTAGAAAAGGAATGACATACAGCAAAGGTACTTCCTATCTCTTAGTAATCCTTACCATGTCTATATACTAGTGATGTCAGGGTTGTAATGGTCAATATGAGTGACAAACAGGCAGAAGTAAGAAAAATTCATGGTTATGATCTTAAATTCGGGGATTAGGCTGAGATTTATATGTGACCTGCAACTAGCTCCTGTGCAGGTCTTTGCATTGTCCCCTAGTGCTGGCTGTGGTTTAACACAGGACAACACATAGGTCTCACAGCAGTGGAATTTATTTGCTCCTTTAGCCAATGGATGCAGTCCATGAAATCATGAAAATGGGCATAGTCCTGAGGCTATAAACTGGAGTCATTAAAATAAGGAAATTGCAGTTGCAACACTTCTCAACTAACTTTCTAACTTTCATTCCTGATAAAACAGAACTTAAAAATCATCCATAATGCATCCTGCTTCCCTGTTCAGTGCAGTCATTCCTTCCAGCACTTTATCTCCAAAATGCCTTGGATAAAACCTGCAGGAACTAAAAATAACAGCATTAGCTCATCATCACACTCTGGTCAATGAGTTGAGTAATGCAGACCTTATGAAAATGTACATTTAGAGCCTTTGCAGATGAGCTGTATAACACAAGCCATTAAACACAATACTATTGATCTGATTTCATTATTTTCAGCAGACTGGAGTTTAGAAATTATGAGTTGCACTAATGAATACCAACTCCAGGGAAAAAATGGCTCTAATTGATTAAATTTTAGTTGAAAACACCTTAGATGAGATGTTTGTCATTATAGATAAAGGTTTACTACAATGTAAGTCTATGTTCTTGCAAAATACTCAAAGCTTAATTTGTTCAAAAAGACTATATGTAGAAAATTGAATCATTCTTTCACACAGATATATTGCTGCTTTCTAGGGATAGGGCTAGAGAATGGTATCTTTATGGAAAAATACACAAGATAAGTTAAAAATGGTGATAACAGTAAGCTCATACTTCTATGCTGAAATGGAAAAGAGCACTTTTATATGTTGCAATATAAGCCATTTCTTTTTTTCAGAGAGGTGGAGAAAACTACACATACAGAATTATTTCCTCACCACAAAACAGTTCTATTTCTACCTGGTAACAAGGCCCTTCCTCAGTCACAGAACCTAATTTCAAAAAAATTAAAATTTAAGTTACAAGGGTATGCTGGTTGTAACTGCCACAACAGAGTGCCTAATCTTGCCTCCCATCCATGCCATTCAATCAATTCCTACTGAAATTGACTATAAGCTTTATAAAAGAAAGACCCACTGCTCTTACTGTGATTCTCCATAAAACAGTCACACTTGCTTGATAGATTAAAGATCAATTAATGTTTTTCAATTATTTTGGTGTTTGATTTTTCTAGCTTCATAAGTCAAACTCTGACTTTAGTTAGAAACAGATACCTGAAACAATTAAGTCCATTCACTTCACATTTGTAGTAATGTAACAGAAGAATTTCGCATTGATATGATGAAAGAGGGAGGAAGTAGCAGTGTTTACACACTTGTACAACACTGAAATATATGTAATTATATGCTAAAGCTTGTTCTGTGCTTTTCCATTTTAGGATGTATTATGTGGTAGGTGTTCTGCTTCGTATCTTGAGTGCCAGACAGGGCATACTGTTGTTCAGATATTTGAACAATGACAATCATTTTTCATGTCACTGATTAATAGTTCTATTAAACAGGAATAATGTTCCAATACTTAAAGTCCTTCATCATAATTAAGTCATACTGCAGAAGAGATAATAAACCTTTCCTGTATAATATCTGTCCTGAGGTAAGCCTAGATGTGTCTTAAGACACACATATTAAGCAGCATATCAACCTCCCTGTCCACTTTTTCAAGATACCTCTATGCAGCAGCTTTGCCCTCAAATGTATCAGCTGTTTTCTCTGGTTTAGTGGCAGCCATGAGCTTGCTGAGGGTGTTTCATCCCATCATCCAGGCTATAAATGAAGACATTAAACAAGTTAGCCCATGATCAACTGCAGAAGCGCTAGACTAGTGGCTACCTGAACTTCAAACTCAAAGTGACTCTTTGAGCCTAGAGATTAAGCCAGTTCTCCAGTCACCTTGTAATCCATCCATATCTAATTTGGCTTATAAGGATGCTATGGCAGACTTTAACATAAGCCTATTAAAGTAAAAGCATACAACATCCCTTGCTCTATCTCAGTTACTAACAGGAACAGCTATTTAATCATAGAGAACTATCAAATTGCTCAGGGATGACTTATCCCTGGCAAATCCATTCTGGTTGTTCCTAATTGTGTTATTTGCCTTTCAGAGCATGGAAATGGCCTCCAGAAGGATTTTCTTCACAATTATCCTAGAGACTGAGGCCAGGCACAGCAGGCTGCCCCTCCCTGGTCACCTTTATGGATGGCCCTCCATAAATACAGGCTTAATGTTTGCCTTTTCCCAGCCATCAGAAATATCCCCTAGTCATCACAGCCTCTCCATGACACCAGCCAGCATCCCAGCCTGTCCAATGAACTGGGGAATGTTCAGCAAGCCTAAAATTGGTCCTTAACCAAGCTCCTCTCTAGTGTGGATAGCACATCTTTCACTGGGATTCTGCCACAAAGGACTTGGGAGGCCTGCAAACAGATCTTGCCAACAATTACCAAGAGATAATTTTACACATTCTTCTGTAGCTCACAAAAAAGGCTTTATAAAGGTAAATATAAAACCAATAGGAAATAAAAAGATTTTCAATTGCTTCTTTGTTTTTTGGGGTTTTTTTCAATTGGCCATGTTTTGTAGTGCATGTTTGCTATGACTGAATAGCTCAATGTCTTCAGCTTTACTCAGATTAAATATTTGATTATGCATTGCTTTTGCTGGCTTGAAAGAGACATGTAAATCTGGGAGATGATGCTACAGACATCATAAATGGATCTTGATTTGGTCAAAGTTAGAATATTACCATTTGTTTTAGACTGTTTATATTGCATTTATTTCAGTTTTAAAAAGCTCATGAAAAAAACATTGCTCAAGTACAGAACAGAGCTCAATGGACCTGAAATTCTAAAACCACATAAACAGAAGAAGTACAAGAGCTTGAACCAGCAGTCATTGAAGTCATCAAGATTTTAGATTGAACTTGTAGTTTAAGGGACTCAAATGCTAATTTTTTTCTTAGCCATAATGAATCCATTCAGTGAAATTTTGCACTTTTATTACTTGTTCATCCCTATAACACATATCATCAAACATAAAAAGATAGCTAGCTAGGAAAAAAAATTTAAATTGCATTTTAAAAAAGGAAAGATAACATTGTGTGCCTCTATTAGAGCAGCTAGGTGTGTAAAAGGTCTGCCTTCGTACTAATGAACAAGTTACTTACATCTGGCATTCTAGTACACAAAAGTAGCAAACACAATACTTTTCACTGCACAGGTTCATTGGGAAGAGGAATACATTGAGTTTTCTCTTCTTTACTCTGCTTAGGAACCAACTCTTATAAAGGAAGTTAAAATGAGCTGGTGTAGACCAGCAGGAAGACTGCACTACTCCAGAGGAGAGCACAAAGGCACAATGTCTTCAAGCTGCACAGATTGCACACCATTCATGGATCAAGGCTGTGCTGAAAGGAACAGTCTAGCCCTGAATATTTTATTTTCCAGAATTCAGTCTAATGAATTCTTGTGCTGTAGAGGCAACAGATAAAAAGTAGAGCTGTGAGAAAACAACATATTTTGCATTTCCAAATGCTAACACAATGAAAACTACCAATAATACGTATTATAAGCCAAATTTTATCCTGGTGAGAATTGAAATGAATGAATTAGGATCCTCTCCAAAAAAAGGATGTGATAATGGAAATTCTGACAGATCTTTCACTAAAGCAGCTCAGGACAGAAATCTACTGTGGTACAAATCACTGCCTTTAACAGCAAATTATAAAAAAAAGCAAATTTTAAAACTTGCTTTAACAGCAAATTTTAGCAGGCTTTACCTCTAAAAGCATTAAGATGATCCATGTTGTCAGTTATTCAAAATGACAAACAATCTATCTACTGTGCTTTCACAATAAACAAAATATGATTTCTCAAAAATTACAGAACATTTTAAGTATTCATACTAACTGTATGTGGACTTTGAGAGCCTTTTCAAACACTGCCTTAAAAAGAAGATGAACCTCAAGACTTTAATTTTAGTCTATATTCCACGTAAATGTTTATCTCTCTCCAGCAGGAATGAGCTGAGCACATCAACCTAGTGAGCAAACTGGTTTATTGCCCACAATATTTTCATCTTTGTTAAATGTTCAGTAGATATCAGAACACTTCTCATAGCACCAGAATGAAAACAATCTCATGGCAACATGAAGGAAGTATACACATCTTTTTAGTTCTGTGGAATATACATATATAGGATGGGAAAAAAACAATAGCAGAAACAGAAAACATTGCATCTCACTGAGGGTATAGCTTATCTCCTGGGACAAATTATACAGGCTGTTCACAAAAGAGGAGGGGAAAAAGTCATTGCTGAATGAGAGATGCAGCAGTATTTTGATGAATATTTTTCCTATTTAAAACAATACTTCTATAATTTTTTCTCTGTTCAGATCAATAATTTAATTTATGATGAGGTGAAGTGTTTTTTCAACAGCATAGTATAAAAGGGTTGGAAAAATCAAGTTTTCAGTAATAGTTTATATTTTCCATCATTTAAAAAGCACACCTTAGAATTTTAAGTGGCTTGTTTTTCAAATGCAAACATGTACTGAAGTTGGACTAAGCCATATTTTCATAACAGTAGCCTTCATGATTCCTGCTGGCACAACTGAAAAAAAAATAGATTGGTAAAGGAATTTTTTTGTCAGATAAGAAATCTCTGCATATTAGAAGACGAAACTCGACCAACGTTCTGTTTCTCAAGCAATGCCACCATTTTTTTCTATTAAATGTCAAAAATAACATAAAGTCCACGTGTCATAAGGAACTGAAAAGTATCTTCTATCTCAAAACAGTTCTCTTGGGACAGCCAGTCCATACTGCCTTAAAGGGCAAAGAGATTATACAGCACTGGAACATCTGATTCAAGCTGTTGAAATCTCAGAGATTATTTAAATCACAATGCTCAATTTTAGGACCATCTTATCACTAAGATCTCTGGCATACGTTACAAATGTTTATTGAGACAATGGCTTCTTTATAGTTTCTTTTTAAGCAAATGCCAAAAAATTTTACAAAGCCAAATATTAACATGTTTTTTTAGGGAAAAAATAAAGTATTTTTAATTATCTGTAGATGGATTGTTCAGAATTTCAATATTCAAATTTGTACCAAGCCATAGTATTGCTTGTTAAGTATCAAAAGTCATACCTTCAGAAAATTCAGTAACTATACATTTTATGATAAAAATGTTTATGTGATACATCAGGGGCTGAAAGTAAATCAAACTCTGTAGTTGCTTGCAATAGTTATTGTGCTGCAAATTTATTTTCTGATGTAGTGGAATTCTTCTCAGACATTTGAGAATCAGCAATATCTACAGTATAGAGGACAACACCTGGCAGATTCTTTTTTAGTAGACTTACACTCGTAAGATATGAAACATCTCCAGGAAAGCTTTAAAAATTAGGTGACTCATATTCTTAATGGGTCAGAATATTTTAATGACTGTTTCAAAATGTTAGTCTTTATATGGAACAGCTCTCATGAATGCATCAAAGAGAACGTGGCAACATCTGGGAGCCTCAGCCTGTATTTACTATATTATTGTCTTCTAAAGAAATTAACTTAATAGAAAATGCATTCATATTGCCACTATGAAAATCTATTCAATGAAGAACTATTTTACTGATATACCATCCTTCAAAGAAGTTGTATTTATTAAACATGGCTTCTGTCAGTACCCTGCTCCTTTCTCATTCCCAAACCTGTGGAAAAAGCAAGCCCATCTTATGAATCTCTAGCCTTTGAAACCACTGGAAAATGGGATAGATAAAGGCAGTGGTAAATCTGTGTAAGAACCCTTGGCCAGTTCTGCCATCAGTTTTTGCTGAAAAATCATTTTATCTGTGTCTCAATTTCTCATTTACAAAGCAAAAACAGTGATTCTTGCTGTCTCTCTCCCATTTTGCACTTTCTTTCAGACTGTAAGCCTCTTTGGGAAAGAAGTTTGGGGATTATTCAATAATACTGTTGCAGACTATAATATAATAAATTCATCGTTTACTGCAGGGATCAGATTGCTTATCCAAGTCCGCAGTAGATAATCTCAGTTCAAGTACATATGCATTTCAGAATACAACCCATGACTGCAGGCTGTGTGTGTCCAAATTAATATTTCCAAGTAAATACTTAAGAAGAAGATTTTTTAAAATATTATTGTTCTAAGATGAAAAATCAGTGCAAATTGCCACTGTGCCCATTCTCCTCTCCCTACTGTCTACGTGTCTTATTAAGGATAAATCTGGCTCTTGAATGCCTTGCTAATTCTCTGGTGAATTCTGCAAATACCAGCTCTATCTAAACAACAGATTAACTAACACAGTTCTTTTGATTCAAAATGTCAGGTATGAAAAATAGATAGTCACTCCACATGCTCCATCCCTGTCATTCAAATGAAAAGTATTTGACAGGAAAGAATATCCTGTGTGCTGTTTGCAAGAGTATCCAGGGAGCTGGATAATGACAATAAAGGAGACAAATAATGGAGGATAGCGGAAAAATGTACAAAAATGTTCAGTGCAAACCAGACAAGAGGAAAGAAGAGTATTGCACAGCTCACTGATCAGGAACTGCCAAAAACGAGTATATGAACCAGTACTTGGACAACAATATTAAATTTGGACTTCAGACAGTATCTAAAAGGGAACACAAACCTTCATGAAGAAAAATCCAGGCAAGCCCTTCCACTCAGGACTGTTTTAATTTTAAGTCTTAAGAACCACAGGAAAGTAATGATGACTGGACATCACGAAAGCCACGATTACAGGCTGAGTTCTATTTGGCAGTTTTGGTCCTACCTTGATGGTCAGAGATGCTGGCACTTCAACCTGGAGCCCTCTAATTCTACACCTGGCTGTCATTTCAGGGCCTCCACTATCATAGAAGATCTCAGGGGCAACAGGCACAAACTGAAACTCAGGAAGTTCCATAAGAAAATGAGGGAAAACTTCACTTTAAGAGTGACCAAACATCAGAAAAGGCTGCATGGAGAGGTTCTGGAATCTCCTTCTCTGGACATACTGAAAACCCATCTGCACACAATCCTGTGCAATATGCTCTAGGGAGTCTGCTTTAGCAGTGGGGGCTGGACCAGATTATCCCAGAGATCTCTTCCAATCCCAACCCAAATTATCCTGTGATTCTGTATTTTCCAACTCATGAAAGGAGAAATAAATGACTAATTAAATAAATCTCTGAAGCTGACAATAAGCTAAAGGTTTTCAGCAGATCACTAAGCTGGAATAGTCACACAAACAATACAAACTACATGCCTTACAGAGCTAATTTATAGGAACTATAAAAATAAATGCAAAACAGCAGAACACAAACACCTTTAAACTAGACAGATTTTTGCTAAGAAATTTGAAAACAAACAGCAGTGTGGCAGGAAAATTATAAGAGCAGCAGTTAGACAAGAGATGACAAAAAAGACTGAAAATATTAATATGAGGGACTTGAGGAAGTTTAAGGGAAGCATCATTTCCCTCATCTTGATTTCTAAATTTTGAGCAGACAGTGACTGTGTCCATAAAACAAAACATGAAATGATTGTACTTCCTTATGTGGAAAAGAAACAGAGGTCAAATGACATGACAGGGTTAAAAAAATTATCTTGTTATGTGAAAGTTTAAATAATAATGATAATGATGATGTTGATAATAATAATAATAACAATAATAATAATCATAATAATAATAATCATAATCATGTTACTGTCCAGGGAAGATGAGAAACCTTCAATGCTGTTTCTAGGACATCTAATGGTATTCAAGTTTCTGAAGTTACTAATTCCCAGATACATATAAATGGGGGGGACAGAATAACAGCATATTAAGAAACCTTAAGAAAATAATACATATAAATGGGAAAATGTAATTTCTATATTCTTTAACTGAAAAACAGGGCAGTACTACTGGGCTTCTAAAATCCTTGAATTTCTAGTTTACTCTCTCTTGCTTGTGATGGTTTCCATTTTCTTATTTGAAATTCAATCTTATTACTTAAGGAATATAATAAGCTAAAAACCACCACACACATTTTTAGGATTATTTTATAACAGCACAGAACACCTGAGAATGTATCAATTTAAGTGACAAGGACAGCATATCCCATAGTATGCTATAGTAGCCATGTGGTACAGTAAACACAACTGGATGGTGAGTCTCACTGAGTCAATATGAGATTCCAATCTTTACTTGTTTTTAAAAAATTAAATGCAGCTGGAGCAAAGTGCAACAAAAACCTTGGCTGCAAAAAGGAACCTACAAGATAAGTGCTAAAACTAATCCCTGGCTCAGTCTTTCAAATGCTCTAGGTTTGTGTGGTTGGGGGCTTGGAAAGTTACTTCTCTACCATAAAAAAATCATGTTTTCAACTGTGACATGATCAGTAGTTCCACCTCATAGGGCGGTACTTTATCTTTACTTGCATCTTATGGCAATTTTAATGATGTCATCCAAACAATCTCAGTTTGCAGGAGCATGGGCTGTTCCATGGAACATCAGAAATGAACTTTTTTAAGGTCAGGGAACCAACTGCTTAGTTAATTTAAGTAACTTAGAGTACTTTGATGCTCAAATGGGGAAAAATTGTTAGTAGCAGAAAGTATTAAGCACCACGCTTCAAGGTGCTTCATGCATCCAGTCAGCTTTATCAAAGAACTAAGCTTGTGAAAAGTAGAAAGTACACCTTATTTCAAATATCACTTACAATAACTGTTTTAGTTACATTTCTGTATTTCTGCTGCCCTAAAAATATCTCCATGGGAGATAAGAGAGGTGCTAGAACAACCAGATGGCACTTGCTTATAATTATAACATTTACATCTGGTGATAAACTACATGAAACATGAGAAAAGATTAAGAAATGCCTTCACTTCAGTGAGGAATAAAGCTTTAAAACTTATTTTTTGAGATTATATAGTAATCTCAACTAATGGTTTGAGACATTAAGATGAACAATGCAAAAAGTTGTCTGTAATTTGCAGGATGTAGCCCTAAAGTACATGAGAAATGAGCTAGTCTAAGTCCTGATTTTTGGTATATTCACATACATACATAAATATTGACATAAAAATAGTTCCAGGATGGCAAAAGTATAGTTTTCTTTTGCAGAATCAAGGTTTATTCAGGATTATTTCCCCTCTTCCTTACTGTGGAGAAAATAAAAAAATAATACTTGCAAATTTACCCCCCCAAAAAAAATCTTTTTTGTCTTGGTTCTGCTCCTGCAATAGCTAAAGTAATTCCTTACATCCTGTGAGATTTTCTTTTTACACCTTCCTCTAGAAGATTTGCATATGTACATACTACTAAAAGACACAACAGATTTTTCATGTTCACAGAGAAACTAAAAGCTACCAAAATCCAGCGCCAGAAGTGGTGAAGAGACCCCAGATCCTCATCCACTGCAGGGAAACCTTTTGTCACTTACTAGCATCACTTCCCTTTGCCAAGGTAAAAACTCCACATTTTTTTCTCTCGAAACTAGTAACACCTGGAATTTATTTGACTAATGGGGCAATATGTCTAATGCAAGTATTTACATTTCAGCCTGTTACTCTTTCAGTTACGAGAACCCCTGTCCAGAGAATGATTAATCTCACTGGAAACTAAAATAAACCAGATAACCACACCCTAAAATGCATCTTTTTATATTTGCTCTAAAGAGAGCTCTAGAATAACAAGGCAGCTGAAGGGTGTTTACAGTATAACATCCAAAAGTAAATGAGATATTTTACACCAGGTTTCCTGTATTCCAAGCTTTCGGCTGTGTCATACCTTTTTTTGCAAGATAACAGACCTTATTAAGAGATTTGTCTCACATAAAAATATTTTCTTGCTGTTACTTTGCTTTAACACAAAACCTATCCTATTAGGGTTTCTGTAGTTCTGGGAAACAATCCTGTATTTCTTGCCATAAAACCATTCTTGTTAGTCAACACACTGTCTGTGCTACGTACACCATGCTTGGGGCTATCACCTGCTGTTAGCGGTCACACTAATGCCAAACAGGGAAACTAAACAAGCTCCTAAATGATACCTGAAATTCCTCACGTTATATAGTATTAAATTATCCCAGCTAATTTCTTCAGAGCTCAGGAGTGCATGCCTAGCTCTACCCATTAGGATACCAAGCGTTTTTCACAGTCACTGTCTCACAGCACAGTCCCTGCTGCTGAAAACATCTTGCACTTTCACTCTTAGATCTGTAACTTCCAGCGAAGTAGCTCAGCTCTGCCTCACAGAAACATGGGAGACACGAACGCTTGGGACCTCTGTAAGGATCAGAAAATGATGCCTGACTACTTCTGGTACCTCACTATCACTCTTCTCCCCTCTTCATTTTCCACAGCTTCCTCCTGTCCACTCTTCTTCAACCCTTTTCTGGGGCCCCATCAACCCAACCTCTTCTCCATTCCTGCTTTCAGGCCCTGTGTTGTGTTTATACCTCTGCTCTCTCACACCGGTAAGTTAACACTGTCCCATTTAAATGGGATCATTTTTCACACGATCTTGCTGGTCTCCGTTTCTCCTTTTACTTCATTTTCAAATGCCACCTGTGAACTCTTCTCCTCATTTCAAGCTCTGAAATCAGCTTCAAATCCACCTCCCCTTCTCAAAAAGCTCTCACACAACCCCAGTGACCCAATTCCGACATGAGCTCAAAACCAACGCTCTCCTGACCCCCTCCCCCCGACACTGCCACCTGCCTGCGACGTTAAAGGGCCTTTTCCTCCAAGTTTCCACTACCTCGATGGCAACTATTTATGACAACCAACACATTTTAGTGCTTCCTTGCCGCTCCTCGCGGGACACCTGCGGTCCCCAGCAGGCTAGGGGCGGAGGCACGGGGCTTAGGGCTTTGTAGAGGCGGTGATCAGGGCCCGAATCCGGGTGACTCTCCCTCCGCTTCCTTCACAGCGCTGCAGGGAAAACAGGAGGAAACGCGTCCCCGCCCCGGCCACGACCGGGCAGTGGCCGGCCGGAGCTCCGCGGACCTGGCGGCCGCGCCCTCCCGGCTCGGGGCCGGGCTGGGCCGGGCCGGGCGGCGGCTCCGCCCCGCTGCGGGGGCGCCCGCGCCGGCACAGGCGGCTCCGCTCGCCGCGCTGACGCCGGCGGCGCTGGAACACCTGGCGGGGCGGCGGCGCCTGCGGCTCGGCCCTTCCCTCCGCAAGGTGAGTGCGGGAAGGGGGGCTCGCTGCTCTCCGTGCTGGGGCCGGGCGGGGAGAGCCGGTGCCGCGGGTACCAGTCCCGGGTGGGCGCCGCCTCCCCCGCGGGCAGCCCGCTCGGGGCGAGGGAGGCGGCGCGGCCGCCGGGCCTGCGGAGCTGGTGTCGGTCAGCGCTGTATCCACGGCCGGACCTGTTCAGAGCGAAATTTCCGAGGCACAAGATGGCATCTGTTCCTCCTTCTGCCTTGTGTTCCCCCTCCCGCCGTGCGGTTGTCTCGCCATGATTATTGCATTTATCCGTTTGTGCCTCCCGTACATCCTCCCTGGCGCTCTGCCCGCTGGAAGCGGCGAGGGAAACGGCCGCTTCTCCTCGGCGGTTTCCGGCTGGGTGCCGGGCTGAGGCGCAGGTTGCCCGGCTGCGCTCCGAACCTCCTGGGATCAGCCGGGTGGAGAGGGGTGGCAGGGCATCCTCTGCTCAGGTAATGTCAGATCCCGAACCAGCACCGAGGCTGTAAGAGCTGGTGAAATGGCAATTCAAAACCGCACGCTTACAGTTTAAAGCTTATAATTTGTGAGAGGTTCATCTTGGTAATCAGGTTTATTTTACATCCATTCACCTTACTCATGGAAGCTGCTATAGTCTTTTAGAAGAAAATAGAAAAATCGGATATTGCTTGAAACATCAGGTCAGTTTTTAGTAGTAGAAAGGGGTGAAGAGTACTGTGTTATTTGTCAATATCATTATGTATTTGTTCAGTGCCATGTGTAAATAAGTGTTCTGTTTCACACTGTTTTGCATAAAGCTGATAGCCTCAAGGATCTCTGTGACCCCTCTTAAAGCAGTCATTCAGGCTTGCCTTAGTTCAGAGGTGTAAACGTGAAATTGACTCTGGTAATCTCACGGTTACATCCTTTAACCCCTACCACCAAGTTACATTGTAGTAGTATTTTGGAAGCTTGGCATTGGAGTTGTTCTTCTGTTTGGTTGTTTGTGATGTTTTCTCCCTGCCTACAAGCCTTCCTTTAAACCAAGATGACCTTTTATTTCCATTAAACACCTGTTTGTTTGCTTTTGTTCTCCCCATATTTAATTGTGTTATCCTCTTTCTTTCGGTTTCTGGATAAATTTTATTTAGTTTGGGTCTCAGAAAGCAGCTGTGGCCCTTGTTTCAGAGTAGACTTCTTGTAAATAAATTGCTCTTGTGTTCTGCTCTAGCAAGACTCATGTGAGGACAAGACTCTTTGATCACTTTTCCAAACTGTTGGACAGAGGAAACGATGGGCTAGATTTTGGTATCTGCAGCGCAGGTGGCATTTCGTTGTGGTCTTTTATCTGATTTTTTTGATAATCTACTCTTTCCGTTTTGTCTATCCAGCATTCTCAAAGAGGGAGTGGAAGAACCCCTTAACAGTGCTGTCTGGCACAGATCTAGAACTTGCAGTTCTTGGTGATACTTAGCATGATGATCAGCAACATCTCATTTAGACTTTAGCAGGTTTTGTTTTTTAACTGCTGTTTGAACAGCCTCTTGGTTTAAACTTAGTAATTTAATAGCTTAATATTAATGTTAATACCACTGAAGGAGGAATTTAGTGTCAAGCCACAGAGATCTTTTGAGTAGTGAACTGCCATAACTGGTATAACCAGTCACATTTTGCACACGACACACTCTACTGGAAGATAATGTGGTGGTTAAATAGTGCCAAACCTCAGTTTAAATGAGTTTTTAAACTTTCTTCACTGCCAGAATGTCATGCGTGAAACATTGTTGTTTCCAGAAAGGTTCCAGCACTTTACTCAAGGATCTAGATACTGGTCAGTGGAACTTACTTCCTGTTCAGTTGAGGAAAAAAAAAAGCATTTTCGACAATGGTGCTTTCTTCTGTTGTGTTTGTTGGAGTTGAGCTTCAAATATAAACTGCAGACTTACAGATTCAAGAAGACCAGTTATGATTTTATGGAAGGGGGAGCTTTCATTAACATTTTTCTTTCAGAAGTTCGTATTAGTGGGGGGGTGAAGGGGATCACATAGTGCAAAGTAAAATTCCTGTTGAACCCTACTACAGAGTTAGGGGGTTTTGTACTGGCTTAGTAGAGTTTCAAGCCCAACCATCTTGCCAATTCATCACTGTTATACATATATCCTCACAGTTATTAAATTGTTCTGATTATTTCTCACATCATCTTTTCTTGAAGAAATTAATAATAACAGCTCTTTTCAGTCTTCAAGTAGTGTTGAAAGCTGTTGGTACAAGTTGGCAGAAAAAGAATGTGCTAATAGCTAAAATAAAGAAGACAAAAAATGGTCTCAGAGACTTTATAATACTTTTCTTTTCAAAATCACCTCCAAGAGTATTGCTCTGTAGTTTATTCTTCAAGATGTTTTGCTGCTTCTCAACCATAAAATCACTCTGGAGACAAAATTACGCCACATGATGCAGAAACATTAAAAACACAAAAGCCCAGAGAGTGAAGTTTGTTAGAGAAAGAACCAAACAGTCAAGAACAGTAGAAACATTTGACCTTTTAAGTGTTGCTAGTAATAGCAGTCTCACAGTACTTTTTCCTGTGGTTATTGTTAGCCACGGCAAACTGAGGGGCATTTTGACCGGTTATGCAATTGCGTGCGTCAGCCTTGAGAACTGTCTGTACCAAGTCACTGAAACAGTGCTTGGGTCTACCTTGCAAGTGGCTTCACAGGGATCACCACTGCTCCAGGAGCAGTCAGCTGGTGTGCTAGGATGTTACTGAGAGCAGTAATGCACAAGTTGAGTGGACTATGTGTCTGCTGAGAATATTTAGCCTGCACTGATGGTGTTTACTCAAAGGGTGGTGCAAGGAGATCTCCCTGTATTGTTGTTGCTGTGCATGCTGAGGCTGTTTTGTTAATTGAATCTCTTATCTGCAGATGTGAAATAATCTCTAAGGGATAATGGAAAAAATAATTTTCTCGTGTTCCCTCCTCCAGCATTGTTTCCCCTTGGGCATAAATGGCATTGCCTTCTGGCTTCTGAATGGATGAAAAGGCAGGAGGCAGGAGGATGGCAGAATGGATGAAAAGGCAAGAGGGAGGCAGAAATGTGAGAAGGTTGACTGTGCCAGCAAATAGGGTATCTAAATAGGAGAGCCATTAGTTTGAAATTCTAAAGCCTTATATGTTTGTATTGTACTG
This sequence comes from Passer domesticus, assembly GCF_036417665.1. Classification (NCBI taxonomy): domain Eukaryota; kingdom Metazoa; phylum Chordata; class Aves; order Passeriformes; family Passeridae; genus Passer; species Passer domesticus. The sequence goes on along the minus strand of NC_087474.1, from coordinate 25,025,158 downwards.
TAATGTACTGTACAGGCTAGAGTTTCATGTTATTTTTTTTGTCTATTCACTACTTTTCTCATAGTTTTGCAAGAGGAAAGTTTCCCAATATTAAGACTCCACACTGACTACAAGTAGAGTACATCAGAAAAACAATCGTTTCTCTTCTAATCTATGTACAGTGCATGTTCCATATGATATTTTGTTTAATACCATTCAGCTATAAATACAGATAGTGGCTCTTAAATGAAGAGAACAAATGTGTTACAAAACAATTTGATAGTCATTTTGGGGAAACAAAGCAAGTCTGCATTTAGAAAAAGATTAAATACTGCATAGTAAATATGCCAGTTTTGCTCATTTGCAGTGAGCTTAGACCTACCATTCAATGACTTATACTCAAATTATTCTTCCATAAAATCATGTAGTACTTGCAGTGGTTACCTGGTTGTCTCACTGTTCTCCACAAATGTAAGTGGAACACTTTACTAGTGAAGTAAAAGATGTTATCTGAGGGGAAACTGATACTATGTACTATCCCTACCATTATTCTACAGTAAGCAGATGAAAAATCAGTATAATCTGAAAAAGGAATTTAAAATTAAATTTTTATGTGATTAAATACTCTGTGCAAATGATAAAGTTCTGTGTGCAAATGAGCTTATCTAGAAAGTGCTGTTATTTGCTTGTCAGTCTTGCAGTGTACCAGCATTTATTTGAAATATTTTGTTCTGGGACTACATGTACTGTACATGTACATGTTGTGACTTCATGTGCCATTCTTATCGGTGTTTTTGAGATAAGGAATTTAGGAATTTTTTGTTCTCAACTATTTAAAAAACAACCAAGAAAACCCCCTACCCCATTGCAAGTATTTCAATGCATTTATGCTCTAGAAAGAAGATCACTTATGCCTGTATATTTTTTGAATAATATGACAGATATATAGTACCAAATAGACACAGGTTTGGTTTTTTTTTTTTTGAGGAATGCTAACTGTTGAGTCGGTCCTTGCATTTTGTGGGGGCAAAAATAAGTTTTAAAAAACATATTGACAGGGCCAAATTTATGCTTTTTGAGCTTGGCTAAAAATTACTTGTAACCATTCAAGTATTGAAAACCAGAGTGAGTGGTTCAGATGGATTGATACTTTTTAGTCCTTGGTATAAGGGAGCAATAAACAAATTGTAAATTTGTAGGTTGCCTGCCAAGTGTATACACCACAGTTAGAGAATAGAAAAATAAAGTCTAAATCACAGCATAGGAAACATGGCCCCAGATATCATCCTTTCTTTGGACTACACCAGGAACTTAAGTAGAATAACTTCCCGCATTAATTGTGTGTTCTAAAATTAGAAGTATGACAATTGTGTTTTGGAAGAAGGTAACTCTTGACAGTACTCTGTGCAATAGATGTGACCCATACATGCCCTACACAGAGTAGTAAATGGAGTCAGTGTAAAAGTGACTGAAAGTCAGGTGTCAATAGTACTGCTGCTCTTTTGGATGTACTGTGTGCAGATAGGTGCCTAGGTAGTGCTAGAAAATGACAGAAAGAAGATGCAAACCATTCAGATTTCTTCATGCCTTGTATGTGGTTTCTTACAGTGCAAGTCTCTAATCAAACAATCTTAGTGATTTAGGATGCCTGCTGGTATTACTGTGTGGTTTGTTCTCCACGCAGTTCACTAGCTTGAAAAACAAAGGTGTGTTGTATTGAGTCAAACTACCTCCTCGGAGAACAGACTCCAACTTCTCTTATACTTCTGTTGTTTTGAGCATGTGCTTGGGATTTTTCTGCACATCAGATTTGGCAGGGGTAGGGGTCATGGTAGACTAGGTTAATTCTTTGGGGTTTTTTTAATTCTTTGAAGGATCAAGACAAATGAATAACTGAAATTGAATAAATGAGTAGTTTTCTGGGATGTCTCAGAGGCCTTGGTAGAGAGGAGAAGGAAATGGCAGAAACTGTGGCAGAAATGTTAGTTCCAGAAGTGTTGATAGTGAAAGAGAAAATTCATTCCAGGGAACTTAACAGGATGTGGCCATGTCTCAAGGATGGTGTTACTCAGTATGCTGCTTTTTTTTTTTTTTTAACAGTAATTCAACAGACCACCATGAAATGCTAGATTTAAAAGAAGGGGAATAGAGCAGTGCTCTCACAGCAGGATTTATCTTTGTCGTTCAGGTGCCTAATAAAAAAAGCATAATTACTGTGTGCACAGAGCACGGTGGTGGGGCTTTGGTTGAGGTGCTCAGCATTGCTCTTTGGAGGTTGTATTCACTATCTGTACAGGACTTAGTCTTGAGAGGCTTGTATGGTAATTTAGGCACTGAAGTTGGATAATTGCAGTCAAACAGGATGGTTTTTTTTCTCTCTCAGTACCTCCCAGGTGTATGAATATAGCAGGAGCCTTCACTGTGTAACAGATGCCATTTATCCTGTGCTTTTTTTAAAAATGTATGAAATTCTTTCTAGGTGTCAGTGCCTGAAATAGATTGAAAGAGTAATTCTGTTGATACTGCACTCTTGTATTTCTTCTCCTGAGAACTTGTAGGTAATCTCCAAGATAGACACTTTCCAGGATAAGTAGCAAAGCTGTGGATCAGTCTGAGACAAAGGATTAAACAAAAAGTTGTAATGGGTGGAAGGAACTGCTAATGCAGCACTTACAGACCAATTTTCAAACTTTTTGAATAAATAAACAAGTGCATCAGTGAGTAGTCTAACAGAACAAAAAGACTCCTAGATTTAAAGGTGAGCATAGATGATTCTGCAGGATTAGAGCATCAATATTGAGAATTAAGAGCTTTAGAGGAAAGGTTAAATCTGGTCATTTGTCATAGATATGGCTTGAGCTCTAGATTAATTTTAGCTGAATTAGAGTGGTAGCTATTCTTGTATTTAAGAGTAGAAGTGTTTCTAAGTTTGTGTGTCATCTTGATGGTGAAAGACCCAGACTTCAGCTTTCACTTTTTTTGCATTGACAGCATGGATAATTTGCATCTATAGGCTGTTATACTCTCTTCTTGGGAAAGGCCAAGTCAAACACCATTTGAAGCTCCTGGTCTCTGTGTTTGAGAAGATGAACTGTACCCTGTCTAGTCTTCATCTTGCAGTGAGACTGCATCTTGTTTTGCAGACCCATTTACTTGGTTCAGTTTGATCACAGTTTCCAGGGAGCAGAGTGGAGGAGATAGGTTGTCAGCCAAGAGCTGTTGGAGGCACAGATGGCGTTGATTCCCTCACCTAGGCACATTTTCTTCCCTTCAAAGTATTTTACATAAATGAAACTATCAGTCTTACCTTTTATATATAGAATTCCTTAATTTTTAATATGGGGGTTTTTTGTTACTTAGCACCATTGTACTATTACTGTATTAAACGTTTCTTGGAAGATTATTCATTTTAATAAAATTGATGAGGTAAGTAAGCCAACTGCAATGCATGATTCTGCCATATTTGAAAGTTATAATTTGCAAGGATTTTAGGATGCAGAGAATCTGTTGGGATTTCAGGAGCCTTAGAACATATTCTCTGCTTTGAAAGAGCAGTAGACTCAGAGGACACTTCTGTCAGTGAAAGTGCAGACCTCTTCTGTGTGTTTTGATGAACATATTGCCTTCATGTAAGAGTTGCTGAATTTTACTATACTGTTTGTTCAGTTCCCTTTCCTTGTTTCTGGATGTATCTCAAAAGAATGTGTTGTTCAATCTACTGCCTTCCTACATAACTGCTAGGTCATCTTTGGATGTTAGATTTGCTCTGTACTCTATCAGCATTTATAATGTTTTTTGCAAGGATTTCAGCTCATCTCTTTATTCTGAGAAGCTGTGATTAGATCAATTTGTTTTACATACAGTTTTCAGAGCTGGAGAGATTCCTGTTTGATGCCTCTGCATGCTGATATTTTTCTATGTGATCTGTTGTCTGAGCTAAGAACACAGTAAGAGCTAGGTAGCAGTTCTCAGAGAAGTGGTACTTGAATTAGGGGTATAGCTTTTCTTTGTTGGGTTGGGTTTTAAACTGATTTTCTCATAACCTAGGAGATTATTAAGATCTGAACTTTACCATGCCATGGTGACACTTCTTCATTTAGGCTCACTGAAAAAGAGAAGTAATGTGAGTGACACAGACTTGTTTATTATCAATGTAGCTGTTGGAGAGAAGCACTCGTACCATCTTTTTCTTATACTACTAGAATCTAACGATTATTCATAAAGCTGTTTAGCTCTTGGGAAACCAGACAACTTATGCTGCAACAAAATGTACTAAAACTAAAATAGAGAAAGCAAGCTTGTACAAATGTGGTACAGAGCATGAGCTAGAGGGTAATCCTAGTGCCTGTCTTGTCTGGCATCAGTCTGCAATGAGGATGGTTTGTGGAAAGTGCTACTGAGGCTTCTTGGTGCCTCAAAAACATGTGCTAAGGATTTTCAAGGTTTTGGCACGGCTTGTGACACCTGGTTCTGTATGGGAATGACTCCTTCAGCTCGGTGATTCCTTGTGTTCCAAGCAGACGTGTTATGAATAGAGCCAGCTCAGGTTTAATGCTTAAACTGAGGTTGCATTAGTCTCTCTCAAAACACTGAGAAGCACTTGCAAAATTACCAGAGCCATGAGTGGACTTCTTCAGGAAGCCTCAGACCCATTACTGAGGCTTTGTTTGTCAAGGTAAAGTCTGTTGTGGAGATCACAAGTATTGTATAACTCTTTATTGTCAAATATCATGGAAACTTCCTAATACAAATGCTTTCCTATAAGGAGGCGACTTTTTTTTTCTTTTGTTAATCATTGTCAGTATAATACTATTTATTGAAACTTTTATCTTTTTTTGTCTGTTTGTTTTAATACACTGAGGAGAAAAACAAGCAAAAAAAAAGTTCCTTACATTAACTCCCTGCAGCAAGTAAAGCTTATTTTTGTATCTAAAACTGTACTGTAACATGGGTTAATTTTAAATTTGACTGCAATTTTTGGAGAGATATTGGTAGATTCAAGTTAGGGTCATGTGCTTGTGTTGTAGTCAATTTTGGCAAAGACCAAATTCATACTGGCTTGTTACTTCTTTTTAGGCCATTTGTCTTGTTCTTCGAAAGCATAAGAGATTCAAAACTTGAAGTAATGAGAGGTTATGTGCTCATTCTTGGTCTCTCTCTGCAGCCTCAGGGCCAGCATTTTGTGACTGTAAGGATTCTTCTTTACATGGCTGTTAAATGTTCCTTTTGATTCTTGGATACTTCCCTGGACTGTTTCCAGTCCCCTCTTATTAGTATCTCTTACTTTTTGAGACCAGACTTAGATTTTGGTATCTCTTTTTAAAAAAATCTCACTGGTTTCAGCTATGCTTTTAATAGTGTCCTTTGTTAGAGCTGAACCAGTATCTTAACCTTTTTTGGTTCCTGGACATGGAAAAGACAATATCAACACATGAAGTAAGAGATTTTGTAAATAAATTAGGGCCCTGTTAAATTACTGCAGAGACAATTTACTGCGCTTTTTTTTTAGCAACTACATTTCTGGTTTTTCAATGTTAGTACTTACTAAGCTGTCTTTGCAAACTGAATTCGCATTTAGGACCAAAAGTCAGCTCCATACTGGAAATAAAACAGGCCCAGGGATTGAGTTTGTGTCCTGGGCTGCTGCTTGTTGCTGCTGCTTAATTACAGCAATCTCCCTGGCATGCTTTTTATCTATACTATGTAGAACTCTCTGGGACCTTTTTCCCTCCTGGATTGTTTTGGGTGATATCCCATGCCAGGATCCTTTTCCAGCAGGCAGTGTAGGTAAGGCTCCATTTCTGTTTTTCCACCCTGATTTGCCATAGGACACCATCCCAGCAGGTCTTGTAGCCTCCAACACCTCAAATGCCATCTCATCACACAGCAGAACAGAGAATGCATGCCCTTATTTTCATACCATGAAAATATTGTCCACTTTGAATGTAAAAACTCCTACAAAGAATATATTCAAGGCATAAGGGTGCTATGTAGGACCTGGAAGAGTATACTTAGGAAGATTTCAGAGTCAAAAGGTGAGGTCACCTCACCTCACACAAAAGATGTTTAGGAAGAAGGAGCATGAGCTGTACTTGCAAATGACAACTGTTTCACCATAACCCTATTTATTTTTTTGTAGGGACAGTGGTTTCCAGAAGAAGCAGGTGGATGTGTAGACTGAATAAGGTCAGTGCCTTACACCTTTTTCATATACTGGTTGCTTATACTTTGTTCTAAGTAATGTACATGTTAGTCCACCTAGATGGGCTGTTCTTTGCTTCCTATCAAACCTTCCTTTGCTGCTGAATAACTGAGTCATGGACAGCTTGTTTATACAAGCTAAATCCTGTGGTCTTATCTCACTTACACACCCCCACAGCTGACTTAAGGAGGACCAGTGTGAAAACAGTGAAGTTAAGAATATGAAGGTATTAGAAAATGACTTAGTAGTGTCTGTGCCTATGGCTCTAGAAAGAACAGCAAAGCAGTCCATTCTTATCCTGTCTGACTCAATGGTTCTGTAACAAGAACAACAATCTGAAAAGATTCTTTTTTCCTCCTTTTTTAGCTGTTGACTCTTATATTTGAACTCTGGTCTGAAGACAATTACTAATTTTCTTGTGGTCTCTCCTGCAGTGTTTAAGAATATTTCTCAAAAATTCCAATTCAGGCAAAATTCCTGCTCTGATATAATCTTGCAGTATCTCCTGGATCTTTGCCAGTAAGTTTCACAGGTACTGTCAGCAGAGAGGTTAGACTCAGAAATCTGAGATTTGGCTCCATTCAGCTCCAAATGGAAGTACATGTGCTTTATGCTTGCAGGAAGCATCCAGGTTGTTTGCATTGCCTTGTTTGGGTTGTGGCAATCTGTTCCAGTCCCTTTGCCTCTCCAGTGCTAACCACACTGTGTATGCAGTACTGTGCTAAATACATTTCCAACATGATGACTCCCCTTTGGAGCCCCTTTTTTTTCTTGCTTGGATTAGTGCCAAAGTTCAGTTTCAGTGCTGTTACCTCCCTAGATCCTTTTTCCATTACTGTTTTCTCAGTCAATCAGTTTCATACCTTAGTGGAGCCTGTTGGTGTGTTCATTCTGTGCCTCTACTTGCTGAAGTCTATTCCCCATCAGCACCACCCATCTCTCTAGCTTCATTTTGGTCTCATCCAGATCCTGCTGCAGTGCCTCCATTCCCATGTTAACCATGTGCCAGTCCTCTCTGAAAGCAGCAGAGGAAAAGCCGGGTGCTTGTTGTTTATGAGTATCTGGCTTGGCTGTTAAATTTGGCCTGGAAGGAGTGTGCTCAGGTACTGGTGTGAAATTATGTGCATGCTATTTGGCCAGCTCAAAGTATAGTGGGAAACTTGAGTATCCAAGCTGGAGATAGTAACTTTAAAAATTGAAAGTTCTAATGCCTACACGTCATATTCCATCCTCAGGATCTGCGGTGTTCCTCATAGAAAAACCATCTGGTCATTAAATTTCACATCTCTGACTCAAGATGTGATGTAACTAGTGTTTTAGAAAAATAGGTCAGTGGGATATAGGCAAAAAAAAAAAGGTAAAAAGTAATTGAATTTTGTTGTGGCTAAAACTTGTAAGAAAAAAGCTTGACTGAGGGTAATGCCTAACATGGACAATTTTGGCATGTCTCATCAAAAGTCACTGAATTTATGCCTGGTAAATTTGCTTTTGCTTGGAAAAACTTGCTACTGTAGAAGGATTGGCAGCACTTAAATCCATTTGTAATGGGTTTTCATGAGAATTGTGGTACACAAGGAAGGCATTTGGCTCACAGATAGAAAATTACTATACTGCAGCATCTTGTTTACCGTATTAAGAAAATTCTCAGAGGGAAAAGATATAGGATTTCTAGTGTTTTGTCTAAAAATTACTGATACTTTATTAACTGATCATTTCTTATTTAGGTGCCTGAAGAAAAGAAGAATCATGGAAGGTCATAAATAGTAAGCATCTTGATAATGTTTTTAATTCTATAGAGCTAATAGTATTTGTATGTTGATTTGTTTGCTTTGTTTATCAGTCTCATAATTCAGGAATTAATTCAATCTGTATTAATCCCAGCACTTTTTCTAATATTTTTGTGACCTTATATTAGTACCTGGTTAACATCAGATGAGTTATGGTGTTTTCTTCACTTGACTACTGAAATGAGATTTCAGTTACTTTCACTGCTGTAGCAGAAGTCAAAGCACAAAATTAGCCAGGCAGCTAAGGCCTTTATAATAGCTTGTGAGAAGTTTGATGGGTATTTTAATTATTATTAAAGTAATGCTGTTTTTATTAAACTCTCATATTACGGTTGTTTTGGGGTTTTTTTGTAATACAGGAGGATTTTTTATTTGTTAAAGGCAGTAAATTTTGTATTTTAAAGGTGCAGCATGTATCAGGTCAATATAATCTTCACCCAACTTGATAGACTGTCTCTTGTCAGTGTGTATAATGGCTTGTTTGTACAGAGTTCCAAATAAAATGTGGAATGTTTTGTACATGTTTTGTACATGTTTTTTATTTTTTGCTGTAGCACCAAAAGACCTTTATCTTCATTTTAATTAATAAATTAAACTCTTGGAACTAATATTTGTGTAGAATTAAATGGGTAAATATCTTTGCTTTCAAGTTTGGTGAAGAAGCCATGAAGTGCTCTGTATAAGTGCTTTTTAAAATTATGTCTCTGCTCACTACCAGTTTAATTTCTTACCATCTCTTTGGTAATTAAGGTGCTGTCACCTAACTTGCTGATTAAAAGTATTATTACCCTGTGAGAAGGGTGAAGCAAGTATTATAACCCTGTGAAAAAAAATTCCTTTTCAGGTTAAACTGTGTCACTAGTGACCATGTAGGATACATGTGGTACCTTTTTGGAGAGTGTGTAACAATGGCTTGTTTTTTCAGAATGGCTGTATTGCTTCACAGCAAATATATAGATAGAGATACATATAATCAGAGGGTCAAGGATGATTGAATGACCTGGCTTGGCAGGGACCTCACAGATGATCTGGTTCTAACCCCCCTGCCATGGGCAAGGACACATGTCTGTATACACGATTGTATGTGTATGTTGGGTCTGAAGACCTCTTGGGGTAGCATCTCTGAGAATCTGTGTGTTGGAACAGAACTAGACTTCAATGTCTCACTGATGAGCCCCAGTTTGTCACTCCAGGTGTAAAGTGTCTTCTCAAAATAAACTCAACCTATTTAAGTTTTGTGAAGTGTCCAATATAGCAGTGTTTAGCAACCATGTACTTCTAAAAGCTGAAAGAGTACCACAGCTTTGTATATATGCACATGGGGCAAAATGCATGTACTTTTGCATAAATTAATAATGGAATAACACTTCCTGAAAGACACCAAGTTTTCATGGTAAAGCTATATTTTCTATTAAGCTGTCTGGGTATGGCTTAAATATTGTGGAATATGGGAATTTATATGTTGCACTTTTTATTAGGTCTGCTAGAGGAATGCAGAATTATTTGTCAGTGAAAACTAATCCTTGAAAGAAAAGGTTACCTGTTATACACCTACAGTTGTCATGTAGTCAATTGTATAGAGATGTGAGATATCAGTCTTTCACATAACATGCTCAAAAGAGATGAGTGTTCTTCTAATTCTTTTTTTATTCAATTACAAAAAAGGAGGGCAAGAAGCAGTCTAATCCCATTCATAAAATGAGCTGTGTCAAATCCCAACAGTGCTGAAATGGCATGAAAATTGCTACCTGCTTAAGCAACTCTGCTAGTTCACTTGAAACTCTCCTATTAATGATACAAAATAAAAAGTTAATTCTATGGGCTATAAATAATTTCCTAATGCATTGGGAAGAATTCTTTAAAGCTGTTTACTAGGCAGTACTGCATGGTTAAGATATTCAAGTGTAAATCAGTGTATTATTTTTCAGAGTAGGATGGGAAATACAGTAATTTAGTTGCTTTGTTATTAAAGCATAATGAGGAACTGCACGTTAGGATATACATGTTGGCATGCAAATGCAATATTCTTAATGGAAATGAGTGTATTAGACTTATTTTTAAAACATCCAATTTAAGTTTTAAATTTTGTTTGTTAATATTCTAGCAACTATCCACGAGAATTTTATGATCAATATGCTCAAAGCCAAGAAAAATCTGTGGTCAATAAAATGCAACAGAAATACTGGAAAACAAAACAAACCCTTATAAAAGTTACAGGAAAAAAGGAAGATGAGCATGTTGTCGCTTCAGATGCAGATCTGGATGCAAAACTAGAGGTTTGTAATGTTTATATAATGTCTGTTCTCTGTTTGTTAATTTTTTTAAGTGTTTTAATTTCCACCAAGCCTTTTATATGTGTGCACATAGGATATAACAACATACATACATTTGTATAATTTTCATGTAATATCTCTTCTAAATTCTGACAAAACTATCCATGTAAATTCAGAGAATATAGGGGAATTTTGTAATATGAAACCCTATGTCCCTCTAACTTTATTTGAAACTTAACATATCTCAGATTTATTTTCATGTTTTAGGGACAGATTTTCTCCTTTTGTTAGCAGGGGAGTCAGAAGATTATCCTTATACTTTGTCTATGTCCATTTAAGGTGATTTGTTTGGGTTTTTTCCTAAAAGTATTTTATTGAGCGTACAAATGACATTTCTTATACAAATATAAAATACCACATATACCAGAAAAACATGCAATATGCCCAGGAGCAAGGTGCACAGTGCCTTGTACTCCAAAGGTTTTGAGCAGATTAGTGGGTTGTGACATGTCAAAAGAAGCTTCTGAAAGTCTTTAAAATAAAACCAAGAGAAGGAATCCTGCTGTGTGACAAACACAGTCCTACTGTCAGTAGTCTCAACGCCACTGAAGAAAAAAAATAGGTTAAAGTTCTACAAAATGATGGCCTAGAATGTCTTTGAGACAAAGCCAAAAATTGAGGGTGTACTATGGAATTGTAACAACCCAGTTAATGTCCATGTAAGTTTTGGTTGTGTTGTTTTCTTACATGATGGTAAATGTTTTGCTTTACTGGCTTTTTTGTAGTTCCTTAAAAAAATATTGACGTAGGATTCTCAGTTTATTTAGGTTTTAGCTGAAATAGAGGAGACTATAGTACAACAAACACAAGAACAGCAATAACTTATCACCCAGTGATTCTACTTACAGAGTCTTCACAATGGGTTATAAATCAGGAGTATTGATGTAAAACAAGCTTAAGTATGGAACAATATTTTATAAATACATACCTGAGTTTTTACCATGTCTACTGTGTGGGGTTGGAAATAGGGAAACTTGTGTTACTTGATTATTCCACACAAAGTGGAATAATCATATTTTGAACAAATTCTCACTTGCAAGTCATACTCCCAGTTTAAAAGACCAGGCCTGTGTAAATTTGTAGTCAAGCAGCCCTGAAGGAAAGTACTAACTGTGCCAGTGGTCTGTTTTACTTCTAGCTGTGTAATGCCTGATATGGTAGAGTTTAGATTTAAGTTGCAGGCTAGGGGTTTTAGATGGGCAGACAGAAAGAGTAGTAATTTTTCTATTTTGTAGAAATAATCTCCAAATATAGTCATGGCTGACTTTTTTTTTTAATCCCTACTTCCTTTGAAAGCTGCTCCTTTAGGAATGTGTTTATGCCAATAAACAGTTTAAATCAACAACTTTCTGTGTTGGCCATACCTATGCACGTTTGTTCCACTAGACTGCACAGTGTCTGTGAAAAATTCAGTATGCATATTCCCACATGTGAGAATGATTGATAAATATTTTGATAACTCTGTTCTTCCATAAGGTTTTTAGAAACAGATTTGTACATCTTCATATCTATACAAAGGTATCACCTAAAAAAAATCCAGCACAAGTCATTTGGTTAACTACCAACTGTTTGTTGTAGACCTGTTTCCAAAATTATTTTTTATTTCCCTTCTGTAAAGTTATGATTGTTCAGTCTTTCATTTCAGTAAAAAACTTAATTGAAAGAAGAGCACAATTGAGAATGGAAATACCAGAAATACTGCTCATTGTTAAAGAAGAAAAGAATGTTCCCTAATAATTTCTACAAAAAGTTAAAATTGAGGTGTTTTTTGTATTTTATACCTCAGTGTTTCTTGCATACACTTGACAATTTTTTTTGTATTTTGTTTCAATATCAGCTGTTCCATTCTATTCAGAGAACGTGTATGGAGTTGCTGAAAGCAATTGAACTGTATCAAAAAAGGATTTGTTGTAAGTATGATCAAACACGGTAGTTAAAATGATAAGAAGGTCTGCATTAGGAATCATTGAGCAAGTGAGAAGGTAAAAATGAAAGCAGGGAAGTACTACTTTCTTCCTTTTCAAAAGTAAAGATAATGTTCCTTGCAGACACCTGAATGCAGAATTGGTTCTTTGTTTGAAGATTTCGCAGTTCTGAAGTTTTATATATTGATATAATGCAGTTATAGCAATAGTGACTGGAGAAAGTTTTTTGGTTGTTTTTTTTTTCCCCCATGACGTGGTCGACTTGTCTAAATTCAAAAGTATCTTGTCTAGGAATCATAACTCCTTTCTAAACAGTTTTAGTGGTTTGTTTTGCTTTTTTTAAAATCAGGATTGCTGATGAAGAGTTTTTGTCTTATTACTAGTTTTATAATTAAGTAATCTATGCTATTATGATGAATTTGATAATGCTGACTTGATTGTAAAAACCGTACAGTAATTAGTGGCAGTCATTAGTGAGCAATGGGGGACCTAATTTGGGAAGTTTCAAACAGCAAGTTATATTAAATGTCCTCTAAATGTTCTCTGCAGTCCATATTTTGATTTCTGGCCTGAAAGAGAGACTCCAGCTATGAAATAATCTTCCAATTTACTGTATTTTGTTGAATATTATGCGTTTTCTTGAGCCTTTAATTTTTCTTTATCCAAATAAAGTCAGGGATCATGTTTCAGAATCAGGAGGTAAAATTGAAATACAGAATAGTAGTGTATCGAGTTAAAGAATTGGCAGGTGCAATCTGATGGAAAGATTTGCATCAGATGCAAATGTGCATCTTCTACCAAAGAGTGCTGAGTCTGCATTGGAGCTGACCGTTGCCATTTTTGAAAATGGCAAGAGGACTTAAGGAGGTCTTTTCTTGTTTTAGGCCATTCACCCTCTTGATAGTCGACTGACTTTGGTACTATAGGAGATAGCCACTTTAAAAGACAAGGAGATGAGGGCATCATGAGCTGGTTTTGTAAGGTTCTCTGAGGTCCATGGTCCCAGTTTAGAAGCAGTCAACAATTCAGTGTAAAACCACTTCATCTTCCTGTTTAAAAAATGATCAGTTACTTTGAGGTAGATATGTTTCAGGTGGTTGAAATACAGTGTGTAAATTATAGAATGTTGAAGTTGCCAAGTAATTTGAAAGTAAATGTTCTTTAAAATGAGGTACTAGATTTGTTGTGTGAAATTTTATGTAGTCAAGCATGAAAAACGGTGAGTAAGAGAAAAGCAAGTGAATGAGAATTAACTTGGAATTAATTAGCTTCAATAAAAGTATGCTATCAGCTGAGGCAGTCTAAGTAGTAAAAAGGAACTAAAAACCAACCTAGCAAACCAGACAGAACCCAAAAATCCCAACACTGAAAGTTAACTGCAATCAAGATGTAATAAAACCCTTTTTGTAATATAACCAATCCAACTTTTTAAGAAAGAAATAGCACATTTTTCCTGTTGTCTTTTGGTGCTGATGGAATTTTGTGATTCTTGTTAAGTATATCAGCAAGTGTCTCAAATGAATAGTCTTCTGTCTACTAAATGCAGGAATTCTGTGAAATTATTTTTGCTTTGCTGCTTGAACATAAAGTGACTTAAACTGTTTGATGTTAGGCTGGTTGTAAAGCTGTTAGGAACCAATTAAATAACATATTTGACAACTCATTTATTTTTTGTTAGTTCTGTCTCAGGAAGAAAATGAATTGGGGAAATTTCTTCGATCACAGGGTTCTCAGGATAAAACAAGAGCAGGAAAAATGATGCAAGCAACAGGAAAGGCCCTCTGCTTTTCTTCTCAGCAAAGGTATATGAGTCAATGTTTCTGTCTGATTTGCGTAGTACTTGTGATAATGGTAGTTGATTCACCAAATGTCATAATTCATTTGGCCATTTGAAATGTTTGAGGAAATTTCCCAATTGATGGGAAAATTATTGACAAAATCTGCTGTAGTATTGGCAATATTAGTGACTTCTTGAATTTTGCCTGATGCTGCTTTTTGTGCCTAGACCTTCTATGTCTATCTTCAGATCCCTTGCCTGTGCCTGTTCAGCTCAGTAGTTCTAAGGCTGTACTGGAGCATCTCCAGCAGTAGGGTTCTAAAGGAGCTGATGTCAGATCCCTCTCCTGTTGGTGGCAGTTCTCACTCTGCAGAGAAATGCTGCAGCAAGCTCACTGTGGAGGTGTCTGGTTCCTGCAAGAGAGGGAATGAGTAAGGGAATACTTTTTTCTGGGCCTTCAAGTCTCATAGCTCAGCTAGATAGAGGAGAAAGGAGGAGTCTGAATGCCATCTTCTGCTTGAACTTTAGTGTAAAGTCCCCCTGAGAGAAGATCCTGGATCCCTACAGAGCTCATGTAGGTTGTGCAGGGGCAAGTAAAAGGTAAGGAATCCAGATGGACATATAGCACACTAACACCTGCTGTTAACCAGAGTCCTTAATGTGTCACTGACCCAGTGTTTGCTCTAGAAGTTTAAAAGTAACATTATCTGGTGGCATTTTAAGTATCGAGATGCTCTTTTCACAGCATTGGGACTATGAAAGTATGAAATTCACCATCACTCACAAAGGAAAATTGTATTATGTTTCACAGTATTTTGGAGGGCTTTTAACATCTGGCTTTATCTTAACAGTGCAGTTGTTTGGCTTAAAATAAAGCATAGCATACAGAGTGCTGAGAGTTTCTTATGTTTATTATCTTGGGTAGAGTTTGGTCATTAGCACCTCCAGTAAGTCATGACTGGGATCTTTAAGGCACATTTGAGCAAAAGTGCTGATGACTTGCTTCTTTATGAAGCTTAACTGTTAATAGAAATCTCAATGCATATTTACATAAACTAAACTTTCTTTTGGATATCTGGGTAAGAATTTGTGGAACAAGAAAAAACAGAGTGGAAAAAACCAAGTCACATTAAATTCACATATTATTATTGCTCTTGCTCAGTACAATTTATGGCATCGTTTCAAATAAATTCACATAAAAATAAAAGCATTTGTCTTTCTTCTGTTGATCTATCCGCAAACTCTTGTTGGAGGTTGGACTGCTTTTATTTATGTTTCATGCTCGTAGCTAGCTCAGGAGCTGGAGATCAAGGCAACATGTCTTGGGGTACTGGAGCCAAAATTAGAAATTCTCTTATGCCTAGGGACTTCCTAGCACATTAAACTAGCTCTCTGCTGGTGTGAGCTAAACCTCGTTTCAGTGAGGTGCTGCTGGAAACCCAGAGGGAAGCAGAAGCAGCAAGAGGAAGCAAAGCAAAAGGAGTAATCCTGTCTAGTGCTGAGATCCCATTAGGAGCTGAAATAATGGCATAGGGAGGACAACACTGTCCCCTACTGCCTTTCTAAAGTGTGGTTGTCAGAAAAAACACTTAGATAAATATCTAAATCTTCCAAAAGGTAATGTCCTTCAAAGAAATTGTTCAAGTTACTAAAAAAAACCCAAAAACCAAACAAACAAAACAAAAAAAAACAAGGAAAAACTCAGTTATCTACTATCTGAGTAGGAAATGACTTATTTATTTACATTTATATTTGAAAATTGAAGGGCTAATGGAAGTGCTTTTTGTGATGTTTAGCATGACATTCCTGATACATCTGTGATACCTTTCCAGTAATAAATTACCTTGGGTATATTTTTATAGTTGCTAAATTATTTCATGTGTACCTCCAACCACATGGTAGACTTATCTGAACGTACACTGGCACTTAAGTGAACTGTATTGGCTGTGTATGGTTTTTTTGAGTGCTAGTAAATGGTCGGGAGTTGTATTAATCCTTTGTGGAACAACATGTTTAACATGTTCTCCTTCCTCTCTTTCCTTCATGCCTTCCCCCAGGTTAGCACTCCGTGCTCCTCTCAGTAGATTGTATCAAGAAGTGGAGACTTTCAGGTACAGGGCCATCTCAGACACGTGGCTGACAGTGAACAGAATGGAGCAGTATCGGACTGAATACAGAGGAGCTCTGCTCTGGATGAAAGATGTGTCTCAGGAGCTGGATCCAGATCTTTATAAGCAGATGGAAAAGTTCAGGAAGGTATGAAGTTTCCTAGAAGGGATTGCCTAATTAGTGACAATGAAGCATGGTTTTGATTCTTCTAAGGAGGGCATAATTAAGAAGCAGTAAGGATGCCATTGATCCTGACCTCTTCTTTGTGGGTTGTAAGGAAAGGCATTTCTTAGTAGTATATTCAACTTCAGCATACATCTTTATAATTTAAATAACATATCTTTTTGAAGAAGGTTATCTAATTTTGAATACTTAATGGTGATGCCTGAATGACTAATAGAGGAAGACACGTCTGCTGTCAGAGGGGGAAGGGAATATTAATTTTTGCAACTAAAAAACAATAACAGAAGTGTTCTATCTAATTTTTCTGCTGCTGAATTTTGAGGGCAGTTAAAGACAACATTTTCAAAATTCGCTGTTGTTGGATTTTGGGGAGGAATTGCAAATCTGGAATTTATTTTTAGGTTCCTGATGCATGATTCTTTGGCAACTGCTAAATACTAAAACTGCTAAGGAGGCATTCTCCATAAATAGCCTTCATTCAGTGTCACTCAAGTTTGCTAAACTCCTCCCCTCCCAAAAGACTTGCAAAATCACATGTCCTGGATGGTAGGCTGCAATTTTGCTAGCAGGTGAGAGTATAGAATTTATTTAGGCTGATTCTGTCTCAGTTCAGGAATGCACATGAGACTTCACGTTTTCTAGTGAGGCCCTAGAGCCAAGTTTGTTAAAAGTCTATAATGTTCACAGTTGGCTGTTTATAGATGCTGCCTAGAAGAAAGACTTAGAATCTTAGGTGTAGCCAAGTGGCTCATGTTTGAGTACAGGTAGTAAAATAATTTACAGAAATTGTGTCATAATAGAAAGCAGAGGTCTAATAACAGAAACTGTATTCAAGTGTACATGTATATGTACCTGGCTTAGAGACAGGTAATGTATAAAAGAGAAAGCCCTGTTAATTGATAGCTTAAGCAGTCTATAACTGAAAGCGTTTGAAGATAAAAGCTGTATAATTGTGGTTTTTAAAAGCTTGACTAAACAATCCTAACAGGAAAGGACTGGGATGCATCTAACTATGCCATTTTTTGTAAACCAAAGTGGGTGACAATAGCAATTAAGAAAGGGATGGAACAAATAGTACCCCAGTTAGTCATCTAATCTTTATTTAATGCTTCAGTACAGGGTATTCCTGTAAGTCTTGTGGCACCAGACATATATTTTATTATGCCCTATGGGAAATGTTTGTAATGGCAAGTTCTTGCAGGTAAAATAATTGGTATGGTCTTGGCCTCAGCTGATTGCTTATGTACATTGTTTGATTTATTAGGAAAACACTTAAAAATGGAATGTTAGAATGAATAAAGCAATACTGGTAATAGTCATAGAAAACTGATTTATAACTTTCTTGCAAAACAAGTGCTGTGGAAAGCATAAATTATATAAATGGCAGTTAAAATAGCATATGGCTTGTGCAGTGAGCTGCTACAGATAAAAACCTAGATGTGAAATTTTGGGCATCTTGAGTTGCTGTGCTTCAAGGTCAGCCAAAAAATATATATTTTTTAAAAATTCTTGAAAAATTTAGTAGCAAAAATGTGAAAATACTAAGTATTTTTAAATATTTGTAGATCTGAAATGAATTACATTCTGAGATTAAAAAATAAGAGTAGATTCTAAAATTCTGTATCATGACCTCAAATAGTTAAAAAAACTCAAACTTTAAAGTCTTCTGAACTTTTGTCTTGTCCAACTAGCTGTTGACTGAAAACCTTTCAGTTCACATTGTAATGCAGGGAACAAAAAGCTCTACATTTTGTAGCCAACAAAGTAAAGAAATACCTCTGGTATCCACTTTCCCACATATCCCATCTGTGCAACAGGCATATCAAACTAGTCTTTGAAGATTTAATACTTGCAGAAAGTAAACTTTTTGGTTTTTAATCAGGGGGAAAAACTGAAAATCTACAAGCATAATGTTCCTAGGTAGCTGTTGCTGAGCAAGAACTAAATTTCTTTCTAGTGCTTTACAAAAATTAATGGTGGATTCTGTAGTTCTAAATAATTAGAAGAGTTTTTTATTGTCTCTTTTTTCTATTTTTACTTGCAGATCTTAATTATGCCATAGTGTGGCAGTGTAATGCTGAGGTTTTAGGGCTTGTTTTGGATGTATAACAATTTAAGAAGTCACACTAGTTTTGTGTTGAGAAAGATGTTATAATTACCATGTATGATTTTTCGTTCTTAAATATACCATTGCCAGAGAGAAGCATTTTGAGCTGGAGCTGCATATTGAGTGGTACACCACCAAGTAGTTAGTGAAGCTGATCATGTCAGAGCACTTGAAAGAAAGTTTTCTTCAGGCTTCTGATTGTAAAAATCCAAAGTATTACTTAAGTAAACATTTTTGGGGTTTTTTTATTTCTAGTAAACAGTGCTGGTTTAATGATCTTTAATGCACCTAGTACATCAGCATTATTTATATAATTTAGTTAAAGGACTGTTTTTCAAGTATGTAGCCTTTTATAATGTAATCCTTAATGTATCATTATGTATACAGATATGGTACTTGTTTTTGGAGACCAAAGCTAAATCAATCCAGATGGGGTTTTCATACCTTCCCTCAGAATAGCTCAGGCTAAAAGATCAATAGTTGAGTCAGTATTTTCAGAGCTGATAAAATCTGAGTTAAAACACTGACATTTTTGTAGCTCTCTTTCAAAACAATGAGGTACTTGAAAGAATTTTCTAATGCTGTTCTTAAGGCGTCAGTCTAAGTATGCAAGACCCAGCAACACTACTCCTTTTAGAGTGTCTCAGCACTGCAAAGCAGCCTTTCTACATTGTTATTTGAAGATAGCTATGTAATTGTAGCTACTTGAGTCAAACTACCTTGACTTGAGTCAAGGAAATAGGTATTTACTTTTCCCTCCAGAGTTCTATAAATGCTATGTAATGTCTTTTTTTTTTTTCCTTATTAGCAGTTTTTATGAATAGTTCAGTGCTGTTCTGGTTAGAGAGGTCTTCCATCCCAAGTTCAGAGTTTGAAGTGTTCCTTGAGAGCATCTATAAAGTGCTGGGTTATAGAGAAGAATGTTAATGAGCTAATATCCTTTTACCAAATTCTCCACACTGATCAGGTTTTTAAAGTTCTTAAATCTGGTCTCTTTTATCTGTCTGGAGACTGTACACTACAGCATGAACTGTGCTGTGATGTTATAAAAATATAGACCAAATGGCCCAAGTGCTGGTTTCCTTTTTCCAGCTCTGAAAAGGTTAAGCTTTTCCATGCGTTTTCTGAGCAGGAATGCAACAGTGTGTAGGGACAAACTGAGACCAGGCAACAGCCTTCCACATGCAGCCTACAGGACACAGGATGATGTGCTGTTCAATTTACTTGGCTGTGCTATCTCATGTACAGTTCAATATAAACTTTCTCCTCAAATCTGTACATTTCAGTGCCATCCCTAACAAATAAATAAAAGCTGAAAAAAATTGTCATGCTGACCTTAAAGCTAGCTATGAGAAAATTACATCTGTGGCAAGATAGGTTGTTTATCATGCTACATTGACAAAGCAGATTAATCCTTTCTATATTTGTTTTTCGCTTCCGTTGTTCTCGTACTCCTCTGCTTCCCCATCATTCTGAGGCTTGAACCAGAGCTGGAGGATCTTTGTAAATACCCAGTGGCTGTGCTGGGCTCCCTGAGACAGGCTGCACTGCACCTTACCACCCAGCTCTTGGCTTGCATGCAGATGTTGAGAACTTGCAAGCTAGAAGCTGAATTGTTTTAGTACATTTTATCTCTAGTTCTTTATAGTTATAGTCCTTTTTATAGTTGAAACAAAATGAATGCACTTAAATGAAATTTTAAAGATAAATCTGTCAAGAGAAGGAAAGTGGGAAGAAAGAAATTTCAACAAGTGAGCTCAAAATGACATAACAACTTAAAATGTTGTTATAAATGTACCACTATTAGGGAGTGGCTGACCCTGTGCAAGCTTTCCTTGAATATCTTCTATTTCTTGAAAGTTAAAACTTAAAAAAATTGTGGATAGGTGGGAAATAATGAAGATATAAATAAATCTATTGATTAAAAGGTCATAAGGGAGACACTGACTATATGTATTCATTGTAAAGGTCTCAGCACGTATGGCTGATACATCTGCTGCAGCCTGTCAGGAAGGCTCAGGACCTACAGCTCTATTCCCTTGCTGTCCCCTGCCTGTTATCACTGCTGGGCACCAGGGCATTCTGGCTTGTGTGATGATAAAGGTGCTGTACCACATTACAGCATCATCTGCTGCTCCCCGTTAACATCAGCTGCTAACAGCCCAGCAAACCTAAAGGCACTGTGGAAATGTGCTGGAGTGTTGTTTTAATTTTCATTAATTCTCTGTTACTTTTGAAAACTCTTGGAAAGTTCAGAAAATGCAAAAAGCCTAGGAAAGAAGAAAAACCAAATATGAAGCTGATCTTTGAAATAAGAACAGACTTGGCAGTTGCCATCTTTAGGAACTAAATTTCAGTTTCTGGTAAAAATGAAGTGAAAAGGAAATCTGTAAGCAATTAGAAGCTAGCAAACTGAAGAACAAGAAAAAACACAGGTTTATAAATAACATTACATGTTGGTGGTTTTTATATTTTTGCATTTTTAGTAAAATTGTTCTTTTAATGGAAAACAAATTGCAAATCTGTATTGTTGCAGTTCCTTATGAGTGATTACTGGAAAAGTGAATTTAACTTTACTAGAAAAATAAGAGCTCTCAGGAGCTGAGAATTGAGAATATTGACCAAGGAACACTAATAAAGTTTCAGAGGATCATAGAATTTAAAAATGGAAAACAACTTAAAGATCAACCAAAGTGTCTTCCTGCCAGGACGAAATCTGTACATCTGTAATATATTTTCCAAGTATTTTTCTATATCTAATAAAACAATTTGAGGGTGACCCTCTTAGAAATTTTGTGGTGCTGTTTGTTGGTCATGTTCTAGTTCAATTATTAAAAACCAACCAAGAGAAAATATGCTAATGCTATTTGCATCTGCAGATGATATTAAGCTGGAAAGTCTTTCAGTTTTCCAGCAGCAAAGTACACCAGCATCTTAAAGAAAAATATTTTTGGCCATGGCAGTCACAATGGTGTAAATAAAAGACTCTAAGTTGTCATAGTTACTAACAGCAGTATAATTGATGGATGTTTGGAGCCAGCTAGGGTAGTCACTGTTGACCAACCTTGGGTTCTAAAAATTAACAAAAACAATTCTAAAAAAAAGTTCTAGACAGTAGTTGTCTCTGTTTGATTTTAGGTGATACTTTCCCATTAAATTCCAACTTCATCTGAAAAACTTTAAGCACTTTTATCTTGAGGTGACAATAATATAGGCCCCTACATGTGAGAGAGCACTTGTTGGTGTTTGTGCTCTGGAGGTGTCAGAAAGTTGCTTCAGTAAACTGCTTGCTGGATATATGTGGCACTGCAATGTGGAAAAAGAATGGTGGCTTTCTTAATACCTGCTAGGAATCTGGGATAGTAAAGCCTCTCCCATTAATAGATATGATTTTTATCAGCCTTGGCTCAAAATCTTCCTTAAAAAAAACCAAAACAACCCCCCACCTCTTCTCCTCAGTGATTTGGATTGCTTCTGCTGCTTACTAGAAGAATAGGTGAACTTCCAGGAGATGAAATAATACTCTCTGCAAGGTAGCTGTGTCTCCTCTAAAATTAGAAAGATGGTGTCAAACTGCACTCTGAGATCCACATCTTAGTGTAGCAATGTGATAGTGGAGATGAAGATAACAGCCCACTCTTATGATGATAAGTAACACCTACACATATCTCTTCTTGTGACATGCCTGTGCCATCAAAAGTAGGTTTGGTTTCATTCTGGTAGGGTGTTGCAGTCAGAGTAGGGGTTTTGATGTCAGATTTTTAAATATGAAAGTATATGGCATTGGAAATGCTAAATTTAGGGATTTATTGAGAAATTAGGGTAGTGAAAAACAAGCACATAAAAAAGGGCTCTTCAATCAAAATTGTAGTTGTTGCTTTGTGATTATTGCATCTCCTTGTAAAAGCAGATGGAGTTCCAGTGCTGAGCATGTTTTCTTTGAGGAGTTTCTTCTGTAATGCTCTTTCTGGCTTCTCCAATATCATATTTAGTAACACTAAGCAGAGAAACCAAAACATTGCAAGATATCTCACATACAAAATGCCCAAGCATTTTAAGGCAGTTAGGAAAAATGTACCTCTTTTGAAAATGTAACCTTTAGGAGAAATCTTCTTCACAGTAAAAGCATTTCATAGTCTTACAATTTTAAATTACCATTTCAAGTACCATTTGTAAGACTCAGAGTACATAATGATACAAAATCAATTTTTTTCTGAAGCTATTTCATGTATATTAAATATCACTGATGACTGTTACTGAGTTAAAAGCAAAGTAACAATGTGTGATGGAGATGCCCTTTTAAAAGCATAATAAGAGTATGCCACTTAAAAATAGAAACAAGACTTCTTGGAACAGATTACATCATCTTTAGAGGTATCGCTTGTAGAATATGGTTGTTTCCAGAGATTAATGCTTACCCTTGAGAAATGGTTCATCATCTGTTCAGTTATTTTTACAAAAGAAGAGTTTGAGGTGAGACTCTGAAAAATGGCATTAAAGTAAAATAAAAATATTCTGGTAATTGGTCTTCTAGACTACAGCTACAATATAGTTTTTTAACAACTTTGTTTCATATAACCCTGCTGAAATCAAAAAAGGTAGATTTGGGTTGTTTGTGCATTTTTAGACTTGTATTTATGTTGAGAAAAGGTAGGCAGACACATCAGTCACATCCTAAAAATTTCTGTTCACCTAAATAACACAATAAGAAAATGTTTCAACAGAGTACAACAAATCTTCTAAAACAATCAGTTATTTAAATCAATAGTTTTAACTTATATGTAATAATTTGTTTTGGTCCCAGTATTAAAAAGACGCTCTCAAACATGATGTGATTAAAAATTAAATTCCAGGAATTTTCTCATGTCTAATAATTATAGGAATGTGTAAATATTAAATGTAATATTGGATTTTTTAAAAAATACAGGAACTGAACACTATTTTCTGAAATATTATTCTCAAAATGAGAAAGAAAAGATGATTGCCTAGACAATTTCTATTGCTCACATCAAAACTCAAACCCTGCAAGCTGGTCTATGTGGGCAAAGCTTGTTTACCCGTGTGGATCATTTTGTGAATTCAGAACCTAAATGAAGTGTAAAAAATATGACCAGGGTAGGCTGTAAAAAGAGAAATGAGATTTGGAAAAGTCCCTCAGCCTTAATAATCTGAAAAGGCTAGGAGGATAGCTAAAGAAATATTTTTGAAAAATAAATGAAATACAGATGTGACTGAACTGAGAGAATTCTGCAGAAGTGAAGAATAAACAGGAAGGGGAATACAGCTGTTGGGGAAAACATTGTTTACACAAGAGAACCAAGTTTTTCTATAGTCACCACTGCCCAGGAATTCTTCTTATACTTTCCTAAAATGCTTGGGCACATGCATAATGTAGTCCATCTGCTTTGACTTCATAAGGCCTTAGCCATTCAGCTGTATGTTGCATAGCCTCTGAATGATTAAAAAAATGCTGTGTTTGATTTTTCTCCTTCATATAATGAAACCAAATTAGATAGGATTAAAAATATCCTAACAAACAAAAAGATACTGTTCTAACAAAAAAAAAAAAAAAAAAAGCTACCACCTCTGATTCAGGGTTCTGCCTGAACCCTGCTTAGATTTCAAATGTTGTTTCATCTGTAATAGCGCACTGTGAAGTCTGAAGAGCACCAGAAAAAGATTTGTGTCTTTTTTATAAATTTGTGCTCTTTCAGAGTTTGTGTCTTGACAAAATATAATTAAATTGTTTTGATGGATGCAAGCCATGCTTATTGATATGTTAAATGCCGACCAGGAATAGCAATGACAATGCATGGGATTATTTACAACAGACTTTGTGTTCTTAATGAATCGTGATTATTTGTGGGTGCCATTTTATATTCTGTGCTGAAAGGTCAAATATTAGAAAATTAAACACAAAACCTTGACTTACAGGACTTCTGCATTAGCACTGTAAACAGAGTGGCTTTGCACTCAGGACAGTGAGAGCATCTGGGGACTGAATATTAAAGGAACATGGTAGTCATGTTGATTTTGTTAAAGGTGTTTTTCTTAAAATGTTGGTGTCACATCTAGCCAGGATTTGCAACATGTGTCAGTGCCATTCCCTGGCAGTTTGTACATCTGTTCATCCCACTGCCCTTTGCAGTGGCTAAGGAGATCATACAGGCCAGCTTACTGTTTTACGGTGAGCTTTCAATGGGGATATTGTTGCTGCACCTGAATTGGAGCTTTTCAAGTCCCTTTACCTAATTCCAGCGTATTCACTCCTCCCATCTGCCTGCTCAGAGGAGACCCAGATTCAAGTAACAGTCTTGTTCAGGCCTTGAAGAATTTAATTTGGATGTAAAGAAATTAAAAATATGAATTACATTTTTCCCTGTGAGGACACTGTACCTGAAGGAGTCAAGAAGACCTCCAAACCATCTGCATTATCTAAGATAAACTGAACTGTATAATTACTAGATTAATACAGTCGTGGGCATAGTAAACATGTTAGTTTTATGCTATATTATGATATTCTTTACATCACCTCTGGTCTTCAGTGTTCAAAAGCAATAATTTCCTGTCTCAGTTTCCTGCAGGGCTGGACTGTTTAATTGCTCTCCACTTGCCAGCATTCCCCCCATACCATGCATGGCAACCCTCCTTTGCTCTCAGGTTGTCTAATGTGATTGACACAAGTGAGTTATGATAAGCTCAGCAATTCTCAGTCCTTTTAACACTCAGTCCAGGTTATGCCTGCTGTATGTGATCTTTCAAACCTGAAAGACCATATTATTTCTTCATTTTTGCAATTTATCTTGATTGGCCTGCTTCTTGCTACAAATCTATGCAATAATTTTTTAGCAACTCATAGATTTGGATCATACCAATAAAACATGACTCTCTGTTTTCAGACTATACATGGTTATTTGCATCTATGCAAAGAACTGTTGGCTTTTTATCAAGTCCCTTAGAATCATTTCAGGAGAGGAGAGTTCAATAATTTTCAGGACTATATTCTTCCCTAAAGAGGATATGTGTCCATGCATAAAAATATGCACCTGTTTGTAAATTAGGGGGGTGTGTCCAAGCGCACTGTGGTGGTAATGACTGATGTCTGCAGACTGACAGATGTATGTTCCCTACTGGAACTGC
Organism: Passer domesticus; assembly: GCF_036417665.1. Classification (NCBI taxonomy): domain Eukaryota; kingdom Metazoa; phylum Chordata; class Aves; order Passeriformes; family Passeridae; genus Passer; species Passer domesticus. Next base: position 24,999,616 of record NC_087474.1, on the reverse strand, counting down.
ATTTGGGGCTCATAATGTAAAGTCTATCCCCAAACTCTGAAATAATGCTTTTTAGATGAAGTTCATTCTGTATTCAATTTAAGAGGCTGCTGATCATGAATATTTTCTTTGTGTCCTTACTTCAAGGTCCCTGTCAGTGTCAGCAAGTGGTTTTTGGTCTTTTTTTCCTTTCAGCCTAGTAAACTCCATATTCTGGGTTTAACCAGTACTGAAACTTGTTGCCAACAGAAAGCTGAAGCATATATTTAAAAGGCTTCTTAAAGTAGAAGAAAAGCAGATGTTTTAACAAGGCTAGAAGTTCATATTTACTGCCTTCCTTTCATTTAAATTGTCATTTCATATCTGTTCCCTTTTTAAAATAATTTGCACATTGATCTAAGCTGTAAAAACGAATACAATGGCTGTGAGGAAGTCATCCATATTAAAAGTTTCAGGAGCATGACATATTATCTGCTCACTGATAATCTGAGAGTAGCCAGGAGGTACAGGCTCTGAGAGGTGGAGCTGCTTTCATACACAGTTCATGCCTGTAATGACCCTGTGTGAATGAGTTGGGTGCACTCCAGCTCTCAGCTGTCACATATCTCACTGCATTAAAATTCCCTCCTTTGATACAGTTTGAAGTTAAACATATTGACCATAAGTAGTTTGTCTTTATGCTGGATAAAATAGGAGGAGAGGCCTCATGCAGCCAGCAGTAATGTCAGCTGGGATGCTGTTGCTGACTGTATGTTTTATTTCCCCATGAACCTTTTGTGGGAACACAAGCTACAGCTTTTTGGAATAAAGCTGCTGAGGCCAGGTTCTGTCCTGCATGGAGTGTGGACACGTTCATTAGGAGTTGATCTATTTCTGCACAGGCAGGAGATAGAGAAGTTGCTTGGCAACATGTAAGGAGTATTGGGCTATGTATTTGAAGAGTAGTGGAAGATTTTTCGAAAGGCAAAGACTGGAGTATGTATGACCTGTTTTCTGGGGAAAAGGTATGGTTGTGCAGAGATGCTGCTTTTCTGAAAGGTGATGCCTAGATGAAGCTGACCTGGTGCAGAACTCTGTGTAAACACTCACTGTGTTTTGAACATAGCATCTATCTATTTAGCTTAAAAATGTATTTTCCCAAACTTAAATTCAAGTCAACTACTCCTAATTTGAAGTAAGTCTTGTGTAAACACACTTAGCATCTGTTTAATTCAAAATTTTTGTTAAAATAGCTTAGCTAACCTGCAGAAAAGTAGCATGTCTCCATTTCTTGGGCTGTGAGCTCAAAAGCTCTTGAATGTTTTAAAACGGGGTAACTCAGGAATGGTTCTTTGCTTTGCCTGAATTTTTATGTTGTGATGTGATCATAATTTCTTTAATAACTCCGAGTGATTCTGAAAAACTGAAGACTGTTGTTACTTTCATCTTCCTAACTTTTAACAGACTTTCCTTCATATTACAGTAAGTAGTGTTTAGAATTACAGAAGCAGTTGACATAATGTATTTGAGAGTCAGCTGTATGCTGTATTTGATAGACTTTTTTTTAAGCTGATGTATTTTCAGTGAATATTTCTTTATATATTTTGTTGTAATTGTTTTATTTTAAGCAATTGGATTCACATTCTGGGTCTGCACTGTGTGTTCTGTTTGTGAAAGCTGTTGTGAATCTTTAAAACAAAGACTCTGGTTTTTGGCTGGATGAACTTGCTGGACTGTGAATGTAATTTTGATCAGGGCTGTGTCCAGCTGCTGGATAAGTCGAAAGGATTCTGTACAGGCATTGCTCTCCCCAAATGACACACTGTGTCTGCCTCTACTCGACCATGCTAGAGGGGCGAAAATCAGGAAGGAGGAGAAAAATACTACCTTAATTCCTGCTAATTCCTTAGAAAAAAACTTCAGAGGTTTTCTGTTGCTGTTGGGCTGTGCCGTTCAACCTGTGGTGTTGGGGTTTTTTTCCCTATGAAGGGACTAAATTACTTTTTAATAATGAAGGAGGAAGTATATGTCTGTTGCTTTAGGGCAGCTGTTCAGAATGTTATTATTTAGTACAGAGCACTGTATTGCTTGCCACAAATAGTTTTCATGTCTCAGAGAGATTTAATTTGGATATAACAAAACTTTGCTGCTGCTAAGAGGTGTTTGGATCCATGTCTTTGCACTACTATAATAGTGTGAGTAGGGAAGAAAATATGGCAAATTTGCATCAAAAAAGGTTAAAACAGGCAAGGAAAAAGCATATTTTCTTGAGACATCTAAAATTAGAATATCTTGTTGGTTGAATAGCAGAGCAACTTTTTTCATATAAATTTAGAGAACATGAAGTTAATGGGCCTGTTCTTTTGAAATGCCTAATCCAAAAGTAGGGCTGTTTCAACAAGATTTATTTTTAGCAATCTACCCTCTAAAAATAGAGGGAAAAAATGAGTTAGATATGCATTTCCCACAGGTTTCATGAAGACAGTAGCACTGTTTAGTATTTCAGCCCCCACCTAAATACCATGAGTAACCATTTCACTTGGCAGACAACCCGCTGGAAAGAAGAGAGGAGGTTTGTGGTGGTTGCTGAAAGATAAGCTAGGTCTGTCCAGGTAAATCTTGTAGGTTTTGGCAATTGACTTCCAAAATTCAAACCTCGTCTTAATGTATGTGTAGAGTTTTTGCAAGGGAGTACAAAGTTTTTTGAAAGTTCTGATCTTCTCTCCCTACTGCGGTTGTAATTATAGAATGTTGGAGCACGTCAAAATTGTCCCTAGCCCTTCTCCTGGTGAATCTGTGTGAATGTAAAGCTTACATTCTGTCATACAGTTATAATATGTGAAGCATTTCCATGTGATTTCTGTTTGGGCATAGGCAGTGCTTGAATGCGCTCTGGCACCTCTAACAGTTACAAAATTCTGTAACTCATGGTTTTGAATTTTTGTAGTAGAAAATCTGCAGTTACACAGGTGTTATGTTGGAAAAGCTAATTTGAAGTATCTGTGCTACCTTAGACCACAGAACAGAGAGTTCTTCTGGATGCTGTGCTGGTCTGAATCCAGCAGAACAAACTCTCAAACTCCCCTTAACCAGCAAATGTGCCTCAGGGTTACTTTATTCTTCAAAATCCGCTGTCTGTGCATCGTCTTTCTTCACTGGTGTCCAATGGTAGCAGCTAGGGAGCTGCATAGAGCAAATACACAGCGGTGCTTTCTTTTAGTACTGTGATCAGTGGAGACATCAGAGGACATAGGGTTTGTTTTCCTGTAGAATTGTCCAGTTGCCTTTGGAACCAAGATGAATTCTGGCCATCCCCAATGCCTGGGTGTGATCAAAGACCTGCCCTGCAGACAAAGATGTTGTGTAAAATTGCCTCACCTCATTTTGTGTTCAAATGGCTTGTTCAGTATAATGCCCTCTGCTTCCTGTGTTGGCTGAAGTCTTATCTTTTACAAGTTTTGTATCTGTGGTATGATGGCCTTCCATCATACTCCTCCTTACTCTTTTTTTTTTCCTGGCCTGACAAACCCTCATCTATTGTTCTTTCTACATAAGCTAATTTACATATTTGGTCAGATATTTTGTTGTTGCCTGCCTTTTTTCCCCCATTACTAAGCCTGAACTGATCTGTGTTTGCAGATCCAGCTTGGCTTTCAGTTGAAGAAAAATGCAGAGTGAAAAGTCATGTCTCTGTATAATATTTATGGAATCACATGCATAAAGTGTGAGAAGGTTCTCATTTTTCTCCATCCTTAAAGAGACACAAGAGAATTGAAAAAGGTACATTATAAAACAGCAGGAATAAACACAAGGCTGAGGAGGAAGTGAGGCAGTAGGAAAGAAAGAGAGAAAGGAGTAAGATAAATGTCTATGTTTTGTATGAAGGAGAGAGGCAGGGCTATTCAATTTCTGTGATAGCCATCATTGAATACATCAGGAGATGGTACAACCAACCTTTGTTTTTTGGAGGGGAAAAAAGGAAGAATATTCAAGCCAGCCATAACCTTATATCCTCACAGGGTTCAAAGAATTGCTCACATCTGCTTTCAGTGGTTGTGAAGTAAGCAGTTCTGGCCGTGGTTTACTCATTACTGCCAGGCTGGAGTTGCATGGTGTGTGAGCCAACAGGCTGAAGGCAGTAAAATTTTTACAGGCCACATACTGAAAAATTGAAGAGGGAAATGTGGCATAAATGTGACACAAAGACCAAATTTCATATACTCCTGGGAAAAAAAAATCCACAGAGATCCTGGTGTATATCCATGGTCTGCTGCTTTGTTAGATATATATATATATATATATATCTTTTAGAAAAAAATCCTTTGTTGGGATGTTAAAATAATAGCAGTTAATCCAGTGTACCTAACAACATATTTTTCTATCTTAGGTTTTTCTATTGCTGTTGAAGTAGAAATCGCAGCAAAGCTCATGAAGTACATTGCTCCTTAACATGGCATTCTCCTTGACCCAGACCATAGACATGAATTTCAAACAGGAATAAAAACACATGCCTCTGACCCAAAGCAATGAGAGGATAATAACAGAGCTAAAAATTAGGGCAAAGTTACATAGGCAGGAGAAAATAAAAGCATGAGGCTCTATGGTCAAAAAAGAGAACAGAGAATGGTAGTTGTACTTCTTCTGTGATATATTTGTATCCCGAGTACAGTGGCCTCATCTTCAGTAACTGGAGATACAAACAACAAAACAGTGTATGTTTGAAGTGCTAGATTAAAGAGTTATTTTGTGTATTTAATCACAATTTCATCTCTTTTGTATATTTAATTTTTTCTCCCAGCAGCAAACTGCTAATTGCAGCTCTACAACTACAGTTGAAAGCTTTTTGCAGGAGGTTTTTGTGAAGATCTTATGTAAAGATGTAGCTTAGCTGTAAGCCAGTGGGGTCTCTTGGTGCAGTTTGAGCAAGCACAGATCACAGTCCACATCTCTGGATTGAAAACCTGGAGAGGAGAGTATCAAAAGTATAAGATGTAATACAGAGACTAGGGGAAGCTACTTAAGATGAGGTGTTTCTAAGTCAATCTGTCTCATAACAAAGACAAGATGAAAATTGGTTAGACCACGATACATAAGCTGCTGAGACTCCTCAGTCTTTTCATTTGGAGTTTTTCAAGAATCATGGCTTGGAAGCTTATACTGGATGAATTAAAAGGGTAAATAAGGCACACATTCAAATATTTATGGTTGTTATTATTAGCAATAAAGGAAATAATTTTCTGGATGTCATTTAGACTAGGATTTATCAAATATGACTTCAGACACATGCTCTGTAGATGTCTACACCTAAATTGATCAATGAGAGTTCCCTTTATACTCCGGTAGAGAGAAACAGGGTAATATGAAGTGAATTCTTGTGTCAGTTGTTTGTGTTTGCAAGATCTCCATCCACTGGCACAGGCACAAGATAATAAGGTGGATGTCAAGGCCTGAGCTAGGCACACCTAGCATACTTCTGTGGGTGGAAGGTGTGCCTGAGGGTAAGTGCAAGAGTGGTATTTTGTGATGTTCATCTGCTGATTTGTACTGCCTTTAACCTCTGATGAAATTCACAGCAACTCCAGCAAGGCTTTTCTAGAAGACCTGTGGAGCTTCCCAAAATACGTAACTTTTTGGTCCTTGTTGGGGTTTAAAATTTTGCCATCCACAGATATGAAATTTTTCTAATAAAATGTTTTTAACATACCAGAATAAAGTAAATTAAATAAATTGTAGCAGCTTTGAATGACAGAGTTTGCATGAAAGCTGCTGGATTTGGGGGAATAATTTTGGTTATAATGTGACTTTTTTACTATTTTTTTTCTCTACGCTTCTTCATTGTAGCATAAGGAGAGCAGAATACACGTTTAAGTCATGGACATTTTATGGTTCTGACTAGAATCAAAAATGTCAGCATTAAATGAAAAAAAAACCTTTTAATCAACTTATACTGACTTTATGATCATTCTGTTTGTAGACAGTTGATGTTTCATATTGAGTTTTCTGGCAGAGAAACATGATCTGGTCCCAGTTAATACAGGGAAATGCTGCTACTGTGGTACTAATCCATGTTAAGATGTGTTTGTCTATATTCTCTTATGCAGCAATATAGCATTGCTTCTGCCTTTTTGCTTTTTTTTGGTCTTAATTTTCTTTTGTCTACTTTAACACTCTTCTTCTGTTGCTTACACTGAGTTCCAGGACTGTCATGAACAATTAAACCTAAAAGCTCTGAGTAATTATGGCAGGTAATATTCTAATAGGTATTTGCAGTTATTTCAGTTGGCATTGATTTCATTGGATTATGTTGGCTATCACTGTGTTTTAGTGCAATCTTTTAATTGTTTCTCATCATGACTGTTTCAGCCATTAGAAGAATGGTCTTTGTTGGCTTAAAATTTTTTGTATTGTCTTTTATCTTGGAATAGACTTGCCTTGTTCAAGTCTATATATAATGGGAGATTTCTACCCCTTCAGGACATCAGGAAGTTTTATCATCTTCTTTTCCAGAATCTTTCTCTTGTAGTGCAACTGACCTAATGCATCTTTAATTCAGCTTTCACTTACTGGCTGTCTCTCCACGTGAATTTGCGAATATATTTAAGATACCTCAAAACACAAACATAAGTGCGTTTTCAAAGCTGACATGCCACTTGTTCTTTCGTGGCAGAAAGGCAGACAGTACTTTTTGCAGAATCTTAGAGTAGTTTGGTTGGGAGGGCCCTTAAAGATTATCTAGTTCCAACTCCTCTGTCACGGGCAGGGACCCCTTCCATAGAAGATGTTTGGTTGGTTTCCAGAGTGAGATGGGTAATTGCAGTGGTAATTAGGTCCTTTATATGAGTTGCAATATGACTGCAAATTTGCTTAATCAAGCTTAATAGAGTGAGGTGTGTAGGGCTTTTGCACAAGGATGGACAATCATCATTAAGTCCAAAGTGGCAAATTGAAGAAATGTATTATTGGAACTTGGTCTGCACTAAAATTATCTTAATTCAAATGTCAAGAATAGTTTTGTTTCTTGAACAAATGTGGTGTACATCTGCTCAGCTTCAGACTTAAAGATACCATTTGGATCTGTTTATACTCTCCAAGTGGTTTTCCCTTTTAGCTAGACGTGGCTCACTTCAAAAATTTCATCTCCTGAAATTAATTTCTACCAGTGTTTCTCATCAGACCATCAATGAAGATTTTAATAACCAGGATTGAAGCAGATGAACAGAAGTATGCCCACTCTTCTTTAACCAGTGTTTTTAAGTGTTATTCTTAAAAAATGATGGAACAGAGATTAATAAATGCAGTGAATACTTTTCCAACCTAAGGGAACAGTTGAATTAAAGTGTAGGCTGCAAAATGCAGAATATATCAAAGCACATGGAAATCAGGTTTCATACTGTGCGAGGCATTGAAAGTCCATACCTTGCCTGTGGAAAAGTTTAGTTACAAGCATTATTTTGTGTAAAACATTACCTTTTCTGCTCTCTGACGGCACATCATCAATCTTGAATTAAAAAGAAGGGAAAAATAAACTAGTAAGTACTCAGTTATGCTCATGTGAATGTGTAATGGGTGTTCCTTATCAAAACACCACTCAAACTATGAAATTACTAGAGTTTGTGGGAACTGAGAATCTAGTTCCTTATGTTTTCTGTGCCATATGCAGAAATGCTGTAAGTTGTGCTCTATGGTAAATACTTGGTCCTCACACTACAGTTTGATTTAATTTCAATTAGTCTTTACAACGATCAGGTATGCCAGAAGGTGCTATACTTATTTAATGCAAAGATTTGCACTGATTCCATCTGCTGGTAGAGCTCACCCAGAGCCCCAAACAGGAAGTTTTGCTATATTCCAGGCGTTTTTCCCCCTCAATTTACTTATCCCCTCCTTCCAGCCTATACACACACTGCATGCTTTTCAGATCGAGTAAGTGAGAGGTTGGGTGACAAATTAGACTAAAAGCATCTGTTTCTACTTCTATGCTGGAAATGCTGAGACAAAAATACACTGGATGTAAAGTGAGTTAGTACGTTTATCCAGCATAATTTTGGAGATGATGCTCCACTAGCTGAATTGTCCCTGAAATTAGGCTACTACTGCAAATACATTTTGCATTTTATAAGAGACTGAAAGAAAGTAGTAACACAGATGTACTGTAGACAACATAAGGACTCCTTGAAAGTATGTGCCCAATCTGTATTTTAATAATTGAACATATTGAATAGAGTTTTTTAACTAGGTCTGAGGATTTTTTTCTTTTTTTGTTAGCATGCTTAAAGATTAGAATTTTTCTGTTTCAATAAAGATTTTCAGGATAGTTGCTGGAAAGCATCTCTGTGGAGAAGCACCTGGGGGTACTGGTGGATAACAAGCTGTCCATGAGCCAGTACTGCCCTTACTGACCAAGAAGGCCAGTGGTATCCTGGTGTTCAATAGGAAAACCACTGACAACAGCTTGAGAGAGATGATCATGCCCTTTTACTCTACCCTAGTGAGGCCACGCCTGGAGTGCTGTATCCAGTTCTGGGCTCCTCAGTGAAAAGAGACATGGGGCTCCTGAACTGGGTCAGTGGAGAGTGACAAAATGGTTTAGGGACTGAAGCATCTCTTACAAGGAAAGGCTGAGGGAGCTGGGCCTGTTCAGATTCTGGAAGAGATGACTGAGAAAGGACCTAGTCAATATCTCTAAGTGCCTGAAGGGAGAGTGCCAAAAGGATGGTCCAGGTTCTTCTTGATAGTCCCAAGCAACAGGACAAAAGGGACTGGGCAGAAACTGATGCACAGGAAATTCCACCTGAACATGAGAAAGAAACATGAAACAACTTCACTGTGCAGGTGGCCATGCACTGGAATAGGTTGTCCAGAGAGGCTGTGGAGTCTCTGTCACAGGAGATGCTCAAGAACTGTCTGAATTCAGTCCTGTGCTGTGTGCTCTGGGATGACCATGCTTGAGCAGGGAGGTTGAACCAGAGGATCTACTGTGGTCCCTTCCAACTTGATCCATTTTGGGATACTGTTTAGGAAACTGTGTTAGCAAATATTTTCCCGTACAATAAAGCATTCTAGAATCTGATTTTTGAGCGCCCAGAATTTAGGATTGTAGCATTTCAGTCCTTTGAAATGATTTTAGGTTTGTCTGGTATCTTATAGTTTATCAAGCTGTTGATTGAATAAGATACTGATTTCCAAATTTATGTTTTCTTGTGCTCTTTATGAATATTGTACTTAGTTGTTTGCATTGGGAAATTAAAGGCAGATTGCGCCAGGTTGCTGCTTAGAAAAAGAGAAAGAGTAATAATCTTTTTTGTGTCAAGAGTACTGTAAGATTTTCTTGTATGATCTAGCACCTATAGTTTCAGATGGTTAGAAGCTCATTTATCATAAAATGTTCAGGTTGTGTTTGGATCAAGGCAGTTCTCCTAGGGTCAGTAAAATCCTGACAGTTTTCAGACCAGGATTTTCAAGAAACTTTGTATGTTCAGCATTAATAAATTTAAATATATGAATAAAAATTTGCAGTACTGAGACCACAATGAGGTTCTGTTTCTCATGTCTTAGAGAGTAATTGCAGAGAAAGGAGAAGAAGATTAGTATGTATTATATCAGCTTTCCCCTGAGTAGAGAACCAAAGGTTCATTCTGATAACTTGTGTGGTATTAAGTAGATTATGCTTTGTAAGCACTAAGGTTTAATACCTAATTCCTGAAGCCAACAAGTAATCTTAAAAGATGTCTAATAATAATAATTTCAATTGAAAATGCATTTATTGGCACAGATAGAAAGCAAAAGATCTTGCTGATGTAGTGTGTGGTGTTCTTTCTTAGTTGTCCTACACTGCTGCTGAAAAAAGGAGATTACTTCTGCTCAATAAACTTTCAATATATCAAAAAACCTAAAAGCTTGCTTAATTTAATAGTTTTCATAATACCACATCTTTCCTGGTTGGCAAAAGAAATGTGTATCATTTGGTAAGGCAGCATTAAGTATCTTGAATCATCTGTATGAGCATGATAAACATAAAGGCTTGTATTCCACATTGTGTTGTGGATCACCTCTTTCTCTTTATGAATGCTTTAGTTTTTAAAAGAGACTATAATTACATGTTCAGTTAAGATAAATGACAACCTTTATTCTTTGCTAAATGTCCCTGAAGAATGAATGCAGGAAGACTGCAATTCAAACTATACAGGTACTTTTGTTTTATGGATATTTTTTTCTTTCTTAAGGAGTTGGAGTAGGAATTCATAATTACATTTAGTAGTACTTCTTTTCTTAAAAATTGTGGCTCACCATCTCTGGCAGACTATTTATAGTCCCCAGAATTCACATTCTTTGCTTACTTCGACTTTCTGTCTACAAAGCCACAGCTGTTCTTACTATGCTTTCAGCAGTGCTGTGATATACCAAGTAGGAAAGGGATTCTGTTCTCAGCTTCACCACTGTAAAATATGGTTATATATGTGACACATTTCCATTTACAGCAGTTGAATTTCTCTGGATTTTCATGGCTGTAACTGAGATTAGTTTTTTCAAAGCCCAACAACATCTCTTACTTAAATCCCTACCCATTGCAGCAATTCTTAGTGGCAAAAGATGTACATAATCCCATATTTGGATTTCAGCTAGAAGTTCTTTTCTGCACAAGCTCATGACTTTCTTCACAACTCTCCTTTTCACTCTGAAGTTTCACTGTGCCCTCAGGCACTTGCAGCTAAAGCAAATAAAGGATTTGAGGACCTAACACAGGACAAATGTCTTTATCCAGCACTGGATAAAGCTTCTATACTTCTGCTGCCACTGCTCCTGTCTTCCTCCATTGCTGCTCAGTTTTGGAGGTCCATAAGCTCTTTAACCATGTGCTGTTTGGACTAGACAGATGTGCCCAAGATGGCACTGCTGGCATGCATAGCATGGTGCCTTGCGTGGGCTTCCATCAGGCACAAGCTGGGAGTGTAACAATCCTTGGGGATCCCAAACTAAGAAGCAGCCTTAGCTCATGCTAGTGTAATTCTGGCTGAGTGAGGCTTTTCATGAGATTCCATACCTTATGGTAGATATCTTGGCAGTAGCTGCTCCTTGCTTTTTATATCATAGCTTAGTATTTGTCATGCTTGCCTGAGAAGTGGAAGCCATTGGAGCCATTTCCTCCTTCCTGAGGAAAATCAAATTATCTCTACCTCACTAAAACATCTCCTGACTACCTAAGAAGTCTTCCATCTTCTACAGACGCCTTTGTTTTTTTGAGCTCTCCAACATATGAAGACAGCAAACAAGTCGTCTGTAAGATATTTTATTCACGCTTAGAGTGCTGGATCCAGTCAGATATTTCAGCTGTCTTTGTTATTACTAGAACTCAAGATTTGTTCACTGGTGGCTTGGTGGAGTTACCCTCTGTTCCGGTTTAAAGGCAAAACCAGTGAGAGATTCCAAGTCAGAAATACAATTTATTAGGAAAAGGGAAAAAAAACAAATACATACAATAATACAAAAGAAAAACCACTGACAGAGTTGGAATATAACCTGACACCCTGCTAGTTAGGGTGGTGGTAACAGTCCAGATGAAATGGTCTTGTTGAAGTGGTGATCCTGTAGAAATGATCTGGTACCTCCTGTCCTGTGACAACCAGTGGGTAAGGGTGGCTATTCCTCTGGGAATCCAGTGGAAAGACTGACTGCTCTGTCCCAAAATCCAGATTATATCCAGGTGGGGATTGGGGATGCTTAGCTCCTCCCCCCGAGGCACAGCATCTCACAATGGGCTGCTGTCCTTCTGAGTCACACCGTGGGTCCTTGATTACCTGTTAAACAGAAATTGCTCCTGGAGGGAATTATCTCTGAGTCATGGGGCAAGGCATTGATGGGCCCGTTAACAGGAGATAAGGAAAAAAACAATGCCCCCCCCCCAACCCTGGTTTCAGCAGCTCTTGAGGATGGGAATATAATACATTTTTATATTGTAACCTAGGACACCATGGAAGACTTCCTGTTTTAGATGAATGCAGTAAACACAGAGCTCTGAAGGTAGAGTAGCACTGCTCTTTACTGAAAAAAGAAGAAGTGTTTGCTTTTTTTCATTTGGCAACATCTTTTTCTAAATCTCACCTCTAAGATTCTGCATTTGTGACAGATTTTGAATTGTGATAGTTTCTTCCTTATGAACAGATTAGGCTGATGTGCAGTATTGCTGAAGCAGAACTGATCTGATCAGTAAAACAAAGATGCCACGTGTCCAGCAATCCAGGAGTCCCACAATTTGTATGAGTAGGTCATCTGATGAATTTGTGATACAGATCTTCGGCTGGTTTTCTGCCTGGTTGGAGGTCTTGTATACTCTGAGTTTGGGAAAATAAGAGCAGAAGTACAGCAAACATAACATTTCAGATTGCATTATTCAATATCTGTATTTGTTGTACTTGCTGCAAAGTTCCAGATTGACTTCTGAAGATAGGAGCATACTAGTTCAACAAATCTTTGACTGAGTTTGGGTGTTCTGGACAAAATGGTTTTACTCTCCAAGTTAGGCCAGAAAAGGAAAGAAATATATGATTTACTTCAGTAGTTTGTTTTCATTGTGAAGCATTTTATTTTTTTGGTAAATATTTTATTTTGGCTATGAAGGTGTTATAGGAGATTCATTATATTTTGTGGTTTGATTGTTTCCCATTCCATTGGAAGAAAATGATAACAAAGCTTGTTTACAGAATTTAAATACTTTTCATTAATATAATATTTTGGTAGTGTGCAAAGCTGTCACAAAAATGGAAAATCCTGGATACTAAATGAGTACATCTACTTTCTACACTGATACCAAATTATGTCAGTGTTGCTGTCAAGCACATGCAGTTGGTGGAACAGGGTGTTGTATATGTACTTAACATACAGGTATATGTACTTAATAGGTGATAGAAAAATAATTTGAAAAAATAAAACCCCTTGAAAATAAAATTGTTAGTTCCTAGGAAAAGGGGGCTTGATATTTTTTCTGAAACAGAAAAGTAAGCAGAAAAGACACTCCCATTTTAGAAGGATAACTTTAATGAGTGAAAGTTCTATAGTGATCCAAAGATATTGATGTGCTGTATCATTGCAGACAGAATTTAACTTTTTACTTTTAAACTTTATCAGTGTAATTTGTTTCTTGCTGTAGGTACATGGAAACTGACTGTGCACCTGTATATTATATTGTAAACTTTTAGCTCCAAATTTGTTGGTTGGGCTTTGAATTTGTCTTTCTTGAAAGAGATACCAATATAAGTATCTTTTCCAGTTGTTCTTAGTGTATGTTTTATACTAATATCCATCTTACAAAAGAGGTGTTAGAAAACAAAAATTCTTCTCTGGATATATTACAAAAAACAATAACAGAGAAGATAGTAAGATAGTATAATTTATCAGCCAGTTTATCTTAATTTCAGTGGGATTGATGAAAATAAAACTGTAATTGAATCTGTTCAGTTGTCTGATTTCCCTAGAAGTTGTATTAGTTTGCTCTTTCCTTAAAAATAGAGAAAAAAATCACTACATAAACAATTGTCCCTTTTTGTGAAGGTTCAAGCACAAGTGCGACATGCAAAACTCAACTTTGACAAACTGAAGACTGATGTCTGTCAAAAAGTGGATCTTCTGGGAGCCAGCAGATGCAACCTCCTTTCTCACGTGTTAACAACATATCAGGTATCCAAGGAAAATGTTGACCTCTGAAAGAATGTTTTCCTGTAATGTGGCTTTTTAAGAGGTTACCATGGCAATATTCAACCGTAAGAATATGTAGCTAGTGTTGGAAGGAAGATGTGAAATTTGCACTGAAAACAGATTTGTGTTAACATTGGCACTGAAATTTTACCTTGTCTTACAGACAACGCTGCTTCATTTTTGGGAAAAAACTTCACACACAATGGCAGCCATCCATGAAAGTTTCAAAGGTTATCAGCCATATGAATTCACTATGTTAAAGGTAAGGAATATATAGATATGTGTGTTTGCCCAGTGATAAGCAGTAAGAGATCATACAAGAGTGTAGAAAGCTTGTTGATATTTTCTCCATATTTTTTCTGACACCTTTTCCCTGTTTTGTCTTTTCATTTAAATACAAGTTTTCTGTTTAATGTCCTTGTGACCAGCTGTGCTGGTGGGCTCCTTTCTTACCTTCCTGATGTTAAAAGGTTTCTGAAGATGTTTTTATGTTTGCTTTGATCCAGAACAATTTCAGTCTAATTTGTGTAGGTAGCCTGTATTGTTGCTGGGTATTTATTCTTTATGCTCTTTTGTATCTAAAAGTTTGATTATTTGAACAACACATAGAATGTTTCAAGATGTATAATAACATTTGGACACCTTGGAGAGGAACTTGGGGAAAAAAATGCATCTGCTTTGGTGTACCCTTGTGATGGAAGAGGAGGGACATTTGGGGATACTTTGTGCCTTTTGAACTTCCTCCTGTGAAACATTTCACCATGCTTTAAATTTGAAATTAGATTGGGAATCTATGATAAAGAAATACCATCTATTTTGAACCCACACATGTAGCAAGCAACCCCATGAAGCAAAAATAACTGTAAAAATGGTTGTGAATATTGTAGTGTGTTTAGGATGCAGCTTCTGTTATGAAAATCTTAACCCATTATATTGCTCACCTCCTGCACTGAAAAGATGTGATTTCCTGTTTTTCCACTGATATATATGCTGATAAATGATGCTAATCAGGAGATAGTTTAAAACTATAGGATTTTACGTAATTCTGTAAAAACAGCTGCTTGGGGGTAAGACTGTGTTACTGGCTTTTAGTATCAGGGCTTTTTTTTCTTTCAGTCTCTGGAGTATGGGGTTATTTGCTGTACCAAAGTCTTCTCCATGATCTCTTGTCCCCAGCAATTAGTTTCTGATTGTTTACATTAAATGATTACTAAGGTGATTAAATCAAAATCTGGTGATTGCATCAGGTGAGACTGTGTTGCCTAAGAGAATAGATGTCTGCTGCTACTTCAGTTGCATTACTAGGGTAAGTGAGCTCTGCTTGTCACTTCTGGAGGGTATGGTGAGTCCCATCTCACCTCTGCTACACCTGGGTGTGGAATAACAATAGGTGATTATGGTTAGGGAACTGATCCTTACCAGTCATATCATACATACATGCCAGAGTAACTATATATTAAAAAGGAGCTGCAAACTAATTTTACATTGAGATTATGAGGTATTATTTTTTAATGAAGTATGGTAGATAGCTATAGCTGATCTAAGGTCATGTAGTTTCTGATGGAAAAACTTTTGATCTAAAAATGTACCCAATGGAGATACCATGTCTGTTGTTGACTTTATGCCTGAAAATATAAAATCAGAATATATACTGGATTAAAATATACATAAAATATTTCAATGTGCCCCTCTCTACATTTAATTGGAAGTTTCTTCTGCCTGATACCATAAAAGGGGTCTTTCTTAAACGGAAATTTTGAATTTGATGCTTGCAAATAATTTTTGTCTTTTATGATCCCATAAAAGAAAAAAATTTGCTCATACAAATTAAACTAAGCAGATGTGAATGTGGGATTAGTGTTCTACTTTAAAACAAGAAACTAATGCAAGTTAATATTTGATTTAGACATAGATTGTTTTACTGAAAAATCAAGAGGTGCTATGTACTAGAAAACTGCTATTTGTATTTTGTAGTATAAATATGTATTTGTGTACCAGGTTTACCTCAGGAAAGAGACTCTGAAATGCCTCTTGGGATTGTTTCTGGAAAGAAAACATTGTCTTTAGAGATGTTTGCCAAACTCCCTTAATGAAAAGCAGCCCATTTGTTTTCTTTGCTTCGGGGTATGTGCAGAGAGCAGTATAATTGTGCTATTGCAGCTGTATTTTGTAACTCTTGAGTTTTGTGTTTGATGAAAGATCATTATTAATGTGCTAACAGCTCTATGTATAGTGATGTAAAAGTATCTGTTACTGTATCCATCGCTTTACTATTACAGGTGATGGGCTGCTGTCTTGGTAAAGCCATTAAGGTTTCATTGTCTTGAAATTAACATATATGAAATGAATTAAAGTTTATTTCAGGAACTACCTCTCATGAATAATACCTTTTAATTTCTGTTACCATTTATTTGCCCTAGTTACTTAAATAATATTTAGTTGCATTCTTTAAATTTAAATGCTAGAATATCAAACTTTCTGAAGAGTTTGTATTAACTTAGAAATAATAGTTGCACTAGTAAGAGAGTCAAAAGGCAGAAATCTCAGTGCATCTATTTATTTCTGTGTGAATTGGAATACTGCTGCCTGAACTCCTTACATGGAGTACTCCCTTGGAGTACCCTGTCCAAGCAGGTACTAAAACAGTGCTGCCTTCTGCTGACCTCTGCTGTAGTCTGGTATCCTCCCTTGTTTCTTTACTCATAGACAAGATTGCCTGTGATTTTGCATCTCTAAGGGTTTTGGGGAGGTGTGGTATTTCTTTTCTTGATGGGAGGAAATCCTGAGACAACCTGTTTTCCCTCTTCCTCTTCAGTTCTCCCTCCAAATGAAATATGCTCAAGTTTTTGTCTGCTCAGTGCTGTTGCACTTTTTCATAAATGTTGTTACATCTTGGAGTGTATGCCTGGTTCCTGAAACTGCCCTTAGCTGTGTTACTTTGATTCTTTCTCTGTCAAGAAGTGCATTACTTGTCCAAGGCACTTGGGAGGAGCTGTGGGCGAGCTGAGTGCCACGTCAACACTGCTGAGTTAACTGTGGAGGGCAGATTTTATGTGCAATCCAGATGATCTTGGCTTGACTTGAAAGCAGCCCAGATGCAGGTGAAGGAATTTAGTGAGTGAGTAGCAGTCAGAAATGGATCCTGAGCTGGAACCAGAGTTAACTCTGCAGTGGAGGAATCCCTTGTTGGTTTGGATACTTAGCTGGGAGCAGGTGACTGAGTGACTTTGCTGTTAGAGACAGACATACCAGGCAGATTGAATGATTGTGAACTTGCTCCGCTGGTGTGTAAGGCCTTACTCTGATTTTGTAGTAAAAGAGAGATCTAAGAAGCTGGGAAGATAGGTTTATAAATATGCAAGGTTCCTACTTCAAGCTACGAACGTGGTGTAGCTCTCAACAAAATCCATTCTAGCCCACGTGAGCAGCCAGAAAAGTGCTGTGAAGTAACACATCTGTGTGCTCTGAGCAGCCAAGACAGGGCTATGTCCAGATGAAATGTGCTCGCTGTGGTCTGAAATCAATCTCTGTTGTCATAACTCTGTTTAATCACTGCACTTTCTAGATGGTGAGGCTTCTTCCCTTTCTTCTAATGTAACCTAAAACAATTAAGAGAATATCATGGTTTTATTTCTATGATTGCTGACAGTAGTGATCACATTATTGTGGGTTCATGTTTAGAAAATGCTTGACTGTGGCTTAACTTTGTTTCATATCATACTCATTTTCTAGCTTTTTTAAATCTTTTTGAAAAGATACCTCAGTTTGTAGTGAACCTCAGAATGCAGAGTAGAGGAAAATAATTTTATTTGGTGTCCAATTTTGAGTCCGAATAAAGTTGTTATGTGGAATTAATTGCATCAAAATACAGCTTCTGATTATTGACAGTTTTTGTAATAATCGCCATTGAAACCAAAGCTGTATTTCAGAGCTATGTTTATTTTTCTGATACAGGAAATGGTAACTGCCATTATTATCATGCTGTTTCCTTCCCAAGGTACTTGTGAACTCCATTTCTATATGCTGTTTCCGTGGTTTGATCACAGTCCTTTAAATACGGATTTCCTGAAACCGATGAAGGAAGCTTCTTAAAATATAGGTCCTTAAAGAAGGCTACTTATTTCCCTGGAGTTTTTTTTTTTGTGAATATGCAGACTTTACTTCTAATAATTTTCTTTAACTTGTATAGCTAGGCAGTGGTCAAAGTAATTCTGGTTTTTGTCCAAAATCTTCCTAACCCTTTTGGAGCCAGCTCTGAGGTGCTATACTTGGTGGCAGTCAGAGCACCACAACTTTTTGACCATCACCTCCTGGTTCAGTGTCCTGCTGTGAAGATGTCCAGGTGGTTAAAGTGCCCAAGGCAGCACAATCCCCATAATGCAGAGCTGCTTTATTTCTCTACACTGCACTTCTGTGCAAGTATAGTCGATACTTGTTCTTGAACTCCAATTCAGAACTTCTTGGAATGGAATGTCAATGGAATAATTTTCATCAATTTTAATAACACAAGAAGTGCAGTCTAATCAATACCCAGTACATATGCAGGTAAAGGGTGACATCCCTACATAGGTTATCTAGCTGAACTGGCTGGTGTCCTTACTCAGCATCCGAGAAGTGCACTTACATGTGATTCTGGGTAGCAACAGTGTCAAATAGAAGAGTGGCAACCACAGAATAAGGTTCATTTCTTTAAGGCTTTTTTATTATTGCTGTTTTTGTGACCTTCTTTTGTGATCTTCTTTTGACCATGTCTGCGGTGCTGAGGCTGCTTATGACAAATTAATCAGCAGTTCTATGCAGAATTAGCTTATTTAGAGGGGGGGAGAAAAAGCAACTGCAGCACATGACAAATGTAGAAGTTTAGTTTCTAAAATACTGAAGTTTAGATTCCTTATACAGACAAATACTGAACCAAGCAGAAACTGGAATGCTCCTTCTGGGAACTCCTCTGTCCTGGTTAACAGAGCAGTGGAAACAAGACCTGCAGCATGTCTGGGAATGCTTTTGTTGTGACTGATGGGCTGGGCACCCTAACTTTTATTCAATCAATTAGGCTGTGGTTTTTCGTTTTACTTTTCTCATGAAACACATTCATGTTTTATTCAAATTCCAGATGTAAAACCACTACATTTTTGTGGGTTTTAAGTTTGTACAGAAGGTGACTTCTCTGTTTTACCCTTGGGCAGGGGGGGCGTGAGAATAAGTTGGAATGAGATGCATTACTGTTACTATCGAGGCAACATTAATAAATTTAATTACAAATGGTCAAGACTGTTCACATGTAACATGGTTTAATTTTTCAGAAACTGAGTCGAACTTTGGAAAGAGGAAATTTTTTCACCTTCACAGCAAAAACATTTGATAGAGATAGAAATATTTACATTGCTAACATCTGCTTTACCTAATTACTGTGTTCCTTTATTTAATTTTTTTAGACAGAATTTCTAATTGATACATAAGAGTGACAACTAGTAGTATATTTATCACTTCAGAGTGATAGTGCTTGTGTTGGCTTGTTCTCATCTCCAAATTTTGGTTTAAAAATGCTCACCATGAAACTGCATGTTATTATCTTGTAGCACAACTTTTCAAACTGCAAAGGGACAGTAGGGTTTCATAATACCACACCTGGCCTTCATCAAACTAACGTCCAAGATTTTAATCCTTGTTTCCAGATTCAGGATACAATCAGTACCTTCCCACTACCACTGCAATTGCCAAGTTCGTGTAAACAATTGTGGAGGGGAAAAAGAGAATAAATAAGAAAAGAAGCAGTATATGAGGAGCAAACAGATGTAAAGAATTTATTTTTCTCATCTTAAAAAAGGAAGAGAATGAAAAAATAAGCAAATCCCCAAAATAGCAAAGAAAAATGCCATCTGGCCTGCTTTGCACATGGTATAGATAGATTTACTTAGAAATATTGAAAATATTTATCTAGAAGTAATAATTTATAAATATTAGAAACAGAACATGAGTTTAGAAGTTGCCACATGCCACCTTCTTATATAAAGTGTGTTCACTGACTGAATTTGAATGAGTATCTTCTAACACTCTTAATTCTGCTTGAGTCAGATACTGTTTTGGTATGGTATAAAACCATTTTTGCTTGATTTCTCCTGGTTCTAGATTCAGGTTTGGTCTCAAATGACACACTTTATCTTCCCTGATTCTAATTGGTTTTCTTCTTTACATTTATATTATGGATATGATCTAGAGCTTGCAAGATCCTGTGAATAAACTAACAGAAAAAGCAGAAAAGGAAGACCAGCAGATTGAGAGCACCAATTCAGTGGAAGATCAGCAGAGTCAGTAAGTCACATGTCCTGTATATCAAAATAATAAGTA
Source organism: Passer domesticus (assembly GCF_036417665.1). Taxonomy (NCBI): domain Eukaryota; kingdom Metazoa; phylum Chordata; class Aves; order Passeriformes; family Passeridae; genus Passer; species Passer domesticus. Next base: position 24,979,621 of record NC_087474.1, on the reverse strand, counting down.
TTTTTGTCTATAATCTGCTTCCTGGTTGCTAAAGTCACCAAAAATAAGTAGAGATACAGACACAGCTAGTCTGATTTTACTGCTTACCTCAATATAAAAATTCCTGAAATGTTGTAATGTGTACATCAAAACTAATAAACTTAACGATGATAAAATCAAGAGGTTTTAAAAGACCCCTTATGTGTTTTTCATCTTTTCTGGTCTTCTTTTTATTTTTTCTGGTTTTGCTTTATTTTTTCTTTATTGAAAGGAATGGTAAACAACTATACATGGGAGAAGATACATGAGCATTGTATTTCTCCTTTCAGTAGCATCTCCTTTCACCTGGAAATAGGATATAGATTACTGATTGCTCCAAGCAGCGATTAGTTTTTGTAATGTATACAGCATCAGTTAGTAATCCAATGAAGCAGTAGGTACTTAGTATAAAGTACATCTAAGTGAGCTGATGCTGTCAAGTTTTAAGTTACCTGTAGCTCTGAGCTGAGAGAGACTTATGAATGGGCTGCTGTGGGGAGAAGAGAACAGGAGAAAGCGATGTGATCCCTCCCCTGCCTGACCGTCAGGATTCAGTTGCCAGGAGATGCAATGTTGATACAATCCTGCTGCCACCTGTTGTTTTGGCTATCCCTGCTTAAATGGAGCACCCAGCAAAGGATCAGTTGTCAAAAAGCAGAGAACAGTTTGACTGATTAGTGGATTTTGCCTGGCAAAATCATTTATTATTATAATAATGGATTTTTAAGAGGTTCAGATTTTCAGTCATTTTTCTGGTTCAGATTCAGAACCACTGACCAATACCACTTTATAAATTGCTCAGATTTGGTGCTGTTGATGTTAGAAATGACTTGACTACATACCATTTGGTAGGTGGTTGTCTCCACAGCACTTACGTCCATCTGTGTCATCTCATATGACAGTAATAGAGTTTAATAAATAGCTCTCTCCTCAATGTTGAATGTAAAGTTCTAGAATGAATGTGTGATTTATGCAAGATGTGTGCATTGGTACCTACCAGGAAATGCATCAGATGTCATGTCATGGTTTTACTTGTGTTTATTTATGGATTATCTTTGTCCTTGTCTGGCATAAAAGTGAGGGACAAAATATGTCACCCTTTTGCTGTCTAAAATCGTAAACAAACATCTAAGATTCGAGAAGAATTACACAAGACAAAGCTTTTTAAATCCTCACAAATTTTCCATTCACAGTAAACATTCATTATACTAGAATTTGGCCTGAATCTAATTTTCCTCTGCCACAGTCCTACCCCCAAGAGCAGGGGAGGTGTCTTTTTCTGTCCTGTCACTAGAGGGTAGGAGGAATGTGCCTACACAGTCCTTTTCACCACCACATCAGCCCTGTGGCTGCTTCAGTCCCTACTCCCTGAATGGTTTTACACAAAGTGATAGCAGTTGGAAAGTGTGTGTTCTTCACTGAAGAGATCACCTCTATATAAGAATTGCACATAAACTGTGCCTTTATTTTTCCCTGTTGAGAGCTTTTTTCATCAATGCTGCTGATCTGTTGTTTTAGAAATCTGCTGACATGGGGCAAAACTGTTCTGACTGTTGATTTTTAATTAGTTGCTGTTAAAAAGAGAAGCACAAAGTGGTTGGTTGCCATTTTTGGGGAGAAGGAGGGGGAGGGAGCTGGGAAACAGTTGTAGCTCCTTCATGATAGCTATGAAAGATCAAATGTGCAAACACAGAATACACAATACTTTTCAGTAGAGGTCGAGTCAGACTAAAAATGGAAGCTGATAGGATTTGCTAGTTCAATCTAATTTTCATTTACAACAGACCTGCCAATGAAACAATAAAAGGTAACAACAGACCAGCAAATACAAAAGTCCATCTGTTATTACAGTTTATTTGTTAATGACATGAATCTGTAATGATTTGACCAAAAAGAGGGAAATGTATTGTTATTTTAGAGCCTTGGAATTATTTTTCCAATTTTTTCTTATTCTTTCAAATTAAGGTTGATTTCATTAGATGACGAGAGCCATACCAAGGAATCAAACTATTCAGGTATTATATTTCATATTATCATAACTCCATAAATGCTGTAATACTTGGGGTTTTTTGTTTGCTTTGGTTTATTTCCTGTATCAGCTTCACCCAGCAAATCCCTACAAATGCATAAAATCAAAGGCCAGAAGAATCTGTTAATCCCTTGCATGTTACATCCCACTGCATTTCATTCAGTCATTCTCAGACAGGTCAAGTAGCTTGTGTTCCAAAGCCTAATTCTTACACAAGGCATGTGCCCTTCAAGAAAGGGATCTGCAGGTTAGTAGGTGAGGCAAGGGAGGTGTGCCACGTAGCTGACTAGTTTGTTCCAGTCATTAAACTGTAGTCTGTGAAAAACTTGAGGAATTCAGTGGAACTTCAGCAAGATCATACTCAGCTGCTGCCAATGACCTTATGTGTTGTTATTACCCAGTGACACAGCCAGGCTCCAACTGGAAATGCACTGAGAAAGAAAGGAGGGAATAGATACTAGTGATAAAAAGAGAAATTCTGAGTACATACTAAGAAGCAAGTGCTTGCAGTGAGGGTGGTGAAGTACTGTAAAAAGTGGAATCTTCATCCACGGAATTCTTCAAGATGATCTAACTTTTTCTACTAAATCAATGGAGAATAATTTTAATGTGTTATATTTTATCCTTCATTAAGATACTTATAAGGTACTACATGAAAGTCAAGACTACTCTCAAATCTTTATTTGAGTGGGTTAATTGTATTGATGTCTTGAACTCATAATCTGATCTTTATTTTTGAGGTTTTTGTTTCCACTCCTCTTCACAACATCCTTTTTCAAATATGAAGTACATAGCTGGACAAGATATTTCTGATGTTGTTCTCACCCCTTATGTTTCTAGAAGGTAAAATCACATTGCTCTTTCTATATCCAAGAAGAACATCCCATTTTGCTTCAACATCAAGTTTGAAGCTCGTATCTGAATGCATTATTTACCAAGAGTCAGTTACTTTTAGTCATAGCTTTCCAGGATTCATTTGTCCTTTCTACAGCATGGCTTTTATGCCTTAGTCCTGCAGATGTAACTTACAGCTTGGTGTTACTGAATTTTCCCACCTCTGACTACAGCAACAGAATGAGTGGACTGACTGACCACCTCTAATAGTCTGTTAGTTGTTTGCATATTTTTTTTCTAGAGTGATTTTGTGTTTACTTCCAGATGACTGCTAAAGCCATTGACTAGCAATGGATAAAACAGTAAAGCTTTGCAGATCTAAACTAGAAACACTTCTGCTCTGTAATTATTCCTCCTAACAACGTGTTTTTGACATCTGTTAGTTGTCACATTCCTAATCTATTCAATATGTTCGATATAGATATTACGCAGTGCTGACTTTTCAGCTGGAAGACTGAAAGCAAAGTCAAGTTGTTTCTAAACAAATATCTTTACTGAAAAAAGCTCTTTGTTTTATCAAAGAATTAAATTAGCTGGTTTTTTTCAACTAGGTCTGCTTTCCATGAACCCAACAGTAAATTAGTAGAGGAGCATTTATTATGCTCACTTTCTTTTGCTGGATGCCATACTGAATGGCATTCCATTAATCTTTTGACTGGGAGTAATAGTGATCTACCAGCTTGTAGTAAGTTCCAGTTATTTTAGTCACTCTGTTTAATTATGGTTCTTTGGGTGTTTTTTTGTAATAAAGACACAATATTAGGACTTTCCCAGTGTTTTGAAGTTTCACCCATTTTGCTATTAATTATATCAGACCGATCTTTGACAAGGTATTTTAATATATATGGGTACAAACCTGACTTATATTTTCTTAGCAGATGTTTTCTAGAATCTCAGTTACTTACAGACTCTGAAATATTTCACTATAATACCTTGTTCTGACTCTTTCTTCATCACCCCTAAAAGGAACTGAAGTGTTTTGAAATATTTCTAATTGGTCTTCTAAATTTTTCCATCTTCATACACCAGCAGGTCTGTGCCATTGCTGAGATTTTTTTTTCTTGAATTACCCTCTATATTCTAAAGTCATACAGATACAGTGCTTCTAGTGAGGGAGCTATGTTGCTTCTTAGTTTTCCTCACCAACTACTTCTACTTCATAACTTCATTTTTTTATTGTTTGCTCTGCATTTTCCCTTACTATGCTAGAGATGCCTTTAAGATTGGCTCCATGATGTTTACCACTCAACTAAGACAGGCTTTGGGCAACAATTTTACCTTTTTCATTACAGAATTGTAGCCATCCATATCCCAACTGTCATGAACTTCTCTTTCTGATTTTCCTTTCCCCTCTGCCAGACAGTTTAAGGTTGGGATTTTCCCATTTAGCCTTGTGCATTATGCTTTTATGAAAGCATCATGTATATTAGTTCATATGTTTTTATCCCTCTGCTGTCTATATCTATATATAGTGTAATCAGATGTGCTCATGGGCTCTTAAATGACCAGCTGATTCTTGTGCTTGGAGCACATTTCTGTCCTAGCAAAGCCTTATGAAGATAATTATACAAACAGCAAGCTGTTCTGTTTCCTTTGGTTCTGAACACACCTTGAAGTTCTCTTGGAAGGGATTAGCAATTGTCTTGAAATAGTTTGGGATTCAGTTTTTATTTCACAATAGAGAATTCTGTTACACCTTTCCAGCCTCTTGTGTGAGGCTTCCAGCAGATGGGCCTTCCAGTTCTGGCAATACTGTGGGCCAGCCCGTCCTTTGCTCTTAGAGGTACAGACTTAATTTTCTCCCTTATTAACTCAACAGTTAATAAGGGAGAAAAAAGCATATTCAGCAGTAACTCATCCCTCATATTTTGCTACCTGTCTTAAATGGGGTTAATCACCAGAGGGAGGTATCTTTTCACTGATAAACAGAATCTAGATAATTGTTTCGATTTCATGTGTCATCTAAGAAACTTGGTGAGAATTTAAGCTGTGTTTTGTCACCTCTAATAACCTATAAATCTCAGCTCTACATTTTACTCCCTATTGGTCTTAGTCCATTTATTTCCCTGCAGAGGAGATGCTGTTACTTATATGCTGACTTGGGATACCTTGGGTGAAGACTCCTTCCTGTTCCCAGAGTTCGTGTCATGAGGAAGAGCACATTGTAAGGAAGGCAGTTTAGAGAGTGATAACGTCCCAGCACTTTTTTGCACTCTCCTGGCCTAAGTACAAGCCTCTAAAATAAATTTCTCTGTTTCTGGAGGACTGACTGTTGCAGTTGCCTTAGTTGGGGGCACTCAGCCTGGAGAGGGTGGTGTAGAAGGCAGGGACTCAAAGGAAGATCTCCCTCAGGTTATTATTCAGAAATTTGCCTCACTTTGAAATGCTTGTACCTTGGATCTTTCATTCATTGTGACCAGGCTCATTTTAAACATGATTCATTTAAAACATGAATCCCAAAAACCATTGCATGCTGATCCTATAGTGGTGTTGTTTATAAGCATGGTCTCCTGCCAAGTGCAATTTGACATGTTTGTGGATCTCGATTACAGCTGATGATGGCAAGGATGTCATCTCCACATTACAAGGACATTGTAACCACGAGCAGAACTCAGGTGAAGACACTTCAGAAAGCTATCTTTACATGTTTACATATTGATTGTCAGTGTACTGCAGATCTTCCTTTGTGGCTTTTAATTTTTCTGTATTTGTTCTTTTTTTTTTTTTTAGGTGCTATAGATGAGTTATTAGACCTGCAACCTGAAGAAAATGGTATGATGTGATTGTGCATGTCTGTTTCATCTGTTTCAGTCATAGTGGCCAAGTATACTTTTAATCTTAGATCTTAATTTATTTCACAGTCTGAAAGGTACAATGAAATTATTCAGCTGCAGTGTTTAAATATAGTGTTAAAGGAAACTCAGCAGAGACGCTATTCCTGATGTTACAATATGAAGTAAACCTTATTGGGGATAAAATGTTGATACCAAGATTAGGTAGACTGGACTATACCCTTTTTGCCAAACTGAAGTAGGTTTCATTGTAAACCTTACCCGTCCTATAACATTTCACAAATTTTTCATTTTGGTTTTTTAGTTGTGCTACAGCTCTTGGCAATACACTGATAACCACAAGATTTTCTGTTAAAAGTGTACATATCAGAAACAAATAATGTAGTCTTCTTAAAACCGTGTAAGGACTGGTGACTTCTTTCAGAGAGAGAGCTAATTAAATCCTCTGCGCTGTCCTTATACTTCTGTGAGATCTCTGGCAGCTCAAGGGGATGTACTGTTTTACCAGATAACATATGAAATATCTGGGTTAAAATTTTATAAGTTTTCATAAGAAGTTAGAGTGTTGTCTGTAATTTTTCAATTACTTTTCACTCATCTCAGAAGAATGAGTAAAAAAAACCTTCAACAACCAAAACAATTGTGGCAACTCAAAAAGCAAATGAATCAAAGTAAAAAATCCCTTTGTGTGGTTTAGTCAGTCAGAGTGAGAGCCTTTGGGGTATTTAAAGCACTGCCTTCATGGTGGATAGAACATTTGCAAACACCTTGTCTTTGGATTTGCCATGGGCAGTGTCTTGCACTGGGGGGGAAATTATCCATGTAGAGAATCACCCATGAAGACAGGCACCAAGAAAGTTCCTCAGCTATCTGCAGAAGCAGCCCTAATCTGTGAATAGATAAGGTAACAATGACTTTTTTTCTGTGGTTAATAAAAAGATTGGTGCATGTCTGATGGTGGCATTTTTTTTCTTCTGGTTTTCTTCTTGCTCAGTTCCATTCCATGTTGGGCCTTTCTAGTGGAGGTACAGATAATACACACAATTATTGCTCATACATGCTTAGCTGTGTCACTTAGAACACTTTTTTCTTTACTTAAACAGTTAAATTAATGCAAAAACTGCTGTGGGGTGTCTGCATTGGCAAAGGTTGGCTGTGGCACTGTTGCAATATCAGCCATTTGCCCTAATTTTACACATTAGCTAGCTTTAGACTAATGAATATTGTACTATTTTAAGTGGAGCAGTATAGGTAGAGGTATACTTTCATGTGTGTTTCAGAAGGAAGTCTTTATCATGTGTTGCCAATCATGTACTGTTGTAAATATTTTTAGTTTCTCTTCCCTTTTTTAACAGCAACAAAAAGAGGTAAGTTTACAAAGGAATTGTGAGCATTGCCAGGGGCTTGTTCAAACAGAACAGAAAGAATACAGTCACATTGTTCTTTCAGTGTTTTAATGGAAGGTTTGATTTTTTCATGGGCATTTATAAGGTTGGGGCAGCATGTGCAGATTGAAAAAAGGATTTTGACTGAAAATGAGCTGTGAAAACAGAAACAGGAAAAGAAGTAATAGAAGATTTATGGGTAAAGTGAGAAAGTCCCTATCATTCTAGTAATCTAGCAGAGATACCACATAAGTAATATCTCGGTAAGCAAGGCTGGTTTCTAGATAACCTTTATTTCAATAAGAGTAAAGCCTGCTGCTGCTTACTGGGAGCAGCCTGAGCCTGAACACGCCCTATCCTGCCCTGCCATGGCTGCACAGTCCCCACAGGAAGATCGGGAAGATTGCTGAGCCACAAAACGTGTCACTCCTCAGATTTCTGGTGGCCATACACCCTGCAGCAGGACCTGGCTGCTCTTCACATGTAAAGCTTTATGTTGTGCTTGCTGCCAAAGTCAAGATGGGGCTCCTGCGATGGTTCCCCAAATGGAGCAGAGCTTGGCTCTGAGCTGTGCTGCTGCATTTGTTCCGTTCAGGGCACTTGTGGTTACATGTGGTGTTGGGGCTGTGTTGTAGCAGATCTGCTACAAATGCTGCTCCCTTTGCATCTCCCCCTGCAGGGTCAGGAAGGGGCTTCCTGAGAGCAGCTTTGAGGTGGTGATGCCCCATAGAGCTCAGAGTTCTTAAGGGCCTTTGAAAGAGCAGGTGTGTTTCCCCCATGGGAGGATTTACCCCTCTGTCTTACCTGCTGAATAACTGGGGGGAATTGGAGGTACTAGGACAATGTTAATATTCTTTGCTCTTTATCTGAAGATGGGAAAACAGCCTGAAAATTCTTAAGAATAGCTTGTTTTCTGTGGTATTTTAGTTACAGTCTAGGGAGACCATCAGGAGAATTGATGTGTTTTTAATGTTTCTATTTCTAACTTTTAGGCCCTGTCAGGGAGTACAGAGGTATATCAAAATGTGAGTTAGATAGCAGTTGAATCTCACAGCTGACATCAGTAATGAATAAAATAATTTTAACTTGTGTTGGTTTATTTGTTTCTTAGTACGTAGGTGTGTGTGCTGACGCATGAGTCTATTTTAAAACACAGTTTTGTGCTTTTTTTCCTCCTCTGACTCAACTTCAACCATTTAATTATAAATTATTACAGCTGTTGCCAGGAAACTTTTCTGAGAAGGCTGTTGAGTTTCAGTAAAATGGCCTGTTGCAAACACTTGCTACTGTCAGTCTTTTATCCCAACTCGAAAGGGTTAAAAGCATTTTGTAAGTTGAATGCAAACTGGAGAGTTCAGCTGATCTGCCAAAACTTTTGAAAACTGAAGTTTCTTCTGTGCCTTACCACAAGTTTGAAACAAGTATAAGTAAGATAAACTGATCTGGTTTTCAGGAATGTAACATTATCAGCCTTGTTAGCCACCATTTTGGTCATCTGCAGACTTCCACAGTGGAGCTCTAAATGCTTCCAAGTAAAATAACACTTGGGGGTCCTTGATAGTTCTTTAACTCTCAGATTGTTTTGGGAAAGGATGATGATCCTGGTTACCAGTTTCATGTATTTTATATAACTTTTCAACATTTCTAAAATAGGAAAAAAATTGTTTTTAAGGAGCTGTGGCTCAAGTGATCTAAGAGATTCTTCAGCTGCAGTTCTGGTGCTGGAAAAACTAGCACAGGGAATCAGAAGGAAAGTGAGCCCCAGTTATTTCTCAGTAGCTTATGAGAAGACAGAAAAATACTACAGCATTGGTCAGCACAGAAATCTACCTCTGTGTGATAGACTAACTTTTTTTATGGGGAAATACCCCAATAATTCAAGTATTCATCAGAAGGTCATAAGGGAGATCGTAAATCCCCAAGACATACTTTTTTTTTTAGTTTATACCAATTTGGGGGTTTTTTTGAGTCTTTCATATAATGTTTCAAGAAGTAATATAAAAGTAGTATTTTCCAATTATTTAAATATTAGACTGTGTAGTAATTTTGGTGTGTTTAATAAGTTTTTAAGCACACTTGTATGTAGTATTATTTTTAATGAGAAGAGAGTGTTTAGAGCAGTGAGGTTATCTAAGATAATGAAGGAATTATTTGTTGCATAAGGTATAAACACAGATGTCCAAGAGAATTTAGTCTAAAAAAGAAAATAAATATTCATGCAAAAATACTCCATCTCACTTAACATACCTAGCCTAGGCTGGCTATGTTTTACAAAGTTCCTTATTTACTTTGTCTAAAAAAATTATTTCTCTTGCCTCTCTTGTTCTGAGACAGCTTCAAAGGAAAAGTTTGTGAGATCCTTGGAGCCAGAAGTTGGTGATAAGGATGACATGGTATTACTAAATGAGATCCTCAACGCCTCCTCCCTGGATGAGGGGGAATTCAGCAAAGAGTGGACAGCTGTTTTTGGACAGGCTGCTGATGTCACCATGAACTCTTCAGCTAGAGATGGGGAGAGCACTTCATCGTCTGCAGTACCAGCACCATCAGGCTTCTTACCCTCACAGCTGCTAGACCAAAACATGAATGACTTGCAGTCATCCTTACATGGTGAGAGCTCATCTTGTTCTGTCGGTGTGTTGGGGTTAGGGTTCAGAGTATGATTTTCTGGTATGTGGAAGTGTGGTGAGAGTTTATATTGTGCCATGGCTGCAGAAATTGTGTCTGAAATTAAAGCAGAGTATGGCCTAGAGAAAAAACATGTGAGTAACTTATTTGTTTTTCTAGCCCTTCTCATTCAGTGTTTGAATGAAGTACCCAAAACCTAAAGTCAAGATTACTGTCTTGAACGTTTCCATTTAATTTTTTGAAATGTTCTGTAGAACGTTGAGATCTTTTTTTCCTGAAACAGAAAGTATGACTAGGTTTTGCTGATTTAATAACAACTGATGTCTGTGTTAAGGGGGCCAAGGAACCAAAAATTATTACTGTATTTTTTCTGGGGATACCATGTAGTGAAAATCAGTTGCATTCTTTTTTGTTTGTTTGTTTGTTTGTTTTTGTTTTTTTCCCCAAGCATCCTATACATTGGATGTAGGGATATGGGTCAGGTAGAATGGGTTGTCATCCTGTCAACCATATAGGTGGATTTCTGTTGCAGGCTGGTTACAAATGCAACTCTCTCTCTCACCTCTTTCTTCTGTGCTGTTAATTCTCTTGGCTTTTGCATGATACTGCTGGGGAAAAGAGGGGAACTAGGGCAGAGTTTTCCTGCTGCTGCTTTGGCCTTGAGGAAGAAAGAGAGGGAGGAAGGCAGGCTGGTGATAAGCAGCCAACAGCACCTACCTTTGTGCTCCTTGCAGGCTGGCTGGATCTTCTGTAGGGCTTTACAAGCTGGAGGGGACTGTGCCTTTTTGGGCTCTGTCCCAAGTCATTTAAATCTCACTTGGGGAAGAGCAATATAGGAGACAGTAGCAGGCTGATCCTAACCTGAAGTCTATTTCTTGGAACCCATGCAACTGGAAGAGTCATACGTGAGGTAAAATGACCTGTGACATTTTGGCAGGAATAAGAAAGTGAGATTTACTTTATAATTAATACAGTTACTACCAGCAGCCCTAAAGCAAGATACCTCAGTTCACTGGCTTCAGCACTTAGATGAAAAATGGGAGAATGACATTTGTAATGATGCACAGGTTTAAATGTAGTTTTATAAGGTACATGGTTTTTAAACAAATTTCTAAAAATAGCAACAGAAATATTATGAGATTGATGTTTTCCACAGCTTTACATATTTTTAAATATATTTATATTTTAGTGCAATTTCCATTTTTAAATGTAAATGTGTTTTTAAAGGAAAAGTATTTTTTAGGTATAAACAGCAAGCAGAGTTGTGCATCCTTTCTGATGTGGCTATTAGCTTTCATTTGCACTGGCATTGGGTACAGTGTTAGAGACTTCAAAATCAGAATTCAGTAATGTTGCATTCAAGGAATAGTAGAAATGGAAAATCCATTCCAGTCAACATGGTATTCCAAAATCTTTTTGAGTAAAAAAAATAATAAAGTGTAAATTATGTGGATGTTTTCAAATGGGTTTCCAAAGTTTGGCAGAAGATTGTGGTAATTGATGTACCAGCTCTTGAAAAGTCAGGATTCGTCAGCTGAGTGATTGTATCTGAAAATAATCTTTCTTAATGTTTTATTTCTTGTTTTAGCTTTCTAAATATTTCCAAGATTTTGTTTCCTATTTTTTAACAGAAGATGAAATTTGGTCCATTTTATATGTTGTAAAAACTCAGCTTTAATCTTAAACTACATTTCATTTCACTTCACAACTTTTCTTCCAGAATTTGACTTTATCATTAAATATGGCAAGAGAGACTTTTTTTTAAAAATACTAACTGGAGTATAAGCATATCCAGATATACAAGTTGGAAATATTAGACTATATTAATTATATTTTTACTGAGGACTTGTGATACATCTCCTGTGTTTATTTCCCTGACTGGTAGGATTGCTTAATAATTATTCAGTGTGAGGTGCTACACTGTAGCCTCAATGTTGCATACTTCCTGTGTGAATTTGGCCTTAAGACCATAAAGATTCTTAAAACTCACATGCTTAACTTTAAGCACATTAACTTTTCTATTAACTTCAGTGGGATTACTTACTTATTTTACGTTAAGCACACTCATAAATCTTTGGGGCTTTGTTTTCTCTCTGCCTCAGATCTTAATCTGTAAAACAGGCACAATGCTATGCAGGTTATAAACTGTTACGGTCAGGAATTCCCAGCTCTGAGTTTTCTCTGGCTGTATTTACAGGCAGGATCCAGCACAATGGGACTCTGAATTGCTATGGGGCTACCAGGTGCTGGTTTAAAATACATATAAATGTGTGTATGTGTGTGTGTGTGTCTGTAATAGAAACAAAGCATGCTCCCAATATATCTTTTAGATTCTCCTCCAGATACAGCTCTGTAATTCAGTTGCCTTTCTACTTTTGCAGAGGGAGCATTGGCTTTCTCTTTTCATGATGTTTATGGCCTCATTTTCTTACTCATTTTTACCATTAAGGGCCCCTCTTTATCTTCCCTACATGTGCATATATTCTAGTTCATAAGAAAATGCACAGCTTACCATTTCCTTTTCTACATTTAATCATTGCAATGTTGGTGAAGATGCTTGCTGAACAGCAAGCTGTTTGGTTTCCTTGCTGTCTTGGCAATAACCTTTTGTCTGGTCACGTAACAAAGCCATGCTGTGAACAGGCAAACCAAAACAGGCTTTGGGCCAACAACTGCTGTCAAACTGATAGGCTGCGGTTTGGTTTTGAAAGGCAAAGTTGTTCTTTGTAGCTCACTAAAAGTTTAGTTCGTGAAAGTATTTCATACAAATTCTGTGTCAGTCTTTCCCAGTATCTTCATAGATCAGTAATTTCATTATGAAATTATGATACATCTTTTCTGGAGTGTATTTGGTTGGATTTTTTGTTGCTGTTGTTAGGTGGTTCTTGTTTTCTAAGTGAGCTACCTGCATTTCATTAAAGGACAGCCAGGCCACAGCATGTCTTATGGATGTGCTGCCTGCCAGGCCTTAGTGCAGGGGCTCAAAAAGAGCGAGGGCTCCAAAGGAGTTCACTGGTCTGAAGTGCTTTGCTCCCTGACCTGCCAAGCACTCCGGTGTAAAGAACAGCAGTGAGGTCGCCGGGAGCCAGTTCCTGATTTTTCTGAAGTCACTGGGACTTGCACAGACAGTTTCTGGCAGGGCTCCCATTCATTTCTATCAGATTAGGATTTGTCCCTCTTTGTTTAAGCAGCTGAATTTACCTGTTGTCATTCATTGCCATATCAAACACTTCCTCACAATGCATCTCCAAGCACACAAAAGCATTGCAGTCTACTGTAGTTGTGTATAATGTCCTCTTGTTTGTAACACAAGCAGAGAAAATGCCTGGAAAAGTATGTCATTCTGCAGGGGTAATGCCATGCTTTCCATTATTATCAGTCAGATTTGAATGATAATATAATTCAGAATTTGAATTTATTTGAAAACTCTAAAACCTGAACTAAGACTCTAAACCTTGAACTCTAAGATCTAGCTCACAAGAAGCTGGCTCACAAGCCTTTATCACCTTTGTCTAGAGCAAATACATGTGAGCACTCTGCATCCAGATTTTGAAGAAGTTTTTGGTTACTTTCCTTAGAGATAGATACAGAGGATGTTTGTGGCTTTAAATTTCCTTCCTAATTCATGTGATTTTACAGAAAAACGCTTCTTGCCTCTTTTTATGACATAGCTTGGGTTTTAGACCTTTCATAGGCAAGGTAAGATCAGAGAGTGATGAGAATAATCTACTGAGAGAGAAAGGGTTGATGTGACTGATGTGGTTGTTGCATTACATGTCAGGATGCTGGGTGCCAGTATCTGACAGGGCTCCCAAAAGAGCAGAAAGTAACAGGAGGAAGGACAAAAAGAGTAAAAAAAGGATGTGAAAGCATGCACTTGTAGAAACAAAGAGACTGAATGAGGAAATGGTAGCTGGGTACGTAGATGAGCATCCTGTTTGTGATACTGCCAAATTAGATGGATAATTGACCAGGCCAAACTTAAAGGATATATTAATTAAATTAGAAATACTATCTCCAGTCCTCTAAGTGTAATAAAGCACATGAATTTAAATATCTTAAGCAAGGGACAAAAATACTGTTTTTTTTCCTAATATGTTTCTACAGTATACTACCCCTAGTTCATTTTGCCAGCCTGTTCATCTGGCCTTATTAACTGTATTTATCATTACTCTTTTGGGGCTATAGAATATGCATGTAGAACAAAAAAATTATATCACTTTTTCCTGCATAGCTGCTCTCTTCTTGCTGAAAATCTCCTTTCAAACAGGGAGAAAAAAAATAGTTCATTAAAATTTAGTTTTAAATTAACTTGAAGTAATTAATCTTGAATTTAATTCTTCATTGTTTTGCAATGAATTATCTTTTTTTCCCAGAATTACTTCAAAATTAACTAAAACCTTTAGGGTCTCTAAATAAGGTTTTGTATAAAACAATGGATGAAATTAAAGTCTTTGGACTTGGAAAAAATGTTTCTTATGTGTGGTATTTCTACCCAAATGTAAGTGATTCTTTTCCCTACAGCTGTGTTCGACTTGATTACTGAACTGGCTTTTCTGTGAATGAGTATTTACTGTGATTCAATAAGAGAAACAAAAATATTTTCTATCAAGGTGAAAGGTTTCAAAACAGTATAGTTGCCTGAAGCTGGAGGTGATGAAAATGATCTAGAGATACTCTCTTGTAAAGGGTGTTGCTCCTATGCAGCTCTGACTGCTGACTTTGTGTGTACAAGGTCAGATACAAATGCCATAAACAACACTCTGCTCCTGTGTCTGATGCTGCCGGACACCGGGGTGTTGGAGTTAACACAGTAACTCCTCATGCTAATGCTGCTGTGTTTCTGAATTTCAGGATGGGCAGCCAGCAGTGTGAGCCCACCATCAATACCACAGCCAGCACAGAAACCACACAGCCTGAATGTGAGTGATGACAAGACGCCTGTGAAAGGTGACAATCATGTATTTTTTTCCAGTTACTTGGCTTTTCCTTTTTAGCTCTTGTATCTTGTATAGTGTCTCATGTCTTCCCAGTTACTGTGGTAACAAAACTTATTTTTGTAGTAGCTACAGCTCAGTCTTGTGCTCCCTGATTACTCCGTTTCACCTTGATGAGGTGTATGATATGTGTGTGTATGTATGTCTTTGGTAGGCTTAGTGCAAATAGCATGTCAAAAGAATCATTTACTATGTAACAAAGGAGTTGAAGCTACAGTTTATTTTACCTATATTAATTCAGACTCGCACAGAATAGCATCTGCATGCACTTTGAGCTACACAATGTTTTTAGGCTCTAAGATTTAGCATTGTGGCTAAAATATAGGCTGCTGATAAGGCAGAAGAGCCCTAATTGCAAATTGTTGTGATAAACATACATGATATCAGTAACCATCTGTGTAAAACCTAATTCAATTGTTGCAACTGAGCCAAGAGTGCATAATCCTACCATCTACTGAGACAGTGGCCTGCTTTTTTTTGACTAGGATTTCCTGGATAAGTAAACCAGAATTATGTTGAATTCTGTTGCCAGTTTGTAGCCATTTCTGTGCATTCACATTTGATGATACAGAAGAAAGGGGTAATATGTATTCCTTCCCCTGAGATTTTTCAGCTCAGCATTAAAAACAAAAAAGAAAGTTAAGGTGTTTTGGAAACTGTTTTGGAAATCAGTGTGATTATGCAGCCACAGGACTGGCACCAGCAAGAGGAATGGCCTTCAGCTATTTGGAAACCTGTGGTTCTGAAAGTGGCAGGTACCAAGAGGAGTGTCATGCCAGCAGAGCCTATTTTGTCTGTAAATTCTTTGTGTCATCAGTAGAATACATGTTGGGGATAGGGCCACAAAAAAAAAAAGCAAGTGGAGATTCTTCATAGCAGCTGAAGTTGTTAGTGTTTTAACCTGAACATCTGCCCAGTTAGAATAAAAGCAGGCAGATGACCTCTGTGAAATATATCATATATCCACATATATCAATGTGGACACAGAGGTGCAATAGTCCAGCTGGTATTGGATTTATTCCCTATTCACAGTTTGTCTATATCCATCAGAATTAAACTAGAAGCTGTGCTGGGGACTGCCTATCAAATATAACCCCTCTCTTTCTCTCTCCAGCCAGTGCCTTCCCATTAAAACTTCATTCCAGATGAGTAATGACCTTGTTGGTTGCAAAGTCACATGAATTGGATTTAGGGAAAGGAATTTAGTCCTTTAAGAGAGCTTGAAAGTAAAATCTGCCTTCACTTACCTTTTGCTTGTTTGCAGGCATGCAGGGGCACACTCAAATACTTTTCATGAAACAAAGCTAGACAGAGTGAGATTGTTTCTATTTCTAGTTAAAGTGTTCCTGTATTTATCATGGCAGGAGCCATATAAAATACATAGCAGACATGTAAAACACTCATTCTTACTGAAGTTCTATATTCTGACAAAGATAGTGTTTTAAAATGCAATCACTCATTCAGATTTTCTTGTCAGAAGTGCCCTTGGTAATAAATTAAACAATAGCATGGCATTTGTTTGACCTCAGTCAAACATTCAGTCAGTTTTGTTTTAAAATAGCTGACAAGTCTGTGCATTTCTTTTTTCTTTCTTTTTTTCTTTTTCTTTCCAGAATCTACAAAGAATCCTAAAGACTTGACTGCTTGGTTCAGTCTCTTTGCTGACCTTGACCCATTATCCAATCCTGATGCTGTTGGGAAAACTGATAAAGAACATGAATTGCTTAATGCATGAGTCAGCTGCCTCTGGTAACTCACATTCTTCCCTTCATCAACACTATTTTTGAGTTTTAAAAAAATAACTGAAAATTAGTATGCTGTTGTGAAATTATAAAGTATGTGCCATGATAATAAAACTAAAGGGAATTAATCCCCTTTTCTATAGGTACAGTTATTTGCTCTTGTTTTGTATAAAGAGTTCGCATTTATTTTCTATGTGGACTTACAAAAATGAGGTTAAGAATTAGGGCAGATTTCTTGCCAAATTAGATTGTCTGCTGAAACACTGTCTTTGCCTGGGGTGATGTGGAGTTAACACCAGAGCGAAATACAAATTGGAAACCTATTTTTTTATAATGTTTCTTGAGTAAATTAAAAAAAAAATCATGTAACTGAAGAGGCTGCATGAGTCAAACATCTATCATGTATATAATATATCTATTACTGCTATGTTAAGATGTCAACTAAATTTGTTTTGTTAGTACTCACAGTTGAAAAACCTGTGCTGGAGCTAAATATTGAAGAAGTAAATTTGGGTCTGTGCAGCCATTGAAATTGTGCCCTTTACAATCTAACTTATTTGACAAACTGCACTACATAAACATAAAGAGAAGTCATGCCCAGGAGGCTTTTTCTGAGTTTTTTCTCCATTGCACCAACAGAATTCGCACTTGTTTGCAGAAGTTTCTTGGAACGGATGCTTTGCCATGCCTTCAATCCATTTCTGTTTCTGTTCTGAGAATTTTTCATCCAGTTTATTTCTGAAGCATGTGTTACTTTAAACTTGTTGTGACATTAACTCTTTAATAAAATGATTTTGACAAAAACCACAACTTTATTCCCACTAGAATGCTGGTGTGCTGTGGAATTGATACATAACAAGCATCTGAAGATAAAAAATTACCAGTTGAGTACTGAACCCTTTGTTTCTGAATAGTAATCCAAAAAGAGGGACAATGAGAAAATTTGAACTGAATCTGGTGTCCCTTTGCTTCCCCACAAAAGAAGGAGAAAAGGCTCATAGAATCATCGAGGTTGGAAATGGCCTCCAAGACTCCTGAGTCCAACCTTGGAACAAACAGTTCCCCTGCCAGCTAAACCACAGCACTCAGTGCTATGTCTGCTTGTCTTTTGAACACTTCCATATACTCCACCACCTTCCTGGGCAGCCCATTCCAATGCCTGACCACCCCTTCAGTGCTGGAATTCTTCCATATGTCCAACCTGGACATCCCCTGGTGCACCCTGAGGATGTGTCACTAGCCAGTTAAGATCACAAGCTCTATGTACTGTACAGGACCTGCTTTACAATTTATTATATTCAGCCTGTTTTAATTTGCTTGATTTTCTTTTTACATTGGTGAAGTCTTTCACAGCCTCAGTTAATCCCTGTTTCATGGTCTAGTAGGTAGCTAAGTACCTGAAAATAACTATATAAATGTACGTCTTCACTGAATTGGCCAACTTCTTCTTGAGTGCAGCAGAACATTGTTGGATGAGTGCACTGAGCAGCAGTAATGTGTTTTTGGTGCCTCCTATCTCAAAAGCCACATGCTAGCAGTGGACATGAGGTTGGACTGACCAGAGTTCACCAGGTTCAATCCTCAGCAAGCTTTAAACATCCCTGTTCAAACTATCATGTTCATTATCCCATCCCATTCCATAACCTGGAAGTGTCAAAGTACCTCAGTTGTTGCCAGAGAAGTTCTTCAGATGCTTAGAAGTGGATTTTCATGTCTAATGGGTAAAGATGGTCTGATCTTCTCTTTGCACAGTCCCCAGCCCAGCTCGGGCCCTGAGGCATGTAAGACCTGGAATCTGATGCCAGTGCTGTGCTCTTTCTAAAGGTAAAACTTGGTTCCCTCCACTGTATTTGCTACTCTTTGGTACTGGCAGCTTCTTGCTCAGTGAGCTGCCTTTTCTGCACTCTGTAACTTTCTTGAGCACTAAGAGGGGGCTGAATTCACAACTTTGGGCTGCAGTTCTGGCAGTAAATAAGACATCTACAAAGGGGATTAACTGGGAAATACCTAAGGTTTACACTGGGGTGCACTTACACTTAGGAGTGGTAGTTTGTACTCATAACAGTGACTGTTTGCCTGAAATCCTCTCCATCCCAAACTGTAATTATCTGCAATGCCAAAAATGTTAGTGTCAGGCGCTCGAGGGAGAGCCGGGCTGCTCTTCAGCCCAGCTGGGTTACCACAAAATCATTAAACAGATTCTTGCAACTTTAAGCAAGTCTGTGGTTGCTAAATTTGCTGTGGATTACATTTGTCTGGATAGTTTCTAAAACACTTGTGGACAATCCACTCCAGCATTTTTTAGTAGCTAAAGCAGTTAGGTGTAAAGCAGAGAGGAGGCTGTATTGAGTTCAAAACATTTCTTAAAGGCTCAAAAAACTTTGTTTGTTCTTTAAGTCACAAATTCTAGACTTCCAGGATATAAAAAAAAAGCCAAAACAATCAAAACAAGGCACAAAAAAACAAACTCCTGTCTTGACTAAGTCAATTAAGAGCATTACAGAGGTTCAGCTAACGATGTTCTAAATTCTTATCCTGTTTTTAGGTAGGAAAGCATCAGAATCATCTTCCCTTTCACCCTTTCACACAAGGCAAACCACAGGTGCAGGGTTTTTTCTTTTCCCTTGTCCTCGCACAAACTGCACTACCAAGTAGTTCATATTAAGCATTGATTTCTTGTAATATGTAATTTTTGAAATTACTTAAGCTTTGAATCATTTGCAATGCAACTTTTTTCACACTTTCAAATGAAAAAAAGAAAAAAGGAAGAAAAAAAAAAACAAGCCAGAGGTATTTAAAATGTGATTAATTTTGCTTAAAGAAAAGCAATTGAAATCCCTGTGTACAATGCATTATCATCATAAAGATTTAGTGAAATTGAAAGAGCAGAAAGCTACCATCCTGCAAATAGACATTGTTGATGAAAAGTACAGAGCTACAAATAACACTTCCCTACTAATAAAGAAGTGTCTGGCACGTGCTTGTCAGCAGCCTGGGCTGTGGAGACACTCCCAGGCCAGAGCCACTGAGAGGACTGTGCTGTCCTTTCAGGCTTGGGACAGCAGGGCAGTTCATCATCCTGGTAAAATTACAGATTGATTTTCTACACACATAATGTTCATCTTGATTTAATGTGCTTCATTCCAGTTGCATATTCTGATTCAGTAGTGAATTGTTTTAAAATAAAAACAGCTGCAGAACGCCTATGGCAGATGAAAACAGTGGCAATTGATTAACTGTCCTTATTTTAAAGTTTATTAAATTTGATGTAATTGATTCTGATGATTCAAGGTTTCTACAAATCTCAGAGCAGCTGCTTCAGAGGAATTGGACTGTGAACCTTGGCAATTGAACAGCTCATAGAGAAAACTATCAAGTAACTTTTTAAAGTAACTTTTCTGGCCTTTTGAAATGACCATGATTTATTTCAACAGAGTAGGATAGGACTTACCTTGTTCCTTTCTGCTGTTTCCATATTCAACATTGCATGGGCATGACACTAATGTACTTTGAAGCAGGACCACTTGGCCACAAGCAGCCACCTGCCTTTCCCAAACATCCTGTGAGTGCCAGGGGACACTGGATGAGCAGCACCGAGGAGTGAATGGTGGCTGTGCTGTCCAGTTTTGGTGTTGAGGGTATGTGGAGTCAAATAGCCCCAGAGCACAGGAAGGGCAACTGGAAGATCCTGTCTTCTCTCAGTGCAGTTCCCAAAGATGCTCAGATATCAGAGGAGCAGCAAGAATGAACATGGTACAGGTGCAGCTGCCAGTATTGGGTCCCTCCTCACTTCTTCAAGCTTCCTTCCAAGCACTTACTGCAAATGCCCCTCTGGTTAGCCTAGTTTTACAACTTCTGCTCCTTGTGTCTTATTTTTAAACAAGCCACCATATGGGGGAGGCAGGAAGCAGAGCAACCACCAGGCTTGCCAACAGCCAAGCAGCAGAGGCTTTGCCTCAGCTGAGCAGCAGAAATGCTGAGATGATCCAGCACCTCACTGGCCAGCCAAGCACAAGGGAGCTGCTGGGGCTGCCACCCTGCCTGTGTGTGTGCTCAGCCCAGCTCAGCACACACGGAGTGCACAGGGAGTGCACAGGCACAGAGCCTCTCCGGGACAGTAACCAAGGGCACCGTGGCCAAACAGGCCCTGCAGGTCTGGCCTTGGCTAACCAGCCAGCCTCCAGCACCAAGGCACACTGGCCTTGCAGTCAATCACACCAGTACCTGGCCATTCATTAACAGTGCTCTCCCAAGCATAAAAATGGCTTTTCCCCTCACTTACTAATTACAAACCCTAAAGGCTAAAGTATGGCCCTCCCTTCAACTCCAACAAGGTGCTTGCCAGCACAGGAGCTCTCCCTACTGGAGTGGGTCCAGAGGAGGGCCACGAAACCTGTCAGCAGGGCTGGAGCAGCTGTCCTGTGAAGAAAGGCTGAGAGAGCTGGGGTTGTTCAGCCTGGGATGCAGGAGTCTCTGCGGGAGACTTTACTGTGGGGCTTTCTTTTCAGTTTGTAAGAAAGACTGAGACACGTTACTGGGGCCAAAGGACAAGAGGCAGGTTTTTAGCTGAAAGAGTGTAGGTTTAGATTGCACATAAGAAATTTTTTGTGGTGAGACATTGGTACTGTTTGGCCAGTAAAGTGACAGATGCCCCAGCCCTGGAAATGTTCAAGGTCTGGTTCAATGGGACTATGAAGAACATAAAAAAATGTCCATGGCAGAGGGGTTGGACTAGAAGACCTTCAGAGGTCCCTGCCAATCCAAATCATTCTGCAAGTTGGTGACCAAGCAAGGAGGCTGCTGTTTGCCAGACCAGCAGCTGCATCAACTTTTAACCCTGTTCTACCATAGCAAAACTTTGATGGACCCAGCCTTGTAATTAATCCATAGTGGGTTTGAAGTTTCAGCTGCTTGCAAAAAATTACAAAATTTAAATTAATAGAAGCATGCTGTAGCTTGGAGGTGGAAGCCTGGGTGATACTACCTGACAGCTATTTACACGGTCACTGTCAGAATCCTTTTTGGGATAGGGAATACCCCAAAAAAATTAGAAAAAAAGTAGATAAGCAATTTTAGAAGAGAGAGCAGACCTACCTAAGCTGTTAAAGAAGTTACAGCCAGTCTTCTCTTTAAACTAAAGTCTTTTATCTATCCCAGAAGCTTACTTTGCCGGGTGCTTCCTTTATTTTGGACTTCCAAAGCTGTAGTGGCAGTAGGAAAGGCAAGGACAGGTGTTGGAAGCCATGTGCTCGCTTCATCAATAGACTGCAGCAAGGTAAAAAACAACTTTAAAAGTGCTACACAATGAAATCATCCAACCCTGTCTCCATCTAGGTGGGTAGATAATAGCTGGCTGCAGGAAACAAGCATGCTGAATGTAACAGGAGCAGGATGCAGCAAGGAAAAAGCCCAAACTCCTATTATTCCAAGTACAATCCTCAGAATAAACCCTTGGCACATAAAATACAGGAATTGAAATCATGAGCCACTTTGCTGTTACAGCTGCTTATCTTCTTCCTGGACTCTTTTGGCAGTCTGTGTGGTGCTCCCATGACCATCTCTGCCTTGAACTTGAGTACCAGGGCTTCAGAGCACCAAAGCCTGACAGCAGAGAGCAGCCCTCACTGTGGCAGGTGACAGTTTGATTTTCAGAAAGATTTTTAGAAGACAACACACAAAACATGAGACAAACCCCATGGGGGACTTTTCTGATCTGTGGTTCAGCTGTCTTGGGCTGATCCAGCCATTTCTGCAAGGTTTTCCCTGGATTTGGAGTCGGCAGTCATGGTTGCAAGAGCCCAGGCACAGGAGCAATTCAAGGCTCTTTCCCCAAGAGCCAGTGTGTGCTCTGGAAGTCACAGAAGCCTGCCCAGGGCCCGGGGCTGTGAGCATCCCAAACCCACCTAAACATGGGCCACCACTGTCCTAGCAGGTCACCTCCAGCTGGAAAAGAGCCTGCAATGGCACTGATCTGGCTGAAAACTTGCCACTCTCCCCCACCCCCCCGCAAAAAAAAAAAAAAAAATGTTTGGAGCAGCAGAGGCCACATTGGGGTGTGAGGCTGCACAGTGGGGAGACACCAGCAGCACTACCACAGCCTTTGGGCAAGACCTGTGGTCACCTCTGCTTGTCACCAAACCACAGCCAAGCTCACGTGCAAGATACAGCTACTGCTACTCTTCATGTAGGGAAACGATTACAAGACACCTTACTTGAACAAAATCTTGCTTTTGTTAATTCTTAACCTTCCCTCCCCCCACTGCAGCACTGAGCACTTTGCAGCTTTTGCTTTCATTTTTAAGGGAAGTGACCGAGGTCTCCTTGGAGGCAGGAGACCTCTTGGCTTCACCAGCCTTTGCAATGTTTGCAAGTTACTACTGCTGTGCTTCAAAGCCTGGCTAGACCTCAGAGTGTGCAGGTCCATCTCTGCTTGCAGTTTAACCCATGGGAATGTTGCCGAAACAAAGTATAAAAGGAAATAAGATTAACAAGCAAACAGAAGCATTCAGGAAGAAAGGCTGTACTGACACTGCTTTATAGCCTCTCCCTTGCCCCATCCATTTTATCAGCCTATTCTGTTAGCAAATATTAAATGCAATAGAAAAACATTAAAAATGCATAATGGTCATTTTCCTGCTTGAGATTTGGAGGAGCAGATTGAACTGTTTGTCCTGGGGTGATTTTTAATGAACAGTGCAGCTTGTCTATAAGTGGTTTGGGTTCCCTCTCTATTCCCCATAAACATGTGAAGTATTTCATGCAGGGCTTCATTGAGGTTGAGGCACGTAAGTGGTTCTTTAGTGGTTGTTATCCAAGTGAAAAAAGAAAAGTATTTCAAGATACAAGAAAATGCTTTTATGGGCCCAAAGTCCTGTTGTGTAGCAGCACCAATACAAACTAAGTTCCTTTCTGCAGGGGCCAACTGCCAAAATGGAGTGCCTTTCTTCAGGGAAGATTAATCCAATATATACACCATCAGCAATCTTAAAATCTCTATCAAGGTGCTTAAGCTTCTGTATCAGGGCCTATCAAAAAAAAAAAAAAACAACCCACACACAAAAAAAAAAAAAAAAAAAAAAAAAAAACACAAAAAAAAACCTAACAGCTGACCCATGACAGCATCAAGTAGTTTGGGGCCAGTCTTACCATGGCTCAGATAATGATGTTCCTGTCCCCACTGTACAACACCACCATGGTGCTGCCAGAACTCCCAACAGCAGCAGGAGTCCAGGTTTGCAGGTTTTCCCCCTGGTTGACAACAAGGAGACAACATCTCCCAGTCACCAGAGATGGTGGAAATGAGACTCCCATGCAGGAGGGCCCAGCAGAGCCTGTACGTACCATGGTGGGAAATGGAAACTTCCACAAGGGTGAAGGCTGAGAGATGGACAACAGCTCCTGCTGCTCTGGCAGACCTGCCTGTCCTGTGCAGACCCACAGGACAGAGCCAGTGCCATGAAGCCCCTGCACCTGACAGAGGTACCAGTCTGTTGTCCAGGCTGGAGATACACTTTCTCACTTACTGAATACAAAGGCAAGTCATGATACAGAGCAGCATTCACAGCCTTTCAGCCAGGATGCAACCAAAGGCACAGATTGCAATCTACAGATGGCCTGATTTAGAGAACAAATGACATTTATCCAGGGTAATACTCCTCTGGAGTATTAAGGCATCTGCTGTGTTCCTAACCCAAGGAACATCCTGTATGTACCAACGAAGACATACAAGGTTGCCCTCCAAATCAGGGGCCTAAGCTGCCTTTGCTTTCCCATTGTTTAGGAAGTGCAAGACCTACTGCTCTCATCTTCATCACTCTCCTACCTGCAAAGGTTTAGTATTCCCCTGCAGAAGAGGAAAACCAGAAAATCCTCCCTAGAAGAGAACAGATTTTTTAGGTATTCAATTCAGAAAGTGTTTAAACTATCTCCTTGGAATTCTTCGCTGGAACCAAAACCAGATCCACCATTGTACCCAAACTCATTTCATGAACAAGAGCCCCTGAATGAAGTGACAATCCTTAAAATACACCTACATGCCCCATCCAAAACATAACCATGCAGTGAAAGTAGGTAGTATGGTACCATCTCTGTACTGTCAGGGAAATGGAAAGCTACATCTGAAGCTTCCTGTATTTTCAGCAACTGACATCAAAATGAATGGATCTCAGCATTCTCTGGATGTACAAGGAATTAGAATCCAAAGGAATCACAAAAGCAGATTTAAGTGCTTCTCCCCACCACCTCCCATTTCCTAATAACAATATTTAGTTTCCAAAGGCAACACCCTTTCTAAATCTTTCATGAGTTCTTACTTCCCTATGTAACAAGCCCAAGGATAGCACCAACCTTATGGAAAGGGAGGCTGCCACTCTCTGAGAAACTTCTGCATCACAAAGATGGGGTACAACTAGAAATTCTTATCCAAATAAAACTCAGAACGGGAGTAATTGCATCACCCAGACTTCTGGCAACAAACTTGAACAGGAAGTCTAATTTCGTTCAGCTTTCTTCTCCTTGGAGAAAGAACCTCTGTCCATAAGAATCTCAAGAGCACTCAGATCTCACCTGTAGAAAGCAGGTGGGCACCCAGTTTTAGTTAACATGACATACACCTGCCAGTCTGGGATTTAGATGATGCTATTTACTTACTACTTATTTGGAGAAGTAAAAATTAAAAACAAAGGTACAAGAAATAGATTACCATAGGTATTACTATTGCCCTGAGCAAACCTTATTTTCAACCAACAGCTGCACAAAGCACTGAAAAGTTTAACCACACACACGCCACTGTGCACATACACAAAAATAAATCTCACGCACACACCCCCTTACTTTTCTACAGGCAGTTATTAGCCTAACTGTGCTTTGTTATGAAGCTCACTCTAACTCAATGGTGGGAAGAGACTACACAACCATCTCTTCTCCCAGGCTTCCAGCTCCTCTGCCTCTGAGCTTTCCAGGCTACAGACCAAGGCAGCCTAAAAATTTCCCACCAAAACTTCAGAACCGCAGATAAAATTTCAACTGCTCTTAAAAATGGGGTCACCTCTCTATTCAGCTTCATCTAATTGCTCTTCTTTCTTGTCATCAACTGAATTTGCAGTTTTACTTACATGTTCACTCACTTCTATGGCCTGTACTGAGGAAACTCCCTACCTCCTCTCAGCCCCACTCAAGTAACACATTATTTCTGGGACCTGTTGCACTCCAGAAAGTCAACTCCTACTCTCCAGTTTATTACCAACTCTTCATAATTACAGCGCTATAGAGGAGGTGCCAAAATCAAAAGAACTAATAAAGTACTCAACTACCTCTACTTTACTGGAGACCTCATTCATGTTTGACACACCAAAAACTCCCAGAAGCCAAAAGTTACCCTCAAAACCCTATTCCAGACAGTTTAAAAGATGTGTTAACACCCTAGATGAAAATACTGCAGCAAGTCCTTCTTTTGTGAGGCAAGAATTCTTATGTAGCTCAAGAATTCCACCTCTTAACCATCAACTGAAATGTAAAATGCCCCAAATAATCACAAGTTAGTAAGTCTTATAAAAACCATATTTGAGCACATCCTTTGTAAAATCATCTAATTTTAAACATATCAATACTTGAAAAAAAAAATCTTTCCTTGCACATTGGCCCAGTAATTAATTATACTTAGTGGTAAAACAAATACACATTTTTAGTATGAATTCATCTACCTTCATTTTGTTACTGCTTAATATTCCACATCTGCTAAACTCATAAGTATTTCCTATGTGTAGGTATTTACTAACTGAAATTAAGTCACTCTTCAACCATCAAGTTAATCATGTTGAGCTCCTACACAGCCATCTTCTGGTTTTTCCAGTACTTTATTCCTACAGCTCTTCCCTGAGCCTTTTACAGTCTCTCTCAAACTAGAGTTTTCCAGGACTGTTTACACTAATGCAAACAGAAACAAGATACACATATTTTAACTGCATGTCAATCTTTCATCAACTTCCTTCAGCCAAGTACCAAGTATGGAACACTGTATGTGTAATGCATGTACCTTCCCAGCTTTAATTCACTTTTTCCTTGCATTTAGAGTCTGGACATACACAGTAGGAACTTTGGCTATTTCCTCCCAGCTGAGTTGCCTCAAATCTGTGTTTTCATGGCTGTATTTTGCACAGCAAGGCAGGCTGGTTTACAACAGTAATTGATGTAAACTTCTTACTACTTATCTCCAAACTGCTTGGCTTGTACCTCAAGTAATGTCTGAAGGTCCCAGTCCACTACCCTGGAGGAAGGCCAGGGTAGGAGGAGCTGGTTTTGCTAAGCCTCAATGGTGTTTGCCTACAACTGAATAAATTAGAAATGTTGGCTGACATCACAATTTCTCTTGTTACACCTTACACTTGCATACTGTGAAGATTCTGATACTCTATCCTTGTGCCAGTATCTGGCCCTTCCCAAGAGCTAATTTGTCAGGAAGCCAGAAATCACTTCCCAGACAGCACCCTGTTTCCTAAAAGCAGCAGGTCACTCACTACCTGTTGTCCCCTACCCCAGCATACAGAGCCAATGCCTCTCCTTACACAGACCTCCGGCCTCTGAAGCATTCACTTCCAGAGCCAGAAATTACTAGAAAAATATACATTCAAGCTAAGATCTTTTATTCACAAAACAGGGACTAAAGGCAAAATTATTTCATTAGTTCTCTATTCTCAGTGCTTTTCAGACTCCTTGTTTTGCCTTTGGGGAAGACAGAGGCAGTGAGCTGCACACAGCACACGAAGTGTGGTTTGCATGGGAAAAAAACCCAAAATGCGACTAACCAGGCAAGGCCTAGGTTCATGGGGATGCTTAAAAGCTCCCTGTGACACAAACTGCATCACAACTCTGCAGGGCAAGCTACAGGCTTTTGTCAAAATGTTTCCTGAGAAAACACCTCCCACTCAAAGACAGCCTGAAACTGCTGCAGCCAAGACCATTTCAGGGACAGGACAGTCACAAAGCTACTCCTAGGAACCCCTTCAAGGTGATGATGAAACAGCTGAAACAAAGTCACCAAGCACTCTTGTAGGTGGGTGGGATCACAGAACCACAGAATATCCTATGTTGGAAGGACCCACAAGGGTTACTGAAATCCAATTTCTGGCTCTGGACTTTTAGTTAAGTTCCAGTTAATGTTTTTAACACAGTCACATAGAAACCTTGTAATCCTTAGGATGCTGAAAACTTAAAATTTCCACTGACTGACGACAATAAGCATTAATGCATCCTTGATGGTTATTGCCATAGTACTCTTCAGTAAACACTGACTTTGAAGGATTTACATGTATTTAAATATTATCCTTCTTTCTTCCTCCTTCCCCCCACCCCCATCTGGAAAGAATTATTCTGCAAGTCAAATGACAATCATTTGAGTCATACAAAACAACATGAAACCAAGACTGTCAGTAGATTTATACCACATCCTTTAGGAGTTTAGTTTAGTTTCACATAGTGAAACATCTAATGGCTTTCATAATTTTCAACAGATAGCTTGAAATTAGCCATACCACAAACACAGCAGCAGATACACAGTTTCAAATAACTCTTAACTGATTTTTTTCCTGTGCTATGTTGAAATAGAGTATGCTATTTAAAGCATATTTAAACATTCAGCTATTTTAAGGGGTTTTCCCTGCTCCTCAGTACAGCATTATGCAAAAATCAATAGATAAAGATTATCTTGTTCTAGAAGATATAGCACACACAGTCATACACTGTTGGCATTATTCTAGATGTAAATTTGGAACAATATTAAAATTTAATCTCCTTCTATGGTGTTTCACTCACAGTTTCCAAAACAAATAAATGAACCACTGCTTTTGTGTGTTGTCCCCACCACTTTTTTTTTAAACTATAATTTTTATTTAAATAAGACACAGGAACTTCTATACCGAAAAAAAATACAAAACAAAAGCCACACATTTCCTTGTGTAAAGCAATATTGTGTGATAACTTGAATACTGTTCAGCACAGTGGCTAGAAATAACAGTACAACTATGTACAAAACTTTAAACAATATTTGACAAATTTCTACAGCTGGATGTAGAATACAATTGAGATAAACAACTGCTGGGAAATTTACATGGCAAAGCATTAGCTTTAACACATTTGGTTCAAAACCTCCAATTCTGCTAAGAACAAATGTGCATTTTAATTAATATTTAGTTTCTCATGGAAAAATATAAAGAACATGTAATGGCATTGCAAATATTGTACAGAGTTCAGCACTGATCTAAAAACCACTCATCATATCCCCTGGTAACCTAACACCAATAACTGAGACTACAATTTCTTATCTGGACATAGCCAGAGCATAAAAAGGTCATCATACTGCAATGTTAGTCTAGAAAGAAAAATATTAAAAGGAATCGATACTTACATCATCAGTATTTTCTCCCCTTAATCTTCAGTCTATAAAATATATAGTGTTTTCACCTAGGCCTGAGATTAGTAGGGTTAAAGATGGCTGCTGTGTTTCAATAAGCTTTTTCACATGAAAATGGTTAGAGACAGACCTCTCTCCTTCTACATTTTCTGCAAGGGGAGTCAAAAAACAGTGAATGTTTTATAGGCTGTGAATTCCACCTTGTAAGACAGCGTTAACAAAAACTCAGTAATAAAAAGGAAGCAATGCTTTATCTCCAAAAAAAGCACATATCTAGTGAGTAGTTACTGG
Organism: Passer domesticus; assembly: GCF_036417665.1. Taxonomy (NCBI): domain Eukaryota; kingdom Metazoa; phylum Chordata; class Aves; order Passeriformes; family Passeridae; genus Passer; species Passer domesticus. The sequence continues at coordinate 24,950,439 of NC_087474.1, read as the reverse complement.
TGGCTCACTCTCATCCCCCTCCAATCTCATCTTCAAAAGCAGAAAAAAAACATAAAAGAGCATGTTTAAATGCTCCTAGTAGCTGCAGGCTACTAATCTCTTCAATTCCTGGAAATGGTGAACCTTATTCTCTTAGGAGCAGAAGCATCCACGCAGTTTCACTGAGCTGAAAGCAATGGAGCAAGAACATCAAGTTTATTTTGCCTTTGGGGTCCTCTTTGTATCACAGGAAATTATCTCTGAAAGCAATGCTCCTCTTTTTCCAGTACAATAGAAGAGTGCCACAAACCCAATCTTGCCATGTACTATTTTGAGACAGTGTCCAGCCTGCAAAACCAGGATTATTTTACATGGATTTTTTTCTTTTATTTACACTTAAGGAGGGGGGAAAACACACTTTTACACACACAGCTTAAGTAACTGAAAGTTATGGGAGAAGCTTTAAGTAACATGAACTTAAAACTATTGTTTTCCCCCACCCCTCTTAGAACACCCACTTGCTACTTCTGGACTTTCATCCAAACACAATTAACTACATAAATAAAATGCTGCTCATCTAACACTGCTCAACAAAATGTGAAAACCTATTTCCAACCAGCAAATGAATGAACATTTCCAAAAGAGAAACTAAACATTAATTTGATTTTTAGACGGTAACAGTAGCATTTCACATCCTTAACTGCCAACAAAAACCATGAGAGGAAATCCCCAATCACCCCCCCCCACCCCGTGAAACCTAAAAGAATTTCTGTCCTTTAACAAAAACATTCTTGTCTTTCAAAATCCTCTCACACACAATGTGGAATGTTTCTCATGTACAGCCTAGTACTGAACACTTTATTTGCAACAGTTTAACAGTCATTAACTGAGCAACACCTGAAACCTTTAAATGCCACAATTTTACATCTATTGAAATGACAGTAAATGCAACAGTTGTTTTACTTGTAAGCACATGACAAAGTGATATACATCACAGATTTGCTGGTTCTCCTCATGTTCACCCATGTCCAGGGTCATCATTCACCTGGATCTGAATGCACTTATTCCAAGAAAGTGGAATGTAATGAGGAAATATAATGCATAAAACAAGGAAAGGCAAAAGAGTGATGTTCCCTCTTTAGCTTTGTAGCTGTAAAATATTTTATATTCCAATATGATATACATTCCAAGTTACCTGAGTTTACACTTCAAGAGAAGTACCTGAAGCTAGGCCATAGGGTGGGCACTGTGCAACTGCTGTGGCCATTTTTTTTTTTTTTTTGCATTGTGTGTATTACAGAAGTTAGAAACATAAACACCTGGATCAATTGTAAACATAATCCTGAAGTACAGTATTTTCCATAGGACACAACACAGCAAGACATTTTCTATTCAGACAGGCAACATTTTTTTTATATATAGAGAGAGCTTATTTATACTGTAGAATTTGAAACAGAACACAGAACACAGTACTAATCTGGTCAAACGTACTATGAAATGCATAGTCTCCACTTAAGACGTTTAATGTAATATGGATTCTGCAGGCATTACTGCTTTCTCACAAAAAAATGCCGAATATGGATTCTGTCCCTGCCAAGAACAGTGTTGAGATATTTTTTTGAATGCTGCTAAGTATTCCATGGTGTTCTGAAAGGTTGCCACCTCATGCAGATGTATCTGGACTAGAGTCTCCTCACTTCTTGTCTGGGGCAGAGGCCTGCTCCACCTTGCTCTAGATTAACACGTAGCTCTGAGGAGAGGAATGCTCTTCAGTCTGAATCTCCTGCAGAAGCGGCTGCTGCTGCTGGGACGGCTGCTGAACCGGGGTCTCTGGGGAGTCCATTGTGCTGGTGTCATCTGACAGAGATGAGAAAGAGACCCGAGACGAAAGCTGCTCAACAGTCAGGGTGCTCAAACCTGTGCTTTGACCAGAGTTTGGAGAGTTCTTCAGTGTCAGGTCTGAAGCAGGAAGGAGGGGGCCCAGAAGCTTTACAGGACAGAAAGCTGATCCGGTTGGGATGAAATTAACCTTGTTTTTGTCAGGACATGAAAAGAGAGGGGCTGAGACAGGCTGACGAGACCTACAACGAGAAAAAAGATTATATATCTGGCCAGCTCAGAGATGTTCTCCACATCATGAACTTTGTGATTCTATACATTGCTAAAATGTGAATGACAAGGAATGGGATTAATTGGACAGAGGGGCAAACATCTTCCATATTGGTAGTCAGCTAACTGATCCACAGCATTAAAAATAGTACCATCACAAAAAATGACTTGGTAATTACTGGACAAACATGCAACTTCCAGCACGAAAAATCTGCAGTACATATGCACATGAAAAAATGCCACAATTAATTTAGAATGGCACAAATTCTTCTTTGATAAGCGATGCAGCAACAACACATTTAGTCATTTTAAATTCCTTTGAGGACCTCCACAAAACAGACCTCTAATTTCCCATATTCCATAATTTGTCTGGAGGCTTTTTCCACAATCCAACATTGCTCCCTTTACCACCCAGAAAGCAACGAATGCTGCTAGAGCAAGAAACATCCCCTCCTTAATTCTTTCATCCACAGGAGCTTAGCATGCAACCTCAACAGCATGTGCTGTGCTCAAATACTGCTGGGTCTAGGGAAAAAAGACATGCTGTCCAAGAGTTTAACTTCCAATTTCTTGCTCAGCAAAAACATTGAGCAAAGTCTATGCTGTAAGCATACTACCATCTACAAACACTTTTCATATGTTTCATTCAATTTTCTATGTTTTATACACATCAAAATGCAACCTATGCTTGAAACAAATAATTATGAAAAGGGCTTTTGCTTAAGCCACGAAAATTTAAAATGTTAAAAAATACATGGAAAGAGGTTTATATAAATGCTTAGGAAATTAATGTACCTTATCTTTCCTGCTTGGATTTTTTTTGCCTTTTGTAAATGCACAAAAAGAGGTAAAAGACTCAATTTTCTCTTCACACCAATGTAAACACTTGAACTTCTCTCTTGCACAAACTATAAGAATAGCTTGCTCCTGAAAAACCCATCAGCTGGAATAGTTTATTCATCTGCAGTTGAATAGGCTCAGTAAACAGGTTTACTGCTTTGCAGATACCAGCTGATATAAAAGGCATTACTTACGACATTTCCTCAAAGACCTTCACTCGCTCACATCCCTCTGGGGGCTCTCGTTTGAACATGTAGCTGTTGTTTGGTTTGGGAGATGAGGCATACTTGGGCAACGGTGAGCTACTCCCACTGTCTGAAAATTTAAAGCAGTTATATTACTAGAGATTGAGAGTGCTTTTTAATTAAATTCGATTTCCAAACAAGATGCCTTTTTTCACAATTTAGCCACTGCGCTGGTTTGCTTCTACCACAACACTTCCTTTATTGCAGGCTACTTCTAACACCCTTGTATAGCACATTTCTTCTGAGTAACAGCTTCGGTGCAGCAGCAATCTATTGTATAACAACACGTAACAGGAGGATATTTTTATCCAGAACACTGCAATTGGAACCAACCAGAGCTGTGATCCTGGAAACAAATACATTCTTTATTACACAGTTCAAAAACCATAAATGAACAAGGCAATATGCATAATACATGCAGAAGAATTATGAGTGGTAATGATAAAACGCTTTCTCACTGTATAAACAGTGTATACAACTTGTATCTTATTTTAAAACATAAGTCTTCACTGGAATATTGATCTCATTAGTCTCATGAAAGCTCAGAAGTTGTAATGAAACAAAACACATTAGTAACACAGGTACTGCTACCTCATCATTACAGTGTCTTATTTTACTTGCTTCACTTGCTTGTGAAGTTGCTTTAGTATCTAGAATAAAACTTCTACAGTTTAATTCTCTCATCACTACTGGCTACATGATACAGGTAGTCTTCAGAACTCCAGCTGTCTGTGTGTATTTTAGCCAGATAGAATTAAAGGTGTGAAGATCTAGGACAAAGGGCAGTGGGAAGATTTATTTGTAGTTCTCAGAAAGTATGAGAGAAGGCTCAAGTCTGGTAATGACAGAAGCACAAAGGCTGAAATATTAAAACTATGAAAGGGCTCACTTTAAAAACTGTCATGCTGACAACATGACAGTAAATGCATTAAGGAAATACAGTAGGTACAGAAATAGTTATCCACAGAATTTTCCACAGCAAATTAGCTTTCTGCAGTGGCTTCTACCTTGTCAAAGTGCAACATCTCTCCCAAGGTAGTATTATTGCTTCCCTATTCCCTGCTTAGCATGACAATTAAAAAATGAAATAGCAAAATTAACAAGGACCAACCAACTTACAAATACACCTTAACTGGAGAGAAATAGCTGCTCTTGCTTTAGCTATTTTGAAGTCTTTCCACTAATGTGGGGTACATTATTTTTAACTCAAGTTTATAACCTTTGTTTACTTTCCAGTTGTGCATGTGTGTTGCCTTTTCAGCTATCCAAGCTTCAAGCACTATGATCTAACTTCACCAAAGTGGACAGATTTGTCTTTAACAGCTTGCAAAGAGTAACTACACAAACCATTATATTACCATGACTCAAATACTAAGGCTAATCATTAGATGTTTTGAAACATTTCTGCTTCCTCTTACAAGAAGAAACAAATCAACTCAAATGTCACACTTCCCTTTGAAGATCTATTATGAAAGATACGAGACAAAAATAATGTTGAAGTGAACCTCAGTAGCATATTGATTATTCAGCTCTTTCCTGCTGTAGAGTGAATACAGAACTTCTATTTACAGAATTTTTGGTGTTAACTACGAAGGCAGAAAATGCTTAGAGATGATACAGATATTTGCCAAGTTGGGAGCATGATGGTCGTGTTGGCATCTTTCCATTGTTGGCCCACACCACTCATTCCAAACACAGAAATCATTAACAGAACCCAGACAGTTTGTTTCCTCCTGCTAATATTTAAAATTGAACATCCAAGTTTCTATTTAAAAAATTAGAGACATAAAATGTACTACTGTTCATTCCACTGAATAGTGGAAAACCATGGCAGTACATCCAAGGGAAGAATCAAACAGAATTCAAAGTTAAGTCAGTTCTTGGAAGATTTAAGAGTCTTGTCTACTAGCCAGTTCAGCTTTCAATCAAGTTTTTGGTTTAGTTAGCCCTGCCTGGCTGAAACTTTCTACGTGAGACAGCTGCTAAACAAGTATTTCTCTTTACCCTCCCTGTTTTAAAGCTTACAAAGTTGTTAGATTTTTGTTTTGCCCAAACGCACGGCACGCGCTATTTTGAGAACGCGGCGGTTGTGAGGAGACCCACACGGACAAGCCGGGCCCTGGGGAGAGGAGAAGGGACTGGGAACACAGGCCACGAGTGAAGTGGCAAGAGGTGGAATTCACAGCTTAAGCCAGGCTCCACTTGTGCATGCTGTGAGCTCTGCAGCGCTGAACTGTCCCGTCATCAATCCCTGATGGCACAGCAAATCCACGTGTGCTGTCCCAGGGTTTCACGTGCGCGTTCGCTGCCCCCCGAGGTCACAAGGCCGGGCCCTCAGCTCCCTCCAGCAGGGAGCACCCTGCCGGTGTGTCCCATTCCATTCCACTCCATTCCATCCTATCCCATCCCATTCTGCTCCATTCCATGCCACTGACAGTGACTGATCCTGGAATCTTTAAAGGGAGTTCCGCTGCCACAAACACACAGCAGACAATACACAGCCTTATCACATGGAATTTCTGGATGCATATTTAAAAGACATATATTCTGTTATCTAGAAAACATTTTAAGACTGCAATTAAAACACTAACAATACTATTTTAACCTTAATACAGGAAATCATATCTTGCACATATTAGAACCAAAGAGAATAACTAAAAAACAATCTGTAGAACAGTTTTTTGAGTGACTATACTTTAACAAGAAATTCTGCCAGTGAGCCTTAGCATTACTTTTAATAGGTTCAAAAATAACTAACAAGACCATCCAAAGCCTCAACTAGCAAATTTCCTTTAAAGAACTATGAATCAGATGCCCAGAATTTAACAAGCATCTTCACAAACATGTTACTTGGAAGAGCCTGCTAGCAACAGTGGGACTACTAAATGCTATCTAAATCAAAATCCCTGAAAAACAGGGTATACAATCTGTATTTGTAGAAAGAAACCCCTCCAGATTTCATCTGCTTATACCTTCAGATGCCTTTGAATTTCACCTGTCACAGGTGCTGAGGATGCTATGTAGGGCTCCTGAATTAGTTTCATAGACCAGAGTATCACAAAACAGACCTAGTGAAACCAGTAGTTTTAATACAAAATCATAAAGCCAGTGCCATGAAAACACGTTATTTCCCAACCCTTCCTTGTCTGCTCTAATCAATACTGTGAACTATCACTGCTCTGTTCAGAGTAATACTGTGGGCCTCTTCTGAAAATCAGCTTTCTCTTGCTTTTGAAAAATTCAATTATTTAACAGCTTCTTTCAGAAAGGTTAACCCAATGATAGAGTCCAAAGGGCAGCTGGGAGGGCCTCGGGCCAAAGCACAGCTTTGCACAAAAAGTAAAGGATGCTTTAGGAATGTAAAACAGTAAAGCAGTGCTGTGTCTGTACAGAACATTGGCTCCTCTCACTGCTTAGTCTCTAACTAAACTTCCTTTCCTATTCAGCAACACACCCCACAACCATTAGTAACACCAATAACTCCACCTTTTATTGGTAAAGACAAGTTATTTTCATCAAGAGGAAAACTAAACTTTTAAAAAAGTTACAAGAAAATGTCGCCAAAATCTATATTTGGTTACACAATGTGTATTTCCAAACTTAACAGGCCTCACAAAAAACCTGACGGTTTTATTCTAGCTCACAAAAGCTTTTAAAATGAAGGTGTGAAAACCTTCCCAAGTTTTTATTGTATAGGGCAATTAACAGCCACAACAAATGTAATAAACTGTCCCTCAAACTTGCTATTCTGTTGTAATTTCCAACCACATCCCTCATATCTCTATTATTTAATGATTTTGAAGCAACATTCTAATTTAGAACAACCAGCCTGTAATATTTGGATGATATGAGAGCAAAAAGCACCTGACTATACTATGGCAACCTCTGAAAAAATTACTTTCTCTTGGAAAACTGCTATGTATTTTCCTAGCTTTTACCTTGCTCTTAAAAAATTAAGCTGTGATGAGAAGTTCAAGGTTTTATCTTTCGTATGCACAGTATTATGTATCTTACTTAAACCAAGTTTAAAATGCCATTGTGATGACTTAAAAAACTGGCTGTTTATCATCATCACCTACACATTTCTCCTGGTGAAGACTTCCGATGCAAGCCTAGCATTAAAGCCAGTCTTAAAGCCAAAATCCACAAATAAGTATCTATTCATAAATTTCACTCCAGTCAGCTGTTCAAAAATCCAAGGCAAGAGATAAAAAGCCTTGAAAAGCATTAAAAAGGCTAGATGCACTATTTCAAACTGTCTTCACTCGCTACTGCCAATAAACGTACCACTGAAAATTCCCATTACTGTGATAACGGAGCACTGACTGTAGAAGAAATTATTCATTTCCTTGCTTTTTAACTTATATTTGTTATCAGGACATATATGAACCAATTTACCTGTCAGGATGGTTTTTTGTGTGCTAATACTTTAGCAGATGTTTCTACAATGATTCAGTCTCGACAACATATTAATATTCACATGTATAGTATAAGAAAGAGGAGTATGGTGGGGGCAAGCTAATAACACTGCTATTTTTGGAGCATAGCCAACTCTCATGTTGAGCTAAGACTTTTACTTTAATGTGGTTAACTTGCACACACCCACCCCCAGTTCAGGATTTGGGCAGATGGATTTGTTTTCCACTATTTCCTTTTAAATCCAAGATATGGAAAAAAATACTTTTCAGAAATCAAGAAAAGCTAGTGTCTCTCATGCTGACTTCCCCAATCCTATTCCCAAATTACTTTAACTCTAAATAAACAGTATTTACAAAAAAATGTTTAACCTTACACCTCAAAACTCTGCCATCTTTAGCTCACTGGTAAATAAATATATGCTAAATCTTAGAAGTTTTCATTTCCTCTGTGAAACTTACTCCTCTTAGCTTGCATGATTTACCCAAATTCTACATCCTCCATACTGAGTCCATGTTTCAGCTAGCTGACCAGAAGCACAAGGGTAATTTTATTAGTAAACAGTTGTCAAAAAAGCCACAGTCCTTTTTACACTGGTGCCTAGAGCCTCATAGTCCATAGTCTGTCAGTAACTCAATTATGAAACTCCAGTTATATTCCCACTTTAAAACCAAACAACATTTTACAGACTTCGGAAAAAACGTAGGATATTGAGAAACGCATAAATTATTCAGAATTTTTGAGCTGTTATGCAGCATACACAGAGAAGTAATTACCCTCCACCAGGTTGTTCCAACAGGTATCTGAGTTCCTCACCAAACAGCTTCTAGTAGAATGTAAGAGTTCAAAAGTAGAGTTTTTAAAAGCAGTCCAAAACTTCATCACCATTTTCAACAGCAAGCAAATCACCTACGATAAATACACAGCCTACCACAAACCTTCCTGAAAGCTTTCTTATATGTAAACATGTTACAGTCTGAATTCTTCACATTAGAATCTTCATAAATAGGTAACTGTTTGCTGTGCTCCTCTGACGTATTTATGGAAGATGTTTGTGAAGTTTCACAAACAAGAGGGAAAAAGATATGTAAACAAACAAAACCAATTTTCAGATAAATCCTCAATCCCTCCACAACCATCAAACAAAAACAAAAACTGATGTAATGAGCAAAATGAAGGTAGTTGTAAAAGCATGACATCACATGCCTCCCATAGGTAAAGGCAGGCCATTCTACTCTCACCTTTATCACGGTCATAGAGCAAATCTTCTGTTGAACAGGGACTCCCATCCTGAGACTCAGGAGGGCAAAAGGGAGAGACACACGGCGAGTGACTGCTGCAGCTGCTGCTGCGCTCCTGCACAGACGGGGTCTGCGTGTCAATGCTGCGGGTGCTGCTGCTGCGGTAGTGAGCAGGCAACGGCGCCCTCCGACCGTCAGGGATATCCAAAGGCTGCGAGACAATTACAGAGAAAAGATCAAACTCACAAGCAATGGCAGCCTCTAGTACCCCTAAGCAAAGGCCTTAAGAAGAACAAACATGGCAATTTAGAAAGAACAGGGAGCTCTCACACAAGGAAATAATGCAGTGTATAATGGGTACAACATCCATTAATTACACAGAGTACCGGGGCAATGTGCACACGTTCCTATGCAAAGTTAACATCCACAACTCAGCACATGCCAGTGTTATGTTTTTATGGTTTTTACTGCAGTTAAAAAGCAAACCTCCCTCACAAATTATATGTAGTACTACAATTTTCAATAAAGGTCACTGCTATTATAATACAAAAACAAGTACCCCGACAGAGATCACATTTGGATAAAAGGGAAAGTAGAAAATGTCACATACAATGGCATACTATTGCCATAACAACCAACTGAATTACAATTATAAAAGGAAACCATCCAAGTTCTGCTAGTTAGTTGCAATTCTCCAGCATACCCCTACATTCCATCCTTCTACAGATGATGCACACACACAGGCTTGTAGCAAGGCTCACAAGCTTTGTCTTGAGCCAAAGCCAGTAAGCTCTACCTGCTCATATCAGCCTAGCTGGCACTGGCCAGTGATGCTGCATCCATTCTGCAACATGTTCACAGCAGTAGACTGGCACACTCTACTTATTTGTCCTTCCCAATGGGAAATTAGTTTTTTAATAAAGACAGTGCTGCTTTAAAAGTAAGAAGTGGGAATTAGAGTCTTGCTTAGAAGCAAAGGGGAAAAAATGTCTGCAAGATTTAAAAAAAATTTATTCTCACTTCAGTGAGAACTGCGTCCAAACCATAAAGAACAGCTTAAATGTTCTAGCTACAAAATATTAATGTCTTTTTCCTTCTCACTTCAAGTGAACATTTTTATTTTATTGCCTCTCTTCCACATATATTCCAAAACTGTAACAGCTTGTTCCAGAGCCTACAATTCAACCCAACACTTTTGCTAGCAACGAGGACATGACACCTATTGGCTGAGTATCACATTCTCCCTTCTTCAGCAACAGTCTATCCAGAAAACCACCACATATTATACAGAGGCAGACATAGCAGAGCAGGAAGGTAATTTTCTTCTTATGACTCTTCCAGTTAATACCATTTCATATTTCAAATAAGAGCAAAGAAACACACTATAAAGAGAAGATTACAGTTGCTGTAAGGTTTGGGCACAGCTGTGTGGTCTGTTCCAACAGCTCAGTTCACATTGCATATGTGTTACAACATGACTTGGTGTTCCAGTCCCATCACCCCAACAGGCCCTGACTCATTCAATGCTCAAGACAGACCTGCAGCTCTGTAGCATTTGTTACACAGACAGAAGAGAGAAAACAAGACTGCAACTGTAGAAAGAAAGCAGTCTTATAAATATCATAACCAAACCAACAAAGAAAAAAAGACCATACAAAAAAAAAAAAAAAAATAGAGACCCCCACCACCAAAAAAAAAAAAAAAAAAAAAAATCCTCCCAAAAACTGACATACAAAACAGCGTTTTTATTTCTCTCTGCCACAAAAATTCTGTGTGGTGTCAGGGAATCAGCTGAACAAACCTCTGTCTTTCATAGTATCTCTTCTGGATGCCCAGTTTAAATGGGTCTGATTTGTAAGTCCTCTGCATTAACAGATGCAGAAAGAGACTACAGGAGCAGCGTTATGAACTCCTAAAATGGAATGCAACATCCTGAGTTACCTGAACAACCACACAATAGAACCCTGATGGATTTGTTTCCCCATCCATGAAGTGTAAATAACATCATCTTTCTTCTCACATAACTGTGATGTAAAGTAAACAAAATTTCGGACATGCTCCTATTATAAAGAAGCAAAATCTCAGGCAAAAATTCAGATTTCTCACTTCAAAGCGAGGTGTAACACTAAGCATGAGGACACAAATCTAAGGAGGAGAAGGAAAAAACAGCTGCTCATTAAGGGCATACACTACAGTCTATGTAACAGGTAAAATGAGGATTCCAGGGAGGGGAAAAAAACAGCACATGATCACATAATTAAAGACCTCAGCATAACACAGATGTTCTTCCACACCTGGAGGAACAATGTAGTCTCAGGCAGGCAGGAAGTATATCCCACATCACATATTTCAATCTCCCCTGAACTAAAGCCTGAGGTACAAAAATAATCCATACTTTTAGACAAATATCTAAATATACACACAAACAGAAAAAGCTAAATATTTATCATTCTTTGCAATTGCAATAACATTTATTAGGCATAAAAAATGCCAGTTAATGTCTCAAATTATTGTGTTCACCTATTTATCTTTCCCTCACTGCTGACAAGTGGAAAAATCTCCATGAAAATATCAACTAGAAGTATTTAGCTTTATGTATAAAACCTGATCAATGTAAAAAATTACTTTTGAAGTTACTTGCTATGAGTCATGCCTGAACTATTTTAAAACTGAAGTTCTCACAACCTTACATGATAAGAAAAGGGGTAACTAATTTGGTACAGCTGCTATTACTTCCCATAATGCCCAATGCATAGAAAACAACTAGAAATTACTGCATTCTATATGCTATTTCATGAGGGTTTTTTTTTTCAAGTATGTCCAGTCATGTTTTAACCTTATGCCAAATGCATTCTGACAGGAAACTTGTCCATCCCTATTGGATGTGTGTTCTTGGACACAGTTACATACTGCTCTCATCTCCCAGCAAAGGTATGAAAAAGCTGCATTTGACAACAAGTATGCATTTCTCAATACATTGTTACTGAAAACCAATTGGTGAATGTTAACAATCTTTTTGCTGGAAAAAAACCTCCACAACACTCTATTTAGAAGAATAAGGAATGCTACCAGTCTGTAATAGCATTATCTCCTCACAAGCTGTACATCTACTTGGGAGGCAACTTCTTCAAAGCATTCAATGCTATTGATTTAAAAATTTTCCTCTAGACTGGAACAAAGGCCAGCATAGAAAAGTGCTTCTTCTTGCTGGCATCAGTGAAGCCATCAATGCACTAGACAAGGTGCAAGTAGAAAAACCATAATGTATCCTAGGAAGGAACATTTAGGAAAAAACCAGTTTCCTTCCAGAAGCAACAGAAATTGTGTGTGACAGTCCATCAGAATTTTTTTATTTTTAATTACTTCTGTATACTTGATAGTTCTGGTAGAATGTTTTTCATAACAGAAGGCCTATGAATATGTCTGTGTTCTGCTACAAGGCACTTTTCATAATTTTCACTATTGTATTCCAGAGGAGGGAACACCTCTTATCCCCTAATCCCTACAAAAAGTCCATCACCTTATTGTACCTCAGTCTCCAATGATGGTGTTCTGGAATCACAACGGGACAAAGAACAAAAGCCTGCAACAAATTCACAAAAAGCTGATTCCATCTTGCAAGTTATGGTGAGAACAGAAACACACCATCACACCTTGTCAGAGTTAATCAGCAAGTTATAAAAGAAGGAAAATATATCCAAGAATTTTGAATAAATGCATTAGAACATTAATTAAAAGTTTATTAACAAATTAGAGGTGAATGAGGTGATTAAAGAAGTGGCTCAAAAAGGACAAATTCATTTTATGAATGCAAAAAGGAAACACCTTCAGCAAAGCAAGATGAATGTGAAAAAACAGTTATGGCTAAACTGCAAATAATGAAATTTTGTTAGTATTTTGACCACTATGCAACCTCTCTAAACCTCATAGTCGATTGGATTTTTAAAAGGTAATGACACAAAGACATTACTAATCCTCAACTATCTTCATGAAATACTAAAATAAGTGGACAATACAAGAGTGGTTGGGTTCTTTTTGCTTTTGTAACTACAATTTTAACCATCATTAAGATATTAAAACAAAGTTTAAAAAAATGTTTCAGAGAAGTAACAGAACTAAATCAGCATGAGTAAAGACAGAAGATGTATTCCAAAGCAACAAACTATCTTTGACCGTGCTTTTAAAATAGTTTCTAAAAATACAAAATGTTACAGTGAGAAAGAATGTCAGAAAAACTGAAAGAAAAACAAACAGGTTCACTAGAGTTTGGCTTCCTATGGTTTGTCTTTTGTCCAGTGATTCCTAACCTTTAACCCAGCTGCCCCCAGTCCCCCAGGCTAAATTGTTGTATTAGGAGAAAGTTCACTGGCCATAAGATTTGAGTAAATTATGATCTTGTTATGATCTTCCATAAGCAAACTGAGATCTTGTAATCTCACAGACAGTGCTAGGAGTCCCACAAGACCAGAGTTCACAGAAATTAACAGTTACATAGCAGGAAACAACCCTCTGCCCACAAAGATGGACTTGACTTCAAGGGCAATGTGTGATTTATGACTTTCCTTTGTGTCTGAAGCTCTTGCCAGCTGAATGTTTGGAGGAAGGGTTCACTATTGCCTTGGTTGCGTAAACTCCGAGCACCTCTGGCCCAAAGCCAACAATGCACTTAAGTATGTGCTTAACTGTTTTACTGGATCACAGTCAGTACATTCAGTAACACAGGAGAGCTCTGCATCCCAAGCAGTAAGCTGTTAAAACCCAAGGACAGCATTTACAAGGATGATTTGTCTGATAGATAAATGAAATATCCTCCAACTGCAGGAGATTACAACCCTAGCCATAGCAACATCAACGGTGGCACTACAATACACACTTTTTTGTACTCTTTGGAGACGCTGCAACAAGGCTTGTTGAGCTGGGCATTCAGGCTGCATGTTTGATTTTTTTGTCCTTATCCCCCTGGCACAAAACACACCTCTCCTAAAGGATAAGACAGCCTTAGGAAAGAAAACTTAGCATAGAACTACTACTACATTCTTAAGACTGCTTTGTCCACACAACTAGGGGTCTGGAGAAGCCAAGACTACTCCAAAAAATTTTAAGTTGACTACTGATATGAAGAACTGCAAATATGTAAGGTTGCAGAATCTTAAACCTCTGATGGAATTTTTATAGCTTGACTTGTATAATGAATTGCTATTATATGACCATTCATGAGAAAAGCATCTACAACTTGGAGAAGATTAGAAAAAAAAACCATGGAGTACTTTATTCCACAGCAGAAAATTTTCACTGGCTGTTTAGGAAACAGTGGATGTAAACGAAGTATTCCACATTTTCAGTATCATCAAATTCCTCAATGAGAAGTCCAATGCTCCAAAGCAAAGCTGCCCCATTTGTCAGTATTTCCCATACAGAGATCTCGCATGACAGATCATAGAGGTTTCATGGCAGCAAAATGGTCCATATTCAGTTCATGGGAAAAAAAGCATTAAAATCAAAAAGGAGAGCATAGCACTGGAAACTTATATCTTGCTCAAGAAAAAGAGTGCAAAATGAAGCAAATATAACAACCTCCTGATCTCTCATTACTTATTACTGCAGCCTAAAGTGTCTGAATGTTCTAAGACTTGTATCTCTCACAAAAACTTGCAAGTTCTCTACAGAAAGGGCATTCTAAACAAAGTAGGTTTGGCCAGAAGCCCTTTAAAAATAAAAAAGAAAACACAAAAACCCACCATGCTAAAACACTGAAACAAAGTTTTCAAACAAACAGTTCTTTGAAGAAAATTATTTGTAATTTCAGCCACAACAAAGGTTCTTCAAGAAGAAGGTTTTCCTTGTGTGTATACATCACAAAGAGATAAGAACCATCAACATGTTACTATACGCTTACCTTGGATACCTCTTCTTTTCCACTGTTCTCCTTAATGAATACTTTTTCCAGTTCAGGGCTTATTCCTTCTACATTACACGGCACACGTGAAGCAGTTGATTTTGGCACTGAAATGCTTGACAGTGGCATAGGGACAGATCTGGAAATACAAGCCTAGAAGGTAGACAGCAACATAATTTAAAGATGGAAAACCAAATAAAGGCAGAAGTCTGAGACCAAAACTAAAAGCATTACTAAGGAAGGTGTGTATTAATTTTACCATCTAGAAGATCATCTTTACTTGGTGAATTTAAATAAAAACAAATGCAGAAATCAAAAGCCAATAAAATCATCTCTGCTTAACTCAAAGAAAAACTATATAATCAAAGCACTCTATGACTTCACTTGGTAGTAAGTAGACAGGTGTAAGTCTGTGCGTCTGGAAAGTACAAAGGTTTACACTGCAGGGGTATGGGGAGTGCAAGGGGCCCTGATGCTGACTGGGATCCAAGAGGCATTTCATAACATTCCTGAAGCTTAATGACTCAACCAAAATATTCACTTAATATACTTTTACTCTCTTTTGGTTGGTTTTAGTGAATGCAAAATAAAACATTCATTCTGAACCTTTAATTTCATTAGCTTACACCTTTTCAGAGCTTTATGTCAAAGGCCTTGAGAGAAATCGTCTTGAGTTTAAGAAACAAGCATCTAAGGAAGTACAAATATGATTTTCAGAAAACCCTCTTGAGTGGAGCTTTGTTACCAACAGGAAACATTCCCAAGAGTGCACACATCTTGCACAGTCAATCTTAAAACCTTCACCTTGGCTACACTGACAGCCATGAACAGTCTCATATGTCAATCAACATGTTCTCCTCCTCACAGAATCACAGGATGTTTAAGATAAAATGTAAATTTTTTTGAGTTCTTATCAAGTGAATCTTGCACAACATGCAGCTCCCAAGGTGCAAGTCATTTGCCTGCAAGCATTCTCTGACTGCCAGAACACAGAGCCTGCAGAATGGCTTTATCAGAGAACATCTTCCTGAGAAACCAAAATGTCACATGAGCAATGACAAAGTGAGCTCCAAGCACTAAACAAAGTTTCTTCACAGCATATGTCCTAGGTGGGTTTCAATCCATGTCAAAGACTGCCTGCTATGTGACTACAATGGCACAGGTACTTGCAACAGCTTACTTTGAGATGTAAAGTAAAATCCATTTTTATGCCAAATGTAGCAGGATCCTTTGTTATAAAGGCTAACAGGTTCAGGAAGAGCATCAAATTCCAAGAGTCTTCATGCATTAGGATTTGACCACAAGATTTTATCCCCATAGAAGGTATGTAAGGAATAAGCCCTCACAGCTCAACCAGCTACTGTAACTAGCTGCTATAGAACACCAGGTAGTTATAAAGGTACTCAGGTAATACCATTATAAAGCCAAAATTTCAAATGTTCAAAGAGTGGCCTCCACTTTGAGGAGTCCAAGTTAAGGATCTACTATAGGTAAAATTTAATCAAGACTCAAATATCTGCACTCTCAAATAAGCCATGGTTAAATGCTTTCTACAAGTGCCTTAAGATTTATGAAGATATTGGCTGAACCTCACCTGAGCTTTAGAACTTCAATGGGGTTTCAATTTTGCTGACAGGTTGTAGTGACTAGATCATGACTTCTTTGGGGTATCCTCCACTGCACCTTGCTTTGGTACTTTCTTTTTCTTTTCTTTTTTTTTTTTTTTAACTAGCCCAGATGGAATTAGGTTGCAAAACTGATAAGTAAATACTTTCAGAGGAGCTCTGAAAGTTTACCACAAAAAATTAGTCTTGGAGGCAAGTATGCATCCCTGGAAGCACAGCCTTATCTGGCCATGCCCATAACTTTTACAGCATTGTAATATATTTCAGTTGCTATCCTGGTGCAACCCTTCTTTTATTATATGACGACCATCAGATAAACTCCAGTGAAGGCACAGCAGTATCAGACTGTTAGGCATTTGATGTACCACACAAGAGAACAAACAAGACAGATGGGAAGGCTCAGCAGGCTATTCAGCCAACCCTGATAAGGTGGGAGGCTGTTAATATAAGGAGCTGCCCACTTACCTGAGTCTGACTGATTGCTATATGGTTGCCATGGAGAGGTGAGTGACGTTCCTTGTCTTTGCTGTGACGACTGCTCTGCTTACTGCGCTGCAGCTGCTGCCTCAGTTTGGCAATCTGCTGGAGAGAAGTTCAGGCGACGTGAGAATGAGTTATCGAATGGGTAACTGCTCAAATCTTCACATATGAAGTGAATCACGGACATTTTAATCCTCTTTGGAGGATTTTACAGGCATATAGGATTGCCTTTCCTTGAAGTATGAGCATTAAAGCTTCTTTCTGCTTATCAGATACTTACTCCAAAGTATCTGCCCTATTCACCAGCTTGAATATGACAACAGGCTTAGTTTATTTTTTGTATTTCCTCATTTACACACAAGCACTGTAATATCTGATGCAAATATAAGTAGTCAGAATGACAATTTGTAGCATCTTCTAATCTGTAACTGGTTTAAACTGGGAACATTGAAGCCTACCATTTAATTTGTTTGATCTTAAACCAAAACAAAGTTTTTTCGTGACAATTCATCATAAATTAGCCTTCACAAACAACTGGCACTCGGAATGCACTGTTAATCACAGAGAACTTACTAATACATCTAAGAGCACTTCCCTGCAGGCAATATTACAATAGCTTCCTTCAGGCAGATGGAATTATCTTTCCTGCTGTCTGCTGCAAAGATGTCTAATCAAAAGTTACATTTTAAATGTCAAATGCAACTAAAGCCATTATCCATTTGACCTGTTCCTTAACAAGAAACCAAATAGGGATTCCTCTACTTTTTTATTCCTCCTGGGAAACTTCTACATGAAAGAGAGTACTTACCTCTATAAACATTGTCTCAGAAGTTTAGACTGTGTGCAAATTCACACAACAGGTACAGACACTTCCTTAAAACTGGATGATTTGTTCCCTTAGGCTCAAATCCCACTGTTCCTCATGCTCAGCACACTGAAATATAAGGCCATGCATGGCCTCATTTCATTTTTAACTCAGCTAGAGATACAATTTTTAAAAACCTGAAGGGCAAGTGAGGAGAATGAATGCACATGGAATTCATACATCAGCTGGAAACTAACCTCTCTGAGTGACAACTCACAAGTACATGCACTCTGTGGTTATTTCCATGTAGTTAAATATATCACTGGTACTCTTGCAAAGCAACTCCATGTCAGAGAATCACTTCACATCACTCTTCACAGTGTCAGAGATGACAGTGCTTGGTGAAGAGGTTTGGATGGAGCTCTGCTGCAGGCTGTGAACTCTTCTTTGTGCTGTCTCTGGTAGCACTCATAGAAGAACAATCTATCTTTAAGGCTTCATATCAAGTTTTGCCACAGCTCATTACCCATATTTAGAGAACTGCTACTCAGAAATGGCTGAATACTTTGATCTCTAAACAACAGACAAACAGTTCAAGAGTTCCAAAAGGGTCTGTGTGTTGAATATATCCAGAAAAACAGAGCCCTAATACAACTACATTACTTACACAGATGAGCTACATTTAGAGAACTGAGACACTAAACTCTTGATGAAAGGTGCAACTCGAGCACCATGTTGCAAGAAACTTTGAAGTCTGAAGAGGTATTTCATCTCCAAAAAAAAAAGAAATCCATTCGTCCAGAAATTTCCCCTTCTCCTTGTAGGAGTAATAGCAGTTAGGAAATCTAACTCCATAGATGAATAAAACATGCAAGTAACTACTCTGGTAAATATACACACATTACAAATATTTGTGTCTTACATCAGAATGTTGAAGAATGGGGAGAACTGGGAAATAATCTTCATCTTCCCCTTTAAAAACAGGAGAGGAGAAAAATGATGCCCAACTCAGAAGACAGCTGTGGACAGAGATGGCTGGCTACAAGAATAATCAGAAAGCAAGAAGAGTGCTGTATATAAATCTATCATTTCCACTGCCTCTCCTTGATTCTGTGCACTTCCTCCTAAGTCAAAAAGTTACATACACTATTTTGTTTAATCTAAATGAAATACAGTTTCTGAGCTTTCTTCCAGAGCACACTATGAAAAGAAAATATCTACACAATACCACCTCAGAGATCTGACTGACTGATTTCTGTTACAAATAAGCTTGCAAATCTTTGACAACATAGCCTCTCACTGTAAAATTTGGATAGTGAAAACTCTAAATGGGAGAGTGTTGATAGGCTGGTATGTCTCTAGGCTAGCCAGAAACCTTGAAGCTCTGATGTTGTGAAAGGAATCAATGGATCCCTGGAATTTAAGGCTCTCTCAGCCACCTCAAGAGTATGTGTATTTTGGCAGTCAGTAGGTTCTTGACACTAACAAAGAAAAGAGTGCTGGGGTCACTGAGGAGAAACAGAAGATGGGAAATTGTTGATTTGACTCTGTATCTGATACAATCTCTTAAGCCAAACAAGCAATGCAGTGTAGAAACAGATGTGCCTTCTTAGATCATATGTCCTTAGCCCTGAACTTGCAGGACCCTAACTGTCCATGATAAGGTAGTTACTGTTGGACAAGAAAACAAGAAAGTAACAATGGGCATATAAAAAGGAATCTGCCATTTCCTGTTTATCCTGCAGACCTGGGAGACAGAGGCTTGCTGGCACAGACAACCACAAGCTGGCAGTGTCAAGGAGTACACCAAATCTGCTGAACTGAACGATGCTCCATCTCTTCACCAAGGGGGGTCCACAGTGATTCTACCACTTGCTAATCCTGAAATTGCAATAGCTTTTTTTCTTCTACAAGATTATCTTTTAGTTACCAATTATTTTCTATTTCAAGCTGAAATAAAGCCACTGCTACTAACAGAAATAGACAGCTGTGCTAGCTTCCTCCAAGTTTATCTACACCTTCTTCTCAGGCAGCAGAGAAGCACCATCAGAGCACCAAACATAAGCAAAATTATCTACAGCATATTCTTGCAAAACAAATATAATTCATAAAGAAAAGAGTCTGAAACATATGCCTTGATGGCACCTGTTTTACCAGTTATCTCAGAGAAGCAGCAGATCTCATCTCCTGGGCACTCAACTGATGCAGCAAATATGAGCTAGGGAGTCTGCTGTGTAAAGAAAATGGTGCCAAGTGAGTGGTATCAGGAAAACTGGCATTTGAAGATCCAGTATTAGACCAGATCTGTGTGAAGAAAATAGCGACAAGGAAGTGGCAGGAAAGGAACCATGTGCTACACTGGGCGAACCAAAGGGCAGTAAGAAAACACTCCATTTTCACCAAGCAGCTGAGAACAGAAAGGGTTTGGGACACCACTTCCCCCACATGCCCAAGTACTGAGCATGAGTGTGAGTGGGATATACACAGTCATATGAAGGAACATGTGCAAATCATCATGAAAAGATCTAATCTGTATCCTAAAGCACCCACTTGTTCGAGATATTTAAGCCTTGGCCTTGCACATATGTGCACTTAGATCCGTAACATGTGAATTATTTTTGTACACCAACTCAAATCTCTCCCTGCCTACCTAACTTGAAGAGGGCATAACACTATCATTAGAAAATACAGCTATTTTCTTAGAGGATATAGCTGAAAGTAAAACATATCTTTAAAAAAAAAAAATCAGGAATTCATCAAGGAGTAAACTCAATTTGAACACTACTTGCAATGTTCAAATGCCATTTGTTATCTAAAACTGTCTTGCCACATTTCAATGTGTAAACATATATGGTAGTAAATTAAAAAAAAAAATATTTTCATTCACAATTGGCAAGTACTCTCATGTGACTGCATGGAGGGGAAAAACACAGCACAGACCTGTGCACATTTCAACAAAAATTAAGAAAATTTTAGACTTTGCTCTTCCAAATGAATGTTCTCTGCAACACTGCTGATGCAGTGGAAAGACTCTTTTCTTCACCTATTTTAAAGTAATTTATAAAAACTCCCACCAACAAAAAAACACTGAGAAAACACAAAGGGCAGTGTATCAGAAACCTACACAAAGTCATTCAGGGCACAAAGTTTCAGTTTGGTCTTCATGGTTTACTGTCAGCCAAAGGTAAGATGACCATCCAGGATTATTGAACAAACAAATCAGGAAAACCCCCTGATATCTTTCTTGCTTGCTAAGTATTTCTATAGCTTGGAGCTGTATACGAACGTGAATTTTGTCTATGCCACTTGTGACATGCATACAGTCTAGCATACAGTCTAATATAACTAATGGCACAAAATTGAGAAACAACCAAATTAGGTCAGTTCTTTACAGCACTGGGATAATATTTAGATTATTTAATTGTAATGCAGACTAATATAAAGGAACCTGACATCCCACCATACCTCTCAAATGCTCACTAATATTTACCAGTCAATAGGGTGTATTTCTACAGCTCAGCTACATAACATGGTAACTTCCCAAAGCTGATCCAGCCACAAACTCCTTGTTAATGAGTGAGCTCCATCTCATTCATTAAATGTTTGTTAATAAACTAGTTAACCAGTAGGTCAAAGAGCAAAACAAGCATTAGAAATTCCCCCTAAACCTTTGAATACAATCTTTCAATTGCTATATGAAAGCACATTAGGCATGCAAGCTCTCATATTCAATTCTCTTTTATTCCTAAGTCCTTTCAAGTCCTTTTCAAGTACTCTGTTAGAGGAAAAGGGACCTTCCAATGGGGGGCTGCTGCTGTCTGTGTAACAGATACAACACAGAGAGCTGCTTAAGGGAAGTGAAAAATCAGCTGTCTGAAATATGTCCTTAAAAATCTATACAAAGCGAAAACTACTAGTTTTAAATAAAGGGTTTTTCCCAGTTCTGGGTAAATTCCAGTTCAGGGTAAGCTGTAACTAAAACTGTCCCTGAAAAACGTCAAGAGAATTTCAAATTAGTTATTCAGGTTGAAAAGCGAAAAAAATACGAGTGTCCAGTATAAAGACTGACAGCAATCTTTATGTCCCAGTCAAGACATGTATCTATTGAAATAATGTTAAAGTAGTGTGTCATCATCTTAGACAAGTTAAGCTTAAGACTTAAAATCAAGAAGTAGAGGCCTTCAGAATAAATCAATTCTTTACAAGTAGATTTCATTATGAAATTATTAAAGGAAAGCTTATATTGAGAGGTAAGGACTTCTAAATTTCTAACAGACTCACAACAAGAAAGCAAATATATATCTATTTTAGTGCTAGACAGACTTAATCCTGACACACAGTTTTTCAATTAAGGGCAAAGTAAGTTTCACTAGCCAAACTGAAATCGTATTTGTAAGTGGTAATTCTGAATTAATTTGCTTGCTTGGGATGTCAAACCGATACACTTGCTTTTTGTTTTTAGGATGTAGCACTTTTAAAAAGAGCTACCAGTTGCATTAAATAAATTTATTTAATTTTAATAGTACTCAAATTAACCAAGGAAAAAACTATTTTTTTAACTTAAACAGTCTTATTTTATCAAAACCAGTAACTATCATACTAGTGTTTAGCTAGTTTACACTACCAACATATTTTAAAAAATGCTAGAAATCATTGCATTACTTTCTGAAGCAAGAAAACATGAATACAAATTGCTAAAACAAGACATAGAAACTGCCATCAGCTATCTACTTGCTTACTGTCAAATACTGCAGAAAACAATTCAAAATTCTGAGCAGAACAATGTTACCTACACTACACATAAGAAATGCAGTTACCCAGGAGAAGGTGATATTTTTATTTCCATTACTTATGCTCTTGCTTTCAGTTGCCCATAGCTTTCTCAAATGTCTACCATGCAACATTCTGCTCTATATCTCCTTCCCATCAGAGACTTCAGTAAAAGTGTTAGGGCTGTTTAAGAATGTGATTTAAAATGAAAGAGAGGGTGGAAGAGATTTTACCATTTTATGTGCCAAGGCACATTACTTTAAGCTTTTTACCTGCATGGTTCTGTTTTCCACTGTTTTGGATGAAAAAGCCAAACATTTGCCTGAGACTCCTTTATGCTGTGAATGTGCTCCTCTAGTCCTTTGGAAGAATCTTTACATTAGGTGAAGCTTTGGCAAAAAATTCAGTTTGGACATGTTCAAGAAAGATATCTGGAACTGGCAGCTGCACTTGTTAACAATTCTGTCTCTTGTGGGCTTTACAGTCTGAATAGAACCACCCCAGGGAATTTCTCCTTCCAGGAACTACAGATTAATGTGGCATAAAGAAACTGAGTGTATAGATACTGCTGGTATTGAACAAACACTTAACACCCACCACACAGACTGACACTGAGGGAAAGGAAAAAGAAGAAGCCAAACAATGGATAGCCAGAACTAACAAGGAGGTGGAAGTTAACAGAGTAAGAGCTCAAATAGGGTAGCTGAATAGTGCCTGGATGATGCAGGAAGTATGACATGGGTTATGAACCCAAGGAACTAGAAAAGGTAAGAAAACTGGCCTGAGTAGTTGGAGAAAGGAAAACAGAGGAAGGGGAAGAACTGTATGCTGAAGAAGACAAGGGTAGTTTTGTGGTGAACAGCCATTACAAAGTTTGGATAGGAACAACTCTCTTCCACAGAACTATATTTTGTCTATTAAGGCATTCTAGCAAAAAAAAAAAAAAAAAAAAAAAAGGAACTGTGAAACACACTGGCCACACACTTCTTATCTTTCTCTTTCTCTTGTGGTCAGTACAGCAAGAGGGTGGCAACCCAGCACAATGGCTCACAGTTATCAAATGGCAGAGACTTGCTTACATGCTGAAGGGTTTACTATCACTGACAGCCACAGGCCTGTGGTGAAGAAGAGCTGCTTGTTGCACAACTTGATAGGAAACTGCCAGAGTATGAAGGATAGTCTCTCAGTAAAAGCAAGGAAACATTATCCTAGAGAAACAGATGCTACTCCCGTCTGTATTACAATTTCTTTGTGCTGGTAGGTAAGGTTTAAGCCAAAACTTTTCAGACACAAAACTCCTTCCGCACTTATTTCTGGTCACTTTATCTGTGATTCCAAATGCTTCCTCACAGCTGCAGATGAAGTCATTCAGGCAATTGAAGGCCCATGTGTCAATGCATCAAGGTTTCATGAGATGTATTCGGTGAAATGGGAACAGAAAACCCTCTTTTGATCAACCTGTCTTTGGCCCAGGACCTCACTTTCAAAAAAGAGGTTATTACCACCAATGGATTGCAAGATTATTCCTTATTTGTCAAATGTGATTTTAAAATTTGAGTAATTAAACTTGCATCACTCCTTCTGACAATTATTCTATCAACGGCTGTCCAGAAGAAGAATGTATATTGCCTTTTAACTTCTTCTCCTTAGATAACCTATACATTCCTTCTCATTTTTGAATGCCCTATTCAACAGGGAGTCAGGAAAGAGAATGCAAGAAGCCCAGAGTATGAGGGAAAAGTTTCACCTCATGGGAACATGCTGCAAGATTCATTTTTCTAAAAGAAAAGTGCAGTTCTTGAAGAGAGCATACATTCCTCCTGACAGGGGCATGAGGCTGAATGTAGCCCCTTATTAAGTTCTGGACAGATTTAGTTACTCAAACTCTGGACAAAATGGAGGTTACTGGGACAAAAACTGAGATACTGTCATTTCAGCTGAGCTGGAGACCATTTTACTGTATCGACTTGCTCATTATGCAAATCCACTTTCTGTAGGTTCTTTCTAGTTGCAATTATAGTCTACAGCAAAATATTTATGATTAAAGAGCATTTCAAGTACTTATACCATTACTGTATCAATACTTTTTTCTGCAAGTGGTGTCCTCTCCATCTCCAGCCTAAAATCTGAACAAAATTTCTGACCAAGGATATGTGAACATATCACCTGACACTTTGCCTCTTCCAAGAGAGCAGTGTTAAAGGTCAGAAAACTAACATAACACTGAACAGAAAGCAACAAGAAGCTGGCTCCTCACTTTGGCCACTCTTTCACAACCAATACTTCACAGTATGCAGGGAGGAAGTCCAACAAGCAAAAAATAACAATCACTCTGCAAACAACTCTCAGACCGGGGGTAAACCTGTTTCAAAAGCAAAAGAGGAGAGGGAAAGGGTGCAGCTTCCTGGACTCCAGATAGGGTTTAAAAAATGTCTTTGGCTTATCAAAACTTGAAGGGCTCCACTGTGCAAAACTTCTCACCTCTTTCAGCTGATCAGCACTTCCCCACGATGCCGAGCGCTGATGTGATCTCTTTTCTGCTCCCTCTTCAGCCCAACAGCTGGGTGTCTACAAGGGAAAAAAAAGAAGAAAATATGTTGTACTGAGTTCTCCAGGTGAGAAAAACCTCTGGCACACATTACTGCTTTACTCTTTAGGCAGTGTCAGAGTTATGTGAATAAATTTTAGAATCTGATAGGCAGCACTAATAATCTCAATAAATAAAAAGCAACACAGAAAACAAAGTTTCTCATTTACAAAGGATGAGAACAGTGCACATTACTGAAGAAGGAATCAAAACCTTACCTAGCTGCTCCCACTATGCTTTGGCATCCATGTCTACATTTCACTTAGCACAGTTTAAAAAACCACACCATTAAAAAAAACTGTAGAACAAACTCAAGTCTGTCTTCCTCAACCACTGGACCACAAAACCAATCCCTTCTCCTAACTCTAACTTGATAGGAGTTTTATACACCATTTATTATTTTTGGCACCAACTTACATGAGCAGCACAGTGACAAGCAGGCCTTTTCCAACCATATCTCAAAGCCTGTAAGTCTAGTGACCGTCCTTAGATGTAGGAGTTAAAATTAAACCCCAAAGACTGAGAAGCATCAGAAAGCCCAAACTCTCAACCACTATGCTTATTTGCTACAAGGCTATCATGAAAATTGAGGTTATCCACCAGAATTCCTGAACAAAAGAGTCACAGGAACAATGAAAACATGTAAAATTCAGGAAGAGTTTGACATATGAACTATATAATCTCAGTGCTATAGGCACATAAATATAAATCTGCTTATGTTGGGATTTTTTTCCCCCAACAACTCCTACTAGTATTAGCTGACTCTTCCCCAGTAAGCACACAAGAAATAAAACTGTACCACTGAAAATAACAATTTGTCCATAGGGTTTTTAAGGGAGGGGACCACTGCTGACACTTCTTCTAGGGAGACAAAACCCCAGCCCACAAGACAAATAGGATCTGGGATCCACACGCCTGTGGGACTTGTTCTCATGCATGGAAACCCTGCTCCTCCACAGCTTTCCTTACTCTTGCTTCCCATCTAGGATCTAGAAGCTTTTGCAGTACCCACATGGATCCCTGAGACTGTCTGGCCCAGGCAGGAGGCTGGGCACCACTCTGGAGAACACCATCAAACAACCCCTAGAGCTCCTCAGTGCCCTGCAAGGGGGCTGGGAACAGCCCCCAGGGCCAGGCCACCCCAGGCCAGCCACGGCATCAAGCTCAGAACTGTAACTTCAGAGCATGGCCTGCACCTTCATAACCACCACACTGCCATGGGATTATACAGGCTACAGCCCAGCACCCACCTCATCTGTGCTAATATTGCATCTGCTCAGTCTCTGTGTGCACAGGCCTACATAACCCTCCTGTGTTTTCTGCCACCCCTGCACTTTCCGCAGTTTTGGTGGGGCTTTTTCTCTGTTATTTTTACACCACCAGTAATACTTCAACCAAAGGCCCAGCAAGCTGTGTGGGTGACTAGAAAGCCAAATGGAAAAAGTCAGTCTTGAAGTTTTTATTCCATGCTCCCAGAAAATAAAAAATAAGTCCCTATATGAAAAGTTATGAGTTCTGTGTACTGACTATATGACTGTTGGGCATGGGGAAGAAATCAGAAGATAATGTGGTTACGAAAAAAAAAAAAAAATCAAGTGTGAAAAGTTAAAACAGCTACTTAAAACTACGTGAAAGACAAGGCAGTCCCTCAGCCAGGCAGCAGTTAACTCTCCTGACCCTAAGCAGAGCCTCTGCCACATGCATGTGCTACCTGTGCTGTGTGCATCTGCTTGCTCTGCATTTTAACAGAGCCACCTTCTAAATAATTACTTGGTTTTGCAAATTCATCTCCCTGAAATTTGTGTGGAAGACATTCTGTTGGCTTTAAATGTTTTTTTTTTAATAAAAAACATTGAAGTAGCTTGCAGATTCCTCCTGAACTAGTGAAAATGCGGAACATTTTTTACTTTTTTAAAATCACAGGCTTTCACAATCTGTTACAACTTGCAATTTAAATTGCTCTTACAATATTTTACTATATCCCAAATACAGCTGGAACCCTACCCTCACACAACACCAGCAATAAAATGGAATTCTGAGAAAATTTATCTTCTAAAATTTATCTTCTAAAAAGTGTTTTCTGAATACAGCACTGGTCCACCATTTGGGGAACACCAGGATGAGGCAGAACCAGGCAGCTTGGGGGCTTAAATACCTACCTGTAGTGCAGAAGGATGTACCAGGGATCACTATAAGCTCATATCCTTTCAACTACAGCTTGAAAAACCGAAAAGATATCAAGAATCTAAAAAGCCAAACTGACTTTCTCAATAAAGAGAAGTAAACTGTTAAAAAACAAAACAAACCCCAACACACGAGCCCAACTGTATTTTTAATAAACACAGACATTGATTCAGATAGCAAGGACAAAACACAAACTAAGATCAACCCCTGAAGACCTTCATCAACAACACCACTGACTGCTAGGAGAGAGAGGTGGGAATCCTTATAGCACAGAGGATCTACTCAGAAATCAAAAATAAAAATCAGAAAATATCTATTCATGTAATACTAAATTTTGTACTTGTTCAAGAATGCTTTGACATTCTCTTCCAATCAAATAGCATCTCCTTTGAGACAAGGACTACATGGATGCTTTCAGCCCCAGGTAAACTGAGTCACGACACAACCTGCAAAGCAGATATACACAGTATATACACAGGGGGCAGACTATTTGTGATCCCCAGTTCTACCTGCAGTATTAGATCACAAACATTGTATGATGTCCCTAGCACAGTACTAAAGTCAGACAGTGTTACATTTATGTGCTATTTAGAGGCAAATTTAAAAAAGAAAAAGCTTTACAAAAATAATACATAAGCAGTTACTAGAATATTATTGCAAGATAGTCTTCTTCAAACCCCGGAAATTGCTGCTTGCAATATGTTGGAATCCACATTATATGAAGAATAATTTTGAGTTTGTAACAACAAATCTTTGTATTCAAGCAAAAGCTTTAAAAAAACAAACAGAAGCACCCCAGACTTGTTGTATTCAAACAGAAATTCTGATTTTCTAAGTTTAGCTTATGTATGAACACCTCATATCTCACTTAAATGCTGCCATTTAGATCACAAATAAGATGGGGGTGTGTAGCACCCACAATCTGTCACATTTCATGGAAGTTGTTTTCTCATCTTATTTACAACTTCCACAAAACAGGCTTATCAACAAAAGCCTTCACTTGAAGCTGCCAGTGTACTTATGAAGTGTTAAATATATGAAAAAAAAATTAAATCCAGAATGTAATTCAGAATTGTATTAGAAGAAAAATTTCTGAATCACAAACAAAACCACAGCTGCTGTACTTCAAGTCAGAGGGAGAGCAAGAGTACCTCTCATAGCAAGAGATGTCAGGCACTATCTCTGAAACTGGTAACATTTCAGAGCACCACAGAAGTGATGTGGTGAACTTCATGAAGAAGGATTAGTCCTGCAAGGCCACACTAAGAAACTAAGACTTTAGGGGGAGATCCTTGAAAACACTAGATAATGCATGCTGTACCTACAAGACATGGATCCCTTGTTTATAAGATATTAAGGTTCGTGGTCCATTTCAGCTGACACGTGGGATAAGACATGCTCAGAGTGCCACGTCTGTTTGCTCTCTTCAGTCTTCATGTAAATCACAATTACCACAGTTCTAACTCACCCAGCTTTGTGGAGATCAGCACTTCTTCCAACACATTTGGTAACCATGCCTTGCTTTTCCACCCATGCCAGGGACATACACCTACATTCTTTCCACTTAGATCAGAATGACTGCATAACATACCAACCTACCTAAACCTAAAATATGACTGTATAACCTTAAGTATCTCATATTTATTGCCATCCCTTCACTCCAATTACTACATCCAACCCGCATTCTGGAATATCTACATAAGTCTATGCTTTACAGGGAAAGCAACATGTTTCTGAAGAACTTTCACATTCAAAAGAAACCCAATGGCAGCACTAGAAAATAAAAACTGATGGGTTTTCAGGTATTTCTAAAGCATTCAAAGGTCATCTAGAAACTTTACGAAGAGAAATTGCCTAAGAAGTTAGAAGTCAATTTGACTATAGATGATGACTCTTAAACATCAGACAGGTTAAGTTAGAATGACAAATCCACAGCTCTACAACGTATCTTATTCCCTGTCCTTTCCGATGTAAAATATCCCACAAAATCAATTACAACTAATACACCAGTAAAAAAGCTTCATGGAACTGAGCCTCTTTGTTCACGTCTGTTAATATTACAGAAAAAAAAAAAATCTACCCATAAGAAAAAAAAGTGTCTAATGACAGCTAGCTATACTAAAGCCTTGACCGACCTTGACCACATTTAAGCCTAGAAACTCTGCACTATTCTCTAAGTTAAAGAGAAATAAAAATTCTGAAAGGCATTTTGGAAACTTTCTTCAGTTTCATTTGTTCCATACCTAATTGCCATACACAATGAGAAAAACTGGATTCCAATACTGCTGGATATGCCTAAGTCATCAACTGGAAATCACTGGATAATAAAATGCCACTGGGCCATTTGTTCATTTCTTTGTATTATTTAGATTGAGAAAGACTCCACGACAAACTTTAACCAACAATACTTTTGTTATGACATCAACATCACGTTTCTTTTTAATCTCTCTTCTTTAATTTTATAAGTGTCGTTTAAATTACTTAGCTACTGCCAAATAATTATATTTATCCACTCTGACAATTATCCAAATGTTTCTGAAGACTCCAAGGTTAGACACAGCCATTTCAATATTAAGTTGTTCTTTACACTGTAAAGGGGGAAATACTTAAATGATAAAGCATAAAGAAGTGGTGTTCAAAATTGTTCCATCAGTGCTCCCAGAAGAGACAGAAAAAATGGGGAATGAAATTATACTGAGTTTTAAATGGCCTTAATGAAAAGTTCAGATTTTACAAAAGGAGAAGAAAGTACAATGGAGGAACTCGGGAAGGGGATCACAAAGTGCATCAACACAAGTAACTTCTTATGGTAGGAAGTTTACCTGCATTTCTACTACTAAATAAAATTGCATAACTCTGGTTGTCCAAAATGTGCTTCTCCTTAAAGATCAGCTAGTTGCATGCATATGCACATATACACACACAAACGTACATACAGAATTCTGAAAAATACTGAATTGTACAAATACCACAATGCAGTGTTACGGTGCATTTCTCCAAAAGCAAACAACCTTCATTTCTCTTCTGTATTTTCAGTCAAAACACTTGGGGTAAGTGAGACGGACACAGAAATATGAACTGTAGTTCCTATTCTATAAGATACGACAAACTAGACCAAGCAAAATTTTGTTCCCTCCCTTATATTATTATGAAGAAACATTTTATTAATGAGTATCGTACAAGTTGAAAGACTTTAAGTGGAAACAAGGACTTGGAATAAAGCTCATTAAAGGTTCATCTGATCACCATGAAGACCAGAAACACTTTTTTTAAAAACAAGAATTCTAAGAAACTTGGAACAGCCATAATCGCCACCTTAACAAAGCTACACAAAATTTGGATTTTAGGTTAACATTTAATTAGGAACAAAATACACCTTTGAAAGAGAAATAATTATTCCACCTACAATGTAAGTTATACTGGCAGCATTGTTCTTGAATTTAGAAGTTAAACAAGAGATAATTTATTCTCCAATGAAACATGCTCATACAGAAAAATGGTTTCTTGATTTTCATTAACTTCTTTTTATTTAACTTAATTTGCTATGCATGCACCCTATCAACGACTTGGAACTCATCCTTAGTTCTTGAAATTAGATATACTTCAAACTACACAGAGCTCAAACAACAAAAATCCAGACACACACCAAAACATAAGACAGTGTTTTATGATCATCTTCAAGCCTCCCTAGTAAGCATTTTATCTTGGGGGGTGGGGGGGAACAAAAGCGAAAAACCCCCCAAAACCAAAAAAATCCAACCAAACAAAAAGACCCCCCACCAAACAAAAAAAGCCCTCCAACTGGAAATCACTGTGCGTATCAATATGCTTGTTCCATTTTACATATTCATAGTCCCAAGTAGTGACTCAACTTAAGCACTGATAAATGCTTGAGTCTGGCACAATTTGAATAAAAAGACAGGTAACACAATCCCATGCTGGAAGACATCCACAAATGCAAACCTTGAGATCTCCCTGCTCCTACCCCTTTGAAATAATACTTCATTTTGTAATGACAACAGTATGCTTTTCCTCTCTTTTATACTTATGCTGAAAAGGTAAAATTTCATTTTTAGTTTCTGAATGAGGCAAAGGGAGGCAGCCAAATGTTCACATAACCTGAACACTTACTTGAGCTCGCTAGGAAAGCAATTTTACTGCCAAATACTTGGAGCTGAAATATTTATAGAACAGTTTATTTATTTTTTCTGTAACTAGTGAAAATGTTTGTTTGTGAATGTTTAAATATTCTAAATTTTCTATTCATATGAGTATTTGTAAAGATTGATACGGATATGCATTTTAAGAAAGGGGTTGAGAAATACAGTAACTACAAAGCTTTCAAAACTGAAAGACCTTAAAGTCATAGTATTGTGAAAGTAAGGCATCTTGAAAATAAATCCAGGATTAAGGGCTTTTTAAGTAGATCTTTTTGACAGTAAATATGACTGCTGTTTTTTGGCTAAAATTGACTGTCTCATTTCAAAATAAGCAGGACATGAAGACAGCCTTTTACAAAGGGTCCTCATTTACAGTTTCTAAAAATTTTCTTGGAACATTTTAATCATCAGTTTCTCAAATTCATTAAGTAATATTTCTGAACATACAGACACACTATTTTCTTTTCTAAGCATTCTGTGCTTATCTTTGCCCCATCAAAGGGCTTCCTGTGCTGCATAACACCGTATTTTAGAGATGAAGAAACTTCTATATACATTCTAACTTGTCCTGAGAAACTCAGTATTACACAAAAGATTAGAATCATAGAACCTATTTCAAGACCTGTGATAACTATGGATCAGAATCGTGGCACAAGAGATAAACAACTGATTTAACAACCAAATCTACATGGCCTGTTAGACTGAAACTGTAACTAAAGAGAGCTGGTTTCTTCTAGTTTCCAATTTAGTTTGGACGAGGACCTCAGATAGCTTATTCCAAACCTCAAAAGCACTGCTGGAAAAAAGAATGCAGCTCCTTTGATAATAATTGGGGAGGGGTGGTTAGAATTATGTCTTTTTAATCTGTTTGACAGTGATCATCTTTGCAGGCAACAAGCTCCAGCGCAAGGAGGAAGCAGGCAAGAAAGAACATTCACCTTTCTAGGCAAAGAGCACTGGAGCAGTAGAATGCCCCAGCAACCTACCTGCCAGAGGGTCCTACTAAGGACAGAGCCCTGAAGAGAATTCAAGGCTATCACAAGACTATCAGGAATGAATAACCTCAGTGTCCTTCCCTCAGCCCCACACACACAAACACACAGTTTTTGAGACTGACAGATTTATTACCATGATTTAGTAAAATCTTTTAGTTTGTCAGCCATTGATATGTGGACGCTTTTTCTTAAATAATACTCAGCACAATTTTGCATATAGCAGCTTCAAAATAAACCAGATACAAGGCTAAGATTGATATCTGCTTATTTAGCTCAACAGATCTTCCCACACTGAGAAAATTATTTTTAACAACTGTTTTCTAAAAGCATAAAAATATTATTGTCGTATACCATGTTACTGCATTAGCAAAGATTAAAAAAAGACTACTGTAACTTATTTTAGGATTTCATATTTCTAATAAAATTAAGTGAATCCACATTTCTTCAGAATTGAGCAGACATCAATTATATGAAACATCTCTGTTGTCTTGTTTTACTGCTTTTACCTGAGTAGATTTATCTTTCATACATGAAGGGTAGTGTACATGGGGATCACGTGGCCACTGTCCTGTGAGGTAAGGTCCTGTTATTGTGTCCAAAGAAGAAGTTCGCCTTATGGTACCAGAAGTTCTGATTTGCTGGGATTTTGGCCTGTCCACTGTAGAAAACCAGAACAAAATCAACAAAAAAGTCAGGCTAAATTTGATGTGAAATGTTAAAAGCTAGCTATGACACACAATGGCAAGAATACATCAGAAACCTTTGTCTAAATGCCAAGCTGAAAAGAATGCCATCACATCAAAGCAAATACAACAGACAAAAGAAAAACAAATAGAAAAGGGAAAATGTAAAAGTTACAAAAACCCCAATCCTTAAGGCGTTCATATCCACAAAGAACTGGGCTACTTATGCTATGTATTTTCATCAACAAAAAACACCAAGCAAATTTAAATACAGTTATGATGCAACTCAGAAAAGCCAGACATGCAGAAATAGAAAATATAGCACAGCACTTTTTAAGTCAGCTTGCTTAGCTTTCTAAATACTAAAATGCAAATCATGAGAAAAATCGTGGTTGTTAAGAGGATGCATATCCAATTTACACTCTTTTCCATATTATTTCATGATTTAAATCAATTCCATACT
The DNA here is from genome assembly GCF_036417665.1 of Passer domesticus. Classification (NCBI taxonomy): domain Eukaryota; kingdom Metazoa; phylum Chordata; class Aves; order Passeriformes; family Passeridae; genus Passer; species Passer domesticus. The sequence continues at coordinate 24,916,961 of NC_087474.1, read as the reverse complement.
ATTTACAAGATCTCACTGCAGGCCTTAGCAAGCTGAGAGTGTGACTCCATCTTTCCCTCTGACAGAGTGCTGGTCAGAGCAGCTGCCTTGTTTGTTTTCACTCATCATTGTGCCAGCAGTCCTCGACCCCTCCCTGTACTATTCTTGCCATACACCCAGATCATGGAACACTTTTTCTTGCATTTCATTCGGAGAGCAAAGTGCAGGGTGATTCATGAGATTGATGTGGGAAAGAACAGAATTTTATGGCATGGTCTCTGGATTGTCTTTGTCTCCTTTATCCTTTAGGCAAAATTACTTCATATACTCACTTTCTAGACTTCACATTAGCCAACCTAAGCCCTACATGGCAGCTACTGTGTGTTCTGCTCACCCTTAGTAAAAGAAGTTCACAAGTGACATAACTTCCAAGTTAGTCACATGCCATGCACTGATCTGACCCACCAAACGTGAGAGCAGACCTGCTGGCACCCTTCTGAGTCCAAACATGGCCACTGGCCTTCACAAGTATTTTCTATTTGTGTATTACCTAGAAGTGATGGATCTGAAAAGGCAGAATCCATCATCAATGTGATGTATAGCATTCAGCACAATTAGGGTATAGCTTGCACTAATACAGTATGGTTATAGTATGATATATGAAGACAGTGTTAACCCAGACCATTTTAGACAAATATATAGACCTGCTGAAACACTGCATTAGCTACTTATTTTAGGTGAAGGGTTCTAAATAATGCTGTGAATTGGACATGATGTAATGTATCATGCTGACTTTTATACTATAATTATTCTGACTGCCTTATCTATAAATCAAATCTCTACCATTTCTAACAGATCTATCCTTACAGGATTCCAATTGTGATAAATCTGCATTTTAAGAATGATCCTTGAACTATTAGAACTAAAAAAATCTGAAATGCAAAACAGAGATGACAAATTTTAAACATTAAAGTCGTGTTTACATTTGCACTGAAACAAAAGTGTACCTAATGGATAAAAAGCAACAAAGAATTCTTCCAACATTCCCTGTCATGCTATGGCCCTATGCTACTCTCTCAGCCCAAGTTTTGAAAGTTTCTTAAAAAAAACCCTTTTAAAACAAGTCAGAAACAATGCACAAGATAATGTTTGAAGATGAGGAAGTAAGGACTAAACCAAATAAAACACAAGACCAAAAGACACAACAAAATATATACAACCAGACAATTAGTTAAGGCTTGTAACTTGTTCTACACCCCGAGGAAAGGCAACAGAAACCCCAACATTAATAACTAAAATAATGCCATTAAAACTGAAGAGAAATCAACACCACCAAAAATTACTAGTTTTGTTTTTCCATGGCCATCTTGGCAGTGGACTGCAAGACACTGTCAAGCCTTAAAGCTGAGAGAAGTTCAAGACGTGGTTTCCAAAGTCCCTACTATTCATCAATATTTCCCTGAATTAAGGAAATAAACCACTTCTCAACTGCATAAACCAATTCAAGTTAACACTAATTTAATGTCATCCCTATTCCACTGTTTTCTGCACTCCTTCCATCTCCTTTGAGATGGCATGCACAGACAGATGTGTGAATCCACCTGGCAAAATAATCCACTGAGTTTAACGTAATGAAAACTAAAGTGCACTCCCTAAAGTCATAAACACAGGGTTTTCCCCATTACAGCAGAGTTGGCACAACATAATGGGCAGAAACCACCAGGAGAGCTAGAACAGCAGCAGCCCTGTATTCTGTTCAATAACAGTTTTGGTTCCTCACCTTTTACGATGCATCATTAGAACACAAAAAATAAAGGAGAAGGGATCTATAAGCATGACATTTGAAGGAAGTTTTGCAAATTAGCATTTGACAGAGTGTCTTGTATAGTAATGTACTCAGACATGATGGGATGCCCTGGAGAGCATCACTGTACTGGACCCCAATAGTGGCAGATCAGATCAGCTTAAGTAGTTTTCTAAATATTAGAACTGCTCTCAGAGTTTATTTCTTAATCTTGCTTTTCTCACCTCATCATACATCTGGCTTCCCACTACTCTAGGGAGCTACTACATAACACTTCTTCCCAAATTTTCATTATCAATGGAATGTTGATGCTACTATAATGAATACCCTTCTCCAGCCCAAATCACTTTCTCTGGTTGGAAACTTCATGCTTCAGTTTTCTCAGAGAATCAAAATAGCAGAAGTGCTTCAACAGCTCCTGAAGATAGCCAACAGACTTCAGCATTCAGAAAGGCTTCAACAATACTAAGAAATCTCTAAAATTACAGACTGATTTTATCCAAGTTTCAGACTAAAACCCATCTGACAATATCCCAAGGGTATGAATGGATTTTACTGCAGCAGTAAGTCAAAGGATTGTTGTTTTAGTGACAAGTGAGACATATCATATGAAACTCAGCCCTACCTCCAGAATAAGCAAACTTAAGATCACAGCACTTAAGCAGTGTAACATTACCTGAGGAAGTTATCTAGAAATAAGAAAAGCAAGGCATATGCTTGCAGCAAAGCAAAATACCTCACAACCACTGAGATGAGCTTGGTTGATTAGAGCATGATGATAGTAATGCCCAGGTTGTGAGTTTGACCCCTGTATGGCTGCTCTCTTAAGAGTGGGATTCTATGATCCTTGTGAGTCCCAACTCAGAATATTCTGCGATTCTATGTGTTACTTGATACATGTCACAAATTTTAATGGCATGGATTTAGGACAAATTGCTGCACCATTCTAGTTATGAATGTTACACAAAGTGACACAATGGAGCACCTGAAAACTACAGCTGGCAAAATTCAGCATGATCCTACCTCCCAGCAGGAATCAACTAAAATAACCTGCATGAAATCATGATTCTGCATGCTGCATTGAGAGCAAAGAGAATCCTAGTTATGCCACCTAGACTGACTGAAAAAAGGTTTCCATTTCTCTGACAGCAAAATGTAATTCAGTAAGAGCCTAACAGGACAGCTCTTTTGAGAAGGACAGGGGGCTCAAATAAAACCTATAAAAATAAATAAAACCTGCTGAAACTCTAAAATTAAGAGCTTGCCTTCTCGTCTAGGATAGAGGCAGCTAACCTGCACATAATCTGAAAACCATGTTCACAGTCCATTTTTAGCTTAAATAGCTTTGTGCCACATGTGCAATGAGGAAAATCACCTGCAGAACAGCAAGACTGACAGCTAGCATTGGTAGCAGTAAAAAAAACTGGTTCAGCTCAATCCACCAGAGCTCACCTGTCAACATCTTTTCTTCCCATGTTTCAACAGTTAGCAAATCCAGTTCAAATTTGGCCAGAACTTTTCCACTACTTACACAGATATAACTAATTTTAAAGGACTAAAATTATCCTGAGAATCTCAGATAACACAGACTCTTCTCAAACTGAGTGAAAAACATGAAATAAAAATAAAATTCATTCTTCTTTGAAACCAAGAGTATTGTCATCTCCCTTTTGATGTCGGCTAATTGTGACACTGTCCTGCCAAAAGTAATGTCTTAACTTCTCTTCTCGAAAGTTCTTGAACTTAAACTATTAACCTGAGACCATGAAATATCAGTAGTAAATTCCACAATAATTTTCATGAGATGTCGTTTCTCTTCAGTTTAGTTGCTTGCACCCTGCACAACCTTCTGGTTACAAGCCACTCATGGAATGAGTCCCAAGCTTAGGACTCATCCATTCCTGAAGAATTTCAGATTTTATCTAGGAAATAAATACTAACTTCAAAAGAATTTTCTCCAAAAATACTCTTGGGAAGACTCACTATGATGGATATCCTAGTCTGCTTAAGACTCTTTTCAAGAGCCACAAAGTCAGAGTTCAAATAGTCTGGCCCAAAAAATATTCAGAGACTGTGTATACCACCATAAAATAGTATCAGATATTTCTAGGACATTCCTATCAGATCTGACAAGAAATTTACAACACTCTACTAACCCAATGAGATGCAGAAGTGCCTGTGTGAGTGCTTCTGAAATAATGATTATTATCATTATTTATGTGGGAATGCAGTCTAGGAAATCAAAAACTAGAAATGGAAAGCTGAATATTGAGGAATGGTGACCCACAGTGAATGATGGCCCGGCATCACTTAAGTCACATTTCCCACAGCAGCTACTGATGACTGTCCTACAGCTAATTAAAGTCCCCTCTCCTGTTACACCCTGTAAAAGCATGAAAAAGAGATACACTTGCTCTTGCATACTTTGGACAGTGATTCCCTGAGTAACATAAAAGCAGATTTCTGGATTCAAGAGAACTCTGAGGAGTCTGGTCAAGGGACGTTTGTTTGGGTTTTTTGCTTGCTTTTTAAGCATGTATATAGTGACATGGTACTGATATCTGAATGTACATCTTATTGGTCTCTCCTGCTCTAATTATGTAGGTAGATGGTCAAACTGGTGCATGTTTAATTTGCAGAACTTGTCTCTATGACTCTGCCAGGAAAAAGATTGAATAATGGGGATTTAGAGGCCACTCTAAAAAAATATTTCAATCTTTATTCTCAAGAAGGCTTTTCTCTTGTAATTGGAGCCAAAATCTCTCATGAAAAAGATTAACAAGGGATTTGGGGTCCCCTGAAGTTTTACTCCAGAGAAGTAAAGAGATCTATTGGCTCAAAAGACATTTCCCAGTTGCCAGTGACTGACAGACTTGTTTCTGACCCAATCTGCTAAATGGCTGCATGACTGCATTAACAGTTCAGAAAGGTGCAGAGCAACAAAGAGCATGCTGTTTGCCATGTACTGCTCACACAAAATAACAAAAAATAGGATTTTAAATAGGATCTTAAAAAAACCCCACAGCACCCTTCTATGTAATTGAAAAGAAAAAAAACCATGAAATTACTGCACTCTTCCTTCATCATTTCAAATTAAATAGCATAATCTCTTTAATAGCTTAAAACAAAATACTAGCATTTTGAAACATTTAAAAGCAGTACCATGCTTTGCTACCAAAATGATAATTCTAAAAGAATATAAGAAGAGACAGTCTTTTTAAGTTACCTCCGATACATCTCTAAAGTATTTTACATTCAGCTCCTTAAAACTTGTTTTCATTATGTGCACCACACTGGTTTTGGTTTAGTTTTATCAACTTCAGAAATTATTCCCCAGTTTCTATCTTGAGAAATCACAAGAGAGAATGACTAAAAATGAAGAGGGTTGACATTCTGAAGTTACTACTCTAAAGAGAGACAAAATCCACTCTAATTTCCTCTCCTCATCCTAACTGAAGGGAAAAATAAAGGCAGCACAGAGCAGCACCATAATCTAACCAAGGCTCCAACAACTAAAACCATGCAGAAAGCAGGCTACTTCTTGAGAGGGAAGAGCTTTTCAAAGATCCAGGTCCATGAATCATATGCCTTCTACATCCAGAATTCTTCAGGGAGAAAAAAAAAATAAATAAAGAGGGGAGCCAGTCTTCCACACAGATCATTTTACAGTCTGGTAGTTAGGATTGATTTGGTTTTGTACCTGACAAGGCTTATGAGAATTCAGACTGAACTGCAAGAAACAGAAGTCTATCAAGGCAGGACATCACCTATACTGGTAAAACAACTTAAGACAAAACCAGCTGGTTCCTTCTAAGGAAAACTGTACACACACCAACCCACAGAATGGGATTTAGCAATCAACTATATTGAGTTATCTTTTATAGGTATGACTAAGTCATCTAAAAAGGGAAGAGATCTTCTGGTTAGTCACTGAACAACCACATAGGTTAAGGCATTTCTTTCCATAATGGAGGTTTCACGCAAGGCTCTCAAGGACACCTAGCCACACAGGATGGCACAGTGGCAGGGCTAGTATGGACACCAGTGGAAGAAGAACACATGGATGAATTTGTAGGCATATTTCACTGGACCTGCAGCTGACAAAAGTCCTGGTTGCCCATGCATGTATGTTGAAGCAAGGTCTCTGCTTCATGTCCCTTATTCCCCCAACCAGAGGTACAGGTAAAATGTGACTATGAATATGTTTCAGAAGTCAGATTTTGTCAGAAGCAAAACTCCCCTATTAAAAAATCAACGTTTTCCTTAGGGATCAAACACAGAAAGAATGCTCTAATCTCCATAAGAAAAGTAAACAAACCATATGGCAGAAAGTTTCAGCCAGCTAAAGCTAAACTATTCTTCTAACAAGGATTACTGCTGGCATGTATAGGACCTGTAGGATTTCATATCACAAAAGCCTGCTTTGTTCAACAGATGTAACCTACACACTCACACTCTTCTAACAAGATGACATGTAGGTAAAAAGCACTAATTCCAAACCTTCATATTTTTATGCATTTTATGTTTTTAGAATATAGTTTTCTTTGTAAGATCATTACTTCAAATTTAAATACTACACAAATACCTAAACTTAGGTATAAATACCTAATTTTAGGTATAAAGTGTTTGTACTCTAAAGTTAAGACAAATTTGATTGGAGCTCAGCAGCTAGGCACTTGGGAAAAAGCACACTGAAACAACCATCAACTGCTGGACACTTCAGCAGATACAAAGAATTTCCTTCCTCTTAGTTCATTAATTTAGATCAGCTGAATCATCTATTCTATGTATCCAATATTGAGAATCAACCTGGGAACCAAGAACAGCACTAAAGCTTGAGGTGCTTGGGGTCAATATAAACACATGCAGTTTGTTCAGAAACTGAAGAACACTTTTTTCAAATAAACTTGATGTCTTTATAACAACAACAAAAAACCCCTTCAAAGTCAATAGTTAAAATTTAACAAGATGTAGAAAGTCAGGCTTTTGTAAACCTTTAATCTAATTCTTCTTTCCATCAAAATGCAGCTGGACATAATAATGAATAAAACAAATCAGAAGGCACAACTCACCATTTCCATAATCAAAATACACAAAGAACTGTAATCAATGCACAGAAGCTATACAATGCCATCATAATGATCACCAATTATTAGAGATAGAAAGCATTCTCCTAGCTAGAGCAAATAATACTAAACAACAATAATATATTTTCTTGCAAAAAATTTTTGAAAATAGAAATGTAAAACCAGATTAAAATTGATTGCCTAAATGAGAGTGCTCAACTTTGATGATTAAATAAATTATCTTTTCATTATCAGTAAAGACATAGAAACAAAGGACTAGAAACAACTTCCTAAATCTGGAGCCCACTTTGCAGCTATCACTGACAAAACACAATCACTTCAAAACAGAGTACAGTCAGTCTTACAGCAGATATTTGGCATCACAACTCCTACTAGAAAAATAACACAGGATCTTTTCTTTTCCTGATGGTTTCAGGCCCTCTTACAGTTTAATATATAAATATTTACATTGTCAATCCAATCCACCCGCTCATTCCCTTCCTGGCTCACCTGGATTCTGACAAAGCAACTGTATTTTTATCCAGATTTTTTTACAATCACACAGTTAAACTTCTAAGGACTCACACAGTGAGTCCTTCTCTGAGTCAGCTCCAGTTTGATTTTACCTTTCTTGAACTACGGAGCATGAAAAGAGTGTGGAGTACACCATTTAATGCCTCAGCAGCCCCTGTGTGGCCAAGTGCTCTTCATATGAGACCAGACTTGTGCCCAGTTTTTCACTTACTTCATGTTGGCAGTTCAGAGATCTTACCATCACCCAACTCCACCCCCCAGAATTTTCAAATTAGATGCTCCTCCTGTGAGGAAAAGATACTCTGATTGAGTACAACCCCACATACATTAACTTCCACTTTTTACTTTTAAATGTAATTTTTTAACTTATTACTTCAATTCCCATGGCTCTTAAACTCTTCTTGCATAATCTTCCTGTGTACTAATTAAACCTCTCAATATTCATCAATGGTTTCATCACCCTAATTTCAAAATTTGCCTAAACAGATAACATCTACTTCCCGTCTAGGGGATCAGTTTTCTTATCAAATCGACCAGGTTAGCATTACAACACTTGGAAAGCTCATTTTGCACTTTAACATTTCTCCCTGGTTTCTACCATCCCTTCCAATTTTTTCTCAATTTCCACCAATAGTTCTCCATACTTTAGAACTAGACACAACGTTTTTCACATTTTTAAAACATCAGCATTGCTGATATACCTGCTATACTCAGGACGTATGTATTCTCTCTACCAACACAACTTCCTCAGAAATTTGAAGGCAAATGTGAATTTCTGAGTAGGCTTTCCTAGAATCCTGCAATGGACATCTCTGAATTGACTTTACTGAAATATGCAATCTGTATTTACTACAGTCTTGGTAATTCCTAATTCCAAATTATCCTTGTCCCTTAGAATTTGGCGGTTTTTTTACCTTTCTGGGTTAAAAATCACTGTCCTTATGGAAAGTGATTTCTTAGACTTTTTTCTAGTGAGTGCAAAGCATTGAATAAATATCTGTGCTATTTCCTCTGAGACTGTAGCCACTACTCCCTGGAGCTGACTTTCAAACCATACATTCTAGCAGATCACTCTCAGATCATTCTCAGATCTTTTTTTCTTCATACCAAATGGTTACAACTTTTTCCTCATTTTTCAGTCTGCATGTTTCTATTAGCTCTCTTAAACCACACAAAGTCCAAGCCTGTTCATGTTTTAACAATTCTCAGCTAAGGTTCACCTTTTGATTGGTAACATGACATTCTTTCCTCAGTTCTTCCTGCAGTTTCTTGCAGGCGCTCTGCTTATTCCTAGCAGCCTTTCTGAGGTCAGTGTCCATGCAATCAGATCACATCCTCGAACTTTTCTGATGTCTGAAAGACTCCAATAGTATTAACAATTTTCATTAAAACAGATTCTCTATTATTCAAGGCAGAGCAACCCCATTTAGACAAATTTTCAAACTACTTCCTTCTGAAATCCAAAACTTTACTCCAGATGCATGAGTTTTAAACAAACCTCTACATAGGATTTTCTTCTTTTGCTGTATATGCATGCAAATTTGCATGACTAAACAAAGGCTAGATCTAACATTTCTTTCATGTACAGTGTCAGCACATCCATTTCTTCCGCTTCTCCAAAATTCTGAGTTGTTACAGTTGGTAATTCTGATCTTCAATGTAGCCAGTCTAAGTTTCTACTATAAATCTTGCTGTGAAAAGATCTCCCTGTATCCTTCAACTTCATATTAAAGGCTATACACACCACTAAAGAAAAATCATGAGCCTCCAATTATCTGAATAGCCTAGTTCCTTCTTTGGAAGAGATTAAGGTAGATCTACACAACAGATTTACAAAATATTTTAAATAATATATGGACTGCACACTTTGCTGAACAACTTGTTTTGAAAGATTGAGCCTTTCTTCCTACAGCAACACCAAAGTTTATTTGGATCTTCCACATGGACAATATCCTACACTGAGTACGTGTTTGCAGTCAGTTCCTTGTATGGACATTTCTCAAATACACACTACTTTTAAACATGCATGAGTTAATCACATTTTTGCCCATGAGATATTTTTCTCTTCCAGATTAGGCCTTTTCCTTGCTCCCTTTGAAAAGAACAGAAAGTATTTCAAATGTATTTTATCGTTTCTTTGTGGGTGAAGAAAACATTGCAGAGATAATTATTACAGGCAGGTTATCAGGTATAACAAAGGAGCCACTGAAGGTGAAATAGAAGAGGAATCAGAGTATGAGAGAAAGGAAGTGTGGTATTCCACTATCAATTGCCATAATTAAGCAAACACAGCTATCAGTTAAGAATGAAGATTTTAAGACCTTGAACAGAAATTTACTCCTGTGAAGACAGCTTCTCCTTTAACCTGGCAGTTTCCCAGCTACTGTGTAAACCTAAGTCTCATTCTGCATTCTTCAGCAGTTAGCTGGTATTTTTAGAGTCACACTGGTCAAAGTCTGTTCCGGGACACAGCGTAAATCTGAGTTTAACTTTCAGCAAGCAGCTCAACTCTTCATTGCTTTGAAAAGCAGAAAGTTAAGACATCACATATAACAAAGATTTAGAATAATATATGCTGAATACGGAGGTGTAACATCTAGCTCACAGAGTCAAAGCTGCAAAGCCACTTGGTTTTCATAATGTACTTGCCATGGCTCCAGATTCCAGAAAGACTGACTAGCTGACACTCAGCACTGAACTGGACTCCATATGTGAGCACTGGACTCACCCAACCTTTCCAGAGCACAGACAGCACCACTGAGGTACCTACTATAGCCACCACCATCTTCCAGTCCTGCTGGGCTAGGGAGCTCTGCCATGGCATGCAGAAAGAGTGGTACTGGGATCACGTTAAACACCTACAGAAATTCATAGCTCTTGAAGAGCTGGCTCCTCTATGCTGTCTCTGTAGCCTGAGTTATGGGAACACAGCACAAGATTTTCAAGGTTTATCCAGTTTATTTCTGATCCAGCATGGACACAGCACTTCATCTAAGAAAAGCAACTGCACTGTTATCCCTGAAAGCTACATGTTCACAAACCTGGAATTTTTTATCTGCACTTAGGTAATCTGCTCCCAAAGAGCCAACTTCTGACTTCATGGCATAATTTGAAGTGGGGTTTGTATTTACAGGGTAATTTCTGCAGCCTATGATTAATTGAATTAGCTAGTAATTGAACACTGAATAACAAAAACTTGTTCTCTGGTAAGAACATGTTATTTCCAAATGATAGCTTGGTCTCCAACTGCTGACAAATGTCAAACAATTATTAGAGTTTTGATTTTTCTAGTTTTGTACTGCAGCCCAAGCACCTATATTAAAATGTTTGGGGTTCTTTTTCTAACTATGTAGAATTTTTAAAAATGTAAACACCAAGATAATCCAGCTAGCCAACCTTTACTAATTATTTATTTCAGAACTCCAGAATAGGCATTGTACATCAAAACACCTGAGATTAAAAGGCACATAATATAACAATACCCACATTGCCATACATTTAATCAGTTCACAACTGAGTAACTACTGTTACACAAAACATTTCTAGAAGACATATTTATATTTATTATATAAAATTAATTTAGCTACAGAAATTCATTTCAAATTCAAGTATGAATGTTAGTCATCTTGCAATGACCTGACAGTCAGAAATCAGTATTCGTTCCTGATGTTCAGAAGTGTTTTTACAACACTGCTTGATGCCTGGTGGTAAGGGCATAGGAAAGGAGGTTCAGGGTAACCTCTCCAACAGGTGACTAGCGTTGTTCAAGGAACGAGACACTTAAATTATTATTCTTGTTTAGGCTATCTCTCAGCAGATTGAGAAGAAAATATTCTAAAGAGGATATTAGATTATTCAAAAACTATGACAAAACTACTACCTACTGCTCTTGTGAGCAAAATACAAGACACTTTCTTCCTAAAGAGGAAACAATGTGTAGTTTAGGCAAAACTAGTTTCAAGTTGTGCAAAATAAACAGCACATAAGAGCCAAGGCTATCATTCACTCATGTGAGAACAATATCCATTGGAAACAGCTACTCCTCAATTTAACACCAGCAGCAGTGAAAGTCAAATCCTATAAACACCCACATCAGTGGCATCATTTATCACTGGGGCATATGCAACACTAAATAAGGAAGCCTAACCATACAGTACTTTGCATTAAGGTTTCAAAATTCAAGCTGGTAACATTTCATCACCTACTGGGAAGTATATACAATCTGCAAAGCAACAATATCTAATAGAGAAAGCTAATTAAGAGATCTAATACTACAAAAAAATGAAAACCTCCCATCACAACCATCTTCAATGACCTAAAACAAACTGTTTAGTTTAATCCCCCATTTACAAATTTTTTGTGCAGAAAACTATTATAGCTTGAGTGCAGACACTCACTCCTTCTGGATGTTTTTTCTCCCTGTCAGAGAAAACTAATCTAACAGGGTGAATAGTTTGGCAGGAATCAGCAGCTGCAGCTAGGAAGTGCATATACCAAAGGAGGAGAAGTGAAATGAACACACCCAGGGCAGACAGTATTACAGGGCCTGAGCCAGCAGGCTGAGGGCACTCCTCAACTCAACCACACCTGGCCTGCCTGTGCTTCCTTCCACGACAGACTTCCAGAAGCTAAACGCTTTCCTCTGCCCTACTAACAGGAGACCTTGGCAGAGCAAAGTTATCACCAGACAATCCAAGGGGGCCATGTAACAGAAGAGCTCTGATCCTAAGCCCAGACTCACACAGCTGGGAGAGCAGGGAAAAATTCCTCAGAGTGCATGTTTTTCAGTTTCACCTGTGGATGAAGGCTTCCATGGACACCATCTCAGCTTCGGGAAGGTAAGAACCAGAGAGCCCAACTCGCCATTCCAAAGGATTGCTATTACACACTGGGTCATGATACTCTGTGTGCTACCCATACTGCAGAAGCCTCTGATCCCTTTCTACACCTCAGCATTCAATCTCCAATTCAAAACTGTAGTGGAGAAGAGCTTCAGAGTCACATCAGATGGGAAAAAAATAAAGCATAACTGAAAGACTATCTAATTTTGGGGAAGTGAATATACATTCAAATATACATATACATTGCTATTCAGAATTTGATTATTAAGTACAAACACCCATTTTCCTTTACCCTGATCTCCAATGCTCTTCATTGTGCAAGTACCCAAACCTTAAAAATGGTGACACAAAGGAAAAGGTCATAATTTCAGGCTGACAAGTTGCTGTGATGTATTCTAATGATGAGATGTAAATAATATTTTACTTGCCTGAAAATGCCTTAAGCCATTGTTTAAGCACTACAGAAGGAGGCAGCACTGAAAGACTAACATAAACATCCATTTAAATACTAACACTAAAGCAAAATTATGATCATTGTCAGTTAAATACTTGAGCACAATTTTCCAGTTATGTATGTTTAATACAGGGTCATTTTTTTCATCAATAAGAGATACTTATTAAAAATGCTGGTTGATGTTTAAACTCTATTATTTTCAACTTCCCAAGAACTCATGCATTTCATGTGAAATCCATGAAGAACTACCTATTTTGTCAAGTGCTGGCAACACTTCTCTAGTGAAGTAACTGTGAACTGATTTAAAGAGGAACTTTCATTTTTCACTGCAAGTTAAAAAAATATTATCTTCTTCAGATAAAGAGAATTAATCAACTGGCAAAGCCCCATTTAAAATATATTGCAGACAGTCACTTACACTGAAACACTGAGGAGCACATACTCTATTTCCAATACATTTTGCATTATTACAACTACTGCTTTCAAGTCTGGACTTAACTGAAACTTCAGAACTACTGCATCAGTTATTTTTATTGGGTTTTTTTTTCATAATGATATAGAGTAATAGCATAAAACCCATTAAAAAAAAACTGGCTTTCCACTGTGAATTTTTGCAATATAGCAGTCTATACTTGGTGAACACTGCCTTTTTTATAAGATTCTAAGACACACTCCACTGATCTCCCTTCCCTGCATTTTAAAATACATTTTAAGAACCTCCATTCACCCCACCACCATGGGAAAGAAAACAACAAAACATAGGAACCATGAATTTCAGAAACCAAATTTCAGTATTTGCCACTGTTTTGCTATGCACAGATGTTGGCAAGTAACTTCAGTTTGGCCACATGTAACACAAAAATACTTGCTTATGACCAAAGAATAAGAATTAAAGATCAAGTAGTGATTTAAAACAGGTATAATCATATACTTCTTAAGTTAGGTTTGTTTTGTTTTTTTTCCATGAAACAGGGAGGTTCTGTCTTCAAAGCTAATGCCTTGGTACAGCACTATTCAAGTTCAATACAGAAAATAACTTTCTCTTTTTTCTTCCTGCTGTTTAACACCTGAAAGAAGCTCAATTAATTTGTTTTTAAAAGCATTATTTATTAAAGACATTTAATAAATTCTCATTTATAGTCATGTTAAAACATATAACTAAAAAGGCTTTGAGTTCAGGGTCTTTTATGTCACCATATTATATTCCAATGAAAGCTATTTTGGGAAGCGACAGGGAGAAAGCTGGAGCAAAACTGTTTTGGCCATACAATTATGGGAATACTGCATTATTCAGGGATCAGGAAATAGGAAGCGTCACAAAAATTACTTCCTTACCTACATTTGCTAGAAATAAAGGCAACATCTTCTTGATCTGTGGTATAAATGGTTATGATGCCAAAATACTGGATGGTTTGAATCTAGTATATTAAACTAATTCTACCTTTTGAAGTACAAATTTTGGGTGGTTTTTTTTTAATATTGACATCCCTTACAAGTCTAGAGATCAAAAATATTGTTTGTTTTACTCCACTCCTAATTCCACTAGCCTAAAACCAGATATATATACTTCTTATATTGAACTGGGTTATACAGTTGTTTTGCATCTTTTGTAATTCCTTTCTCTCACTCATGCTGGCAAATCTTCAGGAGTTATTTTGGGAAGTAAAAGACACTGGGAACCTTTAGCAGCCAAACTGATCACAGTATTTTTCATATGTCCTTAAAACTAATGTTTGTCTTTAACATTTGAAATGGAATGGCAAAAAGTTTGTTCTATAAAATGTGTAAGTGAAAGTTAGAAAAATATGAGGCATAATATTACAGTACTACTAGAGTTAAAACTAAAATCAAAGCATTTGGTGAGAGCAGTGTTGAGCTTGAATCATAGAAGTAATTTACACCCTCCTTGTATACAAAATATAATGTATCATAAAAAAAGAAACTAAACAGGAAACCCACTCTCATATTTATACAAGCTACTTTACATAACAGCAGACACTACTGATTTTATCCAGGTAAGGCAAGGAGGAAAACAAGTTGCTTTTTTCTTTAAAAGATGTGTCCACAGGCAAATAGCAAGTTTTATTTGACATGTCCAAGGGTTTGGCTTTTTTGGGTTATGACCAGAATGTCCTTTGTCATAAACCACACAGCTTCAGATTCTGTTGACATTACTTTTATGCACTCAGAGATCTAACAGATATATTCCCTCTAAGAAAACCACGTGTTGTTACATTCAACCAGACACTTTTTCCACTGCCAGCTCTCCAAAACATGAACACACACTATAAAAAATATCTACGAGTAAGGAATAAACACATTTCAAGAAAGAGCAAAGGCATAGACTTGCACATCACAGATATATCCCATGATATCAGGTTTTTCCCTTCTTTTTCCCTCTTTTTAGCACCTTAAAAATATGTATGTAACATTCATGATTTCTCACCCACTCAGCAACAGTACTAACCAAATAAATACTGCTACTGGCATTGATGGCTTCCTAACAACTAGAAGTCCTCAAATTTACTTGAAAGAAAATATAACATTATTGAAAGTTTCAGTCATAAAAACACAGGGTGTTGCTACAGAACAAAAACCTCTACAGTATACTACAAAGAAGGGGTAGAAAACATCATTATGGGAGAAAAAACAGACCACGCTGCTTTCATTCATGTAGCAGTGATGTCAGTGCCTGCAGTGGTAGCTGCTCTGACCTGTAGAGGCTCAAAGCTGAAGTGTTTGCACAGAAATCTCCTTCATAAAGGAACCTCTAGCAAATCACTAAAATATCCACACAAAATGGTTTAGTAGGATAGCCAGTTCAAGGCCTCTATACTGAAAAAGGCTGAAAGGAGGTGGGGAAGGGACAGGTGTCTTAAGAGAATAACATCTATCCATCAGAATCATAAGCAGTTTCTAGAACGAGCATATTTGTGAAACAATCCAAGTCAGACTGCAGAGCCAAAGACAAACATCTCCTGCACTGGTGAGAAAAACAACAGGATTAAACCTAGAGCCTAAGCTCACATTTTACAGCAGTGGGAAATGGCTTTGAAAAACTGACAAAAAAACTTAATCAAGCCACTTCCCCAAGACTTGCATACTGATAACAGCTATAAATAGCTGGAGTAGCATTGTTTAACAAGCCACAGCAAAATGGTCCATGTCTGAAAATGGAACATTTAAGATTTTTCTCCATTATTACTGCAGTAGTCCTCCAGCTCAGCAATCAATTTTCTATATACTATTATCACCATACATGCTACAAACATGTTTTTAGTGTCCACACGTCATTTACTAAAATGTTGAGAACAAGCAGAAAAACAAAGACAAAATACTGCCCCATGGCATGGAACTATATTCCAAATCGTGTAAAAACACCTCTAGTTTGGGGGGGGGGGGGGGGGTGGAGGGGCAGATGAAGGGGAGGTTTGGTAACCTTTTTTCATTTGCAAGACTGAAGAAATAGAGTATCTTATTACTCTCGCCTGCTAGAAAATGGTGCCTGTATTTCAGTAAAATAAAGCTGTTGACGTGTGCAATTGTGGTCATTATTAGGGCGATCACGTTGTTTTCATTCATTCATTCAGGATTTGCTAAAGGATGTCAGCTTCTGCAGCAGCAGCTGGCTTGACCTGGAGGAGGGGGAACGAAGTCTTTGCAGTGCATACAGATTACAGGGTGCATTTCTCGACGGACCATTTATGATTTTATACACTGCACTCATTAAACCAAATCAAGCTCTGTGACGCAGTTCACCAGGAGGCAAGCTCAAACAAGTTTAATGACAGAAAAGTCATTCAGTACTAATTTATAGTCTGATTTATTAAGGCTAAAATAGCCCACAGATGAAGAAGACTGAAACCACTTTCTAAAATTAAAATTTCCCCTCCAACAAAAAAAATCATACCTGTTAATGAAGTACTTCACAGCTTTGCAGTATTTTTCTAGCTTGCAGGTAGCTGCCCATATTCCTCCCTCTTCAATACACCTTAAGCGTAGGCTTTATACACTGCACCACTACAATGTTTTCCTCCGGGTTCCCATAATTAAATAATTTACTGCTCATCGTCAGCACTATCACTACTCATACACACAGATATTTTGGTTTTTTTCCTAGTTTCCTTTTAGCATTTTCCAAAGGTTTAAAAGGCAAAAGGGAAATCGACATTTAGTGCTCCATACAGTCAGAAAAATACGATCTTTAAAATTTTAAATAGAGCTTGAATGAATCAAAACCACAGAAGCTCAGTTCCATTTTCAAGCACGCAAAACCCTCTGCAGAAATAGACTCTTTTTGAAAAATGCATTACAAAGTATCTCTAGCCATATTATAACACAATCAATTAGGTCATCTGCATAAGCAGATGCATAGGGCAAATTAACTCCATTTGTAATTGGCAGCGACATTTTGCTCATTTGTAAAATGCTGCCCTGACCTAGTACAATTCTGATGACAGATCTGCCCAAGTTGCAAATACTACACACAGCAAGGGTTTACTACACATAAAAACCGAAGAGGAAAGAAGGTAAGATTCCACTGCTACAACACACACTGGCACCCAACACAGACCACAATTTGCCACAAAAATCACACACAGTTAAGACTTATGGAAGGGACAGAAAAAACAAGTGGTATTGAACCACAGAAAGCATTCCCAGAAAGAGATGATGTGCGATACCTGATAGCTACAGCAGGACAACATAAAAAGTGCATTTAGTCCAATTCATTCAACTGCTCAAGTGATGGGGGAAGGCAGAAGGGAGTGGGGAGGTAAGATGGCCACTGCCACTTTAACACATTCAATAATTTAACAGACAACCTGACACAGGTTAAGCTGAACTTGCTGGGAATCAATTTTAGATTTTAAATTTTATAGGCCTATTTTGGCTACACGGGGGTTGGTTTGTAGTGGTTTTGTTTGGTTGAGTTTTTTACAGTCCCAAGGATTCAGTACTAAATATCACAAGGAGACAGACTTGTTTTTAAGCACCTCAGTATGGGAATTTCCTTGTTTTGGAGCCTGTGCTTGAAAACATCACATCTTTTAACCTATGATCTTACAAAAATGTAAGTCTTTTAAGAAACCGAGCTCTGCAGAAAGGAAGAGCATTGGAGGCTTGGTTTTAACACACACTTCATAACTGGGTTGTGACACCCCAGATACAAATCTAACTCATTATCACCCCTACTAGACAGTTACAACTAGAGAAAGGGAAGAGGGTTAATTTTAGGCTCGTTTCCCTATTACACATCTCCGCTGCCAGAGCCCGAGGCCAAGGGTAGAGCAGCGCCGCCGGAGCCCCCGACTGCTTCTCCCCCGGTGAGGGGAGCCGCCGCCGGGCCCCGGGCTCGCCCCCGCGCCGCTCCTCCCAAGGCCGGCGCGGGGGGGGGTTCCTAGGCAGGATTCTCACCTTGCCCGAGAAGGAGGATGACATTTCAGGCGTCGCCTCCCCGCATCGCGGGGCAGGGCGGCGGGACGAAGCGGTTTTGCCCCCCTTCCTGGCAAAGCAAACCCGGGCACGACACCTGCCCCGGGGGCGGGGGATTTAAAGCTCGCCCTCGACCCCCGACCCGCTCCCTAAGGCTCCGGCGGGGCTCCTCCCGTCCGGCCGGGAGTCCCCGGTGTCCCACCCCCGCTGGCCCGGGGGGAAGGCAGGGCGCAGCCCAGGAGCGGAAAGCAGAGCCCAGGGTGCCCGGAGCCTGGGCGGCCCCAGCCCGGCCAGCACCCCCGCGGGGCAGGGAAGCGAGACCGGCTTTCTCCCGGTGCTTTACCTCTGTACACCGGGGAACTGGGGCTCCGTCTCTCAGGTGAGCTGCTCCTCCTGCTGCCGCCGCTCTCCGGCGACCGCCGCTGCCTGCCCTTCACCCTGCCCGGCTCCGCTCCGCCGCCGCCCGCCGCCAGCGGCGGCGTCGCGCTGGGCGGCGGTGGGGGGCTGCCTCCGCCGCGACCCCCGCCGCCCCCCGGCCCCGTGTTGCTGCCCACCGAGGCGGATGGGGACCGGGTCGGGCTGTGCTGGTTGCCCCGCAGGAGCTGGTACGGGACGGTCGCTCGGATAGGCTGGAGCAGCCGGCTGGTCCCCGCCGAGCCTCCCCCGGCGCCGTTACCGGGGCCCCCGGCCGTGCCGGCGGTGGGGGACCCGGCGGCGCCGCGCCTCATCCTCTGCGGCGGGGGCTGGTGGTGGGACGGGGGGGTTTGCGAGGAGCTGGACGAGGACATAGCGGGGATGCGCAAGACCCCCGCGGGTCACTCGCTCCGGTGGCTGCGGGGGACCCGAGCTCGGCCCCCAGCGCCCCGCATGCACCGGCCGCGGGGAGAGGAGGAGGAGGGGAGGGAAGCAGGGAGGGGGCGGGGCGGGACAAGCGCTGCACGGCCCTGGGGAGTCTCCGCGCCGCCTGCCCAGCTGCCCCCGGCGCTTCCTATCGGCGACGGCGGCTGCTGCTTCCACGCCAAGCTCTGGCCATCGCTGCCCGCCCCAGCGTCGAGAGCACCGGGGGCGCTGCCGAGACCAACGACCGCTCACATCGTACAGCGCTGCCGGCTCAGGGCGGTCGGCGGCACAGCACGACGAGGGGACACGCAGCCGGAGCGGGAAGGATGGGGAAGGGGGGAGGCGCTCGCAGCCAGCTCTTGCTCCTGCCCCCGCCAGCGCCTGGGAGCCGCTACCCGCACCATCCGCTCCCCACGCCGCCCGCCCTCCGAATGGCACCGCGCAGCCCCAGCGCCCGGCCGCGACGGGCAGGGGTGCGGGGCGCGCCAGCCCATTGGGCGCCACCGCGGCACCAGCGCGCGTCCCGTTGGCCAGCGGCCCTGTCGCTCGTCGCGCTCAGCCAATGGGAGCGGGCGGCGCGGCGGGGGCGTGGCGGGCGGCCGAGGGGCGGCCCGGGGGAAGTGGGATGTGGCGGCGGCTGAGGGGCGGGCTCGGCGCTCGGGGATGCGGTGCCGTGCCCGGCGGGGAACGGGGCAGAGCCGCCCGGGTGTGAGCCCGGTGAGGTGCCGAGATGTGCTGCTGAGGTCAAAATGGGCTTTACGGGGTGCCGGCTTAACACTGACTGCAGAGAGGCGGTGCTCTGGACCAAGTCTTGCGCTGTCCCTATTCCCAGGGGACTGTCGGCCTCCACGCTTACTCCACTCCCATGAAGGGAAGGCTCAGAAACAGCCAGAATTTCTCGCAACAAAGTCTGTTCACGTCCATCAAACCTTGACAGTATTTCTACTGTCGTTAAAAAATCAAGTTGTTCTTCAAAGTCTAAATAAGTGTGGTTTCATCATTTCCTATAAGTTTACTTACTCTGTTTTTCCTAACATGCATCCAAAAACACTTCTCGGAGAACATCAAGAGGAAAAGAAAAAGTTTTGCAGCGATATTTTTAGAAAGTGCTTTTGTTCTAGGAAAAAGAGCTGCCATTAGATGAATTCATAACCTGAGACAATGAGAAACAAAATGAAGGCTAGGATGAGTAGCTTGATAGCTAAGAAAATAAATGGCTGTGAGATAAGAAAGATAAGTTGAGCTGAGTCCATCAAGAAAACAGTGCTTATTTTGGATCTGATGCAAATAGGATGCTAATGGAGGACAAGGGAAAATGCAGGGAGTCTTGCTATGTGGAGGAAGTCGGCTCAGTGATGGCCTCTCAGATTCAAACACGAGGAGAACAAAAAGGACATGGAATATACACAGAAGTAGAATGTTTAACAAGATACACTCTATTATTTTCGATATCACCTGCCAATCAGGAATTAATTACAAGTGCCACAGAATTAACTATATCCCTTGTACCATTTTCTGATTATGTAGCAAACACTCTTTTTTTTTCATGCTTCAGATTACTGCACTTATATACCTCCAAAGCTGTCCCTAGCTATCCTTATCCCTCGGTAGCACAGGAATCAGTCGATAGTCCCAATGAGAAACCGTATTCTTGGAAAATGCTTCTATTCATGGGCTGTTAGCAAGACTTTGTTTGCACTAGCACCATGTGACGCAGTCACCGTGGTTATGTTACAGAAGGGGTTGGAATAATACACCGCACATCCACGTGAACATGCTCACTCAACAAAGCCACTCGTATAAATTAATTTTAACGAAAATCAGCAACCATGTATTTTTCCACTAGTCTGGTCTTTTTGTTTTCTGCTAGCATGAGCCAAATTTGTTTGTAAAACGGGACTGTAGAGGCTTTTTCCCCTAAGGATTTTGCACTGTGCTTAATCACAGCTATGATGTCTATCTAGTTTTTTTTTTTTTTCTGCTTCAGTGCACTGGGCTTAAAATGACTGGAAAGCATTCACCTGTAGTAGCCATCTGCCAAACAGTAATATCAGCAGCCTTTTAAACAGTAAGCACGTTTTCCTGCATCTGTACCTTTGTCAGATAGCATTGCTGATACAGTAGTGTCTTGCAAACCAAAAATCATCTGGTGTCAGCTGAGAAAGAAAGTACCCCTTTGACTAACAATAGCTGATACATTCCAGCTATTGCCAATGCTGAGGGTTGTGTCAGGCTAAAATAAGAATAAACTAATGTAACTCTTGAGTTTGTCTGTTTAAATACTATTTTACAATGGCTAAATTTTACAATTTCCATGTTCTTGCACATCAAACAAGCAAGGTATTTGGATAGGAAGAATAGATGCATAAAGACAAGGTAAATGTCTGACAAAGAAAATCCCACCAGCCCCAAAACAAGAACACCCACACACACCCCAAACCACAGGGCATGTTAGTGTAAAATATCAGTAGCAACTCTTCCTTCCCAAACAAGCTGGGGACCATGCCACAGCCTTACAGTCCAAACTGAATCACCACTTCACTTGCCTTCACAGCAACCAGAGACAAAAAGATCCACTGGGACTGCTTCTAGCCAAAGTGTTACCAGGCACAGCAACAGGAGACTTTGCTCCCCAAAAGTTATTTCCATCCTAATTCCTTCCAAACTAGAGTTAGCATACATGTTACAGCACCATGCCATGTGCCTAGGAAAATTGATTTCAGAAAAGATGAAGAGAGTATTTTCTAGAAGGGAGTGTTTTAAAAAACTGTTGAATTTTTTGCTGTTTTTCATCTAGGTTCCAGAGTGGTTCTCTCAGGGAATACCACTGCTGTATAATACCAAGAAGATATTACAGGGAAAGTGAAGTAAAGCTGAGCTCCTATCAGCATCTTCATATCTTTCAAAAACACGTTTGCTTTAAATAACCTTTTCAACTTTTCAAAAGCCATGTTAAAGGCATTTCTCACTTCTCTTTTCCACTTTAAGGAACTACCTTGCCAGCTGGCATGTGCTTAAGGGAGTTTATACTGGAGGTAACAGGTATTTCTGAATCTTAAATCCTTCTAGGAGACAAGGACATCATTAACACAGCTTCTGGGAGAGGCATCCTGAGAGCAGTGGAAATTATGCATCACAGCAAGAGCACAACAGCAAGGGAGTGAACTCTAGGAGCAGAGAGCAATGACAGGCAAGACTGAAGCAAAATTACATCTCTCCTACTCTTATCAATTGATAATGGGTTCATCTCTTGAGGTCAGAAACAGATTTACATGAGTGCCATGAGCCATGGAAACTGAGAAGTTTTAAGCAGTCATTAGACACTATGCAATCCTAATCCTTATTTTGTTCCTACTTGAAGGTTTTAGAGAGGGCAAACTCTTCAAATCTGAACATAACTTTTACTTCTGTGCTCTTACAGGGGCATAAGGCCATCAATACTCTGCACCCAGTGTATCTACCTACTTGTTTTATTATTTTTATGTCTCTCTTATCTCCCTCTATGTTTTCTTTGCTGCCATTTTCCCATTCCACTTGTAATCAAGTCCTTTGTGTCTCTGAGGTATTCACACAGCGTCTATCACAAAACAGTAATGAGAAAGAGTGCATTTATCTTCATGTATGTTCAGGTCCATTCCCTGTGTTTCTGTTATTTGTAATGAATATACAGTTGGAAATATTACATTTGGGAAGAGAGAAATAACAAGAAGTATTTACATCCCAGTAATATTCTCAAAGAGATGATGACCAGAAAGCATTATCTGTGGCCAAAAACTAGAACAACCCCTAATGACCCAAACTGTAGCTCTCAAATGACAAAACTGAGGCTAAAACAGAGGCTTGCCTCTGTGGTCTTGGAGCATCCCTCGGCAGGAATGGGAATGTACTCACCTGTAGTAAGGGCCCCCCTGTGAAATGCAGCTGCTGTCTGGAGCTGAGCAGCTCTGCTGAAGCAGCAGTGGCCCATTTTCTTAGAAAATATGTGTCTCAAGCTGTGGAGATGTTGGTTTCATTTTTGGTCTGTTTTGCCTTCAAACAAAGTTCTAGCTAGAATAAGACAGTAATGGGGAAAGAATATATATGGAATTATTTTTACTACAAGGATTTTTGACAAACAGACACTGCCTTCATCAACCACACTCCATCTTCTCACTGCTCCCAAATGTTCAGTGGCACAGATATGATCTCCTCAGATCAGCCAAGCACTCTCTATCCCCAAGCCTCTTGGGAATTACCTTGCATTTGAGCCCTTGAATTCTCCAGGGCTGCGGATACAACATCATTATCCCCACTGCTGGCTTTGTTGATACTAGCCAGGGATGAGACTTCCAACTCATGATCACTTTTGAGTCGCTACACACTCAAGTTATCTTCCACCAACAGAAGGAAACCCACCACTGAGGACTTACCTTAACCCTGCTGATTATCCAGTTTAGGGCCAAGCATGTGCTCAAGTGTTAGATGTCTTTTTTTTGTGTCTTTTTTTCCTGGATATGGGGAAAATGCATTAAGTAAAGGGCTGGTAGACCTATGGTCCAACAGTATTTATACTAGGTCAAATTTAGTATTTGACTCACAAACTTCAGAAAATTTCAGAATCAAGTTTACAGTCGAATTTCAGCCAGAAGGTATTATAGTACTTCCTTTTTAGTCAAATGCTATTGTTAACATTATTTCATTCACTGCAAAGGATTGTCACTAAGAGTGAGGTCTGCATAATGAACAAGCCAGGAAACTACAGAATAAGAGCCAGCTGTTAGATTTTTCCCTTAAGAAAATTGAATACCATTTTGGATAATTGTCTTTTTTTTTTCCTACCTGTCAGAAGTCTTTTTGTGATACTGAATAACTCACTTAAACCAGAACAAATATACATTTGCTATAACAAAGTCTTATCTCATCTGGAATCAGACCTACTACTACATCCTCTTCTTCGGAAAAATAGGCCAACCACTTTGGACTTTTGAATTATGTATTCCTTAGGCATCTACTTTAACATAAAGGCAAACACTGAACACACAGCTAAAATCACCAAACCTTTCTTCCAGCTCTGCATTCAGTCTGAAATTTTTCTTTCTATTCATTGGTACAGGTAGCTCTATTCCATGCTCTCCTTTACTAGCAAGTTCACCATGTCAGACCATATCCCATGGGAAGCTGAGTTTTCTGCAGGCAGCAATCCTGCCCTACATTAATATTCTGAGTTTGGTTGCTTGACTCAACAACCATCTCCATCTCCCTTCCCCAGTTCATAATCTGGGAAAAAGTCTGATTTGCACAGCTGGGGCTAAACCCAAGTTCTTTCAAATGAGGAGCTGAGGGATCTGCAGGTTTGTTTTCCCTCTTTTCCATTTCTAGGCATTTGGTATTTGGACACTTTTGGACAAGTATGTGTGGTTGCTATTCTCCAAAGTGAAACTGATTGAAACACAGGTAAAATGGCTGGTATTCTGATAATTTGCTATGTTAAATGTAAAGGACACTTCTAGCAGTTCTTTACTATAATTTCTCTTGCCAGTCTCTTATCTGAAAGATATCAATAATAACAGCAAAATAATGCAACACTTCATGTTGGCCTAACAAAAGTAATTATTTCTTAAAATATCTTCATGTCACATCATAGAACCATCTGTGAGGGAAAAAAATTGTTTTCAGAGTACTGTGTATTATGCACAGCAATAGTATCTTTAATGGAAAAAGGTAGAAACAGTAAGCAAATGCCAGTAGCAATTTAAATATAATGATACTATCTATTACCATTCACACCAATATAATAAAAAAAAAGGAGAGCACCATTTCATGTGAGCAGTTACCTTGCTAAGGATATTAGGAAAGCACAAATGTACTGTATAGTACTTTGATTTGTATGATATTAAACTTTTTAAATGAGCAGCATCCCCCTAACGAGGTAGATTTGAAGCCATTATGATCCATTAAAAGAGTAATAAGTGTCTGATAGTAGAGTCCCTGACATCTTTCTATTAAGATTTCTTGATTTGGTCTGTATCTGGTTTTATGTTGTTTTTTTTTGAATTACATTAAGCATGAATGCCCCTACCACACCAGTGTCCTAGCTGTCAGATTGGTGCTGCTATTAATAAAGGTACATTTTGACAATACCGGTTTAAAAGGCAAATCTGAGGGTTAGGGAACTTCAACCTTCATTCCAGAGAGTCCTTTTCTGTGTTGCTTCTACCCCTCTAGTTATCCTGCTTCACTGTTTCTGACAAATAAAGCCTTGTTCACCACGACCTTTCTTTCTAGGCACAACAAACAGGACTTAATTTTATTTGGAACTTATCATCACTGCTCCTTTACCAGCCAAATGGGATGCTGTTGAGTGACATGGTGGACTCCACAACTACTACTGGGAGGTAAACACGCTATGAATTTTTAAAGCAGGAGAATATTCTCTTTTTCAATAGATTTTGCAGCACCTGGTAAAAATAATAACAATAAAATGCATTAGAGAGACACATTTAAATAATTTTAGGGCATGCTACTCTATAAGCAAAGTATTCTTTGTAAGAATCTTCCATTCTGTGCATACAACAGGTTGTGGGACCGGAGCAGAGTCCCAGCACTGAGTCAAAATGCTGGAAATAATTATCATTTCCAAGTAGGTAATATACTCCCCTGTAGAAACAAATATTTATTTGTAAATGTGGTTTGTTGGTGTGACAGCTATAAAACAGGCTTTAGGAGTTTGCCTAATGCTAATTTACAATACAATATGCTAAATACAATAAAAGTGCATTTACATAATAGTAAGGAACAAACCTATAAAAGTAAGGAAGTGTGCAGTTAGCTTAAAAGTGTTCTGTTGAGGTGGCACAGTATTTAAGTGAAATATATGATACATTTCTATTTTAACTGCGTGTGTCCTTAGATTTCTGAGTTCATGTCAACAGCTTTAATTGCATTTTAAAGCAAGTTTGGGGATGTGAATTTCCTGTGTCTCTTTTACAACTAAAATATAATGCAAAACTCCGGCATCATTAAAAGAGAAAGGAAAGAAAGGGAGCTGCTAGTAGGCCCTCAGCAGCTGGAATAATCTCCCACGGGGAGAGGTGGAAACCTTATTCCATGAGTCATTTAATACCAAATAAACAAAGCACTGGAGAATAAATTGTAAGGCATGATTTTTTTTTTTTTTTTTTTTATTGTTCATTGACAGAGGGAGGGCTATTTGACTTAATGGAGCTTTTCCTTTTTTAAAGTTCTTTAGTAATAGAAAGTGTGGACAATGTTACAGATACAGTTTATTTCTCATTGTCACTTTGGCCCTTACTGTCCTTGTAATAAAGGCACGAGTAACTTTAGCCCCTGCACACTATGAAGTATGCAAGATCAGGTCCTCAAGGGCTCCTGAAATTCAGGATCCTCTTAGGCAGTGGCCCTCGCTTGATGTAGTTACAGAGTGGCTTAATTGCTGTCCCATATAAGGTTTTGCACACCCAACTATCACAGCTCCTGCTATTAAATGCTTTGCTTTAGTGACAAAGCTCTGAGGAAGGCAGCTGAGTAAGCTGTGTGTGCTGGCATGGCGTGCTCTTGGTCTCCAGTGGAGCCCAGTGGAATCCAGGACTGATAGAAGGCAACAAATAACCCCCTTGCACTGCACAGAGCCCGTCTGTAATCAAATATAATTATGGAATCACTACCAGTCAGAGCTGTTATAGGCTTGCCTGTAATCAAGAACAGCATTATTGCAACATTTATTACTCTCAAAAGTACTCTGAGATTTATGGGTCCTTGGAAAGAAAAGCATTGTTTGGCAAATCTATCTATAAGCATTATTTGGCCATAAAGAGAGTTCTTTCTCTGACAGATCAGAGTAGTCCCAATGAAGCACATCTACTGGATAATTTGTTCAGATTCTTTTTAGTCCTAAATGACAAAAAGGACCCATGTTACTTGAAGAAATTAAACTTCTACATGCCAGCTAAGTAGATGTAGACAGGCATTATTTCCCTGATGCTTGAGATACAATGGAACCACTGCTGGTGGAGATAGAACATTCCAAAAAACAGTGGGGATAAGTGTCATCATGCAGAAACCAAGCTCTGGGGTGTAATTGCTCAGTTATTATACACCCATGATGAAAAGTCTTAAGGGAAAGACCTTCCCCTATAGTGTTGAGTTATGGCTTTGGCTCTACCAGTAAACAGGAATGTTAAACAGAAAATGTATCTGGAAAAATGATGTTATATGACATAAGTCATAAGGAGTCCAGCAAAAGGGAGTAATAAGTGCAATTGATCATGCAAGGGTAGGAGAAGCAGTATCTCTTAATTTTGGAAAGAAAAGCAAAAAGGAATTTTTCTTGGTGACTTCTTAGCCCACAAGGAGAGAGAAGAAAGCTGTTTGTTCAGAAGTGGATGTGGGTGGGAAAGCAATGGGTGAAGAAAACGCTTGTTACCTTGAAAATGTTACCTCAAAAGGTTTATAAACCATTAATAAAACCACCTCAAAGCTCCCCAAGGAAACCATGTTTTCTTCTCCAAGTTACATAGGTGATCTGTAGAGTTGATCGGGAGGGCACAGGAGCTGCTGCAGACAACTCCCCATACCAAGCCTCTGAGGTTAGGAGAGTCAGCTCCTCTGTTTGTGTGTATGGTGACAGTTCTGCCAAATACTTTTCAGATACAGCAGCTTTATCAGTGAGAAGGATCTGGGCTGCCCTGCAAAGATAATCCTCCCAGTGGTGTGTCAGCCTCAAAGAAGGGTGTGATTATCATTCCAAAGGAGTGTAATGTGAACCTGTGCCTCCCATTCAGCCAAGTGATGGCTAGATCAAGGAGGCTTCTGCTCTTTACTCGCTCTTTCTTTTGTTTCTTCTCTTTCTTTCCCTTTATTTTTTCTTCCAGGAAACAACTTAACTTCATATTAAGTTATTTTATTATGTACATTTAAGATGTCTGAAGAGTGAGCTGATGTCCTAAGGCACAGTGGTCCTTAGAAATGGATCTCCTACTTGACCATCAGCAGAGTACTAGGTGGATGAGTTCCTCATCTTGGGATGCTTGGAAATTTGCTGGCTCTGATTAGCATTTTACAAAGATAGGGTTTCTCTGCAAACAGTCTGGTGGAGTCTTTCACAATACTTTCAGCTCTCCTCAGACCACTTTCAAGATTTTGCTAGCACCTCTGGCCTGGGACACACAATGCTCCAGGCAAGATGTAAGGGTGACTCACCCCTTTGGTTGAACAGATCTTAGGGATGGATGTTGTCTTTTCTGTCACTTCGAGAAAGTTTTCATGCAGTGAAATCAGGTGTCTGATCTCCCAGGTCTCCTGAACTCATGCATGCTTGTTGTTGGTTTTTTTGTTTTCCATAGGAAGGACAAGCAAATCACACAGCAGATGGGAGAATGGCCATCTTCTAACCATATTGAATGATGCTTATTCATGGGTCATAATTCAAAAACAAATTGTTTATCTGGGTTCTTGTTCTGGTCTTGCAGCAATGATTGAGTTCAGCCTGGAATTTAATACACAAAAAAATACAGAAAAGTAAGGCTGACAAAACTCAAGATTAAACAAATAACTAATGCATGACAATAGCAAGTGAGTTTGATCTTTAAAACCAGAAAATTTTCTGTACCAAACTGCCTTTCTTCACTGCAGTCTGCGTAAAGGAAGGAGCAGAGGCAGCTGCAACCACCTCAGCTTCAGAGATGGAGCTCCCAGTAGTCAGTCTGTAAGAAAACACCTGGCAGGCCTTAACGAACATTATTTTCTAGAACGTTCCCAGAGCTCTGCTGGCAGGGAAATATATGTGAGTTGTAAGGGAGAACATAAAGAGGCAGTTCTCCAACAGCACATGGTTTGACTTATAAAAGCTTTCCTTACGGGCAGAATTAATTATATATCATAAAGATCTGTTATATATTCTGTTTATACAATTATAAAGCATTATGGTTAATTAGTTGTGGTACAGACTCCCGAAGCAGAATCTGGTTAGAGAATAAACAAAACTCTCAGTCAGCTGTGACGGTGGTTAACAACTCACACTTTCATATCACCTTTCACACTTAACTCTCTTGAAGTGATTTATAAGCTATGCAATCCAGTGGGCTTGAGCTTTGTGTATTTGGTAATTTCTTGGTTTATATAAAATTAGAATATGCTCCTCAGAAATGGTCTGAGATTCTCACACCTTTAAGAAATTAAATTCAAAATATTTGCTAACCAACTTTATTTCAACTGTTTTCTTACCTATTAATTACTTGTGATCCTATTATGTCTGGCATTGTATATACACATTAAATAAATACTTCTCCATCACCTTATTCTGTCCTGATATAGACAGTTATGGCTGGCAGCAATGCGAATCCCTATCTACATCACTATCCTAAAAATAGGGGTGAAATCTTGACTGTGAAAAGATATTGAGAGAAGTGTTTGTTTGAAAACACACAAAGATTTGTTGTCAAGCTACATTTTTACAGTATTTCAATGCTATGAAGCAAGTTGAAAATATTAATGTATCAAACCATCTGACATATTCAAACTTAATTACTTTTTCACCATCACGTAATTTAGCACTGAGTCTTATTGCTGTGCATGTGCTGCTACAGGTGTCTGGGCAGAGTAAGTACTTTTTGAAATCTCATCAGTGTCATGTGAGTAGAGCTAAAAAAAATTAAGTTAGTATTATTTGTCATGTCATGGGATATTGTAGTGGTTACTGTGCGCACCCAAAAAGCACTTTTTACAGCAAAAAATCCCCTTCCAATATTTATAAGAGAAACTGAAGGAAAAAACCCACAAGATTGGAGCAAGAGAGGAAGAGTATGTATTTAATGTAGTCTAGATATTTAGGCTGTAAAATGTAGTACACAGTATTTTTTAAAATCTACAAATAAATTTAAACAAGCACTCCCCACTGAAAATACCACAGTTTGGTATCCATTCTGTTTCCTGAATGCATCATGAAAGTAGTGGCATTTGAGATAACTTTGAAGGATGGCTTCATAGTCTTTTTTAAAGTCTACTTTGGTCATAGTTTTCTAGAAGAAAGCCTGAAATACATACATGAAAGAACTTCTGAGAGACAAAGATGTAAGGGCAACTGAAAATGGCATTGTCAGCCTGGAACAACAAACTGCACAGTAAGATACAAGATAAGATTACAGGTGAGTGCCCAATGGACACTCCTAACTTCTATTCAAAAAGGCACTGAAGGGAAATGAGTGCCAGGAAAGGATACAGAGAGAGGCTGATAAAATCAGAGAAAAAATTCAGGAAGGTTATCTTTACTTCAGTGTTTTAGGCTCAAGGGGAAATCAGGTATGGGTAATGAAATGTGGAGAAGTTGCATTCTAGATATGACAGTTGCATTGACAAAATTGGAAGAAATCACATCAAAAAACACACAAGTAGAATACTAAGAACTAAAAAGAGAGACTGGTGAGGTATCTGTTGAAATTCAGGATGGACATCTCCCATAGCTCAAAGAAAGGTTAAGGAATTGGCAATAATTTGAAAAAGAAAACAAGAAAATAATAAAAAAAAAACCCTATCTTTTCAATTGTGAGCCAAGAGAGGACAATATATCTGAGTCCCAGTATGAGCAATAACATCACAGGGTGAGGAGGTGGAAGGAGTCCTGAGATTTGGTCACATCACTAATAATGACCTCAAAAGAGCTGAGTGGGGTGCAGCTGGAATTAAAAACAACTTGGGAAAAGGTGAAGTTGTCAGAAAGCCATCTGGGTTCATAGTTTCAGGCAATGCATTATTTTATTTTTAAACTTGTAGACAGGAGGAAAATTCAGCAGAAATATGAGCGGAAAATTAGGTCAAATGTAGGACTTATTAAAATATGGAGACAGATATCATTCTATGTATACTGGGATATTTGTGAAGAGTTACAACAAACAAGAGAAGAAACCCTAAAAATAGAAAATTACATGATTACTGGTAAAGAAGGAGGGGTAAAATTAAAATCTGATAAGAATTGCCAGGAAAAGAGATTGGGAATGAGAGAAGAAAGTGGGAGAGTGAGTGAAAGGAGAAAGAAAATGGTTTTGTTAATTAGATCTTCACTTGAAAAAGAAAGAACTGATAACATGGATAAGAAGAGGCAGAGGTGTGTGAAGCTGATTTCAGGATAGCATTAATTAAAATAAATGTTTGTATTTATAAATTAAACATACTTTTAGGTTTAAAACATGGAGAAGCTATTACATCATTTGAATCAATATGACAGATATGTAAAACATTTCTTGTGTAATTTGAATCAATGTGACAGATAGGTAAAAATTTTAAAACTGTTTCCAGTCTTATGTCCAAAGTGTAAATAAGACTCAGATCCTTGTACAGTGACAAAAATTTCAAATATTATCTTGAATTTGTGGAGGAACTGATTATTTTTCAAGCAACTTTCAGAGAGCTAGTTTTTGTCTTCTGCCACTCAGGAAATATGTGTCTGTGTAGATGAAAACAAGATGACATTTTCAAAATTGTTGCTCCCTGTCAATAGTAATAATTGAGTTTACACAAAGACATTTTGAAAATAAAATCAGAAGTCCTATTCCTATGCGTTATGCCAGTGGATGTCCCCTTTTGCTGTTAGTGTTTTGCCAACTCTCAGGCATTTATTTCCCTGTTCCCTCAATAGTCCAGTGGATAAACAGCCCATAACTGCTGTGTAAATGTCATTATCTGCTTATCATTCTTACATTACTATAAATTAAGCTTCTTGCTGCCTAATTTTAGCAGTGATCAAACACATGGAGTAGGGAGAATTTAGAAGCTCACCTTATCCAATAGTCTGAAAATCTGGAACATATTATCCAGTGGAAGTTTAAGTTCCCAGATAAATCAGCTTTCCTTCTTTCAAGCAGCAAACTTTCCAAGGAAGAATTCTCATTAACAAATTCCCCTCAAACAGTCCATTACATTTCAATTTCTTTATTTTGTTGCTATTTGCCATATATACAAGCTAGCTATGCTAAACAACACTAAAAATATCCCACTTTATTATATAAAGATTTTTAATTGGCATCAGTCTCATAGAAACACTCAAGAACTTAAATAGCTGTACAGGAGGGACTTTGCCTCTATGTAAAAATAACCATAAAGTTTATGAGAGCAAAGATCCCAAGGGCTGAGCTTTTGCAATAGTAATGTGTTTAGAAAGAGCAATACATACTTGGATGGGATCACTTTGGTCCTTTGGTGCAGGCATTGGATTTGATTCGTGGAATGGACATTGCTGTGACACCTGAGCAACACATTAACACACACCTCTCACTTTTAAATGTTTACATTAGGCAGGTGGGCTTTTACTATTTGTGTATTGGCTTTGAGTGTGCCCTGGTCCCACACCATCTCTCTGAGGATGGCTTAGTGTTTGGAAAATCCCTGCTTTGCCCAGAGCTAGCACAGCCCTTGGCAGCCCAGCTCTATCCCCCAGCTTGCGTGGGCTCCTGGAGCCTCTGGCACACAGCTTGGCAGCCACAGAAGTAAAAATAACTTTGCTTCCCTCCCACCGCCTTTCCACCCCAGTGCAGAGGGAAGGAAAGGATATTTAGTGCTGAAACTACAGAGAGTTCAGGTAATAATAGCACTTTAGGAATAAATTATGAAGATATGCATATTTCAGGCAGTTCCAACCTGCCCCTAAATTACAGCCTGTAGTGCATCACTCCCCTACACACTTGGTAGAAAAGTACTGGGCTGAGCCTACATATAAACTAAAATTTAACATGTTCAAAAGCAGCATAAATTAAAAGTACTGAAAAAGCTGTTAGAAGACATTTAGGTTTGTCTTGAAACCACCATTTTCTTTCAAGATGTGTAGCATATTCACAAGCACACAGCAGCTCCAAAAAACATCATCCTCCAACATTCCAGTGTTTATGGGTGTGCCTTAATTAAAAGTATTCTGCCAAACAAGCAAACCTGACTCTTTAGGAGAAAAATATTGATTATAAAAAGACACTATTACAAATTCATACAGATTCAGCAGAGAAAAGGATTTGCTTATTGTATTTACATGACAGGCTTTAAAAAAACCCCAAAGTTAGTTGATGTGCCAAATTCTGTTATATGTCAGCATATATATCTTTGGAAAGAGAAGCCTTGATTTCAATCTACTGCTGTCCTATAAATAAAAATAATGGTACTTCAGAAGTCTGGTGGATTCCATATCTGATTTGAGAAACAAACATCTACAAGAAATTAATTGGATAATGAGAGTCAGAATTATGAGTTAATTTTTGTACCCACATGTCTTACTTTCTTCCTGAGTTAGAGTGTGTGACATACCTAGAGAAAATGTGTATCTATTCAACCAATGAAACATGCCAATGGACTTTCTATGAGATGCTTTTTCATGTTTTCCCAAATCAATCCTAAATGGTTCAAACTATATATGATTTCTTAGAAGAGTCTATTTATAGTGGCACTGGTATGTTTACTCTGGCAAGACAAGGAAGTCCCAAGGAAGTCCCACAAGGGCAATTCTATCCTTTTGAAGTGGTTTTTTTTTGAGTGCACTTATTGCTGATAGTACATACTCTATAGTTGTCCCACTGCCTTTTTTTTTCCTTTTTTTTTTTTCTTCTCTGAACAGGTATTTCCTGTCTCTCAGACAATATATTGAGATTATTTTTCACTTTTTGTGTAAGACAAATACTGCTCTACACGTGGTGGGCTAGCATGGATTATCAATGGGAACACAGTGTTTGGTGTATATTAAAGTCATCTCTCTCTTCTTTGGTCTTTTACAATCACACCTAGATGATCAGAGAGAGCTTTATCATGTTCTCTTCCTTGCCTTGGAAAAAATCCTTCAAAGGTCCACCCACCTGGCCTCACTCCTATACTACCTGTCCTGGAACTATGTTTCAGTCTTGAAATAAAACATTTTGCATGCAATTATTTGCTTAAAACATAGATGACATATATGGGTTGACACACATGGATCCACAGCTGCAAGACAACGTTAGACCTCACTGCACAGAAACTATCAAGGCCGATTTCAGAGGAGTATTGCAAGAGGCAAAAGTTTGCTTTTCCAATGTAAGAAAATCAGAATGAAATTCATCTTTGCAATGGGGCATGCTCCATAAATACTTGTTAACACTGAGATGGCCTTTTTCTAATTATTTTCTTGATGAAGCTTTGTCTCCTTTTTACAATTAACTCTCAAGTTGGATAGATCATAAATACAGAATCTACACATTGTAAGTAAAAAGATTATTTATGATACTACCTGAATAACACAGTGGAACTGCAGGATTAACCTTCTCCATGGATTCTGGGAAATAAATCACTGGCATGAAATTCAAGCACAGCAGAGCCCTTTGCACAGCACGTCAGCACTGTGCTCCAGCTCACAGCTCCACCATCGCCCAGCATTCCTGGAGGAAGCACAGGGAGCAAGTGTCTGGGCTTCTCTCCCTGCTGGAGGATGGGGTTCCATCTCACCAGCCAAAGAATGGTCTGGGCTGAAATGTAAGGACACACCACAATGGAAAGAGCAATTTCTGGAAAGAGTAGGGAATCGGAAAGTATTCCTCCAATCAGCCCAGCTCGCCCAGCTGATTCCATTCCTTTTGCAATGGAAATGAATCTAAAAATTCTTTCTTACCTCTCTGGCAGCAGCTTTTACCTTGATAAGAGCAGCTGCATGTCATCTTTTATCAAGAGAGTGGTTGCTAGCCAGAAGACCTGTGTTGCTTCTTTCTGGTTTTAACTTTTAATTTTTACCTGCAGTGGAGAGATAAAATGAATTCCAGTTTAGCTTGACAATCCTGCCTGCACAGGTGTGCTGTAAGAATACCACCGTGGTGTTCAGCTGGGTAAATGTTTTAGATGACTACAGTAATTATCAAAAGTACTGGGTTTAGTTTCCCCCCACTTTAATCTGAATCAGATTTGCCAAATAGTTTCAGCTGGCTTTTCTTACCTAGATAAATAAAGCTGGAGGAGGAAACAAAAGGATTTGTGCCTCCTTTGATGCAATACTTGGCACTTGAATAGTGAAGAACATAGGAGATGTATGGCTGAGATCTTCTTCTTCATGAGATTATTTGAATTGAACTTTTAAATTTCCTATCTAAATTAGTCCTTTAATTACCATGTTATATTCCTTCCTGGGTCCCCAATCCCTCCTCCTAATACTGGTGTATTTTGTGCATGTGAGTGCACAAAATAAGGGTGGAGCAGCACCACTAAGGCAGGGCACAGGAAAGGGGAGGAGGAGCTCAAAGTCATCACCCTGAAAATGTCCATCTGCATGCTCCTCTGCCCTCCTCAGACTGGGAAGGGAGGCAAGAGCCAGTGACTCTCCTTCTCTGCCATCATTCTTTCCATCCCTTTGATCCTTTGGCAGTGGGAAAAAAAAGTTACAACCAGAAGTAAGGCGTGTGTGTCTTAGGGGATGGGCTCTGACTGACCTAATATTTATTATACATTTTATACTGAGGGAGGATTAGTTATATTAGAGGAAGA
Source organism: Passer domesticus (assembly GCF_036417665.1). NCBI lineage: Eukaryota > Metazoa > Chordata > Aves > Passeriformes > Passeridae > Passer > Passer domesticus. Next base: position 24,881,540 of record NC_087474.1, on the reverse strand, counting down.
GTTATAGCAGGAGAGACAGAGGGAGATTCAGCTCCAAATATCCTGGTCCTTGAGGCTGAAGGATCCCTCCAAATTTAACCCAGTTTCTCACATCTCAGCGAGTAAAGCGGCATAACCATGCAGGTGTTTAGCAGGGGGTACCCCCAGCTCCAAATTTCTGTGAACTGAGTGCCTCTTGTTCTAGTTACTTCCAACTTCTAGTTACTTCTGACTTTTGACAAATGATTTCTTGTCAAAAGTAACAACTTATGTGAATTGGGACTTCTGCAGTTTTTCCGTTCCTCATGAAAAAAATGAAAAAATATTTTGGGTCAGTCTAAACAAAATTTCCCCTCATTAACAGCAGTTAATTTACATTCTAGAGTTAGTACAGATGAACCCTAGGATACTAAAATATACCCAGATGATTCTCTCTGTATTAGTACCAGCTGTGTCAGTCAAGTTAGGCCACCTGTAACATCCCTATAACCTACAATTTCTAAATTCCCATCCAGCTACACCTATGCCACTCCTTTTTTTCTAGTAGCATTAGAGGGGATTAAGTGAAGAAGGAATTAAGCCTCCAAAGTTAATTAAAGCATTGTTGATGATGACCAGGAAGGCGTACTTGCAGCTGTAGGTGGAGAGATGTAAGTGCTCAACATGGGGCGGTTGTGCCCTGGCTTTAAAGCTGTCAAAGAAAAATGCCTCTGGTTTCTCGTGGCAGTGTGAGCTAAACACAGAGTGAAGTGTGGCTGCTTCAGCTTCTCCCAGAGGCTCCCATCCTCTCTTTCCTCTGGAGGCTCCATCTTCTCAGTCTGGTGCTGTTACATCTTTAATAAGATCAATAATCTTTCTCGACTTCAGGAGCTTCATGAATTCTGATTAAGCTCCAGGACAGCGGCCGTGTATTAAGAAAAATAGGCAAGAAGAAGACTTCAGTGTCTCAGTCCATGAAGCATGATAGTTTCTTCTTTAAGCAAACTGGTATTGATTTGATTTGGGGTTTTCTCTGTAAATAAAGTGCTAGCACACAGTACACTCACTGTTCAACTCCTCTTCCCTGCAGACCAATTCTTTCTGTGGAAGTCTTATGTTAATTGTTCCATGACTACTAATGTGTTTAATTAAGGCTCACGTGGTTAAGTCTTTGGTGAGAAAATTAGACATGCTTACAAGAATTAATATAGTAAGAAATCACAAAGGTGCAATCAGGAACAAAAAATGGGAATGGTCTCTAGCACTGCCTTTCAACAAAGCACCGGAGTGTGAGATTCTGCACATCATTAAAATTCAATTAAGTATTTGGGGGAAAAAAAGCCTGGCACTGACAGGATACATCATCTGACCACAGGAAGCTGTGCTGACAAAAATTCATAAAGTGGAAATTGGAAACCCATACTCTGAAGCTTTCCTGGATTAACAGTTTAATGTCCAACTATGTAATATATAATTTATGAGAATTCTCTAATGTGATCTAGCCTTGCATATTTTGCAATTTATTATTCTTGTTTAGGAAGGAGTAGAGACAAAACTAGTCTTTCTGATTTCTGGAGCCATTTTTAATATTTTTTAATATATACATCTTGTGGTAATTTTCCAAAGACCTGACTTTGCAAACCCCAGTTTTCAGTTCTCACTAGTGGGTTCATTTCAGCTTGATTCTTGGCCACTGTTTTCCTTTTGAAGATGGAAATTTTCAGGGAATTAGACATCTGGGGCAGGGAATGATGCAATTATACAGAAACATAGATAGAAGTGTATTGTTGCTTCACTGTTTTTTATGGAAGCATCATTCTGGAATGACTCCTGTTCTCAACTTTTGAGACTTCCTGTAGCAAGAAACAGCCACAAATCCTCTTTCCATATGCTGAATTTCTTGTTTTCTATAGTCTTTTATACATTTGGTGTTCCAAAAGTGGATCTTTTTATTGCTTATGGTCCTTTTGTGGCTACAGTAGTACCTAAGCATCTTGGTTTAACAACTTTATGGCTCTTGTGTATTTAAATGCTTTCATTTCTGCTACTTTTTCTGAAATACATTATGTGGAAGAACATTCTTTGTAAATCCTACTTTTGTTTTTTAATATCTACTCCTAGTTGTAAGTATCCACTCCACTAGGAGCCTTGAGAGATACGACACATGCCAAAAATACCATATTTGGGAGTAAACTTACAGTGGAAAAAGAGTAAAAAAATCATTAACATGCTTTATTTGGGAAGGAATCTTAAAAGTGCCTTTTAATAAAAAGACAGGGAGCAGAGTGGCCAGAGAGTATTAAAACATTGACTAGGCTAACAGGCAATGTCTTACTGTTTAAAAAAATATGCAGGAATGCAAGGAGAAGGAGCAGTTGGTGAGCCCATGTAAAAGGTGACCATGTCCTTCAGAGCAGTTACCTCTGCAGCTAGATTGGAAAGCAGATATCCACAGCCTTGGGGAATAGCTTGCAGCAGGATAAATATTCCACAAAGATGAGGCTAGGGGAAATTGAATTCAGAAATAGGGAAACTAAAAGTAAATGGAAAAGAACTTGATAAGGAAAAGCCAAAAGAATAATCACTGTGTGGAGACTAATAGAGGTTTTTTCTTCCAAGTTATTTCAATCAAGAGGCAAAAACTTCCTCCACTAATTTCTATTTACATTTTAAAGTAGTTACTCAAGGTATCTAGAAGAGGACTAAGCTGCTTCTAGTTGGTTCAAAGGTGACATAGAAGGGTATTAAAAACAAGTTTGTTAAAAAAGTAAACTTCACCAAAGTTTGCTTTAAAGTTTCCCACACTGTTGCTCCAAGAACTGTCTGAGATTACTGTAACTGAAAAATAGAAGTAGTGGTGTGAGAAAGCTCAGTTTTAGGGTACTTATGTGTAGGTATTTTTGTGCTTTATTTTTTTAATAATAATTATAACAATAACAACAACAACAATAACACTCCACTTGGTTGTCTGGGTCTTTCATACAGCAAGAAAAAAAATGTTTAAAAACTTGACTGTACAAGGCTGAGTACTTACCATTAATTTAAAGCGACATTGTAAGAGAGTGACTCTCGAGGTGGTGGTATTCTCACAGATCCCAGTATGACAAGTGGAAAGTTCCAGAAAGGTCTATAACAACACCATGGACAAAGATCAGGATCTAAATCTGACCAGCACACAATTAACTTCAGTGCACTCTCACTCGCAAGAACCTAGTTTATGGTGTTTGAGTCCAGCGTTGCTTTTTTCTCACCAACTCCTCATGTAAAGACAAAACAGCTTTGCCACTTATGCCAATGTGTAAAATAGAAGAAATTACCCTCTTTGTCTTTTGTAATGATTCCCACATTTCCAGCCTTCTCTGGCTCATGTTGCTTTACACATGCAACTGGAGGATTCCAGTCACCATGGAGATTAGGGATCAATAATATAATACTATTTGTTTATAAATTATCCATAGCCCAAATATCTTTTGTAAAAGGGAAATAGGCAAGTGAGATCCAGGCAGCATGCTCAGCTTATTGTTACTTTCTAAAATCAAGTGTGATTATACTTCCTGTGGGTGACTACCTTCCCGTTAATAATGTTATTATTTTCAAATTGTTCCATGCAGTATGGATTAGGGGAGGTGACTGTTTACAGGAGAAATATAAAGCTCCTCAATATAGAAGGCATACAAATCCAGGAGTCATATAAAGCTGCATATATCAACATAGGAGTCCAAAAAGTTACATCTGAAGGCTGAATAGTGATAGAATTGCTTCTTCTTTGGACCAAAACCCTTAGTAGGTACTACCAGGCTGTGTTACATCTCATGGTGTTATTAGGGAAAAAGTTACAAAAGCATGTGTATCACACACAAAACACAATTCACATTCCTAATTATTTTTTCAGTTTAAAAATATCCATCACAAAGCTCCCAAATGGTGGCAGTCATAATTAGAAGGTTATTTCAGAAAGTGGCGGTGAAGAACCTGGAGGAGGTTTTAAAACTTTATAGTTGCTTTGCCTATTGGATAGCTAAAATACTTTCCAACTAAATACTGTTTATCTTCCTCCTTGCTTTTAAAGAAGCAACTAATCAGTTTACTGAGAATATTTTCCACTGGAAAGTCAATAATCATCAAAATTTAAACTCTTCACATGCTTTACTATTCTTATAAGTTTTAACTTGTAGGGAAAAGAGTAGTTTGTCATTAAAAATAACTTTAAATGTTCTGTTATTATTTCAAAATTACTTTGCCAAAAAATAATATTAAAAGTGGAAAATACATGTCACATTTTTTACAGTTTTAAAAAGTGACCTGTTTTATGTTTCACTCCATGTTGAGTTTGTTTCCTTTCTATTTGGAATAGTAATTTTTAAAAATTGTCAAAAAATGCAACATCTGTCTCTACAACGTTACATTTGTATAAAAAGCAAAGTATGGAGAAAAAAGAGCAAATTCAGAATACTTTGTTATACTGTTTCATTATATCCAGAGAATGAAGTAAGGTAGGAAACTAGAGAATATTCTTGAATAAAATTATTGTTATCTGATCTGCATCAAGAAGCTAAGAGGATAACTGATTTTATGACAAATCCCACTTTTATAGCAATTACATAATTATTATGTAATTGCCATAATAAATCCCTGGTTTATGATTTCACAAGAACAACTTCAGCATCTCCTGAGCTGGAGTCTGAGCTTGCTGAGCTCTCACAGTGAAGTCCTAAGGTTTAGACAGAAGGGATGAGTACATGTCAGCATTTCAGCTCAGGACTCTGGCTCCAGGAAATTCCAACTTACCATGTTTGCATTTCAATCCCAAAGTCATCTCGGGGCAGGAAAGCTGGTTTCCCTTTGGGTGAAACTAAACCAGGATATGTGATGTGGAATCCAGAGGACATTCAGCCCATAGGGCAAGAGCAGCAGCAGTCTAAACTAGAAATATGTGTGAGAGTGGGTGTTCAGCCTGCAGCCTTGGGTTTTTTACTCTATAGATCCACTCCCCTTGGGCAGCATTACTTGCTGTAATATGGACAGGGCTAGTGAGAAGCATTACTGCTCTAAATAATAACAAAGTGTGGTACCCTGAGTGTCATCTTAAACTGACCTTTACTTAAGAGGATGGATAGGGCTCCGAATTTTCTGAAAACCTCCCATCCTCCAAAGATGCAACCCTCCTGCACTAATTTCAAAGCCAGCAATTCCATTACTTGCTGTTCCCACTGCATCCTTGCTCTGCTGGTTAAGGAACTGCCATTACACCACGTCCACCCAGAGACAGCTTACAAGTTCCCCTGGTGAGCAGCAGGTTGCTGTCCAAGTGCCCGAAGGCATTGGTCTCGGTGGGATTGGAATGATTGCCAAGCACCTCCAGCCAGGAGCAGCATTTCCACCTCATGTGGAGCTTGCTCTGGGCTGCCTGAGGCACCGAGGGAGCCACAGGGTTGCTGTGGTGAACCCAAGCGTGTAGAACTTGTTTGCCCATGCCATCAGGCTTACTTCACCCTTCACTCTGAGCAACACCTGGAAACATTTGTTCTCTAATGGTATTTGGCTATAAACAGACTGTACTCAAATGATCTTACTCAGGTTGTTTTTCTTAAAAGCTTCATTTTTTTATAACCAGTCATATAAAGGTTGAATACTATCCTTCTGTTTAAACAGAGGAGGAAGGTGAGGATTTAACCCTGAGGATGAAGAGCCCCTCATTGAAAGCCATCAGACTGCCACTGAGTGTGAACTTTGGGAAGGGATGCTCTGGGATGTAGGAAGCTGTGTCCTAAGGCCTGGACCTCTGATGGTTCAGGTGGGGATTTGACAAAATGCAGACCAACTCCTCTAGCTGTACACATTCCTTCCAAATGAAGGCAAAGTAGGGGAAAAAACAGCAGATGGCACGGTCTTACCTTGATGTGCACCCAGGATACAATTTGGGTGTGTGTCTCAGGAAAGAAGTAAGTCTTTCTGACCCCTGAATTAGATGCATAATTACTAGCAATTGTAAGGTAGGAGTCTGTGTCCATCAGAAGCAGAGTTTCAGATCCAGCAGGAGCTTGGAAATGGGACACAGTTATGGGAGCAAAATTTTGCCATAGTAATCAAAAAAACTTCCTGGTTCCCAATTGATCTCCTTTCTTCCACTGAGATCAATGATCACTCAGCCTGCAGGATCAGCAGGTGAGCCCAGCGAGGGGCTGCAGGCTCCAGTCTGTGGCAGTGGAGCTGGCAATTAGCACAATGTGCTGCCTGCAAAGTACAGCTCCTGCACTGGCTGCCTTTTAGGAACACCAGGTTACAGCCACTCTGCTGAGCTTCTGGAAATACTCCACAAGGAGAATATCCCCCCACAAAGCAGCAGAGCTCCCATGCTATGCTTAGCATTGCAGTATTCATGCTCTTTTAGATTGAAATGGCTTTAATGGTTTCGATTGTAAAAAGAAAGTCAACCTCAGGACAACATGAATCCAGCTCTTGCCCCGAAATCCATCCCACTGGCTCCAAGTGCCACCCCTCCTGGGCACTGGGGTTCAGCACTGGGGTTCAGCTGCCCCAGCAGCCTGAGAGTTGAAACCACTATGAAAAAGGCAGAGATGACTGTACTGATGAAATTCTCAGATATGTCCTGAGAGCAGAGAAAAGGTGAGATGGAGTTGCCCGAAAATGGAGATGAGATGCAACTGAAGGGCGTGCACTGTTGACTGGAACACACAAGATGCAGACAGACTCCTTGGCAGGCAGTGTACACACAAACAGCACATTTTTAAAAAGCATGGAAGGCAGCCACGTTTTAATAGACTTTCTCCCTGTCCTTTTCTTAATCTTACTTCAAAGAAGAGGTCAGCACAATTCCTTTTCCCCAAGCCTTGTACTTGGAAATATCTAAGTAATTTAGACTAAAAAAAAAAGAAAAAGAAAATACAGACTACAAAAAAAAGAGTTGGACTTGATCCTCTACCAAGAGGGATAACTGTTCTTGACCAGATTCTGCCAGCAATTTCATTATGAGAATTTTCTTCACATATGATACTTAAAGTCAGCTGGGAAGAAAGGGATAGAGAAGGGGAATGAAGAATCAAAATAACACATTATTTGGTGTCTGCTGGAGAATGAGTCTGTCTTTAAATGACAAGAAAAAGACAGTAATGTGTTTTCACATTAAGTCAGTGTTGACATTTTAAAAAAGCCTTAAAACATACAACCAGGTTTTGTAGTTAGGATGGGAAAATATTTTAAATTGGAAATGTGAATTTAATGCCCTCAATTAAATAAAAAATATTTAAATACTTTACCTGATTACTGCCAACTGCAATTTCCTATAATAAGGAATTATGCAGATAGAGAGCAGTTCTTAAAGGCACATGGTTCACATGGAATGAGCAAAGATTCAGGTCTGGAGACTGCAGCTTTATCTGTGTAAACAGTCCCTTTGCCCCATCACACAAATTACAGCTGGGAAAATTTCAAGTATTATTTTGTACGTGGCATTGAAAAAAAAAAAACAAAACAAAACAAAACAAAACAAAAAGAGTCTGGCATTTTTTTCATGTGGACTGTCTGGCAACTGTTATTAACAGAAGATGTGGCAAAACAACTCAGGTTTCCAGCCAGTAGAGCCATATGAGGCCTCTAACAACTGAATTAAAGTACATACAAAATTTTTCTGAAGATACTTGGGACCAGTCTCACTCCATATGGCATTCACTCTTTGTGAACCATCACCTTGTATATCCATACCTACATATACAGAAACACACGTAACATATATCCACATTCTCTGTGCATATATGTACCCTTTACATCAATTTTGCTCTGATCTTTAGGGCAAACCCTGTTCTTACTGAAATACAAGTTCATATAAAAATCTTTTCCCTTCTAGAACTTCTTTTTTTTGTCTGTGCATAAAATTTCACAGTGCTGAGGGCAAGATGTAGGCACCAACTGGCAACTGAGCAGTTATGTGAACCCACAAGGCTGTTTTTTCGCACATTTGGAGGAGGCAGCAGATTGAAAAACTCTGATTGCTGGCCTACAACTAAGCAGTATGTTCTGAAATCCACCTCACTCCATTTTAGGATGTGTGTGGTCATCATAAATTAACTTCCTCTACATCCCCCTTTTCTGAACTGCAGTTCAATTCATGAGTAAAACTGTATCTACAGAATTTTTATTTTTATCTGACTTTTTCCTTAAATGCTGCATATTCTAATTTCCTCCTTCTCCCTCCTCCATGGCTGGCAACAGACCAGTTCTTTCATTATATTTGGAGCAGAGAAACAGCCCACTGAATCTTCCCCAGACCACATCATCAGGTCTTAAACACTGTGAACAAATGAAAATACTTATTCAAAAGTAAATTAATTCCCATTTATAACACAGCCTTCCACTGCTAGTGACAGTTCTGATCTCTGCAGATATAATCCACAGGGAGACAAGAAGGACAAAAAAGCTGAAATAGATAACTTTATCCTGTTCCAGGCATGCTGCTGGAGCTGTCTCTGGCAGCAGCTGGCTCCCTGCATAGACAGCCAAAGAAGAGAGGACAAGCCAGAGGGTTATTCTCATCTTAATTGTGGACAAAGAGCTCCTCTTTCCCATCCCTCCTCCCAGCAGATGGAAACTAGGATGACTGGGATTGTAATTAGGCACATCAGCATGGAGGAAGCAAAGAGAGAAGATTTGTGTCTGAGAAATTCCCTGCTCAGACTTTCTGGCCTGGCCGAGCCAGCACACCAGCAGGCGCTTGGGAAAGGCACTACAAGGCCAGGTAGGATGGATCTGGGACAAAAGGCTCAAGGGAGGAAACCCTCAGATAAGAATCATTCCCCTTGTTTACCTCAAATTTCATCATCTTAATAATGCAATAAACATGGTGAAAGGGGCTTTCGCTATGCCCAAGGAGTTTATGATCAACAGATGCATACAAGGGGAAAAGGTAAACAGAGCAAGAAAAGCATTGCTTTGTTACTGTGTTGTCAAAAACATTTCTGTCAGCTATTGCAAAGTAGACCCTCAATAATTTTAAATATAAGAGCAGACTGCCAAATTGTTACCTTTTTTCCCCTCCCTGATCAAAAGCTTAGGATATTCTAATTTCCAATGCCACAAGTGCTCTATACTAAATCTCACTGTGGGGATGCCTTCTCTCCTCTTGTATAGCTCAGGCAATGCCTACACTGATCCAGTTTTCTGCGACTGCTCTGCACACATTACCTGTTTTGATACCAATTTCAGTGTAAATCCTGAAAGAGACATATTACTGGGTCATGATCTCCAGACAACAGTGATATTATCAGAAGTGATCTCCAGGCTACAGTGATATATCACAAATGGATGATGTTTCAAAGGAGAACTTTTCCAGCGTTATCTTCATCGTTTCTTTGGGGAAGCAGAATATGAGTTTGTGCACAAGCCAGAAGAACTCTTTGAAGCAAGATGAGGCAGAAGGTGCCAGAAAGGCCATGTTCAGTTAATTTGCCTAAAAACAGAATAACCTATTTGTAAATTTCCAAGATTTTATCCTTCAGTTGAATTATCTCATCTGTTTAAGAATGATGTAGTAGGTGATTTTTATTCTTCCTAACTATATAGGAGAAAATAATCTTCGTACAGCTATATTGCTGTTGCCAAGGTCACACTGGGAACACTTTTCTTGCTCTGTGCCATTAAGACTATAAAACCCAATTTAATACCAAAAGTAATGTTTGGAGACACTGTGCATGTAGTCTTATAAACAGCCAGAGACTTCCATTGCTACAGGAGATCCTTGCAGAGCAAATCTTATCTGACCTGTTTTTGATATCTGTGGTGAACAGACCAGTCTTGGAGTGACTTCCTGTTCTAGCAGACAGCCTTTAGCATCACATCTGAAATCTCTCCTTCTGGTTTAGGCAGGGTGAAATAGCACAGGCAAACTGCTAACATTGGCAGATCACCAGAAGATGAATTTGCTCAGTGTAAAAAAAGGCAAATTGTTTTCCAAGAAGACAAGAGTTTGACTTGAGCAGCACCTCTCATGCTTAGAGGAGCTGTGTCAGGTATCTGTGATCATGTGGCTGCTCATGCAGGAGACAGGAGTGGAAGTTGGTCAGGTCTGCACTGCTTTTACCCACAGGGTATCTATGTACAGCATCCTTTTATTTAAGGACTACCACCCTGGAGATGCCTGTCTACCAGGATATGTCCCATGCTGGAAATCATCTGTCTGTCCCATCTGGATGGAGCAGAGTATCTCCCAGATAATGATGTTTCTAAAATAGGGTACAGCTTTCTTCAGAAAAAGAGACAGCCATCAGAGGTGGTGGTGAAGCCTCTGAGTTTGAGAAGACTCAGAAGTCTTAAATATGAAGGTGAACAGTTTTGGACAAAACCTGGAAAATGGCATTATATAGTTTCTCTCAGATTTGTACAAATCAACAGCTATAACAACAGTGTTACACAAAATTTCTGATGTGAATAACTGCAACATGAAATAATTTAGCCAGCTAGCCTCTAAGTAAACCAAAATATGTCAGCCACCTTTGTTCATTCACTCACTCTATTTCTTACAGCTGTCCTAGGATTGTATAATTTGTCTTCAATGTACGATATTAAGATTCAAGATGAATCTTAATACTGACCTGTACTGTAAAGTATTTGAGAGATCTACAGCAAAACACTGCATTTCCATTTCTCAATCAATGGCCTCTTTATCGATGCCATTTATTAACAGGATGGCAGCTTCTAGTTTTGAAGTTTTTCTATTTTAACTTGATCATTGGGTATAACTACTACATAACTACATCTGGTAAAACTACATAACTACATAACTACTACATAACTAAATCTGGTAAAAAGAAAGTTTTAAATTCCTCTATTAAACCAGTATCAATTGCCATTACAACACTTTCCTACTTTGCCCCCAAAACAGAAGTAAAATGACAACATGAATTGAACTACATTAAAAGACAGTGAACATTAACCCCATGTGTCCACTTTTAGCCATAATTATACTATGATTCATATGTAGTACCTGCAAGTACTGTACTATTACTTGAAATAAAATTTGGCAGTCCTTTCTGGGATAAATTTAATGCATATGTTCTATTCCACCCTGAAAAATAGAGGGAGAAGCGTAGGTGTTTTTTATTTGAGAGACAACTGAAGGAGAACTAGCCAAACTGTAGAAGGCATAAAAGTCAAATAATAACAACAAAAAGATCCTTTGAATAAATTGATAATACAAATATTAAGTCTTCTTCATAAGCACTATCTAAACGTACCATAGACAAACTCAGAGGAATCTAAAGGAACAAAATGCAGGAGACTAAAAGCATCTTTAAGAGCAGAATAAGCCAAGCAGATGCACCAGTAGTTTTTAAAAAGAGCTGAAAAAGGAAATTACATTACAGCTCACAGTATGTCACACATTGCTTCATTTTCTAAAGGAAAACAGACAAATAGAAGAACTCCTCATAAAAAAGCTGAGACAAGGTCATACTAAAGTTCTACTAGTATCAGTTGATTTAAATAAGTAATTTCCACCTCTGTGATAGGGTATTCCACCTGGGGCTTTGTTTTCTGAGCCCATCTGCTTCTTTTCCAGTGAGATTTAGATGGATGCTCAAAGCTGACCTCCCAGAACACTTACATGAACATTTGGATGTGAGAGGCTACTCTAACCATAATGCTGATAGCCACAAAGAGTTGGATGAAGGATGTTTATAATCAAGGCTCATCTTTTTTTTTGTTTGCTTGTGAGCAGTTTCTTTCATGTTCTGTTATTGAAGTACATGTGTCAACTGACTTGAGAGGACAGCCTTGTAAATTAGATCTTTGATCTCAAGAGTTTATTTTATCTTTGCAGCAAGGAAAAGTGAATTGAATTGGCTAGCAGAACTAAGCCCTCTCTTGTCTCTGGTCTACAGCTGCTGCATCCTTCTGGGGTCACCATAACTTCCACTTCCATCACCAGATTCTCTCTTTTGCTACAGAATTAAAAAAAGGATTCTCCAACATCTCATCATAACCTGCTGAAAGCTTTACAACTTCTGATTTATTTTATGAACCATACAGCCAGACTTTTGCTTCTGTAGAAAGGAGAAAACACTGAGCTGTGATACAACAAAGCTCTTTGAGCTACTCTGATACAGCATCAGAAAGTAAACTTTAAATGAATATTCACTGACTGTTTTTTGGAGTAAAACACAATTTAGAAAGAATACTGCATGGAAGGCTGCAGACTAAAAAGAAGTATCTCTTCCAAAATGTTCAAACAAGTACGTGATCCACTGTTAATCTCCCATTACTAATATACAGAGGCATTAGACACTATTGTGCTGTCTACTACATGTACACAAAAGGACTATGGGACATGATACTGATTTATGTCCTGATTCAGATCACCAGTATGATAGCGTCATCATATTCTTACCATCTGCACTTCATTCAGTTTCCATGGCTGTGATTCAGGCAGGACAGCCAAGGAAGGGTCTGTGGGAACTCATCTCCCAGAAGGACATTGAAAAGAAGAGGTAGTAGTTCTCTAGGAGACTCTAAGTACAAAAATATCTACTGGTAAAGAAAGAACACAGTTTCAATGGATACAAGAAGTTAATTTTTTTCTTAGTTTAAGGAATTTGACATATTGATGGGAAGAAGTCTGGCCTAACACACATGCTTTGTAATTTTGTGAGCTTGTTACAGAAAGTTAGGCTTAATGTTGATGAAAAGTTGCAGCACAGCAGGGTAGGCTGAATGAACTCAGCTTGGCTTACTAAACCTTTGTCTTCCTACAGCACCAAACAGGAGTCTACCTTTGGAATTTGAGGAGGATATTCTGCTTCTTTGTTGTTGTACAGTCTCTGGCTTCAAAAAGAAATCCGGTTAATCTGGAATGGCCCTGTCATCAGTAGAAGAGTTGCAGTTACTCAGGAAGGGAAGGAGTTACCCCTAGGAGTTGCACTTCTGGTTCCTCTCCCTAGTCACTAGGCTGAGCAGAGAAAACCCAAAGCAAGATGAATTATCGTGTCATAATAGAAGGATGGTTGTGGGCAGGAGGGCAGTTTCTCAAGCTCCAGTTTTATGCTATTGTTCAGAACAACCCGCTCATCTTGCCCAGGAGGCTGCTTTAGTGCTTTTGTGAAAATAACAGGTTCTCCAGCTAAAAAAGCTATAAACTGTGTTATTTTGAGATACTGTAATTGCTGTGGTGAATATACTCTTTGTATTTCTCCTGTAGGTGCTCTAGGGTGAAACCCTCTGTGACCACACACGTGTGTATTTGCTGATGTCATATCAGGGTTTGGATCACACTTTACAGCAGAAACTGGATCTGTAACCACTGCCTCGACTGACCTGCTGGACACAGTGTCAGGTTCCATCTCTGACTTTGTCACCAGGGGGGAGTTGTCTGTAGGGACCATCTCCAAGTCAGCCTTCTGTCAGGCTGCTTTGGATGCAGTTGTTCCTTGATTTACCTTTGAACATGTGTCAAAAGGCATCAATCCAATTTTAGGGATGTTCTCAAGCAAGGGAGAGGTTTGAGCCCCAGGTTCTGCTAAAGAGAGGGCAGTCAGGAGATACATTTCCAGTACCCTTGCTCATTAGTGGTACTTTGCTGGGTGTAAATTTTACCCTTTACAGGAGACAATTAAGGATGAAGACCAAATGTTTAAACCTACTGCCCATGTTTCTCATCATGGTGAATACAATCTCCCCCCTACTCTCCTTTGCTGCTCCTTTCCTTTTGAAAGGACACCTGTGAGTGCAACAGAGCTCAAATCTGACAAGATGTAATTATTTTAGATAAATTGTTTAACTTTAGGCAAAAAATTATAGCAAAAAATTACATACCAAGTCAGCTAGCAAATAAAGAACCAGTATTGTGAGTTTGTTTGGTCTTCAACAGTGCTTTACAGCTCTGCTTCGAGACCAGCTGAGCTGCAGAAACATTTCAGATTCAAAACGGACAGCTTGAATGGAAACATGCTATTTGTAGAATGATTAATTTTTTAACTGCTGGATATAAAATAATAATTAAAATTATTATTTTATAGTATAGTATTAGTGCTTTGGTTATGTGTTAACTAAAAAACTCGGAAAACAAAACAGTTCTGAACAACCTAATAAAATTAATTCTTCCTTCTATGAGGCCTGAGTACCTGGGTACTCCCCAGCTCCCAGCCACACTATTCTCCAAGCACTGTCATGGATGCCACCTAAACCACTGCAAGTCACCAACACAGCACACAGAATCCATCAGATGAGAGTGTGATATATTTTATTAGAAGGACACTAATTTTTAAATGACACTGAAAAGATTTTCAAATTGAATTTCCAAGTTCAAGTTCCCATGAAAGCTGAATGGTCAGAGCTGTAGTAAACAATATAGGTGAAACCACATATTAACTCTCACATATAAAAAATAACTCATTATTACTTGGCTTTTTTATTTGAGTGCAGCAAAGATACTCCCCTTGAAACAATACCTTCAAAACATTTAAGAACATAGCTGTCAAAAATATAAAATATGCACATTTAAAAAAATCTAAATCATGAATATTTAACAACCTAAGATATATTCACAATGTAATTTCTTCATCATTTCACAGTATTTATCTCAAATACTGTAAGAAGATCCAAGTCTGAAAATATTTGTACTTTAAGCTACCACAAGAGTGTAAGAGCATAAAAAATACAGGAAAATATCCACCAACATTTAGCACAATCTATATATTGTACCGCAAGACAGAAAAAAAGTGTGTGCCACAGGTCACACATTCATCACAAATTGTGATGTGACATCAGAGAGCTGTTGCCAGTGGAGCAGCAGCTCTGGTCTTAGCTGGTAAAAACATGCTCAAAGCTTGTGAGTGGGGACACAGTGGTCTGTGAGAATGTGTGCTCAGGCATTTAGCAGTTTAATTTAGTTGGATAAGAAACAATGTAATGTTTTCCTGTTGTTAAACATTGCCATCTGTACCTCTGGCACACAAATTAAAAAAAGAAGGGTGTGACCATTAAAAGTACGTGTCCTGAGATTTCCTTCTTCAGGGGGCAAAGAGGTTAAAATGGAAAAGCTGATCTGTATATAAATCAGGAACACATGTGGTAATGAGAACAAACAGCAGCCAACAGGCAGGCGGGGACAACTTCTCCAGGCAGGCACAAAATGAGACAGACAAAATACCATCTACTGGAAAAGGGAAGGAAGCAACTGGTTTTCACTTTGAAATTGGTAAGTTTAACCAATTCTATTAAGTCTAATGATTACTTAAGGGCTTGTCATTAACTCTGAGTTTTAAAACTTGGTTTCACTGAAAAGCTCTCTGTCCAGTAGTGCAGAGCAGCACTGCATTAGCATTAATATTGGTTTCTATCTGTACAAAATCAAGAGGTGATCTTAATATGTGTAACAGGATCTATGTGTTTTGTAACTAATTGAAATAACAAAACAGTTGAGACATAGACTTCCTCTTAAAGTCATGAAATGTTTGTGTCTGCAGCCTACCTACTGGAAGTAGATACCAGCAGCCAGTCTCCTACTGAGGCTTGATTTCTTTGGAAATAAATGCAATATTTAATGTACTAAGTTGTAGTTCACTTAAAGCTAAGAAATATATCACAGTTGTGAATAATAATCCCTTTGATATACCAGCGGCAGGCCCCCAAAATATTAAGTCAATTGAAGTAAGTCTTTATCTTCAATTTAAGACTTATTCCTTGACAAAGGCAGAAAAGATAGAGAGAACATTACGGATCACAAAGCACTGAATTTTCAAGTGTGAAGTCATACCAAAATCTTGATAGATTCTCATTGATGTCGTAGGTGAGCAGTCGGTCAGGAACGTCGCTGTGGGTGCCCTGCACTGCTAGCACATGTGGTGCGAGGGCAAAGGGGACATCGCTCAGGAGGTCTGACATGAAAGGGCTGCTTTCCAAAGTCTGACTCCTTTGATTTCCCATCTCTGTGCTTGATACAGTCAACTGTGACCGCTGCCCTGTATTTATCTAAAGAGAACAGAAGAACAGAAATTTACACACTACAAATCAGGCAGCTTGGCTTTTTACTTAGAACCACAAGGAACTACTAACAAAATGAAACAAAAAAACCCCAAACAAATAAAAGGAGTTTCAGAGTTCAGTTTAGGTAGATCTAAAATAGCACTTCTTAATGTTCAAATACATGTTGATATAATTATTTGGTTCAGATCCACCAGAATTAAGGCTAAAACAAAAATAAGACTCTGTAATGATTACTGAGATCACACAAACACAGAATATGCTGAGTTGGAAGAGAAATTAGGATCATTGAGTCCAACTCCTGACCCTGCACAGAACACCCCAAGAGTCACACCATGTGCCTGAGAATGCTGTCCAAACATTTATTGAACTCAGTCAGGCTACCCAACATTACTGTGCTCACAGGACTTTTTGCCATTATGTTCAGTCTTGTTTAGGGGAAATTACTTCATACAATTCCTTCCATAAACTGATGAAGCTCCATCTTTTGTTCCCCCTGTGCCTTTCCAGAAGTTGTCCAAGAAAAGCATGACTTTTATGATTAAGAACTGTCCTATCCCAGTTATTTCAAAGGATTAATGATGTTGCTTTCCAGTGTGAAATAGAATTGCATGACTAGCTGGTAGTTCTATTATATAAGGAAATATATGCAGTACCAAATATGTTCTTTATAGAAAAACAAAGTTAAAACTTTAAAAAAACACCACCAACAACCCAAGAACCAAAACCAAAAAGGAAATATAAAAACTTACCATACAGAAGTAGTTAACAAAATTTAGAGAATAATGTTGGACACAATAGACTTGCAAGCTTTGATCCTGACCTACCAATATGATCTTACTAAGTGTTTATCCTGATACTTTTGCCATTTTAAGAACAAAGAAAATACTATTTACTTTGCCTCTAGAAATCAAATGTAATTTTTTTTACTGTTTATAGCAAAAAAATCCTATACAAGCTGATACCTCTCATTAGGCACCCGTAATGATGTTCCTGGTAACAGGCTTTGAGCAACCTGGTCTAGTGGAAGGTGTCCCTGGCAGGGGAGTTGGGTGTTGGAAAGATCTTTAAGGTTCCTTCCAAACCAAACTACTCAATGATTCTGTGATCTCTAGGAGCAAGATATTTGTTATAAGGATTTCTATCAGCACACATACAGAAATATTCGGTAACATGTTCGAAAGTGCTTAACAAGTCATGTCAAAACCATGAAAACAGACAGGAATTTCTGACTTTGATGAAGTCCACACTTCAGCTAGAAAACTCCGAAGTTTACAAAGCTATTAGGGCAGGAAGAGCACTGAAGGCTTGAAACACTAATTTGGTATTCACTTGATCCTAAGAGTGAAATGGGTCCAGTCATGTGGAGGTTGCTTGCATCCATGATTTTTAGGGGTGTTGTGCTGCTCAAGGATCTGCCTGTGCTAAAGTTGAATACCACACATCATGGCTTTTCCAGAGAACCTGAGGGCATTGTTGTCTGACAGAACAACAGTTTGGAGGGTGGGGTGGTGGTGGGTGCTTTGTTTTCTTGCCCAGAGCATTTAGCCCAGGGAAAAGAAACTCCATCTTCTTCCCAAAGAAAGGACTGGCTTTGCCTTGAACACAACCTGAGCACTAGTCATTCCTTACACAACCCATCATTTCATCTGGTAGGACTGATAATCCAATGTTAAACCTTCTATTAAGCTGCCAAGAACGAGTCAACAGTGACACACGCAACCTCGCCAGTCTGTGCCACAGCCAGCGCTGTCTTGGGTGGCAGAGGACACGTGCTCCTCCACAGCCTGCTGGGACACAAGGTTAGTGAGTGGTGCTGCACTGAAAGGGGCCCTCACCTCGAAGCTTCTGTTCATACTCACAATGATTTTAAACCTAAGGCTTAAGATAAACTTCCCAAGATCTCTTACTATCATGTCACAGGATAATAATGTAAAATTTCTGAAGGTTAAGAAGTTTATTAAAAGGAGTGACTGCTACATATAGCTACTAACCTTACTGGTTATGATCCAATACACAAGAGGAGCAACATTCTCCATGCAATTGTAATACTGGTATGGCTGTTACTACAGAATTCCCACAGCTACAGTTTACAGATATGTCTTTAATTCCCTGGCTTTCCTTTTCTCAGTTCTACATTTTTAGATGTAGTTAACAGCTCTTCAGAAAGCTACATGCAACAGCAGAGACAACAGCTGATAGAAAAGATTTCTTTTAGCTTTCCTTACTGATTCTGGTACCAGAACAGGGAAAATAGGACAGCCAGCAGAGAAGTCAGGAAGGTAGCCTGTATAGTTCTCCTATTCCAGCTTTCCAAGCTGTGAGCAAAAAAACATGGGCAATAATACTGGAAGTCTGTAAGTTCAGGAAAAACACTAAAACCCCTTGTACTTTTCTAATCAGCACAGTTATCTCCAATCAGCTCTCCCTTTAAGAGCAGCTTCTATGGCTGCTCATTGCTAACATTTTGAGAGAAGTCTTCCTTCTTGCCAGGGCCCAAGGTATGCATTAGAACAGAAGTCATAAACATCTTCTGGTACAGATATATTATCTTGCTAAGAACACTGCCAAACAGACAGAACATTTATTTACGTTAATATTTATCTGAAAGAATGCCCCACAACACTTCAGGTGAGTCCTTTAATTTGTTGCTGCTGTAAACTTAAAAAACTTCTTTTAATTTCTACTCTGCATGAATTTTTTATATTCCCTCTTGAAAGAAAGAACTTGTGGATCATTTATTGAGGTCCTGGTATTTGCTTGTCTTTCATCATTGCCATATTCTGAAGGGAAGCCAGAGAGCCCCAGCTAAAAACTAGGTTATATTTAGGAATCAATTAAACTAGATCTTCAAAGACCTTTCTGCCTCCCTCCCCTTCCACATTTCAGGGGAAAATGATCCCTTACTCACTGTCCTATTCCCATCATTCAGATGATAATCAGAAATCCCTAGAATCTAATGTTTATTTTGATTGGCAAATTATACTTTTATGAACACCTGTTTATATCATAATTGTCCTCCAAGCTGGGTGAACACAATTTACAATGCAAATTAGACCATCACGTGGCAAAATTAACTTCAAAGAGGGGTAAAAAAGTCAGAGCAAGAACAAAACATCTTGGATCTTTTTTCCTCCATAAACCTTACATTTGTTAGAATGGTGCTAAATGGGCAGACCCAGAAATTAAAACCCTTTCTGTACATGGCAGATAGAATATACTGACAGTGATGGAGCAAGGACAGCTTTGCTAACTCTCAAGTCCCACTCCATAGCTGAAAGCAAGACTGAAGTGAGGAAGGATGAATTATGTTAGAATTATTTTACTGTGAAAGCATCATTTTACCAAACTCAATCTCTGCATACTGTCAGTGAGGTTCTTAACAGTCTTAAGAGGTTATGCTACTATCTGAATAGTCAAAACAGTATCAGAAAGAAAGCCCAAAATGGTTGACATAAACATAGCACTGGTAAGCCAGAAACAAAGGAAAGTGTCAGGTCAGTTTAACAAATGCCATGATCTTATCTTAATTCCAGTGATCTTTGGGTTTTAGTTGACTAAACCCCTCATGAGAAGGTCTTGGGCCTAATATGACAAGATCAGTTCACCACATAAATGAAAATGGAGTCTAGATTTTCTCTTTCAGTTTCACATTTAATCCATTATTGTCTCTCCCATGAAAACAGTTATTTTTAATGATCTTTAAAAGTTTGCATTCCCTTTTTCTTTCATAAGAAATCACATTTTATATTACTTTATATTATTTTATATTACTTTATTACTTTTATATGAAGAAAAAAGTTCCCATCTTGAAGAATTCAGGTAACAAGAAGTAATTTTTCAGTTCTGCCTAGAGCCATCATCACAGGCAGTTGTTGCCCTCTGCTATGCAGAGCTGTTTCTGAGCATTCCTGTAGTGATATTTAGATGTTGGCCTCCTGTGCAAGACCCAATCAAACAAGACATGTTTCTGTACTTCCAAAACATGAAGATATCCTTTAAATGGGCTAAGATGTATTTCATCCATATGCCGGAGAGCCCACATGAGTGAAAAGGCCTTGCTGAAGCCGACCTCCCCTGCAGGCTTTCAGGTAATGTGTGAAGAACTGGAGACTCTGCTGGAGAACATCAGTGACCCATGGGTGCTGAGGTCACTTCCAGCACAAACACCAGCACAGAATGCTGTGATGCAGCCGAGGTCAAGGTTATGAAATGGCTCATGCTTTATGCATGCATTCTTCCAGCATATATAGAACTGCAAGTCCTAGAGAATTTGATATTGCACATTAGTCACACTGGTTTCTACTGAAATGCCTAACTTACTTAGCCAGAGTACAATGCATTCAGAGCATATTATCTGGACATTAGCTAAACTAAGCACTGCCAAATGCTATGACACACAATCCCATTATGAGAAACATTAATTGAATGGACCGAGAAGATCACTGATTTACATTTCACCATACACCAAGGAGTCAAAAAATTAGTAACAATTACATAAGGATGAAAATAAAATTTAATTCAAACAAGCAAGGTGGCTTCTGTACTCTTGGTTTGCAATCAAAAACAACAGGGAGAAAATAAACACTATGTAAATATATATAGTAGCTGGCCACCAGATAGTAACTGTGCTCTGAAAAAACCATGTTGTTTTGAAACTAACAAAGTGTAAAACTACCCTCTAAAGTAAATTATTCCTTTTTTCTCTTTGTTAAAAGATGTTTCTCAGCTGTTTTTAAAAACATCTAATTTGCTGCATGTTTTTGTATTAACCACAGTTTGCCAAGAGTCTCATAAGGAAGAAAAACTGCACATTTTACAATGTACTGAGAAGCTGGATTTACAGTGCTCTGAAGGAGAATCAAAGATTAGTGCCAGCATTATTATCAGCCAAACCCTTGAAAAAGGTTTTCTATCAAAAGTGATTAATTAAGAAAAAATTACACTTTCTGTAAAAAACAGGGTATTTTTTTTACAGAAACAGATATATTTGTCTTTTAAAAATAGCCTCGATAAAGAAACAGTACCTTCAGTCTTCCAAAATATTTAGTAAATATCCAGCAATATAATACTTATGACAGATACCTGCTATGTGACTGATGGTAAAGAATTATATTTATTTCAGGCAACTTCATGGTATTCCTGGAAATAGTGAATCATAAGGTATCTAGAATTTATTTAGCACTATGCAGTAGTTACTTACATATCTAGAAATGGAAATTGTCATAGGGGATTGTTCTTCCAATGTGTTTTGGTTGATGCTTTAGGGCACTCACTGGACATCCTTAAAAAATCTGTGGGACTTCCGGAATGAGTATCCCCATTGATGACAACAATTCATTTTTCAAATAAATATGGTAATGACAAAGATGAACAGAGGAAGAAAGAAAAATTACTCACAAGGTTTGCATTCCAAAATTTAACCTGGGAGAACAGAATCACAGAAGCAATTAGGTTGGAAAAGACCTCTGGGATCATTGAGTCCAACCTATGGGCAAACACCACCTTGTCAACCAGACCATGGCACTGAGTGCCACATCCAGGCTTTCCTTAAACACCTCCAGGGATCATGACTCCATCACCACTCTGGGCAGTCCATTCCAATTTTAACAATCCCTTCTGTGAAGAAATTCTTTCTGATGTCCAAAATTCCTTCTGATGGAAGCAGGATCAGTAAAAACTTGCTGGTGGTAGGGAAAGTGCACAACATGATAATTTCAAAGTACCACAGAACCCCTAACCCAAAACCTGAACACAAAACCACCCCAACACACCAGTAAGTATGTGACCTGCATCCTTACAGGACTGTAAGAAAGGAACAAACCCACCTGGACAATCACAATACAGATGCCCTGTGGTTTCAGAAAACCACACGTGAATAATGAGAGCTGCTATTCTTTCAAGATTCACTCAAAATTTTAATCAGCCCTCCCCTCCAGAGACTCAAGAGAAAATCTATTCTTAGCTGGGAGAGCAAAATTAGATGTAAGAAGTGCTGGAGACCTTGCAGTAGCTTGTTGCTATATCCAAATTTCTTCTGGTTGCTTGCTCGCTAGCTTAGCAGAAATGCAGTGTCTGGGACTGTAACAGTGGCCCAGGACTGGTGCTCTCAGGGGCTGCAGGAGGGCAGACCTACAGGCTGGAAGGTTTGGGTTAACACTGAGTCCTTGGAAAGGCTTTTAAAAGCAAGAATGGTTCTCCGTGGAAATCAGCTTTCCCATTTGCTTTGGGCTCTTGCTTCCAAGCTTCTTATGAAACTTATTTTGTAATACAGCAGCAATTTGTCTTTCTTAAAGACCTCCTGCTACCTGTACAAGTTTATCAATACCGCTATTCAGAGTAAAATAGAACCAATTTTTAAAATAAGAGTTTAAGAATATTTAAACTAGTTTTTACAAGCATTTTAGGTATTTTTCTTTCTCCTCTAGAGCATGCTTTTCAGCTGTTTCCTAACTAGAATGGAATCAAGGTGAGGTTAATGTCACTGAAATCTTAAAGAAAAATATTCTAAAGAAACAATGAAAAGAGGCTCTGACATTCTATAGTTTTTCTTTAGTACAGCAAAGCTCCTCACATAGTATCTTGGCCTGCAAAGAACAGCAGGGAAATTTTTGCTAAACCATACTTTCAGTATCAATACTGATGTACATTTCTGAATCCTTACTGGCATTAAAGCAATTGGAAAAGTGTAATTACTAGAACAATTCTATAGTGTGAATGCAGAATACGCTTGCTGTAATTAGATGTGATTCTTACCCTCTCAAACAGCCATAAAACTGTTAATCTCTGTACAAGGGGAGAACTGCAAGGTTGCCATTTGAACTCTGGATATTCTGAATGTTCCATGGTTAAAGTGTGTTAAGGTAAAAAAAATTACACTTTCTGTAAAAAAATATGTTTTTTCCCAGAAACAGACCTATTTTTCTTAATAATCCTCATAAATACTAGAGATGCCCATGAGTTTTATTTATGAGAACTTATAAAATGTAATTCCACCCTGAAAAGTATTCTAAAGTTCCACAACCAACTACCTTGTTTTGTCATCCTAGAAAAAAAACCCTGATTTTCTTCGTTGCCAATTTTGCAAATTCAAACCAGAACAAGTTGAAAGTTCTGGTTTTACTCAATTCCCTATAACAATACATCACAGGAAATATTTTGAGGGGAGTCAGTGATAAATTTAGTAAATATATTGAATTTAATATAACCAAAATTGTATAATGATATTTTTATTTCTACTTCCTACTTTTATTCCTTTATTCCTAAGTCCTATTATTTATTTCATTCAGTAATTGTTTGAAGACAAAGAACCAAAACATCTCAAAAGTGGGCATCTATAATGGGAAACTACAAAAAAAAATTCTAAAGCTTAATTACAAATTATAAGGCTTAATTTCCCACCATTAAATAAAGTAATTATGCTCTTATCTTTCCTTCTATCCCAGCTAATTTCACCACTGTTGGGTCTGATAATTGAAGACCTGTATCAACACTTATGCCCCTTCAATAGCAGGGTTCCTTTCCTTGCTGCTGCCTCCCCATTTCTCTCTGGAGGCCCCTGACTTTTAGGGCACCATGTTTACAGTGCAGTCCCCTCTGCAACACGATTATTGTAATAAAAATTATCTTAGAAGAGAGACAGGGGTGTGGGTTTAACAAGGAACAGTTTATCTAGATCCTCTGTTCCCTCAAAGTACTATGCAAGCTATTCATAGCAAAGACCTCAACATAATAAGCAACACAAACAATATTTAGTATATTGTGCTTCTGGCACTGCCAGGAAATGTTATTAACAAGGCCAGATTTTTTTTTCTTTTTTTTTCTGTAGCATGTGTGCTGGAAGATTAAAAAGTTAATGAAAATTACTGTAGTAAGTGAAATGCAAGCCAGAAGAACCGTAACTGAAAATGCACACAGCTCTAGACATCCAGCACTGCATTCCACAACCACAAATCAGAAGTGAAGCACAAGTCAATATATTGCAAAATGAACAGGAAAGTCTGATAAATGCTGATAATGGATTTGTTTTGTAACTTCAGTATCATCCAGAAGCACAAAGCATTTACATTTATTTTGCTACCTTCATTCATGATGTAATGCAAAATCCAGATAGCTGACTTTAAACATAGCCAAAGAATATACTAAGACATTAATTTAATATAAAACTTCAACAGCATAATTAAAACAAAAAAAGATTTAAAAAACAGTATTTAAATAATTTGTTTTAATTTAGCAGCTACATTTCGTCGATGTACTTAGTGACAACAAGATGTGGTATTTTCTCTACTGCTTCAAGCAAAAAAAAATCCTAAAGACTTTTGGGAAGTTGATCTCCTGAACAGCAGAAGCTTAGACTAAGTGGGTCTCTGCATTCATGTCTCTCTATCTCTTGTTCCCAACCCCTGCTACTGCAGAAGCTCCAGGGGTAACCTGCAATGGTAGGAAAAAGATGACAGCTTCTCTGAGATGGTAGATGCCCATGGAGCAGAACCCCTGAAATGAGGACTAATACTGCATTCTCTCATTACTGTACTAAATGTGTGAAAATCCAAGGATTTGAATGCAAAAGAGAGCCGTCCACAAAAAAAAAAAGTGATTTTGACAATTAAACAAAAAGAAAAACAGTAAGAAAATACTTAGCAAAGAGTCGCACACAAAAATAAAGCCAATACATTTTTCAACAAATTAGAGCAACTGGGAAAAGTGTAGATCAGAAGGCTGTTTTGTTGTTGGTCTGGGGTTTTTTTTAAAAAAAGGAAATCTCTCCTTGAGTAACTGAGGGAGTCAGCAACATCAATGAAATATCTCCCTAGATTGTCAATATCAATGAGAGAAAAAAGACAGAGGGGTAACAATTTCTATCAGAAGAAAGGAAAAGAAAATTATCTTGGATTTGCTTTTCAGAAAAGAAGATAAGTAGAGGGAACAGAAAAGAATTACTAGTGTGAACTCAGGTCAGTCTTCCTCCAGCAATACCTAGGAGCATCATCCTCAGTTGCTTCAAGAGTTTTAAGCAACTAAACCCCTGGATCTTAAAAGGATTCTTACATAGATGCATGAATAAAAACTGCTGTACCAAATGCTGTGTTCTGAGGTTTTTTTCCTGCTGCTTAAATTCCAAGCACGTGGCAAGACTAGCAGTGTGTCCTGTTTACAAACTTAAAATATTTTAATGCCAAAAAAAATGAATTAAGCAAGTATCTTCTCATACAACTTTCCACCTCCTTTCTCCATAGAGATTTGGGTCAGTAAGAGAAAGGAAGGATGGGTATTTGACTTTAATTTCCTCCATAAACAGTCTGTAACTGGAACACTTGTCAACACCACCTTCAGTAAACAGGTTACCAGGAGCCAGAGTTTGTAAAAGCTCCAGTCTACAAACAGCAAAAGGACTGAGTTGTGCTCAGCACTGACTGAGCAGGCTTTTCAGATTCAGGAATAAAAGTGTCATGACTCTTAAAGCAGTGAAAGGCAAATTAATTAATTAATTAATTAATTAATTTTAAAGGAACTAATACCAGTCCACCTCTTTTACATAAGGTGGCCTCTTTGAGTCTCCTTGTTCTCTATGGATGTAAAATAATTGGATCACAATGAAAAGGAAGAAGGGTACTTTTTTTTAAAGATAGATCTGATTTTATCTAGCAGTACCATTAATCACATTAAAAGAGTAGAAACACATTCTTAAAATTTGTATTACTCTGGAAGCAAAGAAAAGAAAATTGTAAATAAAGAACTTATATTTTATTTTGTATTTTTGAAAAGTGCTTTAGAACAAAATTTGAATCTGTTCTTCCCAATGCACAGTCTCTCACAAGAAGGACAGGAGCTGTGAAGTTCCGGTTTTGTTTTTTCTAAGGCAAAAATTACAGCACAAGTACATTGCAGCAAAAGGATCAAACAACATTGATGGAAAGTAGAGACACATAATCCTGTCTTACCAATATTAGCATTCTGGGCTGAAATGGGAAAATTTCCCTGTCGTATCCTCTTTCATTAAAATGGACTGCCCACTGCCATTTGTGGTGGGTTTTATGTTTGGTTATTCTTTTCCCTCTGAAAATGGCAGTGCATCTAAGCTAAAGACATTATTGTTTCCCTTATTTTCTGTTTAGAGTAATTGTTAACGAGCTGCCCTATGCAACAGTCTTTCACCCACTATATTCTGCTAATGCACCACATTGTAAATATCACTGTACCATATTCACACACAGTCTCATCAAGTAATGTACAATCTACATTGTATTTTAGATCAATTTTAATATTGGGAAAGCCCAGAAGGTTTGCTCTGAGAGGCAGGATGACTAACTGATCAATTTGTTGACAGCAGCAAAGTGAACCAGCATTACTGGCTTTTAGTCTAACCACATGTATTTGGGCAAGAGATACAGGATAATCAGTAGTTTTATCTGGGATTAGCTACTCAGAAGATCCCAAAAATTAGAGAAAAGCTAAAAAATGTGATGGGAACATCTGGGCACCTAGATTGAGCACCTCTTGCTACAAATAACCAATCAATGTAACTGAATAAGCAAGCAATTAAATCAAACATACAGTGAGTCTCTGCCAAAACTAAATAGGGAATTATGCATAGTGTGCTTCTGCATAGATGTGCTTGATCACCATTTGGTGTATATGTCTGAAAATCAGGCTATACTATACTATTTTATGAACTTTTTACATGTAGGTATATACTTTGCTATCTACAGGCACTGAATTATGAAAATATACCACGCCTGTGTGTCATTCTTTCCCTACAGGATGTCATTTTGTCTTCTGTTGCTCAAACCTCACAAATTGTGCAATCTGACTGCAGCACTGACTCCGGGCTCCACAGGCAGGGCTGTGGGAGAGGAGGCTGCTCTAATCCATTTGTTGTGTTTACATGTATTTGCTGGCCAGACATGTCCCACCTTCTAAGACTGTAAGGCTTCTTCAGTCCTTGTACTGAAATCACAGCTGAAGTGACACAAAGGTTTAACAGTATTTCACACTTGCAAAGTGCTATAGAAAAGTGTAAGACAGCACTGCACTACGTTTTTTAAAATGAGCTGTTTCCTAAGTTCAGAGAGGAAGTTGGTGACAACCACGTCAATTCACATCTCTCAATTCCCACTCAAGTTCCCTATATCTAAAAAAATAATGCTTTCCTTAAAAAAAAAAAACCAACCAAACAATGGACATAGTGTTAATGATGCCACTGTGATTACTAAGTATCTGAATAACCCCAGCTGTGTACTGTGTTACACAAACAAGTCCAGCTATTCACCTCAGAAATGAGAAAAACCCTACAAGGTGACAGTCTTGCAAGACACCCTGGGTCTTACTGGTTGACCCTGGGTCAATAGCTTGCACAAATCACAGTTTATAAAATGTTGTTTGTGAGGCCACTGCAACTAATCCTTTATGACATGAGGAGCAGACTTTCTCATATATGTATATATACCTAATATATTTATATATAATGTGTATATAAACCCTCCCCTTCCCCCTGAGTTGTCCAACCGTTGTCCAGTAAGGGCAGACAAAAGCCTACTGGTCTATGTGTTCTGGAGATCTTCCTAGAATGAAAAGACCTCCTAAATATTTTGGTAAATTATCTAACAGATAGTAATATGAACATTATGATATAATGAAGCTTTACAAAGTAAATATGTTATTGCACAATAATAGTTGTAACATGTAATAGTTGTAAAATGTAATAGCTGTAATATGCAATATTGATTTTTTTTTAGCTGAATTTTTTTACTTTGTTCTCAGTAAGATCACAAGCATATACTGTGCCTTTCTTATCACATGACAGCTTTACTTCATATGCACTTTCCATCTGTGGCTGCACATGGATTCCTCAGTGAAGTCCCAGCTATTTACCATTCACACAAAGGATGAAGGAAGCTAAGAAAGGTGATGTCCATTGCAGCTGCCACGGCTGCACAGGAGTCATTCTTATTTAAAGATAATGTTAAAACTTCACTTCTTACAGCTTATGATCATGCATGATAGTTGAGTAAAATATAAGATCTTTCTTCTGATGGTACCAGCTTCTCTTTTCAGAGAAAAGTATGTGCTTGATGACTTGCTGCAAACAGTCTTATTCCAGTCCCTTCTAAGAGTGGATAATTTCATTAAGTGATTATTGCTTACATACGCAATTAAGAAGAGAGAAAATATGGACCAACATGCTTTACAGGTTTTATATATGAAAAAGAAGAACTTAGAGTTAATATGACATATGACAAGCAATTAGTCTAACCAGGCCATGACTAGAATTCTACCTAATAAGAGCTTCCAAAAAAAAAAAAAAAGCCAAGCTAAGCAACAACATTTTCAAATTTTCAATAGATTCTGAATTTTGTCAAAAGAGAGCAAACTAATCACAAATTATATGATCACAATAATTTTGAAATTTCAACCACTTTCGCTAAGGTAAATGTAGGGAATTTAAAAGGATGCAACAAATCTAGCCCAGAACACCCTTCTTGTGATTTTAAAAATATGGGACCCTCTGAACCATAAATCAAGAGTCAGCAGGTGAACAGAGGCATGATCAGTAATAACTCCTTTTCCAGTAACTTGTAAAAATAATCTCGACAGACAGACTTAAGGAAAAAACAGTGAATAATAGGTCCGATAGAAGCAATTCATTTTAATTGAAAAAAAAAAAAAGAAAACAAGATAACAGTAATATTATTCATACCCTGGAATTATATCAGCTGATCTGTTCTAAAGGATATTCTAAAAGCCTATCAACTTCAGCAATACCTGTTAATTTCACTAGAAAGGTAAAAAACCCCTAAACTATTATTCTACTACTCTGTGGATTCTCAACTCTCATTTTCTCTTCCTTGATATTTTATATCTCATAGTATTTCTGTCTTTCTGACTCATACATCCCCTAAGCAGATGTCAGGGAAACTGTTATTTACATCCATGCAGAATCCTTTACACAGCAGCTGTATAAAGGACGACTTTAATGAGTCAATGGCAATTCAGACACAAAAAAAATAATTCCTAATTTATTTAGATACTTGTCTAAAATGGTGCATACCTGTTTATATATGCATAAAATCACAAATAATTTAAAATTTACTTCAGGAACTTCTATCTGCTGTGTTCTCAGCTTTTAACAGCAAATTATGAAAAGAAATGGCACAGGAATCATAGCAGAACTATTACGATTCATAAAGAAAACTAAGTTCTAAGATGATAAGACTCACAGCAAGGTATATAATTAGAGTGGCTATAACAACAACATATAAATTAGATAATTATGGATTAAGCAAACCCTTGGGGGATTCTCTCTTGCCCTAGAAAACATATAACAAGCTCCTTAGATAGAAGGTAATAACTATTAAGTGTTTGAGAGAGAAACAGGACTATAAGGAAAAGCAAAAAAAAAAAGACACAGCAAGATAAAAATCCTAATTTAAAATCTAAAGATGGCTTTCATTTTTGGTGGTTTATTTTAATACACTTACTGGTCCAGTTTTCCCCCATTAAATCTGCTGACATCTGTTGGCTAAAGAGCGCGTGTCAGATTATCCAGAAGTGCAAGATCAAATAAACATGAACTGCTTTTTAAGGTGACAGTAGGGAGATACAAAACACTGCAGCAATTATCAGAAATGGAATTTTTTTTGTTGTTGTTTCTTACATCAATGTAATAATCCCAGGTGTCCTGGACACCAGACATACAATAATCTTCATAAATCCTAATTCAAAACCATACCATCTGTCAAAAATATTTTTATGTCTCCTAATAGATATGCTACATAACTGCTCTCACAGTAGGGCAAAACTACTTTGTTGGACTAATTTGCTTTACCAATTGAATAGCTCATTATCAAAAATAACCCCACCACATTACTGAGATCTCTAGCACTCTTCATATATCAAAGCTAACCTTTCCATTCTGCTATTTTCTATAACCTCAAATTCCTAATGAAAGCAGATAAAGATTGAATTATCTGGAAATTGTACAGTAATAATGGAAAAATCACAAGCATAAAAAAAAATAAAACCATAGTGTCTCTTTCTATTATGATTGTTTTGCAGTTAAAATTAGCTTTGCATTTCATGGTCACTAATTTACCAATTTAGTCACTAATAAGACTAATCTAAGTTCTTGGCCCTGCAGAGCATTTTGGACCCAATCCAGAAAAGCACTTAAATGTATGTGTGACTTTTAGCTCTTGAGCCTGAAGCAACTTCAGAGGGATCAGACATGTTTGATTAGGCCCAGAGCACTCATTACCCTGCTGGACAATGACACATCCCCCTAGACTGACCAGCCCAGGAGATGACCCTCCCAACACCCTGTCCATACTTGTGCAGATGGAGAGGACACTCCATACGGGACCTTGCTCAAAGCAGGAGCCTCTCTCTGAAGCAGAAGACAAAATGTTTGGGCTTAAGTTGGCCTTTGAGAACACCCTTCCTCCATGCAGTGTCTAACACCCTGCAATTCCCCTAACAGGCATGCAGTATCCAGACAGCTGGAAACAACCCTGACCAAGGTATGGCAGGGCTTGCAAGAGGCTCTGTTACACATTCCTAGTGGCAGCAAGACCATCTTGATGTAAACTTTTATTTGTTTAAATAATTTACACAAGATTTTACAAATATACAAACTTGACAATTCAGTGATTGTACAGCAAACAAGTCCAATAGTACCTAAGGAAATGGGAAATTCCAAAGATGATGGCCATTACCAAAAAACACCCCAGAAGATAATTTCTTCAAAAAATCAAACTCAACCTCATTTGTCCTTTGAAAACCCATGAACAAAGTATTGCTTCGTCCTTCTTTAAATCACATTTCCAAAAACACTTTTCATGTTCCACAAAGTTTATATCTAATAAGTAGTAAAAAGTTTATATTTAAAAATAAAATCAGGTTTCCAGCAACTGAAATGATGAAGCGGTTGATGAACTAAATGTTCTTTTGTTCAGTTCTGCATGATAAATATCAGATGCCACTTTGCAGTAACAACTATATTTTAACATACTGTTCTATGTTTATCAAGAATTTGTGGTTTTATACTAACAAGGTTAGTGTTTCAATTGATGTGCTATGTCTCTATGACATACTGAATATGTAATACAATGCTTTTCCAGTTTCTCTAAATTGGTAAATTCTCCCACTAATTTACAAAAATATACTCAGCATTGTAAGGAGGAACATTACGTTCCTAATAGCCAGAATTATCCATTTAATTTCCATGATTCACCATTATTCTACTTAATTTGAGAACTTGAGAATTCCTTTGAGTAAATGTGAAGTCCAAATACTGAAATCTAGACTGGAATGAGTTGCCTAAATAGTGCTGTATTTTAATTTAACTGATTCTGTCACAAGCCAGTTCATAGGAGTATCTTTGAGACATGTCAGTATTTTAATAGAAAGGTGAAAACATATCTTTGTTCCATTTTCACTGTAGTATCTGCTATTTTATTTTGAAAGCTTTGCTTCTTCTCTCTAACTCTTGAAACTTAAAATCAATACAAGTTCCTCTTTTCCTGAAATTCCACAGAACTGAACAAACCACTGAGGCTGCAGTAACTGCCAGTTCACCATCACATTAAGGGAACATCACATTAAGGGAAACTACGTTTGTCCAGTAGACAACTACAACATCGAGTAATTATACTGCCCAGATCTGCAGGACTTCAGTTGCAAAACACCGTGGCTCAGATGTGGATCAAAAAATAAGACTAAAACTTTGCAATTGGTTGGAACTAATTCATACTTTAACATTATCAGAAGGCAAACTACTCTTTACTTGAATGAGTAATGAATTATGATGAATTAAAGATTTCTGTACAGAACACAGTTTTATTAGAAAAGAAGACTACAGGCCACACATACACACAAACTACTCTTAGAGATGGAAAAATTGTCACACACACCTCTACTATACCAAGGGACTTAGCAATAATAATGTAGCAATAATATTGAAACAGCATTGAAAAGAGAGAGAAGACAGACCGTGTTAGTACCAAAGTGAGATATGGGAAAAAGAGACAGGGTAGGTTAAGCAAAAAAAAATGAACCACCACAAAAGCACAAAAAGTCCAAGCCAAACATCTTCAGTCACCTTGCGAATGTCTAAAATTGTGTGGCAATGGAAAACAGGCCCATACTTGGTACAAAAACATTTTCAGAGTACATGGAGAAGATGTACATCATATGCAGAAATATTCTGAAAAGTCCTTACCTGTAAACATGCATCAAATATCAAATATAACAAAGAAAAATAAGTTCATATTTAGAGCCACACAGTAGAGAAACAGAAAGGAAACACACAGTAAGGACAGTCTATTACACTAACATGTTTACATCTTACTCATAATGGTAGTTGTGGAAATAGATGGTTTATGTAAATGCGTGACATTTGCCATCACTACTCACCACACTCATGCTTCTATACAATTCATGAACATTCTAGCTACAGTTTCATGCTTGCACAACTCAAGTATAAAAATAAGATATCCAGCAATACCAGACTTCTACTATTTCCTTTTCAAATCCACAGCAGTGGGCTTCCTATTACTGCCATCTAATTAATAGCAGTGCTGCTTTTATAATAGATGACAAGGAAAGCTGAGAGTGACTCAGCCAATGGAAGATGTGAATGTGGTGAAATCACCTTCTGCAGGACATTCATGTTTCTTAAATGAACTGCTATGGAAGTTTCACCATGTGTGCATAAGGAAAAAGTCTCCTACCTGTGAAGGCGGACTGTACATCGGTCTGGTCTCTGGAAATGAAGTTTTATCCTTTGAGTCTCTACTTTGATCATCAGCTGTGTCACCTACCAAAGTCAAAAAAAAAAACAACCTTTAAAATCACTGAAATCCTTCATATTTTAAGTAAGAAAACCTCTTCAGTCTAAAATCAAATTATACCCTGAGAAAGGGGACTCTCTTGCTACATTTACAATTTTGAACATGAGAAAAAATGAGAGAACTGAGAAATTTTGAACATAAAGACAAAAACATTGACAAGTGATCTGCAAAACCTGGGAACAAATCTGTATCAATTATTTAAAGTAAAAAATTCTTGAGGGAAAAGGGGAGAAAGGATGGCCCCTATTTTTGGGACTATTAGGTTCTAACAATTATCAAAGGGAACACAGCAGTGTGACTGTGTAGTGGAAAGGAGATACCAGGTGCACATCCATCACATCCCAATCCAATGTCAGGCTAGAAGCACTGTTACTCTGTCCCATTCTTAGCCTCATTTCCACACAGTTGATATCTGTGCATGAGTGCAGAGAGAGACACAAAGCATTCTGAGAAATGTCCTGGTTTTGACTGTATGGGGACAAAGACTGCTTGGCAGGCTGGGTACTAATCTCCTCCCATTGCACACACGGGACTACCTCTGCCCAGGATTTTACCAAATCACAACTCAGTCTATCCAAAAGCTGCAGCTGGTACTGGTCTAAAGATGGGCAGATCACAGCAATAAGCTAGAGACAGTTTACTTTCACATTTATTTTTAAGACAGAAGGTACATTATCAATTTTATTAAAAAGGTAGAGGTAGTAAAAAAACAAAACAAAACCAAACCAAAATTTCTTTCTCAGGTGTTGCAAAACAAACGTCTACCTATCCTATCTTCTCCAGTTTTCTTTGTCAATGGAGGAGTGTACCAGAAGTTGTAAAGATTTTGCAGATTATCTTCTTCTGCTGTTAGTACTAGTCAGTAATTAGTTATAAGAGCAGACAACTGACAAAGATTAAAGATTTAGTTACATAATTTTGGTTTTATTTTTATTTGAATTCATACTGCTTTCTGTAATGGCATATTTTGGAAGTCTGTATCTTTAAAAGAGTCCTGCAACATCAATTCAAAATAAAAGGGTTCAAGTTACTGTAGTTTAACTTCTTTGCTAAAACATTGGTTCTGGGTCCTTTGTTCAATTTTCTCCAGAGGTTTACGACACACCAGGCAGAAGCCTTTGGAAACAGTAGCCAGCTTCTGTCCATGCCCAGTTAGGCTGAAAAGCCAATGACACTCAGGTCCATGCATGTTCGTTCCATACTGTCACGGCCCCCCAGCTCTGACTGGTCAGATCCCTCAAGCACAATGCAATATTTCGTGAAGTTTTTTACGAAAACAAGCACTAATATCTAATTTGTGTATCTTCTTTTAATACCCAAGTATTATTCCTAGCAGTGTATGCAGAGAATCATCATCATCATCATCTTTGTCACAGGTCTTTGATGCCTATTAATTTCATTAATGTCTACACTTTCCAAGGCCTCTTCTGGAGTTGAAAGATGCTTCTTAGTAATTTAGTAATACTCTACATAAAATCCTCCAAAGAACTTGTATTAAAGAACTCTTGTATTCACAAGAGTGATGAAAAAAAAAGGGGTGTGGGAGAACAAAGGAGATGGGGATTCAGTTAATCTTCCATTCTACTCCCACTGCCTTGAAAAACACAATTTGTAAGCACCTATAAGATAACGAGGTAAATAACAATCATGAAAATCATGAATGTTAAACAATTAGTTTACATTTGTAATGAAGTAGAGGCCTGCAAACAAAAATTATTATAAGCTTTGTAAATGCACCCTTCCTTAGGGAGGTGTAAAAGTGGTTAACAGATACAGGAAGAGGGCACTAAGGTGTATTTTTGGTACACTTGCTGTGGATGAGACTGCAAACAGATTTAAATTGTACCAAATTTAGGCTAGATCAGTTTCTCCAAGAGTAAGGCTACTTCAGCACTTTGAACAACCTAGCAAAACAGTTTCTCTTAACAGTGGTTAATCTCCAAAGGGCTTCAGAGATGGGTTGAGGAAACATCTGTTGTGAATGGATTCAATCATGCCAAGACAAGGAAGATGAATGACCTTTTTGTGTTCCCTTCTAGTCCTACATTCCATGACCAGTGCAGGAGGAAACGCTCCACAGGATACCCTTTCCCTAGATCAGGGAGCTTAGCTGTGTGATGAAGACTTGTGAAGGTGCTAGGGGACTGCAGTGAGCTGCACAAGGACTCACCAAGCGTGTAAGGGCAGAGCTGTGCGGGCAGCCACTACCAATGGGACGCACTGGGTGAAGCTGGGTGTTTGCATAAACATACTGAAAAAGTTACAGCAGGGGTTCAATAAACACAGGAACCAACAGGCTACTCCTTGTCTTTACAAACTATTCCAGAGAAAGCATTCCAAAGTTTTTGCATGAAACAACACATTAAGAAAAACCCAATGCATATGTGTCAATGCTATCCAGAATATACTTTTTTCCTGCGATTAGGTTTCCTTAAGATGAAAAGAGTCTTGGTTTGTAATCAGGACCAAAAGGTCATAAATGCTCATAAGAAAGGAAGAATAAGAACAATTCATTTAGAGATAAATGAAATTTTTTACTTAACTTTGTCATCCAGCTCCCAAAATTCACAAGCTCAATATAGGAACACCTGTATTGTTTCACAATTCAAAGTGCCTTTGTGAAACTACACTTCAATGCAGAATTTTTTTTTTTGTTAAAAAAAAAGGGGAAATCCCAACATCTTGCCAAATTTTCAGGCATATGGTCCTGCAAGTATAAGCCATGACTCTTTGTACAGACTTTTATTATTTGAGTTAATGGAGTTAAAGCAGTGATAGGCAGCTGCCAAAGACACCAAACTGTCTAAGACATCCAGTAGGATGGACTATTTTTCCAGATAAATTGGTATTTTCAGTGTACTTTTTTCACTGGTTCCTAGCTCAAATATTCAGCCAATTAGTCATCCTTATTTCTAGTGGCCCAAATAATTAATTAACTGTGACATGCCTCTCTAGCCCTATCAATTCTCAACCCTATCTAGCTTGCCATAGCTGACTCATCATGTTTAGCCACACCCCCCCCCCCTTTTTTTTTTTTTTTTCTTTTTTGGTTTAGCTTGCCTTGGTTTCCCATTGACTTACA
Source organism: Passer domesticus (assembly GCF_036417665.1). NCBI lineage: Eukaryota > Metazoa > Chordata > Aves > Passeriformes > Passeridae > Passer > Passer domesticus. Next base: position 24,845,666 of record NC_087474.1, on the reverse strand, counting down.
GTCTGATCTCTTTCCTTAAGTGGAAGTCATAGTTTGTCTTCAGGCTCAGCCTTTAAAATGCTTTTCTCTAGTCTGGGTTTTCATCTTCTCCTCTGCAATCCTGCTATCTCCTCTTCCTTCCCAGCTACCACTATGTGAGGAAGGGGGATGGATGATGCCAAACACCAGACAGACAGACATCCATGAGAGCACAGACCTTTGGGTACAGGAACTTTGGGTGGGTCCTTTTGTGCACTTCAAACATTTTAGTTGATAGCTTTTGACTGGGGAAAGCCCACAAACAACCAATCAACCCTCCCCTCCAAACAATGGGAGAAACCCACCCCCAAACAAGTTCTCTTACAAAATTTTGATGTAAATAGGTATACCACCATATTTTTGCCAAACTAAGCAACTGAAATCTGGCTCTGAAGAAAGATCACAAATACATGACCTTAGTGGAAAGGCCCCCCATAAAGGGCCCCCCCATGACCTTAGTGGAAAGGACCCCCATTTCAGTTCTTTCATCAGAACTGAAATTTATCGAACTGCAAATATGTTCACAGATAAGGGCAGAAGGACCATGGTAATCACCTAGACTAGACTCCTGTAAAAATATAGGCCATAAGATTTCTTGAATTAATTTGTTTGAACTAGAGCAACTTTAAAGCTGTATTTTAATCAGGGGATAAAAGACAATATTACTTAATTTAAAAACCACTTAGATTGTGGCTCATATATTCCTTGGTTTAAGCATTGTGTAAATTTCAGTCATAAAACTCCTCTAGAAAATAAATCTAAGTCATATATCAAAAAATTATGTATACTGTTTGAAGTCTATAAGAATTAGAAATGGAGGGCACTTCATGAAATGTAATATGGTTTAAATATCAGCAGCATAATCTGTAATATGCAGTACAGTACTGGGAAAATTTATCAGGAAAAAAACAATCATGCTCATTGCTGTAAAATACTCCCTTCCTTACCAGTGGGAAAATATTTAAAGTTTGAAAAGAAAGTAGTAGGTGTATTTATCCTACTGTCCAGATAAGCTTGTATTTCAAATCCTCAGTGTTGGGAGGCTGTTTTTAAGTTATATTAAGCCTCTTCCAGGCCCAAATAATCAGTGTTGCACTGAAAGGTCACAAATACATTTCTCCTTTCACTAAGCTGATGCTGGATTTTTATCAACATTCTCCAAGTTCCACTGGTATCTTTTTCTAAGAACTGCAGCCAGGTGTTCCACAGGAAAGAAATTCCTAGTCCAGTCCTCAGCATATACTATGTATATCCTCCCTCAGAACTCAAGAGTTTTTGGTGTCTTCAGAAATCTGCATTCAGCTATCTGGACCTCAGCGAACTCTCATATAGAAAGGTTCACCCACAAGTTTGGCTTCTACTCAACAAGGAAGTGGTGTTTCTATTTATACTCTTTCCTCTTCCAGCATTTTGTTAGCCTCAAGCTGTGTAGTCTCTTGATCAACAGACAACATTTAAAAGCCTAGCCCACCCTCAGTTTAATAAATGAAAACCAATTGTAAATGTACTTTATAATGTAGACTGCCATTTGTCCTGGCCTGTGTAAAACTCCTGTGAGACACTGAAGCACGTACAACACAGCAAGCAGTAACTAGCTACCAAATACATAGATTTTCAAATGTCACCTTCAGCTTCAAAAAGAAGACAGCTATTTTCCATTATACTTTAGTTAGTTGTTTAACTCTTTGTTGCCTGTCATTATCTTCTATGTCCTGCATAGAGGAAGGAACAAAGAATATTCTGGCTTCAACTTAGCAGCAAAAAGACAAGAAGTTTTAAGAGAGGATTAGTAAGATCTGAAAACAGGAGAGACTGACTTTGTTGAAGAATCAAAGTTTTACTACATTTTCTTTTCCCTCTTTCTTACTCATAAATCTTCCCCTCTCTCCCTGAGATAAGGAAGAAAAGTCAGACACAGCAATTTTAAGTTACCCTGCTCCAGGATAAACTAGCAGAAGTTCAGGCTTCAGTCCATCAATACTGACAGTGCTTTCAATCTCAGGAGGTATTTAAGAAGTATTCAGAGGGAATTACAATGCTAAGAATTATTGTAATTCCCTCTGAACGTCTGCATGTCAGGAGTCCCTGTAATGGCATTTCCATGCAAAGGGGACTGATAGCACCACTTTTTCAAGTCCTGCTCTCCTCTTTCCCTCCAGGTCTTTCAGCAGAGATGAAACGTGTTTCTGCTCAGTCTCTTCCAGCCCTGCTTGGTACGCCAGCACTCACTTCCAGGGTCACATCTTCCACCCACCAGCCAGTTTCTACCCAGTGAGTGAGCTGGGGACTGCACTGGGGTGGTGCCAGGGAGCCTCGATGGCAGCACCCCAAACACAGAATTGTGCTGATTTTATGGGATCAAGACAACTAACAGAAGACAGGGAAAACAGAGGGAAGACCCTTAGAAATCTTTGCTAATGAGCACAGAAGCACTGAATGGTTTGGGATGGAAAGGAACATTAAAGATCATCTATTCCACCTGACCTGAATGGATTGTAGACAACAAACGGTAAATAATTTAACAGTTTGCATTGGTGGCCAACAGATCATTCAGTGATCCATCTGAATCAAATAAGGCACTGGCCACTGCTGTCCTCTTCAATGGCACAGATGGGACATTGATAAATAGTTGGTTTCTCCATTTTCTTAAAAGTGGGACTATCACACTGTCTAGTATTAGTGCTATAAAACTACATACTAATCTTCATTATCATCCACGTGTACATGGCCAAGACATTATAGCCTTATAAGAATATATATCTAGTTGGCAAAACAATGAAGTCATCCTAGTTTCAGGTCACCTCATCCTGGTTTCATATTAAAGCTTTTCATATCAACAGCAGTTTCATTTCAACAAGCTAATAACATCCCCTAAAAAAACCCAATATATCAGCAGAAAGATTCTCCACAGCTGCAGCTTCCAGCAAAACAAGAGTTTAAGAGTTTATGCTGCATAAGGGTGAGTGAGAAGGAAGTCTGGCTAAGTCCATGCTAAGGCAGAGGTCTGGGAAGTGTTTGGCAGCCTCACATTGAGTTTCAATAGTGTATTAAGAGGGCCTACAAATAAATCTTTGATAGGGAGTAGAACTTAACCAGCATCTTCTCTAATTCTTCTGATGAACCACGAGCAAAATCTATATAAACCCCACAATGTGAATCCTGAAACTGATTTCCTCAAACTTGTAAAAGGCAGGGGGAAAACTGTAACAAGGTAAACATTACCCTGAATGGTTTTGCATTTGCAGACATGAAGCAACAAGGTTCAATCCTTTCCCAATTAAGAAGAACAGCAAATCCAGCTACAGCACATGCCATTGGAGATTATGGGAGTGGCACTCCACATTGCCACCCAGTCTGATTTTGGTGTCCCATCCTTCTGCAGGCATTCTTAATGTAGAGTCTCTGTTTTTCTAAATAATTCTGTCAGGTGTCCTCAACCTGCTCCCACTATCAAGATCACACATAGATTAAAAACTTCCCTATGAAAAATATTTTGTTTCTCCCAAACAAAAACTTTTCAGAAGATAGCAATAGAAAAACAATATAAGAGAATTAGAGGCTCCTGTAGTTTCCATATCCCAGATTACATATTTTTAAGTTTGCAAAAAGTGTTTTATTTCTGTGCTTTTCTATATTTCCAACTACTATTTTTCTATATTTCCAACTACTATCTCCAACTTCTTTCAAAGCTTTCCTGAATCCTGAAACAAAGGACCGTTAGAGTTTAGCTCTAACTCCATCTTCACTGAGGCTAAATCATTCCAACTCCTCCAATTGAAAAGGCTCTCTTTTAAGAGGTGCCCAACTCTTCCAGAAAGCTGTTGAATCCAAAGCCAAAGTTTTGTAGCAAAATTTTGGTTGGAAGGAATCCTGGAGATCACACCAGTCCAATCTCCAGTTCAGTGCAGGGCTAACTTCAAAGTAAAAGAAACTATGTACCTCAGGTTGTTCAGCTGAATTTTGAGGCTCCAAAGAAGGAGATTCCTCAGCATCTCAGTTTTATCTGTTCTTCTATTGTTTGTTACATCCAGGTTCACAGTCACATTCAAAGCAAGCTGTAGAACTAATTAGTCCATAAGCCACAATCCCCATGATGAAATGTTATTTTTCTTTGGTTGTAGGTTATGAGACTTTAATGTCAAGCATAAAGAAATGCCAGGAATTAATCTCACTCTGATTCTCTGGTGTGATGTGACCATGCAACTACTTTTCATCCCTTATACATGCATGCCAGCTTTCTCAGTAGTCCACCAAAACACTGAACTCCCTCACCACAGCATATCTTTCCAGAGATCTTGTTTTTCCATTTTCCTATTTGGAAATGCTATTCTAGACTTCATTGCCTTAGATACTGCCACACCTTCCTTATCAAGTTGTGCTATCAGAATGAGCAAGTGATGGGACTTACCAGCTACTCAATACAACCTTAGGACTGAAGCAATCAAGAGTCTAGATCCAAGAAAGGGCTTATGACATGTTCAGTCATTTTATAAGGAAAAAGTTGAAAGAAAAAGCTAAACAAGAGAAATGTACATCTTCTAAGTTTTCTGACCCAAGATTTGTGCTTATCTGTGTGTGTGCCACTGCCTCAGGGAAACCTCAAAACTATTCACTGCTCTTCCAATGTTGAACTGATACTGCGTGGATAAGCCCCCAGCATATCTACTGCATGTTGGTATTCATCATTAATATTGGCCCTAAAAAAAAAATCAGTAAATCTGCCTAGAAGGTATAGATCAGATGCCATAGGCCAGTCTTTTCATGCACCAAGTCACAGTTCTTGACATTCCTAGAGAACCTCTAAATCTTCCTGCCATTCATTTCAGCTGTCAGTTAAGCCACTCCGTATCAAAACAAATGTAACATTCCAAGGTCAAGTGAATCACACTTTCCTGGGGCAGCAAACCATTTAATCTACTTTTTTGAAAAAATTTATAAACTGATTTATTCTCTTTTTATTTTAGACATAATCACTCAGCGATACCTGATTGTCATGGTCAGCTAGACCAGGCTCAATCATCTCACAGCACGAGTACATTGTTCTAAGACTAGGAATAAATCAAAAAAGCTCCTTAAATTTTTAGATATTTAGAACAGTTTAATGTTAATTCATATAATCTCTTTCCACTTCACTCTCAAACCTGCTTCCTGGTAGTGGAAGATATCTACACGTCACATAATCCAACTCTGCTGTATCAACAGGCTGGTATGCAACAAGTGCAAATGAAGCCACAGTTTGCAAGCTTAATTTTCTTCCAGGATTACAATCTCCCACTAGATCCTTTTTGCTTTTCCAAGAGACGGAGATAAAGACAACATTGTTTCCCTTTATTTGTTCTGTTTCTCTTGCCTAACTTTCTCTTGTTTACCTTTGAGAGAATATGACAGTCACAATCTTCACAATCCTTCCTGCGTTATTTTTTTTTGCTTGTGAGGATAATAAAAAGTTTAATCTCAAAACAATAGAAGTCTTTACCTCTTCAGTTCCTGATGAACGGTAAAAGGCTTTGAGGAAACATCAGTAATAACAACAAACTCAGAGGAAGACAATAGTACAGCTCACACAGAGTATTGCTGGCAAGCAACCTCCCCTTTAACATGCTTTAGCAGCATCATTTCCTTGTCACTAGTTAATCCAACCTATAAAACCTATCTCAGATTACACGCTCAGTTGTTTTTCAAAAGTATGTATATACTGTAACATTCCACTTTGCACTATGAAATTAACATAATTTCAGTATCCTCACTTAATGATGACACTAGGACTCCCTTCCTCCTGTTTTATTCATGACGTGGTTCTAAAGGCAATCCTGTCCAGAAAGCAAACAGCACACACTGAAACCCACTGATGAGGACGGAGATTTTCACAGCACTTAAAAACCTGCTGCGTGGTCTGCTTGTTCAGTGTCTTGGTTACACTGTGCAACTTGCATTTCAGTAGGTCCAACATTCATTAAATTTATTTGACTGTCAAAAACTGAGGTGCTGATAGCCTGATATTTGCATATGAAGCTTGTTACATAAATGTAAATTATATTAGAAAACAAACAATGCAAATTTAAGCTGGTTTCCTATGGAATTAGATTTACATGACCAATCTTCTGTCCTTCATAACATAGGAAAATATTGTCAAATGTAGCTGAAACTGGCACAGAGATAGAAGATTTGGAGACATTTAGAATTTATGGAATATAACCATCTGCAGCTGGGTAGTAAAAAGAGACTAGGAGTAATGCCCCAGCTGAAGGAAAAACCTATTGCTCTGTTATTCTTGGCCTGCTTGGTCAATTGGCAAATACCGCTGTGGTTGGTCACTGTGAATGGAGGGAAGGCAAGGGAGGCCACTGTAATAATGCAGGGAAATGCTCAGGGCTGTTCCAGCAGGGTAGAAGGACTAGGAAATCCTCAAGGAGATCCTTAACTGTTCCAGGGAATGTTGTGTTTTATTCTCTTGATAGCATTTCAGATATTTGAAACAAAAAATACTCTTTTGATAAAGAGAAAGAGAGGAAAAATCCCACCTAAAAATTTGTAAATCTATCAGTCAACTCATATTAGGGTCACTTATATCTTTGTCCCACGATGCACTGAGATGAACTCATGATCACATACAGCCTCATCCCAACAAACAGCTTTCAAGTGAGCAGCTGCCTACAACATTCACATTAGTTATTATGAACTTTTTGTCATGTCTTCTAGAAACTCTGAAAGTACCAGAAGGCCGAGTTAATACTTTGTGGGAGAAAATTGGTAATAGGACAGAAACTCATTTAAGGTAACTTTTATGTAGCATAGTTATGAGACATTTCCAAAGTAATAATAATTTCATTCCCAAGTGCTATTATCCTCTCAGAGGCATGGAAACCCCACTAATTTTGAAACAAAGTTAAGCAGAAATAATTTAAAACATAAAGACCATACACAAAGTTATATAGATACCCTGAAACACACTTAATGTCTGCATGCCATACAGGCACAATACAACTGATGCAGAAAGTTAAATCATAATACCTAAGATTCTATTAGAAGGCTTACAAATACTGTGGTTCAAAAATATTCCCTCCCTACTTTTCTTTTTTTGGAAGTTATTTTTTAGATAGCAGCCTGGAAATCTTATGTCACTGTATAATGACTATATAATGTCAATTCTGAGCAGAAAACCTTATGGTACATCCACTGCTGCTTTTGCATTTCTGAAACATGCTTGCAGACTATTTCTGAACAGGACGGGATTTTTCTCTAAAAAGAATAAATTCTCTGCATTTTTTGTAGTGACAAGCACAACTTTATAAACATACCTAAAATTGGTACAGAGAGGCTTTGAGTATTTTTTAAAAGGAAAACCTACATCCAAAAGCAATCTCAACAGATTATTCAACAACAAAGTATCTCTGTTTCCATAACTCCTTGAAAAACTACTTTTGACTTACACTGTTAATTCTGTTGTATTAGTACCATCTTCTGATCTCAGACTTACCATGGTATCTAAAACTAATCAAACAAGTCTCCTCACAAACTAAAACAGAAATCCTTTTAACATGTCCTCAGAAAGGACAAAAACCTGGATAGTAGCTGAATTTTGGATCACACCTCTGTCATGAACAACCAGCTTGACACTGATGATTGAAGGACTACCTAATTTTATTTATTTATTTATTTAGAGCACATAGGTCAATAATATGGATTAAGTAGGATTAAAGTGTTATTTTCTGATTATTTTTGTGCTTTAAGCTGGTTTAGTATTTCTAGGAACTTCATTCTAAATCCAGCTTTGTAGAAGAAACTATACCACAGAACTTCTGGATTACTCTTGACTAGTGTGTAAACAAAATGGAAATGTTCATTTCAACATATTACTGCTAGAATCCTTGGTTTTAATGGCAACAACATAAATGGTATTAAATATTCACAGAGTTTTAGTATGTTTGGCTTCATTACTTTAAAACTTTTCCAACTATTCAATTCCATTTTTGCATTACACAAATATAGTAGTGCAGATCTGTTAGGGAAAAAAAAAAAAGAAATATCAGCAGAAAAAAGAACTAGAATAGTTCTTTAAAAGTATCCAAAGAGCAGGGCAGAAGTTATTTTGAGGAGGAAAAAAATAGATTTATAAAAATTCCTAAACAGAGGAATTTGCTTTAAAAAGTCTAAAAAGGCCTCAGCACATTAAAATATCCATTTACAAAGATACAAGAGCAACAGATGTAAAAGTCCAGCTAATATATTTTCGGCTGTATCATTCAGTCAAATGCCCAAATGTTTGCATGTACACCAAAAAGTGACATTAACACTGCCCACAAAGCAAAGAGAAAAAAAAACAACAAAAAAACATAATTGTGCAGTACTTGAATAATTCATTTTAAAGAAAAATCTGCCAGGACTTTGTACCATATTCTTTTTATATGTGGAGAAAATGAAAAAAGGTCAGAGCAGCTGTTTTATTATCTATTAGCTGTTCATGGTGTGAAACTGAGGGCTACAAATGCTTGTGTTAAGTTATGCCTGCACTGTAAATCAGTGCCTTCCCTAAACTCTGCATTTAAATGGAATTTTCCAGCTGAATATTAAACATTTCAATTTGTAAGAAAAACAAAACCAAAACACCCACATAGGATTCATGCTAGCTTCAAGAGCACAAAGGCAGATGGGCAATTTTCAAGAAAAGAGCATTTCTTTTTTTCCTGAGATGGCAACCACCCACCCACTTCTGCAGAGGCCCTGGGGAGCTGAAGGGGCGAGCCACTCTGCATTTCAAACTCTGCAGCAAAGGTTTCAATGGAACTCCAGGCTTATGGGCACTTGAGATCCATGGTGATAACTGGTAAATTACATTAACAGGGGCTTCCAGATCTCCTGATAAAAACTTCACAGTGTTCGAAGATGAAGGACCACACTCTTGCTCAGGCTTGCAAGCTGGCAACACTCAGTAGACAAGAAGTACAAAGGTTTCTGAGTCCCTCCAAATGCAACAGGCAAATTGTCCCAGAAACAAAAGTACAAAGTTTTCCAGGTTCTGTGGCTCCTTATCCACTTGCTCAACACCAAGTTCCCAGACAGGTCCGCCCTGCACATGTAATTTTTCTGCAGAACTTTTTCATGCAATAACACGATTAGAATAGAATAAGTATCTGTTTCAAAACACAGCACGCTGAAAACAGACACGGCCACCCTACAAAAACAAACTGCATACAGCTGGTAACTCCCTTCTGGCTACTATTTGAAGAACTGTCAGTCAGCCTGTAGTGTGAACATTATTACCTAAGGGTGAGCTTTCACAACATGGCTGAGTCAGGCTACCAGCTCAGTGCTGCCAAAAGGAGCAGTCCTGCCTCTCCTCTCAGCATGGGTGCTCCAGCTCTTTCCTTTATGGCAGCCCCCAAATTCTCCCAAGTGCTTGTGAGCCACCTGTGCTCGCTGAACTGGCTAGCAAAGAGATAAACACATACTCCCGATTTTGCTGGGTTAGTTTTCTGCTAGTTTTGCGAGCTAAATCAGAGACGTCAAATGAGCTGGCAGAGCTGGCACATGGGTGATGGAAAGTAATCCTGCTTCCAGGAGCAAGAAGCAGTGACCCTTTCTTCAGACAGTTAAGCTGCCCTGTGGAAGCACACCCTATTGTAGAATCAGTCTTGCTTTCCACCATGAAAAAGCAGGATATTTCAGATCTAAATGTAGTCTTCACTCCAGACATAAGACAAATCAATGTGGAAAGTTTCAAAGGTGTGCTAGACTTCACAAATCAAAAACATGAAGAAGTTCTTAAACATAGGAAAAAAATCCCAAACAAGTTATTATATTAGGAAATGTTAATTTTTATTATTATCAGTAGGCTGTAGGAAACAAAAGATTAATATATATTCCTAGTTTTCCTCCTTTTCTTCAAGGGTTCAACAGTGCAATTTTCTCTCTTTAGCTTTCTTCTCATGAGAAAGTTGCATTCATTTTCACCATCAGCCCCAGGGAATCAAACAAGTGAGCACTTACTACACAATGCTGCACTGCTGTCTTGAAGGAGCCCTCTGTGGATGCAAACAGTACTAGCCTGGATGACAGCTCTTTAGCTACTTCCATAGACTGGCTTGAAAAAATACCATGGATAAAGCAATTTCATGAAAAATCTAAAATCTGGCTTGGTCAATGCAAAGAATCCATCCAAGTATTTTCATTTCTTACAGGTATTAAAAAAGTGGGTGAGGTCATACAATTTTTGTAAATTCTGTTCAAGATGCACTGACCTGAATCCTGAACACGAGGAATTTTGTGAAGATGAGGCCTGAAACAGTCATACTGATATTCTTTCCCATTCCTAGCCATGCTCCTTATCACCCTCTGCTTGAACTCGGTTCTCAGCGAAAAGCACAGACCAACAATGTCACCCTGATGTCTCCCTACAAAACCAATGAACCAACCCATCCTATGCACAAAGGGCTGTGTTATCACATACTGATTCATCTGGCTGCAAACTGGCAGATGAAATTCTGCCAGTCAGAAAAGGTCACAAAGACCTGTACTCCTGTATCTGATAGGCAGCTGCTGTGGTACATTAACGATTTTTCACAAAACAAGAGAGAATTAAGTTTCCATGATGCAGTTACTGCTTTATGTGTGCTCTACTCAGGAACATGTCCTATATTCAGATCACACTGCAATTTGCCCACAATCATCATGCAGCCTGATAGGCAGAAAAAACTAGAAAAAAAAAATCCAGGGGCATAAACAACATTGCACCCTTTTCTTCCCCAAAGACACAGCTTCTGTCTGGAAGACAACTGATTTCATATCTTCCTTTGTATCTCCTTCACACCTCCTTTAAGGTGAGGACAACGGATTTCTTGCCTGGAATTTTACACACACAAACACTGCAACAGGGCAGAAAATGTACGTGGTTGCCAAATGCTGTGAAAATGTGTGACCTGTCTTTCCTCTCCACTCTGAGCTCTTTGCTCCTGCCATTCCCCTCATCCATTCTGAGGGTAGTCTGGCTGCTGCTGGCTGAATTTCCTCACACCTTAGCTCTGGTTCCACACCTGGATCCCTATCAGATATCTGAGCAATGAGACACTCAGAGCCAACTGAGCAGCACCAACAACCAAGGATGCATTTCCATTCATACCTCGCACTTCTGTCTTCCCTCTTGCCATACCTGCTCCATCACTCAAGCCCTTCGAACCAATTCACCTTCCTAGAACAACATAACACTAACCCAGAAGAAAGTTCACAAAATTGCAGAAAAATTAAATAGCAGAAGAGTAGAGTCTGAAGCAGGACAAGGACTGGCCCTCCTTCAGGGTGACAAAAGATCTGCCCAACTACATACAGAGCTAGCCTAAGACAGGGTGATTTTCTCAACAGAGCAACTATTTTTGCATGCAATATGATCAGTCATGTTTAATTGTTGCTTGAATAAAGGTGATGTTGTGTGAGACCATGAGAGCTCATCTAATCACTCACCACTGCTAAGAAAGGGAATTCCTGTTCCCCTCACTCAAAGGCCTTTCCCTTGCACAGACTCTGACAATAAAAAGAACTTTCTGCTTATGAACACATCTTTTTCTGGGAATTGAGCCAATTGACTAAGTCCAGCAAACACCAGAGCTGGAGCAAAGTAAGATTCACTGAAGTGGAGGATAGTAGCACCTTTGCTTTTGGGTAGTGGTGAGCTGATAAAATCTAGATTATCCTCACTTGCAAAACCACTACTGGCCACAAAACTCCTAAATGAGTAAGATCAGAAATAGGAGAAGGCAACATATAGGATTTTGCCTTTGAGATACCCCACACTACCTAACTTTAAAAATCTGTGGCTAGAAAAAAACTCCTTCGCGTTATTGTTCTGCCTCAAAGGGATTAAATAGGAACAAAGGCCTGAAAAACAACCAGTCTCAAACTTTCTAAGCAACTTGGAGGTTAAGAGATTGTGCCTGTTGTTTGTCAAAATGCAGATGTAGTGTACAAATGTGGAGAATATTTTGGGGCTAACTTATTGTGACAGGGGTATAGCTGCAACACTGATCTCCAATTTAGGAGATCAGGCTCCCCACACAGGAATTGCTAACAGACTTTCCCAAAAGGTGCCCAGGAGGCACCTATGTTAAACACCTGCTCAGTATGCAGGGAAGCATCTTTCCGTCCAGTGAGTAAATTGGAAGAATTGCTCTCAGATGAAGACATTTGAAGTCAAACACTCCCACAAACAACATAACCCATGATTTCTACACCATCCTCCAACACAAAGGGTACACTGAACCTAGGCAGCTGTTCTGAAAGGTTGCCATCAGAAGAAAAGCTCTGCTACAATACAAAGTTTCAGATATGGGATGTGAGCATGCCTCTAAGATCACCCCAGCAACTGCAGAGATTTGGGAAGCAAGAAAAGGCTCTGGCACCTGTTGAAAGAAGGTCTAAGAGAAGTATTCTGAGTTTGTCTTGCTGGAATTAGTTTCTAAATTAGTAGAAAACATTGTAAAAAGTAACTGGACTACAAGTGTATCCTGAAGGATAATTTCCTTTTCCCTATCTGTTTCTATAATCAATTCACAGTTGCAGTTGTAATCAAAAGTAATGAAAATACAATATATCTTTGAATTAGTGTATCTTTAGTACTGTCCCAGAATCCCAAATTAAAAGCTCAGGACAGACCACAGAAACATTACCACTGTATTAATAGTCATCAAACCTTTTCAAAACTTTGTCACAAGAGTTCTAGCATTTAAGAAAGGAGCTCTCAGTTGCACAGACGTGCCTGTAATTACTTTGTTTTACCATCTCACTTCCAGTGCCTGGGTGTCAGGTGTGTATAGCCAAAGCTCAAATCCCCAGCAGCACACCAGAGAATGGAGATCAGAAAGCAACCTGACCACCTTTTGATCTATCACGTGTGAGCTTAAAACATCCCTACCACTGCTCCCAGTGTTCTCAGGGGTCCAGTAGGACAACAGGATTATTTCTGATCTCAGCCCACATGGCATGGATTTATCTACCTGCATTAACCTGAGAGCAGGCTGCTCTCCTCTGAGGTCTGCATTACCTACAATCCTCGTAGCTTGCTTCCCACAGAACTAAGTGTCATTTGTGCTAATCGGTGCTAAGTGAACCAGAAATGAGAGAATGGCAGGGATCCAGCTGACTCATTAATACCAGTGTAACGGATTAACCCTTTTACATTGTCTTCCCACCCCCCCCAATTAGTCAGCATCAAAGAGGTTTGAGACTGCACACACTGGAAACATAAAATGGGACAAAGTGTTTGAAAACAAAGGAGGACATCTAGGAGCAACATCATATTCTGCCACAAGGCCCCTTCCTTTCATATTACTTGGGAATAGGGTTTTTTAAAAGTTAAGCTAAGCTTTATTTTAAAAGCAGCAAGGAAATTAAATAGCCTGTCTGAAGAAAGTGAAGCATTCTGCTATGTAGAATAAATCCATAACAAACTTCTCATGTAAATGAAAAGTGCATAGTTCAGCATGAAACATACAACTACCCAATCCAAGTTAAAAATAGTTATTAACTGTGACTATAAAATTACTACAAAATGTTAAAACTTTTTTTTTTTTAACATATGGGCAGCGCTTTTTGATTTGTGATGCGAAACAAGATATTTTTGACTTAGTCAAACTGCTATTTAGAAAAATCCCTTCTAAAACAAACTGTCAGTCTGAGGTTTTACATTATACAAGATGGAGCACTTATTTTCACAATACTTACCTGCTTGAACAAGTTTTTCTAAATGTGTAGCTGCCACCAAAGATTAATGACTCCTCTCTGTGCCTCCAGTGGCTTCCTATTCCATTCGATAAAATGCAAGCATCTTTATTTCTTATAATAAGCATCTGTATGAATGTGTGACATGCATACCTGCATTTTGACAAACAACACGTCCCAGACAAATTTAAGAAAGAGACCTCAACTACATTTGCAATGAAGTTTTCAGAAATTGTGGCATTTCTCATTATGAAGTTATACACACACTTCACCAAAACTTGGATTACTGTACTGTATAACTTGAATGCTAATGCTGAAGATTTAAACCCTGGTTTATGCAATATATGCAATAACATCATTATACATAAAATGTATCATCATGTAGTAAATTCTTGCCTGTATAAAAGCTTCTCATCCTTTTAAAAATTCAGTTACAGTTTAGTGAATATGCTGCTTTTAAGACATCCATCCAGCATTTATATTTGCTTCACATAGTCTGTCTCAATTATACTACAGCTGTCTCTCAGGGCAGAGCTGGCCATCTCCATCGTGAACAACCATCACAGAATCTGAAGTTCTTGATTAAAAAGCAAATGGTTTTGTGAGCCAAGCTAAAACTACCGCAGCTGCTCCATTTCACAAACCAGGCGCCATTCAGCTGGGAAGAATGGCACCGACTCTGAATTGTTCTTCCTGAGAGTTTCCACAATAAAAACAAACCACACTACTTCCAAATTTTAAAAGACTGGGGGAAAAAAAAGAAAAAAAGTCTTCACTATTCTGGAAACAAGTGTTTTCTTTTTACTTAGAGCTTTTGATTTCTACATCAATGTTCCTCTATGAATAAAAAAACAAAACTAAAGCCAACCCCTCCCCCAGGCATGCACACACCACACGGCTTCCTGGAGATGCTTTTAATGACCATCTACAGCAAGTCTGCAGATGTATTAAATAGAAATTGCAATGCTTAACTTTAAAAAAAACCCCAACAACCCAAGTTACTGCTCATTGATTGATCACTACTGATGCTGTTAAATATCATGTTCAGTGACAGGATAAGGAATGTAAATAAAAATAACAACAGTAGCAACAAAAATATTATTTTTGATATACATTAACACAATTATAAAAAATGGCAATTTCTTTCACAAAGTATTAATCAACTCCTCATCACTTCCTCTCCAAGAATACATACTTCTCTACAAAATATGCAATAAAACAATCTTATTCCCGTGAAAGTGCAGCAAATGAAGTTGCAATATGTATTTGAATAAAAGCCGGGTTTAGTACAACTTACGATGCACAATCTCTGTTTGTGTCAACTCATTTTTTAGGTAACAACAACAAAATGTAAGTGCTGATAACAAAGAAACCCAGTAAGACACCCCAAACACACTTACAGAAATGGTGAAATAGAATTTTTTTCTTCTGTACTGAAACCACTCTAATGAAAATATCAGAACCAAAACCATTACATACAATATCGTAACAACACTTTCTTGGTGGTCAGGCCAGGAAACACTTTGCACCTCAGTTAAATTTTATACTTCAGGGATTGTGAATGTTTAATCAGATTTTTGGGGTTTAGTTATTTTTCTGCATTAAAGTTATTTGATGTTCTGACCAGAAATAAATTGGATGTAGCTAAAAAGAGTTCCTATTTTATTAAAATGAAAATACTTGGTAGTTTTCCTCAAGCTAATGTTGACTGACTGATGCAAAAATGAGAACCAACTCCTTCAAGTTGTTTAAAGTCACTCGTTTCCCAGGAATGGAAAAAATCTGAGCCGCCTTAAGGATTTTTCTTTAAAATATTGTCTACTGGTTTCCTATGACTATTTAATTTATTTTGCCTTTATCCATATTGTATTTGACCCATATTATAACCACCAGGCTATGGATAGACCACACATTACACACTGCCTTACTATATTATAATTTTTAGCTTATAAAAAGCGTAAAACCCCAAAACTTAGTCTACCTATTCATTCTACTTTTAGAAGCTGGAAAATATTTGATTTTGTGCTGCAAACAAATGACACCTTTAAGGTTAACGAATGTTTAAGGCTACACATACCACAGCAACATTTTTCGAATGATTACAAGAAAATTTTACACATTTGTTGGATTTTTTTAATGAAGTCTGAAAGCAATAATTCAGAATAACGACCTAACAAGACTGAAGAACTTTTGAGTATATCTTTAAAAATATCTCAGTATTTTAAGAACTTGATAGATTTGACTTTACAAGTCAAGACAAATATGAAATGGTTAACATATTTGTAAATTATTTTTACAGGATTTTTTTAAAGTTGGTTCTGTAAACAAAAAAGACACTTATAAAGATGAGACCAAGGAAATGTTTATCTGCAAATTATAGTTACTGATTTCAATGGGAACACTACTTTCACTTTCAAAACCTGATATTTCACAGTACAGAACTGATTTGCTTGGGGCTTTTTTTGATTGTGGTTTTGTTTGTTTTCTTTATTTGTTTTTGTTTTGTTTTTCTTTAGACAAGTGCTGGTTCCTGTCACAAAGTTACTGTGTTGCATCCAAGCTGTTTGGCTTTTGGGTTTGTTTTGTTTCTTTTTTTTCAAGTCTTCCAGGGAGTTGAACAACTCTCCAGCTTCTTGAAGCAAAACTATTTGTTTCATTTTGTAGGTTACTCTTTAGTACCTACCAGCTTATGTTCACTTTGGTAAGATTGCATATAAGATAGCATAAGTATTGAAAATTCGTATTTCTGGGAGAAAAAGTTAACAGCTTGAATCTACATTTGATTTTTGCCACGCTTCCAGCTTTCAGCTTTGCTACTTGAGAACTGAGAAGTCACAGGCTGCCTAGAAGACCCACAAAATGGCAACAAAAATCTGCAATTTCTTACTGCACCCATCAAATCCAGGTCAAAGGATCTGATGCACCAGTGTTCCCCAGCTCCTCCTCTGACATGAAAATGTTTCTGGAATTCAGGTGTTTGTACAATTATGTGCACTTTTTTAAACACTAGCCCAGTTAAGAGATAACTTCCCCCAGTTTCCTGCAATTTTCAAGCCAGATTAAGGACAAGAAAAGTGAACCAAACCAGGTTCAACACACAATAGTCCCTCTTTCGGGCTGGTCTTCTAAGAGCAACCAACATATTTAAACCAAATGACACAAGGATAAAGTCTCAAATATTATTACATCTTCATAGATGTCATGAACAAGGCAATGGGGCAGAAAAGAATTCATGTTCTGACTAAAGAAAGACTTTCAGCCAGATTTTGCAATAAATCATAAGAAAAATCCCTACAAGTCAGGACTACAATAATTCCAGTCCTCTCAGAAACAGCTGCGTAGCTCCTACTCTCAGTAACGTTTTTTTTTCTTCATTTTTCAAAACTAACATACAAGGAGAAGGGGGAGAGTAAGGAGGGAATATACTGAGCCTACATTCACTTTTTTTTTTTTTGCTTTAAAGTTTCTTAATTTCTTATTGCACTATATCTCTTAATAATTCTCTGCTTGGAAAAGTTCTAGGATTCTTGCCTCCTTCAAGTCATCCAGTAATTTTACAGAGGCAAAGTTACTTATTTGCTGGCTGTTCCCCTGTTTTGAATCCCTTTTTTAAATCATGGAAGGAACCAGACCTTGTATGGGCATGAAAAAGGTTCACATGAATTCATCAGGAAAGAGGGTGTGGGGGAGAAAACCATTATAAATTTTTAATAAAGAAGTATTCAGATGGGAGACTTGCTACTCCAGAAACGTTAGTAAGATAAATCAGGTGACATTCTTTAAGAGCTCAAAACAAAGCTAGTAAGGAGCTAGTAAACTAAAGTCAAAAATCTAAGTGAAACCTCAAAACCCTTTTGAAGCAACATTTTCAAATATATTCTTCATAACAGTTGTTTGCAAGGAAGCAAACATAGACATTTAGATGTGCAAAATAAAAAGTAATCCCAGTCAATATAATTTCAGAAATATCAAAATGCTTTTGGCATATACAGCAGTCATTGTTAGGCTTTTAGCAGGTCTGAAAGGTTGTACTGGGCAACACAAGGACATAAATACCTGCACTGCAATCTCAACTATTTAAGATTGACAGGGATTTTGTGACAAAGTGCAAGGCACAACCTGCAAAGTCTAAATCAAAAATAAGATCAGAATCAGAAATAAGCAATCCTAGCAGTATTTCAAGAGGCAAACAGAACTGTTTGGATCCAATTCCCACTTTGATAAAATACCCTAGTATTAATGGAATCAACTGGATACTGTCATAACCTTTGTTAAGAAGTAAACCTAGATAAACACTATTTAAAAGTTAGATACATTGTCATTTACTATGAAAAGCAGTAAAATTCCAAGCATTTTCCTCTCACTTGGTATTACTATATTTTAAGGTCAAGTTCTGACTGAATAATCCAGGATTAAAACCAGTGAAATCACATGAGCCCTTTGTTCTCAATCATCTACTTCCATTAATTTGAAAGTGGCAGTGCTGATACTGATATTTGAAAGAGTATAATACCACCAGATTCAAAGGCTACAACATGGTTTTCCATTACAAACCTCTTACAAAAAAGTCCTTTTCAGTGTGAACAACTGAACGAAAGAGGTAATTTCAAGAGGCCATAGATAAGCTTCAGTAGTACAACTCTAATATTATCAATAAGTGGATATACATAACAAAGGATCACCAGTTTCTTCTTAGTGCAATGGAACATTTTCCACATTGCTTAATGGTAAGGTGAGAGAGTTGGGTAGGTTTTTTCCACACAGTATTTACACACATTTGTACTGAAAAGGTGAGTAAGTCTAGAAATATGCCCTGCAAGTGGCAAGCTAAAGAGCTGGAAGACAACATCAAGAGGCTGAACTCACTGACATACCAGGGAAGCAGAGAAAAGCAAAAGCACAGTGCCTTTGGAAGACAGCTTGCATGTGAAGACTTTGTCTGTGTTATGTGAGTCACCATCCTGGACAGGTTTCCACTTCCAAATTTCACAGACACTCATCACCTAGTTTGCACAGTGGCCTCCCTTCTCCAGCATTAGATTAGTGGCCAAGTGGCTTCTGCACACTTTCATATATATTTCTCACTAAATCTGCAGCATTTCACAGAACTGGCAAGAGCTGGTCTTACCACACATACGTTTTAGAGATCAGAGAAGTGAAGTAACTAGTACATAAAATCAGCAAAGTACTGCCTGCAAGCTCCCATTTAACTGATAAAACATTTGTTCAGTAATTAATTTATGGTTTAAGTCTCCTCAGTTTAATGAGGCAATGCAAATATGAGGCTGCCATATTTTAAAGGGCTAAATGCTTTTTAAAAATACTTCTATATTTATGGTACAGCAGAAGAATGTACAACATTTCTGCTTGGTTGCATGCAAAAGTTAAGGCCAAAGGGAACCAACATTTGGGAATACTATGTTCCTTTGGACTATGAGACACAGCTTAAACAGGCTTCTCTTGATGGCAATATTTGTCTTTGATGGCTATTGTTAGATTGACAAAAAAGCCACCCTTTCATTCAATGCCTTCTGTCTTCTTTTGCTCTTAATTGATCTCTTCTGTGCATTGTTATCTTCCAGTTACACCACTTCATTTTTACACTCTCATTAGTTCTTACCATCTTTGCCAAAATATTTGTTCAACAACAGTAGAAAATCTTTGTGTTTTTACTACAACTCAACATACATGACCTCTGAATAGTATCTCCAGCTGGTTTCACAGAGTATTTACCTGAAGGAACATAATTCAGTTTCTTATAAATTATGCACCACACAGTCATTCATAGTCTGTAGTTTTAAGAGAGCTATGCCATAGGAACATTTCACCAAGGAGGCTGGTCCTCCAAACTGCCTGTGCTGTTCATCTGACACTTCAGTGAGACAGTTCAGATTATTAAGCAGGCAGGAAACCCCAAAGCATGTGTGTGGGTGTGGGTGGGTGACTTGTTTTTCACCAGCTTAGTGAAATGAATCAAATCACCAAGAAATCAGACAAATGGCTAGACTGAGTCAGGTGCAGGAGAGAAGCAGCCAGCCCCTTGCAGTGGCAGTGATATGTTAAATGAACTTGTCAGTCCTATCTGCACCTGAAGTGGAAGCCTCTTGGGCAAAGCCCCATGAGATTATTCTCCAATTAAACATAAATTATCTGTCCTGTTTTTTTAAACAGAAGAATGTTATAAGAATGGCCCTTGAAGCTAGTCCTAGACTAAGTGGTGTGTGTGAACACTGATGGACATTTATTGCACATCAGCTAAAAATCAGCAATTCACTGAGCTCTAAAATTTCATCATTTATGACACAGAATGCAGTACTGTTTATTGCACTAGGTTTTAATATGTAAACATAGCAATCAAGAAGCACCATGTCTTTGGCAGTTGAAGTAAGCTGTTTTATATGAAATATTTGTGATGGGTACCTCCAGGGGCATATATGAAGTTTTGCTTTAAAAGTTTTCCACTGGTTTTGAAATTATCCACATGTAGAATGTTTCTTTAAAATTTCTGCAGTAGAAGCTTTTGGCATGTTAAAGCTGCCATGGCAGAGTAAAAAGAAAAAAACCCAAACTATTAGAGCTCTGCTCAAAGTGGAGCAGGGGAATTAAAAAAAAAAACAAAACCAAACTCTTTATTCATGTCCAATAGAATCCAAATTACTTTTTCAAATTGCAGTCTGGGATTTAGTACAAAATGTCACATACCCTGAATTTCATTTGCTTTTGACTCTATAGTGTCTCAAGATACCAGTACTTTTTCAGCCTTTTATTACCAAGCGTTTTGGGGCAATCACAATTTCCAAGATGTTGCCACCACTGCTTCTCTTTATTACATTTAAAGTACTTCTACAGTGGACAAATGTCTTAAAACACTGCAGAATAAAAATCACACTTGGAAACATGCAAACCAAAGGCAAACCAGTGAAGTTAAACATTAACTGTTGGACAACATCTGCATGCACGTACTGGGCTGCAGCAGCACCACATTAAGCACATTACACCGTGTATGACTGCTGGACTGCACTGCTGTGGCTAATGAACACGGTGCTGTTGTACTGGCCCAGAAGCAAATACAAAAAACATTGAAAACACACCTACTCAGACAGATTTATCTTACTCTTTTTGTGCTCTGAGTAGGATCACTTTATTTATTTTCCAACAAGTCCATATTCCTTTGCAAACATTCCTCTGTGGGTAAAAGAGGCAAAGCAGAGTCAAGTTGTGTTCCCTCTCTCCCTGCTCCCTCCTTATCCACTGTTTCTGGAATTGATTTACATTAGCCTTCTTCTTTCTGTTTTAAATAAGGCTAAATATTTTCCTTCCTTTCCTCCACCTCCCCCCTTTCTTTTTTTAAACTTTTTGGGTGGGGAGAGAGAAGAGGGAAGGAATTGAGAGTTTTTTCCAAATAACCAGGGGAGTAACACCAGGTTACATATGCTTTGTAATCAGGCATTCACGATACTAAGTAAACAAGAGTAAAAGCAGCACAATCAAAACCCATGGCATCACTAGCCAACTTAGCACAGCTATTAAAAATCTACTGGATATCTATCTAGCATCAGCTTTTCTCAAAATAACCCCAATTCAAAAAATTGCTAAGCAGATCCCTACATGCTCTGGGGAACTAAATGGAAAATTGTACCTTTCTGAACTGCCCTGACACGTGATGTTTGGAAAAGCTTCAGAGAAGCCAAAAATTCCAGATAACAGAACATTTCCAGATAATGTTATTTCTTCCCTTAATTGTGTTACCCTTGAAATATCCTTGTATCCTCTGACGGGGCTTGATTCTGGTCCTAAGAAAAGCAATTACCTTTTGCATGCAAGATCATACTATAGCAGGAGAAAGCTTCTACTGTTTATATACTGAAAACCAGTTTATTACAGACATCCATATGATGCCATACAAGAAATTCAATGAAAGCACCTGAATTGGAGCCTGGTGCATTTACATGGTCGCCAAAGATTTCTGGGGGCTATTCAAGGTACTTAAGTAGAAATGCTAAATTTTTCAGTATAAGTTTCAACTTTATTACAGGAGTTTGAGCTCTTGATTTGCTTGTAACTACTTTCTCTTTTTATCTAACACAATGCTGCTGTGCCCCTCTGTTTATCCATCTTAGATCACTTCCACTATTCTAGTACTGAGGAAAAGGAAGGGAAGAAACATTAATCATATCCTTACTAGCTAATTTTGAACTGATAATCTGAGTTTTTTACGGTTAGTTCGAGTAATGATGGCTATGCTTCAGTTGTCAAGTCTACAATTACATCCTACATATTATTTACCACAACGTACATCCCCAGCCATGCTTTGTATATGTGCTTGTTTTATATAAAATACCATCATTCAAATACTACATTAAAATTAAGTCTATTAATTATTGCAATATACAGAGATAGATTTCTTTGCAAAGAAATATTAAGTCAGTCCCCTCTGGTTGTTTTTAACCAACTAGATCATGACTTCTGATCTATTAATTACCTCAGTTTTGTGATTCTTTGTATAGACTTTAGCTGTAGAGAGAGATGATGTTTCTTTGTTAAATGCTTTGCTGTTTCCTGTTGTGAGAACTTAATTGACTGTTACTATTCAAGTCCTAACAAAACAGCATTTCTACTGTCCTTTGCTAATCATGCCTTGCCTGAATTTTCCCTAGCATTTCACACTACATTTGTTTTTCTACTTTATATTTTAGGGCAGCTTATTTGTAAGAATGTGCATTTATGTTCATATTATCTTGACCTAACAGACCAGATCTGATTGCTTTTTAAATGTACGCGAATAATTGGCTTGGAAGCAACACAGAAATACAAGTGCTGCATTTAGTGTGAGTGCAAGAAAAGTTAAATTGGGCTAGCACTTTAAATAAGCTCAACTTGCCAGTGTAAGGGCATGTTTTGTTTTGGGGCCAGTAATACAATGCATCCATCTTTGGGATAATAACAATTATGTCTATTTATCTCACAAAAATAAGGAGCCTAACCTGCTGGAGAACCCAAATAGCAGATTGTGCTAAATATAAAATGGTGGTTAAGAAAGAGTGAACGGGGAAATATCCAGGGTGCCTTCTTGATATTCCCACATATGGTGTGGAACAGCTACCAGAACAGTCTACTCATGTTTAGTAGGAGATATTACATGTGCCTATAAAAGTTGTTCTGCCTAAAGGCATTTTACCAAACAAGCATACAAAGTACATAAAGCAAGATATATATGAATAAAAAACCAAAAAGACAAACTCTATACCAGTTACTGAGATCAAGTTACCTCAGAGTAACAACTGTTCAACATTTCCTTTGAGAAGCAGAGAAGGAATACAGAAGCTTTCAATATAACATGTAAGTATGTCCTCATATACTGTTTAGCAAGAGAAATCTGAACTAAAAATTCAAAGACTAATCTACTTTTGAAACACAAGGCAAATTCAATTAAATTTCTGCAATTTTAAGTTCAAAGACATTAGAGCAAAGAATCCATAGCATAAGGCAAAGATAATTTTTAAGCACAGGAAACAAAGTACAGTCACATCTTAGACATTCCTCTTTTAAAAAAGGCTGTTGTCATTAATTACGGCTGTTGATACGATGTGTACAGATAAACAGTTAACACAGAGTAATCAAGCCTTAACTTCTGTGTTTCCTGAGGTTGCTTCTTGGTTCCATAACTGACACCATCTGGTCAAAACCTCAACTAGAGTCTTGCATACCACTGCAATAAGAGTATGCGAGACCAGCAGCCTCCTTCCCCACTGCTGCTGGTCACCAACCCTAAGGAAGAGCCAGCAGAAGAGATCCTAGTGATGTTCTTCATCTCTTTTCAAAGCAAAATGTTAGGCCTATTTGCACTAGAAAATACTGTGATTATGACTTGCAGGAAAATTAGTAATAATTAGTTATGGGTAGGAAAAATTACAAAAAACCCCATTAATAGTTTTCAAGACAATTCCCATAATTCTGCTCTCTGGAACATGTACACCAGATTGCCACTTAGCAACAACCACACAAATTTTATTTTTAGAAAAGGAAAAAAAAAACCCTTCAAAATCGTTCGTATTTTTCTTGATTTGTGCAATTCTTAACCTGTCAGATGACAAATTTTGGCAGAGGGACACTTTCCATAATAACTGCATTGTAAAGTTGTCTACGTAACAAAACAAAGTTATTACCAAACAGGAATTACTACTATGCAATGATATTGTTTAAATCAGAGGTGAAATTTTATTACAAAAACTAAAAGGATGGCATGAAAAAGAAGAATAAGTAACTGTAGCTGCAATTTTCTGAAGGCCACGTACAACTTCTTTTATTTCATTCCTAAAATGAAAAATGTCTTGCTTTGGCCTTCAACATGTTCATGTCTAAAGGAGGAATTAAGTCCGTTTATTACCTTGTATTTCCCTGTAATGGAATGTTTCTTTTCAAGCTTTAGTCCCTGCACAAACCCTCATCCCCCTCCCACCCAAAAAAAAGCATTTTGCTTCAGCAGGGACTTCAGAACTAGATGCACAGAAAATAATCCAACATCCCTTCCTCTGATGACTAGCCAGGAGTGTTCAGAAACAGCATAATCACTCCTCCACCAAACCCAACAATATTGCATTAAACTGTAATTTAGTTGATCTACTTGTGGGAGTCATTTATTACATTCCAAGTCCTGTGGATAGTGATAGGGCCATAAATGGAGCTATAAAAAACAAACTCTTATCAGCTGGACATCTATTTCTACTACACAAAAGTTTGGTAAATACAAAGATTTATTACTTGAGCGATGCTCTATGAGAACATTGTTTATTCAGTAAAGTGGAGGTGATTTTTCTTTCATTCTGCAGTTTCCTTCATTTGCTACTTGCACACTGCTTGAAAGTGGAACTGCTTACAGACTTTGTAATGTACATGTATTTCTCAAAGTGAGGTTTCATTCTTGACAAACTGATACCGTTTTTTAAGGCATGTCTGCACAAGATTAAAACTACAGTGTCCGTATCTGCATGGCTTTTTTAGGCTGGTGAGCAGTGACAAGTGAGAAATGCTATCTGCCATGCACCTAGTCCCCTGCCCTCTGATCAGAGCTTTGTGAATGCTGACATTTTATATGTAAGGCTAGATCAAAGCCCAATTTTTTTTTACATGGTTCAATTAAAACTCTACATTCTATATGTGTCAAATGGCCAGAAAAAAAAATCTGCTTTTTCAGGTTTAAGAAGGAAATTATTTTTGTTGTGTTTAAAAGAACTTTTTGGTAAAAACAGATTTGGAAACAATCTGTCATTTAGCAGGGAGCTGCAATCAACTAACTAGACAAGTGAGACAGTATTTTTCAGTTTAAAAGAATCCCAAAATATTTATTTTGCATTCTTCAAAACATCCCTACTGTCACTGTAAACAAAAGTATACTACCATGCATATAAAAAGTGTATGAATACATACATCTTCATTGACATTTAAGAATCTGCTCCATTTTTGTAATACTAAACAAAGAGGCAACGTACAAAGATATGATTAAGATCTGATTTAAAGAAATGTGCACAAAACTGATTTCATGCAGTAAATTTTATATGCAGAAAATTTTAAAAAGCAATTTAATCACTCCAGTAGTACCACAGAGCAGCAGCTCTTATAGTTGAGATGGGGATGACTCCTGAGTGCAGACATGGGAATGTACATAAATCCTATACCTGCACTACTTTGGGTTACCTTGAAATATGTTGTACATCACTGAAGCATGTGTAAGGAAACAGGTAGTTTTAATTTGGGTTTCCTACATATAGCTCCCTAATTTTGCAAGACTTACTATGAAGCAGCATTGTCCCAGTTTTAAACTGTAACTCCTTGAAATCTTTACAGTTAACCAACATAGGAAGAAAAACAGTTCTGAAGGATAAGAATGTACCAATCTTTAATCAGTTTGGTGATACCCGACTGCAACACTAAAAAGAACTAAAAAAAAAAACCAAAAACAAACAAAATCCCAAACAAACAAAAAACAAAACCAAAAAACTACCAAAATCCCCCCAAAAACCAAACCAAAAGAAAAAAAGAGCAACAAAAACAAAACACCAAAACAAACAAACAAAAAACCAACAAAAAAAAATCCCCACAAAACCAACAAAAGAAGATACTGCAGGAAAACCATCATTACTTAAGCATGCATAAATTGACAAAGTGAATCATAAATTAATGACTCTGAACATTTCAGTTGGTATGATTTTTTGCAGAATAAAAACCTCTGGTTTCCTACCAAGAATTTTGCAGCTGCTTAAAATATGTTCCTTACTAAGAAACCAGGGCTCACATTTGCCTTAACCCATGCCAGGACAGAATTATGTACCTACTGAAAATTCTGAGATCCCTACCTCCTCACTGGTTTAACCTGACACATGTAGCTGGGTAACACCAAAACAAAGCAATTCAGTAAGAGCAGCAAGCCACGTAACAGAGCTAAGTACTGAAAAACTGTATTACTGGAATCAATACAGTCATTATACACTAACTTAAAACTGATTTTTCATTTCTTTTAAGTATGTTGTCAACTTAATTCTGTAATATGTCCTAGTTATTTTTTAAAATGTTTGTTAGAAATGATCACTTTACAAAGAAGGACTACTACTGGAAACAACTCTCCCTCGCGTTGTTGCCCACACACATTTTCTGATTCACACTTTTGAAAAAGAGCAACTTGTACTGTGAAAATTCACACAGCTCTAATAATTATTTTATAAGAAGCACTGGATTTTCTTCATTGCATGTTTGTTTACAAAAATGTAGTAAGGACACACATAGTCTATAGGCTCACTTTGAGGGCTGGTTTCACAATCATTTTAACCAACATGACGTGCAAGCTGCAGCTGAAATCCCCTCTGCATCTCATCCCAGCCAGGCTGCATCATCACCTTCAGGCCAGACACTCAGTGTGTACCTGATTAGTTGATCAGTTCCCAGATCCAACTTGTGTGCAGCCACACCAGCAATGCTGGGACATGAAATGCATGCGGCTGCCACTTTCCAGAGGATACACATATAGATATCCATGGAACTAAGGACTGAAAAAAACTATCTGCCAGCTTATCCCAAAATAGCATGCAAGACAGCAAATGTCATAGAAAATATCAAATGCTATATATAAATTTATATAAATTGTCATACATGCTATTTGGAAAATACTATATTGATTTTCTTTATATAACCTCTCTGTCAGCCTTCCAAGGCTTTTACAGAAAGTTTGACATTGCATGCATAAAAATCTTACTAAAAACCCCCATATATCTTATGACAGCTGTCTCATTTGCTTCATTTGAAATTAAGTAGCTGAAGTCTAGATTCTAGATGTCCTATTTTCATAAAGTACCTAAAGTGTCCCTTATTGTTACACAAATTCCTGTTTAGTCTATTACAGAGCCTGCATTGGGTCACTTAAGCTGTGTTATTGCTAATATAAGTGTTGAAATTCCACTGCAAAAAAATGCACTGTAGCTGACTACTGATATCTTCAGACAACAGATAGATAGTGAGTTTAATATTTTACAGAGATTTATACATCATTAAATTGCTATGACAGAAATCAGAATTTTCAACATTCAACTACTTGTTTTCAACAGTATACCACATGGATCTATAATTAAAAGCCAAAATAGATCTTAATCATATAGCAACATACTACAATGACTCACTGAATATAAATGTCAACAAACGACCTCAGTAAAGTTAGTTTATTTTTAGTATTTTATTCAGGAGCAGCTGAACACTGAACACAAAAGTGAAAGAGAAACATCAAGGATGGGGATCTTTGCTAGCTAAACGTACTTATCACAGGACATAAAAACTAGCGTGGTTTACCATATGAATTTATAATTAAAGAAACCCACAAACATAAAACTCACTAATTAGGATGTAAGTCTAAGAGAGAAACAAATGGTGGTGAGAGCCTGGATTCCCCCACACCTTCCAAACTAATAAACGTGGTCCTTGATATCAAATAAATAGTAAAGAATCAAGATATTTAGCAAACCCAAATTTCACAATTACCGATAAACTAGAGCAGATCTGTGCTATTTGTTAAAGAACGTATCTCTTGGGCAAGCTAAGAAAAAAAATTCAAACCCCAAATAAGTATTTCAAAATATTCCACATCTGCAATTTTAGTCAGCAGCTGACCAAAAAGGCCACGGCAAAAACCAAATGTAAATACACCTGACAACTATTTACAACAAGCTGTATACAGCTTTAATATTTTATTTTTAAAGTTGATATTTACAGGACTTTTCAGTTAATGGAAAACTTCTCATAATTCTTCTTCATCAAGCCCTGCCAACTTTGCTATGCTGTGTTAAACACAATCACATGAAACATGATTTTTTTTTCCTGTTAGTTATTAATATGAAACACCTTTAGACCAGAATAAAACGGAAATTACTTAGTCTTAATGTTAACAGCATTAAAATAAATTTTAAAGAACATGACAGCATCTATGGCAAAATATTCCTCTTTTGAACACCATGTCACATCTGTCTAAACTGAGCATAGTTCTACCCCAATATCAGAATCCTACAGCAGGAGAAGCACAGTCTTTTCCAGTTCTTTCAAAGGAGGCAGTTCTCATATCCAGTATATTCAGCTATAAAACCTGTGGGATTTTTTTTAAAGGAAATGCTGAACATATCCTCAAAGAAAATCAACAATTTATTTCACTGGCAAGTCTGTACATCATCAGATGTTAATTTCTGTTCTATTCTGGGCAATCTATAGATCTGAAGATTGGGCCAGAACTGTGGACATTGTTAATATAAAACCAGAAGATTCCAGACAAACAAATAAGAACAAGGAAAGACACACACAGATACTCTACTGCTCAAGACACTGTGGTGTGCCTGGACAATGTGCAGGATCTGCCATTAAAGCAGAGATCTATAATGAGCTGGATTCTACCTCTAAGTAGTTTTTTCCCATTTCTTCTGTTTACTAATGCATAGGAAAAAATAGCAAATACTAAAAATCAAATTCTGTGTTCTAATCACTTGATTAATTATAAGATGCAAAAATATAATTTAAAAATCACTCAAAAAACCACAACTCTGCTTTCAGATTATAAAGATGGAATACATATCTGAAGAAAGAAAGTTTATCATGACATGTGTCACTTAAGAAAGACAAACTCTCAAAATTGTTTGAATTAAATCCTAAACTTTAAGGAAAATTCCCAATTTAAATTTAAAGGGTTGACTAAAAATCTTAGTTTCTGAAAAAATTATACCAGTTAACAAGAGATTTAAGAAAACTTACTAAGCTAACAGGTTTGGAACAAGACCGATACCCCAAAAAGGCATTTAATAGGACTTCCCTTTCATTAAAATGCTCAAAAGACTTAAGATATATGATTTTAGTTGAAATACAGCTTCTCTGTGTTATATTTTACTGGACTGACACTGTAAAGAAAGTTACAGTACAATATCTGTAGCAGACACTAGTCAAAAATAATTTTTTTTCAATTCTATTTGGCTCTTGAACCTAAAGAACCACCTCATCTCAAGAGTCTTTTAAATCAATCAGTTTCCAGACAGGAATGAGTAACACACTTGCCCTTGAGACTGAGGATGTGCCGATATAGCTCCATGCTGACAAACAAACTCCTCTGCCAGCCCTTCTGCGCTGGCAGGAGCCGTGGCAGCCCCAGCCCAGACAATGGAGCTCCATTTACCGTGTCACTCACGTCAAGGCAACCAAACCTTTCCTCCCAGCCGGCTCAGCAGCTCCGGCACAGCTCAACGCTGTTGCATATTAAAAAATGCAGAAGTCCCATGTCCAGACAGCCTACCAAATTCAGGCAAAATGACCTGGGAATCTGTCTGGACTCATACATACAGACCAGACATACTGAGGATATACCTGAAGTTAAATCAATTGCAAAATCCAAAGGCCAGCCAGGCAGAAAGGTTTAAGAAAACCCATAGGAGTATCACTACCATTCTCTTTCCTACAAGGTTTTACTAAGGCAATGGTATAGCAGCAAAAAGTTCAAAATACAGTGATGGCCTTGATCTCCACTCAGGAGCACAAGAAGCCACCCACCATGCCAGTCTGGATTCTGACACACAAAGGTGTTGACATGCTATTGTACTCTCAGGTGCAAAAGGCTGGCCTAGGCAAACCTCTGCTGGCACAAATCGCTCCTCTTCCTGCCAGCTCTGGTGTTCATCTCCCTCTGGTGGACTGTGCACACAGAGAGGAAACTGCTCCGCCTAGAACAGCTCCACCTAGAACTTCACCCTCTAGGACACCAACACAACTCCATTTGTCTTCCAGTTATTAGGAAATCCTCACCTGAGATGCACCAGCAGGCACAACCAGCAAGACTGCTCAGAGTGGGCTCTGAGACACCAGAGTGGCCAGCATGTGGCCAAATAGGCAAGTGCAGCCCCCTTGCTCTGCAACTCACTGAACACTTAAAAAATCCAGTTATTTTAATTTATATAACATAGATGTCTTCTAGTTACCTGCTGTGCAATTGCAAACAGAATGAGAGTTCATTTTGTACTCAGACAGGATGAAATAAAAGAAGGCATGAAAGACTATCTTAATTTTTAGAGATCATGTGCAATCTGGATCAGTAACACATCAGAGCATAGAGGCCTAGAATGCCTAAGAGACTGTCTCAAATTCTTGAAAAACACCAAACACCATACTCTCACCACTGTCCAAATGTTAGTATCAACTGAAGTGCAAAAGCAAAGAGAAAGACAAGCCAATCAACCTTTTCTCAGCTGACACTAAAATTAAGCTTCAGTCAGCAGAGCCAACAGAAGCTCTCAATGCCAGACCTACACTCAACCTTCTAGACCTACTCAACACAATCCATCTCATGAATTATTGCAGCTCCCTCATTTTTATACTGAGCATTTCCTTGAATTGCCTTGCCTCCAAATTCTGTACAAAGATTTCAGGAAATGGGCAATTGTTTGCCATCTGCTCTGTCCTTACTCAGCTATTCTATTATGTTCTAGGTCCCCCAAATTTAGCACAGTTTACACAGTAAAAGGAATACAGCAATATAGACAAAGTACATGGATGAACTGTTTCGATATCAAACCAGTTGTACCAACTGCACTGTTTCATTCTCACAAGTCACTGCTATGAACAGAAACTGAAAGGAAGGTCTTCTCCCCACTCAGTTGGTACAAGCTGAAACTCGCCTCTGTAAACATTCAGGGTGACATCTGCTTTGTTCACTGCTTGGGAATTCTTAAATACTTACATTTTACTAAAAATAAATTGGAAGGTACTGCCTATAGGAAATATTAATCACCTTATCTCAATGTGTCAAGTATACAAAATTGTTACACATTCTAAAAACCAATTAATCATACTGAGACTGCAATTCTTAGTAAAAGCTACCTTGTTCAACAGGGAGGAAGGAGAAAAAAGATGAGTCTGCACACGAAGTAGAAATACAGATGATGACTACTCTTTTTGGAGACTAACAGGGTTTTTTTGCAGACTTACAAAGTGTTTTAACTTCACCTGAGTCTGCTGATAATCAGATATTTTTCATGCTAGCATTGGAGCACGTTTTCCAGCCTCCTCCAACCTGAATCTACTGTGGGACACAGTACAAAATTAATTGTGGAAAAATGCATCTGTATATTTAAAAGCATTATGTCAGTATTTTCTCCAATAATGCCCTTAGACTAAGGGATCTATTTTCTTTTGATGACATTTGACTTTAAAATTAGATGGCTCTGAAGGTATCAAGCAATACCTCTGCAGACTTTACTTCCTTCTTCTATGTATCACACTTCATCCATCTATTCTCAATCACCTTCACTATAATCCTAGCTGGGAACTTCTGTTCTCGGGAACAATGCAGCAGCATACTGCTCATAGCTTATAGGATTTTTAAAAATCATGCTTTTTGGTTTGGTTTTGGGGTTTTTTTAAAGGTTTCTCTTGTATATTTGCCTTTCCTCCTGTTTAAAGGACGCCATTTAAGCTATTACACCATTCAGGTATCTAGCTAGTGTAAATATTTACAAAAGCAAACAACTCAATTTTTTCCCCCTATATTTTGGGGTTTTTTGGTTGGTTGGGTTTGTTTTGGTTTTTTTTTGTTTGTTTGTTTGTTTTGTTTTGTTTTTGAGTTTGCTTTGTTTTGTTTTTTGGGTTTTTTTTGTTTTTTTTTAATGGAAAGATACATCCATGAAACATCATTGGTTCATCATACCCTTGGGTCAGCTTCTGGCATATGGTTGCTCTCAGACAGGTTTACTATAGTTTCTACTCATATAAGCAAGCTCACTAGTGAGAGGTGTTGAACTCACCTAATAACATGATTTTAGAGACAGCAAAGTTCCCAGCTTTATTTCATCAGAAAGTTAACTTGATGAATCTACATTCCAGCATATTTATTTCAGTGCCTACCCTCTTGTTCCATTGTTCTCAATGTCTTGCATGCATTCTCATCTACTTTGAATTTCAGGATTGCAGCAAGTTTCATAACAGGAAGGCACACCCCTTAACATCCAGCTTTTATATGGCTGGATGGCTTGTCATCTTCCCCTGGCACAGGCACAAATGATGGAAAACTTACTTGCCACGTAGAACACTGAGAATCAAGTCCCTGGGAACAATCAGTGCTAATGTTTTCCACAAAATCGGTGCTAAAGTTTTCCACAAAAGTAACCTTTTTGCAGCTCTCCTGAAAGTTACTTTCCTAGTAACACAGAGGCAATTATAGACTTCTCTACTCCTTATAAAACCAAGCAATACACAACTACTACTTTTTTTTTTTTTTTTTTAGTTGGATGGCCTACGTGTTTCCATTTGTTATTCATTAATAACTTTTGCGATCATTGGCCTGTATCAATTAAGCTTCAACCAAGTCCTGAACCGGAGCTGCTAAGCCAGATCAGCTCAGCCAAGGGCTAGAGGGCTGTGAGCAGCCCCTGGAGCCAGCTGCCCCCCACCAGAGCCAAGTGCTGCATTAGGTGCAGCTGGGGGTGGCACCGTGTGCTGGGCCAGCCAGTCCTGGAAACGCCATTCCCTGCCAAACCATGAAAGGAGACATCTGTGGGACTGAAGGGGGCTAAGGGACCAGGGCTAAGGCTAGTGAGCAGTGAAGCCATGGGAGGGCAGGCTCTGTGGGATTTGCTGGTAATGGAATTAGTACTTTGGGAAGGTGCTTTTCCTTTCAGACATGTTAGTAGGGTGTGTTACTGTAGCCTGCACTTATCTGACTAATAAAATGCATCATTTTCACACCTAGTTAGAAGACAGCAAATCACACTAGTTTTGCAAATGATGATACATAGAAAGCATAATCACCCTCCTTAAAGTTTCCACTTTTCAACTAAAAAAGAATGTTAAGTTAGAATTACTGTAAAATAATTTTTATCTAGTTAGCTTCCACTAGAAGGACAAAACTGAGGACTGAAGTCTTTAATTTTTTTCTATTAATGCAGAAATATACCGCTTAGTTCCCAAAATAACTTTTTTTATCATTTTAGCACAAAAATTTATTGCATTCTTGCTTTCATCACTATAATCTGCAATTAATAAATTCCTTATCTCCCTAAAAAAAAAGAGCAGACATGCCCAAAATGTTTTCATAAGGTGGGCTCTATTTTACAGTTCTGTTTCTCAAACACAGATACCACTCTGTGTTTTAACGTTGCATTTTTAAAATAAAAATATAACACTCTACTTTTGGTTACATTATGTGTTACAGTCAGTAAGACATATGACAAAAATAAATGTGGAGAGGAAATGAAGGTATTTTCTAGCACTATTTATAGTAATCCAGTCATGCTGAACTGATTGTATTTCCTCCTATATTGAAAATGCACAGACAGCTGCACATAAAATACATGTCATCAACTTTCAGCCTTCATTCAATGAAAAAAGTAGCAGGTAAACATACTCCTAAGTAGACTATCATTGCTTTCAGTTTACACAGAGAAAGAAAACTTTACTATGTTCAAATCTTGAAACCAAGAATTTGAACAGATAATCATATATCTCTGTGAAATGCATTCACATAAAAGAACTCCTAAAGATTAAGCTCACTTTCTTAAGAACCAAATTTTCACATTGGTACAGTATTTATTTTCATGAAAACACTTAGGCACAAGTAAATTGTGGTCAACATGAAGTTGTTTCTATTTTGTTTTTTTAATTAAAAGAAGCTGTAAAGCATAATTATAACCTAAAGTTTCCCCCACGTGTCTGGAAACTAGCCAAAAGCTATTGGTTTCCATGAGATGTAACGCTTATGAACAACAGAGGTTGAATTTTGAACAAGGATAGCTAATACTTTCTACCACGTCTTGGTAAGATATGCTTTTTCTGTGTGTCTATCTCTTAATTTTAAAATTTGTTACCTTTGGGACCAAAAGGGCACTCTAATTTGCATGGACAAACATACTAGACTGGCCACCTGAAATCAGTTAGCTCAAAGGTAAATCAAAGACATATTTGGTGCCTCTCCCATTTCCTCTCATGTTCTAAGCCATTAAGAGCAGATTTAGTTGCAATGGTTCCATCATACACAATGTTTAACATCCTGAAATTCCTCTTTGTCAAGAGGGCATCATCATGGAAGATGCTGACACACCTGACTCTACCCTGGTATTTTCTCACTGAAGAAGAACAGCAGGACACAAGAGTTAACTGGTGCTATGAGACCAAACGAGTTATTTAGTCTTTTTGTCACCTGTGATTTGACTGCTTGAGAGTCCTCCCCTTAGAAGATATCACAGGAGATGGTCAAGAACTGTGGAGCTCCACTACATTTATAACTCCACATTTATCTTTGAATCTTTTCCCCTTTAATGTTACACTGAATTCATTTCCGCTGCACACACTTATTTTAATTGAAGCTATTCTTTCAGTTCACTGTTCAGAAAGCAATTAAGTAGTAATAGAAAAGAATATACATATGGATTGCTAGAAATATTTTGTTCAGAAGCAGGTGGTGTACATGCAGTAAAGTATTAGTAGTGTTCTGTAAGAATCAATACCACTGTCTAGTGTGTATGCTCCATTGTGTAAGCAGGGGAAAAAATCCAACAAGTGACCCTCCCATGCTAAAATACAGATGGAACTTATACGAGGAAAAATGGTAACCAGACATTCAGTTTACAATGAGGTAAAATATAACAAAGCCTCCCTATCTGCAATGCTCTTCCTTCAACCTGTATTTATTTGACCTATCTATAAAATTTGCATCCAAAATATCCAAACACTTCCACTCTGACTGTAGCATGAATTATGCTCACCAAGTGAGCCTCAGGTTTACAAAAAAAAAACTCTGTACATAAATCCACCTTGAAAAAGTAGGACGGCGACAGACACAGCCACAAGTAAACTCATGCTAAAGGTTTAATGGGAATCTACAAACTGTTCCTGAGCTGCTTCAATGCATCTCTTAAATGTTACCCTCAGGGTGTGTAGTAATGTGTACAAATAAGACGTTTTATTTAAGAACTAAAATAACTTTTACTAGAGTGTGGGGAGTCTAAGAATATAGAAAGCTCTTGGATACCTCTTTGTCCATCAAGCGTACAAGCTGAAACTCTTCTGTCTGTTGATAATAAATATGTCAGAAGTAAGGAATATCTAAAGGTAGGCAAGATTTTAACAAATGGCCAAAGTAAATACACTTCAGGGTATTTCTGCTTCTGCTTGACTAGCATTTCAATATGTTTCTAAAGCAAGTGAGGTCACATTACTTATCCTGTTTACCTGCACATTGTACTTCATAACTAGGTTTCATGCACATCATTCAATTTATAATTCAGAATATGAGTTCTAGTTGGAAGCTGTTGTTTTGAAGGAAGAAAGGACAAGGACCCTGTAACATTTTGTTCTGGCCTTCAGATGATTTCTGGAGGCAGTTTATATAGCATTTATCTATTTAGTTATCTTAAATAATGTACTCAAAATCCTGACCTCAGAAACCATCAGCTTTTTTCAACGGTTCTGTTCTTTTGGGTGGTTTCATGGTAATAAAAAGCCTACCAGACATAAAGCAAAAGTCAAAGAATATCCTCACAGTACATCAGCTATCACCATCTGCTTGCAGCATGTCAGTGTAGTACATGGTTCAGCTCTCTCAAAAGGGCACAATAGACTGGACTCCTGAAACACTACATCAACCAGCTGGTCCTTAACTGTGCAGGTATCACATCAGAGCACTTATGCCACTTAAAGTCACACAGACAGATAACAAGATTAAGGGTTCATCACTCTCCAGTTGGCAAAGGTAACAGGGGGGCTACATGAGGAAAGTCATCAGTAGTAGAATGGAAATAGCAGGAATAGAATGGAAATAGAAGGTTTAAAACAAGAGCCTCTTAGAGTTTGTTCATTTGTACCCCGTGTTAAGCCGGATCTCCAGAGTCAAGATCAAAGGTGCCTAGGCATGTTCTCACCAGAAATGTCTTAACTTCATAATTCATTCCCTGCACAAGAAGTTCATTGACTTTAGCTACAGAATGTAAGCAAACAGATGGCTTATGCTGCCAGGAATGTGCTGAAGACTTAAAGAAATATAAACCCAGAGGATTCAGAAATTTCAATGGACCCAAGGGAAAGGGCAAGAAAAAAGAGAGAAAGGAAGTAGTAGACAAGACCACTTAAAGATATAACACCTTCTGAAATAAGAAAACAAAAGAACAACACAGATATCCTTTGGTTTACATCTGATTAATCAAACAGAAAAGAAAACATTTCTTGCTCAAGAGTATCTGTTACAAAGGTCAGTATGCAAGATGTGCAGCTGAAAGATACCTGCTAACGTTAAGCAGGTATGAGCCTGTACTGCTCAACCAGTAAAAGATATAATGAGAAATTGAGGGGGAGGGGAGTCTTTAAAAAAAAAAAAAAAAAAAAAAAATTGCCTTTTTGTGTTAA
The DNA here is from genome assembly GCF_036417665.1 of Passer domesticus. Taxonomy (NCBI): domain Eukaryota; kingdom Metazoa; phylum Chordata; class Aves; order Passeriformes; family Passeridae; genus Passer; species Passer domesticus. The sequence continues at coordinate 24,809,042 of NC_087474.1, read as the reverse complement.
AACAGAAGACTGCAAAAAAACCCAAACATTGCAAGACAAATTAGCTCAGGACTATAAGGATAAAGACAAGACAAACACTATTGGACTATGGCCCTGAACAAATCTAAACCAACTTCCATGGCAGTACTGAATGCTACAGGTTTTTAAAAAAGCAATATGCAAGTAAGTAAAATTTTAAGAACATTTAATCTGAAGTTCTTAATGACTTCTTATAATCAAACTTGAAATCAGGATGTGTTGGACAGCTTTTACTGTACTATAAAGTTTTACTTTTTTTACTATAAAGTTTTACTTTACCTAGTTGATCAGGGAAGGGAAACCAGTTGATGTAATTTTTTGGATTTCAGAAAAGCTTTCAATACTGTCTCCACAGGATCCTTCTGGAGAAAATGTCCAGCATTAAGCTGGATAAACACATCACGCAATGTGTGAGCAGCTGGCTCAGGGGTCAGACACAAAGGGTTACAGTGAACGGGGTGACATCAGACTGGTGACCTGTCACTAGTGGGGTTCTGCAGGAGTCTCTATTGAAGACTTGGACACAAGAGTTGAAAGGATACTAAGCAAGTTTGCAGATGATACAAAACTGGGAGGAGCTGTTGACCTCTCAAAGGCAGAGAGGCCCTGCAGAGACACCTCAACAAATTACAGAACAGGGCAATCACCAACTGTATGAAATTTAACAAGGGAAAGTGTCAGATTCTGCACCTGGGATGGTAAAACCCTGGATGTAAAGGGTTGCAACAGACTGGGGAATGAGAGGCTGGAGAGCAGTGCCACAGAAAGGGATCTGGGGGTCTTGGTTGACAGAAAGTTAAATATGATTCAGCAGTGCCCTGGCAGCCAGGAGGGCCACCCGTGTCCTGGGGGGCATCAGGCACAGCATCACCAACCAGGCAAGGCAGGGGATTGTCCTGCTCTGCTCTGAGCTGGGGCGGCCTCACCTTGAATAATGTGTGCAGCTTTGGGTACCACAATGTAAAAAAGACATTAAGCTGCTAGAGACTGCCCAAAGGAGGGCAGCAAAGATGGTGAAGGGCCTTGAGGGGAAGACAGAAGCCGTACCAGACATGGCTGAGGTCACTTGGTCAGCTCAGTCTGGGGAAGAGGAGACTGAGGGGAGACATCATTGCAGTTGCAATGATCTCTTCTCTGGGTGACCAGTGACAGAACCAGAGCAAATGGCCTAAACTTGTGTCAGGGATGGTTTGGGTTGGATATTAGACAAAGGTTCTTCACCCAGAGGGTGGCTGGGCTCTAGAACAGGCTCCCCTGGGAAGTGGTCACAGCACCATGGCTTATAGAGTTCAAGAAGAGTTTGGATAACGCTCTCAGGCACATGATGCAACTCTGTGCAGGACGAGGAGTTGGACTTGATCTTTGTGGCTCTCTTCCAACTCAGCATATCCTGTGATACTATTATTTTACACAGAACAAGATGCCATTTCTTTTACCAGCAAGCACTGTCAGCCCCTCGGGAGGGCCGGGAGCCCCTGCCCACTGGATCACAAAGCCAGCAGAAGGAACATGCACAAACAAAATGCACCCTCTTCTGCCAAACAGCTGTGCCTGAAGCACACTGTCCAGCAACAAAGTAGGGCTTTTTAAAATCAAATTTTGACAGCTAATGAATGCATTTATGGCTGTGACAAGTTGCATAGCACCCAAAGCATGATGCTCAATCATTTTGCTCCCTTTTTTGTTTTAAAAGTTTCTTAATACTCCTAAAAAGGTAGTTTAGTGCAATAGCAAAGACTTGCAAGTATAGAATTTGACTGCTGCTTATGCTACTTTAAATGAGTATTATAACAAAGCCCGACTCATTATCTTCACACGGAATGCATATTTTGCTATCAACAAGATTAGAACTGGTAGGAGGCCTACAAAGGAATACTTGAAACAATAATCTAAGAAAGCAGCTGTCTTAAAAGCCAAAAAAATGCATTAGGAACCTAAATTCATTAGTTGTCACTTCTGCACCAGTGTCCTGGATCCAATCGGGAAGCAGCTTAACTTATGTCTCCCCTCACATTTCCCACTGCATGTTTCAGGCATGATGGGCACATTCCCCTTGTTTTAATTTCCAGGGAAAAGGAGAGCAGATACTGCTTTTACTCTCACCCTCTAAACCAGCCCATTCAAGAAACAATGGATCTGAAATCTGGTCCCTGTAGTCTGATGATATTCAGACTCCTGGCTGCCACAGGGAGCTCTCTCTGTCAGCTACACTTTAGTTGGCTTGGGAACCTTTCTCCCCTTCCTTTGGAAGCTGGACCTGGTTCACCCAAACAGAAAAGGTTGCCTGGGACAGAAGTAAAACAAATCAGAACAAGTCTGAGCCTGATACCTAATAGTTGGCAACACATTCTGTCTCTTTGTGATGCAAAATTTTTTCAAAAGCTTTAGTCATTTCATTTTAAGAAATAAAAAAAGCACAAATTCACCACGCACATGGGCCAGGGAGCAGAGATCAATATTCCCATTTTCTTACTCACAGGCCACTGAAGTTCAGTGACTCATGCAGTATCAGAGAAGCTCCTCTGTCTTGCATTATTGAAGTAGAACCACTGTGCAGCCAGTATAAACACTGGGAGTCCTCTCACTGGACTTTTAGACCTTGATGCTGGAAGATGTGCATCTGACAGCACTCAGCCTATGCAGAACTTGAGCTGAGGTCTCCCACTTCTCAGATGAATGCTTGAATAAGCACAAATACACACTAAACATATTTCAAGAAGTGCATGCTGTAACTTCTGCTTTTGGTTTTGAGTCAAGTGGACAGATGTGCTTGAGGTATGGTGCCTTGATTCAGACACTTCACCTCTGGAGCATACCAAGAATTCAAGCTTATTGCTGGTCTCTGCTTCTTCCAGTAGGTCGTTTTAGGCAAATATACTCTAAACAGATTTTGTAAACTAAATTTCAGCGATGCTTAATTCTACTTCTTGGTTCACTCTTTCCTATTTTTTAAAAACACAATACATGACATGAAAACTACTACTCGTTCTTTACTGGGTTTCACCTTTGGGTTGCTCAGTAGTAAAGTAGAAGTAAATTTTTGTAAGAGCTGGTATATCCAACTGAAGTTTATATTCAACTGGAGTCAGCATTTAGAACTAATTAAAGCTCTTCACGCATCTTTTTATAAGAGTGTTGACATAACTTGTGGGTTAGTAAAAGAAAACAGTTCCAACCAAAAAAAAAATCCTATCCAGAACTTTGCCTCCTAATGAAGAGTGCATTGGTATGTGTATTTAATATCCATCTTTTAAAGATAATATTGAATGCTTTCTCCTCCAATAGCTCTTCTAATGTTTTTGTAAAGCAAATCTTCTGTAATCCTGCCCTTCTGCAAGACCTGTGGCAAGTTCCCATTGAAAAATAAAATGGCAAAGAAATAGCCATAAAGTTCCATTCCGTCCCTGTAAAAAACCCCTTAAGTTTCAAACTGACTGAAATAAGGACAAAAATTAATCTAATGGGTTTTAAATTGCTGCTCTCCCTTGTTCACCTGGTAGTATGAAAACTATGAGCTTAAATCCTGAACAACTGGAGTATACTGCTGGTCCAGAAAGATCTCAGCAAAAAGAGATTTTAAATGATACAGACTAACAGCAAGAATCTTTTCTGGTTTACTTTGTTTTGTTCCAGGAAAGGTCTGTGACTTTGAATCATTTTAAGGAAGCTTGCCCAATTTAACTGAAATAAAATGTATATTCACATGGCAGTTACATGCTCAAAAACCTCATCTTTAATCTGAGGGTAACTGAAAGAGAAAAACAAACAAAAACCACATAAAACCCCACAACAAACCAAAGCACCTTTGTGCACCACAAATGAGCCTCACCACTGACAATGAGCCTCACCACTGACAGCTCAATACTTCCATCTGGGAGATTTCCCTACAGTTTGTACTTGTATTCTTATAGACAAAATACAAAATCCATATCCACCTAATCCACGTTCCCCTGACTTCACCTAGACATGCTGGCAAAATCAAGAAGGAAATTAAGAGACTGTATTCATCTGCTGAATTAATTTGAAGTCCCACATTTATCTCAACTGCTGGGAAGAGGAAAGAGAGAGATACACACTGTACCAATATTCTGAGTTACATCAACTTAAGCTTTTGGCATATTTTCTGTCCATTATAATTTTTGCCCTATACACAGTTTTTATAGCAAACAACCATGTGTAAATCGAGGAAACAATATACAGAATTAAGGCTAGGATTATATCCTGCAGTGTAGATGGGTAACTACTAACAGCAGGGGGTGTGCTAACAGATAAACAAACTGCACAAATGAAGCAGCCCACTAGTTCTAGGACGTAGTTGCATTCTTCTTTATTTTTTACTGTCATGTAAAATGGAAATAGCACTATTCCATACTAATGGAAATAGCTATTCCCATGACAATGGAAATGGCACTAATTGACTAAAATTAGTGGAGATTTCCTAAAATATATAAAAAGCAGAAAGTTAAATGATCATGTCAGAACATAGTGATTACTGCAAAATTTCCCCAGCAAGCCATGGTCAATGCTGTGAGCAAATGCTTCTTTTTGACTGGAGGAAGAGAGTAAATTTCATTGTTGCCCACACAACCCTCATCTGTGGAGGAAAGTACTATGTAAAAGCTGAAGATCATTCAGCTCCGCGAGCACACATCAGAAAGCACATTATATTTTTGGCAACCTCCAAAGATGTGTTATGGCAAAACCAGATGAAATAGCACTGAAATGCAAAACAACTGAATGGATAAGTCCCCTATATAGTTTAATTTGTTTTTCCTGACTGAAATGTACTCAACTAGTATACCAAGAAGGAGCAGCTAAAAAACCCCACATCTTTATAGCCAAGGTGACAAGCCACCTTTCCTTTTTAAGGAAAAGCCTTAGACTAATGTTACTATTTCACACTGAGACCTATAATGTAACTGATTTGAAGCACTTGTAAAACACAGGACAAAACTTTGTTGAGTTTCTCTATAATATCTAATTAAAAATAAACAAGACAATATATCTTTGGAAAAGGAATTTTTCTTCTTCCACTGAAAAAAAGTACAAAAACATTTATTTGCCAGAGATAGTGAGGGGTGTGTGTAAAATCAGTTCAACATTTCCTTCTGAGAAAATTAACACTGATTAACATCTGTAGAAGTATGAATGACTCCAACCAGACAGGCAGTGATTGCATGAGCTAATGACTAGGCCCTCTTTGCAAGGCATGATCATCTAACTGTGCTGTAAATTGCTGAAAGAGGGACTTCAACCTGAATTTATCACTTGCCAGAACATCAGCTTGTGCTCCTGCAACACATTTTTAACCTCCTGTTTTTCAGTTAGCTGTAGCTGTGAGTCCACTCAGTGTATAGGCAAATCAGACTTGGCCTAAAGTATGTTCTCATACCCTGAGAACATACCATTTTCTTTGCACCATAAAGCAAAGAAACTTTTAATTCTAAAAGTGATTTAATGATCAGCATGTTCTGGGAAACAAAGTTTACAACCAGCATTTGAAAATCCATACTTTTATAGTATATTTTACTGGGTTTACTCTGTTTTATAATAGACAATAGGTATTTTCCTTTTGTATATTTCAACTTCAAATTGCTTTAAGAATGCTATATAGGCAATAGACTATGGCACTGCTACTAGAGAGTGAACTTCTACATACGGGAGTAAAATGTCAGAAGCCAGGTGTGAAAAGGGATCACCCTACTATAAGAAAGGTTAAAAAATACAATCTCAGCTATGTAAACACATCACTGTAGACCACTCATGTCCAAAAAAAGTCTTCCTCTTTTCTAAGAAAAAATTTCTAGAAAAAAAAGGATTTTCTTACTTAAGCATATTCTGCTTCCATCAGTATTTGCAAAAATTAAAATCAGTAGGACCAAACCTCTGAGGAGCACTTTGGAGACCTGGATTGTAGAGAGTGACTATTATACATCAAGTCTGAAGGCAGTTAATATGAAAAACAGGAATGCAACCCCAACCAATATTTTCTTAGAGGACTGGCAGCAAACTGCCAGATGCATGTGTGACCTCAAAACAACCTTTTGCCAGATGCCTCTTTAACCTTTTACAATTACATCAACTTCTAAAAAGACAGCTACATTTTACTATTTTCTTCCTTTGGTTATGCAAATTAAGAAGATGTGCTTAATAGACAGAATGGAAGTGTTTGGCTCCATGCATTTTTGTCTCTTAAAGCTCCAAAATAAAGCTGTTTGATAATTCAGCAGATAATTCTTTCTTGCCAGCATTTTAACAAGTTACACAAGAAGTCCTCATCTTCTTTCTTTTCTCCTCCTTGGAGTCCATGGTCAAAACCAGGTAACTTTTTAAGACAGTTGCGAGTTTAGAGGCCAAGACAATATTCAGCCAAAGCAAACAATAAATCACTTTTGATACTTACCGTTTTTAAGTAAATAACCTTTTCTTTCATAAAAAGTATGCTAGACATTGTATGTTACAATCAACAGAAGCCAACACAACCATTCACAATACTCAGATTCAAAACTGGCCTGTATGGTAATATTTTGAGAAGGGCATTTGCTGCAAATTTAAAAATAATAAATTCATAGCATGAAAGCATCATGAGTATGTTCCAGGAGCTCAAGCCCTAGAAAGCAAAAGGAAGAAAAATTTTGTGGAATGAAAAGTAAGTAGGTCATGTATACTAAAGTGCTAAATACACTAACATCTGATTTGTGGCTGAGAGAATTGTTTTTAAAATCTCGAGGTATACAAGTAAATGAAGAAATGCACAGTCATTTGTCAATAAAAATATTCTTTGATGATGCATTAAAGAGAACCAATCCTTATGCTGTATAGAATCTAAGAGGAAAAAAAAAAGCATTTCTTTTAAGAAATATACCTCCTTATACAGCAAAACAATGAATTTCAGTTGTTCTGTAACCCAGATCCTTTAATCTGCATAAGAGATGCTGACTGAGTTCACTCAACCAAATCACTACTGGCTTTCAGAATACAATCAACACATGCTTTTCAACAGTATTAATATAGCATGAAGCTTGTGCTCCTAATTATTCATGTTTTTGCATTCTGTTTTTTCCCCCTGCTGTAAAATATGCAAATTTACTTCTTTGTGTTATTTAGGTCCCACATGGGCCTCAACAGATCTGTTTGGAACGAATTACAAGCCAACATCTAGATACATGCTGTCAACATTTCAAGCTTCATTGTTTTTATTAGGTTGGAATGTCATTATAGATTTGATATTAGGCTTTAAAAAGCTTTTTATAAATCTCTTGAAAACCTACAGTCTAATCAAATGGCGCACTGATAATTACTACTACTGCACTTTTGTGTGTGAAAGGGGGAGAGCAAAGCCCTCCGAGCCCTGAATCCGAGGGAAATCCCCATCTAGCGGCACCACTGAAAACCGCAGGTTGTTTTTGTGCAAAATTAGTCCCAAAGAGGATTAGTTTGACTTCATCACTGAATGAAGTGGAGACATTACCTCCTTATGCAACTAAGGATCGGTAACAGGAGAGGACTGTTTCTTCTGAATTCCTCCTCCTCCTCCTTTTTCAATCAACTCTGGCTGCAAAATTCAATGCCCAGATGAACTACCGTGGTTTTTAAGTATAAAAACCACAAAGCAGCACTTCAGGAAAGAGGTCACTAAATACTGTAACTTCTTAGTGTGCATCAAAAGGGTTCACTTACAGTGGCACAGGCTGACACATATAAAATATTGTTTAGATAAAAGTATTAACAGATATTCCCCAAATCTCAGATTACTATAAAGTTAGTATTAAATATTTTAACCTCAAAACCCATTAAAAAACAGTAGCTTGGTTATTCAGAAACTATAAGGTAGGGAATAACTACACAAGCACTTCCTGTTATATAAAAAATAGGTAATGTTAAGTCCATTGATGCAGAAAATGAAAGGACATTGAGACACTGCTTTTTTCCAACTGGCACAATGCCTTGTACATTTCTTTAATGTAACAGTATATTTTAAAACACTGCAGCCCAACCTTCCTTACTAGCACCACTCAAAAGCTCCTTAAATATTAATGCAAAAGCAAAGCAGATATTTACAAGGACTTTCTACACATTCCTTCTAACTCCTAGAAAACAAACAGCAGCAGTAACACTAAGATTTTACAAATCTCTTGATGCATTTAATCTTTGAGGTGTATATGCAGAGGGAAGAAAGCAGAAAAAGTATTTGATTTGCAGTAATGAACTAGTATGGGGGTACTCCTTTGTTTCAGGAGTATTAATATATTAAATTTCCATTTAATAACAGATTCACTCCAAAAAAAGGTATACATAGATTTTGTATATATGTACTTATCTCAGAGGCAAACATGTAAGGGGTTCTTAAAAAGTATACAGATGTCTCTACTACTAAGATCAATATGGAAACTCTAAGGATCCTACTGTAAGGTCTTTTTCCATGTTGGGCAACATTTGGAGTGTTCCTTAATTCAAATATGCACTTTATCCAAAGTACCCCAAAAAATTACTTGCATACCGAGTAAATTCATGGCAAAACAGAAGCTGCAATTTGGAAAGGAACAAGTATACACAAAATTGTTCTTTGGAAAAACAGTTCAGATTTCCAAAACTAAAAGCTGACTGGGGCTGTTTATTTTATTTTTATTTTATTTTTTGGTATTTTCAGTACAGAAGATTTCCCATTTGTTAAGGATGTTCTTCTGCAATATAACTGCAGTTTGACAAAGGGAAGTTTTCATCTGGATGCAAATCATACTTTTCACAGTTTCACAGAGGATGAGAATACTCCTGTCTACAGATGAGTATGATCCTGTAAGAAGGAATTATAATACTGATTTAACACAATAATATAGACACTGAATACATCAGAGGAAGGTTCAAGTACCTCATCTGAAATAAGCCAAAGTTCAAATGCCTTGCCGAGATTAACTTAAAAGAGTAAGCCATACCTGACCACCAAAATTTTAAGGTAAGAATACCTGTTATCATCCACCATAATTTATCAAACTCCCTGTGTATTCTTTTTGCAGCCCTTTATGTTCCGGACTTTGTCATAGCAGGTTGTAATAATGAAAGCAACATCTCACTGCTCACAGTAAAGTTCCCAAATTTTCTACCTGTCAACTGGTATTAGTACCAGTTCTTTTCTGTATTTTTAATAAGAAAGGATGAAACACAGGATGAAAAACAGTAGTTCCCATCTCCTTTTCTGTGACATTTTAGATGCTGGTGCAAGGCTGAACACATTTGCTCTGTAGAGTTTCTTCTATTCAGACATCACCATTGAAACTGAAGGGACACTGGTTAATTGAACAAATCCAAGACTCACTTAAATACCACAGATCCTTCTATTTATTTGGAAGAGATTTCAAAACCCTTAATTTCTTATGTCTGTGACTATTTTCAATTGAGAGGAAACCTGATAGGCAAAAATCATGCTTACTCCAATAGGGATAAACATTAACAAATCAACATTAAACCAAAATTTGCTCATAAATTCTAGATGGCTGTCCTAGATGGCTCTAGGAAAGCCCAGCAGGAAGAATGGAGGTTCATAGTGCAGAATTTGTACTTAGTACAAAATTCCTGCCAAACTTTCTTATCATAGCCACAGCCTCCCTGTGTCTGTGACTCTACTCTGATGAGAATCCTGTGCCTGTTAATTTCTCCTTAGGTACTTCCTCATTGAAAAACTTCATTACAAAATTGCTGAATCTCATCAAACAACATTTAGGTGACACTTTAGTGCTCCCCACAAGTACCAATACTCCCTACCACTTGTTAAGAGGTTTGCTCCTGAAGCTGAGAGCAGAGCTCTGAAATGACAGCCTTTGGCCAGTATTGAAAATCCATGTTAATTTATGTCTTAAAAAACGAAAGTGAAATCTGTCCTAGGTTCAGGGAAGAAACAGAAGTTAAAGATGTTTAAAAATCAGGTTGGTCAGCACCTGTAACTGAGCTGCTTCTCTGGTCACTGTCCCCAGAGCTGTGGTGTCCTTGTCCAGGGAGCATGGCACTGCCCTGCTCCTCAGCGAGGTCTGTGCCCAAGCCCCTGTGCCCTTGGCACCCTGGCTGGGCTGCAGGCTCACCTGCCTGCTGGAGCTACCAGCATTTGCTGCTCCCTCCCTCTGGCTCACTGCAATTTTGTGTGGAAAAGTAAACAAGACCCTGCACATCAGGCTCTTAAACCAAACATGAAGACAAAATTAACTTCTCTCAGTCCTTGTGAAAGAGGACATACAGAACAATATTCTAATTGATTTCAGTTATTTATATGCTTTTTTTAAATGATGAGGGTGATGAGACACTGGAATAGGTTGCCCAGAAAAGTCATGTTCAAAGTCAGGCTGCACAGAGCTTTGAATGACCAGGTTTATTGAAAGACGTTCATGCCCATGGAGGCAAGTTGGACTAAATGATCTTCAGAAGTGCCTTCCAACCCAAACCATTCTATGATTCTATGATCTTTCAGTTGTTTCAAGCAAAAACCACCCACCCCAGCTGCACCATCAGCACCATGGAGATTTTGCAGAGTTTCTGACTGTCTTGCCAAACACACATGGGAAGCAGCACTGCTGTCTCAGTTTTTCAATTCCTGATCTTAGTCTGAGATTAGGACTACAAAACATTTGGATCTTTGAGACTGATGGGAGATTTCTAGTTGTGTGCCAAACCAAAATGCTAGCATTAAAACTGTATTTTTCTCTAAGGCTAGCAATGAATGGTAGGTTGGAATTTATTTCATATTATGAAAGCCACAAAACGTGAGGAATTCCTAAAGAACTACTACTCTCCAAGATTCACAAGCTAACTGAAAATTACTTGTTTTCTTAATTCTGGTTTTCAGAATGTTAACATTAAAAACAATTTGTGATGATCAGGAAAGCCTCTGAAACATTTTTCCATTTCTGCATTTGATTGACTCATCAAAACCAACTGCATGTGTTATGCCTATTTCATAAGCCTCTTTTCCCTCTTCAGAGTAATAGTTCTGCTTGTTACAGAACAAGTACCATTTCTACAGCTTCATGAAGAGATGAGATGACCAGTATCCAGAAAATTAAAGAACTAGTTGTTAGACATAAAAATGTTTTAGTTGCTGGTAGGAAATTATATTTTGTATTTATTTTGTAGAGAGAGAATTACAAATTATTTTTTCTTGACTCCCACACATGCAATATTTACCCCAAAAGCTAAAATAGATAATTTCTTTCAGCTGGTAGGCTGCGAAGTTTGTTTTGTTGATTCTGCTGTTTTTATGAGTCACCTTTCTAGTCAGACATTGAATTCCCAAATGCATTGATATTTTACATGGAAAAGGTAGATTTCAAATATAGCAATTTAGAACAGAAGTTATCTGGAGAAGTTATCAAAACAAAAGAAAAAATCATTCTCAAGATTTGACAGGGCAATAGCTGTGAAGGAGCTTTCTCAGTAAAGCATGAATTTTCTTCTCACTTTTCAAATATCAGCTAATACAGAAAGATTCCTCCCATGTCCACAGGATATTGGTGAACTAGGCTTTTTGTTCTTATATGCACTGAATGAAAGACTGGGTTTAAGAACCAACTTAAAATGTAAGAAATTAAATTCTCACTCCTCTGAGAGCATTCACTGCCTACAGCAGTATTTACACTAATGGTCCTAGAAATCTGCTACTGAGATGTGTAAAAGATATTTACTATTGGATTTACAGAATATTTTACACCAGTTTTGAAAAGCTTCAGAACATTCTATCTGAGTAACAAAATAATAACTAACAGAATGGCTAAGTTTTGTGGTTTGGGTTTTTTTTTCCACTGACACCATTCCTAGACAAGAACACCCCTTCCAGATAAATATCTACTTAAGTCCTGACCCATAATTCTGCAACTACATTTGTCTTGCAAGACAGTGATATGCTTCACTGATAAGGCTGATGGCAGCTCTTCTCCTAGTGCAGTCCATTTCATTGCAGACAGCTAAATTAACTTCTGTCTGAGAAAAAAATAAAATTAAAAAAAAGAGAAGACTCAAATAAAATTGATTGTTCTTAAGTTCATATTTAACAGACTAATTTTATGTGAATTTATGTGAACAAAGCTTAAATAGTCACTGACAGCACTTTGGGAAAAAGGAATGAAGCTAAATTGAATGCAGAATCAGGACCAGAAACTGTGGGACATAGCAACATTCAGGTGCAGAATTCTGCCTATTACAGAAACTGAAATGCTAAATGGTCTCCAGACTTTTTGGGGATGATGATGTGTCTCCTCTGACCCTTGCACAATGTAAATGCTGGAGTGACTTGATGTAGCCATCAGAACTGCTGCAGGTGAACAAAATCTAGTGGAAGGCAGCCATTAAACATGACAACACAGTCACAGATGTGAAACAGGTTTGTTTTAATGGAGAACTTTTGCCAAAAATGTAAGTTCTCAGAAAGGGTTCCAATAGTCTCTTGTACTGTTAAGACTCATGGGGCTTCTCTGACTTGAAAATGCTCAAGAAGTAACACTTAAACAGAGAAACACTTTAAGATTACTGATAAGAATGAGTCAGTAAATCAGAGCTGCAGAAGCTGAATATTGATAATGACAGATTCACAAAGAGGAAAACAAATTGTCAAAAGAGAAAAAAGGAAAGGATCAGTTTCAGCATAACGGCAATATTTTTTTTCTTTTCTGCACACTTAAGCTGACTTGCAGAACTGTAAGAGCTTGATAAAAGCTCCAAATTTAGCCAATTCACAGGTGTGTATACTTCAAATTAGTTTTTGAATAACAAGAAGACTGAAAACCCTAAACTGTTTAATTCTTATCTTAATTCTTATTTAATTCTTAAAGAGTCAGGTTCTGAGACAGAGCATCTACATTCACCATGACCAGAAATCCATAGGCACTTCTTGGTTTCTAATATAAAAAGTCAGGGGATAAAATGAAAAGGAAGGAACCTGAATAGAAGCCAGTCCTTTAAAAACTGCAGTAAGATATTCCCTTCCCACAATTCTAATCATAAAGCTACAAGCCTAAACTTTGACCTTTACTGTTTTGTAAGGATGTAACTTTTGCAAAGATCTGTACTCAGCGTTAAAAGAAAACAAGAAACTACATTTTCAGTGCTACTGAATATAAGTTCAGACTTATGTAAATAAAACTTCAGCTATTTAGTCCAAATGAGCAGACTAGGAAAATTAACTTTGTCAGGAAAAGTAAGAATACTGAACATTTTTTATCATGGTTTCTCTTAACATTTCATTCAGTCTAAGCATCTTGAAAAAACTTCAAAATTTCAAAGATGAAAGAATCACTTTACACAGAAGCACCACTTACCCACAATAACAAATCCATCTGCTTCTCTCTCTGGCACTGTGACCTTTTTTGAATCTTGACTTTTTCGGAAGAAGCTGAACATAGTCTCTTTGGCTTCTTCTTTTCTTCTAAGGTGTTACCTAAAATGAAGACAAAATATGTTAAATAAACATGTAATAACAGAACTTACAATAAGTTCACATAACAGACACCATAGATAGTTCACCAATAGATACCACAAACAAGACTTTTTTTGTCCTGCTGGAGACCTGTGGCACCTCAGTACTGACTATTCATATAAACTGCCTAAAATTCTGCTGTTACAAATAATCATGCACTCTAGATCATACACTACATACATATGTATGTAGTAAGGCCACATACCTAATCTTTATTACCCAATTTGAAATATCAGGCATTTTTGTGTCAGACAGATTACCTTGTTGATATAGCAACTTCAAGAGGCAAGAGTAGAGTGAAGCACAAAAGGCTTTTATACAAAGTTATGAATGGGGAGGAATCATAAAAACAAACAAACAAAAAAAAACCTAACAAAACTTCAAATTTTCTCAATAAAAATTAAAGACGGAAACTCCTTTCAGCATTTATCTAGCATGTTTTCATATTTTTTTGCTACTTTGTATTGTGATTAGACAAGCTTTCTCTTCAAAGACTGCAGTAACTGTTTTCAGTTTCCCAGTTAGCAATCTTAAAGACAGCCTAACAGTTGAGTATGTTTGATTAACAGTAACCAATGATTTCCTTAAAAGAAAAAGCAGCAAAATCATTTGTAGCAAAGTTTTTGCAACAATAATTGATTAAAAGAATCTTACAAGGCAGCCAAGAGCTCCACTGCTAGAAGAAAACAAGGAAACAATTGAGATAAAACCATGGACTGCAGAAGAAAATGCTCAGTATCCCCTCTCTCAGGTCTGGAAGATTACATAGAAGCAATTATGAGTAGCTTAAATAGACCAAAGTCATAGTAAAACCCATGAAGAGACCCATGAGGGACCCTCAAAGGCTGAACTTGGACCCCTGGACAACACCAACCTATGGAGCAGTCTGTGGTCTGGCTGAAACACATTATGTGCTGAACACAAAGAGGAAGGCTTAAATAAAGGCATGCAAAGATCTTCTCTACTAAAATACCCATATAAAATTGGGGAAAGTGGAATAATGTAATTTCAACTTTGAAGTAGAGTTTGAGCAGCAGAATCCTAGTTTATTTTGCAGACATCAACATGTTACAGAGAAGGGACAAATCAACAGCAATATCTAATATACACCTCCAACAGTGGAAAGGACTCCAGGGTAAAGAATTAAAGAGGAATACAGAGTCAAGTTTCAGTAACATTATTTCACACTCAATTTAACAAAGAAGAATCTTTAGAATGTGGGAAAGAGTGAAGAGTGCTACTGTGAAATGTGAAGATTAAAAAAAAAAAATATAGGAATCCTAGATTAACTACTTGCTGGAATTCTTCATTCCCCACCCAAATATTCATGATACAATAAACAAGACTTTTTTTGCCCTGGCCAAGACCTGTGGCAACTCATTACTGACTATTCATGTAAACTGCCTAAAATTCTGCTGTTACAAGGGATCGCACACTCCAGAAAGTCCTGTATGAAGTGTAAGCACTGGCTTGGAGCAGTGTATAAATAGATCATGGCAAAAGCAGCAACTATTCAAACTGTGGCCTGATACCTGAGACTTGAAGACTGAATACACCACAGCCTGGCCTGCTTGCTTATGCTGACACAGTGCAACTTCTGGCTACCAAATAAACGACATGAATGTGCACAAAAACAGAACAAACTATTCTGTGATCCAACCCAGGAATACAGATATTTTTAAAAAATGTTATTTTACAACACTTTATTCCTTTTCACTTATTTTCCTACATTAGCAAGAGAAATACTGATATTTCCAGTTCCATGGAGATTACACAGTAGAAACTCCTAATTATCTCATTTATTCCTTACCTCCCCCCACACCCAGGCTCAACACATGGCGCCAGCAGCATATTCCTTTTTCAGCCCTCAGGGAATAAGTCTTCTCCTGCTACCAATTAGGGTTGTCAGTCCCATAGCTCAAGTGGTAAAAACCTGTGCTGTAATGCTCGAGAGTCAGGTTTCTGCTCCAATGATGTATGAAGGAGAGGCAGTTGTGGAACAGTTTAAAATGCAATTTTACCTTCATCCTAAGTGTGCAACGACAAGAAGCAAAATCAACTTGATGTGCAAAATCTTACAGATAGCTTTGGTAAAGGCTCAGATTCCAGTCAGTCACTCGAGGTGCCAGAGCTGCAGTTGCTCCAATCACATTTTTTTCTCTTTTGAGATCTGTGTTATTGTACAGTTTTCAGCTCTATCACTAAATGTCCCCTTCTTTCTAGCACAAAGAAAAGCATCTTAATCAGTATATACATGGCACAAAAGACTTGTGTAGGGAACCATGCACTTTTAGTCTTTTAAATCCTCCATACTTAACATACCTAAACGTCACTGCTTGAAAGATAATAGGCATTTAAATTCAGAGTAAATTAATGATCAGGACAATTTGATCTAGCCAAATTAAGGTTACAAGCACTTTCACATACTAGATTTTTTACTTTTGTTGGCACTATCCCATTTTTTTTCTAAAACCCACAGAATTCATCTTATCTACATACGTAAGTGTTGACCTTTATTTTGGAATTTTCTGTTTCTGAAGTAGCTTAATTTACTGCCAGCAGTATTTCTCTAACAGAAAACAAAAAAACCAAAACCAAATTACAATCAAAACCCACACATAGGTTTGCCTGAAGCAGAAAACCAAACAAAATTAACAAAAGTAAGACCTAAGCTCAGGCCTCAAGTCTTATGCTGTTAAAATCACCAGCCCAGCACTAAGAAAACAGTACCTGCTGTATTTTGTGACTGTGAATGTGGGGAGACAGTATAAAAACCACATATTAAGAAGTGTTTCCTTCTCTAGGAGCCTCTTAGAAACAAAAGTTGTGCTTGTAGATCTTCTCTTTGAAAGGTATGTGGAAGCAAGAGTTCACCAACTATTACTTTCACATTTCAGTAACTTTGTTGAACACACCATAAACCAAAAAACAAAGAATGACTAAAAAAAACAGAGGGGGGAGCACAGAAACAAAAAATAGAGCTGGCACAGAAACAAAAACTAAAGCTACATACAGTACAGCATGGATAAGGGAAAGAGTGTAGACAGGCAATGCATTTGTGATGCTCTTTTAAGAATCTTATCAACTGTGCTACTTCAAAAGTAAACATAAATCTCCCCAGCAACGGGAAATGCAACCACTAAATTTCTTGAATCACATGTTAAAAACAGAACAAAGCCCCTATCCAACAAAGAAACACAGAGCTGAATGGAAACACTCGTGCTCTTGAAGATAAGGACACAGTTTAAGCACTTGCAGAATCAGGCTGCAGTTTTACTACTTGTAGATAAGATGAGGTTTCAGGTAATGAAAGCTCAGAACAACCAGTTTCATACATGTATCATTTCAGAGTAAAAATTAAACTTGAAGTTTGGAGACCTGGATGCATGGTCACACATACTTGAGAAAAAAAGCACTTCATTGTGGGGATTTTTTAAAAAAGCTGTCAGCACAAAATCACAGAAAATACACCCACCATTCAGAGATAGTACCACATTCCTGCAGTCATTTCTTCTATATAGCACAGCACTTTTCCCTTCCAGATGGGATTAATTTTATTTCTATAGGAGACCTGAAATTGAATTCACTGCCTAAAGATAAAAATCTCCCTTGGTAGGAATATGCAATTCCCTTCCTCCTCATGTTTCTCTCTCACAAAAAAAAAAAAGTGAACACAATCGCTGATAGTTAAGAATAATGCTTTTGGCACAGCTTCAGTCATTAGCAAATAATAAGCTCTGAGCTACAGCAATTCTGTGAGGCTGCAAAAAATATTTTGCCTTTCTGTGAGGCTCTGAGAACATACGTGGCACTGGACAAAGATGAGTTACAGAGCTGCACAAAGGGGTTAATTTATTCCTCCTGCATTTTGTCAGTCTCCTTTAACAAGAACTATAGGCGACCTTTGAGCCAAACCAATATGTTAAATCCAATAATATTTTTCTATACAACAAAGATCTTTGTGTATTTACTATTACTTTTCAGCCTTTTCTGAATGTTCACAAAACCAGAGGAGAATCATAATTTAATGTTAAAAACACCAAAGATGCAGACTAAGATGAAGAGACAATGCCCAGTAATACAGCAAAATAGAATTGTAGTGGCACTGCCAGTAATTGTATAAATGATGAAATGAGGACAGAAAAAAACACAAAACTGACCTCAAAAAAGAACTGGCATAATTTCACATCTAGAAGCTTAAGATATACAATCTATGGAAAAAGAAAACAGCATCAGAGCAATTCTCACTTCCATACTACCATCTGCTATGATTCACCAATAAAGCAGCAATCAGAAAAAGAGCAAGATGTTTACAGCCCTGTACAATCCTTCTTATCATGAAAACAACCAATTTAAGAGTCAAGAATATGCATGTTGAAAATATTTCTCTCTGACACCAAAAGAGCAGTTTAAAAGCTTTTGGCCTAGTGTAAGTTACTACAGGAAGAAGGAAAAAAAAAAGTCATATAATTTCTTTTCCCTGGCATTAACATTAGTCATGGTTCTTAAGTTTCTATTTCTTGAAAACAGAAGAATGGAAAGTTCCCAAGAACCCCAAATTTTAAAAAAAGGGATATATGTATAATGAAACATTAACAAAGATTTTTTTTCTGTATTGCATAAAATGTTAGTATTTCTTTTTGATGTTTTTATAAAATTTAAGGAAAGCAGAAATACAAGAACTACACAACCCAAATTACCATAATATAAAAACACTTGAAGAGGCTGAATCATAAAAATTCAGCCACAACCAAGTCAGACAATAAAAGCACAGGTGACAAAAACAAAGCCAGGAGTGAAGTAGCAGCACTTAAATTGATGTAAACATTCAAACCCCTGAAGACAGGAAATGCAAAAAGAGAAAGCTAGGTGTTAATGAAACACAATACTCGACAGGCTGAAGCCTACTGTTTTCCCTTCAAACAATTTTCTTTACAAAGCAAACCTTCAACAGCTGCTAAGTGTGATACAGACACGCATTTGTAAGAACTTGTACAACATGTTTTGCTAGACACTGACCCTTCAAACCCTTCAGCCCTAGAAGGGCCACTGTGCAGCAGCCTGCTGCACCTTGCTCCAACAGCTACAGTGATGAGATCTCTCCTTTCAAATCTCTGAAGATATGCTACGGAGATGAGGATATTCTCTTGAAAATCAAATACCGAACAGATGAATGTCAGGGTGGCACTGAGGGGATGGCAAGCAGCTAAATCTCACATAAGATTTAAGTCCAGAGCACTCCCTGGTCACATGCTGGCTCTGCACA
Source organism: Passer domesticus (assembly GCF_036417665.1). Taxonomy (NCBI): domain Eukaryota; kingdom Metazoa; phylum Chordata; class Aves; order Passeriformes; family Passeridae; genus Passer; species Passer domesticus. The sequence goes on along the minus strand of NC_087474.1, from coordinate 24,790,305 downwards.
GCTTCTGGCAGCAGCTTGTTTCCTGGGCAAGCTGACACAAGCTCCTGCCGTATAACAACACTGCCCCAGCCAACTTAGAAAAACCACTTGGTACTGGTTAGCAAGCTGAACTGGCCCGTGGCTGGTTACAAGAGACAGTCAGCACACGGGCGTTTTGTGATTGCCCTTTTAAGCCAGACCAGAGTTAGATTTTCCAAGTACTTCCTGAAACACCAGTCCTGGAAAAGAAAAGGAAATAACAGCCACAGAATGGCTGCAATTGGAAGGGAACTTCAGAGGCCATCTTGTCCAACCCCCTACTTAAATAGAACCATCTTAGAGCCGGTTGTTCAGGACCGTATCCAGGTGGCCTTTGACTACCTCCAAGGATGGAGACCCTATAATCTCTCTGGGCAACCTGTACCAGTGCTTGGTCACTTTTGTAGGGACAAAAGTGTTCCCTGATGTTCCCTGAGAAACCTGCGGTGTTTCAGTTTGTACCTTTTGCCCCTGTTCCTTTCACTGGGCATGACTGAATAAAGCCTGACTGTCCTCTTTGCACCCTTCCTTCAGGTATTCATATTTATTAATAAGAGCCCCCTGAGCCTTCTCCTCTCTAGGCTAAACAGTTGCAGCTCTCTCAGTCTTTCTTCATGTTTAAGATGGTCCAGTCCCTTAATCATTGCTGTGACCCTTCTCTGGCCTCTTGCCAGTACCTCCACATGTGCCCTGGCACCCAGCACTCCGGTGCCCCACCGGTGCATAGCAGAGGGGAAGCAGCAGCTCTCTCCACCTGCTGGCAACACCACGTCAAATGCAGATTGGGATACGCAAGTCGTAAAATGCAGATTGGGATATGCGAGTCGCCTTTGCCATAAGAGCAGTTGGGAGGAACTTCTTCATGCCAGGGATCGATTGGGAAAATACATGGAAAAAGACAAGATGCATGCAAGTGCCACGTCCAGATGCTATATCTGTCTTACAACCATCAGTTGTTCTAAACTTGGGGATTGAGCATGAGCTCAATTTCAGTGGTGAAATAAAATGAAATTAATAGAATAGAGTAGCTCAGTTGGAAAGAATCTACAATGATCATCTGGTCCAACTGCCTGGCCACTTCAGGGAGGATGAGTGGCTAAAGCATGTTTTAAAGGGCATTGTCCAAATGCCTCTTAAATGCTGACAGGCTTGGGGCATGGACCACCTGTCTAGAAAGCCTGTTTCAGTGTTTGACTACCCTCCCAGAAAAGAAACGCTTCCTAATGTTCAATCTAAACCTCTTCTGGCTCAGCTTTGAATTATTGCGACATGGCCTGGGATACCCACTGGATACCAGGGAGAAGAGATCAGCATCTCATCGTCTCCGCTTCCCCTCCTCAGGAAACCGTAGAGTGATGAGGACAAGCCTCAGCCTGCTTTTCTCCAAACCAGGCAAACCCGAAGTCCGTAGCTGTTTCTCACAGGCCATTGCCTTCACCAGCTTTGATTCCCTCCTCTGGATGTAGCTGCAGAGCCCAGAACTACCGTGTATTCCCGGTGAGGCCGCACCAGCGCTGCCTACAGCGGGATAACCACCGCTCTTTGCACTGCGCTTGGTGCACCCAGGACGCCTCCTGCCCTCTTGGCTGCCAGGGCACGCTGCCAAATTACACCTGAGCGAAACCAGCATCTGAAGGGAGAGGGAAAACGCCGGGGAGGGGAAATATGGGGAGATTTCAAAGGATTAAGTGACAGGACAGGGGGCTGGAAGCTGACGGCCGGCTCCCCCAGCCTCCCCGGGGCTCGGCCCCGCCGCCCTCCCCGCCGCGGCAGCACCGACAGCCGCCCCTCCATCACCCACCCTCCCGCGGCCGCCGCCGCCGCTCTCACCGGCCTCCGCCTCCGCTTCCGGGTCGCCTCGGGCGGAGGGGAAGTCCCGCCCCGACCGCCGCGTTCCCGGGGCCGCGTCCCTCCCTGGGCGGAAGGCGGGAAGCGGCTCCAGCCATGGGTGACATCCACGAGGTGCCGCGGCCGCGCATCGCCACGGGGCAGCTGGCGCAGCACATCGGGCAGCCCGTCTGCTTCGTGGGGCGCGTCGAGAAGGTGCGCGGGGCGCTGGGCGGGCTCCGGGAGCGGGCATGGGCTGCCCCGAGCTCTGGGGAGAGGCTGGCGCCGGCCCCGGGGCAGCCCGGCGGCCTGGGAGCGGGGCGGGAGGCGAGCGCGTCTTTGCGGGCAGGAACTGCCCGAGGCGGCCGGTTGGAGCGCACAGGCCTTTTTTCTAGACCTAAATGTTCTTTTGTAGATTCATCCTAGCGGGAAGCTTGTCGTGCTTACGGATGGGCTCGGAAAGCATACGACTGTGGAGCTGAGCGAGCCTGTAAGTTAAGGAATGCTTTGGAAATACTTGATGCCGCCTCTTGTGGATTGCGAAGGTTTTGTCTCTTCTGAAACCCCTACCTGAGGCTTTGAGTTTTTCCACCTGTATTTCATTGCTTCTCTTTCTTGCATCTTTCAGCTAAGCTGTAGCTAACCTTTCAGCTAACCTACCCATGAGCTGCCTTGGTCTGGATCAGTTTTCAGCTGGTGTTAAGGGACAACTCATTCTTTGTCAGACATATCCCTGTCTGGCTGTTTTGTCTATTAGTTGTTCACAGTGTAATATATTCCACTACGTTTATCAGCTTTATTTTAGTTTCAGTCTTTCTTCCCATTTTCTTATCGCTTCTATAATCAAAAAGAACATGGTGTTTTCAAGAGTTTTTTGAGTTAACATTGCTGCATCCTCTTAGAACACTTGTCATAGCTTTTCAGTAAACTCCATAGTTAGCTTGAAGTGTTCTTTCTTATAAAAAAAAAACAAAAACCCAAGCAATGAATGCAATGGGAATAAGATATAATTTGAGCTACTCAACAAAAATACTGCTTCCTTTGTTATCACCTACCACTGAAGTAATAATAATTTGGCATTCTCTTCTGATTGTAAGTATGTTTTTTCCACCTAGAAATGTTGTAATTAAAGAATTATTTTAATTGTGATGGCAAATGCTTTAGCTTGACTCAGCGCATGTGTTTATTTACATCTTTTTCTCTGAATGAGTTGTTAAATGCTGAGAAACCTTGCCAATTCCATGGGAAATAATTGCATATGGTACTCTCAGTCTTTCAAGACAAAGAGTCTGTCCCTGTTGATGAAAAATGCAGTTTAATCTGGCAGGGTTTTGTCTTATAAATGTGAAAATTGCTGACGTCAAACTGCAACAAAACATCTCTTACCTTTTTCCTGAGTTAGTGAAAACATTTCCTGCCTTTAGTTGTTAAAAATTCAGATGTTAGCATCTGACCAATGATTCTATAATATTTTCTCTAACAGTGTAAGTGGATGAATTCTGTAAATGCAAAGCTGTAGTGCTGGGCACATCTGTGTTTCACTGCCTTGGGAGCAACTGGTGTGTGCAAAAAAACAAGGCCAAGTTCATCTCTCCAGTTCACCCGGTGTCAGTGGGGAAACTTAAAAGATTTGCTAATCAAAATGCTTTCTAACTTTTTTACCCTTTCAATATATTTCGCTCTTTGTGCATGTCTAGTTCCCTCTTTCAAGAGAGGACCCCAAAATTATGGGGAGGGAATTTTTCCAGAAGACTTACTAGAAAGTAAAAAATAAGCCTTAGATATTGGAAGAGCATTACCAAAACAGTACTGCACTGTTAAAATTTGTATCTTAAAAACAAAGAAAACATTCAAACTGTATTATTTTGGTGTAAGATATAATTTTTAGCCTTTTTTTCCTTTGTTCCACCAAAGGCTGATTAGTGACAGTATCTTTGTATTCCGAACACGTACTGACAGATTACTTAAGAAATTATTTCCAGATATATCTTCTGAATGTGGAACATTGGAACTGCTCTCTGGAATGTGTGATACCTCCTTAACTCTTACAGAGTTCTATAATTGTCACAGGTTTGAATGCAGTGCATTAAAATCAGAATTGTTCTGTGTCCTAGATTAGTCTCTGTTCAGTGATTAAATGACACAGTTTTATATACTTATGAACCAGTATCTTTCCTCTGATGCATTTTTGTATTTTTTAATTGGTATTGAATTGGCTATTACAAAACCTCTAAGTGGATCAAGGTTTTTGGGGGTTTTGGGGGGAGGGTGACTGGGCTGTCCAATAGTACTGTATTGTTTGACATGGAACAGAATCTGTCGTGAACAAACCATCAGCTGTGGAGAGTTCCTAGCTGTGCAGTAAAGACAGAAGCTATGTAGTGTCACTAATTTCATCTTTGGTGTGTTTTCTAGCTGGATGAGGAGATTTCAGGAGTTATTGAAGTGGTGGGAAGAGTAACAAATCAGGCAACCATCATGTGTGCATCATATGTCCAGTTCAGAGAAGATAAAAGTTCATTTGGTAAGTAAGAATATACATTATGGCAAATTCATTTTGAGTTCTGAACTCATCTTCAGCAAATAAGAAGGGAAAGCCTAGTTACCTTTTTTTACAGATAAGATCTTTCTTCAAGCTGCCAGATAAGGAATAGAGTGTAGAGAAGAGTGTAATGAGGAAAGTTCTGTACCAAATATAGTGGTTTACAGTTAAACTGTAGGAAGTGACTCAATGCTGGAGCCATCTAGATCATTGCTGTGGCCTGATTGTTCTCCCACTCCTGACCACCTGGTTCTCACCTTGCCCTGGACCTTGAGTGGTTGTGTAGCTAGCAGGTTTAAAAGTAACCCTCCAGAAAACAAGCAATGAGTGTTCCTGTCATGGGAAAACGGGAGCTTGAGAGAGACTGGGATCACTCAGTAGTACTGCTTTAAAATAAGCAGTGCTTGAATGTTGTCAGTGACTTGTGGGGAATTGAACTTATGCATTATAACCATTTTCTTTGCCCTTTTTCAGATCTGGAACTCTACAATGAAGCACTAAAAATTATTCATGAATTCCCTGAATACTTCCCATTTGGTACTGGGAGGAACACTTGATTTTTATTAGCATATGTTTAGAGCTTCAGAGGAGACAACAGTAGTGTGATTTCTTGCCTGACAGCATGGTAACAGTTGCATTTATTTTCAACAGATGTACTGAAAAGACACTGTTACATGTGCAAAGTGTTGCCCATGAAGAGTATTTTCTTTGAAAATGTATTTATTCGGCAAGGAGAACAAATGAATGTCTCACTCACTGTATATATTTAACCCTTTTGCATCTATGAGGAGTGTTCTCCTGCAAGAAACTGAAATTTTCTAAGCATCCTTTTCTAGTTGGTAGAGGTTCTAGGATACGTTACAGGAAATTTGTATGGAAAAAATGTGGTGGATTTCAATATAAAGATTTTTGACTTAATTTGCTTTGATATAAATTTATTGTATTGAAGGGGTATTTTGCATCTTGAAAATGGTATCTTCACCAATAAAGAAGATTCACTGCATTTAACCATTTGTGTCAGCATTAAATGTTAGAGTGCTATTTTCAGTGATTTGTAGTGACTTCTGTTCTATTTGACCTGACAGAGTTAAATTTAACAAAGTGGAGTGCAAGGTTCTTGCCTTTGTATGATGTTAAGCACCTGGGAGATGTTGAATTAGGCTTAGGAATTTCAAGCACAGCTGAAATCCCATGAAAGCCTTCATTCTTGGTTGGCATCTAAACAGCAGTACCAGGATTCAGCCAGCTTGTCATGGTGACTAACCTTAGGAACTTCCAACAGTCCCCAATTTTGTTACTATCCAGGCTACTTACAACACTTAGCAAAATTTCTGCATCACTTGAGGTAGCACATTTAACGTAAAATTGAACTTTGGAAATATTCTCTGGGAATTAATAAAATATTTCAAAGTATTTGAAGTAAACTGTAGACATGTTCTTTGAACTTCTGTACAAACAGGTTTCAGCTTTAGTAGTTAGATTTAGTGCCTTAATAAGACTGATAGCTTTGTGCTTATTTATAGACATCTCTTTTTCTAGTCAAAGAATATGTTTCAAAAACTTGCACTTTGAACTCACTACAAACTGGACGGGATGATCAAGTTATCAGAGGATCTATTTTTTTCCCCCTCCCCTCCTAGAACACACATACTCTGTTACAGATACACAGTTACTCTGACTGGGAAGGAGGTCTTGGAAGTAGGAAGCAGTTTCCTACAAACAATACAAGGTCCATGTGGCACAATACCATGCCCTGTCTATCATCACTTAAGTGCTCAGTAGAATCAAATGTCATTCTTAATAACTGCATGCATGTTTTCCTAGCATTTAAAACTATTTTGTTCTATTCTGCTTTAGAAAAGTGGTGTTTTGTGTGTGTACATATACTCTGTAATATGTACAGTTACTCAGACCACCCCTGCCCAGTGGAGCATTCTGCCACTAGATGGCTTTAGCACTGCAGAGACAGCCTGGGGGATGAGGTCTCGTGAGGGAAAGTCTGAACACACTAAGTGGGAAATGCTGGTTTCCCTTTGTCAGTCAAGATTCTTCTCATTCATGCAGTCCTGCAACAGTGAAAGGTGGCTGGGCAAACTGTACACAACTAAAAGTTTCCCTTACATGCTTTTCATTTGTCTGCTTCTCCACAGACCATCAGTCTGTGTGAATAAATGGCCTACCCTGGCTTCATGGCTGTACAAATCTCACAGCAATGCAAGGAACTGTGAAACATCCTTGGTACTGGAGTAGTGCTCAGATCATATATGCATTTATCAGCATAATTCCCTACACTGCCATGCTGAAAACTGCCAGCTGTTTTAAATACCTAGGGAAAGACACAACCATGTCAGCCAGGCCTGATGGTTAGAGGCCCCAGGCACCACACACTGGATGAAAGGTGAGAAACTGCCAGCCCTCACAGAAAAGAAAATGGGAAGTAGGGGCTTCATGGCATACTGACCAAAGGGGAGGCACCAGGGCAACTGAATCAGAAACACCAGAGAGGGATTTCACCAAAGCCAGTAATGGACCGGTAATGGAAGACATGAAGAGGAGCTAGTGGCTTCTTTAGGACAGGAGGCTGATGCGTGGTGGGAACCTGGGAGAGGAGAAGGGGCATACTTCCAGAAGTTCATGCTGTTTGGAACAGGACTACTGCCACTATATTTATGACTGACTTCTGAGACTTGAGACCTTTTTCCTGGGCTCTTGGCTGACCCTGCTTGCCTGCTCTGCTGTCCTGGCTTGGGCACAGGCATGTGCACAACTCCTGTGGTGCTCATGAGCAAGGAGCCTGTGTGATGATGAAGTGCTTGTGCTTAATCAAGGAAGGGCTGCAAGGCTGGAGCATCTAACAAAATTACAACAGTGGAATGTAATCAGCATGAGCCACAGGATCACAATATTTTAGCATGCAAGGACACCTTCAGAAGAGTTGAGCTGAGATTTACCAGACAACAGTAAACAAAAAAAAATAACTGCAGCTAATAAAATGGGTGTAGCTATATTTTTGTTAGAAAGCAAGAATGACCCCAATAGTGACAGATTTGTTAATTTAAAAACAAAACAAGGAAAAAAAATCTGGTAATTAAAAAATGTAGAGCTTTTTGTAAATTTTGCAAACTGTTTAACTACTGACCTGAAAGCCTGATTACTAATTGCAACAACCAAAACCCTTAGTGCCAGAATATACACATTCATAATCCAAAGCACTGCAAAGATATGAGTATTAAAGTGAGCAATTAAAATTACTGATAGAATTTGACATACACAGTGTGTGTCAAACAGTTATAGTTGAGGTGAAAATATTATAGATTAATTTTCTTTACATGAGAAAATGAGACAGTGTATGTTGGTAGTTGCATTCACCTCAACATGGAAATTATCTGGCAAATTTACTAAATGTTACTACACAAGAAAAAAAAGCAAACACTTGACACTTACCAATCCTCATTTACATTTACAAAACCAAAACCTTTATTGCCTGAATTTATATAAATAGAGTATCATACAGTAAGCCCCAGTTTACATTTATAAATGGAGAACATTTTGAAGAGCTCTTCAACAGCAATGTGAAGTGTGCAAAAATACTGGAATGAGAAATAAATATTCTAAAAGGAAAAAAAAAAGCAACTGCTCTCCCATGCCTACAAATATCAAGTACCTCTGAGATTTTTAACTAAAAAAATTATCTTTGCCAATTTTAGATCAAAATAAATGCAGATTTATTACAACATTAATGCTAACTCAGAAAATATAACCCAAAGTCCTGAATGTAATCTTGTACATCCACAGTACACGTACATCTTGTACATTTCCACATTTTATCTTCTTGAAACTACACTAGAGCACATAGAACTAGTGGTATATTACAATATATTCTCTTTGAAACACCAATTTTCACAGTCCTGGCAAACTGTACCAGTTTATTGCTAGCATTCAATTTAGTATTTCATAGCACACAAGTGTTGAGTAACTCATATACTGTAAATAAACACACACCAAGTAAACTGATGTTATTATCAGATACCTTAAAACAGGTTTGGTTTTTTCCCTAATTTGTGTGAATGTTGCCTACAAAGTCAAGGACAACAATACCAATTAGCTCCTAGCACAGGATTAGCAAAATATCATTGATGTTCTCTCAAGTTAATAAATAATCTTAATTCCAGCTGGTAACACATCTAGAAGTACTCTCATCAGTTTCTCAAAACTGGGAGCAGATGGGTGTCCACTAGTGACCAGAAGCAGGATTTATACAGGTTGGTTCCACACTTCTCAGTATATTTCAGAAGTACAGGGAAATGCTGATTATCTCAAAGTCTTCACATATTTTTGTAGTCAAAACTCTGCATTTGGTTTCAAACTTACGTATTTACAAGTCTCCAGTCCTTGAGATTTCAGATCTTCACAGTACTCAGTTAAAAATTTATCAGATACGACCTCCTATAGTTTACCTGCACTGAAACAGTCACATGACTTCTCAGGGAACTCTTCTCTAGGATACAGTCATTGCTAGGAGAGAAAACCCCCAAACTCTTCAGCATTAAAATCTGCATCAGCTAGATATGTAGCCTACTTAAGTAAGAACTTGAATTGTAAAGACATTGCTTTACTATCAACAAAACCTGGGAACAGAAAGAAAAGGATTTTTCTTTAAAATAAAAATGTTTAGAAGGCGGTTAGCAGTGGCACGTTGAATAAACTACAAGGAAACAAACAAATATTTGCATACAAGACAGTGGTCAAACAATGAACAGAGGAATCCACAGCATAACTTTGCCATCTTCTTTTCAAGTGTTTATTTTGAAGGTCTGCTTTCACAGCATATAAACTCAGCTTTGGGACCAATCAGCATTATCCTGAAAACTTTTTAAATAAAGGTTTTCTTTGCATTTTAGCAAATTCAAAGAGTTCACAATTCCAGGAGTGCTCTTCTTCAGTTCTCTGAATAAGGGCCATGCACTGTACCTATAGGCTCACTTCAGGAACACCTGTTTCTACCAAGCACAGTCATACACACATCATTTTAGTACTTTGATAGCAATTTATTTTTTCACAGTAAGTCACAAACTACCTTTGTCTAAAATATCTGCTTGGACTACGATGGACATCCATTAGAGAGCCAAACATTTTCTAACAGTATTTATGCCTGGACAGTCTCTGCTGGAACGAGATTCCCTGTTGTATCCAGCTGCATACACTTACAAGAGCAGGCAGAAACTGGGCACTCAGTATGGTCCCTAAGTAGCAACAGCCAAAAAAAGAAAAAACAGGTAAAATAATTTTGCAATTACATATTTAACTATGTGCAGAGGTGTAGCATCTCAGAAAAAACTCAGTATCACAGTTCAGTTTTATTATTTAAACTTTATAATGATAGATTTTATAGATACAGGGAAGGAGACATGTTCTACTCAGTGCAGAACACACATGTGAAATTACAAAATTTTAACATCAACTTACCTGAACCAGCTCAGCATATGTCCAGCATGTCCACCATGCCTACAGTTGTGACACCAAGTAAACCAGTTGTTGAACTGGGCTAACTTCTTGTCTTTGCTAAGATCCACTTTTTCATCTGACTTGGATCCTCCTGTCCAGAGGCAAACCCACCCCCACAAACATGGCTGTAAATCATTACACTTCATTTGCAATTCAGTCTCAGCAAGACCATTAAAATTATTTTGAAATAAGGAACATTATGTGAAAAAGCACTGTGATTTTAAAATAGAAGTCAGTAAAAATATTAAGAGCTGGAAGAATGCCAAAAAAGAATTAGAATGCTAAACTGTTGCTTCACATCTTATAGATATGCTAAACTTGCCTGCTGAACAAGTTTTATAGACAGAATCTCTTTCAATGGTGATTTAAGTGTTATTGATAGATTTATAGTCCAGTGAATTATGGGCCTGTTCTGCTGCACATGAAATCTGTTTTAGAAAAAAAAGTCAACAAAACCTAAGTTATGAACTGGAACAAGTACAATACAGAAGTCATAACAAAGATCAGCAAAGAATGAGAAGAGGTAAATAAACATGACAAGTGTACAGCTGCTCATGGCTCTGTAATAAGACTGACTTAAAAAATGGTTGAAATCCTTTTCATGTAGACATTATATAATGCCAAGCCAAAGGCATTTACAACTGAACAGTTCCAGTCATAATACCTCTTAGCTGTGACAGCATGACCCATGCTTTCTTTCATACTTACTAACAGAAAGTACACCACACCACTCTTCCTCTTCCAGCTAAAAATTAATTCATTTACATTCAATGATTTGTGTAGCATGCCTACAGTTGATCTCAAGAAAACACACCCTCCATTTCTTTCAGTCATAAAGCTCATGACACTGATCCCCACAACGCTTGGATCTTTACATCTGTCTAACCATGGAATTTGACTGACAAGCTCACGGAAAACTGTGAGAACCAAGTAACTATGCATACTGTCTGACCATTAAGAATTGAAACAAAGGTTTCATCCCAAAATTAGATGGGATTCTCAATTATGGTCCCTCTCCCAAAATGATGACAACGAATATTTACAGTATAAGCACAAATAAAAAACAAAGTGCAACAGAAGATATTTCAATGGAACTGCTAATTTGGCCTCCAACTAGTACTGTAGCTGAATAACTAAAACCCAGTGTGTCATACCTGGACAGCTGGAAACTGGTGTTCCCATATTTATCAGGCAAAGTGCACAGCGGGGAAGGGGCTTTCGGCAGCCAGGACAGCTCGTAACTTTGGACTTGGTTGGAGAACCGCTGACTCCATACTGGCTAAAACCTCGCCCCTGATGAGGAATAGCTGAACAGCTGTAAGAGATTGATTTTCCACAGAAATTGCAACTCACAAACACCTAGAGAGAACAGATGCCCATTAATTTTTTGGTTTGATTCCACTTTTGCTACACCTGTGAGTGAATCCATTCAAGGTAATCAACATTTATTTACCAAATATTCTAGCAAGTGCCTTGGAAAGCCAAGCCTACTTGTGAAGGAGTTCTTAACAGCCTGGCTTATAGATGAGGCACACAGCCCTGAGAAGTAGGCCTTAATGATGCTTACTAACTTTAAAAGCACTTAAAAACATTTGCTAAAACTTTGAAAGATATTATTTAAAATAACAAAAGCTGTATCTTCAGTAATGGAAGAAATTAGGTTTATTCTCCTTACTATATAAAGTTTGTTCTCTCCCTCCTTATAGTCAGATGACTCACACTACAATCCGCAACATAAGGATTATCCTAATATTATTTATCTACATCCCTTGTGTCACAAGTTGTGACTTGATACCAAGGAGCACATATTTCAAGTTCTTTAGGGCTATTTATCTTAACAACATAAGGAAGGAGCAGTAAACTCAACTCCCTCCCACTTGGAACAACTCTGCTTAAACAGCGATGACTGATAAATGAATTCAAAACCAGCTTTCCTCAGAAACTCTCAGGCCCCAAAGCTCATAATGACCATACTTAGCAGACATGAGAGAGTAAAAGGTGCCATGGTATAACCATGTTGGCTGAAACTGCCACCAGATGTTAAGAAGACAGCATTTGGGTAGGGCGTTAAGTTTTTAGGTCACTGTATGTTAGGACTGATAATGAAAAGTTGCTGCTGTTCACTTTAGTTTCAGGTTCAAGGGCTTCAAAACAGCTTTGAAGGTTTTTTTCAATTAAAACAAAAGCAATTTGCACTAGTTCCATCAGTCAGCATCAGTCTCACGCTGACACTGAATTCAGGGTGATATATCTCTGATTTCATATTTCAGCATGTGAGAGGAAAAAAATCAAATGAGTTTCCAGTTTCCCCAAAAGAAGAGTGTTGATAGGTTACAATTTCAGAAATATCTGTTATTTGAAAAAAAAAAAAAAGTGACACCTCCTTTTTTTAGGGCAGGCTAAGTTGAAGTCTTTCTTTTGCACATAAATCCTCATGAAAACCAAGATATGGCTAGCAAGGATTTTTTTACAGAGGTACCATGCCATGTTCCTTTCTGGACTGGTCATATTTCATATAGGATTTATATTTACCTGGGCTAAAGGCTTTGAGCTGGGATCCAGCTTACTTCTATGAATATCAAATTCTGCACGTTTATGCCAAAACCTCCAGGCATCTAAAAGATTCCTGTAGTTCTCAATCCAGTACTGAACCCTTTCATCCTTAAGTACATCTGATGGGGAACCCTAAAGCAGGCAGGAAAAAATGTTAGACATACATTAAAGACACACAATTCATATTACTCACTTTTTCAAAAGCCTTTACAAAGTGTACTACAAGATATAAGAAATAATACAGTGTCATTTATCCCGAAACTGAGTTTCAGATGACCCCACAAAAATAACCAAACAACCAATCATCCCAGTTTAATACAGAAAACACTTTTTAGTTCACAAGATTCAACACTACCCGCATAAAGAAACATTTTGTTTTCCTCCATAAAATTTATTTTGAAGTGAAACACTAACCTGTAGCATGCAATAGCTTGCTGTCTGGACATCTCCAGTTCTATCAACATAACTTTCCATCAAATCAACTCCATCTTTTGTCAGCCCTGTTAACAGTATTCCCTCCAAATTCCCAGCCTCTTTCATTTCATTTGTCAGCTTTTCAATAAACCTGTTGAGCTATAAAAAAACATATATATGAAGAAATACATGTAAAAACAGCATCTACAGCTGCTGCATTACTTGCTGGATGTTATGCAGAAAAAGTTACATTACTATATCATATGACACTGCATGAAATCAAGTGTTTATAAACAAACTTTAGGCTTCCTGATAGAAAATGCAAGGAGAGAGGTTATGTATTCTTAGAATACTTTGGTGAATTTAAAATAAAACATTTCTGCTGCAAGACCAAACCATAATTTGAGAGAAAATTAACACCTGGAAATAAATACTGAAGAAATACTCTCCAGTAAAACAGGTGTACAGTTAATGCAACTGCATTTGAACTACCATGTAATGAATACTCACAAAAACCTCCAAAACCACAAAACCAATAAAGTCCCCAAACCAACCAACCAAAAACCAAATCAAAAATTAAGCTGGAAGTACAAACTAAAACCCAGACTATACCACACCTTATATATTAGGTGTGGTATAGTATTTTCTTACTGTGGTAAGAAAAACCAAATCACTCATGACTTGTTATTTCCACTGTTCACCCTTCTACCCCAGAGTTTCTTCTGCCTCTGAATAAAGCCCGGTTTAAAAGTTTGTTTAAATGTGCAACCACAAACTTACCTGAGCATCATTGAGGAACTTGCAAGCAAATGCCACTCTGTCTCGTACAGCTACATTATTTTCATACTTCAGAGAGAAAAATGGGAATTACTAACATCAGATACATGTTTCCGTTTTTCCAACACATTGTAAAAACCAAAACACTTGCACTACTGTCTAACTAATACAATGCACATGATTGTGTACAAAGACAATGTGACATCTGGAGAAGGCTAACTCTAAATATCAGCTTACTTTGTTTGTACTTGTTTGTACAGGTACCAGGGGAAGACTGCAGATATGGGAACAATCTACCTGGAAAGTCTGATACAACACATCCTACACGGTTTATGAAATTCTACAAAAATAAACTTTGCAAGTCCTGTAGAAGACTTAGTGCTTCCAGCGTGTATAGCCAGGGGTCCCACCAAGTCATAGGCAGAAGAAAAACAAACCAAGTTCCACTTATTGTATTTACATAATAACTAGCCTAACCGCTCCATTCCTTCCTTAAATTGCAAACGAAAGTTAACAAAGCAAACAAAACACCCCAAGCAAACAAAAACTAAACATCCAGAATGAATTTCTCAGAAGTATATTAACACTTGAGGTCCAGCAGTGTATCAGTATTTATTTTCTGCTTTTTAACCATTTTACTAGATGTGACACTGCAGAAAAAAAACAAATTCTCTATATCAATTCTCACACTTAGCTATGCCCATATTTTTCCCTCTGATATTCTCAGATTAGAAATTGTAACTGACATTGCCAGAACAAGATGTGTTTGGCAAAATCTTTCATGCAGACTTCAACAGGTCTCACTGAAGGAAAAATTAAAATTAAAACCAAACAAACAGCACTTTACTATGTGTTAGTTGCCAGTTCATCTATAAAAAAATCTGTAAAAGTACTACCCAACATCCAGAGAACAATATTCTCTCTCAAAGACAGACAGAAAGAAAGAAGAAAAAAAAAAAGACTCAGGTTTCTCTACTCTAGGATTCTAGCCATTTTTATTTTTCATTATCCTAAGAGCATCAAATTATGACAACTTCACTTTCGACAGCTTTGGGCCGATTACTCTGCTGCATTACAGGAGTCCTCTCCTAGGCTAAATAATTCCTACTGAATCAGGTATTTCTACTGTTCTCTAACCAGGAATCAAGTACGCTAACTCCTCCAAAGTGAAAGTTGATGAAAAGTTCTGCAAACTCCCCTGCATTTAGTCTGCGGCTTACAATTCCATTATTAATCTCTCTTCTCTTTCTTTCCAGTGCTTACATTATTTTGATAAAGTGTTTCTAAAAATAAAATTCCTCTAAAATGTGTTAACTATAATCTACATTTTGACTGTTCATGCATGACTTATTCACTAACACAATATTCACTAATATGAGATGTCTCTTCTACAGACAGATATGCTATTTGCCAGCACCAGGATAAAACAATAGGTTTAAATTTAATTAATTATTGGAGTTTATAGGACTCTCCCTACATAAATGCATGTATCTACACGCTCCTATTGCATAAAGAAATTTTAACCTAACACAGAAATTTACTCACCAAAACACCATCATATGAACCCGACTCACTGGTCAGGAAAGCAAACATAGCACACAAGTAGGGATTGTTCAACTGCAGTCTTAGAGTACTGCACATTTCTCTCCAAAGTGAGTTCTTCTCATCTGTGTAGCCTGACAGAGCCATTGCTACGACATTAAGGTTCAGATCACCTGATTTATGAAAAGTAAAACAATATTATTCAACCTAAGGACTTAAAGAAAGCTCCAGTTAAAACTGTAAATGAAAGCATCCATATGAAACACAATGTTTTGTCAGGATACAACACAAAATGCAGTAGAATTAACACTACCTAAATTAATGTGCATACACTACCATGTACAATAGCTTCTGCTTTAAATGCCTTTGTTCAGTAAGTTAGCATCTACATGTATGACAGCCTCCATAAACAACATCACACTACTTGTGGTATTTTGAAATAGCTATCACAAAAGATTGTCATTATCTTAATTCATATCCATAAGAAGTGAAAACACAGGATTGTATATCCAGCCACTGTTTAACAGACCTATCTGGAGGATAACAATTTTATACAATAGTTTCAAGCTAAGAAGTTTCCTAAAGACACGAAAACTATTAAAGCAAAATATTCATTCTGTCAGAAAGTTCAATTTTATTCTTGAATTAGAAAATAGCATGTCTCCAGTCTGACTCCTCCCTGTGGAAAGCACAGACAGACACTGCTTCCCCCAGCAGCTCCATTAAAGTAAAAAGAATCCCACTAGTTCTGAACATAAGTCTTTCTGAGGCTTTTATCAGGAAGGAAATTCTGAAACATATGATCTATTTTAAATAGACAGTACGGTATATGGTAGTCTGATGAGTGAAACACCAGGATTTGTCAAGCTCCAATATAAGTGTTTCAAGCAACAATTTTACAACACAACAGGCATCTCTTCCGTACTTTTTCCACACTATCTTCCATAATTCTGTTAACAGAAAAAAATCTACTAATGTGATACAATGCCAATAAAAAACTAAACACAATACACACCTTTTCCCGAGGAAGCCCCTTTATTCAGAATTTGTATTGCTCGCCGTATGTCCAAGTTGAAAAGTGCTACAGCAGCTGCTCGCTCCCAGTCTCCCTCCTGTTCCAATGAATTTAGGAAAGGTTCCACATCTAAGTCTGTTCCCTTCTTTATCCACCCACACAGCTGCAAAGCCAAAGATCTCTCCTCACTCAGATATTGAATAATATCTGCCTGTCTATCAGATCCACTCCTGCTGTGCCTGAGGTTCTCTGTTGTTCCTAGAAATGGGAAATAAGTTAAATCATGCTTAAATGACAGTTTCAATTGCAATCACAGCACAAGGCACTGATTTCAATCACAAAGCAGGGTACAAAAGCTGAATATCACATTTTAGTACTTTAACATTGCTTACAACTCCATGCAAGGAGCAGCATGCACAAAATTATTTTGATCTACTAAAAATTATGCACCTAAGCTTGACACATATTTCTCAGTCTTTTTCATTTCTTCTACCACTTGTTACATTTGACAGTTCTCAGTATGTTCAAATTGAAAATACATAATACACCATCAAGCAACTGCTCTACCGGCTCTCAGCCAGCATCCATGTGTTAGGAGCTTTCCCACCACTGAAAACTCATTTTCTGCTCCAAGAAGCATAGTTATTAATAAGACATATACTGAAGAGAGAAAGAAGTATTCAAATAATAAATTATACTAAGGAAGATTTCAGTGACTATGAGAGGCAGAATGTGATGAACCAGGGTTGATCACCGCTTCAGAAAAGGTCAGCTTATTTAAACATAGTCATACAAATGTACTTAATACAACAGCAGTGACAACAGCAAAGTCACCACACCCTGATGTGGAGCTTTGAAAAATATAATATTCTGCAGAGAATACAATATTATGCAAAAAAAAGTATAATATGCAGGGAGCAAGAATTCTTAGTGCCAGAGTCAAAACCCAAATGTCTGAAACAGTTCAAATATTTACTTCTGAGGATACTATGCTTC
This sequence comes from Passer domesticus, assembly GCF_036417665.1. Classification (NCBI taxonomy): domain Eukaryota; kingdom Metazoa; phylum Chordata; class Aves; order Passeriformes; family Passeridae; genus Passer; species Passer domesticus. The sequence goes on along the minus strand of NC_087474.1, from coordinate 24,773,116 downwards.
CACAATTACTGACTTTCCAAGAACATTGAAAACTCTGGAAATTATTGTTAACTTACATTACTAAAACACAAACACCTTGTTTTTATATTTTTGAATAGTCTCTTTGAACAATTGCCAAAGACAAACTCATGAGTGCATCATTCTGCAAACACACTACAACAATACTTAGCAAAGTTGGAACATTCTTACCCAAAGATGACTTCACAATTGATTTAATGCCAGTGTAAACTAAGGGACCTTTGTTTCCTGTAAGTTTTTGATCCATATCTTCAGTATACTGCTTCATAAGTATTTTCATGTATAGGAAGTTTAATTTTTCCCAAAAAAATGTTTTAAAAAATTTTAAGTCACATCCTGTTAACAGATATAAAGTATTTACAGGATGTTGCATTGTATTTAAATATTTTAGTGCATTTTATGTAAGCATTTTATGTAAGTGGTTTACATATAAAGGTGTATTACTTCCTTAGGACAAAAAATAAATAAAATAAAGGATATAATGCAGAGTGTACCAAAGCGATTTCAGCTGAGGATCTTCATTTCCAGCTAGAAGGTGATTTCTCCAAACTTGTTCAGTGTCAAGACCATACCTTGACAGAGCTCTGAGGCGCATTTTGGTTGCTATGTCTTTTTCCAAGGAACTAGCCTTTCCTTCTTCTGTACACTCATACAAATGTCGTCCACAAGCCCACATTAAGGATGTCACTGGGCTCCACGCAAGAGAAATTCTTTCAAAAACTGTGAAGTCGGACATAGTCCTGTTGGGAGTCACTACTACCATTCGATTTTGACTTGTGGGATGCCAGGCAAATGAAGCAATGTAATTTTCACAGGGTTGGACACTTCTCTCAATTATTGTCGGCTCAGTTTCATCTCCAATAGGGGTGGGAGTATGCTGCATGTCATACAGTCTAATGATGTTACTATCCCTTGTTAAAGTAGCGAGCAGTCCAGTCCTTGTTGGACACCATGCAACTTTTGTTAAGGGTTTTGGTTGCTCTGTCAGGGTCAAAACAGGCTTTTCAAACTTTCTTAAATCCCATATGGCAACCTGACCTTCATAGAAGGAAGCAACACGATCGTGGAAATAGGGATCAACAGTCACTCCTTGGACAGCCTTGGTGTTCACAAATATTTTTTGGCTTGTGTTCCTAAGATCAAAGATAGCCAGATTTCGATGCATTCCAGCTAAGAGCAGTTTCTGATCCCGTGGAAGCCAACAGAGAGAGAGACAAGCATCATTCTGTCCTAATTCATACAGTGGCTTTGTAACTACCAGGCCTGCATCCGCATCTCCTGCTGAAAGCCTCACTTTCTCTGCAGCAACTGCAGTCTCTGGGGCGTATTTGCTGCTGATATCCCAGATCAGCACGGAAAAGTCAGCCCGATGTTTATCTAGGCCAGCAGCAAGCCAATTGCTATCCAGGGGGTTCCAGGCCAGGGTATTGCATTGCCGAGCGTGCTTGGGAACAAACTCCTTGCCTATCAAATCTTTGGATTTTGAGTTGTGATCTTGCCCGAGGCTGGTAAGCACCACCCGGCCGTTGGCCTGCCCAACAGCAAGAAGACACTCGGGATCGTACTTGGGATACCAAGCCACACATTTCATGTACGGCGTGTCCGAATTTATGGACAGCAGCGTGGCCGTAGTTTCCTCCGACAGCCGCAAGGACCCTGCCTTGAGCTCTGAACTCACAGCAGAGTCAATGTGATAAAGGCTCAGCTCTGAATCGCACACAACAAATCTGTCCACGTGGTGTGGGGCCCACAGGATATCAGGTTTGGAGCCACTCATGGCTAGGGTAAGCTGACACACAATTTAAGGTCTGCTAAGAAGATTCAGGTGATATCCATGCATACGGAACCTGTTGAGAAAATAATTTGTAGGAACCTTATCAAAACCCAAGCCCTTTATCTGAAATCACCACTAAACAAACAAAACCAAATTCTTTTTAGCCCAAGAGTTTATCTCATAACACATTTCAGGGCAAATCCTTAAGCATTCTCCTCACAGCACCTGCTGTTTTTGCTGGTATGTATGTACCAAGACAGAACCAACACGGCCACCTACAAACCGATGACAACAGGATTTGCTGTGTTTACAAACTGCACAGCAGTATTGAGCAAGAAGACATTACCCGAGATACGTGGGTGTGCCGCTGGGAAAGAGCCACGCCCTCAAGCATCTACCAGAGAATTTCCCTGCCTAATTACAAAGCATTAAGTGACAAAAATTAGAGTCTGGCAGTTTTGTCTAAAACCTGCTCCATAGGCTAGAAAGGCTTCCTGCCTTGGAAGATTTCAACAGAAATTCAAATTGGCATTTTACTGTACATCTCCCAGTCCCACCACCTGCCCCAATGCTACCCTGACTCGGTTCGTATCTGGTCCAGCAACATTCAAATGGGCACATCACTGCCAAAGCTCCCTTCACGCTTCCGGCAGCTACCCGTGACTACAGGCAAACAGACCCCGCAGATCCCGCACACCTCTGCTATGACAGAGGAGAAGGGCAGGCAAGACCGGCAGGTATGAAAAATCAGCATTATTTACTGCACTTGGGCCGCCTCTGTGTGCCTGCAGCCCACCCCTCCCCCGGCCGCAGCCCGTTCCCAGGGGGCAGGAGACGCGGAGCGCGGGGGCGGCCGCGAGAGCGGACCGGAGCCGGGAGACCGCCACCCTCGCACCCTCCTTCCGTCCGTCCGTCCGTCCGTCCGTCCGTCCGTGGGCCCCCGGGCGCGGCAGCCGCTCACCCAGGCAGCCGCTCACCCGGCCCGCGGCAGCCGCTCGCCCGGCCCGCGGCTCACCCGGCCCGCCGCTCACCCAGCCCGCCGCTCGCCCGGCCCGCGGCAGCTCCGGCCCGGCCGCCGCCCGCGGCCCCGCCGCCCGCGCAGGGGAACGGGAAGCGCACCAGCGCTTCCGGCGCGCCGGGGAAGCGGAAGCACCGCCCGCGCGCGCTTCCGGTCGCGTCCCGCCTCCTCCCTCAGGGGCCCCGAGCGGGAGCGGGAATCCCGGGCTGGAGAGGGCCGGGAATCCCCGGGACACATTCCTGGCAATGGGCTCCAGGGTGGCCCTGCTGGAGCAGGGCGGTTGGACCAGAGCGCCCAATGCGGCCCCTTCCAGCCTGAAGCATTCTGTGACCGCAAAGATCCTGATTCTTTTGGGACTGCCTAAAAACTGAGGCCAGACGAAATTAAGATAATAAAAAGCGGTTATAATTGTTGAGGGGCCTCCAGGTACATTAAGGGCAGACGAAGCTCCCTCAGGGGCTATACCCAGAAAGGGACCACGGGTCGCCAGTTTTCGTACTTTCATAAATTTGATCCGTTTGCATATTGGGGGTTAATCTTCCAATTACAGCTTCAGGTCATTACCCAAGTTTTCTCCCCACCCGTCCCATCCCACTCACTTTTGTTTACGTTTCTTATTGCTCACACTCTGTATGGAGTTGAGTTATACACTAAAGAATTGCAGGGTAACAAATATATGAAATACATAAAAGCTGAAATTTTAAGGTATCAATTCCAAGGCCCCTGCCCAGGACAGCTCCCAGTGTAGCACGTCGCTCAGAGCCCCGTTCCTCCTGGCCTTGAACACTTCCTGGGATGGGACATCCCGGCTTCTCTGGGCAACCTGTGCCACTGCCTCTAACCCACACAGCAAAGAATTCCTCCCTCATATCCAGTCTCACTCTGCCCCCTCCTTCTGGGGACCTACAAACAGCCAGAGCTCGGGGGTTGGGAGCTGCGTACCATCTCTGGGCAACTTTTCCCGTTGTTTGATGACACAATTCTAAAGTTTTCTTGCATATAAATGTGAAAAACGCCAGTCACTTGTTTTTGAAATTTTAAAAGTTTAATAGTAATAAAATGGTTATGAAAATAGTAGTAGAATTAGAATAATAAAATTTGAATATTTGAGATTAGGACAATATGAGACAATAAAAACAAAGAGATACAGACGTCCGGGTACCTTTTTCTGGGCAACACAAGCCCGAAAAAGGACCCCCGTTAACAGAGGATTAACCCTTAAAAACAATAGCCTGTTGCATATTCATACATCTCATACATGATGCATAAATTCCATTCAAACACAGGATTCTGTCTGGTTACTGTCAACTTCTTCCTCTTAATCCTCATGCCCTCTTCCTGTCTGAGCGAGGTGGGAAGAAGTTAGTTTTCTGCTGACAAGGGAGCAATAAATTCCCTTTCTCTGAAAGATTTAGGTGTCCTGTGGCTTCTATCTGGTGCGAGTCCTTTCTTAAACAAATATCTTTCATAGCATAGTTTCTATTTTAACATTATGTTATAACCTAAAACTATATTTAATACACTACTTAAGAAAATTAATATAGCATAACTTTCTAGCACAATACAATATTCATTTTAATACTTGCAAAAAGCCAATCATAAAATACACATTTTTCACATAAATTACCTGGGGAAAAAAATACATATTTCCTCACTTCTATGTGATTAGCATTTTACAACCTGTTTTTCTGCAAGCCATGGAGATGTGAACTGTTACTTTTCTCCTTTTGTTTTTAATGCTATTGAAAATTGTCTATAATAAAAGTTATAAACTGAAGTATTAGTTGGACAACTTCAGATTCTCTCAGAGCAATTTCCTTCATATAGAAACAATGGTATTTGGCCTGGAAATATTTAAACATCACATTTTAAAAGTTTTTTTCAGCACTGTCAGAGTCATTACATTAGCTCCTTACTTTAGCTGCTTTTCTTACTTCCTTTTTAAAAAAAAAAAAAAAAGGAAATTAATATACTTTGGCTTTCTTATTAAATATTTTCCTCTTTTCTTTTTTGAATTACAGCATATAATTTTAATGGCCCTCTCCAATATTTTTATAACTTAGCAAAACATTTTTAAGAAAATGTATGATAAATCACTGTTCATCCATCTTCTCAATGATTTGCATGCATTTAGTGTCTTTAGTTTTAACATGTGTATGGAGTGGCTTTGAACATCATTTGTGTTAATGTCTGCTGTCTTTTTTTCTTGTCTCCAAGCATAGTGGAGAATTTGTATAACAAACTACTTTTTATGTGTTAATTTTTTGCAGAGTTCAATAATTTAAGCCATGAATGTCATTTAGTGCTGCAACAACTAGTTGGTTTAGATTTCATTGCAATATTCCTTCCATTTAAAAAGCACTTTTCTTCATAAAACCAGCTGTTTTTTTCCTTAATAACAGAAATCTTTAAGAGCTCAGCAGTTGTTTTGATAAATAAAATAGACCAAAGGATGTGTAAAAACACAAAAGTAATTCAGATTAAGTAGTCTATCATATGCCAAAGGCAAAATTGGCAGACTGGATTTTCATGCTTATCTGTTTCATTTTCATCATTCCATTTCCTCTGCTGCTGTTCAAGTGGAACATAGTGACTTTTTCACATCTGTTTCCAAGAATCACCAAGATTTCCAAGAATCGCTGGTGGTTCCTTTTGTAACAAAGATGAACTTCAGTTTGTGTCTTCATAACACTTTTCCATGGGAAAGTATGGGAATTCATTTTATAAAAGTAGGTAACACTTGCACTAATCTCATCATCTAACTTTGATTCTAAGGGTAAGTTTTTCAGGTCCTAGGGAATCAGCAGCTTGACTGTCTGACATCCTGCTCATTTCTTGAGTCCTAATGAGGGTCCCAATAAAGTGCTAACAAATGCACAAGCTGCAGAAGAGCTGTTTCCTGTGTCTTTGGCACAAGAGAGATTTAGAGAGGTTAAAAATGAAAGATGGTACTTTGAAGCAATAGGTGCTGTTACTACAATGTACAAGGTAAGTTAATAGAAAGGTGAGAGCTCGTTGGTGTTTCAGAATGCAAAAGAATGTCACCACCCGAGGCACCACTGTGTCACAGTTACTGGAACTGTTACATGAACTGTTGGGATGTAGATATTTTATATTTGATCATTCTACCTCATGCAGAAGTTATGTTTCTTGTGTTGATCTCAAAATATATACTGCAGCAGTATTTCATTAGTGAGGTTGTGAATTCCTCTAATGCTCCTGAACCTTTTTAAACTCTTGGATCTTTCCTTCTATTTTCCATGCCCTGATTTATCCTTTTAGTTTGCATCTAGCTGTCTCCACTTCTGCATCTTTGTCCAATAGTAGCATCTTTATTTGTAGATAATACAGAATATTTGTTTAGTTTTGAGGTTGTACCTAGGTGATTATTAATCTCTTCATCACCATTGCATAACAAGTGATTTTTATATTAGTTTTTTTCTTGTAATTGCTATAGTTAAATAAACTTACACATTTAAACCCCCAAATCATTAAGGATCTAATTCCGCTTGACTTTCATCAAGTCACATTTTATTCCTACATTTTTTGGCCTCTCAAAATTCCTAAGAGACCAAGGTATACCAAGGCTAGTTCATATTTTTTGAGATATTAACTGGAGGCTATTTTTTTTCCTACAACTTTGTTATGCATTTCCATATTTGATTCCTGGTAGGCTGGCTTTTTGTTTACTTTTTGTTAATCTTTGAGATTTGTTGTGTTTATGTCCTGTCTGGCCAAAATAACTAAATCATTTCAGGAATACAGAAACACCTAAGTACTGCTGGAGTTTTTTATATTTCAATGCAATGTTACCACTGGGTTTAAAGACATGTCAATTGTTTAGTTATCTAAGTCTACTGCTGCTCTTCTCTTTACCAAAAAAAAAAAGTATATATTCTATCATTGCTATTTTTATCATTACTACTGGTTTGGGTTATGATTACTTAAACTTTTGCAGAAGCTTGATGGAGCCTAGCAGACTGTTTGAGATATAGTGTTGTACTTCTCCATGCCATGACACATACCTGGTAGTATTGCTTTATTTGTGATTTTTGGTAAGAGAAGAACGTATTCATTACACAGGGAGTTTGAAGCTGGAGTTCAAATCTCTCAGTCTATGTAAAATGTATGTCTCTTTATAAAGATTCCAAATGATACAGATTCAGCAGCGTGATTGCCAAAGTTGTAGGCACAAGTTGCAAGACTCTTTCCTCCAGGCTTCCTACTGAAAATTCTTTTGTTTGCACAGATCATACTTTTTTTCTTTGTATATGTTTGGGTTATCACTTAATTTTATACAATTTCATGTTAAAAACATAATGCAAATTCCTGTATTGAAATGCCGTATATTTTCAGGGTGAAAAAGGTTCAGAGGATCCAGTAGGTCCAGCTGGCCCACCAGTCTTTCATCTTGGTCATTCATTAATTGAGGCATTCAAAACAAAAAGCCTTTTAAGTGAGGAAGGTGACTGATGGCAGAATGGCCTTTGTCAACTGCACAGGCTTGGATAAGAGTGCAAAAACACTCAGCTTCACTTACTCCATTAATGTTACTGGTGGTTGCTATACTTGTTATTCAGTGGGATGCATAGAAATGTGAGCAAGGGAATTGGAATAAATAACAGCAAGAATTTCACAGGTACATTTGTTTTCTTTTGAAGATTACTGCATTTTATTAATTGAAAAACTGATCTGTGGAAGTTTAGAAATTAATGTCCTATCTAATCTTTTTAGGGTATCCAGGCTCCTGAAAGAATACCTGGAGTAAAGGGATCACAAAGTTTGTGTGTTCAAAGTCCAAAGGTAACCTGTGAAAAAAATCCTGATTTTAGAAGGATAGAGCGGGGGATATATGTGACAGGGGACAAAGCTTTTTATATATGGGAGCTCGTAATCGTCTAGGAAAACTCATGAAATAAACTTAACTCTCCTGTTTTGATCAGTGTAGGCTGTTAGAGATAGAACTCAGCTTGAGCTCTATCATATGTTATGATAAGCAGAAACATAGAGGATTTACAAAGGGTTGTTTAAAAAATTTGAAAATGAAATATGCTGGTTTTTAACAATATTCCATGTTGCTGAGCCTGACCAAAGTCCTTATTCAAACCAACAATTTTTTGTAGCCCAAAAATGGCTACACAATGGATGATGCTATGGCAACACATTTGGCCATCTTTGCTTTTAGCTGTTAGTCAAAGAAAACTTTTGCACAGGAACTTTTGCACAGATAATTCTGAATTGGAATTTTGTATGTTTTTTGCTGTTGGGGTTTTCGGTTTGGTTTGGGGTTTTTTTTTCTTTTGTGGGCACTGGGGGATATGTGTTTGCCTTTTTTTTTAAGGAAAACAAAGTGAGCCTGGTCCAAATGGAAACTGTGGAATTTCAAAAAGACAACTGCCATGAAGTAAAGTGAATCTGTTATAAACAGTTACCATTTTAATCCCTGCTCATTTTTTTTACAAATATAAATAATAATATACCTTATTACTAATGCAAAACACTTCTCAGGCCAGTGCTACGTAACTGACATAAGACTCTTAATTTCACTTCTCTGACAACCTAGAACTGTACACTTCAGTAGTTCATCCTGCTATGCCAATACATTCCCTTTTAGCTTTCATTAACTTTGCAGTACTCAGAAGATCCATGTGACGTACTGGTGCTCTTAATCTGGGTATCTAAAAGAGAGGAATGTGTGAAATGGGTATTTAGAATCTCAGGATGAGGTAGGAACTAAGGAGTAAAACCAGTTTTTCAGGACATATCCTCCCTCCTCGAAGTGTTGTTTCTCAGTCTTTTAATACCTTAATCTTTAGCTTCCACCTTCTATTGCAAGGGCACATATGTTTTGCCCAGACAGTAGCCTCCTTTTCTAGGTGTATATAAATGATTAAATGCTGAATGAGGCACTCAGTAATGATAGTACTATCTACTAGTAATGCTAGTATTATCATTACTATCATTATGCATTATCATGTAGATACACCAGAGGGCAGGATTTAAATAGCATAAATATCTTCATAGCTTAAATATTCAGCAACTAAGTGACCCTTTTGACACACTTATTGCAATCTGGTTTTAAGAAGGCAAGTAATCACAACTTTGCTTGCACAGTGTATGAATAACAAGACACTGAGTCAATATATAGCTAGTACTAGGAACAGTGATTTAAAAAAACTGTTTAAAAGATTTATTTCAAATTGCACCTACTAGTGATATCTCCTAGCCAGAGAACAAAATATCTGCTATTCTTTATAGTAATTATTGTAATTCTTCTTGAGTGAAGAGCACAGCAGGGCAAAAAATTTAAATTTAAGGCAGTGAGTTTTGATTGATATCATCAAACCAACTGACCCATAGTATAAGTCCTCTGACATTTTACATGTACTCTAGAATACTCACCTTCTTTCATACTTGTATAGATTGTATCACACTGGCATTCAGTTGTGGCTTTTCAAGCAACAGAATCATAATTTACTTTCTCTTTATACAGAAGCTCTCTCTTATCTTTGCCAACTGTCTCTTTATTTCTTTTTTACCATTGCTGAGTTTCAGTAACGAGAATAGAAGGAAGTATTCAAGGAGTGCAGGTATGTGCCAGGAACAAAAGCTTTACATCTTTTTTCCCAGTAGAAGAGATTACTTAGCATGTATGCAGCAATCAAAGGTTTTTTAACTTGAAATTCACTAGCAACATAAAATGAGTTGTACAGATAAAATTTTGTATTGCAGACTAGAGTTTAGTATGGTCATGTAATGAGTGCATTTAGACAGATTCAGTAGTCCTGGCAGCTGAATATGCTGAGCATCTGGTTCAGAGCATGTGGTTCAGGGCAGCCATTGGAACACTGCTGTGCTGACAAGCTTTGCAGGAAATATTCATGTTAAAACAGTGCTGTAAATCTGGAGGCATTACTTCCATCAAATTTGGTTTCTAAGTGAATTCAAAACTATGAAAATATATACTAAAAAGACTAGTAAAAAAATAAAAGCTCTGAATTATTAATCAGCAATCCTGTTGTGAAACTGTCAAGATTCTTACTGTACTTCCAAAACACAGTAAAAAGTGAAGAAGAGCTTGGGCTGCTCCCAGAGACCAGTTACAGACCAACATGTAGCAGATTTACGGATGTTCTAGACAAAGAAATACAACCAAACTTGACCCCATTACAGTCCAAATATAGCATGTGCATCAAAACTACCAGGGTACATGTATATTTGACTAGTCAAATTCTTATGTCTAAAAATCATAAGTGTTAACACTTTCTGATCTCTGCCAGATGAAAGTTATGTTTGCAGGTCCGCCAAAAAAGTGAGAAATCTTTGAACACGTCTGGAAATCCATCCATTCAATTCTGTTTAGGCACATAGTGCAGACGAAACTTGCCAACTGCTGGAAAAAGCATTTTTTTCCATAGCTGTTGATGTGATAGGCTGTTTGCAGTCCTGATCTAAGTATGCGTAAGGGTAAGAATAAATATGTAAACAGTATGAGTGATCTGTGTGACTAATTTGTTGCTAATGAAATGTTTGATCATCACCACTGTCTCTAATACAACAGATGCTTGCTGCTAACAATAATTATAATTTGTAGCACTAACAGATATTTAGTGTAAAATATTGTATTCCATTGAAATTCTTTGTTTTCCCTGTGTAATGAAGGCAACATTTACTTAATGAAGACAATTGGCCTCAATAAAGATGACACATATTTGATATTTGATAGGAGACAAAGTACAGGTTTCTAGAAAGAAAGCACTTTAGGATGAGGCTGCAGCTGCTGGGCCAGCAAATCCTTCCTCACTTGAACTGGGTGAAGAGGGTGAGCAGTGGTGGCAGGTAGGATTTTTTTCTGTTAGCAACATGTTCCTTCAGAACATTCCATGTTAACAGAGCATGAACAGACTCACAAATCTGTGTAGGAATGGTACTGTGTACAGTCATAGGGCAAAGGTACAGTTCTCACATACAGCCTGTCATGGCTTAACCCCAGGCAGCAGCTAAGAACTTCACAGCCTCTTGCTTACTCTCTACCCTCACCAGGATGGGAGGAACACAATTAAAAGGGTAAAAATAAGAAAACACATGGTTTGAGAGAAGAACAGTTTATTAATTTTTTCCAACGAATTAACCTATTAATTTTTTTAAACCAGTAACAATATCATAATGAAAAAGAAAATAGCAAAGAGAAACAAAACCACAAAGTTGGTGCAAATGAAGACAATTGCTCACCACCAGCTGGCGCATGCTCAGCCAGTCACTGAGCCTTGGCCCCCCAAGCAACCTTCCTCCAGCTTTATATCCTGATCATGAGAGCGTATAGTCTGGGACATCCCTTGGGTCAGCTGGGTCCTGGCTGTGTGCACTGCCAACTCCCTGTGCATCCACAGCTCACTCCCTGTGAGTGGGTGAGATAAGGAGAAAAGGCTTTGACCCTGTTTAAGCACTACTCAGTGTACCAGACACTTGAAGCTGCATTAACTCAGCAACAGCTGAAATATCCCTGAATTTTCGGCGCTGTTTCCAGCATGAATCCAAAACAGTCCCATACCAGCTACTGTGGAGAAAATCACCTCTACCCCAGCCAAAACCAGCAACAGAAACAGATTTGTGTTATCTCCATCTTTGCTAAGAGTTAAGATGTCTCTGAGTTCCTTCATATTTGTCTCACCCTTTAATTTATTTAAAGTTACATATGGTATCATACTCATGGCTCACATCACATACAAATAGATAATCATGTTGGCAAAGGTGTATTTCTAGCTGAAGGTCTCTATGAAGGGATAGAGAAGCAGAAAGTGAGTGCTTAAGGAAGCGTTTAGTCTATCAATAGAGAGACCATGCACCCAGGCTACATGAAGGATGTTTCTACTGACCTTAATGAAGACAGACACTTTCTTTATGATCATTGGTCAGTTGTGCTTTATTCTTTTCCTCCCTATTCTTTCCCTTTCACACACAGTTTTTAGAATCAGCAGGAAATGTCTTCTGCTTATGTGAAAGCTTAATGTACTTGGCTTACTTACAAGTAAGCTCCTAGTCAATATATCCCAGCCAGCCCTGAACTAGTGTGGTATTTACTGCTGCAGCTGGATTCTGCTAAGTGTATAGGGCCTGGTGGGATTCATTCCAGGGTATCCCAGCCAACCTGGTGTGGTATTTACTGCTGCAGCTGGATTCTGCTAAGTGTATAAGGCCTGGTGGGATTCATTCCAGGGTACTCAAAGGGATGATGGGCCTGTGAGACGTCACTCAATGATTTTTCAATGGTCTTGGGAATCTGGAGAGGTTTCAGTTGTCTGGAATCTGGCAAATGTTGGTCAAATTTTCAAGAAGATCTAGACAATGACTCCGGTAACTACAGATCTGTCAGTCTCACATCAGTACCTGCTAAAATTATGGATAACATTATTTTGGGAAGTAGTGAAAAACTCCTGAAGGACAATACAGTCATCATCAGTCACAGTCAGCATGCCTTCATGAGGGAAAGATCCTGCTTGTCAAAGTTAATTTCCTTTTATGACGAGGTAACCCACCTAGTTGATCAAAGGAAGACACTTGATACAACATTTCTGGACTTCAGTGAAGTTTTTTTATATTGTCTTTTGCAGAATGCTTTTGGACAAAATATCAATCACATAGCTGGATAAACACATCATTGTGATGAGTGAGCAACCGACTCAGCAGTCAGGCACAGAGTTATACTGAATGGGGTGACATCAAACTGGTGATCTGTCACTAGTGGGATTCTGCAGGCACTATCTTCAGCCCTGTGCTCTAAATAATTTTTATAAATTATTGGGACACAGTTCTATAAGGTATACTAAGTAAATTTGCTGATGATACTAAATTTGTAGGATCTATTGACTCCATCAGAGACGCCCTGCAGAGAGACCTTGACAAAGAGAGGGCTCAGCAATCACCATTTGTATAAAGTTTAACATGAAGTCCCAGATTCAGCACCTGAGACAGGATAGCCTTGCATGTAAAGACAGACTGGGGAACAAGAGGCTGGGAAGGGCTCTAGAGGTCCTGGTTGATGGCAAGGTGAGCATGAGTTGACTGTGTGTCCTGGCAGCCAGAAACAGGACTGGAACAGGCTCCTCAGGAAAGTGGTCACACCCCAAGCCTGGGGTGTCAGAGTTCAAGAAATATTTGGACAACTCCTTTGGCACAAGGTGTGATTTTTGATGTTGGCCTGTGAGGGCTAGGGCTTGGACTACATTCTTGTAGGTCCCTAACAACTCAGGATATTCTGTGATTCTGCCCTGTGACCAGGGCGCTGAGGGATGTCTTGCCTGGTAGGCAGTGCCTGTCTAGAGGACTTCTGCTGGGCATTTGCACTTAACTCCCTTGGGGCATGTTATGATTCCTTGAGACTTATCATTGGCGTGCTTTCTCTCACCCCATTTTTTTACTTAACACTATTGATAACCTAATTTTACTCTGAAACCTGCCAGTAGATAGAGCAAATATAATTTCCATGCAACATTCTGAAAGCTGCCTGCATGACCACCTTTTAGATATTCTGTCTGTGTCTGAACCCTCAGAGGATTTAAAAAGCAGGAAAAATTTCTGAGGAAACCAGCTCAAGAATTTATTTTTTTTTTAAGTTGTCTATTATTATTGTAATTGCTAATTTAGTTGCCACCTCTGAATCCTGCAGTCCTGGCAGATTCTCAAACCATCAAGTCAGACTTCAATTCTAGCCTGCAAGTGATGTACTCCTCTCACATGGCAGAGTGAAGGGTAAAGATGTAGGTTGTCTAAAAGTGGGTTTTTTAAATGTAAAAGTGCAGTTACTTAAAGTGGGAAAACACTCGTGCTTCCAGACTGACATTGTCCCTTTAATGAAATGGCTCAGTCTCTGGCTCAGCACTGGCCAAGTGCCCAACTATCTTCATTTAAACTTTGGCCAACTAAACAGCAGCAATAACAGATAATTTACAAGTGGATAGGCTATTTATTTGTACATTGCTTTATTTGGGTTAACCAATTATATTTTCCAGTATGACCTACAAGACATATTTTCTACACTGAAAACTTTTTAAATTCACAATCTACTTTCTGGATGCCTTCAAAGGTAAGAGACTTTGTTATTTCCTCTCTAGTTTTAGAGGACTGCACTTATGCTTTCTGTATATATAACTGCTTGATGGGCTTGAAAAGAAGATTTAGGAAGGATTTTTACATTTAACATATTGTCTTTGTTATTAATGATATTTAAAATTAATTTCTGTAAACCACAGTACTTTTGGTGTAAATTAGTTTTAATTCAGTATTTAATTTAGTTCAGTGTTCTCTAAAAACATGTGGAATCACTCATTTAAATATTCTGATTTTAATTTTATCAGTATATTGTCATTATAATAGAATATAATCCTTATGAAAAATACTGCACATATTCTGTAACTTCCATGTAATATTAATAATATATTATTGTATTCAATTTCATTATTAAGCCACTGATTCTTAGAACAATAAGTTGTTCATACTCATGCTTCAGGCTTTTTGTTAAGAAAGAAAAGGCAGTGCAATAACCATATTTCATCTCTAATAAACAGATTATGCTATCCATGCGAGCTACAGTTGAAGTGTTGCTGGTTACTGTGCTTAAACTACCTACAAAATGACTTTTTATAAGTGTTTTTTATATATTTTCTCTAGAAGCATGGTTCCCACAAATATGTATTTAAAGTATCTGTATTTATTTATTTGCTTCTATTAATAGGTATTCACAGGTGGCTTTTTACTTTTAACAGGAAAAAAAAGTTCTCTATTTGGGATGAAAGTCACTATGAGGAAAAAATGTTTTTTCTTTTGCTTTATACTTCTGGCTGTGGTAACAAAACAGATAGTACATGGGCAAAACAGAAAAAGAGGAAAGAATATTTACTCTCCTATGCCAACAGATGAAGGTGACACCATTTTCTTAAAATTTCTGATTGACTGTGTTACATGTATGCATGCCTTTTACCATAATTATTTAGTGTTTGATAACTTTCATGGGAATATGTAAAATGTGATTTGTTTTGATTATGAGGGCTGGAAAATACTTTTTGACTACTTGGACATGGATTCCAGTTTGATCAATGGTTTTCATGGACATGCATATCTCTTAAGAGAAATTATAAGAAACCTGATTTTTTGTTTGAAATTGCATATGGTAGATTTTCTATACAAAATCAACTAAAATACTAAAACAATCCCACCAAGACCCTAACTTGACAGTTTTCATTAGAATGTCTTGGATTTTTACAGTGGAATTTATCCTTAGAATTTTTACTGGGAAGACAGAGGAATCTTTGGGAAAATTATTTTTTGCAGACAATTATCTGAAATCTGTTGCGCAGGTGTTCCCTTAATTCACAGATTTGACTTTCTTGTTCCCTTACAGGTGATATGTGTCTCATTGATATAGTCTTTATCATAGACAGTTCAGAAAGTGCCAAAAATCAATTGTTTGATATACAGAAGGATTTTGTTCAAAACATGACTGACAACATTTTCCAGATGAAGCCAGTTAAGTCCCACATGTATAGTGTCAAACTAGCAAGTATGCAGTTCAGCAGCACAGTCATCATTGATCATCCCTTTACAGCCTGGAAAAATATCCAGAATTTTAAGGAGAAAATAAATTCTCTGGGCTTTATTGGCCAAGGCACTTACTCCTATTATGCAGTTTCAAATGCCACTCATCTGTTCAAAACTGAAAGTCGTAAGAGAAGTGTGAAAGTGGCTTTTTTGATGACTGATGGTGTGGATCATCCAAACAGCCCTAATGTCCAGGGTATAGCCACAACAGCTAGAAGTCTTGGGATACATTTTGTTACCATTGGCCTTTCTAAGAAAGCAGTCCAAGAAGACAAATTGCGCATGATATCTGGTGATTCGTCCTCTAAACGTGTCCTGTGCCTGGATGATCAGAATCTGGTAGCTGATGTAACATCGGAACTGGTAAGTTATGCTGATGTTAATCTTGTCATGTGTCTATCCTTGGCAGATTTAATTTAATTTTGATTAGGTAATCCCTGAAGACAGTGCAGAGAGTTTTGTGGTGCCTTCTCTGCTGCAGCAGGGGTCAGGGCAGATGGAGCTTCCTTTTGCCAGCCACTCTCCAAGAAGTTGTGTGCTTGGATAATAGTAGCTCAGCTGTTCTGATCACATATCCCAGCACACAGAGTGTGTTTCTGGGTGTATGAAAATACTTTAGAAGGTACCTTGATCTCATGCATAACCACTGAGTCCTTCCCCTACATATTTTGTTTGTAGGGCCTTCCAAAAGAAGGTCTCTGACTAGGAGGTATTTTCATAGTCCCTGTTGTTAGCACTGTGACTTAATGCTCTCTGTTTAGCTATCCCATTAATTCTCATGTCTTGTCTAATCACTGTGTGTCACTTGGAATAACCCTCTCTTCCTACCAAGAACTCTTCTCTGTATGAGTAGTTCCACAGACTGGTTCTCTCCCCTTGGAGGAAGGAATGAAGGATGAAGGTATTCACCATCTCTACCATTCACCTTGGGGAATCTATAAACTATAGAGGAGAAATTAGTGCTCTGTTAAATTAAATCATATCTATATGAAAGTAATATTTTTATTCTATTTTATTTTCAGGAAGCCTTGCTACAGAAGCAGGTAGGGTTTTTGAGCTTTGTGTTTGATTACTCTTATTGACACTAGACTTCCCAAAGTGTGCTTCTTCTATAACACATCAATACTTTAGGATTAATCAACCTTCCCTCTCTGGTTAAATTTTCCGACCATGATTACTTTTATCTTAATAACTTTCCTGCATTTCTTCTGTCCTTTTTGTCCTGAGAAATCTACAATGTTAGCTCATTAGTGAGTAGTATCTACAGTAAGACATAACAAACTCTTCCTACAAGAGTGGAATAAGCTTAATGCAAGATATACTAATTCATTTGTGGTCTCATTAGAAAACAATAGCAATGTTAAAATGGTTTGAAATTTATGTAAGGTTTCACAGTACTGTTTACTATGTATATGCTATCTTAAATATTTGTAATTATTACAGTGATACAGTCACTACAGTAAGAGATTAATTTTTGTTGTAAATGAATCAAGTAACGGATTTTGGTTGCTCTAGGTGGAAGTTTAATGTTGATTATGTGAGAAATAAATATATTAGAATATAATTCATTTCCTATTATTCCACTATTATATTATTTCATCTGTGACTAGGCAAAGCCAAAATTTTTTGCTTTAAAATTTTGAAATAATATATTTGAAAACCATTCTCCTTTATCTTTCCATTAACCTTGTAGTGTGTGCGGAAGACCTGTGAGTGTGAAAAGGGAGTAAAAGGAGACAAAGTAAGTATGCATTTATTTGAGTAGGCACAAGAATTTGAATTTTAATCAAGATCAAAACTGCACAGTACTTTAATTGGTTACTACGTGAACAAGACATTAGTTGTGCATGTACTGCAAAAAGATTGATTTTTAGCATATTATGTTGGTAGTGAAAGGCCACTGTTAAAATAGGTCAGAAAAAAATCTATCCATAGGCAGATACTATCTTGAAAATATATTTCTATTATTGGGTAATAAAACACTGTGGATAAATAGGTGATTTGGGAGCCCAAATAAAAAAGTTATTCTTGAGTCTTGCAATAGGGAGGGGAAGGTCCATTAGACAAAGGTTTTCACCCACACCAACTTCTATTTTTGTAAGGGGTAAAAGTTCAAAAGTCTGAGGAAAGGTCTAAAACTCTACCTCCAACACTCTTTTCTCTTGGAACACTTCAGCACATATTTCTTGCCTCTAGTAAGGAACAGAAAAGTGTGAGTTCAGACAGTGGGTGACGTCTCTGACCCTTTTTCTGTCTTTAATATTTCCCCCAGAGACAAGCAAGGTACATTCAGAGGTTTTTGTCTTTCTCCCTATTCTCTAATGGGTCAACCATACCATTAGCAGGTTTTGACACCAGGGCCTATCATTCAATCTTTGTGGATAGTGTGCATCTGGATAATGTGCACCAGAACCTCTGTTTGCAATTTAAAATTTTAGATCCAAGAACTTTTAAGTAATTTTATCCAAAATTATTAGATGTAACCTGTTACACAGATGTATATATACCAAACTTTCTAGTCCCAGCCATCACGATCCTCCAAAGAGTAACAAAAAATGTTGGAGTTACTTTTTCCTTAGGGCTGCTGAGTATTGACCCTAAACTGTTCTGTACAGTTTTTTTTCTAAGCAGACAGGATGAAATAGTGGTGGTTAATTGAGAAATGGGAAGGAAGAACTGTTTGTTTTCTGTAGTGCCTTCCTGATTAGATTTTTCAGATGCTCTGTGGAAAATTTATCATTGAATATTGTTTAAAAATATATTTGTAGATACCTTATAATACCAAAGTAGGTTTAGCTAAATGAATATTGTGTCACATGTACCATACTTGAATCAGTGGGGGTTTCTACCAAAGCTTATTCCAGGATGATTTTGGACTAAAATATAGTCTTAGAGAAGCTGGAGAATTTTATCCTTACAATGATAATAACATTTTCCTGCCATGTTTCAGGGCAGTGATGGCAGCAAAGGGGATAAAGGTGACCCAGGACCAAAAGGAAACAAGGTAATGTGAATTTAAAAGAAATAAAGCAAATTTCTATCCAGTTATTCAAACCATAGATGTGAATATAGCAAAGGAAAAGTATGTTAAAATAAGTTCTAAATGTTGAGGTTTGCTAGTTTATAGTTAGCTGCTTTAGAAGTGTGAGATGAAAATTTAAAACTAAACTGTAATCAAGTTAACACTGCCTATCATTCCAGTTTTTCTCTGACAGCAGAGGTCTCTAAAAGTAGTTGAAGGCTCTTTAGAGCCTGAGAGCTTTCTAACAGTACACAGATCCCTTGATCAGAGTGATTCACTCTAATAACTAAGATTTCCGTCATCTCATGGCAATAGTTCAGTTTTCTATGTTAATGATCAGGAAATGTGTATCTTTGATTGTGGAAGGATGAAGTGTGAACGTTACTAAATAGGAAAAAACAGTCTTGCTTGTTTAACAGTGTTCCTGGTTTTAGTGCAATACATATTTCAGTTGTATTCCTTTGTCTCCAATAGGGTGATGCTCAGAAAGGAGATCGTGGAGAGAAAGGGGAAGAGGTGTGTGACTACTACAGTGCTAACTCATATTTTGTCTTTTCACATTTTCTGAACCAATAATGTTATTTCAATTTTTTATGTGTTTACTTTATTCAATTATTTAAAGCACCTACACTTAGGCCTGGTATACAGAAGCATGTATACTGAAAGAAACAGTCTAACCATGTGCTTAAATGTAGAGATGAGATGCTACTGGGAGAAGGAACTTCTGAAGCTGTGTGATTTTGAATTGACTTGCATTAGACTTATCCCAAAGACTGACCTGATAAAAACACTGCATGGTTCTTTGGTGGCTTCTAACACCTGATAATTCTCAGTCTTCTTGTTGATTCACTGGAGAAACATTAACACTAGTCCCTGTATAAGAATAACTCAGTTGAAAAGTTCCATTTGAATGGCAGCATGTACCTGCTAGGAGGGGAGAAACTAAGTGGCATATTTACAGCTAATATATGAGTAAAAAGTATACACGAGATTTGCAGAGAATTATATGTTAAAAAAATTCAGAGGGTTATTTTATTGTTGTGAATAGTTAAATTTCTGAAACATAGTTCTTTACTATGGGGGGATATTGGGGCTTTTTCTACTTAAATTAGCAGTATGTTAGGCCTTTGCTTTCTCTTTTATGATTTTTTTTCTTTTTTCAATTTTTGAATAGGGAACTGCTGGCTACAAGGGAGACAAGGTAAGTTTTTTGTAGAATAGAAGTAGTCTGAAAATACGTTATCACTTGCTGACAGTGTATGTGAAAGAATGGAAAAAAGAGCTTGTCTTGTCTTTTTGTCATGAAAGCTCCTGATGCAATCCCCAGAAGTAAATTCAAAATTTATGTAAATGCTTACAGAATGGAATGCTGAAAATAAAACAAAAAACCACAAAATCAGAGACTGTAATCTAAAGATAAAAAAAGAAAAGTGTCAACAACCAGAATAACAGTTTTTGAAAGGAAAAGGAAGTTGTGGGTTGAATAAGAGGTTAAGTGGAAAGAAAGAGAAAATGCTTGCTGCAAACACAATGTGACAACCATCAGCTTTTGAAAAAACTTACCACAAGGAAGTTTACTTTTAACCTATTTATAATTTGCAAGGGCTAATGTTCGATCAAGAAAATTTTCAATGTACACTCTCCAAGAAGATAAAAAAACTATGCATTTCAGTGACTTGCAGGATTCTAGAGATGAATTGCAAAGTGGACCATCATAGTGAAAAATGCAACAGAGATTATTCAATTTTGACTTTTCTTGGTTTGACACTTATATCTCCACATTGTTAATAAAAGCAATGCCTCTATGAATCTTTATATTCATTAGAAAAATGCTCCAGTCAATTTTGTGATAAGATTTCATTAAATGGGAACAGTAGACTGATAGGTCTACTTTTCATATGTCTACAGATATGTTAAATCATCAGTGAAAGACTTAATTGTTTCTTCATTCCATATATGCAATCTCACAATTGTTACTCAGGAAAATCTCAGACATCACAGTAATAAAATCAGAGCATGGAAAGCATCTCTGGAGACAGTGCAGCAAGGTGAAAAACTGCAGCAAAACTTATTAGATATTAAATGTGTTATCCTCTGATATAAGTTGCATGTTTTGCAGGCATTTTCAGGAACAACTTATCTTGAATTGAGTAGCTCTTATCTTCTACAGACCATATATAATGATGCCACTTCCAGGTCCTCAGAGTCAACTTGTGCTATTTGCAGAACCTTTAATGCACATAGCATAATCAAATCATCTTGTTTAGCTGTGAACCCTTTGATTTCTTATAAAGGGTGAAAGAGGAGAATGTGGAGCTCCAGGACCAAAAGGAGAAATAGTAAGTATAATTTTTATTTGAACTGTTTCATGTTGATGAAGATACCAGAAAATCATGGAACATATTCATAAGAACAGCTTGAAAAGACTATTGTAAATTTGGAATACCTTATAATTCCCTGGTGGTAGAGATACATTCGTAGTAGGAGAACGATTTATACGAACTGAGCCAACTGTTCACCACATTCTTTTTTTCCATTTTGCCTAAGAAATACAGATCCTTACCTAAAACAGAAGCTGCCCTGACCACTGCCAAGCCTTGCTTACACAGGACTGGGCGTCTTGCAAAGAGAAACCAGTTTATTTCTTTAAAAGTTTAATTTCAAATTGAGTTATATTATAATAAAAGCAGGTTCTTACCCGACATGAACAACTTTTAGGTCTACGAGCCCATCTGTGCTGATATGAATTCACACTTCTATCCAGTCTTCCTTTCTTTTTAACCTGGAGTGCAGTAGTGTTGCAAGTGAATACAGATTTTTATCTGGTTTATTTACTTTCTGAAAGATGGAAGGATAATGGACTAAGTGAGATAGTCATGTATCTTGAGTTCATACAAGTGGGTTTGTATGAGTCATGCAAACCACTGATTTATAGTTCAAATAGCTAAGAACTACCAATTAGACTGCACTTATCCTTCTATTAAAGCACATTTCTTCAGTTTTACCACCCATATTATGTTTACCTTTACCAAAGATCACTTTGAAAAGTTTTTGATTTCCTGGAAACTGCTATTTTATTATTAATTTCAAATAGGAGTTAATAAATATTTGTTCCAGAAGTATTTATTGCAAAGAAAAAAAGGCATTATACAATAATGAAAATCTAAAGAATAAGAATATCTTGTGGGATACTGTGGTTCAAAATTGTGGCAAATTTCAGACTTCAGTGAATCAGAAAAGTCTGACATATCAATGGAAAAGGAGAGAGCTGTATCTCTCAGAGGAGTAAAGAAAGATCATACCTTTTATATTCAGGCATGTAAGAAATAGCATGACATTATGTGAAACATCTACTAAGGTAAGAGGAAGCTGTTCAGAAGCTGGAAAAGAACCTAATCAAAGCAGCCAAGAAATCTGGATATAGAAAACATGCCAGGGCTGCCAAAAATCTGCTTGCTTAATTTCTGTTGAGGATAGTGATGAAAAAACTTTGTCCTCTGATGGGGATCAGTCAGTTCCAAAATTCCCACCTTTTAATTCACAAATCCTGAAGACAGAAGAAAGTTATGGCTTTATTTTTAAAGGAAGTATTCTAGGCTAGACAACATCAGACACAGAACACATATAGCCAATTGTATGAGAAGCAAATTCAGTATTCTGAGGTTAATCTTTGACTGGAGTGCTGGATATTGAAGCGTGATTGGGAGTCCAATTTGAAAATGTTGCATTTATCCACTTCCACTTTTCAGTCTCACTAATCAGACTGAATCCAGTAGTTTTAGTGCTGCATATCAGAGCTTTTTCAAGTGCTGTTCAGGATTGAAATTCAGACAGTTTCTGTTTGTCTTTGAAATCAGAACTGGGTCAAGTCATACATTTGTATGCTACCCGAAGTAGCCATCACTGTGTCAGCATATTGCTGTTTGTACCATCCATTGCTTGTGTAGTCGGGTTGGAAATGGGCTGGAGCTGAGTGGGCTTATCTCTCTCTCTGGTGGCTGATGCTTGGCCTGGGAGCAAATGCCAGGGAGCAGAGAATTGTTTAAAAGTTCTTACTCTGAATCTCTAGGGGGAGCAGTTGATGGAGTGTCTGCATAGGTATCACTGCTAAATTTGTCAAAGCTATTAGAAGTTCAAAATATGACACGTCTTGAAAAATGCAGCAGTCTGCCAGTGCCTCTGCCCCTAGAGATTTTACTAATTAAAAGAAAAGAGAAATTAAAAAACAGTAAATTTGCTCAAAACTATTTTTACTTTAAAAATAAATTATAACTGAGTATTGATTCAAGTGGTAGTGAAATTCTGTAGAATATACATTATGGTGACTAAAAAAGCCAGTGAAGCAGAAAGATTTTTGAATAATCTGCAGTGGTGATGACTGTTAAAGAGTCATTAAATGGAAAAATCACACCTAGTGAAATGAAAAAATGCAGTTTAAATGTGTTAAAATGGCATTTTAAACTTTTTTTGATGCATTTTTAGTGGATTTTGTGAACTATTAGTGTGATTCTGCCAGGCAAGAATCTGTTAATCTGTTTCATCAGCCAGTTGAGTTAGTGAGACAAAGTTACCTGAAGTTATTCTGGTATAGACATTGCAGCATTTTTATTAAGAATTCTGTATCTAATATGCTTCTAGGAATTAAATTTTTAAAACTGCATCAAATAAAAGCTTCTTAATCAAATAAATAAGATATTAATTAGATATTCACTATGTTTGTTGTATATGAAACGCGTTTTAACCAAATATTCAGGGTGGAATGTAACAGGCGATTACTGAACACAGTATGAGAGTAGCAGTAGTCTGGTGAGAGGATAAAGTCTCTAGAAAGCCATTACATGGACATGTCAAGTGCTTGGCATTTTAAAGCAGATTTAAATTTCTTTTAAATCTGATAATTGAATCTGTTTTTTCCTCAGGGTTTGCAGGGCTCTGTGGGCCCTACAGGACCTCGGGGACCTCAGGTAAGGGAACTAAAAGCTACCAAATAAAAAGTAAATATTATATTCTGTAAGTTTCTTCTGCATACAACCTGTTAATTCTATGAAAAACAGCCACGTTTTTCTGCTGGCACTGGTTTTAAATATTAACAATAATCAGTGTATTGGGCACTTCACAGGGTATGATGCAGAAAACTCTTGTCCTTTAGAGCTTGGAATTGTGCTATATTATAAGGTACCCCATACAGGGGAAATAAACCCCTAACATTTATACGTGTCTTCAAAAGCAGCTCATTCTTTGCTTTGACTTTTTCGTAGGGTATCAGGGGAGATCCAGGAGAGCAAGGCCTGAAAGGCATTCAAGGAAACAAGGTAAGATGTAGTTGTGTATGCGTTGTTGAATATGTTATTTATATAAGGACATAGGATGTAGAAATTCTGTAGAATCATTATAGTCTACTGTCCTTTTTTGTCAGGAGCTTTTTTACTAGTGGTGTTATTTGCACAGCAATAATGTCCCCACATGAGTGCTGCACCTTCATGTGATGAAGGCTTGATGAAGGTGCACATGCACCTGGTTTCTTATCTGGGTCTCCGAGAACATTTTGTAAGAACATTTCTCCAAGAACATCCACAACAGGATGCAATCGAGGACCTCCCTAGAGCCACAGCTCTTATGTCAGAATTTCAATCACCTGAATATGTCTTGATTTTCACCATCACTTCGGAAGCTTTCTTTCTTGAATGTTTTTGCCTGTGTTTAAAGATTTTAAGTATTTCTCGATGAAGGTTAAAACCTTCAGACTGATTATTTATAATAATTTTTAATTGCTGGTGTGCTGTAAAAACTCAGGACAATTTTGAAGTTGGTCAAGGTATGAGATTTTATGATAATAATGCCTTAGTGATATTTAAAATAGATAATTTAGAGTTAATGACTACACCTTGTCAAGCAAAATCAGTTGGATAAAGTGTGTGATTAATTTAGGAAGTTTTCTGGTTTGCAAAACTTTGGGAAATTGCTTTATGTGAATACAGTTGTCTTGCCCGTGGGAGAGTTATTAACATCAATGTTCAGTACAAAAAGATCTTGCTTTTATCAGTTTGATACAAAGACTTTCTATGACAGGATCATTGATCACCTGACTAACAATCTAAGTTGCACAAGACAAATTAATTCATACAAAGCAGCTTTGTAAAAGATGTACTATATAAACACTCGTGTTTTGTTTCTTAGGCAACAATTTAATTAGAAAAATCACATAAATAAATTTAGATATGGGAAACATTTATTATAAGAAGTTTGGAATATTGTCATTTATCATGATTTTCCTCCTCCTGACAAATGCTTTTTCATACTTCTCATTTCTTCATCTTCTTAAAAAAAGTTTGATTGGGAAAGCTGCTGCAGAGTACTTCAGAAGTGGAAAAAGAAATAGCATGAAGTTTGAAAGAAACTATTCATCCATGTGGTGGAAAAATCATGTCTCTCTCTAACTTCAGCACAGCAAATGACAGTAATATTTTTATCTGTCGTTTCACACTGATGAGTCCAAGACAGTAGAACCAGATACTTCTATTATATACAAAACCATATTTGTTGAAACTTGTATGTCCTCCTGTCAGTCCCTTCACATATTTTCATGGCTGTAAAATACATACACCTTTCTGTAGAATCCATCTACATGGATACAATATTTATGGTCTGTTGTTAGGCTTTAGCTGCAGATTTTCAGTAAGAATGAGAAACTTCCCTCTCTTATCAACTTTCAACTCTCCAGCCTGCTGTTTAAAGTCTGTAGTCAAGATTTTTCTATGCTCAAACATCTATAATAATAAAAATACTGTCAGACAAGTTTAGCTAATACACTTAGATAATTATACTTAAAGAGTATAGAAGAATCATATGTATGTTTAAGGGTTTCTCTTGTCCATACCTAATGCCAAAGCTAACCTTTGGCATTTTGGAGCTTATTTGAGATTAGTGAAAAAAGTTTTAATGATCAGTACAGATAATCAGTGGTTGTTTTCATATTAATAAACAGCCATTCAGCTAATAAAGGTCAAGGCCTTTTTTGGTTCAGAGTCTTTCCAATATTTTTTGTCCTCACAGAAGGATTATTAAAATGCTCTTTTAAAATTAGTTCTCATGACACATAGTAAAATACCTCTGAAAAGTGGCAGGTATTTATAATAGCCTTGGATAAAATAAATGAATCTATTCTTAGTGCAGTTCCTTGGCCTTTCCATTCTAACACTTTCTGCTTTTTGAATTGAACTTGTGACTCCCTCTTGGTGGCATTGGTACTGGTGTGCATAACACAGAACACTGCTGCTGAATTTTTATTCTGTGTTACTGGGCTATGTTGAGGTTTGAAAGAATAGATTCAGTTCCTCAAAATACAAACTCCAGATCAAGCTCAGCCTACAGACAGTTTGGGTCTCAGTTGTGGAGTGTACAGTCCACTTATGCAGCTGGCTGGCTCAGTGCATCCCACGCGTCTGTAATGCGGATTATGGGCACAAATGAGTCCTCTCACTCAGCAGTGCCAGGTGAAAGTCACAGGTGGGGACAGTGTCATCTGGGTGCTGTCTGGGTGCCACTGGCCCTGGAAGCCACCAGCAGAAGAGGCTTGGTGTCATTGCACCTTCAACTTATTCAATTCCACTTGTCTGAAGCAAGGTAGCATGGTGTCCAGAACTATTATCCAAGAAATTACTTAAAGGAACTTCTCATTCTTTACTTCTATTATTCATATGCATTTTCTTGTTCTTAAGCTGCTGGCTAATCTCTCAATGTGAAGTTTCACTGACTGCACAATACTTTCCTTCTTATGATTCTGCTATATTGTGTTGTCAGTAGTGAGTTGAAGCTCTCTAAGTCACACTGCCTGCATTGAACAGCTTTCCACTGACAGGAACTCAGCCAACCTGTTTCCATGTTGACAGGAAAGTTTAGGAGCTACCATATGGAGCTGAATTACATCCTTAACCTCTTAGTCTTTCTGATGCACTTCGTAGTCAATCCTTACCTTTAATAACTTCTTTAATATACAAGCAAATTTCATAATCTACTTCCACCTTCTTTTCAAACCACGTGTGAATATGTTGAACAACCTGAATCCTGCCCAGAAGGCAGCTCAGTGTGGCATTAACCAGAACCAGGTTTTGCCATTACGCAAATTTTTTAACATTTTTTCTCTTATTTGCAATTCTGCAAAGTTCTAACATCTCAAAACCACCTAAATAATCTTATTGCCATATAAAAACATTATCCATAAAGAGGTTGAGGCATTTAAGATGAGACACTTGAGATCCATTTTTATTTTAAAAACCATAAAAGCATTATCATTATCATTATCATTATCATTATCATTATCATTATCATTATTACTAATTTACCTGACTAAATACATTTCCATTTAACCAATATTAAACTGTTCACAGTTCAAAAGTTAACAATAAAATTACAACGCAGTATTTAATGACTTTAAGAGAAAAATATTAGAGGGTTACAGGGCGCTTCACTCAAACAGAGTTAGGAATTGGGAACTGGCAATTTTCATTGTGTAGCTCCTGTCTTCTGAACTAGACAACTTGGTCCTGTTTCCAGAGCAAATCCTGAGCAAAGAACAAAGATTCTTCTGCTTGTTTCCTGGTTTACTGACTTTCTATTGCCCATTGAGAAGTTTCATACAAAGATATTAAATTTATCAATGAAAACTATTTTAAAAACCAAATTCTATGCTGTTTTATCTGTCTCACTAGTCCAAATACCAAAAGAAATACTATTCACACCTGTGCTTTTTTGCTTCACTTTAAGGCACTCTTCAACTTCATCAGCCATCATATATTATCTATATTGTAACATAAAAACTTGGATCAAAGTACTTCCTTCAGCTATAACACTTACAGAGAATTACAATGAAAACCAATAGGAAAAAAATCACACAGAGATAATGAATTGAATTTGCAGGACACCAATTTATAACCCTGGATCTAAGGTAAAGACACTCAACTCTTGTCATGCTGCAGCTTATACAAGCAAGGAACTCAGATTTGTGTTCCTTGTCTCAATAAGAATTCAAGGGTGACCCATGATAAAATTTTGCTGTATGATTCAACAGTTTCCAAAACACAGAATACACTATCTCACTTATTAAAATACTAAAAATAGAAAAAACAGGAAATTGGCAAAGAGAAAAGCCATGCTACACTTGGTTCTGCTCTAATATAGTAATGTAATATAGTCCATCATAAGCAGTAATGACCATAAACATTATCCAGTGAGAATCCCATCTGTTGTCTGACTTTCCCAGTAGTCTTATTTCTGTAATTTTCCTACTTAGGTTCTACATATCTCTTAACTCAGTTGGTTAATACAATTAAAAAGCATCTGAACTGGTTACTTCATGTCTTTTGCTGGATTTACCAACATATTGTTGTGTTCTTATTAAAAGACAGCTTTGCCCTTCACTAGCAATACAACCCCAGAAAAATCCAACATTCTAAGACAAAAGGACTTAATTCATCATGATTTCCTCTCCAGGAAGGAAACAGAATCACCATGACTTTTATGGAAAACAGAGTTCTAGTAATCAATATGCAAAGCTAAATTGGGGTCCCCTAGTATTCTATGTTGGATAAAAAAATTATTTTAGTCATGCATATATCTATTAATTTACTCAGACAAGTTGACATTTTTTGTCTGTTTTTAGTTTATTTTCAGATGCTCAACTAATATTTATTTTTAAAAACCCAAGCCAACAACAATGTATTCTATGCTATAGCACCAGTAAGGTTCCATAAGAGTAAATTCAAGGTAATTTTTGAAAATTTTTTTTTTAGTGAGGACAGTAATAGTGATTATTCACAAATTTTAGTGAATAAATTACAAACCAAATTATGTGGTTACAGACTATAAAATTGAGGCATGAAATCCAGTTATGACCTGTGTTCCACTCATAAAAAAGTGATGAGCAGGGAGTACTTATGGTTATTGTTTCAGAATTGACCTTGGGTTTATTTAAACTCTTGAACCAGCTACTAGATATAAAGTGCATGTTTCTAGAAATCACAATATATTCATGGAAAGGCTGAGAATGATGTTCTGAGAATCCACTGCTGTAGTAAGGAACCTGTCTGGAAAATTTGATTTGCGTAGTAAGATTTCCAATTAAAGAATAAAGTTTTATGAACAGACATCTAGTCAAACTTCTAAGGAAAAGGTTAAGTTTGAATGTGGATATTCAAAGCAGTTTTTCCCATAAAATCATCCTGGGACAATTCTGTAAAAAATCCATCGTTGCATATTTTCCTGAATACATTTCCCAGAACAAGCTGCTAAGGGATCTACTTCTTCTCTGATGACATATGAATTCCTTCCTCACTTATGTGGCAAGTTACAGCTTTCCCAGAAGACTGGGAAAAAGTCCAATTTTCCTATAAACAAGTTTAGTTTCTAGATATCTCAACAAAGAAATACAAAACATCAATAATATCTGTTAAAATATCTAAATCTATTTGCATTGTTTTTGCCAATGTTTACTTTAAAGATAAAATCATTAAGTTTGAAAGTTGTTTTTTTTACTGTTGCTTAATCATATCACACTGTAGACTGAAATACAGTGTATTTGTGTTCCTTACAGTATGTATGGGCTTTCTGAAAAGGAAAGAAATTATTTATATTGGCACTAACTGGAACTCATCCTAACATAATGAACGGTTTGGGGGAGGCAGATGGTGAGTTTTTTGGGTTAAACTGTTAGGTGTGTTCCAGGCTTAAAATAGTACAATTTCAGTATGTAGAAATATTAAGCTCAGATCAAGTGTAATTTTACTTCCCATTGCTCAGGATGATACTACACGCCACCTAAAGGAAAATCACAATAAGGAGAGAAAAAAGAATGTGAGCAAAGCATTAAACAAAGACAATTATTATCAAAAAGCTTTTTGGAAGAGCAGACTTTTCTTTTTATATGTAGACATAACGTGATATTATTGCCAGAACTTCATGGTTTTCATAAATTCCACATTACCTGTTGCACCAAGACCACAGAAAATAAAATCCAGATTTTATTAATAGCCATTTGAAGTTTGAAACATTCAGTCTTTAAAACAGACTGAGTCATTTAAGTTTCCAAGTTTTGCATGTTGTTTGCTAGCAGGTTGAGTTTCTTTCTCCATTAATATTCAGGCATCCTCTTCTATCCATAAGAAAGTGTTTCACAGAACAACATTTTCATACTACCCTACATGACTTTTATCACAAGCACCTACCAGTACCATACCTACCCCAGCACCTACCAGTACCATACCTACAGCAACAGCTCTTGCAAGGCACATGACACCAGTTATTGGAAGGAAAACTCTGTAATGTTTTTATCATAGTTAAAAATAGAGCTTTTGGAAAAATATTAACTTCAGCAGGACACCCATCTGCATTCAAGGCATGGCTCTATCATGTGGGTGAACTTGCAAGTAAGTGAATTATTTGTGATAGGAAGCATCCCTCAGGGTTACTGTCCTTGGGAAATTCTGTCAGGGACTGTCAACATAGACAGGAAATGCAATGTCCTTTTGGGTGACAGGAAAAAAAATTGGAGAACACTTTCCAAGCACAATAAAGGGGGTTGGCTTATTGTTTTAGCTGAGAGATGAGCCTGTATTTATCAAATACCATTTTTCAGCCTGCAACAAGTTCCTACACCATTTCAGAGGTTTTGTTTTATCAGCTGGAGGCAATGTGCTGAGTGGCATTTGCTGTGCATTTTACCTGATGGATATTTTAAAAAATATATTTTCAACTTCACATATTCTTTGGCTTCATTCTGTGGACCATGCTCATATATCCTAGCACGACAGAAATTTCAGTCTGCATTCTCCATTGAAGAAACAAGGATTGTGAACTGGAGCAGCTAATACTTAGCATCCTGCCTTGCCTTACAGCAGCCTGTGCCTATTCCTTTCTCTCTCTGGCACCTCTTGCAGTGGGTAGATCCATCCCTGTCCATCCTAAACTGGCTTCAGGCCCTGAAGTTGCACGGGGCTGAACCTGTTAATGTGGCTTGTCAAGTGGAAAGGTACTGAAGCCTGAGTTGGTGCTGAGGCAAGGAAGCCTGTGGGCTGAAAGGCAAAACTACATAGGCACCAGGCTGTAGGAAGCATAGAAGATGGGTTGTTTGAGGAATTGTTGTTGTTGTTGTTTGAGCAGTTTCAAACAAACACATTGGGAAAAACACAGGTATGAGAAAAACTGGTACATTTTCAATTGGCATTATATCAGTAAAAATTGCATAATTTATGATAATCTGTATACAGATTAACTGAATTGTGACTCTGGTCCAAAGGTTTCATGAAAATATTATTAAGAAACCCAAACAATAAGTTCTACCTGGGAAGACAGTTAACCTTTCAGCTATGTTCTGTATTTTTGCAATAGTTGCATGCACAGAATCCACATTAACACAATAGCAATGTTGTTAATACCCTATCAGTGTCCTATGTGGAGATATGCTATTCCACTGAGTGATAGCAGTTTTGTTTGTGCCTTTTAAGACATAACTTCTCCTAGTGCTGTATCAATTTATTAGATTATGAACGTGTGCCAGCAAATCTTGGATTTTGAAAAAAATTTAAATTTCCTAGCTGTTTCCAAGTTATTATACTGTTCTGTAGTGGAATGAATTTAAGTCTGGGCATCAATTTCCATGTTATTCTAGATCTAAAGCTGCAGCAGTAGCACTACAAGTGCATAGTGATCAGAAATTAAGCTTCAAGAATAGTCTGTTTATTTACCTCTGCTATATCTTTCCATTTCTGCATCTTAGTTTCATTCTTTGGCTGATTAAAAACTGATTGATTTTGTGAGGAAATGTAATTTTTTACACTACTATTTACTTCTCAAGTTTAAAATTCTCATTGAAAGGTTGCAGAACTCAGCATATAACATTTATAAGTAAATAAAAGTTTCAATCCTAAAAAATTAACGCCTTCCCACAAAACATTTTGGCAAAAAACAATTAATAACTATGTGGTAGTGTTGACTTTGTTAGGAACACAGTATACAGAAGAGAGAAGAGAAGAAGGAGCTGCAGTCAAAGATAGCAGTAGGAACAACAGTCATGCTGTGTGTGCTTTTGTTGTAACGACAAGAACCTTGAGTGCAATATTGGAAGCTTAAGCACTGCTTCATTTCCAAATACCCATCTTTCTATCAAGAAAAGTCTGTGGAAGCATGAAAATATTGGAGGAAGTCAGGACCAAAGATAGGACGAAAAAAGGGTTGGTTTTTTTTAATCTTTCATGATGCATACGAAAGAGTGGCTTTATAAAATTAATATATCTTGTATGGCCAGGATATTGGCCCTGCTTCTAATCTAAACATATTTCTTAAGACAGGTTTAGATTGTTTTGTTTTATTTGTTTTTTACTTTAAAAATGTGTTTCTCTATCCCTAAAGGAGGCTTTGGAAAGACACTCTGTCAGAATTTGCTTAAACTTCTATTCATACTAATACTTTCTTTCCAATTTTTCTCTTTAGGGAGAACAAGGCCCTCCAGGTCCCTATGGTCCTGCAGGACTCCCTGGCATTGGAGATCCAGGACCCAAGGTAACTCTCAGAAATATGTTTGTTAAAGTTATGGTAGTAATTTTTTAAAATGAAATTTCCCATCTACAGTTTTATCAAACTTTTGTCTCCTAAATGTAAAACTGAATGACAGGTTTTTGTATTCCCACAGGATAGAGATAAAAGACCTGCTTTTCCAGCAACTCTTGAATTTTATGATGATCCTATTGATAGAAGTAATGAACAATGCTATTTAAATGGGGGTTAACTGTGGTGAGATAATTTTAAAGCACCAGCAGATGCTTGCACTAATAAGTAATCCACTCTTCAAGGTATTGAAATGCATCTCATGCATCTGATATATGGCCAAGTGAGAGATTTGCCTTGTCATTCACTAGGGAGCAGATATTCTTACAAGATTCTTTCATGCAGCATTTCATTCCTCCATCTCATTTTATTGCAAAATACTAGAACGTGGAATCCAGTCTTGGAAAAGTCATGTGTGCCTATGCTGACCAGAAAGATCATGTGAAAAACTACAAAAACATCTGCATAGGAAACATGACTCCTTAGTTTACAATAGTTTTGTCAGAGACCTGCATCTCAGAGTCAGACAAGAAATGTAAATTGGGCAGAACTAGACCTCACTCTAGTTCTGGTGTGAAGTCTTTGGTGTAGCTTTCTGCCATCTTTTTTCCTATGTTTTGGATCCAAAAGCCACCATCTAAACACACTTATACTTTTTTGCTTTTAGTGCTCTAATTTGTACATTTATTGAATTCCTGCATATTTCCTCTACAGTAGGGCAGACCCCAGAACACACAGAGGGTTTATGAGCTCAGAAACCAGTATTTTGCATGTAAAAGGAACAACACTTGGTCCTTCCAGAAAGAAAATAGTTTATGGAGAAGAAATAGCATCCCCTGTCTCTTTACTACTCCGTAGAAAAATAAAAATCCTCTGTGCCCTTATCCGTGAAGCACACAGTCCTCAGTAAACTGGAGAAATTGTGAAGATTATGACCCCTTCTAAGTAGAAGATGCAGAAACTGTTCAGCTCTTGGAGTTCCCATGCAATCCTATATTCCACTGAAGATGGCTTCAATTCAAGAACCTCAATAGAGGCTACAGTGAGCATCCCTCACACCTGAGCATTCCTGCTTTGGTACTGCAGCCAAATTTATTCTGAGTTAACTCCCTCATCCCTGTCATCTCTTAGGCTTTGCAATTTTAAGCAGTTACCCCTATGTCTTGAGTGCTGGAATGCAATCTAATGTTTCAAATATTAATAGAAAGGTACTTTCAAATGTTTATAATGTCATGTATAGGTTTTTTTTTTTCCTTTAGGAGAAGTTGCACATTAGATTTCAAGCCTTTGTGGTGATGCCATTAAAGCATCTATATGTAAATGTTGTGCTCTTCAAAAGTACCAAGCTGAATTAGGACTGAACTTTCTAATTTTCTTTTTCACAAGGGTGCTGAAGGTCGAGAAGGTAGAATTGGATTGCGAGGACCTCCTGGAATTGGTGAGCCAGGATTACCTGTAAGTCAGTCATACATGCATTGGGAATTTAAATGCAACAAAATAGTGAGTGTAATTGATTTTCAGTAGCTGTATTGGCTTCTGATTCCATAACCACCTTGTTCCTAGTGTGGAGCAGCACAAACTGTTCCAGCCCAATACATCAGTAGTTGCTTGCAGTGGTTTATCCAGGCAGAATAAAACCACATCCAAGACACTTTTGGAAAGAGCTTTTATATATATATGTACTCCTACTTGTTTAAGTTTATGATAATCTTTAAAAATTGTCTAAAAAAGGACCCAAATTACATGCTTTTAATTATGTCTTTATTTTCTGAATTACAGAACTTTGGCAAGCTCTTGATTTAATACTCAATGGCTGCTTTTTCTTCCTGAAATGTATAAAATGTATGGTTTTCTTGTTCATATGAAGACACAAATGTAGATGGGTGTTAGATTAATTCTAGTATTTTTGAAAGCTACTTTGCATTTGTGAAAGACTATTTTTCTCACAAAAATATATGGAAACTTTTTGTTTAATCAAGATCATCCTTAAAAAATACTTCCTAGCTTTAAAAATTGAAAGTTAGCTGAGTCTTGCAAGAGGACAGAAAGTGTTAGAAAAATACTTATTTCTGTATTTGTTTAAATCAAAATTAACATTCTCTAGTGTTGCCTATATAACTTGTCATTATGTATTAAAAATATGTTCAAATTGATAATTTTTATTGAGAAAATCATGAAATTATGTGAAATTATAGGGAATACATTTCACTGTAATACTAATTATTTTATTAAAAAATCTGCAGATTCATTTGAGTTGTAAGAGTACAGTCTTTAGACATTGATTGTGTAATTCACATGAATTCAGCATTGGCTTATTCTATTCCAAATGACCCAACTAATGGTTGCTACAGTTCATTTTAATTTTTGGGCTCAGTCAGATATTGGAAGCATTTTGACTTACCAGTGTTGTCAGTGTTGCAAAATCCTGTACTTGTAAATTACACAAAATTTCTATTAAGAACTGAGTTGCTGGTATAGTTTGAATATAATTTTTTTTCTTTCAGGGACCACCTGGCCCTCCTGGTTCTCCAGGTGAAAAAGGTTCGACAGGACGCGGCATTCAAGGAGACAAGGTAGTTTTATGGAAATTACTTTCTTTAACATTGTGGACCAAATTTGAAGTAGTGTCTAAGTTATTTAAGGCCACTGATAGTTCCATTGGTATAAAATTCTGGATGATGGATCTTGGATTTGTGAACCACTGTGCTCCCAGAATATCCCATTGATTTCAGAAATTCTATCCAGGTAATTACAAAAAAAAAATGGTACAGTCCCCTCTACCAGTAGTAAGTTAATGATTCTCTTATTTATGTGTTTAATAAGAGAACTTCTTTTGATAGCGTTAGTCAGATAAATTGTCTTCCAAGAAACCACCAAGCTATTTATGTTCTGTATTGGAAGAAGATATTCAACAACTGCTTTCATTTTGCCTTACCATTTGGGAAACTGAAAGATGAGTTGTATGAGTCTCTGTGGACAGTTATCTCATTTAGGGCATTTGCTAGGTTAATACATGTCAACTTTTTAAAAAATATGTACAAACAATAAAAAATTTATTAATAAATCATAACTGGGTTTCCCATCAAGATACAGCCCTCTGTTTTAGTGGCTTCAAGATTCTCTAGAGCCTTGAATTACTAAGAAAAGATTTTTCTTCCTTTTATGGAAAAGGCATCAGTCACATCCTTGCACTCAGTTCTGAACTGATCTCTCTGACTAGGGAGCATACTGTCATGTTTTCAAAATGTAACTTCCTTCCTCCTAGTATTTTATTTTCTCCGTTTGAAGTCCTATGTTCAAAAATACGAATGCAGATGAAGTATGTTATGAATTGTAACCAATTTATTTTCTCTAATTTGGTAATTCCATTGATTATTTTTCTAGTTTGTTTGTAAAGGAATACTTTTTTCCTCATTATCCACATTGTGATGACCACTTTGTCTAAGATGGTGTCCTTTATAAGTTCCTAAATACAAGTTTCAAAACTGTCACCAATTTCTAGGGTGAAAAAGGCTCTCCCGGTGTCCGTGGTCCTTCTGGACCAAAAGGTGAACAAGTCAAAGGTGACAAGGTGAGGCATAGAGTATATTTATAATTTTATCTATAATTAATTATATTTATAGTTAAATTAAGATTAATTTTTTGCAATATCACAACTATACAAAGGTATATTTCACCTGAATATGAGCAGCTATGTTGCACTGTTCCATGCAGCTCCATCCATACCAGTAGCTGAGCCTGTTAATATTAATTTAGAGCACTAAGGACTGTATTCTATG
The DNA here is from genome assembly GCF_036417665.1 of Passer domesticus. Taxonomy (NCBI): domain Eukaryota; kingdom Metazoa; phylum Chordata; class Aves; order Passeriformes; family Passeridae; genus Passer; species Passer domesticus. The sequence continues at coordinate 24,737,315 of NC_087474.1, read as the reverse complement.
CAGCTGGAAATATGAGGGAAGAAATGTACTTTTTTTTTCCTTCTAAAATAATTTCAGAAATATTCTAGTTAAAATATTTTAATTTTAAAATAAATATTAAATTGAAAAATCCCTGAGTCATCTAATCTAATGGGCCTGGAACAGGCAAAGAAACATGCTGATTTTTTTAGGTTTTTGATATAATCTGCAGCTGCTGTGTTTATATTTGTGAGTTTTTCTTCTGAAAAAGTTGTACAAGAAACTGTCCATATTTCTGCACAAGAAAATCTTTAAAATTAATCTCAGTATGTAAAGATGAGCTATGTATCCTTCTAATAATAAAATTACAGGTGTGATCATCTAATATTATAAACAAGGTAGAGTTTGTAGGGAAGAAGGGACATTATTTTTGTTAGATCAGTTTTCATAGGCAGAGTTCCAGATATTCCAAGCACATTTAATTCAGATAGAAGCAGCAGATTTCAAGATAATACAGCTTGAGGACTGCTACTCTGTGTTTAGTTTAAATATGTTAATCAGATAGCATGGACTATTGCAATTTAGTTCTTGGGAATATCTTTTCTGTAGGGTGACCAAGGCCAGGTAGGACCACAGGGCCCACCAGGACCACCAGGAGCCGGCCTTCAAGGAAGCCAGGTAAGTCTATATTTTGAACATGTAATGAGCATTTGCATGAAGTTTTCATTTTATATTTTAACAGAGTTCTAATTTTAATGTAAAGACATTAAAAATCTCATAGTGATTTGTCATTTTCAAAAATATCAAACTAGTTTTTAAGCAAAGCTTGTAAACACAACTGATTTTGACTGATTTGAATGGTCTTAGAATCAAGCAAATGTAAATTTGGTTTAATCTGCATAATAATTTGCATAGGAGGTAAATCAGATAACATTGCTTTGGTGGTAATATATTATACATAAGAATTTTACAAGGCTAAGTACCTACCAGTTCTGAATGTCAAGCCCTTTGAAACTTGAACATGCCCTTTAGCAGTTGAATAAACTGAAACATTCCAAAAGATCTTCTGGGTTCTGTTAATTTTGGAAGGAAGATTTCTTATAAAGGCAAGATAAAATTGTTATTAACAGAAGATGGACATGTGGTGATTTTCAGATGTGGAAGAGTGTAATGCACTAAAACTCACTAGTTTTGCTTTATAGGGTGTACAGGGTCCCCCAGGAGTCCCTGGGCCAAAAGGCTCTGAAGGTTATGGTTGGCCAGGACCAAAGGTAATGGTTCAGACATTGTTTTTTAAAAGCAGCACTGTCACAAAACAGTAAGTATCTTTTCCAGGCTTTTCAAAAATGCGTTTGATAAGAAGAAAATGTAACTTTATGGGAGATAATAAATCCTTTTGAATCTTAGAGAAAAAGCCATGCATGTTATCAAGGTCTTCCCCAAGTGGAATATATGGTTTCTGCCTGCTTAGCCTTTCTGAATATGAATTTCTGTTTCTAAAGGAACACATATTTTTAAGCAGAGGATCTTTCAGACATCTTTGTGTCCAATGAGTTTGGTGCTACATATATGCTGTGTTCAAGTAAATCATTTTACCAAACAGTTTAGCTTTAGCTCAGTGATGGTTTTGAGATTTCAGGCTAATCCCACCACACCTTCAGCCTTCGATGGTCATTGTGAGAAAGAACCAAAACCAAAGACAGAAGGCCTGAGACAGAAAAAAGAGCTGAAGTGTACTTAGCTGACCCTGCACCGCAAAAGGAGGGAAAGTAGGAAGAGAACACAAAAGTGAGGAAAACAATTACTGCTGTCAAAGCCCAGGCCTCTAGTGGTACAGTAGCAGGTGAACACTGTCAGATGAGGAAAGGGGAATTGCTGAAATATTACAAGACCAAGTGGAATGAACTGATGAACTGTAAATTAGAAGTGTGCTTAGTAATCACCTTGATTTATGAAAGGAAGACAATAGTCACTGTAGAAAAAGCACGAGAAAACCAGTGATTTTCTTCTGGATATAATGTTGGCATGTAAGCAGCAGTTAAAGGAGCAATATTTAATATTAATTTAGAGAAAAATAGGTACCTGCAAAACATGTTTTGTGGTAGGCCAGTTCTCTTCAGGTGATAAAGCAAAATTAAAAAATGGAATTCCTATCTCTTTAACTGTTTTAGAACTACAGGCAGAAAGAATTATGAGGCTAAAACTTTATTTTAAGCAGGACCTCTGATTTTTCTTTATTTGGACTCATTTTTCATTTAGGGACCAAAGAGTTTTTGATATAGTCCTGTAAAGTAAAAAATAAAATGCATTGAAGCATAAGGAATAAAGTTTGAGTGATTCGCTTCGACTTTCTGCCCACTGCAGGGTTAAATAAAATAGATGCAGTCCTACAAGTTACAGGGGATTTTAAAAAACATAATTTCCCAGTTGAAAACATGACCACTTAGGATCATAGAATTGTGGAATGTCACCACATCCACCTCTATGTGTAAGCAGCTAATTAAAATGTGCAAGTAGCCAATGAAGCTAAACTGTTTCTCTATTAAACTAAAGACTTTTCGTTGCTAGGGTGAACAAGGTGAACGTGGACAAAAAGGAGAACCAGGACCTGCAGGAAATAGCACATCAGGGCTTAAAGTGAGCCTCCTTTTATTTTTAATTGTTCTTTATATGGTCTTTTAATTCTTCCACTAATTGCTGATAAACCAAGTATATTTTTTGGTATAAATTAACTGTGGTCAAAATAAGAAGGAATTTCAGTGAGTGTTGTAAAAGCATTGCTACTACCATAACTGGAACAAAGTTTTCCCCTAATCTTTTCTACGAGTGAGGTCTTTCCAGGGCCTGTTAGAAAGGTTGCTAACTCTCTCCCCCTATTTTTCTGATGGGAAAAAAAAAGCCAGTCTGTGTGACAACAGCGTTGTCAGTGTTACTGCTTGTGTGTTGGAAGAGATGTAAAAAAGCTTTGGCTTCAGATGCCATTTTGAAGACTCTTAACCATATCTTTAATGACTTAAGTCGGGCTTCCAAAATCAGGTAAGGTGGCACAGACATCTTGTTTTTAATTATTTTTTTCTTGGATCATGAAAGAAATGCTTGGCAGGACTGCTTCCTCTGAATTTTTTCAACTCTTTCTGATAAATGTTAAAAGTAATGCCTTGGTCAATTTGTACAAATGATGAGGGTTTAGTGTCCAGTCAATTATTGGACTTTTTTGGTTGACCATACTTTAAGTCCCAAATGTTTGACTTAGCAAGTAAATTACATTCATATAACATTATTATTGTGCACAGAATAACAAACAGCATTCAGTCATGGTTTTATTCACTGAATAAATACAGATTTATTTAATACAAGTCAAAGATTTAAGAAGTAGGTGGGGAACTTGGAGAGAAATTTCAAATACTTACTTTATGGGTATTAAAAATTAGTGTCTCTATAGAGTATTTAACTTACTGGAAATAACAACCTTTATTTGAGGAAAAATATTGTTTATCTTTAATTAATATTTTCACAAACTGTTGGATCCATTTTACAGAATAAATGATTTTTTTAAACAGGCAGACATAACAATTTTTTTCTTCTTTAAGGGAGATGCAGGTCTACCGGGAACCCCAGGAGAGAAGGGGGTGAAGGGAGAGAAAGGATCAATAGGGAACAAGGTAAGGAAATCCATTTTACCACATGTAAAAGGTGTACAAAAAGCGTGATGAAGGAAGCACAGATTATTTGCAGGTTTGCAGTGGAGTTCACCCTTGAGGAAAGCATATGCCAATACTTTTCCCAGGGATAAGGGACTGGGTGAGATGTGTCCAACCAACTCTACTAACAGTGGTTACCACCTGACTGAGCAACTGAGCTGCAGGCAAGCAGCCCTGGCTTTTGTGGGCAGTTGACTATTATTACATGTCACAATCTTCTTGGAGAGCAGATAGCTCATGTCTTTAGCCTGTTCCTCGTGGCCTATTCAGGTCTTTCCTGACACTGAGAAGTAATGCTACATCAGTGGGACTTAAGGCATCTCACAGGGTGCTGAGCTGTGGCTGCAGCTGTCAGCTGTGGTGCAGGAACGCGCACAAACAGCTGCACCCAGGGTTGTTTGTTCTTAAGGGAAACTCTGAGGATCTAGGAGAAGCTCCACCACATTTGGAAAAAATAATCTTATATTCAAAATGGTGGACAGTAATTTAGAGGGATGTAAAGCAGAGTGCCCAAAATAGTAAATCTACAGCAAATTAAATGAAAGCTTTTAATTGTACTCTTTCCAAAATGAATGAGCCGTGAGTAAGCACAAGTTAGTGCTCTGCATTTTTAACTGCTGCTGAGAATCCAGGTGCCTTCAGACAGCTACTGTGCAGCTCTTACAGGAGGGTAGCAGCTGGCTGACATGTAGAATTGATAAACTAAACATGATTTGGAGTAAGCAAATCAGCGTTTTTGACTGCGGGCTTTAAATCAGAAAATATTTGAATAGTAATAAATATCTATTAAGACTGCAACTTCACATTTTTGTCACCTAAAAGTAGAACTACCAGTCAGATGAGCTCCAGCCTGAAGCAGTAAGCCTTCCACTGTAAGAAGATATGTAGCATTTCTGTTGCTACTTAATTATATTTTTAAAATTTGTATAATCCGCTGCTCACAAAGTAAGATTGGAGTGTATCAGAAGTGCATCAGCATTAAGAGTAGATGTTGGATTAAAGTTACAGATGGTCATGCTGGGCTTTTGGTTTTTTTTCTCTTGCATATTGCCTTACTCTGATGATTAATTCTGTGTTGTCACTTTCCCTGTTGTAAGCCATTGAAGGTGAAAATAGTAGTACTGAGCAGCTACCCTGGGTATTCAGGGCAGTGCACAGAACAGCTGGATGCCTGCAGTAAGTGGCATGGTGATATTACAGCAGTTGTTTGCAGGTGTGACAATGTCTCACCACAGTGGAATCCAGACTGATGCCTGTCAACAACAGGCTCTGTAGTATCACTTCCATCAACAGTTCGAATCAGAAATTGATTTTAACCTCATTTTAATCTACCTTTCACTCTCTAAATTACCTGCAGGTGTCCCAATACACTAGTCTGGCTTGTATTATGCATAAATATTTTGTAGATAATGTTCCTTAATAGAATGTTTTTTGTGGGCTATTTTTGAGTCCTTTAACGTAATGTTCCTGGCAAATATTTTCAGCCTGGAGTGGCCACTGGCTGTAGATTTGTCTAAAATTACTTCTCAGAATCAGTCCATCAAGACATTTTTTGTTAAGTTTGCAAGCATTTCTCTTCCTCTTATATGCATGGAATCCTTCCTGCAAAAGATTGATGCAGTTGCAAATGGCACTATTACAAATGTCTGTGAAAATAAGGAATATGAATGTAGGAGATTGCAAGGCTGTAAGAGACAGAATACTTTATTATTTGTAGGAAAAAAAATAACCAGATATTTACTGACATTTTGGGGAAAAGTATTTATGCAAACATTGTTTCTCATAACTCTATCAGTAAAATTAACTACATTGAAAGTAATTAGTAATTTATTCTGTGTTAGGGGGAAAAGGGAGATGAAGGTCCAAGAGGCCCAGAAGGACGCCCTGGCAAAGGACTTCTGGGTCAAAAGGTATAACTTGATGTGCATGCTGGGGAAGTACTACAGACTTTTGTAAGAGTTTGGATTCTGAGTTACTTTTTCATTCATTGTATCATAAGTATCAACTCTATTTTAGCTGATGATTTAAAAGGATTGAAGAGAGAGAGAGCAATGTTCTGTAGCCTGAACAAATGCAGCAAAATCAGACTCTAAATGCAGAGCCTAAAGTTAATAGGGTGGTAGAGATTTCCTAAAAATTCAATACAGCATTTTCATTGAAGTTCAGAAGTGACAGATTAGCTTAGTGTGTTGATAGAGAGAGAGAGAAGCTAAGAGAAATTAGGAGAATAGTTAGATATCTTAATATGAAATTAAAAGTCTAGAACGATGTATTAGTAAAGAGACAACTTTTATCTGCCATTTCATATAATTTAGGATATTTGGGTCACATTCTAGGAATGAGCAGGATTTCAGTTGGAGTGGAACATCTAAATGTCTCTATGGATTAATAATTATTGTTGTGGTTTGGGCTATTTGTGTAGCTGCAGCTGTGAATGAATCTTTGCTGTGATTGAAAAAAAAGTTTGTTTTCTTCAGGGTGACCCTGGAGAAAAAGGATCCAAAGGAATGATTGGTCCTAAAGGACTACAAGGCCAAGCTGGACCAAAAGTAAGCTTGTTCTTCCATGGTAACCCTTCTCTTTGTATTTTTTTTTTAAATCTATGAAGCTTATGCAGTGTAAAAATTTCTCAAGCATCTGATGCTTAGAGACTTAACAGAACAAAGGGAAAGCAGAAATATTTCCATCATCTATCCTAAATGACACACTAGTCTCAAGGAGAAAAAGAATAGTGAAAGATATAATTACTTATAGTTATGCATGAGCACTGATAAGCTAAACTGAAGTTGTCCAAGTGATTCTAACCATGAGTATTTTCAAAATTTTCACTTTGAATCATTAACTTTCTGTTATAATATTTGTAAGTATTACTGTGAATGGATTATAATGATATTGAAATAATATAAGTGTTCTTATTATTCCATTGGATTGTAAGCCAGACAAAAAAATAATTAAAATTTTAAAAAGTCAAATACAGTTATTTAACAACCAATAGTCATTTAAAACATTAAACTTAGACCAGCTTTGATAAGAACAATATGTTGATTTAAATATTTTTTTACAGTATTGCTTGTTTTGCAGGTGGATCTATATTGTAGATATTTTTAGTTCAGAAAGTCAAACTGTCTGTTTAAGTCTAATTATTCCATTTTGTAACAGGGTGATCGTGGAGAGACAGGACCCCCTGGTGCACGTGGAGCATCTGTTTGGGGACCTCCTGGACCAAAGGTGACTATCTGATACATATTTCCTAGAGACCAGAGATTGGAAATTTCTAGTGTGCATTTCTGTCAAAATTAAAAGAATCTGATTTAAAGAACTTAAAATTCCTTGTTGTAAGAAGAAAAATAGTGAATTTCAGAAATAAAGTCTAAAAAGTATTAAAGACTAACAGACAGTGTTGGAGGCCAGGACCTTTAATAGCATGCTGAACTTGGTACATAATTATTTCCTCCTGAAGCCATTTGTTTAAAAAAACCCAAAAACTTATTAGATTTCTGTTTTGGTTTGGTCCCTCCTGTGAAATTAATTAGTTTGAAGGGTTTTTTTTCCAAATTTGCTATGCTTTTTGCTTCTCAAATACGGCATTAAACCCCTGCAAGAAAATGTTTATGTATAGTTCCAGGGTGTTATATGCTGATTTTTTTTGAGATGAGTATTTGCATGTCATTTCCCAGTGAACAGCTGGCCTGTATGTTCTACTTGAAATGAAATGTAATGTACAAGATAGGTAGGGCTACATCCATCTCATTTTCTCTATGGGAAAAATGTACTTGAAATAAGTGGGCCTTGTCCTGCTGAATAAAATAGATGGATTCAGCAAAAACCCCTAACTTTGAAGGTTTTGAAAATATTTGAAACTCACTGATATTTAAATAATAAAGTACTTTTGTTACTTAAATTATTCTTATAAAATTCAGTGATATTTAAATAATTAAGTACTTTTGTTACTAAAATTAATCTTGTTATAATATGTTAGGTATTTCAACTTTAGTTGTTACTTTTCTTTTGGTGTTAGTTTTTACAGTGAGGGAATCACTAATGCATATCATATCATTTTAAAGCTATTTAATCCCGATTTTCCTTCTTCCTTAAAAATATATGTGCCCCATCCCACAAGTACAGGAGGGTATGACAGTACAAAAGGGTATAAAGGAATATATACAATATATATGGCATATATATATATGACAGTCTGGCAGTAGGACATCACAGAGGGCTATGATGTGTTTTGGAGTTGTTTGTGCATGGAGGGGAAAGAAAAACAAAAATGCAAAATGGTCAGGGTATACCTAGAGTAAAAATGGAACCACATAGAAGAAAAAAAGAAGATTGTGAGGTGCCCATATCTCCTATATTGGTTTCAAACCATAATAACATATCAAACTTTATGTGAGGTGACATGCTAAAAGGCACAACTTGTATGAGGACAAGTTTTATTAAATCAAATAAATCTTTGTGTTTTTCCAGTTACTGTGACATTTTTAAATAGACAAGTAAGGGAGTCAAGGTTGTTCATTAATAAATTCATGCCAAAAAATAATTTTATTTAGTTTCTTGCCTTTTTCCCCATGATTTTATTCTCTTCAGTACAGTTCATACAACTTTCGTAGCAGATGGGTCACTATCCAAAATCCAATGAAGTCTGTAGGGGCAGAAAACGCCCCCCCACCAAGTATTTGGGTAATTACAAAATGCAAGTTGATTTTTAAAAAAATATACAAAACTTTGTGTCTTCAGTTCCATCATGACTTCTTTGATTTAAACTAATATCTACTATGTTTTGGACAATTGATCAATAATGTAACAGGCTACACAGGTCTGTTTTATCTTTCAGCTAAGGAAAGTAGAATGATAACTACTAATTTTATTCCTAAAACATCCTGGTGTCTGCAATTGAGAAGACAGACATGATAAATTTCTAATGCAGAGAATGTTTCTCAAAGCTTGCAGTGATTTCTGGGAGTCTGAGGTCTTTTTGGGACATCTTTAAGTATGTGAGATGGTAATTAGTGATTGCTAGAGGTCTTAGCAGTGATTGCCTCCTGGGCAGCCATGGTTGTGTCCATTGGGACACATTTATTTCTTTTAAGCTACACCCACATTTGAGGACTGGAGTTTTATTTCCCTTAGCAATCATTATGCTGTTACTAATATGGGGACAGTGACATTAGAAAGCTGTTTTTTCTAATATTTCTTTGTCATGGTTACAGCTGCTCAGTGGTTTTGATAGAGCATTTAATTGCATTCCCTAGTGAATGTTTCCTGAAATACTGCATGTTCTTCTTACTGAGAAATTGCAAATGTTTCATTACAAATTTAGATTTTCTTAGTAAGTTCCTTAATATAAATTGAAGCATCTGTTGCCAAAGTTTAAACATGAGAAGGAGGCAAATTTTGCTCTATTAAGGGTTAACATAAGGAATGTGAATTCTAAGCCTGATTGCTTTCCCGGAAAGCCACTGACAGAGCTGTTACCAGAGTTGTGCTGTGTAATATTTGTGGAAAACTCGAGTTTCTCCCTGAGACTTCAGGCAATGGAATTTGCAATTTTGAAATGCTGTGCCATTGCATCTATAGGCTTTCTAAACATACTCTGTCTCAGCACTTATCCTTGAATTTCCTTGCTGTTCCTTATGTGCTCTGACAGAAACAAGGTTAAGCAGCCTGCAGGGTAAAAGCAGGCAGGAGCCACAGGTGCATTTGGCCTCTCAAAGTAAATTATGACGTTCAACCTTCATCTGAAAACTAAAGCCATCAAGTTATTTGTCAAGGTAGAACAAACCCTTTTACACAGCTGGGGAGAACCAGAAGTTTGAGAGAGGTCAGAATCCAGGTAGTGAAATCTTCCTCTAGAAATACTGGTTTCATGTTACCTAGCTCAAAAATTGTCACTGTAAGAACCGAACACTTGTTCTTTTCTGTAAAACTTTTGAAGTTAAAACTGAATATAGTTAATATAATTTTGAATTTGTTTCTTTTTGGATAGGGGGAACAAGGATACAAGGGACTACCGGGAGATCCTGGAATTCCTGGAAATTCAATAATGGGACCAATGGTAGGAGTTTTTAGATAAAAGATAGAAAGTAAATAAGCGTGAGACATATGCAAAACTGTGAAACTATAGACACCACTTGAACCTTTTAAGTAAAGGAATTCACTAATTCTTCAACTTTTCCATCATTCCAGGTTATGTCTATTTTTAAAATAAACATATTATGTTTACAAAGAAGAAACATAAAATTGTTTCTGTATAAATAACAGTGTACCTCACCCTGCAAACTTCCCATAGGAAGTCTCCATTAGGAACGCAGTTCTTCAAATTCACTTCTTCCTCTCTAACACACTTTATAACATATTGTACTTCTATCACTTGTGATCTGGGCTGCAACTTCCTTTAAGATTTTCTGATAAGGGAATATTACAAGGAAAGTTACCATTCTTATGATCTTCTTTCCAGACTAAAATTGGGAACCTTCTTCAGAAACATCTTTTTTTTCCTTTCTACTTTACCATGTCTGCACATAAAATATTCTGCTCAATTCCATCACTTCACTTTGTGAAAATATAGACAATAGACCCAAATTCAGAAATCAATTACTGTATGTCTACCTAACACAATATAGCTCAAAATAAAGCCACTTAGTTCAATAGCTTTTGCATGATAATGTTTTAGGAATACCAGTAGTGGTATTTACTCCTGGCTTGACACAGTTCTACCAGTACTTCTACCAGAGGATGCTGAATAGCACATTGCACTATTTATAAACTTTTATTTCTGATTTTTGAAAACTCTGCATTTCCTTTGTCTAGAATATAGAAATTACTTCATTCTATTATTCTTATAAAAAGGAGTGATGAACATGACTTAATTGTGCAGTTGTATCCTTAATGAATTAGGTTTTGATTATAAAGCTGGTTTATTTTTGTTTTAATCATCATGGATGCAAGATTTATGTTTATATACATTTTTATTGTTGTTTTGAAAGGGTGTAGAAGCAACTATCTTTATATTATTACTTTGGAAAACAGCTTTAGTATGGAGGCCTTTGAGCCTATTAGGGAAACTTCTAGGATATTGCCCTGGAAGAATTTGCCTTCGAGATTGCCTCTGTGGTTAGGGTGAGTCGAAAGGGGCTTCTCCCACGATGCTCTGCAGTATTATGTTAATCTGCCCTTTCCCCATAGGTCACTGCCTTTTGCCCTGCCCTTTGTACTACCCCTGTGCCCCCAAATGATTGGCTGTGACCCCATACTTAACCCAGGACCCTGCACTGTTTGTTTGCCTTTTGTCCCTGGAATCCTTTGGCGTGACTGTACAATAAACCTCACTGGAGCTCCATACAGAGAACCTTTCCATCTTTCTTTGCTGACCTCTCTGTGGTGTGAGTGTGGATTGAGTGACTGTACTTGCCTGAGTGGCTTTCCCAGAAGATGCTTTTGGGAAGGTAGCAGCAAACACCATCCATTTTACCACATTTCTGCATTTTAGAACCTGCTCTGGAAAGGCTTGAAAAGCAGATGAATTCATTTAGCAGACTGTCTGTGGCTTCAGGGGCATTTTCTCCCTTACCAGTGCACTGACTTAGAATGAGTCTTCCAGACACCACAAAACAGTGGGAAGCAATAATCCCAGAATTGCTCCTAGGCCATCTTTTCTGTGACTGTTTAAATAGCCCCAACAAAATAATCTGGACTGGAGAACTGTTTCTTATATAAGATTTGGCCACAGATTTGACCTAAGTAGATTTATAGTATTTATGGTTATGCTACTAATAGCAAACCCAGACACAGGACAAAATCCCAATTCTCACAGAAGAGAATGTGTTAATATGTATTTGGTATTTACAGCAGCCTGCTGGGATTAAATGAAAACATCTGTTTGGCTGTTTTTTACTGTAGTGAGATTAGAAGTAAAAGCAGATATGAACCCATGATTTATGTTTTCCTTTCTTGTTAAATAAAAATGTTATTAAACATTTCTGAAACATTTCTCATTTTATCCACAGTTTAAGATCTATGGATATTAAGAATCAGGAAGAGGTGAAATTGACTTTCCATTATAAAGCTATTTATGATCTAGAAGAATGCTGGTTGTTTAAATTTTTACAGAGGTGGATCAAAATTCCATAATTTGAAAATTAGGAGACATGAAGAGACATATTTGAGAGCTGACACAGTTTGAATCTGGTGGTCAGGGTCAGTTTAAAGTCTCTCAGTGAAACTCTCCCATTGTATTAAAGAATGGATGTGATTCATACAGGAGTGACCTATTACATAAAATTTACTTAGGCATAAGGCATGCTTGGATTGCTATCCACATTTAATCTAATTTCAGGGTTTCATCTTACCCAGAACATTGAGTCTGCCATGTCTTTCCTCATTTACCTACCTCCTAGCCTAAGCCTATGACATGTAACTTTAGGAGACCCAAAGCATCTCTTCCATTTTTCTGATAGGACTAAATTGGTTAATAAGAATATGTTATTTGTGTCTATGGTAGAGACATTCATGGGGCAAGGGATTTTGGCCAAAAGTTTGTTTTAGTTGTATATCCAACTAAAATACAAGCTGGTTTGTTGTCCAGGCATGGACATTGTATTCAGACAGACCAGGTGCTGAGGTCTGAGCTGCTAACGGGACTCTCTCCTTGATTTCTTGAAGTATTATATTATTGTAGAAATTTACAGGTACAATGCACAATGAAACAACAGTTTTCTGTCCCTTGTAGTTTCATTTTCCTTGTTGTTTCCTTTTACTGATGTAGACAGGGAAATATTAATATATTTGTATGTAATTATTCTTGAGGATATGTTATATCTATGTACATTAACACTCAAGAAGTTGTTGACAGCACTCTACCACACACTTTCATAGAGTGTATTAACATTTCTTGGTTCTGTGGGACGGAGTAACGGACATGGAGTTCTCTCTGCACAGCCACAATATCCATGCTGTGCTCTGGAGGGCGGTGCATGTGGGACCTACACGCATCCATGAGGATTTCCCATTGCTGGTGCTCTCACATGAGCATCTACAGTACAGACCAACAGCATACCCTCAGAGATGCTTCAAAGCAACTTTCTGGATTCTGTGAACAGTCTATTTCAAGCTCAGCTAATTTTCTCATAAAATGTCAAGAACTCTCACTGGAGTGAGGAAAGAGGAAAAGTTTGCTATTTGCTTCTTTTCTGGCCATGAAAGGGATCATTGAGCTTTTGCAGATGCACAAATCTTTAGTGGGAGTCAGTGGAAGGGTCATCAGAAGGAGTGATTGTATCTTGATAAGAGAACATTTTAGACTGCTCTTTTTCTTATAACTGTTGTATTTCTTTCTTTTCCTACTTTCCCTTGTAGAATGAAGTTTTCCTTTACTGTATGAGAGAGCCAATGTGATTACTTGGAAGAGCAAAATGTGCACATATGGCTTTAGGCTGTCATATCATGTTTCAGTATTCTGAATTCAGTTCTTATTGCTCAAACTTACCCCTAAACTGACAAAAGTTTTGTTTTGGAAATAAATTTAACTTTGTATGGGCTGAATACAAAGTCAATGCTCTGGAAATTTCTCTCTGCAACAACAAATCCAGAAATTAACAATTTCCTAATAGGAATTCTTATTCTTCTAAAATCTTAATTAATTAAATTGAAACCACAATTAAAAAAAGCATAGCAATTCCTGAACCTTGTGAATGAATTTTAAGAGCTGGTAAATGCTCTTCTATATTTCCAAAAAGATTTTAAATATTCCTTACATGTTTGTTAATATTCTTTACCCTGCGATAGTCCAGGTAGTGGCACGATTTCTGACTTCCTATTTTGTGTTTAGGGGAAGCAAGGACCACCTGGACCACCTGGACCCCAAGGAGCAAAAGCTGACAAGGGTGACAAAGGTGAAGCTGTAAGTAGAGTTTTTATTCTGTACTTTGTGTTCAAAACCCCAAACAAAAACAAAAAAAAAATTACTATGTGATAACACAATATTTAGTTGCTTAGATTTAGTTACCTAACTAAGGGCAGTTAATAGTCCTGTAGCTAGTTTAAATGTTTCATGGCTATTTTTAAGCCTTTTACTAGATACAGTACCATTTGTACAAGTAGTTGGAACTGGATATGAATGATTCTTATTTCATTGTCATGAAAAGGATACCATGTAATTCCATAAAAATCTTTATGGCTGCTCATACATGTTTAAATATAATCACTGCTTTGAGTTATTTTTTCTGCCTCCCTTTTCTTTACTCTTCTCTGATCAAGATTTCTAATACCATATGCTTGACCAAATTTTGTAGTTCCAGTTCCTTGGATTTCAGCTGTTTTTCATACTGGACAGTTAAATCCTCTAATTTGAAGATTTTTCACCTCTTGCTTTTCTGGTGGTTGGCTTCAGAGGGAATAAATATCTGAATGTTCTAGCTGGTACATTCCATTACAAGGACATATCATCCTAAATTTCAGTCACCCAAAACCACATAGAAATGTTTGACCAGTCTCTCTCTTTTTCACTAGAAAGTGGAAATACTGTTGCATCCCTCAACCACCACATGTCAAACTTCCACTAGCACTATTTTCTTTATGTGTCTAATCCAGCTTTATTTCAAACTACAACCCTCCAAAGCACTCCCAAATGCACTGAAGTGGGACCTGAGTGCTTCCAAATTCCCATTCAGCTCCAATTTCCTATCATTCAAACTGATGCTGAGAAGGTCCTTTGGGATCAGGATTATTACACAAGGCATTCACCCAGCACTCCTGGAGTAATGCCATGTACCTGACATGGTTCATGCTGTGTAATGTGCAAAGGTTCTGTTGTGCTGTCTCATGGTAACATCTTTCTCCTGCCATTCTGTGCCCCATGAGCTGGAAAGCCAACTTAATAAAGCACTGTCAGACATGGACAAGGTTTGTGTGGCTAAGTAAGTAGCAGGATGGGTCAAAGCCATCTGCCCTATGAATGCTGGAAGGGAGCCTGGGAATGCCTCCAGCAGTATGAAAGGCAGCTGAAGGGGCAGATGAATTGAGCAGGGAATTCAGGAGAGCAGGCTACCAAACACAAGTACACACAAATATGTTAGGGTTACCTGACCCCTACATTTAGATGGGTTAGCTCTGGGATTTCAGTTGTCTAATGCTTGCAGTATATGAATCACAGAGCAATGTCTGCTTTTTAACTGTTTTCTCTGAGCTGAGAACAATGTTCTTAAGTCAAGAGTTGTACTTTTTTCCACCAATCTGAGTCTTTTTAGGTTTCCGCCTGGAACTGAGGATGGCTGTTGCTCACAGCACATCAGAAATGTGAAGAAATTCTCTTCTTTATTGGAAAACACAAGGACCTTAAGACAACTACTGACATGCTTTATTTCTCTGCTGTACCAGGGACCTCCAGGACCAGCAGGCCCTCAGGGACCAGAAGGACAAAAAGGCGAGGGAGATGCTGGACCAAAGGTATTTGTCCAATGTTAGACCAATGCACCTGACTTCTAAACAAGGTAGACAACTTCCAAAAAATGCATTGGATAAGAATGACAAATATATGACAAAATGCTACATTCTCATCTCCCACTTTTCATTTCTGTTAGAAGAAAAGCTTGTTATAGACTTTTCTGATGTGACAGAAACTAGTTCTCACTTTATCCTCAGACTGGATACAAATCTGCAAGTTTTCCATACATCCAAAGCCTAGGATGCTTCTAGATACTGGTGGAAATCAGGATCCAACACAAGCACAGTATTGCCTAATAATTATGCCCTTCCTTTCTCTGGCAGAAATATGAGGAATGAGGCTAAAAAACGAGTTAAGGGTTACATGGAACTACTGAAATATCTTTTAAGTTGGATTCCTAAGAGAAGAGTACAAACCTTTATCTAAAATAATTTATTTGTTAAGAGCCAAAACTCACAAAAAATCCCAAACAAACAAAAATATTGATAAAGGGATTTGAAGTACAACACTGAAACACTTCCAAGGTTTTCCATAAGACGCAGAATAGCTAAAGTCTTATGAAACTATAAGCAGTATGTAACTCACCTAAAAAGTCACATAGTAATTGTTATGTTACAAAAAGTTGAAAAAAGAGACTTAAGACTAGATCATACAACAAATTGCTTTAAAATATCCCAGAGCGGTGTTAAAAATGATTTCCTCATTGCATATGTGAAGTAAGAAACAGGCAGCCTGTTGGAGAAGGAAGCAAAAGAAATATTGCCCAAACAAGTTTTTTCCCAAACAGAAGGAACTTTCAGCTTCAGTTCTCTGAACAGGAGAATTTATATTTAAAATAAACTGCAATAACTTCTTAAAGACATCCACAATAAAGGAAAAATTGAAGGACATTCATTCTTAGAATGACTTGACTTTAGAATTACCACAGGATGGTCCAATGCCATTGGGATTTGGGAAACCTGGCTTTATGCTTCTCTTTTGAATTAATGCCTTTCAATACAGGGCATTTCACATCAAGTAATGCAAGAACTAAAAGTGATTTCAATTATGTTATTCAATAAAAATTTACAAGAAATGTATGTGGCTAAACTCATTATGTTTTTTCTGTATGAGTCTGTATCTTTCCGACAGAAATATCAGGCTTGCTATAATGTAGTCTTATGATACATGATTCTTGATACTACAGAAGAACATGTCATTAAAATCCTAGAATCTTGTATGAAATTATCAAGGCAGATACTGATAAAGATTTAACTTATGACTTCAGGATGTTCCTTGCTTCCTAAATGCATAATTCTAGAAAGTAGTGGTTCCTAATGAAAAGGAATTGGAAAGTCACATTATCAAAAAAGATGATCTCCCACTATGATGCCATGGTTGAAGGATTATGAAGTCCAGAAGTATATATCATAACTTCAGTGGGAATAGAGGGAAGTAATAGAAATAAATTTTTGTTAAATCCAAAATGAAAATAAATAATTTCCTTTTTTAAGTGAAAGGAAACCACTAGAATAATTGCAGTGAAATTTCTCACAACTGGAAGTTTCAAAATCAGTGTTTGTGTCTGTGTTTCTGAAAAGTATCACAAATATACAGCTATGCAGAAATATACTTAGAAAAATCATGGTGTCTGTTTTATATCAGAGATTCAAAAGTGGGTCACAAGTCCATTCTGTTCTTACAACCATAAATTCATGTAATTGCTGGGATAAGAAACTCTTCAGCTGTATAATTATCAGAAAAGTTCCAACCTAGATCATGAATAATGGAAGTACAATATGGAATCATGAAATTCATTGGGGATGAAGGGGTAAAAGGTGTAAAGTAAAAGTAAATATGCCCACTTTTTGCAGTGGTGAACATGACATCTGGTCTTTTTATCACAGTTATTCTTAAATCACTGTAAGTCTTGTGATAAAATAGCATATATATTTAATTAAATCATAGGTTAGCTGTAATATGGCCTTAGGCTGAGACAGCGAGATTCAGATTAGATGTTAGAAAAAAGTTTTTCTCTGGTAGGGTGGTCAAGTACTGGAATAGCCCGGGGAGGTGATGGAGTCACCATTCCTAGAGGTGTCTGGATCTGGCAGTGGGTGATGTGGTTTAGGGGTTACTGTGGTACTGCCAGGTTGACACTCAGACTTGATGAACTTGCCTCTACGTAGCGTTAATCATTGCCAGTTGAGGACATTGTTCATATTTCTTTGTAAAGATATCAAATCTTTATTTGTTGGTCCCTGCTCCAGCTGTGAACAGCATAAAAACTATTACCATTCCTCAAGATGTGTGGAGTGAATTCTATTCATGGGGCTAGTAAAGAGAGTTTATTGGTAGCGTCTTTTTGTGGGGGGATATGATCTGTGTTGTGTTAGTGGAAATTATAAATTAATAATAAATATGGCAAAAGGTCTGTGGTTCTGTGACCCAGATTTGACTAAGCCAAGGTGAAATAGCTGAGACCAGGATGTAAAGTTCTAATAATTATAAATATTATAATTAATATTACTAAGAACACAATTGAATATCTAGTAATAGATTCTCTTATCCATATCTTAGGCCAAAGCAAACTGATAAATAGTTCTCATTATTCTTATTATTATAAATAGTTCATTATTCAGGTGTTTCCTGACTATTTCCGGTCAGATCAGGGTTGCCATGTAAATTAAAAGTATATTATTTACATCAAGTCATCTCCATTGGACCAAAAATTGTCAAAATTTGGTAGTTTGAATCTAAGGTCCAAGTTACTGAAAAACATTTCCCTGCAGAGTAGCTGTCTTTGCAAGTAACACAACACAATTAGGACGAATCATGCTTGCACCAAATTCTGTATGAAAATTTTTCATGGATCTACCTGTTTTATTTGTGTTAAAGTGTGATATTACCCACCAAACCTGCCTGCTCAGAGTAATGCTTATCTAACACTCTGTCAGGATAATAAAAAATTCAAGAGTTAGAAACATCTGGTAAAAGATTTAATTTAAATTTTTTACTTTAAAATAGGTAGGTTTCTTTTTGATGATGCCCTTAGATTGGTGTGTTAGTTATGTTGAATGAAATGTTTGTTGTTCTATGCAGATTGAGCAGCTGTAGTTTTGCAGTGTATGAGGGGTGCACCAAAGCAAGCATTATCCAACAAGATATAATGTCTGATTTACTTCACTTTGTTCACACCAGACATAGTAAAGAGTGAACTGGAAAAAAGAAACTAAGTACATAAAGATCTCTTCTCAATCCCTGATCTTTAGCCCATATTACAGTCTTATGTTTTAATCTTTGCATAACATCTTGGTAGCAAAAGTGCCACAAGGAAAAAGAATTCACTTGAATTGAAAGAATTCCCCTAGAACTTAGTTCATAAAATGGAAAATATTCCATTTTTTCAAATGAAATGTAAATGCACTGGCTACCTGTTATACAACCAAAAAAAAAAGTAAGAGCAGCAAGAGCAGCAACAATTTTTGCATATAAAAAATGAACATTTATTTGATAAAAGAGGCTCATAAATTTACACACTAGTTAATTTGAAATTCCTTTGAGGATCATTATATAGGAATGTTCCACTCATCTGAATCAAAGCTCTGTTCTCTCTGCTTTCAGAAATGGCTCACATATGTGCACACTGCTAGACAGGAATTTTATGTATCAGAGGTCAAATTCACATGAAAACAAAACTGAAACATGTGGGATGCATTCAGTCTTGGCAGAACCCTATGTTCTGTAGCATTAAAACAGAAGCACATAATGTCAGAATATAATAAAAATTTGATTTAAAAGCACTGTTGCCAACTAGGAAGTGAGTTACAGACATTGAAGAGCAAGAGCCCAGCACTAGAAATAAAGCACGTTACTGGATAGCAGAAAGATTATTGAAATCCTTAGCAAAGTCCCTCGTGTATGAACATTTGGGGTGGATCCAGTTGCAGTATAAACAACTTTTGCAGCTTGGGGCTTGCGTATTTGAACTAAAATGTGGAAAATAGAGATGTAATACCTTTTTTTAAAAAACATGTTATTCTTTCAAATACTGTTATATCCATTAACTCTCACTAAAGAGAGTATTGCAGTGTCTGCTGTATGTTTCAGTATCAAACACACATCCTTCACAGTAAATGAGGTATATATATTGGGAAATCCAAGATTTACTTTTCAGTTGACTATTAGGCCATTTAATGGTTTGTTTTTCTTGAATAGAAGGTACAGAATAGACATTGGAATACTGCACTTTACAGTGTCTTGACTCAGCTCTTTATTTCTTCCTTCAGCACTGTTTTCCTAGTTCACTGTTTTACTGATGGTGTCAAGCTTGTCTACAAGCACAATACAGGAAATAAATTAGACCTCATCAAAGAACAGTATTAATCGTTTTTGAAATGAATTCCCTGTAGGACAGTTTAGTATGACACCTTAGGAAAAATAACTGCTCCACTCACAACTCATAAAGCAAAATAAATTCTTTTTCTTTAAACCAAGAAATACAGAAACTGTGAGGATTACTATAAAGCTCTACAAAAGAGCTTTTCAATGAGACATCTGGTATTAACTAAGCATGTGAGGCTAAAATTCAATCCTTCACCTGCAACGACCCTGTGAAAGACTGTGATACCCATGGGAGGAAGAGGCAGATGACTTCAGGTCACCCTTAGACTGGTTTTGGTCAGGGCTGGTCTAAGAGCAGGTTTTAGGTGTACTGGGTACTGGGCCATAAGGAATCATTTATGTTTGGTAACCTCCCATTCAGTTTCCACTACAGCAGCTCACAGGCTGTTTCACTGGCCACAGTATTCCAGGATCTCCTAAAAAAGTACCTTTTAATGCAATATCTGTATCTCTGGCAGATTTCAGAGGGAGGCTTGGACAGGGAAAGCTCTGGCTGCTCTGCACAACTTCTGCTCATGAAGAGTTGGCCTACAAGCAGCTTAAAATTGTGTTGGGATTGTGGGGACACTGAGAACAAATAAGTATTCCTCTGATACTAGAAGGTCCTAGATAGGAAAATGGATACATTGCCAATGTCTTAGCTCTTTGCATTGGCAAGGAAGGTCTGATAAAAATGCCTTAGGTCATCTGAGGGAAAAATTTCCTCCCAGCTGAACATGGCACTTAGTTTTACCCAATCACCCTGACAGCAATTTAAAGCTAAGAGCATCCATATACCATGCCTATGTCCCGACTCAAACTGGCCAGCCTCTAATGCTTTGGATGAAATAGGAAAGAAATTCCAAAGCTAAATGTTACATCAGAAAGAGCATTATAAACTTAGTCTGAGCCTTAGCCTTTGTAATCAGAGTTCCCACCTCTCCAAATCCCTCATACCTGAGCATAGTTTGGGCCCTGGTATGTTTGCATAACTAGACACTGAACCTTGGGAATTGCACCTAAAAGCAGTCACTACAATGACTGCACACGTTCTTCCCAGAATGTAAAGAAAATCACACTGTTTGTTTTTTCCTTTTTAATCTGTTTGATATGTTGTTTCATTCACCTACCACAACTCAAGTGACATCTGTGATTTGTGATTTATACTTGCACTTCTGTCCTAGATCGAATGCTCCCTCTGCAGGCACAGCCCTTTCTACAGCTTTTCCAAGGGCGAAAATAAGTATAATTAAGAGTTTGTGTAATGATTTCTTTTTAATTTTGTCAAGAAATACAATTTCTTCTGCTTTGTTTTTAATATATTGGATGATCAACAGCTTTTCAGTGCATGTCTCTATTCTCTGCTTGCCTGTAGAGGAGTAGGTTTAGGAATATCAAACTAAACAAAAATCAGAATATTTTGCATCTCTGACTTATTAGTTATACATTACTTTTTTTTTTCAGGGAATGGATGGGACTTTTCTAGTAATCATGTGTTGAATGTGTGCCTATTCCCTCACTGTACAATCACTGAGGAAAACAAAGCTGCCTTGTCTGTCCCTGTGCATTACTTTTATCACTGATGTTCCCTGACTCCCCAACTCCTTTGCTGGGCTTGTCTGCAGCATGAGGGGCAGCACCAGGCTCTCTGTTACCCTCATTTTCTCCTCACCAGAGGGCTGCTGCCTTTTCTCTGCCTGATGGTTGAGGGTTGAGTCCCCTCTGGATTTTCTTTTTTTCTTCAGTAAAAGCATGAATTGACAATGTCAAAAGTTGTCTCCATTACCTAGCCTCCAACTATCACCAAAACTGCTGAAAATTAATGTGGTGAATGCCTGTACATTTCTGACCAATTTGGCTGAAATCAACTGATGAGTTCAAAATATACTGGACCTAAAAAAAAGAATGAACACAGACAAGCAGAAGCACAGGCAGAGTATATCACTTAAGCCTTATTTCCTCCAGAAATAAAGCTAAATGTATGTACATTGGGGCTTTTTTAAAAAAAGAAAGGGTGCTGTTCTTTTTATTCATCTATATTGATGCTATTAAAATGAATTTAGTTTACATAAATGCCTAAATTTGACAGTTCTGGATGATGAATTTCTCTAGCGTCAGAGCAAGCACAGTATCAATTAAGAGCATCATGATCAGGTTCATCCATCCTGCAAAATGTGATGGGAAAACAGTGGTGATTCCAAATGGGTTTGCTTTTTTTTTTTTTTTTTGGAGCTGATAAGCCTGCAAAATAGAATCCTAACTCAGTTGGTAATTTTGATCACATGGATGTTTGCTAGAGAAAGAATGTTTTTCACCTAGAGCTTAAATGATGTGGGTGCCTGTATTTTGGGTTTGTTTTTTTTTTTTCTTCATACATATATACAAAGCAGCTGTTTATTTATGTAGCATTTGTTTGGCTTGTTTTTTAAACTCAGTAGTTTGACTGCTTCACAAGTGGATGGAAGATGTAACGTTTGCTAGGTGATGACTGACATTTCTGTGACTGTTTTCAGGGAGAACGTGGATATAAAGGCGAACCTGGGCCACCGGGGCCTCCGGGATGGGGACACATGGGTCCCAAGGTTGGTATGATGCCATGTTGAAGTTTGTTGTGCTCTTTTGTGATGCTGGCAGCCAGACCCTCATCTCTCAGACACCAAACAATCTTCATCAGTTATTGATTTACATTGGTGCAGGAGAAATTGGAGAAATCAAGCATGTAAACGTGGTCACTAACCATACACTTCTACCAACTGGATTAGGAAGAATAGTAATGGGATGAAAATTGCATTTGCAGCTAAACTTTATGAGATTACATCTGGAGACTGAACAGAGCTATCAGGCTGGTAAATTAGCTAAATGATGCATTTCTTGTGGTTGTATCTATCCTGTTTCCAAGATATTCTTTTATGCTGGAAAATACATTAAATGTGAATTTCATGTTCGCAATTTTTGCTCAATCAAATTAAATCAAATAGATTTTGTCATTAAAACCATTAGGAAAGAAATATGAAAACAAAAAGTTAATTCTATAAGCAACCAGCATGCAACATTTGGACAATTTTTTCTCCCTTCACTAAAGTGATTTATAATTAAAAAAGACATAGTGATAAGAAAAGAAATGCAGTACTTGCCTGGATTTCTTTATTACAGGTTTACCCATCAATTATTTTTACAAAGGCAATGGTGAGAAACATTGTGCATATTTTTTCACTTTCTGATAGTTTAAAGTTACGCCTTTGTTACTTTTTACATAATAGCAGAGAGTAACAGAACCCTCCAGTGCCATTTTGTATAAACTGGTATATGAATGAAGAAACATTTCTATTACCAACACCAGATGTGCAATAAACGACGGGGCATGAATATTTTTCCAGGATGGGTCTGATTTTATCTTGCTTTCTGAAAGCTGCAACAATTTCAGTATTTAAGTAAATCATCCTGACACAGCCTGTTTGAAAAGAGTAAGTGTGGACTGAATGTCAAAATCCTAGTGTGACATTATGTGCTGTTTCCTCAAAGCCTGTGAGAAGGAAAGATGTGTTCTCTGTGGGGAAACAATATTTTGTTTTCAAGAGTCAGGAAGTGTATGTAGTCCCTCTCCTATGAGGAAAGGCTGAGAGAACTGGGGTTGTTCAGCTGGGCAAAGAGAAGGCTTTGTGGTTGAGATGATCCATATATATATATATATATATATATGTATATGTATGTATGTATATATATGAAAAGTATTTTTTGCAAGAGATTTTGTGAAAACTTGTGACAAACTTCTTGTCTCCAGAGATGATAACAACTTTTCAATCACTAACATCTAGAAGTTAAATATTTAGAACTATAAATTTATATTTCATGATGACCACATTTTCTTGTACTTCTGCCTAAATATTCAACATATACAAAATCTAGGTAATATACATACCACTGAATGATTTCTACTTACTGTACTGGAACACAGTGATTATTTATTATAAGACAGTAATCAAAAGTCAAACCTGAGTTTGACAGAAACTTTTATGAAGATTGATCAAATTTTGAAAAGTTTTTCAATTAAAAATGAATTTTTTTATAAAAAGGTAATCAATAATTTAGTTTTGATGTAATCAGAAAGATATACTTCACTTGGCCACTTTGAAATGTTAGATTAGGCTGCGTGCAAACACAAGGGCTCTACCTGACTTTGACTGTATTGATACAAATCAGCACACGCTGCTTTGGCTTTTCTCTCGTCCCTTCCCACTTAGGATTTCTGAATGACTGCTGCTCCTAGAGACTGTGGCACCTCAGGAGCTTGGCATATGCCCATAGTGCCAAAGAACTAGCTAAAATACCTGTCAGATATACTTACACTAGGTTTCACAGCTCTGGTCCTTTGTGCCTCTGCTGTTGTGCCTCTCTTTTGTGATTGCATGAAGCTGTTCTGTAAATATGGTTTCTGTTGTCTTCTATGTAGGGAAAAATGAGGAAAATATAACTCTATGCTATGAGTAAATTTTATTTTTTGATTATTTTCAAATTAATTGTTCCTTTGCTTTCCTGAGAATTTGCCAAGGGTAATTACTAAGACTCACAGTGAGAAATGATAAACCAAAGAAGAATCAGACCTAGAATCTTTGACCTGGTTTTACTTATTTTGCTTGAAGTGACTTTGGGATTATTTCCTTAGTGTTACCAGGAATTTACCTCCTAATGATTCTTTTTTTCCTTTACTGACTCTTACAGGGTATTATGGGACGTAAAGGCTTGCCTGGTCTACCTGGCCCCCCTGGCATCAGCATACAAGGAGACAAGGTAATCCAGGTTAATGTGATATCTGTTCAGCTTCTTCTCAAACTGTTTCTCAAAGAGATTCATTGTCTTTTTTCCATCTTTGCCACAAAATCAGTGAACTCTTGCAAATATTAATTTTACACTTAATTTGTATATTCATAAAATATGCAATTTGCTGGATTTTTCAGTATTGCATCCAATTGCTCTCCTATTGTTCTTGTAATTAAAAATATATTTAACCTGGAGACGGCTTATTTCTGACACATCTTGTTGATTTGCTTAGATCCATAGTTTTCTCTGGGTTGCATTTGTAAAAGACAGTAAGAGAGACCTACTGTAGCACAGTAAGTTAAACACATGTAGGAATGTAAATGAAATTAGACAGTCTCCCACATACTCTTAATTGGGTTTTTAGTCACTCAGTTGCAGCTGTGAGTTCTCTCTTTAAAACGAGAAACACAAACATGACAACATATTCTGAGCATTCAGTTGTTAAATTGCCTTTCATATATGCATGGAAAAATTTATTAAAACTGGAGGCTCCAGTGGAGAACAACTCAAGTTTCTCCTATTTTCCTTAAATCATTGTGCTTAAAATTGAGCACACTAATTTAAGGAATATAAATATTTCCCTAGATCAAGAGTATTGTGCTCAGGTCTCCAACTCTAAGTGATCAGCCACCAGTGATTCAGTAAAAGGGGCAATGTTCTAGTTTGGTTAGAAAAGGTGCCTCTTCATACTGTGATTTTGGCTGTAAATACTAAAAACGTCAGAGAATTCACAGGCAACAGGTCTTCATTGGAAAACTGTGACATTCTGAAACAAACAAACAAATTTATGAAAATGTATATTGTTTGCAAAATTATTCATAGGAGAATCTTTCTTTGGTCCATTGTGGAATTATTTCACAGAAGAAAAGCATAGATTCCTTCAGAATTTATTTTGTTCACAACTTGCTTTGACTACATCTTCAATGTCTTCTATTTTTATATTTGTATTGTATCATTTCTGGTTTTATTCTGGAGAGGGCTCTTCTTTTTATTTTCACTGAGGTATTTCATAGCATAAAAATATACTTTATTATATTCTTTCTTTTCCCTTATTATATAACTCCCTTTTATCATCTCTGATTTATCCTGTTTGCACACTTTCTTAGACAGATCTCTACATGGTTAAGAGTCATGACTGACTAGACCTTTGTTTCTGATCTGTTTGCAATTTGTGTCTGTATAAATTGTTATCAGTAATCACAAGGATAATACATATTTTAATGTGAGGACATAAGAAACTCCTTATTTTCTTTTCTTCTTCTTTGCTGAATCTCCATGGGCTCTATGTTCTATTCTTGTGAAAATGAGAAAAATTCTTGCCATCTTTGTATCATTTTGTGGTATAGAAAAACTCTTTCCTGTCTGCCTTTAATAACAATTCCTGCTGTGTTTCTAGAATCTAATACTTGGGATATATCTTT
The DNA here is from genome assembly GCF_036417665.1 of Passer domesticus. Taxonomy (NCBI): domain Eukaryota; kingdom Metazoa; phylum Chordata; class Aves; order Passeriformes; family Passeridae; genus Passer; species Passer domesticus. The sequence continues at coordinate 24,711,612 of NC_087474.1, read as the reverse complement.
GTTAATTCTGCAGGTATGTGAGGTTAATTATAAAAGCATAATTGCCATTCTGGACAAAAACGTTTCAGCAATCAAGTGCATCTGATGATACATTAAAAAAATATGCAGATTATACAATAATTTTCTGTTCCTGTGAGAAGATAAGGGTTACCCAAAATATATTCAGTGTGCACAATTACACCTTTCTCTCTCCCTCCCCCCCTCCCTCCCTCTCTCTCCCTCCTCTCCCCGTCTCTCTCTATATGTCTTTGGATACACACAAATGTTTGTCTGAATGTTGGCATTGCTATGAATAAATACCTAAAGCATGAACTCAGTTTCATTATGGAAGCTTTCCAGTGGAAGAACACAGTTCACCGACACACTGTCAAACAAAGGCACATTTCAATACAAGGCTGTGAAATTTAGGGATGTTGGAAAGTAATGTGTCCTGGTTATGAAATGTGTTTGGGTTTGAAAACAAAACTGTAATGATATGGTGGATCAAACTCAGCTGCTGTTGTTTTTGCAGTATTCCATGGCTTGTGTAGGTACGATCAGTCTTGCCATTTCTATTTTCTTCCCTTAACAATTGCTTTTAAAAATTGTAATTATTTTTAATATAATTCTTAGGAACAGCTTATTTCAAGCAACTTTTGCTACTGTCTTGCTCTGGTAGTGCCAGTTTCCTCCATATACTAATGCTTGTTGACTTTTGTCTGTCTATTTTGTCCTTCTATTTCTTCACGTGTCAAACTTCATTATTTTTGGCCGCTCTTCATAAGATTAAAGTTACTCTACTCCTGCACTTTAGCTACCAATATCACTCCAAGTATTTTTTTATATAAAGAGAGAGATCTCGGTCTGCATATGGTAAGAATGGAATGCCAAAAATGAGTTGGTTTTCAAGTTACTTTATGTTGATAGTTATATTCAGAGATTTTTTTTTATGCTTGGTTCCCTTTCAGAACCACAGTCTAGACATTCTTATGTCTGCTCTCAGTTAATTTTGGTAATACTGGTGGTCAGGTTTGAATTTATTATGTACATGAATTAAACTGTCAAAGCCATAAATATTTTTAAATTAATACAGCACACATCTTGGGTTTTACTACGTGTACTGTTATGGAATCTATGCTAAACCCTTCTAATGCTGATTGATACTTGTTGCACAAGTAGAGGAAGGAGGATTTGGTTCTGTGGTTGATGTTTTAAAGGATGAAACTCACATGTGTGCTTGCGAGAAACGTCAGCTGTATGGGTATGAATTTACTTAGAACAGTAGGTCCCATTCAGTTTTCATTGCCTGAATACCATCATAACAATGTCAAATGGGCAGTAAAAAATGGCACCATTTTGTTGGATGTGACATTTATTACTAGTGAAGGACCACTGGAATACACAGTATATCCTGATTTTAGTTCATATGTGTGTGCTCTGCAGACCTGCAGAGGAGTTAATCAGGAAGCTGTGTGATGACCTGAGTGGAAAGGAGAGACTGTCCCAGTGCTGAACAGCAAGCCTTGAAACAAACTGGCACACTGTTTCACTGTGTTGAAAAGCCATTTGCATTAATACCTAAATGAGGGCCCCAAGAAACACAATCCTGCTAAAAAGTGACTTAAAGGAAATTAGATTAAATAGCTACTGTGAGTTCCTATAACAGTGCAAAATAAATTACCTTGTGCATCCCGTCACCTGAGGAGTATTTCCTATTTACAGGAAATCCCCCTGGTGGATCAGCTATCCACTGTTTTTCAGTCTCCAGCGTCTACCTAATACTGTCTGAACTGCTGCTGCTCTAAGAAACTGGGGAGAGAGGAAGTTCTGCTTACAGAGGCAAGAGGCTCCTGGTTAGCAGGTCAGGGATAGGTAGCCCTGGTGGCAAGCAGAGAATTTAATTCCCCAAGTTGGGGCTAGTTGACCAAGAGGACAAGGCAAGGCTGTGAGAGCAGTGCTGCAGTGCAAGCAGAAGCTGTCATCTCAGCAGGATCTCTGTCAGATCTGGAATCTGAACAGGGATAACCATCCATGGACATGACTTGTCATACACTGTGTCTTCGAGGAGTTACATCTCTTTACCTAACTCCTGGTGAATTCCCAGCTCATGGGAGCCTGGAGCCCTCAGTACAAAGAAGAGAAGGTTGGCTTAGGTGTACAGTGTGCAGCTGTTTCTTTGCCTGCAGAAATCCATAAACCCTATCCAGTACAGCAGGAATAGTCAGTGATCAGTCCTCCTGCACTGGTGCACCTTAGGTGAAGGCTGGATAAACTTGGAAACACTTTTGTATTTCTCTGTCCGTTATGAGCAATATTACCCATTTAGACCCATTTGTGAACACCAATTCAAGCATTAAAAAAAGATGATAGCAAAAAGATCATAGTTAGGTTTGATACATGTGCTAACTGTTCCTGATCTCATTGACATTCTCTGGAACTGCTTTTGGTGTCTTCATCAGGCACTACTGTTATGTGAATTACATATGTAATGTGAATTTTGGTGAAGCATTTATGTACCAGGAAATATAATCACTTCTAGCTATGTTTAAAATGCATCCAGCAGTTGATCTGTAAAAAATATTTGTGTTACCCTATTAAATAAAGTGAGACAGTTTCTGGAAGCCAGAAGCTATGAGAAATTTTCTGTGTATATATAACAGCTGTGTTTTATAACATTGTGGGCCCACACTGCTAGTATGGACATGCTTTTTAAGTCTAAGTACATGCAGCAGTGTATGTGTGTATGTGAAGCAATTGTTGCAAACAATTTTGAGCTTTGTAACTGGACAGGTACTGTCTTTTGAATTATCAGCAGAAAGGTGTTCTGCTTTCCACTGTGAATAGTAGAGATGTCTTCTCATTTACTTAGGATCAGAAAAAAGAGTCTGCCCTGGAGAGGTCATGAATGTATATTTCTAGAGAAACTTTGGTTTGGACCACATTTTATGCTTCTAGACAGGATGAATGACTATCTGAGCCTCTGAAAAGTTACTTTTATCTTTCATCTCTTCCAGTGGAATGACAATTTTTATTCAATTAATCAGGAATAAATTTTTCATTATATGCATTATAAGATTCTCATGTATGTTCTGAATAATACCTAATTGCTTATTTCTCCAACCTTAAACCATTTTTGTCTTGACAGTTTTGTGCTTCATTGCATAGTACAAATGTGTAAAAGTGAATAGAAAGAGCATAGATTTTACATTAATTTTCAGTTAAACTTAAGTTTCATATTTTGTTCAGGGAGAAAAAGGAAGTAAAGGTCTTCCTGGACCAAAGGGATCAGTAGGAAATGGCCTTCCTGGACAAAAGGTAAATCCTAAGTGTGCAGTAAGGAAAGAGAAGAGGGTTTTCTTCCTTTATTGGTTATTTGGTGTAACAGGTCTTTGAAGAGAAACAGAAGACATTACCTTATAGAGCTAGCATGGCAAGTACCTACTAATTGTCAGCTTTGAAGTCTGTGAAAATCCTAATGGTCATTAAGGATCATATTACAAAGTAGGATCTAGAATGTGGTCATACCCATTAGCAGGAGAATAATTCTAAGTTATTAAAATTATGTATTCATTTATTTTTCATATTTTTCAGGTATTACAAAATGTTCTTTTGTTTGCCAGGCTCTGACAAAAAAAAAAAAAAGGAATTGCTTTATGATTAATGTCATTTGAGGGTTTTGCTTTACTTGGCTTGTTTTTTTCTACAATGGTTGAAGCCCAAGCTTGAATCTTTCCTTACTGAATAACTTCCTGCTTGTTATAAAAATTGTGAGAATTTCCTACACTTAGCTGTTCACATCTAACAGCTTGGGAGCTTTCATGTGAATATCAAGAATATCAAGCTCTTTCACACAGATTCAAATTCCTGCCTCCTAGTTCTATTTCACTCACATTCCAAACGCCACGATATTATAATAATAATTGGAATATTTTCACTGATATTCATCTTGTATATTGACTAATCTTTGTGACCCAATGTAAATCTCTCCAAACACTCACTTTTCTGTTTGCTATTAATATAGCAGACTTGACACACATGATAGGGAATGGTTTAGTACTGCAGGAATTTTGTATATGTACCAAAAAGATCAGGTTTTAGTATACTTAAGTGTAAGAAAGTAGTAACACTACCACAGCCAGCAAATCATATTTGCTTTTCTGTTGTTATTAATGTTGACATTAACTTCAGTGATGTTAGATTCAATTCATGGATTGGTAATGGAAAGTAATATCCTTTGTTGGATATTATAATTTTGTGAAATAGAGTAAGAACTCTCTTCCAAGACCTTATTTAGTTGAAACTGGTTTTCTTAATGCTGTGGAGGAACTATTTACAATTTTCAAATTTACACCAGTTTGAATAAGCTCAGACTGATAATGTCAAAAAGGTTCTTTGAAACTGGTAACAATCACCACTGAAGGCTGTAACACAGGAGTTATCCATATGATTCCGTTGGTTGGGCAATAATGAGGAATAACATCAAAATGGACAGTAATCTAGATAAATTTATAAGATTTAAAATTTCAAGTGAAATATAAGCTGGTTATAATTTCCTGATAAAAGTAAAAAAATCTGTCCTGCACAATCTCCTTCTTGAAAAAAATGTCTAATTTAGGCCCTGAATCTTATTTATGATGTTTCATACCTGCATTATGTGAAAATTGTCTCATAATGTAGAACTCACTCACTTTTTTTTTTGGAAGTCAAAAAGATCTAGTCAGTTGAGGAAAGATTTGTAAATTTGCTTCTAAATGTGAAACATTGTATTTTCCAATGGATTTAACAGAACAAGCACACCTCTTCATTTGTCCTTTGGAAGCTCACAGGTCTTTGTTCGGCTTTTATGCAGAGCTGATGTGAGTTTCAGCACAGTGGCTGATCTGAGGCAGTTATCTCTCCTTAAGTATAAATTAGCATAGGTCCAGTAAAAATATTGTTTCAGAGTTCAAGAAAATTGAACAACAGCAAACATTATATATTCTTGCAATTTGCATACAGATGTCTTTACTCCTCCTCCAGAACTAAGGTAATTTTTCATAGAAATGTCTTAAAGATACTTTTGCTACCTATTTTGCTTTCTCTAGACCCTGCTTTCAGATATTCTCCTTATAATACATACAACAGAAATTATTAATTTTAAAAAAACCAAAAACAAAAGAGCCAGAAAATTTATCTTTAAAGCTCATTGAACCTTACTTCCAGCCCTGACAATCAACAAAACTGGAGCTATGACTGTATTTAATACAGTTGTTTTAAATTAGGGAGACTATGGAGATAAAGGTGATACAGGGAGCAAAGGTGCCAAAGGAGAGATTGGAGACCCAGGACCTCCAGGGCCAAAGGTAAAACACATTTTCATGTTACTTAAATTTACAGAGTAGAAACTGGGCAAATTTGGCTTTTGTTAAATATATCATTCTGCACATTTCCAGGGATCTGGGGGAAGAAAAGGTGAACCTGGTCTTTCGGTAAGTAGATAAATAAATTATTTGAAGCAATAGCAGTTTATCTGGGAAAATTATTTAAAGGTTATGTGATCTTACACAAGGTTGTTTATGAGATATTGCACTGCCTGCATTTTTGTAAATTAATAAATATTTCAGCATTCTTAACACTAGAACATACAACTCTTTTTCAGAGAGAAGATGTTATCAGACTTATCAATGAAATATGTGGTAAGCATTCCAGTATGGAAAAAAAACCTAGTTCTGATAAAACACTGTGAATTTGTATTGACTGAATGGATTTTTCCTCTGCATGTTTGTGTGTACCATATGATATGAAAACAATGTTCACTATATTGCCAGTACTATACCTGAAGTAATTTGGTCTGTTTCTGTGATCAGTACGAGTAGCTAGAAATTAATTCAGTAATTGAGTTTTAACTGACTAAATCTGATATATTAGTTAAATTCATTTTTTGAAGGTGGCTTCTCATAAAATGTCTGAAATGGTTATTCTAGGTTGTGGTATCAAATGTAGAACAACGCCACTGGAACTAGTATTCGTTATTGACAGCTCAGAAAGTGTTGGACCAGATAACTTCAATATTATCAAAACCTTTGTGAAAACATTCATTGACAAGATTTCGGCCAACCAAGCTACCAGCCGCATTGGCATTATCAACTTCAGCCACAGAGTGGACCTGGTGTCTTCTCTGAAGCAATACACAAACAAAGAGCACCTGAAATCAGCAGTTGACAAGATGCCCTACTTAGGAGAAGGCACGTACACAGCTTCTGCTATCCAAGAAGCCATCCGCTTATTCCAGGCAGCGCGCCCGGCGGTAAGGAAGGTGGCTGTTGTAATAACGGATGGACAGGCGGACAGTCGGGATAAAGTACGGCTGGACACTATAGTGAGAGAGGCCCATGCTACAAATATTGAGGTATTTGTCATTGGGATTGTACAAAGGACTGATCCTCATTATGATAACTTCCTGAAAGAAATGCAGCTCATTGCAACAGACCCTGATGAGGAGCATGTTTACCAGATAGACGACTTCGTAACACTTTCAGGTAAAAGAAACTATTTCAGTGAGAGGAAACTGGGAAGCATGTTTGGCCTCTCCCATGGCCAGGCAAGGCAGCCTGCTGAGTGGCAGCTTTTATTTCTCTTTTAGATAAAGCTCGCTCTTGTTTCGAATCATCATCAGCCAAATGAAACCTTTGCCAAATTTTTTAACTCTTGCAGAAGCAATAAACCAAAATTAACATCAGTTTTCTAAGCCCAGATCTTCTTTGGGATTCTCCTCTTTTGTGAGAGATTGCATCAGCCTTGCTTCAGAGTCCTTTTGTTCTTGGCCATAGTTTCATCCTGGAGAGATGCAGGTTTCCTCCCACTTTGATGTAACATCTCAAACTCTCTCTCTCTTTCTTTTGGGTCTTGTGATCTTGGAATCCCTCCACTTTCTCTTGCAAGGACTCTTTCTCTTTTTCTTTTTTTCCCCTGAAAGCCATAAGGAAACCTTTGCTTTCACCCTAGTTTCAGGGGAAAAATGGTGAAGCCACAAACAAAGGGAATGGGATATGATAGACATGGTATATTTCAATGTATGTTACTTGAAAAATATCTGCGGCTATGGGTGAAATCAGGAGAAAATCCAGAGGAAATCTATAATGACCCATAAAAAAAAGATACATTGATCTAGACTAACTGTAGACAAGCCTATACTTTTTGTGAGCATAAACTTATTTTGCTATGCTGAATTGTGAATGAAGTTAAGTCTGGATTGAAGGCATTAAGAAAAATCCAAGCTAAGGTCTGGTTCTGTTGCAATTAAATTTAAGGTTTTGACTCAGACTCCAGCATTCAACATAAAAATATTCCCAGTCCCTGGTGGTTTTTGGTTTTACGAATAAGTAGAAAACTGTTTCCCAGTCTTTCTTTTTCTTTCTCATCTGTAAACACATCCTTTCCTTCACCCTCATTTTTGTACTGTTATTCTCTTTTCTGCTATGACTTTTACTTCCTAGAGGGACTTGATATTTTTATCTGATTTTTCTTAAAAGAACAACATGGTACTAAAATAAAATAATTCAGAGACTGTGTTACTTTATTATTTATCATTATGTGTTTTGATATAACTACAGAAGATGTTTTTTCACAAGTCACTATAATTAAAAGTTTAGGGCTAATACTGTACTAAAAGCTTGTTCTGAATCATTGTGACTTCTTTTCATTACCCTTAAAAATGTTGTTATTTCATTAATCTTTTCAGTTCTTGAAAATAAACTGATCACTAAAATTTGTGAGAACGAGTCTGCAGTGTACACCAGAGAATACAATATTTTATCTCCTTCTCCAAGTCCGGAATCTGAAATTGCCAGAAAGGATGCTAATAGCCTGCTACCTGAAATGACTACTTCAGAGACCAATATACTTCCTACAGAAGGAACTAGCAACCCAGTGAGTAAACAAGTAAGTGTTGTCAAGTGTTTTTAAAATGTGTCTTTATTTGAATTTGAATATTTTGCCCTCTTTATTTAACCATTTATTCACATTTTAATATGCAAATAACATGTTATTTGACTAGACTAAATGTTTGAAAAAAAATTTTCAAGTTAGAGTGAACTTATTTGTTGAGAACAAATGTTTACAAAAGAAATAGGGCAATGCTGGCTCTTGGTTGCAATAAGTGCTACAATTTTGTAGGTCTTGTTCATTTTAGAAGTGAGTTAAAACTCTTACATTTCTATTGTGGCAGGTGTACTGTAGATAAGACATTTATTTATGTGCAAGCTGATTGTTAGTACAATGCTTCTTGCCATGGTCATGCACTTTCCAGGTTGTTCCCAGCTATATTTCCAAGTTACTAAGCCTTTGGTGTTCTTTCACTTTCCACATTTGGCTGTACTTCTAGGACTCCTTATTTGTTACTCTTTGTTCTCCAGATTTAAATTTCTCCTGACCTGCACTGAGGTTCTTCCCTCCAAAACAGTGCTGCTGCACAGACAGGACAGGGAGAGCTTTGATGCAATATGTGATATTTTCTGCAGGTGTGGATCACCTGAGCTTCCTTATTAGTCTCTGGTGTTTTTCAGCCATTGTTGGAGCAACGGATTAAGATATTTGCCAACTCTTTAGGGCATTTTTATTGCTTTACCTAAAATAGTCGATAAAAACTTGGAGCTTTACAAAATGAGCTTTGCTTGCCCTTATAACCAAATGGATAAACTGGTAGAAATATATGATGTACAAACCTCTGTAGCTGCATGGAATGGATATATTAGACCATGATACTAGTATTCAAATATTAACAGAATACAGATTACAGGTAATTAAATATTACTGACTTACTGTGGAGTAGCCAATGGATTATCCACTATTAATCCTTGTAGTATTGTTTATATAATATCATTCATAATTGCATAGTTCACTTTCAAAATCTAGGTTAATTTCCAAGAATAAGAGCTCCTTTGTTAAGTGTGATTAATTTAGGTTTTGAGCTTATAATATATCTAGACAGATCTGTGAGACACTGAGGATCAGTTTTGACATTCTGTATTATTGACATATTATTAAGAAAAATATATGTAAACCTAGATAGATGCTGAATTTATAAAACATGTGTTTAGAATCAGAAAGGATTCTTAGGTAGGTTCTTAGATATATCAGATAGTATTAGATGTTCACACATTTGGTTCTGCCTGACTGTTGTTATGGATAAATCTTCAAACTGTTGAATTACTGTCATAAATAAACACAGTCTTTTTGCAGATCTAGAGAAGAAATGCAAAATTCAAAGGACTGGATGAATTGTCGGCACCTTTACATTTCACCTAGACTGAGTTCCAATCACTCTGAAGAGTTTTCTTAAATTGACTTTGTCAGTGGTGGTCTGTAAATGGGAAGATATTGAATAGCATCAAATTCCTTTCTGTTCTCAGTCAATGTCTGATTAAGGCAGTTGTTTTTCCACATACTTTAAAGTATACTTTACTAAGGACCTTGCAAATCTTCTTGAATATACTAAAATATTAGGCAAATATTTAGATAATAGTTGCAATTTGAAGAGCAGGGTTGACTGCTTAACACTTCTATCAAGGTAAATTCTAAAATTCTAATGATTAACAACTGGCTGTTAATCAGAAATAGGAATGATTGAAGATGTCACATCATGCCCAGTGAGTGTACTAGATGTTAAGCAGCAGTGACTTACCCAAAAATTGCTCCAATTTTTTGTTCTATTTGTATTGCAGACTAAGTAGTGACCGGAATTTAGCTTAAATTGAATGAATTCAGGTTAGTGGCTAAATCAGAGGCATTAATTTGCCTTTTCATCATGATCTCATGGTCAGGAAATTATGGCTCCATACTAAATAATTACAGTAACCCAGCTGCTTTTAATAGTGTTTTTTCACACATTGCTTAGCAAAAGTTTCCTGCATGATTCTATCAATTTGTTTTTATCATAGCATCTATGCCCAGACAGAATTTTAAGATTTTGACTCCTTTTGCAGCATAGTCCAACGCAATCCACATACACTGCACCTCTGCCATCTGCTCAGGACCGCAATGTGACTGTCTCTGCTCACAGAGAATCAATACTTCCCCCAGTTTACAACATATCTGAAATCAGACCCCCGAGTCCAGTTGTCAATCCTTTCGTTGGTGGAACTGCTACTGAACGTCACCAGCCAGCTGCGTGGCAAACAGAGATAGCAAGAAGCCCTAAAAGTGAGTAATAAATACTGTCTGCAGGTTCTGGGTAGCAAGTCTGTACCCAAAAAAAAAAAAAAAAAGATAAGCAAACCCCCACTCCCTCTTCCAAATATAATTTAGATTTCACTTTTTTTATTTCTGGGTGCTCTGTCTACAGACATCACACACAGTCAGAGACAGATTTTTGGACTCAGATGATATCCATGTGTACCAACTGCCTGCTTAGGTATTTAAATAGCAGCTTGATTCTTGCATCAGGATTTAGGCAGTCTTACTTCCAACTAATCCTTTATTTTTTTAGGTCTGTTCAGGTAAGTCATTAATGGAAGTGGAATTTGGCCAGGCACTACAAGAAAGAAAACAAAAGGGGTGCTTTTCTTACTGAAGGAGGTACTTCTAAGATAACATAACTTATTCCAAGAATCCAAGCTAACTTTTACTGATGCACTTTCAGATCCAAGGTGCTTGGAACCTATGAAACCAGGGGATTGTTGGAACTATGTGGTGAAATGGTTTTATGACAAGAGTGGAAATTCTTGTGGCCAGTTCTGGTATGGAGGTTGTAATGGTAACAACAATAGATTTGAAACAGAAAAAGAATGTCGAGAAACCTGTGTTGATTGATGAATAAGTAAGTTGTTTCCTTCCAGTCCTCCCTCAACCACCTCTTTTCCTGCTTATGTTTTGTTTTATATTAATCAAAACTCAGTTTTCCTTTTCAACTCATAGCCTATGCAGTGAATATCACAAGACCCTTCTGCCATTTCTTGCAGTCACTCCTTTTCTTTACTACTTTACTACTGGTACTTAACTACTTTAGAGGAACACAATATTGTCACCAGCTCCAACTTTGTTACCTCCCTGTTTACTCACTTCTCTAGATCACTTGTCTTGAGTAGGACAGACTATGACATCCATCTTTCAGTGACATCTCTCCACTGACTTTTTATCCCATTTTTTTAAAATTCTTTTCACAACTTACAAGGCTGTCCTTCTCAAATCTATGACTTTCCTTTGGGGAGGGACCTTACATTTTGGTAATCCAGTCAGACTGTTCTGGCTATCCTTGATACCTATGGTTGGTGAGCAAAGCATGGCCTTCAGAGTTTTCTTATCATAGTGTATAATTGCCTTTACAAAAGCCATATAACTTATCCCAAATAACTTGCATTAAATACTCTATTTCAACTTTCAGTATAGGAAAATTTTATTGAGCTACAGAGTGTGTTTTTCAAAGCTTTTCAGGAAAATTAAACAATTTCTTATTTATTCTAGAAAATTACTTCTTGAAGTACTCTTGAAGCTGGAAGTTCATGTGTACTGAGGAAGAACTGACTGAGAAGAATCCAAAATAATGTGTTAGCTTGAAATTATTACTGCTGTGCTTTACTGCTTCACCCACTATTCTCTGCACATTAACCAGATTCCTGCATAATGTATGTTAACTGCAACACCATAGCAATAACTTGAAGTCACACATCACACACACAGGGAGATACCTTTTCCCTCCAAATTTACAGTTATTTGATACCTCTCCACATGGGACTAATGAGATTTTATTTTTAGGATTGAAATATCAAAATTGTTTATACTTGGTTTTTAATGACCAAGGTTTCTTAGTCTCATGGAAGAATAAAATATGCTCTAGATTTAAACAATAGTAAGTAGTTCCTGAAATTAACACTCTTAATGCAGCATTACAGACATAAAGATTTCCACTGATTAGAGTTCTTCTTTGGAATGTAAGTAACACAGCTATGGGTAATTAGAGAGGGTTTTTTTCCATTATTAAAGCACACTTGGATTAACATCAGTATAATAGTTTCAGTTATAAAGGTTGGACTTTCATTCAGAATTACATTAAAAACTGGGTTCTTCGTGTCCTTTAGGCTAGTCAGTACATTTCAATTTCTCAGGGCCTCTGGGTTTAAAAAAAAGAGTTATTTCACTCTAGTTCTCTAATATATGCTACTAAAATAAAAAAGGGAAAACCACTGAAAGATATGTATTAATGTTTACTTACATCCTTCCTACTTTTAGCCATAACCCTATATGAGCACATTGTTAAAACTGAAAATGACAAATGTGATTAAACTGGGAAGTAATACCTGATGAAGAGTCAAGCATCATTATTTCTTTGTAAACAAAAGAATAGAATCTACACAGGCAGTACGGACAACTCTTGATATGTTCAAACACTTACTTGCACAATTTGTAAATATATGACATGATGTACTTTGCAAAATGAACTTGTTTTGCAACAAATAAGATGCAAACCTAATTCTGTGGAAAGCTGTGCTTGAAGTAGAGTTTAAAGTTTTAAAATCGTCTCCCAAAAATGTGGCCATTTAAATAATTTTCAAGTTAGAAATTAAAAAAACTGAGAGCAGCCCCAGAAAACATCCTATTCTTATACTCAAAACTAAAATGATGATAATATAATAACAAGATCATTCAAAAACCCTCCAAGGGCACAGTTAATTTCTCTCTGACATGGAACAGTAAAACTGAAAGATATTACCTTGTACTATGCATACTATGAAGAGCCACTTCTACCAGGAACATTTAGCTGCACCTGGAAACTCACAGCAGCAAAGCACACTGGAATTGCAAGAAAAACTAAGAATCTGCAAGATCTTTCAAAACTGTTCTAATCTTGCTTTCTTGGGCAGTTGCTTCAAGAATGGAATTAGCTGTGTGTTCAGCTCCAGATCTCCAGACAAACACACACATCTGTCTAAGAAATACTGGGGATAATGAGTTTGGGAATAAATATTAAGATGTAGGTTATGGGTTTGCAATATCTTCTATAAAGTTTATTGAAAACCTTTCTGGTAAAGCTGAGAAGCTTTAGTAAGTACAAACAGTGACATCATTTGTTACTTAACAAGGGTATAAAACAAGCAGTTACTCTTTAACATGCATACAAGGACTTGTTTCAATGCAGTTAAACTAGTGTTATACAAAAGACCACTGCTTTATTTTCCACTTTCATGTAGAATTGACTAAACCTTTTGTAGCAAAGAGGGAAAAGTGAAGGCTAGAAGATTGTCTTGAAAGTTAGTTGTATGCTGTTCAAATCAGATTATCCTGAAATGGACATCCTTTTCTGTTCAGGTCTTTCTGTGTAGCTCTAGACTGCAAACTCTGAATGTATGCTCTGATACTTAGCAAACCATGGAAAAGCACATAAGTCCCTCCTGAAAGGACTCTTCTCTAAATCTGCATCAGCAGTGATTGGCAGCTTTGGTTCCCGTGTCTCCTCACCCAGCTCTGTCTTCCCAAGGGTGTCATGGGGCAATAAACCAGGAGAGGGCCCTGCTTGCCAAACATTCACTGTTTTATTCCTGACTAGTGTAAAATCATACAAAATCATTGCTGAGAGAATTACAGTTTTCACAGGCAAACAAACCCTTTCTTTTTGTCATGGGCAAATTTTAAAAGCTAGAATAGTTTAATCCCTAAATCCTTAAATCTTCTGCTAGACCAGGACAAATGTTATAAACCATAAAAGCTAAGAGTAGTGAATAACAGACTTTTCTATAGAACTGATAATTATAAGATAAATTCTTTTTCTGACATCCTTGATTCTAAGAGTTCAGATAAAGACTCAGAAAATTAACAGGAAAAGAGTGTTTAATTTGCTCAGCATAGAACAGTAGCAGCTTTTCACTTTGAGAAGCTTTACCACTCTCTTGTTACAACTGTCAAACAGAATTAATCTTTTGCCTTAACCCAGTTCACTCGCTGTCTGTCCCTAGGACTCACTCAGACATTAATAACACTGCCTCTGCATTGACCATCCTGCTGTCTTCTGTCTGAAACTCCTCTGTTCCTTTTACATTTTCAAATTTCCTCTCTGTTACCCTAAATTGACTGAAGATATGCAACATTTCCTGCACTGCAGTTTTGAACATCCTTGGAAAACTGATTTACATGTTTCCTCATTTGGAAGGTGCCATCAAAGACATTCCCTGGAGGGTAAAATGGAAAGAAAAAGAAAGTAAAGAAGAAGAAAAAAATTAATTAAAAATTATGCTATTGATAGCATGGCTGAGACCAAAATATACATTTTGTTGTAAAGAAACATTTTATGGACAGTATAGATTTGGTGCCACATTCCCACACTTCTTTTCTTTGGTTGCTTCCTGATCTCCTTTGATACCATGTGTACATAGAGAAAACCCTTCCCAAAGCTTGCAAGGGCATCACAGCACAGGGCTACAAACACGTTCTCATAGGAACCTCATGATGCTTTTTTATTAGCAAAACAAATAACTCTCCTCCTCCACCTCTCAGTGAAAGGGCCAAAATGTTTATGGGCAGTTGTGTGTCCTGGGACACCCCAGCTCTACCAGTAAGTAGAGCAATTTTTTTGGCTGACACATGACAAACTATAGGTTCAACACTGAGATCTTAGACATCACTGTTTTTCTTCCTGCAGCTTCTTATCCATCATTCTTTAGAATAATTTTTTGTCTTCCTAGGCTGAACTTTTACTTACCCAGTTATAAAACTCTTCCTGGTGCTGCTGAAGCCAATCTGCAGCACATCAAGATTTTGAAATTCCACAGGAAAATGTAAGCAGACATCTCAGCTACCATACTTGGTAGACAGACAACGAAATATTAATTATAAATTATATTTAGTTACCAGATTTATTTGCTTGAGACTGCCTTAAATAAAAGGGTCTTTACTTCCAGGACTATAATTACATCTTTTCATGAGACAAAATCAGTTCTAAGCTTTAGAGATAAATGAAACTCAAATTTTGAGCCAATGCTACTGAAGTGTGACTTTTTTTCCTAACCAGGAATGTCTAGAAATTCAGTCAAATGCTTTAAAAGGTAATCCATAAAGATTTTCTATTTTGGCATTCTAATGTATGTAAGACCTATTTTGGAGCAATTTGTAAGACAAAAGAAGGAGAGCTCATTGTCCTACAACCCCTGCTTTTAGCAGCTGTAACCTCCCTTCACATGGACAGTGAGGGAGAAGGGAGATTTTTTGCATTTTATTGGTTTGGCAAAAGGAATCACCAGCATCTGGCATGGTTAGCCCTGGGACACAAAGAAACCATTTCTTATTATAAAAAGAGTGGTCAGTAAGTGCTTTGACAAGAATAAATCTGGCAAGCACAAGCTCAACATGTGAGTAAAACCTCCAAAGAGTTTTGGATTAGCTTTAAAATAACTCAGCTGATCCCAAATTCTGCTGGAATTGTTTTTGACTGGTGCTCGTGTCTCAGCAGCTTAAAGCTTTCAGGACACTTTAAAAAACCCTGCCAGAGCAGTAAAAAACTGATCAACAAATCAGAAAGGCTCCTAGGATGTGCCTTCAGAGGTAGGGGTTGCAAAGAGGGGCTGCAGGGGAGGGAGATGCTGAGCACTGGAAAGCATGAAGGATTTCAGGGATTTTGTGGCCTGGTTGCTGCCTGCTGCCCCTTGGGCTGGCTGAGCACACAGGCATGGGTGTGGGGATTGAGCCTGGGGACAGATTTTTCCATGGAAAGCAAATAGCTAGTAATTCTTCTGAATTACATTCATGACATAATTGGTAATTTCAGCTCCTTCTTACTTCATTCAGGGCAACTCCCTAGTGCATCATGTTTTCTCAAAGGATAGTTTCTATCAGTCTTAACTACACTGTGAATTAATAGGTAAGATATATTTCTGCTGACCAGAGAGGCAGCATTTTCAAATTAATTAACACATAATGAGATTCACATATAAAATCTGGGTTTGAAGATTAATATTTTTATTTCAGGCTCCCTCAGAGGACTATGACTGGATGTTTTTAGTCTGCACACTACGTAACTGAACAGATCATAAATGACTTGAGGCAAAGGCTGCCAAAATACACAGTATCTTTAGTAACTGGAAAGTATACTGATGAGGGCAGTGCTGGAGGCAGCACCATGTTCTTCTTGAAGGGAACAATCACGTTTCCAAGTAGAAATCTTCCATTCTTTTTCCATATGAACCATACAATATAGTCAATCAAAAGTCACAGTACTTGTTGGGCATTCTAGAGGATACAAGTGAATGTGTCTGAGTGAAAACCATCCTTTGAGCAGAGTTGCTGAGAATTTAGCAGTCATATGTCAGGCTTTTTTGAGATTTTTTTAACACTCTCAGTGATGTGTCTGATTTGTTTACAGTTCTTAAACTGGTTGAAGCTCTTTCCTTTTTAAGAAGAGAGACTCATCCAACATAGGTCCCACCAAGTAAGTTGTAGGTTATCATGCAGTGTGTGTTGTACTCGTCCTCAAGTCAAGCATAACAGAATTTGTTGTGTCAGCAAGAAGATATCCCAGCATCTTAAATGATGTAGCTGCAGTAGTGTCCCAGGGACCACAGTGTTATCCTGCAGTGCCACCAGGAGGAAAACAACAAAATGCCTCTGTAAAACAATCTGTGAGACATCAACAGGTTTTTAGAAGGAATATCAAAGTAACAACTTCCAAAATTCAGCTCAGAAGCTGCTTAAATTGCCTCTTAATTAATCTCAAAACTTACATTTTCTACAGACCACTGTAGCTGCTCCTTGGTCTCTTTAGCAAATTCATAAGTTGTTTTAAAACTGGCTTAACCTGAACATTGTGTAAACAGGATGTTCCACAAACCAGATTCTGAGCATTGCAGGGCCAAGGTATTTACACTAAGCAGGAACACAGCTGTAAAAAGGGCTTGTATGCACTGTACCATAGTATGAAAGCCAAAGAGCAACACACCCCATAATCCCCTTGTGAATTGTGAATCCCCTTGCAGAACCCCCCTCCATCTATAACCATTGCAATACTGCTAAATCTGGCAAATCAAGAAAAAAATTCTAACAATCAGTCAATAAATAAAAAGTGAAGGTCTCCAGAGGTCATGAGCCAGGATGGTGCAGGAAACAGTAAAGATTTCAGACTCTGCTTTTGCTTTGTGCCTCGATGCACTCAGCCTGGCCCCTCCTGGACACAGCCTGGGGCACAGGCTGAGCCCACCCCTCCAGTCAGCTCAAACTAGCCATGGCCCAGCACACTCAATCTCTGCAAAGTTTCCTGAGGTTACAGCCCTGAGAACAAGGCTTCATTCAGAACATCATCTCACTAAACTCCTCTATTTTTTTTCTTTTTAATTGGTACATTTTACACACAGAGATATTTTTACTTTTATTTATCTTAGACTTTTTTCTCTAGCATCTTGTTCTGTAATGGGAGCCCACTCCAGCACTACCTCTTAATCACACAGCTACAATGGGAGAGGGCAGCATTATTATCAGATCTGGAAGTTATTTGTGATATAACACAGTCTCCACTCCTCTCAGGCAGTCTACTTGCCAGCTGGTTACCAGAGGCTAGCAAGCATTTATTTGGACATTTCCTCCTGCGGGTCTCAACATACAGATTTTGGATGCTGACTGTGTTTAACTGTGCTTTCTTTAACTAGCTTGCTTCCTGCTCTAATACTGAGCAGATGTCTTTGTGAAGCAGCAGTGAAATGCTAAATATCAGCGTAATGCTGAATGAACATCAAGAGAAAGTGTTTCCTGCCTTGTTGCATTTGTTTCCTGGTCTTTATGCATATGCTTTTTAAGAATTGCAAATAATTCTTAAGCACTGGGCTTAAGTTATGCACAGGTGCTACAAGCAGAACTGGCTCCACTCTATTACTTAAAAAACATTTTGGATCCTGTTCTCACATTGCCCATAATCATCATTTTTACCAGCAGCTACCTCCTGGCTGTCAGAGATTAGAAGGTTTTGTAACAGAAAAAGGAACCGTGCCAATACCAGGGTTACCAATACCAAGGAAATGCAAGATCATAGTTCAGCAAGCAATAAGCATGGTGATTGTACAGGGACAGAGAAAAGGATTTTAGACCCATAAACCCCAGTGTGCATTAACCAGGACACAACACTGCAAGGAGGGCAAACTCATCCTGTAGTTAGTCACGCAATCTAACAGAACAATTCCTTTTCCACACCCTTCTATAATACAGGACTATGAAGAGATGCTTAGAGTAGTGCTCCTCAGAATGATAAGCAGAACTTTCACAACACCACTGTTGCTCTGGAAGGAAAGGGAGAACATGAAGACTCAAAGGGTGAGATGGGCATGATCCAGCACTGCTGATGGTCAGGCAGGGGCTCTGTGGGCTGCAGAAGGAGCTGAATGCAAAGCAGCAGAAGGGACCAACAAGACAAGACATGGAGGATCTGAAGGTAAAACATGGAGGTGCAGAACATGTGCAAACCTAACAAGACATTTTTAGGATTGTAGGAAAATTCAGGTAGGAAAAGACCACAGAAATCATCCAGTCCATTCAGGATTTCTTCTGAAAGGAGAGTAAACTACAAGGTCAGGTTGCATTACTCAAGCTTGCTCTTGCACACAGGCAAATATCCTAGGGAAGTGAGTCTCATCCTCAAACCTGACCCTCTTGAACAGTCCAAAGCTCCCGAGGGCAGTCAGGGGGAGAGGTCAGGCAGGTATTGAATACAGAATGTGCTGGCTGGCAGCAGGAATCGAGAAGCTGTGCAGAAAACCCACTGTGAAGGTGTTCCCTTGATAAGGTGCTCCTGCTGGAACATTTTGGAGTTCAGCCATCCAAGCACATTACAAAAGAGTAAAATCCAAAGGGATTGTCCTCTCTTCAGTAATTTTAGAGTTGCTCCACTACTGACTGATAACTAGCATGGGACATGGACATTCTTCATACTAGCATTTTGTTACCTTATGCTCATCTTAGAAACAATACTCCTGCATACACAATTATATATTTAAAAGTCAAAGGACTAGCTGGTCCAGCTGAACATGTGTAATTAACCTTTGCTTACTTAACTTAACTGCAAAAGCCACAGGAAACCTCCTAATGTTTTTGGTTCATTTATATGCTGCAACAGCTTTCTCAGTCTCTCCTGGGCCCAGACATCCAGCCCACAAATATGTGTGGCTAATAGGACACAGCAAATTTTTCCAACCATTCCTTCATGGGGTTTTTTCATACTGTTAAACATTTGTAAGAGTTTCCTTATTTTGCCCTGATGTGGGGAATAAAATTCTTAGATGCTATATGTAGGAGAAACTCATGCTTCCTCCAGTTCTTTGAGGCTCACAAGGGCTGAGAGTTCAGGGCGGCAGCTCACCACCAGTACCTGTGGATCTTTTAGAAAGTTTTTGCTTTTATAATATGCATAAAATCTACAACTGTGACTCACAAAATTAAACAAACAAAAAATAATTCAGCAACACTGAACCTGTTTGCTGCAAAGACCAGATCAAACCAGAGAGCCACCACACATCTGTAAGGCTCTGGTTCTCAGTTGGTATTGCTGACACTTCTTGAAGGAGAAGTGCTGGCCAACACATGGACTGGCAGAACAGGGAATTTTGTGCAATTATAATAGGTTTTTATGGAATAATCAAGGCTCTGTGAATCTAACTTATTCTCCTGGAGAAAGTAGTAGTAGTTGTACCATTACTAATGAGACTCAAATGCTACTTTTATATAGTTTTAAAGCAAGAAGATAGAGCTGATGCATGAGACTTCTCCCACTGGGAACAGTACCAATTTGTGCACATTCAGATCTACATTTGGTAAGACAACTTCTGTGTTTGATAAGACAACTTCTGCATTTAGACATCATGAAGCTTACCCAAAAAGAAGACATGTCCAGTGCCTTTTGGGAAATATTTCCTTGAATGAGTCTGAACAAGATATATGAAATGCAGCTTTGGAAGCTGGCAAAGATGAAGTGCATAGAGCCCAAGCTGGCCCACAGGGAAATAGTTTAAAAGCAGGTTGCTGTTGATTAGACTGACAAATGATGTTTTAATCTGGGTAAACAGACACCGCCTATTCTCTGAAAAAAAAAACCCTGACTAACATTGGGCAGGAATAGGAACAAAGGCTTCACTGTCCCCAGGGAAGTATTGCCAGCTTCTGAACAGCAGTTTGCTTTTCTAAATGATGTTTGAAAATTTGGTTTAGACATTATTACCCTTCCTGTCCTTGAAACATTAACCATATTCCAGCTATGATTCCAACAGATCCTACAGTGGAATATGTGAAACCTGCTGTTTTCAATGGTAAATGGTCAAATGCTGCTGAAGCACTCTCCTGTGCCGGGAAAATTTCAGACCCTCAGGTGTGATTTTCATTTGATTTAGGATTAATCCCTGCAGAGTGCTCATCTGGATTACAAATCTAGGAAGGATCTAGACTCCACTTTACAGCCACATCCTCCACTTGAGAAATAGTCAGAGAACAAACATTTAACAGTACTCCCACATTTAGAGTGACTAGATTGAATAAAACATGCATTAAAAATAATTAATTAGAGACATATGTATTTGTTTTGATTTGTGCCAAGTACTCACTTGGCCCTAAGTTAACATTTATGTTAAATCTTATGCTCTCCATCTCCAGGGGCAGGAAGCAGGAAGCCAGCACTTAATAGCACAACATTTGCATGATTCCCAGTTAAGAACTCTTTCATTGTCCCAAGGGGACAGTGAAAGAAAAAAATACAACAAAAATCATAGTCCAAGGTTTTAAAGGTGCACTGCACTAATGCACATTAATTCCTAAGTCTTTTTTATCAGTTCTTTGACAGAGGAGGAAGAGTCAAAACCTTGACTCCCTGAGACCAGACAGGATCCAGCTCTGTTGGGAAATACTGAAAGCACAGGGTGGAACAGGGAAGCAGCAGCATGAAAAGGTGATGTGGTTCTTTAGGTGACTGAAGCTATTGACAGAGCTCCTTTCCTTGCAGTTACTTAGAATTTTATCCTAGGAGGGGAATGAGAAGGTGCCAAGGAGTTGCTGGAAGCCAGGTTAGAAATTCAAAGAAGCAAAGCAGCCTTTTTGATTTCAAAATGCCAAAGTGGTGGGTTCACAGACATCACAGGTTGGTGTTGTACAACTGAAGAACAGTATTGCAAACTTACACACCTACTCAATAAAGCAGAGTTTACATGAAATAAATAAGCTGCTTACATCAACTTTTGATGTAACAAACACTCCCATGAAATTCCCATCTCTATTCAGATATGAATTTTAAACTCTCTTGCCATGTACTCATCTTTCAAAGAATGTTCACCTCTGTGTAAAAGTGAAAAAATAAGATAGTGACTTCAGCAATGCTCAGAAGACAGTTGGAAAACTCGTGTTCCTTTCCAGGCAACATTGCTACAAATAATTCCCCCTTCCCAAGGAAAATATTTTTCATGCTTCTTTAGCACAACTAATCTTAGCTGGATTTAGCTGGAATCTCCAGCCCATGTGCCTGCAAACTGAGAAATATTTTAAGCACTAAGTGATAAAACCCGGTTCCAACACTTGCTTTGAAGTGATTTGCTTTAGGCTGACTTTAAAACCTGCTGTAGGTCACTAAGTTTACTGCAGACAGGTCTGTCTGTGGGATCATACCTGGCCTTCAGCTCCCATTGGTACCATGTACTCCTCAAACAGCACTTTGCAGATCAGGTGGTGCAACCATTGACAGAAAAAGGAAACCAAAAAGGAGAAAAGATGGGAATGTTTAAAAGACAAATCACACCTCAAAGAAGAGAACACCTAAGCTATGGCAAAAGAATTGACACTTTCTTATCCCCACAGGTGTGTAACACAGAACTGGATGATGCTTTGGTCAGTACAGTGCAGACTCCAGAACTTGAGGCTTCAGCCTCCCTAAATAAAAGAAAGCTTACAGAAGAGCATTTTTGGGGAGGAAGGAAAAAAGGGACTGTACTAGTCCTGTAGTATCGCAAGAAAGGAGGAACATTATAACAACAGAACAGGGGGCTGGAAATGTCTGAAAATAAGAGTTAAAAGGAGAGCGTGTAGGGCACAGCTCAAAACCACATTGGGTCCAAATTCCAGTGTTAACAAACAAAAATAAACACAGAATTAGCCTCCCTCCAACGTTCTTTTTCCTAATAAGTGAGAAAAACATCTTTACAGTTTACTTTTATTGGCATTTTAAGAAGTCTTGAAAGACTATATATTAGAAAGCTGAAAAAAATGAAGACCTCAGGCTACATTTCTGAATTAAATAACAACTTTCCCTTCAAAAATGCCAACTATCACCCTAACCTAGAAGTGAGATCCCACAATCCATCTGTTTTCCCAAGTCTGTCTTAAATTTCTATACTTGTGTAAAAATGAAAATGTTCACTGCAGAGCTCTGATTGTCTCACTTACTCCTCATGTAAGTCAGAAAAAGCTCCTCACCATGAAATTTCAGGAACCCATGGATGGGCTTCATTAAGGTGAAACATTGTCAGAAAGGAAGAAATGCTGCTAAACATTCAGGAGCAAGCACTGGAATGAGCGATTCAGAGGCTTATCTTCCCTGCAGCTTAGAATAAACTTAGCAGTTCCTGGGTGTAAAATGTTTACTTACTTTTTAGTTGGCACTAGTGCACAGGGAAGAGCTCTAGGAAAATTCCCTTGGGCAAGGGAAGCTTTCTGTGAGCTGGCTACAAGAGCTTACCGTCATTTATGGACATTTCACTGTGCCTACAACTTCTGGTAATCAAATGGGTGAGTCTGTTATATATTAATGTTAAAAAAAATCCAAAAAGCAAGCAAAGCAAACCCACACTTATGAAACAGTTTTTCTCCAATGTAGCAGCTGTAGCTTTTGCTTTGCTCCAGCACTGGCATTGCCCTGCAATGTGCTGGATGTAGTCTGATCCTGACAATTTGTAAGTTACAGCAGCACCACCACATAAAAGCATAACCTTCGCCTGAAATTTGACAGCTTTTATGGTCTGTTCAATTGGCTCTTGTTCCCTCAAATATCCCAGCTTTTGAGCTCAGTTAAACTGGCTGTCACCCGTTTCCTGCACTTTGAAATGAAACAGTTAATTAATCCAGGTTAATAGTATTAGCAGGGTCTATTACAGTACTTAAGGTAATGACACACAGCTGTACTGTGCTTCTGCCAACACCTCATCCAACAACCAGAGTTCCAGATGTAAAGACAACTCCCAGCTGTCCAAGTGCCAGCACTTCGACTGCTGAATGCTGTTCTGCACAAACATTTATGTTAGAAAGCACAACTTTTAAATTTTAACAGGTCTTTTTTATTCAGAAATAAGAGGTTCACTGAAAGAATAAATCCTTTTTTTTTTAAACAAGGTGGTTAATTTTGGACAGTTTTGCTTTATTTCTGAGGTATCAGTTGTAGTCAGTTCACTCAGGAATCTGTAAGAATACGGAGACACTGAAGAATCCGGACAATGCAGAAACAGCTGCCTGCTTATGTGAATCTGGTACTAGCACTTAATCATTTTATCTTTGTTTTCTGGGTAGCTTGCTATTTTGTTGAGAGCATAAATATAGAATCATAGAATCATAACAAGTGAGAAAAGCTTTTTTAATTTCCTGTACCCACCCTAGAGAAAAAGAACATTTTTATTAGACTAAACTGTGCTGCTATGCAACACCACTAGCATGCAGAAGGTGTAAATGAAGACAGACATGAACTGCATGAGATAACTTATTTTATTTATTCAATTCTCAACTTAATTTTGATGCTAAAAATTGGTCAAAGGCACTTCAAAGAAGGTATTTAAGAAACAAATCCTTACAGTGACCATTCCAGACAAATCACCAACTTTTATCTGCCATTAGGAACACAACTACCTATAATTGCAAAGTGAAACATTCACAGGTTTTGAGTGGAGCATACTGTCCAGCAGCAATATTTAATTCTTTTAGACTATTAATAACATTTGTGGAGTATTTTAAATACAATATGGTAAAACAAAGCAAATTACACTTTTTGGAGTTCCACAGACGATTTCTTGACAGAAAAAGAACAAAAACTTCCTTTCCCAGTGGTTCTTATTGAGGGGTCTATTTTTATCTGTGCGTGCACTATCAGCATCAGTAACAGGTACAGCAGAGAAATAACCCACACTTTTCTGTCATACAAAGACAAAACACCCTGCTCAGATAACAAAGCATTTATAAGAGGTCTATCAGCTACTCAAATACTGACATTTATACTTCTGCAAGTGTGACAGATCAAATGGTAACAGCTGAAGAAAAAGCGATTTTTAATATACACCCCACAAAAGCAAAGCAAAGAAAGTGTCCTTAAAGGCAAAAGTACTGTGAAAAGAACTTCCACAAAATGCGATGGTATAAACATCACCAGCATGTAACCTCTTAAATAACACAGACTGCAAAAATTAATTGGGAGTGAAAGAAGAAATTGGTCTTTTTCTGCAAACAAAGATTAATACTCTCCTCTGTAAACAAACACTAATACTCTCCTCTGATTAAGACCAGTGATCAAAAAATAACTTCTTGCCATTGTCAATCTTTCTGAAGTGAAACCACATTTAACCACAAGGTTAAAATGTTACTCTGTCACGCATGGGGACACTTCCACATCCACTGCCTAGTAATTTCAAGAAAATAGTTCAAAATTTTTAGATGGGTAATTTAAATCACTATGGTGCCAATGAAAGCTTTTAGGTTTTATAAAATTAAGAAACCTCTTTTAGAAACCAAACCACAGAGAAATAATCTGCATGGCTAAGTAAGCCCATGTTGCTGTGCCTCAGGAAGTCTTTCCATCTGAAATACAGTCTCCTTGGGCTGCAAAAATTCTCAAACTCAATAAATGCTTTCTCAAAGCACAAAGACCTGAGAGTGAAACAGCAGACTACTATTATTAGTGTAATATTGTATGTGAAAATTATACTGTTCACATTCCAACCTTGTCCACTGAGGCTTCTGAAGGCAGTGAGATAGAAACCAATTATTTCAGAGGTATCAGCTCATGGTTATGGCAATACAATTCAACAGAGAACAACAGGTCTCTGTTATAATCACAGAATGTAAAACTTGATACTTTTCTAGCTTGTCTGGAAAGAAGGATAATTCTTCGTAGTGCTGTTATAAAGGCAAAAGAAAGAGATTCAGAGGCCTATGCAACAAGGACACTTTAAAACAAAAACTGACGTTTGAAGAAAAGGCTACTTATTTCTCCAGACAGGCCACCCATTTATCACAAGGTAGTGTTGTCTTGGTTTTTTTAAGATTTTCTAAGCCTTCTGATGTTTAAATTCTTATAGCAAACTTTGTCACATACTTTCTGCAAATAACTTACTGTTTTGCATTCTTTTATGGAGGAGGAGAAATTTGATGGACTGTTAGTTTGTCCAGTGTCATTGGAGAGGTGGCACTTTCACCCACCAAGCCACTATCACCTTTGGAAATCTATAAATGTTGGAGTCAGAAAATAAACTTCCCCTTTTTACCTTGAGAACAGCAGCGTGTTTGCGTAGCGTTTTTTCATGTCCTACAGTGACAAGGTACTATGTCCTTAGCCTTATTCCCTTCAGAAAGGGAACTTGCTCCTTTACTTTTCCAGTCTCTCTGCAGTCCTGCACTCTTTGTGGAAGGGGATATTCCCACCCTGCTCTGCTAAACCCACAAGCCTCAGCTGGGCAGCAGATAAGAACTAGAACTGCTGCTGAGAAAAGGCTTCACCCTGAGCTCAGCAGTGGCTGGTTTACCTGGTTATCCCAGCAAAAAACCTGTGTGGAGCTCAAATATCCTGCTTCCTCCTGTCCACCTGAGACTATGCTGGATGAAACTGGAAAGCCAGAGACAGGATAGTCAGGACAGTAAGTAACATGAAGTGGAAATGCTTCACAGGACAGCACAGGGCAAACATATGACACAAATCTGCAGAAAATATGCAGGATTAGTTCTGCCTGTTACGGTAGAAAATCTTCAAATCCCCATGGGTGAACTGAAGAAGAAAGCAGAAATAAAGGAACTGTACAGTAGCTCAACAGATCTTTTACATGGGCTGAATTTACAAAGAGATTAGGTTGGGATCTCAATTTCCTTTTGTAACTTCTTTAAGTATTCCTGAATATTTTAACTGCTTGTTTGAACAATGTCATTGGAGTTATCAATTCCATATGGATTTCACAATGAGATTGGTTTGTGCTGCATGTGGGATAAACATTTAGCTCACAGAAGGAAGCACTTTTCAGCATGTTAACATCCACTGTCCTCTGGACAAGCATCCCTCTGAGTACAGCAAACTGGAGACTTTTTCCTTTCTTAAACCAATGTAGTTATAATGTTCTACTTAAGTCAATTGACATAAAATAAAGCTCATGTCCTATCAGTACTTCAGAAGCAGTGCTGCTCATAAAAGACCAAGAGATTTAACCCTTCAGGAACTACTTAAGCAATACTTGATAGATGAACTTGGCCTACATTCAGGCAGAGAAGATGAATGCAGCATTTCAACACCATGAGCTGTTTCAGTAATTACCATCATGCTGCAGAGCAATGGTCAGAAAGAAAGTAATGACTTTACTTTTGGACAACAGAAAGAACTCCAATCCGTACTAGAACTACCTTTGGGAAAAGAAAAAATTCCAGTACTTTATGGTAACATCATCTTCCAGGAACATCCTGAAGGACCAGCAGTAGTAAATAAGGCTGTCTGCTACCACTATGTGCCCTTTTCAAAACAAATACTGGAGGTAATTATGTTATGTCCAAATTCATCAATATGATGAAAGTGAAAAACAACAAAAAGATGAAGAAACTTCTGTTCACGTGTGGAATAAAACACTACATGTCACACTTAATCCCATTCCTCATACTGCTATTCGCTCAGTTTGAAAAGGAGAAAACCAGAAAGTTTTATATTAACTCTATAAAACATACATTTGACCTCTGCAAAAACATCAGTAATTAAAACACCTATTTTGTCCCACACCAAGAAAGTGTTTCCAGTTAAAAGGCAGAGATACTTATGAAGTGGTGGAGGAAATTAATGCACTTTTAAAGATTCCTGCATTCCAGCTTGCTTACCTGAATAACTACACCCTTCAGCTTCAAAAACAGTGAAAAAAGGATCATTTAACACTTTGTGCTGAAAAAGGTAACAAGAAGCAGATACAGAAAACATCTTTTTAAGTGGAAGAAAAAATGTTCAGAAAAATGAAATTAAATACTTCAACCAAAAAAACTGGCTTTGGTGTAGTTTTAAAATAGGACATTTCTGTATCTGAGAATTTTAACCTCTAGTGAAAATTAAAATGGAAACAAAGTAATTATAATAGTGGCTGAAACCAAGTTGTTACAATGCAACTTCACTAAGATACTATTCTTCCTGGTTTATGTGGCAGGTGGGATGAAAGAATAGAAGACAGACATCTATTTTCAAAAGCATCTACCTTAGGCTGAGAAATGCTACGAGGGATTTTTATATCCATTCAACCAAAAGGATAAGTTAATAAAACTGAAAAAAAAAAAAGCCACAGGCAAATATGTAAGCAGCTTGCATCACCTCAGCAATTTAAACAACAGTAGCTGTGTCTGGTTTCTCTCCAGAAGAGTATTCCTCCCCAAAAACTTCATATTGTTTTGCACAACAGAATTTAAAACATTATAAGTAATTCATAGCAGTGAATTCTGTTTCTCAAACAATTCATATTAATCTTGTGGGTGAAATTCTGCCACTCTGTTGTTAAGGCAAAGCAGATTGGAGAATCTAATTTTGCCTCTCTGCCTTACTTTTAGGGCAAGGTACACAAAGTAACTTCAAGATGTTGACAATAATTCAGAAAGCCGTTGTGATGTGCTTGACTGGGCAGCATCCAATTTCTAATATTAGAACTGACTTAATGGAAAGGAAATCAAGGAGAACAAAAAAAGGAACAGAAAGAGGGTACAATCATCTGTGAACCTGTCCACAATGGTTTTCATACAAATTCTCCCAAATATTATTGTACCAGAGCAACCTCCAGTTTCACAGCTTTAGGGCCCCAAATCTTTGTGGGCAGGGCTGCAAGGTCACACTATCCCAAGTAGTCAGAGCCAGCACCAGACTCTATTGTACACACGGTGACAAGAAGTGCTGCCAACTTGATTTTTGCAATAAAGAATCGCCAGGAGTAATTTCAGTCCACAAGCTTCATGCACAAGTTTGAGGAGACTCTTACTCATTGTACTGGCTTCTTTTTGGTTTTTTGCAAGTCCATTTAGCTGTCAGAAGTTTTTTGCTTTAGTTTTTGATTATTCTCCAGTGCTTCATTTTTGCTCTGCTCTTCTGGATTCTTTGATGAATCAGGATTGTACCTATACAAATACCCATACGGACGAAGATGATAAATCAAATATTCCAAATGATACATAGTCACAGAGTCAACATAGTGGAATGAAACTGCTAGATCAGAGCAGCATCCAGGACCCTGAAACACAAAACAAAGACAAATAATCAGCAAGAATTGCAAAGCATGCCCTGGATTAAAGATCCGGGGAGAATTCAAAGAAATACTTGATTTAATGGTAAGAAATTCACTACTATCAGTCATAAGTATACTTCAAAAGTTATTGTTAGGCAAGCAAAATGTACCAGACATATCTGCCAAGGCATCTTTCCAAAATGAAGCTGACAAAGTCTCCTGCTTCTGTGATCAAGCCAGTGAAAAAACTAGCTGCCCTCATTAACGTCAGAGGTTTCTGCTTTTCCATACTTGATTTTTGATGCTGATGTTTAAACAGCACCAAGAAGCAACAAGCAGGCCTAAATGAGTAATATTTATATATGAAACAATAAATGCCTGTTACTTGTGTCAGCATCCAGACAGAATGTATAAGCAAAACGTGTGTGTACCTGCACCAGTTTGTGTTGACGTATTATAGAGTTTGGCAGTATTATCAGTATCTAACTTCCTACTGATAAAAACTTGTAACAAGTAATTGCAGAATTTTGTTTTAAATGTCTTTATTTCATTGACATTATTAAGAGCTATAGGATCATTGTTAACACACTTGTCAGAACTTATATTTTATAGCTCGAGTTTGAGAATGCTTTCCTGTAGCATAGTTTTGGGGTTTCTTTTTTCAGCAGCTTTGGTTGCAGAGTTGCTAATATTTCAAATCCAACTGAAACTAGGATTAAATATTCAAAGACACCAATGAGAACAATTGCTATGTAACTGTCATTCTTTCAATACTTATGAAGTTTGATCAATATAGCTTGACTTTTTCACCAGACGAAGTAGTCTCTATCCAAGCACAGGTATGACAGGACAGAACCACACAGGCAATTTCCATTCTGAATCAGTTACAGATGGAACTGTCCACAGCTCAGCCACCCATGCACTGCAGCCTTAGCTAAAGCTGCTGCCTCCTGACACACTAAATACAGCTGGTTTAAGCCACAGAAATGCTTTAGCTGCTGACTACAAGTATAAAAATAGATTGCTGGTTTACATTGAAAAAAATCTACTTAAGAACCAGACTCTTTTTCAGCTTTAATATGTAAAAAATTCCAAGTTCTGTTTTTGAATTCTTTCACCTAATTCTAATTCACACATCACAAGCTCACACATATCAAAAGATGCACTTGGCAAAATGGATACCAGGTTCCTCAGGACTTACCTCTACAGCAGGATAGTAATTGTAATTCCAGTACCAGAAGGTTTTTGGTAGGTATCCTCTGATTAAGTGATGCTCTGGAACGAATGGATGAAAGGTTTCTCTACCCCTTGTATCCCTAGAATCTCCTGCTTCCACATTGATGATCTCCATGCATTTTCCTAGTGCCAGATCTTCAATAGAGGAACTGTGAGTGCATTTGTTCGTTTTAAATGCAGCAACAAATCTCTTCAGAGCTTCTTTGCTCAGAACATATCCTGCTCCTCCACTCATGTAGCCCTGTTTCACATACGGCTTAAACCTTCTTCCAAAGTATATTGGTTGTTCAGGACTGTATTTTGAGAGAAGCCATCTCAAATTGTCCAATATAACATATGTATCATCATCTGCTTTCATAAACCAATCAGCATCATCAAAATAATGGTCATATACATATTGAAAAGCTTTAATAGTCTTCCAGTAAAGTTGGTCCCTGCCTTCTTTGGTTTCTAGGCCCACAGCTGGGAAGTCTTTATTTTCCTCAGAGCTCATAAAAAGTACTTTATTACAGCGTTGGGCCCAAGTGGCCTTAACATGCTTGGCTTTCTTTTCTAGATTTTGAGGTCCAGTCATGACCCAACACAGTATTTTCACCTTGTGATACAGTCCTTCTGCAATATTTTTATCCTCATCTAAAAAAAGAGGAAAGTTGTAAAACCATATTAGATGTGATTGCCAAACAAACTAACAAAAATTCTTAAAGCTATTTTAATTTCACAAGATAAAAGAGAGTGTAAGAGTCATATTAAAATGGGTGTCTGTTCAAGGAAGTGTGGCTTTAACAAACCTTGATTTCTACATAAAAACTGCTCAGAGGCAACCTCTTTATTGCTGCGGTGTGATGTCATGGTTTGCCTCAGTTACCCCGGGTTTTTCTGGGGTAAATTGGTACATTCCAATATTTTATGGTCTTGGGAAACTAATGAAAATTTTAAAACAGAATAATTTTGCCATTCACAATGAATACAACTTAATTATTACAACACAGAAAGGTCAAAAAGCTAATAAGATCTTTTATATATATATTCATGTTAACTAACAAAACCTAATGAATATTTCTAAACCAGCAAAATATGTTTTAAGAATAAAGCAAATGGTAAACCAGAAATAACTTATGAGATTAAGTAATATAGGATACTATGAAACTATTGTCATTGTTGATAACATGTTTTTATTTGCACCAATCCGGCAGAATAAAGACAGTTATCAGTAGTGTGAAACAATGTTTTTCAAAGTAGTCATTGCTCTTAAAGAAACATTTTCACCTGATACATACAAAAAGATTTTAGCTCACATAAAAGAATATTTAATGGACAGTGAAATCTGCATAACTGGTACTAAAATATTCCTGCTTACACTTTATGCAATTATAGATCAGATTTCTCTGTAACAATGTTCTACAATTACATGTGAAACACTCATCTTACAACGTTTGGAGTTTAAATATGTCTAAATAACAAGTTACTTACTAACATCTTCAGCAAATGTATTGCAGTGCAATTTTTCTCATCCAAGCTGTCCCTACTCAAACACTCTCTGAATTTGGGATTTAGAATGAACTCATTTAATGAAATATATAAAGGGTAAAAGTATTCCTGAAGTATTGGAAGGGTCTACCTTCCCTGGAAAAATAAAAATAGCCAGAGTGCAAGAGAATTTCTCTGTCTTTGACTGCAAACAGCAATCTCTGCCTGGACTGCTGTGTAATCAGCTTGGCAAACCACGGTGACTCCCTTTGCCCCCCTGCTCCAATTCTGTGTTTTACTAATCATACCAAAAAGTGATTGTAAAAAAAATATATTTTAGCTTTATCTTAGAGGCTAGATCAAAATTTAGAAGTTGTCCAAAATTAGCTTCTTAAGGCTAAAAGGCAATCCAGCCACATCTACAATGCTAGTAAAGACATCTGCTTAGCAAAACTGCCATTTGGTATCAATAATTCATTTGAGAAGTTACTGCTCCACAAGTCTGGATACAGAAGTTGGACAAACAGTTGGACTAAAAGGAAAATAAAAATTACTACTGTAATAAAAATGTAAACAAAGAAAACTACCATTTAGTAGACCTCAGGAGAAAAGTTATTTAGATGTAACCTGAACATGAGGAAACTGAATTCAAATGATTCATATAAATTCTTGGCAGTGAAGAAGCAATGTTTTGCAATGCATGAAAAGGGAGGACATTTGCTAACCAGCCAGGTGTAATGAAATACCTTTATGCTGTCCAGCATCTGCATTGAAATTCATTTGTCCTTGCAGCTGATTGTTGTCAGTATCTGCTGAGTGTTGACCATGTGGATCATTGTGAAGAACGTGAGGCTGGATCTTAACCTGTTCTTCTAGTATAATGCTAAACAGAAGATAGCAGACAAAAAATCCTATTGCTGAGCCAAAAGTGAAGGTTAGAAGGTTCATCAAAGACTTGGAAGAGGCCATCTCCTGAAGGTGAGACACTGTCAAAACCAAATGAAAAATACATTAGCCTTAACATAGAAATCAAATCTAAAACTATAGGAAGAAATCAAGGACTAAATCTCTGAAAGCAGAGAACTCAGTTCTAGCTCAGTTTCAGCTCCCTTGGGCTTGCACAGAAATTTAAGTACAAGAGCAATGCAAATATCAATATAAAATTGCACATTCATTGATAGTGGCTGTACATAAAAGAACCTATTAATTATATTTATACAACATTTAAACAAAAATGTATCCACTGAATTGCAGTAGCTTTATAAAACTGTAATATACATACACTTTTTTATACTCTTCAGCCTACAAAACTGCACTTTAAAATGTAATACCCGAGTCTTTTACGAAGCTACGAGATGATGATCAATGGCAATCTACAGGTCAAGATACAAAATGGTCACAAACCATTCTTAAAACTCCAGCCAAATGTATATTACAGGAATTCTTAACATATGTCCATCACAAGCAAATTTTGAAGAGCTGTAAAAGCAACTCTGCTCCCAAAGTAGGGCAGTTGTCCTTACACTTTTAAGAATTACTGAGGATTGACTTTCAGAAAAAAAGAGTAAGGCAACATTTGAGTTTTCATATAGAAACACTAATCTTTCAAAGGAAGAGAAGAAGCAAGTACATCAGCCTTGAAGCCTCTTCTACACTTCAAAAAACTTTGTATTCCAGTAATAAAAACACCCCTTCATATAGCCACACCCTTGCTCCCCAAAACTACAGGACTTTGCTGACCATTTTTAGTAAACCAAATCAGCAGCTATGCCTGCATAAAGGGAGTTCTATGCATCAAAAACAAGTGTGAATTTTAATATATTAAACACTTAAAAACCAATTTCAGGTTGTTGAGGGTTTTTCATCTTTGGAAATAGTTGAGCTATTTTCTAATAACTCATGACTAAACTACAAAAACATTGACTATTAAATACACACTGAATTCACGCCAGAGCCTTACAAACAAGTCAATGATGTTCCCTCCATTAGGATCATTATTAATGACAGTGAGCAGAACCCAATTTAGTTCATGAGGGAGCCCAAAAAAGAAAATTATGGACTGCACAGAGCATCGATGAAAACCATCGATCAGAGAAGAGCTGCAGCCACCAAAACAACTCATTTAGCCTGCACCCCCTCCTCTCACTGCCTGGGCAGTGCATTGGAAACAGTCTGTCCCCAAGCAAGCTGCACGAATCACTCTGCAGCACACACTCCACATTCCAGCTTTCTGTCTGCTCTCCTGAAGAGAGAGCAAAGATGGAACACATGCAACCTCACGTGTGTTGTTAGGTTGGCACTTTCAGAAATCCATCAGATTTACTGAACACATGCAGATCAAGAACATTTGAGAGTGAAGCAGCTCTCACACGTGGTAATGCTTTTCTTTCTACACTGCTAGAAAAAGGAAGTAAAATTGAAAACACAACTCAAAGCACAAAATAAAAATCAAGAAATGTACAGGGCATGTATATGTATATATATATATATAAATTATTATAACTGGGTTGGTAAGGAGCTGTAATTCTTTAATATGAACAAGCACATTATACAATATTTTAATTGCACATTGTCTTCCCTAAATTCAGTACTACATCTTTGTGGAGACAAGTGACTGCCTTTAGACATCACATCACAAAGTAAAAAACTTACTGTATAATAATTTGTGACTCAGGCCTTAAAAAAAATTACTTGGTTCTCAGCTTTATTTCTATTGTCTTTTACACCACTGAATTGAGAAGAAAACATGAGTATTTTGATCAGGTCCCCCCAAAAACCAAAACAAACAAAAAAAAACCCACAAAAAAACCCCAAAAAACCCCATGCATACAAGCAGCCTAAGACAATGCAAAGGATCTGCTGTACTAAGATTATATTTTTGTTTTTGCTCTCCCCATCTATCACCACAAAGTCCCCTCAAAATTTGCAATACATACAGGGAGATGGCCAAAATAAAACAATGCCCTCTTTTAGTATATTCAAAGTGGGGAAATATACAAACCCATGCATGGCCACAGGGTACCTACACCACTTTCTAGAAAAGGTTTTCACTATTCTACTTTCCACTATTGGGTGTCTCTCTGCCATACTATTTCAGTTATCTGCTCCAACAGCTGTTCAAATTACTCTTGCTAGGAGAGAAAAAAAAGAGAAAATAACTTGAAAATAATTGCTGTTCATTTAAGTATGAAATTATGTACAACTGAATTCTGTAGAAAAAATTTGATGTGCTGGAAATGCTGAAAAATTTAAAAAGTGCACCCATCACATTGGAAATCAGAAGATGATTTGGCAGTACTTCACACACAAAGAGGATTTCTCAGGGCAGGTGGTAGCTGTACTTCATATTTGATACAAAATACCTCTAGTTACAGTTTTCAATCTAAATAATCTGCTTATCATTCTATCAGTTTTATACCAACAGAATGGATCACTATAAACATGTGTGGGTATATATCCACATGTTTATAAACTCCAACAGTAAACAGGACAGAAATATTCATTTTTCATGATATCTTGATATTTCACATAAATTGAGTCTCTTAACTTGACAGCAAAAATTACTGAACACTACAGCATTACACGAGAAGAACTAGAAAATGCCTAAAAGGAAGGTCAGTTGTCAGATGATAAACATCCTCATTCCTTGCTGATATTCTCTTCCACACACGGATTTATTCAGGGGGAAGACCCACAAAACAATTAAGGCCATGCTGGATGAGGCTTTGAGCCACCTGATCTAACGAGAGGTGTCCCTGCTCATGGCAGGGGGTTCGCTTTAAAAGGGCTTGGATGATTTTTAAAGGTCCCTTCTTCCTTCCAACTCAAACCATTTTGTGATGTTATGAGTCTATGACATTTAGAGAAGGAAATGTCTATTTTTACTTATTGAGTTAAAAAACACACTATGTTAAAAAAACCAGCTACAATAAAAGGCTAGGTTTGAATTTAATTTATGCTCCACTGCTCTATCATGGAAGATTAAATAAGCACAGATATTTAGATGTTCATGCAGGTAGTACTAGTAACATCCATCAAAACAACAAAGATTTTCAAATTCTATCACAATGTAACAGTCATTGAAGATTTGGTTCTAAATTTAAGTTTCATGAGTCAACAATTTCTACATCTTCAAGCTTACAGAAAATCTATTTTTTCCTGTGTTAGGGGCTGCTGAACCTGGCAGCCCACAGCCCATTGACAAGGCTGCTGCAACTCCCTGTGCCCAGATCCAGCCGGGCTGAGGATGTATTCCCATTGCTGTGCAGGCAAAGATGCATACACACATGGCTGACCACAGAGATCAGCACAGATAAAAACGAGTGTTCATGCAGACACAAACACGGTCTGGCCTTATGCTGCTCCTCCCCACAGCTGCCCAGGAGAAAGGCCTGCTACTGGGGAATATATACACACACACAACTTGGATCATCCCTCTGTAAGTGGTCCCAGACCCTCAACCTATTCAGCCACCAAGCCTGAATCCTCAGAGCCCTGCTCCTTGTCAAACTGATGGCCCTCTGATCTCACCAGTATCTGTCCTTACACTTACAGTCCTTACACTTACAGCCGCCTCAAAGCCTGGCTCCCAAGCCTCTTAATCCTACTCCCTGTGTGATACTCACGAGCAGCCACACGCTGGCATCCTTGCCAAGGCTGTACCCACGCACTCCACCCTCCCAGTCACGGGCTCTGCAGACACACACGCCTCTGTGGCTCACAGTCCCTGCTCCAGCTGCTGGGCATTTAGGGCCTCACTCACCCCAGTCCCTCCAGCTGCTGGCACAGCAGACACAGAGATCCCTACAACTGACTGTGCACCCCCAGCTGCTGGCACTTAGAGCTCAGTATGCACATGAGAATAAGGCACAGAGTCCTCTCACCCAGCAAAACAGCCAGAAAGGCACCTTAATGAGAAAAGAGGACAGACTGTGGCAATCTGGCCAGGACACACTCAGACTGACCAGGCCCTTTTATTTTCCCATACTCGTTCCTCCTCAAACCATCTTCCTTTAGTCCCTCCCAGGAGCACCCCATAATTTTGTGCAGTCACAAGATGCTTTCTCCTGCATCCCATATGACCCATATTTTCTAAGCAGCTAACCCCTGGATCTTGTGAGCTGCTCCAGACAGCCCTCCTGGGGACTGCTCTAGCTGCAGGTCACACCTGGGCAATGGGCTGGTGGCTCCCCAGTGACAGAGCCAGGGCTGACTCCTCTGATGTGAGCCTTTGAACACGTTCATCTAGATTACTGCTCTCACCCTGCTGTTCCAATAAGGGCTTTAAGGTCACTTCCACAAGCCAATGGAAATTTAAGGGAAACCCATGCAATACGAATAGATGCAAGAGCTTGGCCCCACCACCAAAAGAAAACAACCCAATCACTTTTAAAATTAATACTTTTACACAAACTCAGACAAACTTGGACCATGTACAGAAACACGTTAAACCAAACACGTTAAACCAAACACGTTAAACCAAACACGTTAAACCAAACACGTTAAACAAAATACCAAACAAACAATCTGAAATACCCCAACACCAAAACAAGATAACAATGAAAAAACCCCAAAAAAACTCCACAACCACCATATCTGGGATTTTGAAATTTACAGAATGCAGAACGGAACTCTAATTTTAAACATGTTTATCCCACTATCATTCCATAATCACTTTAAGATTCGATTAAGTTAATCGCACATGCAGGGCTAATTCCTTCTTGTATCCCTTACTTAGGAATCAAGGGGGAAGCTCTGAGGCCCCATGATGAAACAATATAAATATCCTTTGAGAGCTGCATAATCTGTAATGAAATTGATCTCTACCACCACGTCCTTACCAGTCAAGCAACACATCAGAATAATTCGACCAAAAAGTAGGAAAAAAACGCAGTTAGCTGTGTAAACACACCTTCTGCTCCTTAAGTCACATTTATTGCTAGTTGCTCTGTACATTCATATGCTTCTGAAATGCAGCTAAATGCACTAGTTGTGCATTCGCTAATGTTGTCTGCATCTAGGATTTCTGTGAGCCTCTGCAGTTTCCTAATCACTAAGCACAGATCGTATCTTTCCACTTCAAATATCTAATGCTATAAGCATTTCTTTCAAATTCATTTCTGCTTGTTCTACCAGAAAATACAAACCATCAAAGTAAGGTTCTTCGGCATAGGAGGCCAACAACCACACTGAAACGAGACGTGTAACAATCCACAGCACCGGTGAGCTGGAAGGAAGATTTGGCTCCTCCTTCCTCATTCCAAAAGCTGACGCCGTCCTTCGGCAACAAGTGCCCGCGGCCGAAGCACGGCTTCCCAAAGCTCTGGCAGCGGACGCCCGCCCAGGAAGTGCCCGCTGCGGGGGCGGGAGCAGCGCTCCCGGCTCCCGGCCGCCCTCTCCCTCCGCTGGGCTCCGAGGATGCCCCTGCTCCGCCGCCTCTCCTTCCCGGGCGTGCAGCCGGGCACCTGCTGTCCCTGCAGCCGCAGGTGACGCGCAGCGCCGCGGCCGCCTCCTCCGCCCCGTCCCCGCCGAGAGGAGCCACCCTCGCCGCCTTCTTCCGCGTCCCCCCCACCGCGGGCGGGACGCTGCCCCCCGAGGCCCGACCCCACCGCCGCCCCCGGCTCGGCTCGGCCCGGCCCGGTTCCCCCTCACCTCTCGGGCCGGCGGGGCCCCGGAGCGCGCTCAGCCGCGCGACGGCGCGCGGGCCCCCGCTGGCCGCGCGCAGGGCAGGCCCCGGCCCGCGCGGGCCCCGCCGCCCCGCGCCGCCGCCGGCCCCATCGCGCGGCCGCCCCGCGCCGCGCCGCGCGCCGCCCCGGGGCGGGCGCGGGAGCGGGAGTGGCGCCGCCCCGCCGCCCGCTCATTGGCCGGCGAGCGGCGCGGGGCGGGGCTCTGCCGGCACGCGCGGCTTTAACCCCGCTCCCGCCGCCGCGGCCGCTCCGCCGCGTGGCAGCGCGCCCCCGCCCGCCCCGGGCCCTGCGCGGCCAGGGAGCCCGCCCCTCCCTTCCTCCTTTCCCGTCCGCCGCCAGCCCGGCCACGTCGCCGCCCAGGCCGCGAGCGGCGCCCGCGCCTCCCGGCGTGCGGCGGTGGGCCAGGGCGGGCGCCCCGGGCGGCCGGCATGCCCGCCGCGCGCGACGGCCCGGCCCGGACTTCGAGGGGTGCCGGGAAAAATGTCCCGGGGGGAAGGGGAGGGCCCGGGAGGGACTGAGGAGCGCGGAGCGGCAGCTCCCCGGAGCTCCCGGCAGTGGGTGAGCGGCGCGGCGCTCCGGCGGTGCCTCCGCGGGCACGGGCAGCGGCAGAACGCCCGGGCAGCGCTGTCCGCCCGCCCTTGTTGGCGTTACCTCGCTCTCGCCCGCCTGGAAGCGGCAGGGCCGGGCGCTCAG
Source organism: Passer domesticus (assembly GCF_036417665.1). Taxonomy (NCBI): domain Eukaryota; kingdom Metazoa; phylum Chordata; class Aves; order Passeriformes; family Passeridae; genus Passer; species Passer domesticus. The sequence goes on along the minus strand of NC_087474.1, from coordinate 24,673,157 downwards.
GCCGGGCTGCGGAGCTCCGCCGCGCTCCAGCCCCTCATTCCCCTCACTTCAGCCGGTCTGGAGCCGCTGCTCTTCCAAAATACCATTAGGCAACTGCAAGGGATGTTGCTAGGATACCGAGCCCTCTGCAATCGCTTCTTATCTCCCTGTGCTAACGCTGCCTACCTTTCCAACAGCTCTTGACGTTTATCTGTTGGTGAATTTCTTAGGAACAAAACGTATTAAATAAGAGGCGTTTTAGATTTGGAAGGTGTTTTTCATTACAGTGTAATCGAAAAATAGCATTTTGCAAGCACTGGGTAGATATTGGAGCTCCGCAGTTAATAGATAGAAGGTTTGTGTTGCGGTTCGTTTGGGGGGTTTGTGTGTGTGCGTGTGGTTTTTTTAAGTACTGGTACCTGCAGAAGGCCTGGTCCATGCTGAGGGACATTAGTGTTTCTGTAAATGGAGGTCACTGCACACACTGTTCTTGGTTTTCCTGCTCTCCTTTCTCCATCCTTCCTCCAGCCTGTCCATGGGTTCAAACCACAGGTTTCCCTCATCATAGCTGTAGATGTGTGTATTTTCCTTCTGTCTCCCCAGAACAATTATGACCTCAGGGGTGTGCCCTTTCGTCTCCATTTTCGTGTCTATTTTTACTTCTTTTTCTGTGGACAATGGGTCACACTGAATCACAGAACCTTTTAGGCTGGAAAAGACCTCCAAGATCACTGAGTCCGACCTGTGACCAAACACCACCTTGTCAGCTAGACCATGGCACTAGGTGCCATATCAGGCATTTCTTGAGCGCCTCCAGGGACAGCAACTCCATACCTCCCCGGGCAGTCCGTGCCAATGTTTAAGCCCTTCCATGAAGAAATTCTTCATGATGTCCAGTCTGAACCTCCCCATGTGTATCTTGAGGCCAGTTCCTCTTGTCCCTGTTGCTGGTTGCCCAGGAGAAGAGCACAGCCCTCCCCTGGCTTCAGCCTCCTACCAGCAGGGAGCGATGAGGTCTCCCCTGACCCTTATTTTTCTGCAGGCTAAACAGCCCCAGCTTTCTCTGCTGCTCCTCATATGACTTAATCCCCAGACTGTTCAGCAGCTCCTCTGCTCTCTCCTGGACATGCCTCAGTACCTCAATGTCTTTCCTGAAGTGAGGGACCCACAGCTGGACCCAGCACTTGAGGTGTGGCCTTGAGTCATTTGGGACATTCTGAATGGGACCACACTTCCAGTACGCCTAGTGCTGTTTATACCCTAAAACTGGAGGCACTGTTAAGAGGATTTTTTATATTTAAAGAAATGAAGACTAAGCATTTTATTTATCTAAGACTATAGATAACAGGCCTGAGCTAATATTTTTTTTCTTCTTGTTTTTCCCACAGTTCTGAGGATTTAAATGTTTCCTGGTTTTAGATTAAGCTGTTTCTTATTTTAGAGTTAAGTTGTAAGTTTGTAACTGTTGAGCTACAAGCCTGCAGCATGCCATATTGATAACTTGTATTGCTAGTGGTCCCGCCTGACAGCTCCCTAGAGTGAATGTTGCAAATTCTGGAATATATAGGATACACCACCAACTAAAAAGAAGCCTGAGCCTGTTAAATTGAGGTGAAGACCTCATTCAAGGCCTAGATCGAGCATTTTGCACAAAGCCGTGTCTCTCACCTTGTCTGCAAGGGCCCTGCAGAGGATGACAGACGCTGCTTTTGTATTTAAAAACAAAAAGGGGGAACTGTGGTGGCCTACAGCTGGCCTGTAGGTCTCAAAGTATAAATAATTATAAAATTATAACGGAAACATGTGATCAGTTATATAATTACCTTACTTTTATAATTCAACCAGTAGGGGCACTCAAGTTTCTATTGGCTGGCTGAGCAGGAAGTAACAGGCTCAGCCAATGAGGATTGACCTCGTGGGCTCCCAAGGTATAGAAGGGAGCGAGATCTGAATGAAGTGAACTGCTGCTGCTGTGTGGACTCCGTGTGTCTTGTCACTGGTCTGTCTCCGAAACTGTGACACGGTGTTAAAGTGATTTCAGTGTTTATTATAACAAAAAGAGGCCTAAAGCATGGGGGCTGCGGGTCGAGCAGGAATGTTCCCGTCAAAGATGCTGCAGTACCGGCGCTGGGTCTTCTTCAGCAGCAATGTCCCCAGTGTTCCAGGTGGAGCAGCACTGGGTCAGATGTCCCCTTTTATCCTGTTTTCTGTCCCTTTGGATTGGTTTCTGTTTGGATCCTTCATTTGCATGAAGGTTTAAGGCACTTGATTGGCCCATTACATTTCTTTCCAGCCTGGCTTATTTACTTGGGGAGGTGGTGCGCTTTACTTAGGTGTAATACATTGAGTACTGTATTTCTTATAATTACCCTTTTAACCCCGTTTACAATAAAATAACCAAACTAACAGTACATGCTTAACAATTATCAACTATTTTACAATAGTTTCTAACCTCTTTTTGACAATTCCCCCCTCTAACTGCTTGATCAGGCTTTCAGCCTGCATCAACATTTTAAAGTTCAACTTCTGCTTTTCTCAGTTTCTCATACTGTTCAAGCATATCTCTGGCATTCTGATCACTCTGTTCTTTTATTAACATTACATTTTTCCCTTCTACATTACCTTGCAGCATGATGCTGCTCTGGACAATGCTGGTTACTATCCGGACTAGACATGGAATTGAACATGGTAAAGATATTACACTTGCTAGTGCACACACCACAAAAAAGACCAATTTCTTCCACTATTTACCGTTCCAGGCGAACGAATTGTCCCACCAATCAGATCCTCCAGACAAGGGGTCCATTTTTGTGTTCCAACATAGGTTAGTTTTCTAATATTTTGAGTAATGTTTTTAATTACATGACTGTGGTCATCAATCTCCAGCAGCATTCTGAAGTATTAAATTTCCCATAGATCCCTCCTTCCTCTGCAAGGAGGTAATCCACTGCCAACCAGATCTGGTAAATCGATGAACGTGTTTGTTTTTGTAGCTGGTTTAAGAGAGCAGTGGTCAGAGTTGTTTGATTGGACATTATTTCAAGTACTGCTTGTAAATGGGTGATTCAACTGAGCATATATACTGCAGTTCTGGACCCTCAGGCTCCATCTTGGCTCCGGCCCAAGGTAGCAGGCCCATAAGTATCATTAATCTTTTGGGGTCCAAATTTCATTGTTCCAATTTTGGGTTCTGCCCAATAAATGCATTTTCTTTCTGGCCAGGTCATCATATACTGGCACTCCAAAGTTTGACTTTGCATCCTTAGGCAGTAAGAATTGTGCAACTCCTGGTCCACCCTCCCGGTAATTTCACATACGCTGTGTTGCCTGTGTTGCCACAGATACAAAATAAATTTTTAGGTGCATTCCAGAAATTAGAATCTTGATTTGTTATATGTTTCCAATATTTGGATAGGGTTTCTATTGCCCAGAATGGGTTGATATAATCTCCTAGGCATTCAAACATTTTTTTCTTTTTCACTGTATACGCATCTACTTTCAGTTTTTTCTATTGACCAATATGAATGGTGGGTTTCTGGGATCCACCTTGTATGTGTGCCATTTGCTGCTAGATATCTCTTACATGGCATTTCTCCTACTTCTATAGTATACATTTTCCCTTTTCTTGACAAACACTCTTCTCCTATTATTGTTGATTTTAGCTTTAACTCTCCTTCCCTTCTTTTGGGTACTACCATGCTTTTTCTTGATGCACTCCATTTTAAAATGACTAGGGGACCTAAATGGATCCCATGGCCAAATTTCACATAAGTGTGTCCCCCCACACCCCCAAAAATCAGTCAAATTAAAATATTTTGTAATCTTTTCCATAAAAGATTCGATAATACCATATCAATAAAAATATTCTTACCATATATTTGTCCCTCTCTATCCCTTTGTCTTTTCAATTGCACTTCCTTCCCTTTGAATATATCCTCTAAGTTGGTTTCACTTTCTTGTTCAAAACATACCCATCTTTCTTTCATAGGGCACTCTCCTGACATCCTCTGGCTTGGGTTTGCAATATTTTTAGCTAGCCAATATATTTTATTATCTTCTTTACAGGTTGTTAACTGGGAATGATCAATACATTTGGGATTCATGTTTGTGTACTCTGATTAATACACTTACTGTATCTCCTCTGTACAAGGGATAGCAATGCTTCCCACAAGCGTTTTCTCACTTCCTCTGAAGTGGATGAGTAGTAGCATTGCTACCAGTGGGAGTCTGGTACGGGCTGGCCTCCTCACCTCTTGAACCACAGGGGTTTTCTCGGTGCCCTGAGAGTATTTCCTGGAGGTAGTTCCCAATCCAGTCTTGCCTCCCACCTCTGGTTTTCCCTTCTTCTGGAGACATTCTGCCATGACCCTTATCGTACCGACTCCCTTCCCTCAATTTGGTCCCAATTAGGGCTGCAAGAAGAGTGTTCTATGGAACATTACCAGAAACCGAGATGTTATTTTGATTGTCAATTCTTAGCTGAACAAAATTTAAATTTACACTATAACTATAATAAACATTAACAAACTTTAACGATATAAGGATAACAATATAGATGTTTCCCTTGGGGGGTTGTGTTCAGGGTTGTGCTTCTTTCAGTGTTTTCCTCAGGACCAATTTCAAGTTTTCATCATCTCTGCTGGCTATAGTCCATTCGCTTGCCTCAGCTGGGGCTTGTGCTGGACCCTTCACTCGACTTGCATGAGTCCACCCCTGCTCCTTTGTTCTTACTGCTGTGTTTGTTGTAAGCAGCACCTGGAAGGGGCTTTCAAGGCAAGCAGTTAGTGGAGGGTTTTTCCATGATTTAATCAATACCCAGTTTCCCAGGTTAATACCATGTATTTTACAGTTCAGTGGGGAAGTTTGGGGAAGGTAGCCCTTTTCCCTTAGTTCTTATAGGCCTGTTGTTACTTGTTATAAGTAAAAATCAATAAAGCCAAATTAATAATTAATAAAGATACATTTTATTTTGTGACTGATGTACAGTCTCGATAGCCACAATCAAAGGGACAGTGTCGACTCCGGGATCGGCGCTGGGTGAACACTGGTCCAATCTCTATTGCATCAGACCCCCTCTTTTCACAAATGTGGGCTGATACAGCCTGTTTTTATACTGTTTTTCTGGCCCGAGGCAGAGTCTCTCTTGTTCTTTTCATAGTCAATCATATTCATGTTGTTTCCTTTCTTCGAGATGGACTGGAGAATGCAGTTCCTGGCCAGCAATGATTGCTGGTCAAGCATAATCACGTTGTCCCCTTCCTCTGGGTTGTGTTTGACAGCGTAGTTCCTGGCAGGTAGTGATGGCTGGTGGTGAGGTTGCAGGAACTTGACATTTGAATGCAATTCTCCAATAGCTCTCACTATCTTGATCTCGAGCAATAATCATTCAGGTGCAGTTGGTCTCCACCCAGGCCAGGTCCTCGATTGTAAATTAGATCCCTTCCTGCTGTCGGCTGCAATGTCGTAATGGTATGCGGTCTTTCCGTAGCATTCCTCAGACCCCACATGTGAGTTTAAATCATCCCTACATATTTCTTCTAAACATTATAACATGTATTTATTTTATATTCTAAACAGCATGAATTACATATATAAACATTACTGTTTCTATATATTTTTGCATTGTTGCCCTCCCCTCTAGATGTTCCCCAGTATTGTATGGGGTAAGCAAGAAAGGCAGGCCAAACAACATTTCGTAAGGAGAGACCCCTAGATGGGTTCTGGGTCTTGTTCTTATTCATAATAGGGCTAATGGTAAACATTTGACCCAATTCCGTTAGGTTTCTAAGACCACTTTTGTTAAGATATTCTTTAAGGTTTGATTCACCCACTTTTGATCCTCCCACTTTATTCCCGGGGCTACTTTAAAATTTTTGTTTGGCCAAAGTTCCACACAATAATAAACCATCCTCACTTGATCTAACTTTTTAGTTGTTTCCCAGTTATTCTAGTCATCCAGTATATCACCAAGGGGGCTTTCAGAAGGAATATTTTTATTCTTTTTCCTTTGTCACCCTCCTCATGTACTATGGCCCTGACCCATGGTAACTTTCAGTTACTATAAGCTTTCTGGACGGTAAAAAACTGCTTACCGTAAACGGCCCCTTTAGAAGTTCTGTTTTATTCCTTTTTTAACTTAAGAGAGATATGTCCTCCTAATCTCTTTTTCTGTGTGCAACAAGTGTCCTTGCAGCTATCGACTTTGGTGTCCTTGGGCACTCTTATCTAAGGAGCACTTACTCTTTGTCAGTTGCACACGCTGCAGGAGCAACACTCTTATCTCACATTCACTCACACTTTCATTCACACCCTCAGGCCTGTTCATTCATACTTCTCAACTTCTGCTTAACTGAGTTTTTGGTTCTTTGTGCCTTGCCCACCCGGACTATGCAAGGTACCTTTTTTGAACACCCCAGAACCTTAAGTACTGACACACTAAGTTTCCCCACTGACCTAAGTTCACACTCCATAAATTTCCCTTTGCTTTTATTGAACAGAGGAAGGAAACATTGGCAAACCTCTTAGACTTGCACGAAGTAGACCCCTGTTGCCAGAGGATCACTGGTCCACGTAGGCCCCTACCCTGACTCCTTCTACTTCCCCCAAGGTTTGGCTATCTCTCTTCCCTAGAGATAGCCTCACAGTCAGGGGTTTGGACCTCCACGCCTTGCCCAAGCTGGACTTCCCACCACCCGTACGCTGAGGAATGGGCCTCCTGACCGCGCCTCGCAGCCACGGTGCTATAAAGGTCCTACGATATTGTGGCCCCCATCGCCTTGGGATCAGCCTCTCCAGGCTTCAGTACTGCTGGGTCTCTGGGAAGGACCCTAAACCTGGTCACCTCTGGTGTCAGTTCACCTGTGAGGTTGTCTGTGTGTCACGCAAACCTTTGCCACAGCTCTCACATGCCCGAGAAGCTGAGGCTGATTTGCGGGTCACTTAGATCTTTATCCACAACCCCTACCCAGCCGGGAAGATGAAGCTGATTTGCATGTAACTCACTCTTTCCCCACAGTCCCCACAAGCCCGGGAAACAATGGTTTATCAGGCTTTAATGAGGCCTGCCTGGGTGCCACAACAAGGAGGGGTAGGGGGCCGCCTCACTCGGTCTTCCCTCTTTTGCTTCCCTCCATTCCCAGCTGGTGTCCTCGCAGAGGGCCGGAACCATGGTACTAGGTTGTACCTATGTCCTCACTCACGTTGGGACTCCAAGCTGCTTGAGCTGCTGGCCCTGTCTCAAACATGCTCTTCACACACACTCACTCACCTCCGTTCCCTCGGGCCCTCCCCAGAGGGTGGTTAGGTGATACTTACTGCCCTCAGGCCTTCTTCCCGGATACCGACGCAAGGTCCCTCCATGGAGGACAGGCGGCTGTCCCATCCTTTGTTTGGGTGAGTTTGGTCTCGTATGAGTTCCCAAGCTGTTAAAAATGGGCCCACGCTCCCAATACTAAAGTGATTTCAGTGTTTATTATAACAAAAAGAGGCCTAAAGCATGGGGGCTGCAGGTTGAGCAGGAGTGTTCCCGTCGAAGATGCTGCAGCACCAGTGCTGGGTCTTCTTCAGCAGCGATGTCCCCAATGTTCCAGGTGGAGCAGCACTGGGTCAGTGGGTCAGATACCCCCTTTTTTCCTGTTTTCTATCCGTTTGGATTGGTTTCTCTTTGAATTCTTCATTTGCATGAAGGTTTAAGGCGCTTGATTGGCCCATTACATTTCTTTCCAGCCTGGCTCGTTTTGCTTGTGGGCGGTGGTGCACTTTACTTAGGTGTAATACATTGAGAACTGTATTTCTTATATTTCTTATAACTACCTTTTTAACCCTTTTTACATTATAGTAACCAAACTAACAGTACGTGCTTAACAATTATCTGTGGTAGTTTCTGGGATCCCTGTTGAAGGAAAGAAATTGATGAATCTGACTCCATGTTCTTAGAAGGCTAATTTATTATGTTATTGTATTATATAATATTAAAGTATACTTAAACTAAAACTATACTAAAAGAGTAGAGAAAGGATACATACAGAAGGCTAGAAAGAATGATAATGAAAACCCGTGATTCTCTCTTCAGAGTCCAACACGGCTGGACTGTGATTGGTCATTAAGTAAAAATAATTCACATGTTGGATAAACAATCTCCAAACCCCATTCCAAAGCAGCAAAACACAGGAGAAGCAAAGGAGATAATATTGTTTTCATTTTTCTCTGAGGCTTCTCAGTTTCACAGGAGAAGAAATCCTGGTAAAGGGATTTTTCAGAAAATATGGCAGTGACAATTATCAACTATTTTACAACAGTTTCTAACCTATTTTTGGCATTGAATGTACCAATTTAGGAAACTCCCACATTACTCTGGGTCACAGTTTCTCATTCCTGCCCCATCCCACTCTGCTACCCCCTTTAAATAAAAATTACAAGCGACTTGGTGAATAGTATCTTCTTGAACTAGTTTCATCAGAAGAAAGGGCAGGCTTCTGTAAGGGCAGAAGTTTGATTTGCATTGAGAAAGTCAACAATGAACAATAACGAAGACAATGGCAATTGCAAAGATGTAAACCAACAACAAAAAAGGGTATGTATCTATCTTCTTGTTTCCCTTTTTGTCACCCCCACAAATCTGGATATAATTACTGTCCATCCCATGTCCAGTGCATGCTCTATTCCCAAAATGGATTAAGTGAAGTTTTCAAACTGTTTTATATTACAGATAATGCAGCATGTCTGAGTTGAATACAAGAGTTCCATTTTGCCCAGTGAACTATAAACCCTGGTCTTGCATCACATGAGTTTTTCTATCAAGGACTGTGGCCTATGTATATCACACACCTATACATTTATGCATGAAGTGCTACACTTTTTTCAAACTGACATGTTCATTGAGCTGTTTCACTCTGTTAGGCTAGTTTGAGAAGAAAATTTCAGAAAGAAGGTAGAATGTGCTGTAACTTAACAAAAGCCACATCTTCCTTATTAACAGTGCTACAAAAAGTTTGTTTTAACAAATGTGACTGGTTTGGACATATTGTAATGGCTGTTTAATATTTTATGGAGATATTTACATACCACATACACAAGCAGGTTTTTTTGGTTGTTTTTTTTTCGCTCAGGGAGAGATGAGCTGTCTCTCTTACAGCTCTCTAGCAGCAATCTCTTACAGTTCAGGGTAGGGAAACAGGCCCCTCCAAGGGACTGCCTTGCATGTGTAAAGGTAGCAAACACTTCCACAGCTTCTCTGCAGCACTGCCTTGCTCCACACACTGCCTCTGGGTGGATGGTCAAGGGCAAAGCTGTTCTCTTGTTCTGAGGCAGAAGGGGGAGCAGCCTGGTGCTCTGTCCTGCTTCCACATGCAGATCAACATGACCACAGTCCCTTTCTACACAAATGTAGCACTGCTGTGGGAGATTCTCCTCAGCTGCTGAGAAAGCCGAGCAGTGTTGGGGGATACAGTTACATCACAGTAATATAGCAAGGAGATTCATGCCACCTACCTTCCAGCACATGGCTAGGAACAAATGAAAGGAAAATTAAATTTCTAGTATTTTAATTTTAAAAGCAATCAATCCCTTTGATCTTCACATTGGTAAACACAAAAAATGAGACCTTCCCCTACCTAGGAGGGCCAGCCATATTCAACGTAAATATTGTTTCAAGCAGGGCAAAAGCAGAGTAGCAGGCCCTTAATCCCTCTGCTCATCACTTGGGAGGTCTCTGTGAGAAAATTGTCTGGGCATTTCAGTGCTTACACCCTCTGGAGGGCACTCTGGAGTACAGACCTTCCATAAAAGCCCACTCAAACACCAGCTACTGCTCTCAACTCTCCCCATTTCTGTGCAGTGGAGTCTGGAAGCACAGGTTTTTAGATAGGAAAGCTCACACAAAGTTAAGGCAGAAGGCAAAATGCAACAGCTGCTGTGAGGCTCTGCAATTTGGCAAGTCACTGACTACAGACATATCATCTAAATATGAGTCTCAAGTTTAGTTGGGTGTGTATTCAATTACCATCTGTTAAAAGCAGGGTAGTTATCCTCTGTTAATTGGGCAGTTTATATCTTCCACAACCAATCCTCCTTCCGGGGAGATATCTTCTGTTAATGGGCCATTGAGTGTTACTACATGACTAGTAAAAATTACATCATCCCATTATGAGATGCTCCAGCCCAAAGAGAAGAACCAAGCATTCCTACCTAGATATAATCTGAGATTTAGAACAATAGAAAAAGCCTTTTCTACTGGATTGCCAGAGGAACAGCCTTTCCCCACTAAATTCCAAGAGCAGCTTTCTTCTTGACTGCATTCCCAGAGGAAGACCAGCCCCATCTACACAACCAGACAACCTTAAGTGAAAACTACACCCTTCTACAGGATCACTACTTCAACAGAACCGCACCTGTCACTGCAGGACTGCAGCCACCATTCACTGGACTGCTACCACCTCCCTGACCCACAGGGTGTCAAGTTGTATCCTGACTCTGTCAGTGGTTTTGTTGGTACTACTGCATTTTGTGAAAAATGTGTATTTTATGATTGGCTTTTTGCAAATATTAAAATGAATAGTATATGTGTTATGTTAGAAATTTATGCTGTATTAACATTTTAACAGTATGGTAAATGTAGTTTCATAGTTAAAAGGTAACTTTTGTAGTTAAAATAGGAACTATGTATGTGGAATGTTTTCTTTTTAGAAAGGAATGAGGTGCTCCCACTAGATGGTGGCTGCAGGACACCTACATCTTTCAGAGAAAGAGAATTTATTGCTCTTTTATCAGGAGAAACAAACTTCTTCCCGCCTGGTTCAGTCAAAAAGAAGCTGTTATGATTAAGAGGAGAATTTGATGATGAAAAGACAGAATACTTTATTTGAATAGAATTTATGCATCATGTATGAAGTATATGAATATGCAACAGGCTATCATTTTTAAGGGTTAATCCTTTGTTAACGGGTGTCCTTTTTCAGTCTTGTGTTGCCCATAAAAAGGTAGCTAGACATCCATAACTCTTTGTTTTTATTGTCTCATATTGTCCTAATCTCAACCGTTCAAATTTTATTACTCTAATTATATTACTATTACTATTTTATATACTATAAAATGGTTATAACCATTTTATTACAATTAAACTTTTAAAAATTTGAAAAACAAGTGATTGGCATTTTTCACACATTTGTATTTTAAAATTTTCCTAGTAAAGAACTGTTATTCCCATATCTCTACCTAAGAACCTCTTAATTCCAAAAATTATAATAATTCCGAGGGAGAGGGTTTACATTTTCCATTTCAAGGAAGGCTCTTGCCTTCCTTAGCAAACACCTGTCTTTTCAAACCAAAACAATATATAATTGGCATCTAATAAATATCTGTGGTGAAACTGATTGCCTTCTGTAGATAGCTTTCTACAAGCTAATGGTTGTTAAGGAATGATGTTTTCTTAACATTTTGTTTAATTTTAAATAGTGTTATAGTGTTATATTGAATCCATTTATGCCATTGCTTTTACAGGTCATTAGCAAGACCATGAAAATATATATTATATAAATAATTTCCATGTATTTTGAGTGAAAGCTACTTTGTGTTTTCTTTTCACTCCTATTTGATCAAAGAGCCAGATTAAATTGAATGCCTTACTTGTTTAATATTATTTATAAAAGATCTCACTAACTTGACCATTCAGACTTAGTAAGGCCATTATTTTCTAAAAAACCTATTAATCCATTCTGTGCCCACTTATGAACCCACAAGTTGTAGTTGCAGGCACACTGAACCAGATCAAGTTTGAGAATTACACATACTATCCCTAAATCTTAGAACAGAACAAAGACCTTTAGAAAAATGAATGGAGTTTCATTTCACCACACCTTTGCCCACTGGACTTGGGGCAGGACGCACCATGGACGCAATTTGGTGGGGAGTCTGGAAACAGTCAAACCCATACATGGAGCTGTAAAACTGAATTATTTACTGTGGTAAGATTACTGTGGGTGATAAAGTGTATCTAAATATGATAAAGAAATATGAGTGTATCACTCCACCTTCCTTTTACCAGTAAGAACACCAGCTGGCTGGAAGTCTGAATCCTGTTATGACACGGAACTTTACCCACTGTGTTTCTTGCACAAACAATAGTGGAACTGCCAGGAGTGGAATAATACACATCAGTGAAATTAGAAGTACTGTCTTCATTTAAACAATTGTACAATCTCTGTGCTGCTGTTCCTGCTAACCAGATCTCCCTGCTACAAATAATTGACTTAAAATGAGCCATTGTGAAGTTCCAGATTGGTATTCAGTGTAGATTAGTATTCAGCATGTGCCAAAAATTCAGGCTGTACATTTCAAGTGGCAGAATAAGGAATTAATCACCAGATCTTGATAAAAATGCGAAATTCAAAAGAACACTTCTAAAAAGTTTGAAGTAAAGGGAATATTTTTTCGTTATTAAAATAAAAGATATTAAATGTCTTTGTATTTTCATTGAAAATACCAGACAAAATGTAATGGGCTCTCATTCTGGAGACTGCAAGAAAAGCACTTGTCACAATGTTTCTGTCCTGCTTATAGACCTGTCCCAAAGCCCACTTCAAAATGCTCTACAGTTCTGTTTCTAAAGATGAAACAGTGCCAGGGACCATTCTTTGACAGAGATATTTCACAATTTTTCAGTTCAAAGTAAATTGAAAGCTGTGTGGTTGCCCATCAGAATGAGATTTTTGTATCATAAAACTGAGAAACTCATTTTCAGTGCTGTGGAACATGATGAGCAGGCATACAGAACCACCGACTGGCTAGGAAGTCTGCTGGGATTCTCCTGGATGGACCCAAACCTCAGCCTTGTCCTGCTCTTTAGAAATAATTCTTGGCAAATGTTACTTTATTACCTTGCCCAGAGATTTTCTCAAGGAAATACTACCTGGCAGGGACATACATCACGCCAATGAGTGTGTTAATAATTAGCCTCCCATACTTTATTTTCTGGCTCTGATTTATTTGTAGAAATAGCTTTGTAAACCTTTAAGCACTTAAGAAAAATGTGTGTCTCTCTTTATTCTTGTTGCTGATATATTTCTGTATAGATAAGTGTTTTCCCATTTGTTTTACGTATGCACACTACTTAAAAGTTAGGACAAGTGCAGATATTTTTTCTGTCAAATCCTACAGTAGAAATAAAATAATATGTTCTCTCATAATAAAAACTCCAATAAGAGATAAATTTCAGAACAGATTGAGGAGTAGCCAACTCTTGCAGACAGATCCTTTCATTTGCCCATCTGGTACCTGGCAAAAGTAAAGAGATTCTAAGGGTTGCAGTTAACTACAACAAGATTCAAAGTTATGCTGCTATAAAGTAAACTCCTTATATAATTGTATTTCTATGAGAATTGACAGAAAATTTTAGTTGGCTCAGGTTTCTTTTCTTTGGGAAAAAAGCTTAATAAAAATGTTGGCATTTATACTAGAAAACACATTCTTATCCATAATAAGAGATGAGATATTGTTCAGTAAGAATTAGAATGCAGAACTAACTCTTCTTTGCAGTCATTCACTATTTAGGTATTTTAATCCTTTTGAATGGATACTGCATTTGAGCTCCTTTAGAATTGGTTTTCTTTGCTTTTAAATCAGGAAGACTTCTCTTTCATCTTTTATGTATAAAAGACAAAGCTATTTTTATGAAGTCTGTTGTTAGTTTCTAGCTAAGGAAGTACTGGGAGGAGAGACAGCAGATTTTTACTGTTTATATAACAACAGTGACAACAACAGAAATTGTTCTGTACAGAATTCAGAACCAATTCCTAGTAAAAAGTGAGTGCAAGTAGCTATAATAACTATACAACCTTTGAAGACTTCAGTGCTGGTGAATTAATACCATTATTAAGACATACTGTGTCTTAGTAAGCAAACTTAGAGAAGTGAACTCTATTTTAATGTGTGCCTCTGTGAGAAAATGGGGAGAAATTGCTTTCATTATTAATTTCTTTTCTTTTACAGAAATAATTTACTTAGCATGTGTGTGGTAGTGCAGCTGTTTATTTTCCACACTGCAAAGGTTACATCAGCCAGTCTAATTATTTCACTGCAGACCTTTGCTGTATTTGTTCTACACCTCTATTTCTGATAACAATAGTTCTAGCAGGGCAATGGCTTCTTATTTTGAAGTAATAGCTCGACCTAGTGATGAGAAAGAGCTCCTACACTCATAGATTTTAGAATAGTTTCTCAATCTTTTATAAACCAAATACCACCTAAAAAAAAAAAAAAAAATTTCATGCACGGTCCAATAACTGTTATCATTCTTCCTCTGATGTTCTTAATTGTACTTAGGAGAACATAATTGTGCCTTTTTAGCACATTTTACTGAACTCTTTTTTTTTGTCTTCCAGAAACAAATCACAACATTAAATACACTTTAAAAGACCAAAGCAGCACAATGGAGGGTGCAAAATAACTTTTTATTAAAATTATGGCCATTTATTCCAGCTGAAAAAATATATATTAGTGTATTTAAAAACTCAGTTATATATCTTCAAGTATGAATTTAGCTGTTACAGTTTTATAACAGCTAACCATCTCTCTTACAGCTGAATATTAGCTGTATTCTAGGTGAAAAGAAATCTTGTTTGTATTAAAAAAATATCTATTGAATGCGGCAAAATTTCACAATGGGTGAATTACAATGAAAAAGTGAACTGAAGATTGTAATTTGCAGTTAATCCTGCTGTATTGACTACAAGAGTTAGTTTAAATGCTAATTCAGCTGACACCTAATCTTTACTACTATATGAAAAAGACCCAGAATTTGAATAAGTTCTACCATTGTGGTTCTAAGAACTCTAGAGAGTTATGCTGGTTTATGTTGCATAGCCAATATCAGACAGCTTTTTTTTTTTTTTCCTTATTCTGTAAGTGGTTAAAAAGCATATATATATTGCTTTGGTTTTGTAGTTTGTTCCTGTCTCCCCCTCCCCAGGACGAGAATAAATTACACTGGATTCCTTCTCATTAGCCAAGACCACTATTGAGTTAAAGTCAGCAATGTTTCATTCCTCTGTGGTCCTGGCCTGGACAATAGAGCCATTGGTGTGCCATATGCCATGCCTGCCATGTGCACTCTATGGCCCACAGCTCTTTCAACAACCCTTTCTTGTCTGTGCTAAGAAACACGGGGCATGATGGAAGGGCTGGGATGTTAAAAAAAGGATGCAGCAGTGGTGAAAAATGCTTAGTCTTTTGTGCAGGCAATAACAAATCACCTTACTTTGTGTTTCCCCTTGCTGCTGCACTAGCCATGCCTTCCTAGTATTTTACTGAAGCCCTGAATGCCCGGGCTCTAGAGAAGATTTTCTTTCAACACTCAGCAGTGCTGTGACCTCTAAGTCCGAGGTCAGAGCAAGTCTTATTTGTTTTGAAGCTTAACATAATTAAGTAGGAAGAAAAGAAAAAGGATTAAATAAGAGAGACTACAGCAATAGGAACTCCCAGTGGGAGAAACAGCTACTTTTATACTATGAGAAAAGAGATTTTGTCTGGAGGATAGACAAGTAGACTGTATGTCCTTTAAATGTCTTTGAAAGGAAAGGAACAGACAAGAAAAAATGGAAAAATAAATAAATTCAAAATTATAGGAACAAAGAGCTCTGTTAGGTCGATAAGTTATTTAAAAGCTGTAAGCTTGCTGGCATCTGATATAGTCCCTCTGGGTAAAAGCCAGACTAAATAATACAAATGGGAGCCTACCTTACTTCAAGATATGGATCTTCAAACAGGTTTTGAATTTGACAGTTTCTCTTTTCATTTTTTTTCTCTACTTAGGAGTTAAAGTATGGTTCTGCCTGAGATTTTGAGTGCAAGCATTCAGACTTCAAGAGCACATACTGTTACTATCTCTTGGGGAAGGAAAACCAATATAGGCAAAGGCCTTTGCTCTCTGTGTGTGCATATTCTTGACATACAAACATGCATTTCAGATGTGTTAGCAGAACACCTCTCACTACAACTATTGCCAGGTGAATGTAGACATATTCAACAAGCCTCTACATTTAAAAGATAGCCAGGTATGAGATACACTGTTTATGTCAACCCATGTGAGTGGGGAGGAGGAAGTGATTTCCACCTTTCCCTGAGCCCTGCTCACCACTGATCTCTCTCAGTATTATGGGCTGCTGTGCCACCATGGTATATTGACCTTTCTATGCAGCTCCATTAGGAGGAACAACCGTCTGCTTTCAAGCTCAGTCCCTGTCCCAGAAAACATTCAGTCACTGAATGCTGAAAAAAGGATTGTCTGAGGCATCTGGAAACCTGGAATTGCCTATTCCCATACCACCATTATACACAAGTTAGGACAAGGAAAAGACAAGTCTTGCTATTACAATTTGGAAGGTGTTCAAGGCCAGATTGAGAGCAGTTGGTCCAAGCTAAAAATGGATACTGGTTGCAAAGGGAGTCCTAGAAGTGTAGACAAGATACACCTCCTTCTCACAGCCAAAATCTTCAATTTTTCAAAACCTGAAATTGTTTCAGCATTTTCTTTATTATCCTTCAAATTGTTGGTGATGAAGCATTTTAAACAGTCTATGACCAAGTAGGTGGCCTGGTAGGGTGCAGAATGCCTCTTCTCTAGTAATTTCTATGCAAAGGGCAAGTGTAAGGCTGTGCTGAGACACACAAATAGAATTTCTGGTGTTTTACAGTCCTGCCCATCTTAATGACCGTAATGATCTTAATGAATTCACTTGTGGCAACTTTCACCATCAGCAAAGGGTGCTGAATTCCTGCCTGAGAAACTCCAGAGAATGTGCATTGGATGCTGGCAGAAAATGGAAAGTCTTTCTCTAATATTGGAGTTTTGCCATTGTTTTCCACTTCAGATCCTGTTTTCTTGCACAGCTCCAGTGACGGCAAAGGATGGGACTAAAGAGCTGGGAGAGCCCCTATCACAAAACCAGCTGACGTGTTCTCTTGTGCAAAAAAGCCCTCTCATGAGGGCTATCTTCAGGAGACTATGCCCTGTAAAAACCCCTGTACCACAGGTTGTTAATTCGTTAGTCATTGCTGTGAAAGCTAAAAGACCTTCACCATTTTCCTTTGTTAATCACAGCCTCCAGTTCTCCCCTTCCCCTCAGTTGTCTCTCCTTTCAAAACACATTTCATTAAACTTACAGAAATTAGATATTTCCAGTCTTCCAAGCATGCTGGTGGCACCACATTCAACAGATGCACCAAAGCTACTCATCTTTAAAGGGACAAAATAAGCAACACAGACTTCATTTATGAGCAATGCTCAATTAAGAGCTGAGCTGACAGTGACCAGTTCAGTGTGAGACATGAAGCTGCACCATTTCATTCTACATTGTATTCACTTACCTGTTAGCTTTGGGTTAACTGTTAACTTTGACATTTCATTTACTCATTTACCTCTTGCCTTCAGAGAAACCTCTTAGCCTTTCATCACAACTGATTAGAAACAAAACTAAGACAAGCACTTCCTAACTCATTAATCAGGACCTTTCTTACAAGGTTTTTCAGCCATTATTAAATGGCTTTATTCTCTGGCCAAATGGTAATTCTCAGGTACATATCACAAAGCAGAAAGTCTCCTAGCTACTAATGGCACCCAATATTTACATGCACACCTGTTCTTTCAACCCACCTAGAAGCAATGCACATTATTTCTTTCAAGAAAAATGTAAGGAAAAATCAACTTCAGCGGAGTAGAGTGGAAAAGACAATGTTTTGGAGAAAGTATTACACATGATGTCTGCAGGAATGAGAAAACTGAGACAGAAGATGTGACTTGAGAAAAACACAGGTAAGAGACTGAGGTGTAATTACATCTAGTGCTGTCTGCAGATATGCTGAAAGAAAAGACTGGATATTGAAGAATGAGACTTAATATAAGCAGACTATAATGGGCTACTTGACAATAGTAGAGAAAAGGCCAGGGACATATCCGTTTTTTCTTGCACGTTGAACTACCAAACACTAACGTTGCCAGTAATAAAAGCCAGATCATGTGTAGTATTTCTGACAATAGCCCCATATATAACACCATCAACTTCATTAAAATTGGGCATTAAACATGCAAGACACAGTTAAATGCAGAAGTTATCCCCAGTTTTTAGAAGCGATAGTTAAGGGTAGGATAAATTACCCAGTGCACCCTAAAGATGCAGGCTTTAATGAGGACTTGAGAGGTTTTGCTCTACCCTGGCTGTACCTATCCAGCCTTACCAAGCCACTTTCTGCAAGTCACTTCTCAGTCTTCCTGCTTCAGTTTCTCCGTTAAAAGATTTTTATTGTACCAAATGGTTTGTGACTATCATAAAGCACTTTATGAGATATAGCTATGAACAGGAGGAATTCTTTAGTTAGGAACCATCAATGAAAGTGCCCAGACAACAATTTGAGCCTAAGCAAACCCACAAAAAAATCTCTTCTGCACAGAGAAAAGAAGTAAAGATGTAAAGAAAGGCTGCTTACAAAAGCTTCTGACAAACAAACCCCCCTAAAACAACCTAAGTTAGTAGAAGGTTTGTCTACTATTTCTTGTAGCTTTCCAAAGTGCAGAGTGACATTTAGATCTCTGGAAAAAACCTGAAGAGATAAGGTGTTCCTCACCACAACCATTTCTCTCCTGTGAGCAGTGACTCCATGTGCCATTGCACACACTTATAACCTGCCCTTCCCAGCAGTGCACAGCTCTGGGAACTGCACACATGGCATTTGCAGGCTGCCTGCGTTGAGGTGAAGCTCTGCTGGACAGAAACATCCTACACCAACTCCTGATCAGCACTGGAGCCTATTTCTCATGCACAGGATGCTTCAATACATTTTTCTTTCTTGAAGGTCCTTTTAAAATTCTACACACAGACCATACTTTCTGCTGACAAACTGCATGACCTGAAGAACTTTATGCACAGTACTGCAGTTTTACAGTAACTCCACTAAAGCTGGCTATGAAAGCACACTGCACGTGAATTACTAATTTCTCCCTTGAAGTATTGGTGGAGAATTAGGGTTTATATTTAACACTTCACATCCTGCTATTCAGAGTTGAATTTCATTTACTTTAGCTCTCTCAAAGACAAATAGGCAAAACTGTGCAATAACGAAGCTGAGGTAAGCACCAAAATCCTGTTTTACTCATCGTGTCTATGATTCGGAACTTAGTTTTGCACAGAAAAAATCGTACGTCCTCGGCAAATGCTTCCAAATGTGTGAATTTCGCATGGACCTGCTTCTTCCAAACCAAATACAGCAGTTTAGGGCAGTGCCTTAGCTCTTTTCCATGGACACCAAGCAAGGCAGGGCTCAGAGCACACGTGCAGGGACAGGATTTCTGAGAGCTACAAATCGCCCGCCGGAGCCCAGGACACCCAGAGCGCCCAGCGGCGCCTGCCGGGGCTCGCTTTCCTCACAGCGGCCCGGGGGACGTGCCGGAGCCGGAGCTGCCCGGCCTGCGAGCTCTTGCCCGGCCTCCGAGCTCCTGCCCGGCCTGCGAGCTCCTGCCCGGCCTGCGAGCTCCTGCCCGGCCTGGGAGCTCCTACCCGGCCTGGGAGCTCCCGCCCGGCCTGCGAGCTCCTACCCGGCCTGCCTGAGAGCTCCTGCCCGCCCGGCCTGGGAGCTCCCGCCCGGCCTGGGAGCTCCTGCCGGGCCGCCGGCTGCACAGGGAGATACGGCTCTGGGCCCGGGCAGGACGGGGAGGCGCATGATGAAACTTCGCGGCGTGTTTCAACAGCAGCCTCCGGCGGGGGCGGAGCCGCGGCTGCCGGGGCCGCCTCCTCCGTCTCCCGGCGCGGCGCGGCGCGGACGGCGGCTCTCCGTGCGCCGGCGGCCAGCACCGGGTAAGGCAGCGGGGCGGGAGCGGCCCGGGGCCGCGGCGGGCAGGGCCGGCCGGAGGGGCTGCCGCGGTACTCGGCCTCCTGCCGCCGGCTGGCGGGGGAGCGGCGGGCCCGGGGGGATGCGCGGCGGCCGCCGCCGGAGGAAGGGGCGGCCGTGTGAAAGGGCCCGCGGGGAGCGGGAGGGAACCCGCCCAGAGACCGCGGGTTACCGGGAGAACGGTGGGAAAGCCCATCTCCATGTGCTGAGGCGGAGGTCCGCAGCGCCATGGCATGTGCAGATGGGACAGATGTGGGAGGCGGAGCAGTGTTGCAGGGCTCTCCTTGGCACGCTTCGCATCCCCCGTGTCCCCAGCTGTGGGCTTTGTGGCGCTCTGAACCCCAGCCCCGAGGCTGCGTTGGGCTGCTGTCTCCAGGGATATCGCTGCTCGGCGGTCCCAGCTGGAGCACACGTGCTCGGGGTAGGGCTCCGAGGCTGCAAGGCCCGTGTGTGCCTCCGGGGACACCGCGCTGCTCCGCCGCGCCTCTGCCTCTGGGCCGCTGCCGATGGGGAGCTCCGGTCTAAACCTGTGCTCCTTGCGTTTGAAACAGTTCCCTCTTGTCCTGTCACTACAGGTCTTGCTAAAGAGCCTCCCTCTTTGTACAAACCCCCTTTGAATGTAAAGGCAGCAAACTGAAAGGATGTTTAATGTTTCTGCTCAGATGATGTTACTTCTATATATCATACTCTGTGACCAGTAATGATTTGTTCTGTTTGTGCTCTATAAATAAAAAATCATAGATAGTCTTGCTGTATCTAAAGGTAAAACTTAAACCTATTTTCTTGCTGGCTAAAATTTGCTTATCATACTTTGAGCAAGCCAGGTTTTATTTCATGTTAATAAAGTCTGCTATTCTTTTTATCAGGCGTCTTGACAGTTAAGTGATTAATAGCCTATATCTTTATCTCTGGTCTTTAGGTGAGTGGTGGGTTGACCTTGGCTGGATGTCAGGTGCTCACCAAGGCACTCTGTCACTTCCCTCTTCAGCAGGATGGAGTGAGGGGCAAGAAAATATTATGAGAAGTAAAAAACCTTATGGGTTGAGGTAAAGGCAGTTTACTTTTAAGGAAAAGTGAAGATCATGCACGAGCAGAAGGAAAAACCAAAGATTTTATTCTCTCATTCCCATCAGCAGGCAATGTCCAGCCACTTCCTGGGAAGCAGGGCTTCAGCACACGTAGTAGTTGCTCTGCCTTTATGCTCCTTTCCCTTAAATCTTTTATCTAGGTGGACATCAGATATGGAATATCCCTTTGGATAGTTTAGGTCAGCCATCCTGGCTACGTTGCCTTCCAAGATCTTGCCTGCTCCCAGCCTTCTGGTGAGAGGGAAATGTTGGCTTGCATTGATGCTGTGTGAGCCCTGATCAGCAGCAGCCAAAACACTGCTGTGATACCAGCACAAAACACAGCACTCTGAGGGCTGCTGAGGGGAAAATGAGCTCCCTCCAAGCCAGACCCAGTACAAAGTGTCAGCTCCTGCCTACAGTGATCGTGTCTCCATTGAACAGGTTCTCCACGTGCAGCTAGAACACGAGCGTCACAATGTGTGGTATCTGGGCCCTGTTTGGGAGCGATGAGTGCCTTTCTGTGCAGTGCCTAAGTGCCATGAAGATAGCACACAGAGGTCCTGATGCATTTCGTTTTGAGAACGTCAATGGTTTCACCAACTGCTGTTTCGGTTTCCACCGGCTGGCGGTTGTTGATCAGTTATATGGCATGCAGCCTATCCGGGTCAAGAAATTCCCATACCTGTGGCTGTGTTACAATGGAGAAATCTACAATTTCAAACAGGTAAGTGTTGTATACATGGTAAGGCAATTTAAAAAAAAAATTGTTTTTTTTTTCTATTCAAGACTAGTGGATATTCAGAACATCTTTAAAATGTGTTGGATTAGCATATCAGAAAAGAAATGGGAAAATTAGCAAAGAACTAGTATTTAAAAGGAAGTAAATTATCTCAATGAGCTGTGAATCTGTAGCTTGTTTAGCAACATACTTTAATACTGAAAAATCACTTTTTAATTAAAAAGAAGGGCAATAAATACATCTTCAGGTTTGTTCAGTTGAAAGTTAAGACACATTCTTCATTATCTCTTGGGGAGAAGAATTTCAAGCCTCTTTCTCCCCTTCTTCTCTCTTCATAATACAAATGCTTTTAGTCTGTCTTGTTCTTCAATTGTTTTGGGTTGTCATTCTCCCAAGTTGTTGGGTATTGCATTTTTATTATTGCCTCCCAGTCTAGATGGGATATGTCATTTAAGATATAGTGATGCATGGTATGCATGCTTACGTATTTATATAAAAGCAGTAAGCCTTGAGGAGATGTTTCCAGTATACATGGAAGTCCTTAGGTGTCTGCAGCAGAAGTCAGTTTTTTGAGAGCCACCTAAGTTTTTGAGGTTTTTGAGAGCCACCTAAGTCTCTTAGGCACAAAACAAGTAGCAACTCTTACATGGTTCCTAAAGGTGCTAAATGTCTCTGATGGATGTGATGCTGCTGCTCAACAATGTCAGTGTTCCTCAGTCCCTGTGGTGAGATGTCCCTGGTGCCTGTTATTGGCAAGATGATTCAGATCATCTGAATTTGATGTAAAAAGCAGCTTAAAATTGTGTCTGATTCTGACATTGAATCATATTTTACACATTGAATCAGGCTGAATCAATGTATAAAATGTGACCCATACGAAGTGCAGCATCAGAAATGTTTGAATAATCTGAGATATTATAGTACTTCTAATGCTAATTTTATAGCATTTTTAATGTCACATTTTTTTAAGTCAGGTCAGGCTGCTGTCAGTCACATCAGTGACATCAGTAATATCATTGGGAATTTGACTGAATAGCCAGGAGATTTCGTTTTTCCCCCCAGTCTTCAAGTATCTGGCTGTTTGAAGGGTGAGACTTTGTCCTGCAGTACATGTGAAATCTGTTGTACCAACAGTCTGTACTACTTGCAGTGTTTTGCTCTGTGGTTTTTCTGCTGTTGAAAACAATAAGAATTACTCTCAGTCATGCTACACACAGTCCTGAGGGGACCTTAATTGTACAACACTTGCATTGCCATCTACAGAAACTTGTTTGGTTGTCATCATTACATTATGTACTCTTTCTTTATAATGAGATTTTTCTTTCAAGTTTATGGCTGAAAAGGATCCTAAGAAAGGATCACTGGTGAAGTAGGTGCCTTCCTCAGGGCAATGACTTACTTATTTTAACTTTGACTCAGTTTGATCTAAGACTGCCAATTGTTACCCATAAGTGACAATTAAAACCAAGGAACTTAAAATGTAAAAGCATTGGTTTTGTGGGTTTTTTTGGCTTGTTAGAGTTTTAGTGAAGCCTTTTCTTTCCCTTTGTTTTGTATGTATTGAAAGGACAATTAAGAGTAGCACCGGAAGAACATGAAGAATATTTGATCTGACTTAAGTCTGACAGCTAATTTCTTCCTCTCCTATTCTATATGCATAGTCAGAGTGAAAGGAATGGTTTGAGGAGTGGAGGAAGATGAGGCAGAAGGAAATTCTCTGCATAAAAAAAGCTGAGAAATTGCAGTGACTGCATAAGTAAACCAAAGATTATTTCCAAAGTACTTTAGTCTGCAGAGAGGTTGCACGTCTATGTGTTTTGATTTGTTCAGTGGTTTTTCTTGCACAATGGCTGGCTAGTGCTTCTGAAGACCAGGGTCATGGGTTTGCAGTTTGACACCTTCAGAAGTGTATCCTTGAAAACTTGCCTTAATATGAATTGCTTAAGACTGCATTGTCAGTCTCATTGCCTAAGAAATGATTCTGGGTAAAATTTTTGTAGTGGGTTGCCCCTGGCTGGATGCCAGGCACCCACCAAAGCTTCCCTCCAAAAAGGGGAAGGGGAGAGAAAGTACAACTAAAGTTTCATGAGCTAAGCACTGGGGGAGATCACTCATCAAATACTGTCATGGGGAAAATGGACTGAACTTGGGGAAATTAAATTAGATTTATTACCAACAAAATCAGAGCAGGGTAATGAGAAGTAAAAAGAAACTTTCCCTCTACCTCTTCCTCCTTCCCAAGCTCTATCATCTCCTCCCCAGCAGGGAAACAGGAAATGGTGGTTATGGTCAGTTTATCATATGATGTTCCTGCCACTGCTGAAGGAGGTTTCTTCCTCTTCTCCAGTGTGAGGTCCTTCCCACAGAAGACAGTCCTCACAAACTTCTCCAGCATGAGTGTGTCCCACAGCAGCAGTTCTCCACAGACTGCTCCAGCCTGGGTCCCCCACAGTGTCACAAGTCCTACCAGGAGACCTGCTCCAGCACGGGTTCCTCTCCAAATGCCTGCAGGTCCCTGCCAGGAGCCTGCTCCAGCATGGGATTCCCAGAGGTTCACAGTCTTCTCTCAGTCATCCACCTGCTCCAGCATGGAGCTCCTCCATGGGCTGTGGGTGGATCTCTGCATCCCTGTGATCCTCTGTGGGCTGTGGGACACAGCTGCTTCACCTTGGGCTGCACCATGGACTGCAGGGGAATCCAGCTGTGCCACCTGGAGCACCTCCTGCCCCTCCTTCTCCACCAACCTCTGCGTCTGCAGGGCTGTTCTCATCCCCCTCTTCTCTGGCAGTTACATCTGCACAATAACTTTTCTTTATTCTTGAAAATGTTATCACAGAGGCATTACTGTCATTCCTGACTGACTCAGCCTTGGCCAGTGACTGGAGCCACCTGACTGGCTCTGCCAGACATGGGGAAATCTTCTGGCAGCATCTCACAGAAGCCACCCTTACTGTCCCTCCGCTACCAAAGCCAGGCCACGTAAACTCAGTACAACCTTGAACACAAAAGTATCATTTCCTTCTTTGGCAGAAGTATTTATATAACTTTTAAACTGTGATTTTACATGGAAGATTATTGTTATGAAACAATAAGCAGACCATGTTTGCAAATGCTTATTTATGTTTTTCTTTATATTTCTTTTTTAGCTGCAGAAGCAGTTTGGATTTGACTATCAAACATTAGTGGATGGTGAGGTGATCCTTCATCTCTACAACAGAGGAGGAATAGAACAAACAGCATCCATGCTAGATGGTGTATTTGCTTTCATTCTTCTGGACACTGCAAACAGAAAAGTGTTTCTGGCAAGAGATACCTATGGAGTCAGACCACTGTTCAAGGTGCTGACTGATGATGGATTTTTGGGTGTCTGTTCTGAAGCAAAAGGTAAAGCCAGTTGTGTTTAGTGGCTAAATAATCTTAGGTATTTCTGTTGGGAGACAAACTTTGTTGGTCTTTTCTTCTTACTGTGAAGATAAAATGAAGAGTAAGTTCAGTAATATATCAGCTATATTTAGTAATGCAAGAACTCCACATAATTAAAATAAAAACATCCAAGATGTTTAATTGTCCTTAGTATTTCTAAAATAACTTCCTTGTTTAACTGGAATTTTTTGTGTTCTGGAGTCGTAGCAGGATTGAACTCAAGGTGTTTTATGTTAGGCCATGGTCATAGTCTATTGACTTAGACTAGCCTTATGCTACAATAAAATATGTTAGATTTTGGTCTTGGTGTTATGTAGTGAACCACGTAATTATACCACAAGAACTTCTAATCTGTAAAAACCAGGAATTTTGAAATCCTACTGAAATTTATTGTAGCATTGGGTTATTTCCCAGAATCACATACTTTATTTGATGATGATTTTTTTTCTTTGAGATGACACATCATTGCTCTCTCTTTTAAAGTAATTATCTCTAATCTTGGCACTATCACAAACAAATCCAAACAGTGTCAAAAGGGAGTTTATTGCATAAAATGCACTTTGGCTAAAACTGACTTTCATGATTATTTCTGTCCAATATATTATATATCTATTTTATTTCATACTCCAGTGTAAGTTGACTCTTCTAATAGTACTGTGTAGTAATACTAAGAGCTGCACCATTTCTGTTGTGTGTGAAGAGAGAAGGGAAGTGAATGTTGTGGAGACTGTGTCCTGTAACAATCACAGTGAATTGCCAGTCCCTCTCTAACAGCAACTCAGTTTCCCTTTTGAGGATGTCCCCAAGAGGCATCCAGGTGGTGCCTTTTGCAGTAAATGAAAAACATCCTCTTTCATAGGGGGAATGGAAATGAGGTTTGGCTACAAGTTATACCTGGCATTCAATTGCAGTGGAGTAGATCAGTCTAGAGCTGATGAGTTTTGAAATTACTAAATATATGTCAATTAAACAATCACTACAGTGATGTTGTTTATTATTGCAAACTCCTTGTTAGGTTGACTACACTTAATTTTAAACACAAAATTAATTAATAATTGTCATTCAAATTCTCCTAAACTTTGACCTGGCCATAATGTAGTCAGTTAGAAAAGTGCTCTTCCTAGTGCTCACAGGGATAAATTGCTACTTGCCAATTAGTAAAACTTGCTGGTTTGCTTTCTCTGCTATCTGCCTCAGCTTGAGAGGGCTCAGATCTATGTGTACATCCTGCTGGAAGCAGAATTGTGCTGTGGCCAGGACTGATGGTGACTCAGAAGGATACTTTTTTAATACCAGATTTAGGATCCAGAGAAAATATTTTTATATTGTTTTAGTAGAGAGGCTGTTGAGTGATGTGTAACTTAACCATTTT
The DNA here is from genome assembly GCF_036417665.1 of Passer domesticus. Lineage (NCBI taxonomy): Eukaryota > Metazoa > Chordata > Aves > Passeriformes > Passeridae > Passer > Passer domesticus. The sequence continues at coordinate 24,646,702 of NC_087474.1, read as the reverse complement.
AAGTCAAGAACTCTGACATTTTTCTTTTTTTCCCATTTTATCTGTAGGACTTATCAACTTAAAGCATTCAACATCCTTATGTTCTAAAGTAGAACCATTTCTTCCTGGTCATTATGAAGTGTTGGACTTAAAGCCCTCTGGCAAGGTTGCATCAGTGGAATTAGTAAAATTTCATAGCTGTAAAGATGAACCACTCCATGTTGCATGTGATACAGTGGAAGCTCTGCCTTCAGGTAGTACAGCAAAGATTTTGCTACTTACTCTGATTTAAAAGTGAAAAAATCGTAATCTTGGAATGTAAAATTTGCATTGATTGGTTTAAAAAAGTACCATTTAAGAAAAAAAAAACCAAACAATCTGTAAGAACCTTTAAAATGTAAGGACTTTAGAATTGTTTTTGTAGGCATTCATGTACAAATATGGACTTGAGTGTCCTTGTTATCGGAGAACATTCAGACAAATTTTTTTGTTTCTGTGTTAGCATCATCCAGCAAAGTCTAAGTAACACTTCTGGACATTTTTTAACCTTCTCTTTTCTTTTTTCTGAGCAGGTTTTGACCTTGACACAGTGAAAAGCAACATCCGTATTCTCTTTGAAAATGCTGTTAGAAAACGTCTGATGGCTCACAGAAGGATTGGCTGTCTTCTGTCAGGTTAGTAGCAAGAACCACAGTGATTCTGTACCTTTTCTCTCTTTTGCCCATCCTCTAGTATTTAAAGGAAAGTATGTTGGCTCGTCTGCTGCAGTGTACCTGGAGTGATCACCTGGAGTGATCTGAATCTTCACTTGCGTTTTAGAACAGGCAGCGGAGAACTTGCTAGTTTGGAATAAAGTTTTCCAGGTTACAAGTATCTTGAAAGTCCTATGTTTTTAAAGTTTACTGTGGGCTGGGATCTTGGCTTATTGAGACACCAAACATTTTTAAATAAGACAAATATAGTATTCCTGTTGAAAATCACTCAATATTCTTAAATACATTAGTTTTATGCTTAGGTTGGTCTAAAAAGCAAATTAATTACTACATTCACTTTGCACAGATTGAACCTAGAAGAAAGCCTTAGCATGTTTCAGAAGCAGGAGAATTCTCACTTGTCAACTTTGCTTTAGTCTCTATCCTAAACTTCCTTAATTTACCATATTACAGGAGACCATCTGGGCCAAAATTATTTGCTACACTCTTTTGCAGATAAGGTAACAGCTTGTGTTACAGGAAGTTGTTCACTCGCTTAGCTGATCACTATTGTGATCAGATAGTTCAGTTTTACAGAGGTAAGGCTCTGTAACCATGGGTCTGACACCTTATTTCCTGTGTTTGTTTGGCACTCGGTACTTGTGGTTAGAGTTCTGGAATGCTTTTCATGCATTTGCTGGGCAGCAGTAATTACACTCATTTGTCATGAATCCTATTAAATGTGCATCTGAATGAGAGAGAGCTGACCAGGAGATGCTGCTGGACCATTTCTTTACTATGCAATCATAAAATGTAGGAAGAAGGTAAATTAAATAGGAAGATATATAGAGTTGAAAGATCTCAGTTTCAGTAACAAGCTTGTTTAAACCCCAAATTTCAAATATCAAATTAGAAGGCAGTCAGCAGCTCCTCAGATGCACATGCAGGAAGCAAAACTACATGCCCGTGCTGGTATAAATAACATCAGAGTATCTCAGGGCTTCACAGTTTTGTGCATGCTTGGAACATCACAGAGGATTGCTTTTGTTTCTAATCACAGAGGGAATTCTTCAGTGTCACAGTGGAAAATCTGGATTTTATTTTCATGATTTCTGCATCCTGAGCACTCAGTTTTCTGTGCTCTCCTTTTCTCAGAATTTGTATGTAATTTTAACAGGAAATATTTTTTCTAGATAGCATGTCCACAAAGGGGATCAGGGTGGGAATTGATTCTAATGCACTTAGCTGAAAAAGCACGTGCAGACTATGGGAAACAAAGAGAAGAGGCTTTTGCCTCATGCTTTTCAGAACTGCAGGCAGATGTGGGCAAACAGGTATCCAAACTGTTCAAATCCTTTCACTCCCCTCTAGAAAGAAGAAAAAAAAAGAATGAAGGAGAGTAGAACCCTTACACTAAGCATTCTGTTACTTTCCTTACAGCAAACAAAAAAAAATCCGTAGTCCTATCAGTTGACTGTCAATTGTGTAGGTAAAAGGAAGAGAGAGAGTGGTTTTAAAATGGACATTATAAATCCCTTTTAGTAGAGCTGAGAAGGGGCATATTCTCTAGTAGTAATGTGTTCAGTATACTTTCTGTTTATCCTGAGTAAGGGGTTCCACTGATGCTTCTGACGCCAAAAGTAATGATAACTGACGTTCCACTAAAGTTGCCTGATTCTTTTATTAACATAGGTAAATGTGCAGTTTTAAGAGAAGTACCTTGTATTCACACAGCTTAAAAATGAAGCCCACTCCTAGGATTCCAGTATCTAGATTCCTTAAGGGGGAAGCAAAACATCATTCAAACACCTAATCAGATGATTTTTTTTGTTGGCAGGGGGCTTAGATTCCAGCTTGGTTGCAGCTGTTCTTCTGAAACTCATGAAAGAAATCAACATCAATTATCCATTACAAACCTTTGCAATTGGAATGGAAAACAGTCCTGACTTACTTGCTGCCAGAAAGGTATCTTAAGCATTGCTTTCAGTTTGTTCTGAGCTACAGTGTATATTAATGGTGCTAACTTCATGGTATGGCATTAATAGTAACACTGAAAATTCATTTATTGCTATTATGTAAATCAGTTTGCAGTAAATAATTTAGTACAACACTTGCTACTTAATCTTACAAAAGAGGCAACTGGAACCTTACCTGTTTTCTCTTGGGTTTGGAAAACTTTCATGACAGAATCCCCTTGCATTGTTGTCAAAAGGATAGTACTTTGGACATGTCTCAGTTCTGCCTCTGGGTTTTAGGGTAGGTCTCCCTGTTATGGTTCCTATACTAAAGCATTTGTGTATATGTTAAGTATTGTAGGTTAATTATTACAGTTTTGTACAAACCTTTTGGCATCTGGGGTACTGTGCAGGCTTTCATCACTTTTGTGATGCTGCTTTTTCTCCTAAGGGCAGATATCTGGAGTATTTAGAGCTTCTGTAGATTCTGTTAACGGTTTAGGCAAGCAGCTGGATGACCTGTTGCAATCATGATTGAACACTGTAATTAAGAAGACTATATTCTCTCTGGTGAACATACCACTGCAAGTCAGAGGTCTGCTAAGTAATGTCTTTTCTTGGCCTAATGTCATAATTTTCTTTGTAGTAGAAGAGAGCTGGTGCTTTTGCAAAATGTGTTTACTTTAAACACAATATATGTTTGTAAAATGTTTTTGTTGAAAAGTGATGCATTATTTTGACCTTTTGCAAACAGGTAGCAGCACATATAGGCAGTGAACATCATGAAGTAATACTTAATACTGAGGAGGGGATTCAGGCAATTGAGGAGGTTATCTTCTCGTTGGAAACCTACGATATAACAACAATAAGAGCTTCTATTGGTAAGATATTTTTAATGGCAATCTTTGGTTTATATCACCCAAATAAAATTTTATGCAAACTTACATGGTCATCTACTAGATTGCCAGCTGGCACAGAATCTGGGGACTGGGACTCCAAAGTTCTGGTACCCAGACTTATCTGTGATACCACACTGAGTCAAAAGCAGTTATTTACAAGTCCCCAACTGCACAAAGCAACTGTCAAGAACTGTTCTTGAAGCTTTGAGATGAAAAGCAATAGTTACATGAAAAAGAAATGTTAGATCTGCAGGTCTAAGTTTTCTGCTCTAGTAAGTATGTACCTTGGAGGAAGGGAGAAATTCACAGGTTTTCTGAGGTACTGAATATTATGACAGCAAATCATGGTTACCCTTTCCTTACATAATTTTGATACTAATGTGAAGTATTTATTATTGCCCTTTGGTAACATAGGTTTAGTAACACAGGTTCTTATAATGTACACTTGATTCTGAGAAGTGAAGGGAGTCATCAGCATCTTCTAACAAAGCAGTCCCAGCCTGATAAGAGGGGAAGACTCCTAATCCAATGGAACCTTTTGGGTAATGCAAACTACAGAATTTTACCCAGTTAATCTTGTGTTACCATAAAAGAGTTATGAAGCCAAATAGGCAACACAGTTTTTGAAACTGAACTTTCTGGGTGGAATTGCCTCCATGAAGATGGGATTTAGCAATGTGAAATAATGAATACACTTCTTTAAAAATTAAAGCATTTTACTAAAACTTTTTATTAAAAAACTCAAAAACTTACTTTTTTCTGTCATTTTTTCTTTGAGATTTGCTGCTTGGTAGAATAATTAATTAGATCATTTTCTTTAGATTTGTAATACTTTTGTTATAAAAACATCCCATTCAGAAAGATGTATTGAGTGGAAGGCATAATTCTGTTTTATAAAATACCCTTTACAAAATAAATTGAAAAAAGGGCTTCATCCAGTTCAACTCAGAGTGGCAGAGAGTTAAACTGCAACTTTTGCTGTTCCCCAAGGCTAGAAGGTTTCTTCAGCACTGTGCTGGAATTAATCACACACTTAATTTCAAATGGAGTTAGAACAACTCCTCTCTGTGTTCCCATGGGAATTCTCCAGTGTTCCCAGGATCACAAGTAGACACATCTTTCTGATATTTTCAGGGCCAAGTGTAAATACACAGTTTAGATATATTTGCAGCACCAACTTAGTGTGGCTGTTGGTGGCTTTGAGTAACATCCTTTTTGTTGCTACAGAAGGAAGTAGTATCGGAGACAAATTTCTAAAATGCTAAATTTTAAACTACTAGCTGCATATAGCATCAGGTATGTGGATGTACTTTAATCACTTTATACTTTTTTTTAAGGTATGTATCTTGTCTCCAAGTATATTCGGAAGAAAACAGACAGTGTGGTCATTTTTTCAGGAGAAGGATCAGATGAGCTGACACAAGGTTATATATATTTCCATAAGGTAAATATATTCACTACAGAATGCCCTTGAGTTAGGTGCTTCTTCTGCCTTTCAGCAGAACATCTGTAATACCTCAAGGTGTGATGTTCGAGAGTTGTTATAACTATATATTTGTTGAGTTTTTCCTCTGGGGCGGCATAAAATCCAAGGGATTTAATCACCTAAAAATAGCTTTCTTAATCTTCAGCAGTTCCTGAGAATGTTCTTTCATGTGTGTATTTTTTGCTGGTTTTGAGATCACTTGGTGATCACTGCAATTCAAATGCAGGACAGCCAGCAATGATTCCCTCAGTGCAGCTGTGTTCCACCTGTGTGCTCCATGCTATGTTTGTTTTCAGGCACCATCTCCTGAGGAAGCTGCAGAAGAGAGTGAGAGGCTTCTGAAGGAGCTCTACCTGTTTGATGTACTTCGTGCAGACAGAACTACTGCAGCACATGGGTAAAATGTATTTCCTTGCATGCTGAGCACTCATAATTTAAAAGCAAAATAAGATTAGGCAGGAAAAAACTGCTGAGGATTTGTATGCCAACATGAAGTTGTTGGCTTAAGGAATTTGAGCAACAGTAAAGCATACTGCCAAATTTAATCTGATCTGTGACTATAGGGCTCACTGTGTTGCCAACTGAAATATTTTTTTGTCTAGGTCTGTACTGGTCTTTACAGAAGCAGTGAATTAGAAATACAAATATTCAGAATTAGGGAGGGAAGGCAAACTTGTATTTGATTTTGGGGTCTTTGGACATTTAGACAAAGAGAAATCTTGAATCTGATGATCATGAGAACTAAAGCAACATACTGAAAAAGGTATGTGCATTAGGTAGCTGTCTGTAATAAAGAGAAATTAGGATTCAATCTGTGTAACTGATACCTTGAAGAATCTCCAAATTGAATGCTGTAGAAGATAGTACTGTTATACTAAACAGAAGCATTTTACTAAAAGAAATACGTTAATTAAACTGAGAGCAATGTTGGAAACTGTCTGTAGGTATGAAAAAATGGTATCTTTGGCAAAGCAAACAACTTATCTGTTGGAAAGCTTTTGTTGTGTATTGATCCTGCCACAAAATTACTTGCCCAGCTTTTTACAATTTTCTTATGTTTCTCTTTACTAGTGCAGAAGACCTGCCATTTGCCTTATAATTTGTTTTGTGCCGAAAATTTTCACCACACTTTGAAGGCTGTGTTTAATACCACATGCTGGCTCCTTTTGTTTTTCTTTGGACCTGCTGCACACACTGTTAGGAAGAAAGAACCCTCGTATGAACAAATTAGAACAGAGTTTAAGGAGTTCAGATTTATGGAGAAAAGGGAGAAAAACTAAGAATAGAGAGGAAAGGATGAAACTACCATTTTCAGTTAGGAACAAGAATAACTATAAGGAACAATTTGCAGTGCAAATCTTTTTAGTATATGGAGAAACTGAGCCCTCAGTATTTGATTACTGAATACTCAGTATTGGGTTAATTTGGGTTTTTTTGTAAGGTGGGTATTACCTGAAGTAGCTGAAGCTTTTTATCAGAGTAGAAACCAAAGAGACGATGAAATTCCTAGGATGCAATATAACATCTCCTTTCACTTGTGAAGCTGGACAGCATAATGTCTCTTGAGCAGACGCACTGAGAGGGATTCTTTCTGCTGAAGATGCAGTTATTTATGCTGTAATTTTGTTGCCTTCTGTGTCCTTAGAAGCTGTGGTACACAAAAGCAGGAAGGCTTTGTATGTATATATCTAACACTGGTGTAGGAGAGAACTTGTGTGAATGCTGTAGGGCTCCTTTTTGTTGTTTCTTGACAACACAAACAAATGTGGATTTCAGAAATGACAGCAGAAGTCCTTGCTTGGTTCTATGATGTGTTTACAAATGCTGATGCAAATCCTAGTGAGCAACTTGATAGTTCTCTGAGAAGAAGAGGGTTTTTTAAAATGTGCTTTTGCATACATTTTGCAATGGCTGTTGCAGATCCTATAGACTGTAGTCTGTAAATCCAGGGCATATGGCATTATAAAACATCATAGTCTTTAATCTGTGTAGACCATATACCTCACTTCACAAATTGGTGAATTAAATTCAGGTAGTTGTAAATATGCAAGTGAAATTTCTTCCAAGTAAAAGCAGAAAACCTGGTGTTTATGTGAAAGACAAGGAAAGCTTAAAAGCTGTGAAATTTCTAAGTAGATGACTTGTTGGATTAATTCAGTATGTTTTGTATTTATTTCCCCTGCTTAGCCTTGAACTGAGAGTCCCATTTTTGGATCATCGGTTTACTTCTTATTATTTATCTCTGCCAGCAGAACTGCGAGTCCCAAAGGTACATAAAACTAGGGTGGGATCCAAATGTAAGTTTACAAATTCACTGATACATGTTCTAAGCATGACCAGATTGCTGAGTTCAATGGTTAAGTTCTCCACCCAAAGTCAAGCATGCTCTTAAATATTTTACTGAATTGTTGGGAGCCCTTTTCTGAACAAAACTTTTGAAAAGAAACCATTTTATAAGTGTTTAAATCCAGATCTTTGCACTGCAGTTTCTGAGACTCATGACATTGTTTTTTGTTCTGCAAACAGAATGGAATTGAAAAATACCTTTTAAGATTGTCCTTTGAGGATTCCAATTTACTTCCCAAAGAAATTCTCTGGAGACCCAAAGAAGCTTTCAGTGATGGTATAGCATCAGTAAAGAAATCCTGGTTTTCCATTCTTCAGGACTATATTGATCAACAGGTAGAATACCACTTTTTTCTTTCTCTCTTAGGTATTTTAGATATGGTTGCCAGTGTGAGGCAGCTCACATGCTTAGTTGGGAGAATAAATCTAGATATGGCAGTTAACTTGTGCAGGAGTAAGATAAACCTTAATCAATATTCTTTTAGATGTCTGAGTTGATTAAAGACATTTGTGATCCTAGTTAGAAAGAAATGGTAGACCCTGCCAGAAATGACTGTATAAGGAAATGAACATCATTTAAGTGTCTGGATTGCAAATTAGATTGTGTATCAACAAACACAATTTCTGGATTACAGACAAAGCAGCTGCTTCAGCTGAAGGCACTTGCATGAACTTACTCTGCAGCTGAGTAACAACATAATGACCTTATAATGTACTTTCTTGTTTGAGTCATTCATTTTTCAAAGCCATCCCTAGCTATGCCTTTTTGCTTTTTAGAGCCTCTGTTTGCATTGTTAACCAGTGAAGACTTGCAGCATTTTGACTCTGTACAAAGGATAATCCTCTCTGGAATGCAGTAGTTTAATCATGGGGAGGAAGGAGTAAAACCCTCTTTACACCAGAGCTCGGTTACATGGAAATACATGTAGGCAAGCCTGTGGATGGGAGCTTGTCTGTCCTACCTCCAACTCTTTCTTCCCCATTTTCTTTCTGTCTTCTCAGGCAAGAAAGTAGTTGGGTCAGGCAACAGTGTTCTGCTGCCTGTTCTGAGCCTGTACTGCTGTAGGAGCAGCAAATCTGTTTCAGAGACATGAAAAGTTAAACAGCATGATGGCAGCAAAAACTGCTAATTGAAATTGCCTCAACAGATGCAACTATTTATCCTTCCTTTCTCAGCCAACTTAGCAACTGCAGGTGTCTTTGCCTCTGTATCCCAGCTCTTCTGTTGCTAGGAGCCTGGTTACTGGTGTTGATTTTAACAGCCAACTCTTCCCCAAGCTACAAAAACAGCCTAGGAAGCCACTTACATGGCAAAATGACTGCTTTGAGTTTTTGCACTTTTGTAAAGGAAGGTTAGGAAAGAAGTGTCTGTGACCTTACTGACAAAGGTGGTTGTGTTCCAGAGAAATGGGCTTCACATGTCATGCAGAGAAATACCAACAGCCCTGGAAATATATTTACATATTCATAAAGATCAAGTGAGCTGGTGACACAGGTTTGTTTGACCTGTCAAACCTGTGTCTCTAGAATAGACTTTTTTTTTCCCCAAAACTGTGGATGTTTAGTTGTTATTGAATCCTTGTATATCTTAAAAAGTTGGAGATATTTGCAGCTTAACTTGAGTCTTGCTTTTGTCTGTAGGTTGATGACCTTTTACTGGAGAAGGCAGCAGAGAAATATCCTTTCAATCCTCCTAAAACAAAAGAAAGTTACTACTACCGCCAGATCTTTGAGAAGCACTACTCAGGGCGGAGCAGCTGGCTGCCCCACTACTGGATGCCAAGATGGGTTAAAGCCACTGATCCTTCTGCACGCACATTGAAACATTACAAGTCAGCTACCCAAGAATAGACTGTTCAAATAATCCCCAAATAAAAGTGCTGCAAGTGTTTTGTGTGCACTCTGCTTTAAGAAAACCAAACAAATTATGCAAACCTAAAGCTTAAATCATCTTTAAGATGTACTTTGACAATGCTATTGGAAATGAAAGCTTTCTGTTCTTAGTGTACTATTAAAAACTTATGCTGCTGTACCAAAACTTTGTAATTCATGGGAAAATACTTTCTGAACAAGGGATTACTTTATTTGACAGCTCTGTTCCTTATGTAACCTTGATTGTATTAGTTTTCCTTGAATTCATTTAATATATTTTAATGTGAGCTCTGTTTTGTGGACTTGAATCAGGCTGAGGGATGCAAACTGCTGCTGATGCTCTGAGCAAAGGGGAGCTGGACTCTAGCTATCTGGTGATTTGTGTTCTGGCTGAGAGACTTGGAAGTATCTATGTTATTCTATTCTGAATGTCCTTCTACACACTCCTGAAAACCTTGGTCTAGTTTTCAAAAAGTATTTAGATATTCATAGCTATGCAGAGATGCTTTCTAGAGTTTTTTGAGATGGTGCTGGGTCTTAATTATATGAATGGCAATCTTATTTGTTACTATGAAGCTACCAGTTGGCTGTTCTGTAAATATACCATCAGTTGAAAGATATTGTGACTGTTATCAAAGAGTGTAATGGGTAAGGGAAGCCAAGTTATGTCTTTGTTTCTAACTCAAGGACTTCAGTTTTTATAAATGTATTTATTATTCTTGAAAAAATAGAGTGTTAACTGTGTGATGTGTATCAGTCTGATGGAAATTGCATGAGTAAGCATTTTAAGAAATTTTTCATTTATTGTGAGAGTTTTCCCACCTCTATGACGAGGAAAGGTCAACTGTTGCTGCTGAACTACAAGTGGCCAACTGTGTGGGTGAACCAAACCTGTTAACTTTGGGTTGTAGTTGGACAAAGCATCACTGACAACAATGGGATCAGATGCCTTGCTTGGAAAAATGGGGGGAAAACTGCTTCAGAAATCACAAGAACTTCTGATGCTCTACTGAAAAAACACCTGAATTTTACCCAAGATAACTTTTTATTAACTACTTAGCCATGTGGCTTACTTTTGTGAAGGTAACTTAAGTATAAAGGTGGTCCAAAAATACATATGTGTGCTGCAGATTGACTTGATTATCATCATGCTCTTTATGAAAACTAGTCTTCTTTATTGTCCCTCTTGACTAGGAAACCAAAGCCATTTTTTATTTGAAAGATAAAATAAAGCTGTTCTGATTTAAAACCTTCACAAAATGACTGGTTGTCTGTTTGTTGCTCTGCTGTAATCCTGCATTGAATCTCTATCCCAGAAACTTTACTGAAACCTTTTGGTGGCACCACAGCACTTGTGAGCTGTCAGTAATATGTTCCTGCAACCTTCTTTACTTAAGGGCCATGTGCTTGTCTTTTTGGATTTCTTTGAAACAGTTAAGAATATTTTGATTTGAGAGAGGAGTGTAGAGTACATGGTTAGGTACTGATGTGTACAGGTAAGATTTACTACTCACTGTAAACTTCCAATTCTGTCATAAGAAAAGAGTATTTGAAGTGAAAACAGGCTCAACATATTTTGGGATCACTGCTCAGATGCACTTTCTGCTGCAGCATTGCAGCATTCAAGGAAATTCAGCTAATTTTCAAAAAATTCCTGGTACATGGGAGATTTATATATCAGGACATTATTCTAGACTGATGATTTAGTTATTTTAGCTTTTTACTGATGTGCACAGGAAGAATACTGTGCTTGCTGCCTTGTCAATGGTCTTGTGAGTGTTCATTCCTTCTCTTTTATAGAATTCTGCAGCCTTTTTTGTTTCTGTGATGCTATATTTTCTCTTTTCTTTCCCTTTAAAATAAAAATTGAGGCCAAAAAAAAAGACAGAAAAAGTTTAAGACAAAAACATGCAGCTACTCAGGATCGTTTGCTAGCTGCAGCCATGATTGTAGTTTGTCACAGGAAGGAACAGGATGCAGAGGCAGGGTGCAATGCTGTCTTGTCTAGTTTTACTCTAGCTTTCTTCCTGCTGTGGTGGCCTCTTTTCTCACTCTGCTTCTTTTGGATAAAATTAATCTGCATGGTTCTGACAGCTTGAATGTATTGGTTTGAGTATTGTGTCAGGTGGGGATGGGAATTGAAGTTGGTGGTCCTCATGGGGAAAGCAGAGATGAGTATTTGCTTGGCTTGCAGGACTGATGAAGGCTGAGAGAGAACCTGTAGGGTTCTAACAAAGTAGCTAAAAAATGTAGGGATTTTTTTGTTGATTTGGGGTGGGTTTGTTCGGTTTTGTTTTAATTTTAATCAATTCAGTTATTAAATTTTGTTCTCACAGCAATCTTTCCTCCTTTTGATGAATGAGAAGTTAGCAGTTCTGAAGAGAACACTGCAGGGTATGAGACCTTCCAGGTGCTTAAGGTTGTCCAGTGCTCCCCATGCCTTTCATCTCTTTAATAAAGCCTGCATGCTGTTTTAGCCTCCTGTTGGTTGCTTGTGTGGAGCCCCCCTGGCTGTGCCACATCCCAATGCCCCTGACAGTGGCTTTCTAGAGAAGTTCCCTGGTACAAACCAGCATGGAAGATCCAGAGAGCACTTGGCAGGACTTTAGGAGCCCTGAGTACATTGGTCAGGGTTTTTTAATATGGGATGGTTTGAAATTATGTAATTTTTTTTTAAAACTCTGTTTATAATCACAGTAAAGTATAAAAACAGCCTATTTTAGAGTTTTTGGAAGGGTGGACTTATTTTTTTCTGATAGAGGCCTAATTTTTGGCTCCCATTAACAGAAGTTGTGGAAGCAGGATTTCATACAAGGCAAGCCTGTGTTTGAGCTGGCTATGGAGCAGTGTCTCCAAAGGAGAGACCAGCTGAATTGTGGGAGAGGCTGCTTATTTCTGTAACAAGTTACGCTGTGTGTTCCTCAGTGCCTTTCCATGGGACAGCCAAAGCACATGCACCACCTGCACCATGCCTGTCACAGTTCCTCATTTTGGAACTTTGGGCCATATTGCTTTTTATTTATGTATTTGCAGAGACGTTGTGGTTGATGGAAAGGCTGCAGTTAAGAAAGTCTTGGTTTTGTGTAAGCCTGTCTCCGGATGCAGGTAATGCACAGAATTGTAATTGTATTTTTATTTTAATGGAATAATTTAAATTTATTTTCATTTAAAGGAGTAATTTAATTTTTTTATTTAAAAAAATTTGCTTGTTCCCAGCAAAGGGACGAAGAAGAATGAGGCAGAGAGGTGGTCTTTGCTGCTGTGCTTCTCTGCAAGTTGGTAGGGGTAGTAGCCAGGGGCGGTGGTACATAAACAGCTGCTTTCTAAGACCTGTTTCTGGTATTTCACCCACTCTGTAGTGCCACTTTCCGTCTTTTTGTTGCCTGGAAACTCTTTGAACAGGAGAAAACTAGCTGGATAGCCAGTTTTTTCCAGCACTATGCTCAGGTTTGGACCTTTCAATCACCCTATGAGCAGCAGCAAAAGATGTTGACTGCCCTGGAGCCCGCCCGACTTTGTGTTTCTCCCGTGCAAGGGAGTCGGGGCTGGCTGCGCCCCTTGTTCTGTGTCCCGGGAGGCCAACAGGCAGCCGCCTTTCCCCCAGCATGACACGAAGAGTCTGTCAAAACTTGAAGTTGCTTCCGGGACGATTTCCTAATTTTTTCACGCAATTTTCTTTTTCTAGCCGGCAGATGGCAGCCGCTAGTTAGCGCGTCCGTGCGAATGAGCTCCTCATCCCTGGGGAAGATGCTCTCCTTCCTGCTCTCTTTCTGCTTTTATTATCTTCCTTCACAAACGATTGTCACTGGGATTTGTGCGTGAGCCTCGTGGAATTTAATAAGTACTTGATTAGAATAAGGATAAAGCCACGCATAAAATAAAATGCTTTCAAATTGATCTTGCTCAAAAGATGTTGTGCAGAGCTTCTCATGCTGGTGCTGCAGGTAAGGTGGCAGCTAGGAGTTGAATTGTATTAGTATTGAAAGCATTCAGTATTCCATTTAGAGGCAATTCAAAACTAGTTGTGTTAAAAATCAGTAGTGTGTGAGTTGGAATAGGTTATAAAATGTCAGTTCTAGGGAAGGTAGAAGACAATGCCAGACTAGGGAATGAGAAATGTTAATTTTACCTCTGAAGTTGTTAGGAATTTTCATTTTTCCTTTTTTGTTCATGATTAATATAAGGATCACAAGATTTCAGATAGTCATACAAAGAGAACATTAAGATAGAATCATAGAAAAAAATGGGTTTGAGGGGACCTTAGAGATTGTCTAGTTCCAACCTCCCTGCAGGGATGGACTTTCAGTAGACCAGATTGATCAAAGTCCCATCCAACTTGGCCTTGAACATTTCCAGGAATGGGACATCCACAACTTCTCTGGACAACCTATTCCAATGTCTCACCATCCTCACAGAAAAGAATTTCTTCCTTATATCTAATCGAAATCTACTGTCTCCAAGCCATTCCCCTTGTTCTATCACTAAATATCCTTGTAAAACATCTCTCTCTTGCAGGCTCCCTTGGGGTACTGGCAGGTGCTACAAGCTATTTTCCAGCCTGAACAGCCCCAACTCTGTCTTCGTGGAGAGGTACTCCTGCTGCCCTCTGATCATCTTCATGGCATCCTCCAGACTTGCTCCAACTGCTCCATGGCCTTCCTTTCCTGAGGGCCCCACAGCTGGGTGCAGCAGTCCAGTGGGGTTTCTCCAGAGTGGAGTAGAGGGGACAATCCCCTCCACTGATCTGCTGGCTACACCTCTTTTGGTGCAGCCCAGGAAACCATCAGCTTTCTGGGCTCTGAGCGCACACTGCTGGCTCGTGCTTGTCCACCAGCACCCCAAGTCCTTCCCCTGGGGGCTGCTCTCAATCCATCCTCCACCCAGCCTGTATTTATGTTGGGCTTGCTCTGACCAGGTGTGAGGCCCTGCCTTGGCATAATTGGACTTCATGCACCCACCTCTCAAGGCTACTAGGAATCTTTACATCAGAAAGGCTTAGGTAATTTTTTTTATTAAAAACATTATTTAAAAAATACAAATGCATTATAAAATGAAGTACATCGTATAAATTTGGAAAGTTTTCCTGTTTATGTAAATGGTCGGTCCAGTGTTCTGTGAACTCTGTGATGATGAGCTGTGTACACCTGAGCATCTAGACTCGAACCCTGTCAGGAAAAACATCCCCTAGTGATCACAGGTGGTGTAATGGCAATGTGGAAACACACACAGCCTTTTGCCTACTCCAGACATGTTCTGAGAGAGGTCTTCTGCCTTTTTTTTCTTTCTTTTTTTTTTTTTGTGCATGTGTGTGTATGGTACAGGGTGCTTAATTGGTGAATTTTCATCAAGGAGAAGATAGAGCAATTGTGTCCAAAATAGTCCTTTAGAAGATTATAACACTGGGCACTTAAAATTAATTGAACTGACCTTAATTCCTTAACCATAATCACCTTGCAGAGGCCAAGAGGAGAGTCAGGCTGTTCTGGTTACAAAAGCTGCCTCCATTTTTGCTACTATCAAGGATAGAAGTAATTGTCTATATTAATAAACTGTCTTACTTAACATATCACCACTACTCTTGAAGACTGCCTTTAACACCTGGGGCAAAATGTATATTAATACAAATTACTTTTGATTAAAACCATTATTATTTTAGCACAAAAAGGAAGGGGGTGGTAGAAAGGAACATTCTCCTTTTAAATATTTAAATACTCATTATACCAAAGTGATACAAATTACTGGCTGACTGACAACTTGCTAATAATAGCTTAAAAATGCAAATAGAGCTATTATCCCAATTGACACTAATTGGAACTCCTTTGGCAGCCTGGGAGGGCAGGACAGGAAGGTTTGATTGTTTCCTCAAGCTGGAATTGGGCTGGTAAGGAAGTGTGGGGAAGATGTGCAGTGGATAAACAGGTTTCCATCTGCAGACATCGGAATTCATTATGCTGTATTTCAAGAAACTGCTCTGAAGTGCTGTCTTGTGCCTAGGTACAGTTTTGGTGAGGTTTGTGGTGCACTGGGTGGGTCTCACTCGTGCAGGCATTGCCCAGGCTGAGTTGTCACAGTGGGAATCCAAGCTGTAAATGCTCAAGTCTCACAAAACAGCTGTGATGTCTTTTGGGTGTTTTGAAAATTAATGTTTCAAAATTCACTGAATTACATATTTTTTCTAATTCAGTCTTAGAATAACTACACTGTATGTATATATTCCTTCAGTAATTCGTGTGTATCTTCTCCAGGCCAGGTTTGCTTCCATAGCATGTTGGTACACACAAACACAATGTGGCTATTTTTGTCCAAGTGTTATAACTGTGAAAATTAAAGTATTTCGGTATGCCAAAATTGGATATCTGTGATTAAAGGTGTTCTGTTACTCAGCTAGATGTTTTTAATGCTAAGTAGTTCATGAAAATAAAATGTTGAAGGTGTATTAACATGTATTGGCACTGAGGCACTCCAGCTCTGACTGAAAATATAAGGCATGAATTTATGAAGCTCTTTACCTGCTCCACACAGTTCCACTCTCTCTTGCCTTCAGGTGGTGTCTCTATTGTTACATTTGTTTGACTAGATGATCTTAAGGGCCTTTTTCAATCTAAATTCTTCTGTGATATATTGGTGCAGGTGTATCATTTAACTCTTTTACAGCTGAAAGAGGAAATGGTTTAGATAGGAAAAAAAAACCAGACAAGGTACTTTTCCCTACCCCACAAATATTTTCTTAGCATTTAGCATTATTCTTTATAATTTGTGAAGTTTCTTTGCACTGAAGTGGCTGGTTAGGTACATGGTATGCACTGCATTTCTAGCTCAGCCACTGTTGCTACTTCTGGCTGAGCCATCTCACCTTGCTGGGCTTCCTCCCTCCAGGCTTCTGGGAGAGCATGAAGCACCATGAGAGATAAAGTGTTTTGTTGTCTAACAGTCTGTTCACATTTAATTTCTTCCATATGCAGTAAGTGGGAACATGTTTACTTTGGAAATGGATGTAGAAAACAAAAGGTGATGGTTTTTACACACGTTCTATATACCTCTCTTTAAAAAGGAGTTTCTGAGGTGGTTTATTCTGACAGAAATCAGATATCTATCAGGAACTGAGCAATGATAATTTTTAATCAATATCATAATGATTTTCACACAACCTCTCCAGCTGACAATTTTTTCAGTCTCAATATCAATATCAAAAGTATTAAAATAATAATGCACAGAGTGTCTTTTTTTTCTTCCCTAAAAGATGTAGGTTCAAGGATATTTGTTCACTTGCTAACACAAAAAAAAAAAAAAAATTAAAAATTGCTGCTCTTTAAGTAACAATTATCTTCTGTAAAGGGAAGTGAGCTCTTTTGCAGATACCACGAGGATATGAGGCTGTATCCTGGCACAGCACAGCTCCAGGGAAGGAGCCCCTGTGTGCTCTTGTCCTGTCACTCTGAGATGTTTGTCAATGCAGTGTGTCACGTTATGGCTAAGGGAACTGCCTGGGCTCTTCAGAAGAGCATTTGGTCATTACCAAAGTTTGCACTGGGACTTGCTCGGTATCTCTTTTGATAAAGCAGTCAGCCATCATTTAGGAGACAGAGCTTAAGGGACAAAGACTGCATTTAAATGATGGCTGTTGGTAGCTCTGAAGGAGCTGTTACTGACATACTCTGAACAAACAGAATTTTAAAGACTCACTTTAATAATTTTCAAAAAACCTTTTGGTGTTTTCCTGCTCTCTCATGATGGCTAGGGATTGGGTTCCTGCAAGATCCCTATGCCCAGACATTACCAGATCCTTCTTTTTCTTTTGGTTAGGACCATGCTGAAAAATACCAGTCTCCTGGCATGAACAGAGCACGGATTTGCCTGTGGCATCAGAATTAGGCAAGCACTGCAGAGCCTGAGCTCACCAGATGAAATGAGGTATGGGGGGCCAGACCCCCTTCCCAGCTCCCCATTTCATGGGCAGGGTTTGTGAGCAATGGCTCTGGATTTGGCTTGCCAGGTTAAATTTGGCTGCATTTCCACTGTGGACAACCAGTCTCCATGCAACAGCAGGGAGACGGAGATGATGGAGAGAGCTGCTGGCCCTCTGTGTCACTCTTGGGCAAGACAGGCTTCTGAGAACCTCTCTTCAACATTGCTGTCTTGGTGAAGGGGAGAGCCTGTGTAGGGAAGACAGTGCCTCCCAGAAGAGCAGCCACATGTCACAATGCAGATGATTGATGCATTTCTGGGGAAAAAAAAAAAAAGGCAAAAAGGGTGCTAAGCATGTTGGAGGTGGGCTGTGATGTCAAACTGCCTGTAGCATTCCCAGTGGGGACAATTATCAGCATTGGGTTTACACTCTGTGCTGATTTCCTAGAAAGACTTTTATTGCTTTATTTAAAGCTTACTTGCATTTTGCTGCAGTGTTATTGATTAGCTTATGCAACATGATGGATGTCAGACTGCTGCCACCAAAAAGAGCTCAGTCAGTGTCACAGTGGTGGCTGGCTGTTGTGGAGACACTGAGGGATTTGGTGAAAACCTTTCCAAAGTCTGCTGTGGAGCTGGAGAGTGGGCACTGCCCAGTGATCCAAGGCAGGAATGGCCTGGGGCTGCAGGCAATGCTTTAAACACATAGAAGTGTATAAAAGCTGATGGAGCCCTACAAGGGAGATTAAAGACCACAGAAATTATTTTAAACTCCCTTTGACATACTCAATAGTCTATAGACTATATTACTTAAGACTAAAGGCAGGTAAAACCAGAATCCCTTTTTGTGTCTCCAGGATCCCAGGATGCCTGTGAGGGCAAATATTGTTGTGGGGAGATGTTGGGAGTGAGTCTGTGGCAGGAATGGACAGCTGGACTGGATGCCTGCAGATGTGTGCAATTCATGCACCCCCGTCTCTGCCCAGGCACAGCCCCACAGCCCCGATGTGGCATGGCCTGGCTGAGCCATCCCTGCCAGCACTGAGATCTGAGGAGAGTTTTTTAATGTATTGTTGGTAGAGTCAGTTGAAATATTTCAGGCTATGCCCTTTGGTGTGTTTGCTTTATTTCTAGCTTGGAATTTATGTCTATACAAACATATAAATCAATGCTAAATTGAAACTTGTCCAAAACCCAGATTAGCACAAATCTGACATTATTTTGCCACCAGAAATTAAAATGAGTTGTTTAAAATTCCAGATTGAAACCACTCAACAGACTGACATGTAAAAGAAGACTATTTTGGTGACAGAGGCTCAGCTTTTCCTTCTAGAGTAAATTGTGGTAATGCCACTGACATGCTTGAGGGAAAGGATGCCAAAAGGATTTTGACAGGTGAGGAGTGAACCTGTGTGAATTCCATGATGTTCAGCAAGGCCAAGTGTAAGGTCCCACACCTGGGTCAGGGCAATCCCAAGAACAAATACAGGATAGGCAGGGAATGCATTGAGAGCAGCCCCGAGGAAAAGGACTTGGGGCTCTTTGTGCAACTCAACATGACCCAGCTCACAGCCCAGAGAGACAGCAACATCCTGGGCTGCACCAAAAGCAGTGCAGGCTGCAGGGAGAGGGAGGTGATCCTGTCCTACTCTGCTCTGATGAGACCCCACCTGGATCCAGCTGCATCCAGCTCCAGGCTCCCCAGCAGAGGAAGAACATGGAACTGTTGGAGCAGCTGCAGAGGATGGGCATGAAGATGATCAGATATTAAATTGAAAGAGGGTAGTCTTAGGTTGGTTTTAAGGAAGGAATTCTTTACAACGAGGGTGGTGAGACTCTGCAACTTGTTGCCCAGAGAAATTGTGGATACCCCATTCCTGGAAGTGTTCAGTGTCAATTTGGTTGGAGCTCTGAGCAAACTGGTCTAGTGAGAGGGCAGGGTGTTGGACTAGATGATCTCTAAACCCTTCCAACCCTCCAACCCAATCCATTCCATGTTTTTTTTCTAGAAAATTCAGTCCTATCTGTTTACTGGATGCTGTTATTTAGTACGTGTGCTGTCTTTCAAACACTTAAAGCCCGTGTATATTTGTGGGCTTTGCAGTGGTTTCTTCTGCAGGGAGGTTTTTGAGACATGCAGGCTGCAGGGAGTGAATGGTGAGGCTTTTTCTTTCCTCTCTATGTCTCAAAATTCAGCACACACAGACTGTGAGCTCTTGTGAGCACCAGGGTCCTCTAGGCAAGGGTGAGAGCATTTTAAAGTTTTTCTTTCTTTCTACCCTTCACCAAGCATTATTCAACATGATTTCCACAGTCCTTTTGCTGTGCTGCTAGCCCAGCAGTCAGCTTCTCCTCCTCATTGCGCTCTGTGGGAGTTCATACAGAAGTTTATCAGCCTGAAAATTAGCCCTGGGAAGACAAAGAGCTGCCAGAGTGCCAGTACAACCACTGTGTCTCACATCAGTGTGTTCCCTCCCACGAGCCTCCTCAGCTTTCCCACCATGTAGCCCCCACCTTGCTAGATCTGGCTTCTACCCAGCTGAAAGTGGGATCTGTTTTAAGCATGGGCAGGCTTGGGTGCTGCTTCTAAACCAGAAGGAGTGAGGTCCAGCACCCACCTGCTCCTGATGGGGGTAGTTGTGATGATGCCTCAGGTAACCTTGAAAATGGATGTGTACAAGTTCATTTCCAAAATGGAAAACAACAAGCAGTGAATCCCTTTGTATTACTTAGTTTTAAATTTAGTTTGTATACACTGACTGTTTTTATTGGTGATTCATCTGCAATGAAAGTTTGCATCATTGCATCAGAGAAGTATAGCTCATAGCAGGGGCAAAGAAGATAGAACTCCAGATGCCTTGGCATCTGCTGAGATGGATGTAGCATTTCAGGCTATCCTGGATATACTGCAATCAGATATTTTAATTAAAAAGATAATTACAGTCACATTTTTTTTTCTTTTTATATTGCATGGATTCACACCCTCAGGTGCTTTTATTGTGAATCTGAGGGATAGAACTTATTAAGAGCTTGGCTTTCAAATAATAAATCTACAACATTGGATTAATTCCACAGCAAATTATTGGAGCTGGGGGATACATCCTGCTCTCTCCATTCAGTAAATATGCTTCCTAATTTCCATCAGGTTTAGAAGGCATTGCACCTTGTGTGACCTGGAGCAATCCCAGGAACTCCTATCTCCAGTAGCAAATCCCTCAAACCTTCACCAAACACACATGAGGAGGTTCACAGCCTCCCTGCAAAAAGAAAATAATTTGATATTTCTTTCCAGTCTCAGACCACTGTTGCTATTTCTCATTCCAGACCCACATGGGAAATAACTCCACCACTATCACCAAAGGAAGTATGTTGCAAAAGCCCCAGAGTAGTTTTTATTTAAAATGTTACTATCATAAAATTTCAAACTATGAAATGAAGACCTTGGATTCCCATTCAAACATTACCCATTCCCCTTTTTAAAATATATTGATGCATAATCACAGGAACATAAAACATGCTGCAATGATACAAATATATTTTTTCATACAGAAATTACAGTGCATAATAAACCATGAAAACAAATCGAGGCACTAGACTGAACATCAGTTCTCTTCTGCACTAGCTGTGAAGCTGATAGACTCACTTTCAATGAACAAAAGAATACTTGCTTGTTTAGTAAACATGACTCTACAGGTCATTTCAAACATGTGCTTTGTTGTGAGACATCACCAGGGTTGCTGGTCCTTTCAGAACCACAGCACACCTACACAACACGTGTCACTGCCACAATATGAAAAATAATGCTTTTATTGAATGTACAACTCAAAAAAACCAAACCCCTTCAGTTATTAAATAAATAATTATTTCATACAGTGGTTAGTTTATATTACACTGCATTGGCCATTAGAACAAATGAAGTTTAATAAATATCACACAGGAACGTCTCATTTACGCCTCCGTTCGTAATTCTGTGCTATGCTCCCTTCAGAGGACCCTGCAAAAAACAAAGCAGATTGAAGCACAAGGTACAGCCTTGCATGAACACCAGCAAGCACAAGGAGTGTCAGAGACCTGCAGCCAGCTGGCACCACCAGGCACCAGTGGCATGTTTGGAACAGGGACCAGGGCTCCTGGCCCATCCCTGAGCTGCTTTGGTTTCGTTTTACCCCTCAGACTACACTATCCTCCAGAAGGCTTAAGGTCTGAGCAGTGTTTTCCACCTCTTGTCTCCTGAGCTGCTTGAAGCACCATTACCTCAGAGCCCCTCTACCTCCCAGTAATTCATCTAACTGCTGGGATCTAAGCCTTCAGGCCAATTTGTGGTAGAAGGTTTCTGCACAGACATATCCACCTTCATTCCTGTGCACTCAGCTCTTTGCCAGCTCTTTGAAACTCTCCCTGTCCACAAGCCCTGCACACAGGAATAATTTTACTGTACACTGTGGCAGGAGCCAAGCTCCTCAGACATACTCAGACTACCATGCTGACAAGCTGCAGGCTAAAATAGGTTTTATGTTTAGTAGTGGTAGATCTCTCCTTCTTGCTCATTTAAAATGAAAGTAAAATCTAGAGAGCCCTTCTTGAGCAAGGCTGTCCCCAAACCAGGGACGGAGACACCAGCATCCCCTTACCCTGCTTTGGAACCTGAGGCTGTAAATCAGCAATGTGCTCACACCCAGAGGGACAGCAGGAATTCCTGCCCATCACCAGGGAACTCAGGGCTTTCTGCAGAAGAAAACCACAGCACAGGGTAAAGGTCCTGCCCAGTTAAATATCTTCCGAAAGGGAGAAGTGAGGGTAGTCCTAACACTTACTATTCCTGATCTTGCTTTGATTACACAGTCCTTAGGACCCACCTTCTCCTCTGGTGGAGCAGAAAAAACTTCTTATCATTTCCCCCTCAAGCCTCCCTGCAGAGGCAGAAAAGCTGTGAATTCTAGTTTTACCTGTCAGACAGGTGTTACATAGCCCAACAGAGTAAAACATCATTACTCTCTTTTGTCAGAAATACCACACAACAGTACCCTAACTATACCAGCAATTTAGAAATTAGGGTAATAACATCTTTGCATTTTTTAAAACATTTTCTGTATTTCACATTCTCATATTAATGTAAATGTAATCCCAGTGGAAACCAAACCAAATTTATTACTTAGAGGCTATTTATTTTTGTGATAGCAGATATATTTACAGGTATTATGCATTTAATAGCTATTGCCACTGCAGAAAATTGTACAAAATTATTCATGATACATAGCAATTTGCAAAATAATGCAGAGAGCAATATTACTAGTCTTGAAGGGAGTTTAATTGAAAATAAAAGTTACTGACAACCGTAATTGCAGAATATAGATCACAGCATGTATCCACATTATGTAAAGGTGTCAGCTAGTAATTTAACTTTTATCATCCATTTAACAAAACAGTGAGAACTAGTTCAGAGACATGAAATACATATTAGGGTTTTTATTTTTTTAATTCTTATCCTGGAGAATCAACTGATACTTTATGGTTCACAGTGAGGGATTTCCTCAGAGCAGCCCTAGAGCACAGGGAAGGAAGGTAGAGCTATGGAAAGTCTCCAGTTTCCCACAGGGGTTCTGCACATGAGGGGAGAGGAGAATTCTGCCCTGTATGGACACTGTGGGAAAATGTATTCACAGTACCCATTCAGAGTTTAAAATGCTTTAGGTGAAGTCAAAATCTGAAAGAGACTGTGAATGTTAAACAGCCTGATCTGCAGAATGAGGTGGTGTTAATGGCAAAGTTCTGTTCTTTCACCTTCTACTCCAAGTATTAGAAATAAAGGTCTCCAGAGAAGATATCCTTTTACCTGATGAGATCTGAATTTAGACCACAAGTTAAGTGACCCCTGCATTTTCAGCCTCCAAAGTTTTCTGGATACTTCATTAAAATTTGTTTTTGTTTTAATAGCACTTTGGTGACCAGCAGAACATGCAAGGACAGGACAGTCATGAAAATGCTCTGGGGAATTCTACCCAAGTGGCCTGCAGCTCAGACTAGCCTGGTCATTTCAAGCACTGAAGTGAACTCTGAAATATCTTGGGTAACAAAGAAAATCCTGATTCTTTTTCAGGCAGCTCTGGATCTACACTACATGGAAACTGCTTCTTCCATCCGCTGGGAGAGAACAAAGAGGCAACGGAATGAAGAGGCTGTATGTCACCAAGTATCAGATTTAGTCAAATACATACCAGAATTTAAAGATCTTTTGCCCATAAGTCCAACAAAGGAGTCTGTTTTATGCCCTGAAAAAATATATTTAGGGGTGTTTTAATACATTTAACTAGGCAGGCTTTTAAAATAACAGGTTCTTGCAAGGAAAGAAGACAGGGTCCGAAACTGTTTGTATCACAGACCAGTTGTTCACATCACTCTCAGACAACAAAGAACAAACAGCAGTCTGACTAATCAGAATAAACAGGATAGACCAAGGCACAGGCCAGTTAGTGGACATCTTCTCATTAGCTTAGATAGACCTTTGGTTTTGGAGTTTTTTTAAGTATAATGGAAAACCAATGGCACTAACAGTACAAATCTTATTTCTCTCCCAGTACAATTCCTACTGTGATGAGCAAATGCACAAGAAGGCAGTGTCTTGGTATAGCCTGCATCTGTGTGGTGCATCTCTTCTACCTGTTGTTATTTCTGTAACGTGGAAGAAAATCCTCCCTCACAGGTCAGGTGGAGCCCTTACTGGAGAGGAAGTCAATGGCACTCTCTGTCTGGACATGTCTGAGCTAGACAGTCTGGCTCTATTTTTGGAATATTTATAAGTTCAGGTATTACCTACCTGTCCCTTTAGTAATTCTCAAGACACTGGAAGTGTAGAGGATAAATTACTCCAGGTTTAGGCCCACAGTACTTATCAGGTTATAGCAGTAGCTGTAGTTTCAGACAAGGAAGGAAAATTAACTGTTCTTCTTTATCTAAACTGGCTTTTGAGTCAAACGTAAAAGTTTCTCTTTGGAAAGAATTTTGCTTGGTGAATTCATACACAAAGCAAGCTACTCAGACCTCATGTATTAATTCAAGCTGAAGCAGTTTCAGAAAACTATATTTTTTTTTACTTTAGTCAGATGGTAATTTGGCATGAGCTTTGTATCAAACTCTTTATTTGGTCTTCCAAAACATAACCTCAGAGAAAGCATCTTGTGGTTAACAGAATACTGGAACAGTTGCTGGCCTGTCACAGAATATAAGATCTGTGAATCTTCCAGTTTCTCTTTAAACATCATGAGAAAATTTGAGAAAATAAAACTACTGTGCAGAGCAAGGTAACACCCCAGTGCTGATAGCATCTCCTGCTTGGTGTTACACAGAAGCAGAGCAAGGCACACTTACTAGTGGGGCAAGACATGGCTCTTCATATGGCAGCACATCATCAAGCAGCCCCTCCTGTGAGCAGCAGTCTGATTCTCAGCCAGTGCTGAGAGCACAAATACAGTATCTCATGTGTGAGGACATGGGCGCTCCCATGAAAGCGTTCTTGGGGACTTGGGAATTCATTATTCTAATTTTCCAGATTTTGCCATCTTAATTGCTTCTCTCAGAGTCTGGCAGTAAGCCTGCCTTGCCAATGAGAAAGGCTTACAAAATCCCCCCTTGGGAAATAAGAGAGAGCTGCAACATCCGCACATTAATATGGATTGAAATCTCAAAGCTTGCAGCAGCTCAGATGAGATACAGGCTCACAGTGGCACTGAAGGGGAGGTTTCAATTCTTTAATAGATCATTTCTCCACCAGTGGTGCTGCCAGTCCCTAGCTGAAACCAGTTGCCTTCTAAATAATCCTGTCAAATACACTATTCTCTATTTGATTATCTTCTAATGATTACTTAAAATATTTGTATTTTTTAAACTTACTTTTGTGAGAGATCTGGCCATATCCTGATTGGAAGAGGAAAGGAAAGAGAAAAAAGACAGAAAAGTTGTTAAAAAAGGATTGGCATACACATATGATGCTACTGCAATGCTTTGAAAAATTAAATACAAAAACTAACCTACACATATTCCACTTAAGGAAATTAGGGTGATGGTTTACAACTGCATTTCTCTTTGAAGAGACCAAAAACTTGTTTCAGCTTAACTCACACAATTTAGATTAGTTTAGCTCCAATTTCTTAGATCAGTTTTTGGTTGAGTAAATGTGTAGAAAACATGACAATAACTGTATACTCGACCAGTTTCCACACTTTGGTGATTCAGTGGCACGTATGCTGACCTATGAATTACCATGCTATCCCTTACTGAGATTGACGTGTTGTAACAGGTACACACTTAAGATTTTAAAGCCCTCTCTTTTCCAATCAGTGAGTTTATCTCATATAAAACTTGAAAGAAACAACAAAGCAAAAAAGCCTAAACCCAAAGCACCCGCATGGCAGCCTAAGAAACAGATGTAACACATGAATCCCGAGCGATAAGCGAGTAAGGTTTGGTCAGGCCCTGGGAGAAGAGGTGAGCAGCCCCCCGCCCCGCTCACCGGCATCCCGCTTGCCCATGAGGCCGAAGAACTGCTGGGGCCGGGGTCTCCGGGCCATCCTCTGCAGGAAGTGCTCCAGGGGCAGCGGCAGCTCCTCCTGCGGGGCGACAGCGGGCACAGCTCAGAGCGGCCCCGCTCGGCCCGGCCGGGGCAGGGCCGGCGCAGAGCCCCTGGCTCCGCACCCCGCGGGGCTCACCTTCGCCTGGTCACCGTCGGACCAGTCGGACCAGTAGCTGAGGTCGTCGCTGGCTCCCATCTCCTCGCCCAGCGCCTGCGACGAGGCCAGGAGGAGCACGGCGAAAGCCAGCGGGAGCCTCATCGCCGCCTCGACGTCCTGCGGGGGCACAGGTTGGAGCCGCGGCAGCCGCGGGTGGGAGCGCTCAGCTCTGCACACACCGACACAGCCAGCGGACACACAGCCAGCGGACACACGTACAGCCCCACCGAGCCCAGGTACACCGGCACCCCGCCCCGACTGCTGCACACCCCTCCGGGGAGACACACACCCCACAGCCATCACAGCGGCACGCAGCACACAGACAGACACACAGACACACACAGCCAGCGGTGCCCCCTCACACGCACGTACCGGGGAAGACTTCAACACACCCTCACACGTCCATGCACATCTAGGATTCACACATTCCCCAATACACACAGGCAGACAGATACATCCCCCTCAGACACACATCCAGGTACACATGCATCCACTCACGAACTCGTACAAGAGCTACACACCCTAAACGCTCCCACCCGCGTAGGCACGTAGCTGTCCACACACACAAACACAGAGACACATGTGTCCAGAGGTGCACACTCATCCCTTTGCACACCCAGACACGTAAGGACAGGCACAAAAACATGCTGGCACGTCCAGGCAAACACGTGCGGGCACACAAGCACGAATAGGCACCCCCTCAGCGAGGCACACACGCACAGACCGGGACAAAGGAGCACGCACACCCCCTCGGAGCCGCAGGACAAGCGGACCCTCGCACACAGGCGCGGCCGGGCTCCCGCAGCGCACGCACCGTCCGCAGCCGCAGGGCGAGCGCTGCTCTCCGAGCGCATGGGCCGGCCGCGGCAGCGCTCCCCGCTTTATATGCCTGCAGACGGGGAGGGCCGAGACTGCCTCATTTGCCTAAATGCAATTACCCCCCGTTTTATCGTCCCAGCCCCGTGACAGCCCCCGCCCCGGCGAGCAGCCCCCGCCCCCCGCTCCGGCGGCGCCGGTGGCTGTGCCCGGGCGGGCGGTGCGGGCTCCCCGCGCTGCCCCCGGGGCCGCAGCCCCGCGCCCCCGCGGCCAAGGCGCGGCCCGGCCCCGGCCCCGGGGTGAGGGCGTGGATGGGTGTGAGGAATGCGGGATGCGGGTGCGGATGTAAGCGTGCAGGTGCCGCTTTTCGCCTCTGCCACCCCGCCCCGCTCCCCCAGGGCGCGGAGAGCTGCTCTCCGCTGCGGGCAGGGGCCAGGGGCCAGCGGAAAGGGAGTCCGGCGGCCAGGCAGGGGAGCAGCCTCCCGTGTCCGGACCACTTCTTCCCCCGGGTCTGTCTCCCCGTGCCGCTGCTGGGGCAGCCCCAGCCCGCACCAAAAGTGAGGGATGCGCGCAGCGGAGGAGGACCCGGCGGGTCTGGGGTGTGTGCGGCTCAGGGGCTGCCGGCACCGCTGGGCTGGCTGCTGTAAGAGGCGAACGCCTGCACCGACAGAGTACCGAGCCAGTCCCTGCAGCAGCACATCTCTGGCGTCCTTCCCCTGTGACAGATTTGTCTATAAGATTGCACTTGAATAAGAAAGTTTGTGTCCCAGTGAGCTAAGGGTCACCCTTGTCGACATGGGCTGCTTGAGAGTGTGCTCGAGAAAGAGGGATTTGGAGAAGGGACTTCATGCAGCCCAAGCACCTGCACTGGGCACCTCTGTTGAGAGCTCGAGCGTGGGTGGAGAGAATGCTCCTCATTCTGACTATCAACAAGCTGGCAGAAACCACAATGTTTATCAACTCTGAAACCCAAACCATCAGATTTTCATGCTGCACCTTTGCAGCATTCCCTTTGATGTGTGAACTTTGTAGTCTCTTGAAGAAAGTTGTTTTCTTGTCGTTTTGTTTATTATCTTGTTTCTGTTTACTATAGTGACAACAGAGCACTGGTCAGATACATCAAACCAGGCTTGCCAATCCTGCAAATGTTCCTGAAGCTCATGTCGCTCAGAAATCCTGAGAACTCCCACCTTTCTATGAAGTCATTTTCTATCACATGGAAAGTACAAATTTGAACTGAAATATCCTATCTGTTCTAATTCTCTAATTCAACATTTTACCAAAATGGATGTAACCATAACTTGACCTATGAAATCACAGGGATTTTATATTTTGAGAGAGCAAGAGAAGAAAAATTAAAAAGGGGTCCTTTCCAGTCTTCAGACTTTAATGAATTCAAGTACTTTATCTAAGGCTTATCTAATAGTTTGGGTGGAAGTGAAAAACTGATTGATAGATCAAGCTCACTTTCTCAATTTTAAAATAAATTGGCTGTTTAATCTTTCTTTGACCTGCAATAGCCAGACATTGCACTATGAACTTTTCAGCAAGTGAGCAGATTTCATGGCTAATGAGCAAAGCTGATTCCTAGGAAGATTTTCTGAGCTAATTTTTTTCATGTGAAAAGGATGTAGAAGGCTCAAATAAGGAAGCAAGCTGAAGCTTCTGCCTTGGTGCTGCCCAGTCCTTATCGTAGTGATGTACTAGAGCATGCTAAAGTGCCCTTTTTGCACAAACAAAACCCTGTTTCATATATTTATTCACAAGGTTCTCATAGATATAAAGCTGCCTCTTCCTCACACATGATATTTGCAACTTTATATCCGAGTAACCTTGTGAATAAACATGTGAGCTCAAAGGCAGGTAAGGTGTCTTTGGTGAGCATTCCTTCTCTACCCATGCTCAGGGCACAGACCCCACTCTCTATTAGAGTTAGACCTTGTGATTTCTAACAACCAGTGTAAAGATTTTTGGTTATGAATCAAGAGATCATTAGATCCAAATGACCCAAATAAGGGTTAATATTTCTTGTGGAACTGACACAGAAAGCTGCCTTCAGAGTCCTTATCCAGAAATTTCCTTAGTAAGTGTTAGGAACTGGACTAAAGGCACTTGTTGTGGCTTGAATCTCAACACTAATGGAAAACTATTTGGGAAGCAATTGCCTGTGAAACACACCTCAGAGAATTGGTTTTTCAGTAGGCTTAATGTGATACCTCCTGTGAAATGTTTATTTGAATTTTATGATGATGTTTTGGTTTCCAGTAAAAAGTCTGATCATTGAATGATAAGTTACATTGGCTGCTATACTGTTATCTAGTGATTCTTATACCATTAACAAACAGCTAATGTGTGATGAGAACATAGCAAATTACATATGCCCATGTACGATTTTGTGCAGAGTACAGATTTGAATTTTTTGACTATGCACAATTTCAGAGCATTTGACATGAAATGAATGCATCTGTCTTTGTTCTTCAGTGGCCTTGTGCTATACAATTGCATATTGTATATTTAAACCTAGAGCCTAATTCTTGTGTATATTGAGATGTTTTTTCATCACTTCACCAGAGACACTCAAGTAACAGAGACAGTTTTAGAAGAGTTATTTTATGTTACTTCAAAAATTAGGGATGAATTGCAGTCTACCTGAGCACAGTGATCCTCTCTGTACATACACCAGACCTCAGCTCTTATTTTGATCATTACAAGAAGACTGGAAATTTTCTTATCCAAAGATACAAATTTATAAACATTGGAAGAGAGATCGTGATTGATGACCTCCTAAATTTTTCATAGGTATGTGTCTCCAGGGTAAATAGAATGATTTCAATTGCAGATGAGGGCTCTTTGTAACACAGTGATTTATTTTGCCACTGTAAGATTATTTATTTGCAGCGCATCCAAGTGGCATTGGAAAAATTAGCAGAACTCACCATAGCATCCTATTTTCTAATTAAGTGTGAACAGACTATTGAATTAATCTTTCAACTTTCTTGTATTTTAAATCTTCCATTACAAATTTGTCACCTTCAATTTTTCCTTTAATGAAGGCTTACATTTTCAGAGCATATGCTCGTACATGTAAATGCATATGAGGCATATGCGGTAATTATGCATCTCTCTCTCTCTCTCTTTCCCCCCCTCTGCATCTATAAAGAATGAGTTCTTATTCTTCTGTCTGTGAAATAAAACATTCTACGTTCAATTATATTGTTCTCACTGGCAGGCAAGGAGGGTAGCAGTGAGATTTCCATGCCACAGGAATGCCCTTTCCTGGGCAAGCCCAGGCAGAAGCAAGGCTGATCTTAGAGTTACTGAATCGTCTGCTAAGAGCTAAACATGCAATGTTGGTCTTTAATTCTCACTTTGAAAAGTTAATGGGTTTCCTCACTCTTCTTGTTCCTGTCATCTTTTACACTCCTATCACTGCTTTCCATCCCACCCATCCACTATTATCACATCTTATCTAGAGTGAGTTTCTTTCACCCTGATCTAAGGCTCACTTTTGTCCACACTAAGTTAGACACAAAACTAGGGTGTGGGACCAAATGGAAATAAATGTCAGGGTATTAAAATGCTGAATGTAAACCTACAACATGAATGTTGCAGAGGTTATCCCCTCAACCTAATATCTCTAGAGTCAATCATCTGCAAGGGAAGTAATTGCAGTCC
The DNA here is from genome assembly GCF_036417665.1 of Passer domesticus. Classification (NCBI taxonomy): domain Eukaryota; kingdom Metazoa; phylum Chordata; class Aves; order Passeriformes; family Passeridae; genus Passer; species Passer domesticus. Next base: position 24,616,354 of record NC_087474.1, on the reverse strand, counting down.
TGTCAAGCTTCTTGGGCTCGAGAGAGAACATGTCCTTGGAGGGGAAAAAGCACTTACTTTCATCTGTTTGGAGATCTCTGGGAAAGAAAGCTGTAAAAAGCCATCTCTACATCTGCAGGATCTCTGGGGGAGTTGGTGAGGAGAGGGGCCTCTAGAGACATTTCTAGATATTATTTCAAAACAACCGTGAGAAGAACCGGACTTGCTACCTGGAGATGCCTTGCCATAACTCTCCAAATGGTTTTCATAAGAAAAATGGGAGATACAATATTTGCCAAATATTTGTTCAAAAAGGCTAACAGGGAATGACATTAGAACAGCACATTTCAATAGCAAATACAGGACAGTATTCCTCTCACAGTGTCTGCTGCTTTTAACCATAAAAGGGGTTATTTCACATCACCAACAAGATAGCCAGGGACACCCATGAAATACTGTACAAAATATTTCCAAAGCTGAGGCAGACTGTGAATATCACTGGTCTGAGCTTGACCAGGGAAAATCTGCAATTTGAACTCTCCTCATAGAGCAAAGGGCTCAAAGCAGCCAAGGGGCAGAAGCTTGAGACTAATTAAGTTTGTCACTCTTGGAAGAAAACTGCTGGCATTGCTTTGTTCTGATGCAGAGACCCTGGTTTTTTTTTTGTTGTTTTTTTTTTTTTTTTTTTTTTGTACTTACTGGTTTAGAAATATATTTATAAATTGGTTGATTTGTTTCAAACTAAACCTTCTGAGTCTGAAGCTCACTCTGTAAGGCTTTTTTGCTTCAGTTGTCCAAGCTGATTTGTAAACTACTTCACAGTGACCTGTGAGGGTAAGGGAGGATTGAGACTTACTTCACCAACAGGTGAAAGCAAAACCCTGGCTTATAATCTGGGCTCAGCACACCTTCTGTAAAGCTTTTCTGTAGGAAGGACAATCTTTTCTCTGAGACTGACTGCAGCCTTAGTAAATTTTGCAGATGGATCATCAAAGGCAGGTCCTTGGCCTGTTTTCAACACCTGAGTATCTTCTATCTGATCCTGCCACCAGAACCTGTCCTCGTTGCACTGACCTCTGGCTGGCTCCAGCTGTGCACAGCGGTGGAGGACAATGGCTGGAGCAAGAGCCCAGGAAGTGGAAGAGCTGTGGGAATACACAACAGCACACCTTGGTTATCTGGGAAAGCCATGGGCATACCACTGTCCCACCCACTCTCTTTTGATCCCTGTGCAACAACAGCCCTCAGTGGCTGGGCACAGGCCTGGGTAGCCCTGCCTTCCACCCTCACTTCCAGACCTTCTCCTGCAGGAATGATAAGATGTGTTTTACACTGGCTCTTTCTGCCAATTCCCCACAGCATCTCAGTGCTCATTGCAATGGCAAAAAAGGAATAGCTGCTCATGGCTGCTATGAGTTCTGATTAATTGAAACACTTTCTTAACTTGAGATCAAACACTGATGAATCATCCTCTTTTTTATGCTGTTTTGGAAACTGGATAATTTATATGACTATACCTTCATTGAATATTAATAGTTTTCTCAGCAACTCAGTACATTTGAAAAACAGATTCAGAAATCAGCAGGATAAAAGGGCACGGTTTTGGCAAAATTTAAATTAATTCTAATATTACTACAACTACCAGGTTTTTAGTAGTAAAACAACTTTTACAAATGCATAACACTATCTTCATTATTGAAGACTTGTTGCGTCTCAGTGTATCTCCCTTCTCCCTCACATATACTCAACAGAAATTCATAATATCTCCATAAGTCTTTGAAGTCCCCAAAATCTCACTTATTAATTTTCTACTTTGTGTTTACTTCACAATTTTTAGGAGACTTCATTCTAATTCCTAATACGTATTTGAAACCCTGTGCAACTACTTGTAAAAGTATATTGGCATTTTTGGAACAAACACCCAGAAATTTTGTGTAACAAAATTGATATAACATTGTGTATGGTGAGACAAAAGTGAAGTAAAGAAAAAGAAATTGCTTGAGCATAGAATCAGTGGAAGATATAAGGGGTTCAGATGCCCAAATAAAACAGAAAAATAAAAAAGATAGAGAAAATGAGAAAATAGCAAGACAATTTTACTGCTTTGATAATCACTTGAAATAAAATATCTTTCTGTGTCCTGACTGTCTTGTCTTCCAATATTGAATCTTATGATATACCCCTATTTTAAAAAACTGTCAAGTTCTAAAGTCATGTCTGTGACAAGTTCATTTTAAAGTAGGTTACTTCCTGACAAATCCTTCAGCTGGAAAGATAACAAAAAGTGTGAAATGAATTTATAGGAATTATTTATTACAGAGAAGTTCAACAGAAGTAGCTGCCTAACCAAAGAAGGGCTATTCATACTGGAATTCAAATGTGTGTCCTGAGGAGGAAGGTGACAGAATTGCTGGTGGATGCTATGGAAACTCAAGACTTTTTCATCAGATTGCATGTGAGGGTATTTTACCTGCTTGTCGCTGTCATCCTTTCCCACTCACCCCACGCTGACTCTGAGCAATTTTAAACCCTTGTCACGTCTGACGCAAATGCTTTAACACAGGCTGAGCCCCACCATTGTTGGCAGGGAAGAGGGAGAGACAGCTCCTCACAGCAAGTCTTGGGGGACCACCTCCATGCCCAAGGAAACTAAAGAAACTTTCTCTCACCCCACAGCCCCCACTGCTTGATGTAAAGTCCTTGATATGGTGGGATTCATGCTTAGATAATTTGCATATGTTTCTTCCAGTATTCCTTTTGATGTGCATGATGAAAGACTTGAGGGCTCTTTGTGAAGGGTAGAGGAAAGAGCATGAGCATTACAAAACCTTGGGTTGGTCTAAGGAAAGAGAACTCCCTGTTGAGTGTTTTGGCCCTGCCTGCTGTGCTCTGTGGTGCCCTTAAAGTCAGAGCTCTGTGAGAGCCCTCTTCCTCACCCCCCTTTTCATTCATTCACATCTCACCCACCACTGATTTTGCTCTGGAAGCACCCATGCCTTTGGGAGAGTCCTCACTTTTACGGACCTTGTAGTCATCTGAAATGAGACAGTGGTCTGCCTCATACTTGCTAATTGCTGTCCAATTAACTATTCAGACAGTCTTAAGAAATTAATTCTTTGTAAGTTTGAATATAAGTGGTCAAATTAAGAAGGTGAGAAAATCAAGTCTTCTAGGAATGCCTACAAGAAAACATCACTGGGTCATTACTTGGCTAGAAAAAAAATCCTTTCATCCCTTCAGGGAGTGATGCAGCAGACTGTGTCATTCCCAAATATAAAGCCTGCATTCCACCCAGCCCTACTCAAAAAAGGGCTGAATTCCTGCAATCTGCTGAATTCCTTGTCTTTCTGCTCACTTGCAGCAATAAGAAATGGTTCTCATCTAGGTTCATACCATTCTCCATTTAAAGCAAAACTGTCATATTTTAATTAATCAAGAGATGCATGAGGACTTTTCTCAGCGGCCATTAAGACCCATGCTCTGCCTCCATGCCATTGCTTTCACAGATGCATTGTACTCTGTGTACACAAATAGTTTTGGTAGCTTGTATTGATTATAAAAGTGTACCCTGAACAGTTTCCTAGACAGTTGATTTACCCATGACCTCCAGAATAATTAATTCAGACAGAAATTATGAACAAATTTGCAACTGTGCTGGCTCCCACATGCCAACTTGCAAGTTCACTTGGCTCTTTGTACCCACAGCTGCACACAGAGCTGGGGGCACTGGCTGTGCTGTGCACAGGCAACACTGTCTGTCTGTGGCCATGCTTGTGAAGGAGGAATGGCTGTTTAGTAAAATGTGCTTCAGTTGGCACAGTGTTTGTCCAGATAGTGTAAACATGTCACATGCCCTGCATGTGTTTCAAATTGTGGAAGTCTTCCTGTATTTTCATATGCAACTAATTATAATTATTATAATTATTATTATTAAAGATGATTTAGATACATAAAAACATAAAAATTCCAGTGTTTAAGTTTTAGTTGTTTACTAGAGTACTTCAAGGAATGAAATTCAGGTTCCTATTTCTCCTGACCAACACCAGGCACAAGCAAATGCTTGACAACAGAGTGCAAACATCCAATGCACAGTCAGACCACCTGGGGGTAGTCAGTAGAAAGTGTGGAACACTCCTGTCCTGCCCATCTTCAGGTTAATAATCTCATCAGCTGCTTGTTCTTCCTTGAAAGCAGAGATGTAAACCACTCCTCCAAAGAGCTCAAGGGAACTGGTCTTTCAAAACGACAGGAAAGATGCTGCTCATTTTAACTAATTTGGGAAGTGGATTACATATGGATCTACCAGAACTGGTGTACACTCACTGCACAGTGCGTGAGAGGCAATGCGTATTGCTCAGTGATTCATTCTTAGAAAAGAAGGATTCATTCTTGGAAAAGAAGGATGAAGGCATCAGCATCGACCTTCACATAAAGCTCTGGTTAATGAAAACAGACAGAAAGGTGATACCATGCTTAGCAGAGCTGATGGATACACTGGTACCTTCATTGCAGCAGGGAAAATACTTTTCTGACGGTATTAGAATGATATAAGATTTATGCCAGAATAAAGATACCTTCTCTAAGGCAAGATGTTGAATAAACATGCTCCAAGTGAAAGCTGGAGTGGTGGATATTTTCCTCCCCATCTTAGAATGTAGACAGCTTGTGCTTATAAAATGTTCACATCTTTCTTGAGTAGCTCATCCCAAGTTTTGTGCAGCAAATAACGAGAAACATGTTAAATATGTTTGGACACATCAAAGTTAAAAATATTACCCAAAGATCTGAGGTCTATTACCTCAGGACAAATTATGTATTCTGTTTTTCATATGTTCTCAAGTATTCCATTAAACATTAGTAATTTTCTACACTTTTTATACTTTTTCCTTGATATTTTCCTTAAGAAAAATGGAAGATGACAGCATTTGCTTTCTGAATCAAACTCTGTATTTTCCTACTAACTTTTGAAAGTGAAGGTTTGTCTCTGGCAGATTGGTTCGATTACAATTCTTTTATCTACAATTATCTACAATTCTTTTATTAACATACAGCCAAAGTCTGCATACATGGTCAAGTGTACAACATGGAAAACAAACAACAGGTCACAAAAAGCTTTTTCTGTTAAAAACATCAAAAAACTAATTTGCCGAGGGCTAGATAATTTCACCATCATTATTACTTCTACATTAGAGGCACCTTATCTCTTTTGTACCTTTTTAGACTATATTTTTACCCATTATTTAGGTGCGACTTTCCACAGAAGCAAAGCAGAGATTAGCAGACTGCATGCATAAACACCACTTTAATCTCCTTGATGTCAAAACATGCATAGATTTATCTGGTGCTTTCTCTTCAATGGAGATGAGTCTGTCATTTTTTTCTGTAGATGTGCATCATGAGCAGAGGCTCTGATACTACAAGCAGTTCTGTCTTTTGTGCTCCAAGGGTCTTCACAAATGCCATAGCTCCCACATGCTCCCAATGCCTGTGGAAAAGGATTTGAGTTCTGTGCCTGAGGAACAGAAGGTGCCAAACAGAACCAAAGTGTGAAGGCTTTCACAAAGCAGCCACATGCAGCTCGGTGTACAGAGAGTGTCTTGTGTGTCCTAAAACTCTTAAAGTTTTGTTGGTTTCTTGAGAGAGGAAGATGCTGATAAGGGGTCACCAAAATGTCAAAAATCACCTATAAATGAAACCCCTTCTTCAGTTGTGTGACCAGTCCTGAGGATCAGTACTTGCACTAGACTGAAGAGTTTTGGACTTGGAGAAAGTTTTGAGAGATGCTTCAACTTACACTGATTCCATAATCAGAAACTAGTGTCCCAGTCAGGCTGCTGGGTGGAATCTTTGCTGTAGAAAATGATCCCCTTCCATGTAGTGACACACAAATAAATGATTGAGAAACATAAGAGTATTTGCTCTCTGTCTACCCATGACTAAGAACGGAAGATCAGGCTCGCTGGCCCTGATAGAATTTTGAATTTATCCTAGAATTGAGAAGGGGTGGACTGGATGACATCCAGAGATATATTTCAATCTACGTTCTTCTCTGCTGGAGAGGGTGATGAACAGCACCGTGACAGGGTGGAGCTGGTTTGGGAAACATGACTTTAAATCCCTTTTTTCTTGCTGTTCACCTGCAACCATTGTCCCACATGTCCCCGTCGACATGGTGACTGCTGAGTGAAGAATGTGCTATTTTCACCCTGTCACTAGTGCAATGCAATGGTCTATATAGAAGGATCTGTTGTTGTTTGGTGCTGGGGTTTCTGAGGTAGTAAGGATCTGCTTCTTGATTTTGGCTCAACACTTTAGTACATCAACAGAGAAGCAGTCAAAAAAAACAACAAAAAAAGACAGTCAATTTAAATTAAGCTATTTTTGTTTGGCATAAACAGGAAGATGATGCATGAATAGTGAACCTGTGAAGAGAGCTCAAGAAAGATAATGCTGTACTTCCTGAGCAAAGGGAGGGGTGGTGGGCAGTGACTGGTTTTTTGCACTTTAGGTTCAGGACTTAGGCCACAAAACGTGCCACCTGAGATCAGGGCTGCTGTTGTATATGTACTCAGGGGAAGGGAACTATTGCTTGTCCAGGGCTTCTAGTACAATCAAGAGAGGGAAATGGTTATGGGGACTATTTCTACTCACAAGGGGAAAACAGATTATTTGAGTCATTTATCACTGTCTATTATATAGTAATTCCACTGAAGCTGTAGATGGTCTGAATATAACATAATGTAGCAATAGGGTAATATAAAAATAACAGATACATGATTTTTTCCCCCCTTCCTTTCCAAAAAGGAGCTATTATATTTATAATTGCATAGAGCAATAGTACTTTTCTGGTTTCTTCAAGATTCATGATGCAAATTTCCTGCTCTGTTCTCATGCTTTTCTGACTGGCTTTATTTCACAGCTGAGCATTTAGAACCATTTTTGCTTAAGAAACACTCCAGGGTGGGATTTGTCCTATAACAGTAGGGATGAGCTGCCTTTCCACAGGAGCCCTGAGTTTGTGTCTTGAGTCACCTTGTGATGCACACTGTGATGTACCACAGGACTGCCAGCAGTTATCCACAACAGGCACCTATTTGCATCTTCTGTGATTCCTCTCCCACATCCTGGTGATAAGCACTTGAGTTTTGCTGTCAGACAGAGTTGGTATATGACTAAATTATGTTCCTGAACACTGCATCCCAAATCCAGTAATATACACATTGCCTGTGTGATGGTATTTTACCATAACTAAACATTATATGGATACATTTATACAGCTTTAGTCCTGTCTCAAGGGTGCTTCCAGCATCCTAGAGTTCTTAATCAAGGTCATGTTACCTATGGCATTCAAATACTAGAGAGCGACTACACCTTTCATTTTCAAAATTACAAATTCCCATATTCACTGAATGCTCCAATGCCTGACCAATTTACCCTTAGGGATGAAAAATAACATTTTCAGGTTTCTAGAAGTAGAATCAAGACAAAATGATATTGAAATCAGAGTGAATAGGAATAGTGAGGATTTGATCCTATTAGTAGTGAAATGTTTCTCCTTCAGATATTCAATTTTTTTTGATAGGAAGAAGTGTTTTCCAGCACATTTGTATACTACATCATTCTGTCAGAAACCACAGTTTTAGAAGATGAGATCTAGAAGACTGTGTCACGTAAAACAACCTTACCTATGACACTCTCACTAGAGAGAGTTTTATACATCATTCTGTCAAGTGCTGACAAAATCATCTTCCTGATACAAGCAGGATCTGGTGAATGTTTTCACTGGAAAGGTTATATTTTAATAAAGTACATAAAAATTGAGGGAAGTAAGGAAAACTCATGAAATCATAAGCTGCTTGCCATGTTAGGTAAGCTGCACAGTTTACTGTGCTGTGGTAGGACATTATAAAATTATAAAATAGAAGCACAAATATGTTCAACAATTTTTTCACTCAACCAATCTGTCCTGGTGAAGAAAGTTAACTTATCTTCAAAGCTGCATTTGCTTTTCCTAAAATATGTTGCAGTTTCTTCCTCTCAGTGATGAGCCATGCAGTGTCTAAGCTGTCACTGCCATCCAAGTGTCTCAACTGACTGAAATGACTGTTCAACATTTTAGAGCAAAGAGGGGAAAACATCACTCTCAAATAAATTTTTCAAGGCCATACATCACAGCCAAGATCGGGAGTTGCTCAAGGAGAAATTCTGCCATGAGAAGATAAATGGACAAGAAGCACAGCAAGAAAAACGGACAATTTCTATACTGATCCAAAACACCTGGGCTGCTTAAAAATATGAAGGATATGGGAACTCATTGCAAGTGTGTTGAGAGTGTCTGTATAATAAAGGTGGTGCACAAAGGCACTAAGCAAGTAGTTTTGGATTTATGCCACCAAATCGTATTTGAATTGAAATGGGAATTGGCAGTGGTGCTATGCTGTTGTGACCATCTACAATGTGCCAAATGCACCCATACATAGCATAAAATTGCTTTACCCAGGGTGGACCCAGTTTCATTTAAAAAGCATTTAAATTTGGGGTGTGGAAGGCCTTTTCTCCCCCTTCCTCCACCTCTACCACTACCAAACAATCTCCTTTGATTAAAGTATTGCCTCCATATTAACATGTTATCCATAGAATTTCATTCTCTTTGCCAATTTTTCACCAGCATTTACATTTCATAGTAAAATAATATGCAGGATAATTAATTTATTAACTAACTCATTCTCAAATTAATTCAGAATTTCTCAGCTTTTGAATCACTAAAACAATAGAAAAAAAGAAGATAAATGCTTTCTTATTAAACTTGTTAAAAGACTTACTTTTCATATGTAAAATAAAATAGCTTTTATGTTAACAGGTCTGTTATCTTGTCAATGAATAAAGGATTTATTGGCCTAATATCCCTTTTTGCTCATAAAAGAATAGATCATATGAGAAATGTGATTTGGAATGAGTAATAATTTATTAGTTCATTGTAAATTTTAGCTCAGCTTCTTAGGAAACAAGGCTGGTGTCATCATCAGGTCTGTGTGTTTCTGCATCAGTCCTTCAGCCCACTATGAGCATTTCTCAACGTGACAGTCACAATGCCAACCAAATATGGTAAAAGTAATGACTCCTGAAAGATTTTCCTCAAATTTCAGGAAGACAGAGTGCCTGTCTTAACAACATGGTTAAAATCACTGCTCTGCATTGGTGAGAAGGCCACAGGATGTGGCTGTGGAAAACTAAAATAGGACAGAGCCTAATGAAACCAAATGCATGTATTTGCCTGCTCACTAAACAGTTTGTACAGTTGGAGAGCTCCATATTCTATCTTCAGACAGCAGACTTATTATTACAAATAATAAAAATATATAAGAATCTTTTCCATCTGGTTTGAAGCCATTGAGTTCATAATAACATTTTGGGAGACTCCAGGTGGATGACAGGCAGAGGATCTGGCAGTTTTTCAGGCTATAAGAGCTAAGCAAAGGGGAGATTATGACAGTTTTCCATAGAGACATGGATATGGATATGGACTGGTTTTATCCTACTGTTGCCAGTACAGTAAGCAGGAGGCATTACAGGAGGAAGGTTCACAAGGAAATATATATCACAGGGGCAACTTGCAAACATGCCTTCCTGGGATGCTGTAAAAATATTTATTGGGTTCATTAACAACCAGCCATGCTTCACAATCAAAAGGGATCCAAAAATGTATTGAGAGCTCCAGGATGTCCTTGAGATATAAGTTTCCTATGTTCAGAAGAGTGATTGTCTCTATTTTTGTCTCTTTTCTATCTGCTCCTGTGTTTTGGGAATTGGGGTTTATATTACACAAAATGCTTTCCATTTATGTTATTTAGATTTGTTCTCCATTAATTACAGAAGTATATTTTTCTTGATAATTTTACTGTTTTGCGAAGACAAACTGCTTTAGACTGATTTATTCCCACTCATGATTTGTGTAAGATATCTGAGGGTGTCACTTCAGAGACACTCTCTTACAAGTTGGAGGCAGGACATCCATTTTTACTCCATCAGCTTTTTCTAACTGCTCAAACTCTTCCCTTGTCTGTCTACGTGACACATTGTCCACTGTGCTCTTTTGGAGAGATAATCAGCGTGTGCCACTTCTGCTAAAGGATACCTGTGGTGCAAGCCCCTTTGAGGGAGCCTTCTCTCTCTTGTAAGACCTGCCACCAGGAGACAAGGGAATGATGTGAGGCAGAAAATACAGCTAATTTGAGCAGTTGTGCCGTTTTCACCATGTGCTGCTGGTTCCCATGTTCCTCAGACTGGTCTCAGATGCAGGGAGGGGATTGACTTGGAGGATGCACCAGGAGCTGAGGTTCCATAGTGACTTCTTACGGAGCTTTAGCACCTTTTACAAGTGGGTAGGTACTGGCCTGCCTCCTCTCCTCTCCTCTCCTCTCCTCTCCTCTCCTCTCCTCTCCTCTCCTCTCCTCTCCTCTCCTCTCCTCTCCTCTCCTCTCCTCTCCTCTCCTCTCCTCTCCTCTCCTCTCCTCTCCTCTCCTCTCCTCTCCTCTCCTCTCCTCTCCTCTCCTCTCCTCTCCTCTCCTCTCCTCTCCTCTCCTCTCCTCTCCTCTCCTCTCCTCTCCTCTCCTCTCCTCTCCTCTCCTCTCCTCTCCTCTCCTCTCCCCTTTCCCTTTCCCTTTCCCTTTCCCTTTCCCTTTCCCTTTCCCTTTCCCTTTCCCTTTCCCTTTCCCTTTCCCTTTCCCTTTCCCTTTCCCTTTCCCTTTCCCTCTTCCTTTCTTCTTTTACAAGACAAAAGTGAAGCTGGCCTAGCCAACCAAAAATTTTGTGTATTTGGGAAAATTAAAGATCAGCATTGTAGGCATGCAAGGGATGACACTCTGGGAATATTATCCTCCTCATCAGGCTGTCCTCCTTCCCTGATGGGTAAGAATGGAAGAAAGGATTCTGGGATGATGCATCTTTGGTCTAAGCCAGTGTGGGTTCTCTTCAGATTTTGTGATCTGAACACAGAGCAGTAACTGTGGGAACCATCCCCACTGGTGCATCTGTGTGACAGTTTCAGGTTATATGACAGATTCTGGGGCTTTTTTGATGGCATCTCACAGCAGGGATAGCCCAGCTGTGACTGTGAATGCAGCTGTTTTCCATGCCTCAAGAAGCAAGAAGATACCAAACCATCTGTAGAAAACAGTGCCATTTTCTTTCATATTTTTAAAATAATATGTCATGCTATATCTGAAGGATCCAACCTGATTGTTTAAGCAATCCCTGCACACACATTATGAAGGATAGTAGCTGTCCTGAGAGATAGAAAAGAGTAAATAGTACAGTAGTCTTTATTTATGGAATCAGCCTGTGCCAATGATTATAATTGCTTGAAGAGTGTTTATGAGAGCAGTTGGAAACACTAGACTGAACAGCAGATTATTTTTCATTTGACTGCATTTATGCATGTAAGCATATCTGTGCAAGTACTTGCATATTTACAACCCTGGAAGGCTTATTCTTCCATAGGAATAAAAAATATTACTCATTTACCATTCATAGCCACCATACTAAAGTTTCTGCTATTCAGATAAAATGGTGAGAACATCCCTTAGGTCAGGTTTCAAAGCTAATTAAATTAGTCTAATTACATTAAGCAGTAGGAAACTCTTAAGCATACTAGCTAGGTGGGCTAGTCAGATAGAGAAAAATCTTCTTTTCCTTTGGCAAGTAGACATTTAAAAATCCAGCTTCTTTTGTCCTCTCTTTCTCTTATACAGAAAATTGTGCCTCCACAGAAATGAGCTGACTGCAAATAGTGATTAATGGTCATAATATGTAGAGAGCTGTGTTACTCATAATAATATTAGGCTGTAAAAATAATGGTTAAATAAAATCTAGAAGCAATTTCTTCAGCTCTTGAAAGTGAAGCTGTACAAAGAATGCTAATACCTGTAGGCCATGGTTTTATCCAGTGAAATGTAGCTCTAAATGCGAGGAAGGAGAGCCTGCTTTGTGTGAAATTTTTTTCTTGAAAGCTACTGCTGGGCAGTAGGGAATCGAGGTAGCAGATGTGTTTGCGAGGCCTCACTTGGGAAATGAACGTGCTGGTGTGGACATAATTCCAAATGAGCAAAGGGACAAGATGAACAAGACTATTAATATCTGGAGAGGAAAAGCATAATAAGGTTGAATAGCAACTGAACCTGGATGGAAAAGCAAATGAAAATTACATGGTGTTTTAGGAACAAGATCCTTAATAGTAGCATTATGTAAAGACAGATGACTGTATCTTGTTTCATTTTTAGGTTTTAGACTAATCATGAGGCTGTATCAAAGAGCAATGCCTTGATTGTCAGTTTTTCCCTCCCATACAAATAGCTACAAACACACACCTACACGCTCACATGAGTGATGGCAATATTGCTGATTAACATGACAAATTACAAGGCACTAATACAAATTGTTAATACATGGCAGACAATTGCATCTGCATTAAAGGTATTTTAAACATATCAACATCATGCAATTATTTAATCTATTTAATCTATAGGAAAAATCTATATCCTATAGGTTGAAGCTACGTTTTAGACAGTACTGTCTGTAGCAAGCATAGGGATATCCGTAACACTGATGAACCTTTGGTTGTTTGTCAGGATGCATTCTATGCTTTACTCTAAGACAGAAACTAATTTACAAACCATCAGGCTTTATCTGGATTAGAAAACCCAGTTAACACAACATCAGGCAACCTAAGAAACTTTCCTCCTATTATTTAATGTCTTTTTTTGAGAAAGCTTAGTCTGGCTAAATTCTCATTTCCCAAGCAACATCAAGATACTATTACAGCCTGGTTTCAACAGAGTCCTGATACAAGAAACTCATAATTTCCTACTTGTCTTTAAAGACAAATCTTCAAAACCACTCATTTTCTTAACAGGTTCCAGAAAATGGCTGAATCTATTACCATTGTGCTTTGTGCCCCTGGAAGAAAGAAGGAAGAAACTTCAGTAAAGGCTTTTTGCATTTTTTTCATGCTCCTTTTCTTCTGTCAAAGTGTTATATTATTTGGACTACAGTTAGAAGCTCCATTTGGATTACAGTCATTTTACAAAGCCATTTCTTTTTTAATAGAAACACTCTGAAAAAAAAAGTCATAAACTAAAAAGAGAAATAAATGCATGGAAAAGACATGCTTAGTGCAGTTTTGTGATTGTTACAGAAAATGTAGGCTTTACTGGAACTGAAGTAAAGATATGAGCTATGTCAAGAAGCCCTGGACAATTATTAGAAAATGTAGATTCATCTAATATTCATTACTGGACATCTAGAAATAACTGTGTTTACCTAACCTCCAAATGGAAGTCCTAAAAGGGAAATGAAATCTCAAAGAACTGGTTTCTCGTTTCTGACAAAGATGAGCATTTGCAGCTCCTGTACTACTTTTAATGCCCTACAATACCTCCTCTCCTAATTCAGATCTCTTCCCCATTTTTTTTTCTTCCAGTTGACTTGTGTTATTTTTTTTTTGGCTTAAAACAAATGTAACAGGTATGGAAGTGAGCATTTTCTGCCCTCTTCCAGAATGCCATGTACCTGTCTGTAGAAACTCAGCTAAAGGAAACCAAGTTGCTTTGAAGTATTGTCCCATCTGGATTAAGTGCTCATAATAACAATCCTTTTTTGAGTATTTTTCATATCTCCAACTTCCTCATCCTTTTTTTTAAGTCATCACATGTATGTCTAACAGCACAGCAATGGGAAGTGTTTGAATATCTCATGAATGTTAACACACACTATATAATCAAAGAGGATACTGGTGGGTTATGTGGATTTCCAGGCTGCACCTACTCTAGCACTGCACTCACCCTTCCAAGTTGCACAGTAGGAGCTTGGCCTGATTTACAGCAGAAATTGCATGGAAGTGCCAGAGCAGATCTGCTGGAGCACCATCAGGGCACATCCCAGGCTTCAAAAAGGAACGAGCGCGAAAAGGATGCTCCCCTTCCCTACAGCACTGACAGACAAATGGAAAAGCTGAGCTGGGGCCAGGAACACCAGAAAACTCTGCGAAATGTTAAAGCAACTGAAACTGTAGCTTTACATGGGAAGTAGCAGGAAAAGTTAAAGGTAAGTGCTGCCTGCTGCACGGCTTATAGCACAAAGTACAAGATGATTGTCTGGGGCTGCCAAAGGTTCAGCAGCTGCATCCTCCTCTCAAAGCCCTGAAATGCAGCCCTGATGGTGGGACTGAGACAGCCTTTGGCAAGCAGAGCTGTGTTCAACACTGAGAAATAGAACCGTGTCTTGCATTTTGGATGGAAACGTTTGTCAAAATATGGTTTTATTGTTGCTGCAGTGGAGGCTGAGGCTGTTGCTTAAAACCCCATCAAAGTCCCATAAAAACACTGAAGAGTGAGAGATATATTTCTGTTTAGAAACGAGCACAACTCGCAACCAAATGGACTGTCTTTTCCACATCATTAATATTTACAGTTTTACACCTATAACACCATTCACAGCCAAAACCACTGCTCATCATACTTCATTAATATTCATAGATGCAAGCCGAGTACCACAACTCACAACTGCTGTCTATTCCCAACACTTCATTAATATTTACAGCTCTATAGATGATTTAGTCAACTTATATATGTTCACAATGGTAAATGATAATACTAAAGTTAACTTACACTGTGCCCTTTCAGGCTAAGTAAGATCTTAAAATAAAAGATATTGGGATATGAATTAATGTTATTATCTGCAATGGCTTCCATTCTCATACTATTTAGCTTTATAATTCATATTGTATTGAATAAAGATTTTTCATGTGCAGCATAAAGACTCCTTGAAAGGTAAAATTGAAGCAAAGTCATGTCTGTGGCCTACTATGGTAGTAAAAGTTTTACCAGAAATCACTGGCATTTTCATTATGAATCCAGGCATACTTAGCAGGTGCTACAGATGGGATTGTGTTGGTATAATAGAGGAACAAATTATTTGTATGGATAACTAATATTTGATGTAAACTTTAGTGTCCTACCAAAGGTCATCCCCTGCATCTTTATTTAACAGTTAGATATTTAGTCTAAACTAGCTCCCAGAACTCCTCTGCACTCAGTGGGAGTAATCCAACACCTCTGGAGGACGATTCGTGCCCTCTACTCACCCACTTTTCTACTCTCTTGTGAAAACCTAAAGGGTCCATTTCCCAACTGCATGAGGAAACTGTGGGATGTGGGATACAGATTTGGGGACAACCACAATTCGTGTGAGGACAGTGTTTCCTTATCTACTATATATTTGTATATATGTATTTTTGGTCTTCTAAAAGTAGTCACAATTGTCTTACATGTAGATCAATGTGGCAACAAGCAGATGTCTTTTTAATAGTTTCAGACTAATAAAGTGAGTAATAGAACTCTATTTCAAATTCACAGCCTGTATTTCAAATTCACTGTATTTAAAAAATTCGGTCTGCAGACAGGCAGGCTAAGGTCATGATCTCCAAAAATGTCACAAAATCACAGAATATGTTAGGCTGGAAAAGATCTCTGAGATCACTGAGTCCAACCTAAGACTGAACAAGGGGATGCCCTTGTCAACCAGACCACTGCACTGAGTGCCATGTCCAGGCTTCCCTTAAACACCTCCAGGGACTGTGGCTCCACCACCTCCTTGGGCAGCCTGTTCCAGTACCTAATCACCATTTCTGTGAATCAATTCTTCCTGTTACCCAGCCTAAACCTCCCCTGGTGCATCTTAAGGTTATGTCCTCTTGTCTTGTCACTGGTTGCCTGGGAGAAGAGAGTGACCCTCACCCAGCTACACCCTCCTTTCAGGCAGTTGCAGAGATTGATCCGGTCACCCTGAGCCTCTTTATCTCCAGACTAAATAACCCCAGCTTCCTCAGCCACTCTTCATAAGGCTTGTGCTTCAGATCCTTCACCAGCCTGCTCCATGCCCTCCTTGACTTGAGGACCTCCACGTCTTTCTTGATTTGACGGGTCCAGAACTGAGCACAATGGCATCACCAGTGCCAAGAGAAGGGGAAGAATCACTTCTCTAGTCTTGCTGGCCACAATATTTCTGATACAGAAAAATTATATTTCAAATAACTTTAAAATATTTCTCACACCTTGAAAAGCCTGTAACTTTTTGTATTCTTTTTCCTCCCCTTTTCACCTTTTGAAAGACATAGACATAAGTCCCAAACACATTTATGTAGTTTCAAGATACTTAAAACAAGCCATGGAGCACAAAAGAAATGTAGCAGAAAAAAATATGTTTCATTGTTGGCAGCAGCTCAGCAGAGGTTGGAGGTGCTGTTAAAGGAGAAAAATGCAGCTGATGGACCAATGATGTCCCTTGCCTTGCAGGGATACAAAGATTTGCACTGCAGCTGGTCCCTTTTACTTCCTACAATGCTCATCACTGAGCCATGCCCACTCCTGAGATCTGCCCAAGTGGGATGTGATATAAGTTGTCAAATCCTGCAGTAGCATAATGATGTTTAAGCTACCAGGCACTTTATGGTGGAGATGTATTAGTATGCAAAAATTAGCTAATGTACAGAAGCTACTAGTGTTCATCCTTTTATACACTTATGCTTTCAAACAGAGCATCTATTCTCCCACCCACCCTGCCTCTTGGGTGTAGAAAAGAATTTCCTTTTCTAAAAAAGGGAGTTTTGGGGCATTAGTTAATCTTACACTAGGGCAGCTATTGTTCCAAGTGCCTAATATTTAACTGGGGAAACAGACTGAGATAGAGAAGAAAAATAACAGTAGAGCTCGAAAGACAAGTAACAAACAGTGGTTCTCAGCTCAGGGCTGCTCCCTATTCACTTCTCTAGAAGGGCTCTGTGGCGTCTGACCTATGGCTCAGTGTTGTGGGAGTGCTCCAGCACCCACCTGTGTGGGTAAGGCATCCCTACCCATGCCTTACATACACAGACATATAAAAACACTTTGTTCTTGTAAAATTCAAGTAAATGTTCAAAAATATGTGTCTTTGCTCCACAAGTTAACATTTACATTCAAAGGAGCCATCTGCTGAGGCAACTTTTATCTCTCTATGAGGTGCTAGTTGGCCTGAGAATCTATCCCCAGCTCTCCTTTGAGGTTTTTTTAGCATTTTTGATTTATACTTGGCAGGAATATTGAAAGGTGGTGAGCCATATTCTAAAGGTTGGAGTAAAAGTGAGGAGAAGGGAGCTTTCTCCTCAAAGGATTGTCTGAAGACTCTTCCAAGCCAAATACCAGCAGCTACACATGTCAGTGAAATGTACAGACGAATCAGTGGAGAACAATGAACATTTCTGACTACACCTGCCAAATGGCTCTGCCCATAGGCAGCAAGCAGCACTGGAGACAAACAGGAAGAACTATTGAAGAATAATTCTAATCCGAAAGCAAACAAGTTGCACAATAAGAGTCACATCACTTGATATGATGAGAGGATGGGTCTGGGTTGTAATGCTTAATTCTAAGTCTTCTGAGTGCTGAGAGAATTGCATCTGTTAAACAGACATCAGGAACACCCAGGCAGTCTTGTGTTCTTAGCTCCCACCTCATATCTCTACTCAGTGCATTGTGGTCTCTTTCTTGCATTACCCAGGCTGGGCAGGGTGTGGAGAGAAAGGAGTGGGAGCAAAGCCTTTGTGTTGTGCTGCAGCTGTGGAGTGAGTCCTGGAATGGAAGACTCATGTTCCAAGCCCCCTTATGAATGCCCTGATCCTCAGCTTGAGCTTTGTGTTGCATTTCCACATGAGAAGTTGCATGCTTGGGGCAGGCTGTGACAGGACAGCAGAGGTTTGAGAGGTGTGTCACCGGCACAATGGCTCTGAAACCTGAGCACAGCCCTCCCAAGGAGGCCAGGATCGGCTGCAGAGTTACTCCATTTTGCCTTTCATCTTACATGACAAATGCATCGCTTGTAAGGTTTTGCAAAGCACCTATCAGAAAGCAAACCAAGAGTCTCTGTGAGTTTAGGGCTGAAGATGAGAGTGGCTGAGAACATACTCTCAACTAGAAAAGCTCAGTACTGGATTTGAGTATCAGCCTCTCACCATTCTCTGTGGCCAGAGGAGAACTGACCAACCTTGGAGCGCTCCTCCTATTCCAAGTACTGGGAAGGTGAGCAGGGAACTGCTCATAATAAATAATTTTGAAGTATTTAATGAGCTAGAGAGACATTTCCTCGGAGGATGATTTATGCTCTGCTATCTCTGCTGTTTACTTCCAAATGGTGTCTTAATTGCTTTTCTCCTACTTGTCCCTCAATTAAAGCCTCTCTTCACTTTTGCCTTCATTTTCAGTACACCACTTAATTTTCCTTATTTACTTTTTAATTAGAGTCTGGCACTTTTTGCCTTCTGTAAGCTCATTGCATTGAAAACTCTGTCCTTCACTACTGTTTCTTAGGACCAGGAAAATGAAATTTGTTTGCTCCAGAAAAAATTAATTTGACTCCTTGTTTTGTTTCCTCTCTGCTAATGAAGCCAGTATGGTTTAAATCCCTGGCTGCATAAAATTATTTTCTGGGATCAGATATCCCTTCTTCTATATGGCAATGCAGGTACAGTAAAATTAATTCTCATCCACTAACAATGTTTTCTGTAGGATAAGTCAATATCTGCAGTAATAATTTGTAGGATTTAAGCAGTAGCAGTAATATTTCATAGTTTGTCATAGATTTACAATTTTTCCAGTTTCTTTTCTGCTCATGTCCCCTTGGCTATGTGCAGCAGATGTACATGTATCTCTAGAATAAAAAAATGACATAAACATGTAATATATTTATGCTCACTGAACAACCAGCCATGTGGAAAAAAGGAGTAATGCACTCATTAGCATGGCTTTTGAGCAGGTGCAATTTTTTCATGTCCTCGTAGGTCTGAACCATTAATTTGATGTGATTTTTTCAAGTAGCACTCTATTTCTATCTGTTATCCACATCATCACTTTGTGAGTAAGTATCAGCGAACGTAATGACTATTGCCTCTTTTCCAATTATGTTTAAAATATCATCACACAGAAAATACTACATTTTGGGTTTCCAAGGGGCAGAGTCTAGCCAACCACTGTGAATGGATTCCCCCAGAGCAACTCCCTTTCCTCCTCCCTTACTAAAAACCCAGCCCATTTCTAGTGTCTCTGCACCTCAGCAGGGAGGAATGTGTTTCAGTAGCCTGGAGTACAGTCTTGTGCACTACCTGATGGTGTGGGGAAGCTCACAGCCACCCAGTCACTCCCCTGGGGCATTAAATTCTTCAGCAGATGGTTGATCACAACACAGAAGTGGAGAGAAACCTCCCAGGAGACCAGCTAAGTACGGAATAATTAAGTCTATGTTTAAATGTCTGTGTTGACAGTACACTCCTTCCTCACCAGCTGCTGATACTGCTGAAGTTCAAGACCATGCACAGCTCAAAGAAGAGTGAACAGGAAGATTTGAATTCTATGGAAATGAAGGAAAATATCCTTACTCTGTCATTCAAAGTGTTAATAGCATCTCATAAAATAAGGCATATCAGGGACATCCCATATAAATAATTTATCCTTGGTGCAAACCAACAGTCTCATGCTTCTAAAAGTAGAGGCAGTTATTTGTGTTCAGACACATGATGAAAATCATTAACTTTTATGTTTGAATTCTTTGGTGTACTTGGTGTATTTTTAGGACTGAATTGAAGTAATTTCCGTCCTAGAAATACATTTTATATGTTGGACTTACCAGTTACTTAATACCTCTCAAAATCTCCGGGATATATTTGTGTGATTACTAAGGTGCAGGTTTGTGGTATAGTTTCACTTGGCAGTAATGGATCAGTAAAAAAAAAGGCACTAATAGCTTTATGAATATTTATGGTAAAGTCATGTAGCTACTATTGATAACATATTATTCTATTTTGTGAGTGCTTTAATGACTTAGTAATTTATTCATGCAAGCAGTTGAAACTCCTGGGTGTTTCACAAATATTTGCATGGATACCTCCCTGCCCTCCAGACCCAGGTCCCACTCTAGGTTTGTCCTTTAAATAAACCATCCATTTGGAGAGTAAAAACACACAACTGGGATATATCGCTGAGATGTTTTACTTAAAATACATTAAATATTAAGCAGTGAGTGCCATGCAAAAAGCATGCTAGTTAGAACTTGGTGAACCTTCTGAAATCAAGCCCAGTACAAAAAAAAAACAAAACAAAAAAAACAACAACAAAAAAAAAAAAAAAAACCAAAACAAAACAACAAAAAAAAAAAAAACCAAAAAAACCCAACACCAAATCACAAGGAGGAATACAACAATTCTTCAAGTTATTTATTTGATAAAAAATTTAATCAATCTGTGTCCTGATGAGCATGCAAGTTATTCACACACTGCCTGACAACTGATTTAACTACAAAGGATGTGCCAGACACACTCTGCTGAATCCTCAATTCTGGTTTGCATTGCATCCTCAAGTCTGGTCACAGTCATTTCAATCAGACCAGCAACACTTTGTTTATAATTTTCACATGCACATTGAAGTGTGATTATGGGAGTAATAGAAAGGGTTTTGAAAGCTACAATAAGGGTGTTCACTAAGCTGATCTCCAGCTTTAATGAATGTGTTAGGATGTCTGCTGGAATTAGTGATTTTCAGAGTTTGACATTATAAATTGGCTTTAATTAAATAAAAATGCTCACTGCTAAGATATGCTGAATCTAGGAATAATTGATTATAAAAATTAAGTTGTCCCAGAAAGAATAATTTAAGAAATCCAGTGCATTTAAGATCTTCTGTTGCCTGCCAACAGTATGCATTGAAAAAAAAGAACAAAAAAAGGGTAAGTTTCTTAGCAAGATTTCCAGCCAAAGTGCTGATTTCTCATCCAAACCTATGACGTTGGCAAGCACAATAAAACCCTTCCAGGAGATGGATGGTATATATACCCTTTCTTAGAGAAAAAGAATATAATGTTAGTTACCATATTTCAAAAAAATATATAATTCCCCAATCTACAGAATCTTGCGAATTATCTTCTTTTGCAACTTTATGCAGTTCTTTAGGTCTGTCCTCTATGCTTAATAGCCAACTATGATTTTAGTCAGCTTCCCGTTGTGATACATTAGAAGGAACTGTTGGATCATTGTATTGCTCCAGAGCAGAAAAAATTACTTTGGTTTATGGAAAGCTGCACATGATTCATCTGGTTAAATAGATGATCAACTGGGAAAATAAATACAATATAATAAAATATATCCCTAGACTGAACCATGTATTACTGTTCTTTACTCTTACTGAAACATAGCACAAAAGCAAAATAAAAGCTCAAAGATTTGGAAGAAAAAGTACAGCCAACAAGTGAAAAAAGTCTTTGCCCTAAAGAGCTATTTTCCCTCATTTTCCAATGCCATGTCCCAGACTGGGCCACAAACCCCATCCTTCTCTGAACATGCACCTCAGTAAAGCAAAATCACTGTCCTGTGATCATGTATCCCTCAGGCCCACACTTGGAGGTTCAGAACTGTCCTTGCAGGCACCTAAAGTTACTCCAGCCATCCATACCCTGCTCCCGTGGGTCTGGCCCCATGTCCTGAGCTGGAGACACAGGCGCCAGCACTGGCAGGATCCTGGCAGAGGATGTGGTACTGGGACAACTGCCCCTCCTGGGTTCAGTGAGCATTAGTAGCTGCCTGTGCTCATCTGCCAGGGAAGTCCCTGTACCACAGCCATCATATATCCTTTTCTGGGATACTTTCTGTTCTACCAGCATTAGACCATAGCCTGGGATCTCCTGCTGCTGACAGAGACACACCCATGGACTTGCACAGAAAATTCCTGCCCTTCTGTAGCTTTACAAAATATGAAAAGGAAGCTTTGTCCACTGTAAATACAGAGGGAGATGGTAAGGGAACAAGAAGTACTCTTTGAACAGAAGAACTCATCAGTTTTATGATAAATATGTTTTAACTTTGAGAGCAAGTTGCAGAATGGACTTTCCATTTTCCTTGTTTTCATTTTACCACCCCAGTCCCTGACACAAACACTGGCATGCATTTTCTAGGGACTAACATCAGATGATGCTATTTAAAGCAAAATATGGCAAATATTTCCAAACTCATCCTTGTAAGTACTGTGAGCATAAAAATACTAATTCTGAATGAGTCTCCCTCTCAAGACTGAGAGCAGATCCTCACCAGTAAAAATTCCTGGGTGGGCCCTAAAATGACTCACCAACACATGAAGTAGTGTCTTTGTGGGAAGAGATTGTCTTCAGATCTAATTTGGTTTACTCCTTTCAGAGATGCAGGCCTGCAGTGACAGGAACAGTGGTTGCACTTCAGAAAACAGCTGGAGGTAAGGGAAACTGGCGCTAGGAAGGTTTTAGGAACCAAAACAAGAAAATGGATTGCTTGTGGGCTCAGCATGCACAGCAAACACTGTCCATCACAACTGAAACCTCTTCCCTAAAGTGGTCTTTCTTCTGAGCTCCCTGGCTCCTTCATTAGTTGGGCAATTTAGAGATACTTTCAAGAAATTTCAGCATTAGGTGAGAAAATGTTATTTGCCTTGTAACTTGTTTCTGGATGAAGAAGAAAAGATTGTCGTGACAGAATATGAAGAAAGAGTGTGAAAGTGCCAGCTAAAAAACTAGTCTTGCCAGAACCAGTCTCTGGAGAGAGGGGCGCTGGGGATGTGGTGGAGATAAAATTACAATTGCTCTGGTAGAACCTGTGTCAGGAAAAGGAGTGCCTATCAGCTAAGGTATTACTAATAAACCTTATTTTATTAAAGTACCTAGAGTCAAGGCATCTCACAGAAACTTGCTTCTCCTCTGGTATGAGTTCATCCTGGTGAGAACAGGGTAGCATGAGTGTCCATACAGCACAGCAACTGCTGCCAGCTGGCTCAGGGCAGATACTCTAATTTGGAACATTTTCCCTGTTTCTAATTTCACTGCCCAAAAGAATTCCCAACAACCTTGGAGGATCTTGCTGGCTTGCTACAGAGCTGCTTTTTGGGCAGATGGCCTCGGTGTCTTGTTGCCCAGTTACTGACCACACATCTCCTTGGGCTGTGTTTGTCTTTGGATGGCTGGCGATCAATTTTCTGAGCCAGCAGAAGTTTGTCTTTCTGAAAATATGAAGAATAAGAATTCAACCAAGTCATCTTTCTGAGACTGGTGGCCTAAGGACTTTTGCTGCTTTCCTCATGACCCAGTGAGGGTCCACAGAAAGCTTTGGCTCATGAAGTATCAGAGCTCAGGGGAGCTCTGAGGGAGGCACCCAGGACTGCAGTGCAGCTTCAGCCTTGGAAAGTGCTGATAGTGGGCGTGAGGAGCTCTGCCCCCATGCCATGGAGGTTACCATTATCACGCCACAGCAGTGCTGTCTTAGCTGCTTAGTGTCGCTGTAGGCCCCCAGTCAGGTAATAATTAGCATTGACTTCATGATTGTAGAAGGATAATCAATCACTTTATTCTACTATACCATACTATATTATACTGTACTTATTAAGAAGCTTGTAACACTTACAGACAGTTTGATACAGCTTTGATCTAATTGGTCAATCCATCTAAACACTATCCAGTGTCTGTCAGAACCCAGGACATCCCTCTGGGTGCCCTGGATGGCTCAAAATCCTGGCAGGGGCTCGGAGACCCTGGCAGGAAGCCAGACACTTGGGATTTCAATCTTAACCCATGGAGCAAATTACCAACCTTAAAATGAAGAATTACAAGTCACAAAAGTTTAAGTAGCATAATAGCAGTTGTCACCGGGTGAAAAGTGGAACTTTGAAGATTTTTGCTATAGGGGTCTAGGAGGCAAGATGGAGGGATTTGGGCATTGTCCTGTTCTTCTTCCTTCTTCTTCCTAGCCTCCATCTTCTTGGTGATGGTGGTACTCTGGGATTGGTGTAAAGTAGAAAGTGACAGTCTAACATAGATGATAGGTATTGGAAAATAACTGTAAATAAAGTACATGTCGTTTTTAGTATAAAGAGATAGCACTGCCTCAGGGCAGTGCAGTGTGCCTTGGAGTGACCTGCTGAACAGGCCTCGATAGGCCAGACAGAAAAAGTTTCAGATAAGAAATAATAAACAACCTTGAGAACTACAGCCAAAGACTTCTGACTCCTTCTTTGACAACTGGGTTGGGGAAAAGAGACTTTTAATACATCTCAGGGTCATCTTGACCAGAGGAGATCCTGACAGTGTCTAATGAAGAAATCACCCTTTGGTAAACAATCTCCATAACACATTCTTCATGTGCACAACAACAGGTGCAGCAAGTGGAGATAAGAATTGTTTCTCATTCTTTTCTCCGGTCTTCTCACAGCCTTCCCCAGGAAAATGCCTGGAGAAGTCCTCTGTTGCTCTCTGTGGCCAGAGAGCAGCCAGCCACCAGTCCAGCTAATGATAAGGGGGTGTGAAGCATCCTAGAAGTCTCCAGTCCCTTTGTCAGTGTTATGCCCAGGGGCTTGGACTAATCTTGTTGCAGATAACTTTGATCCTTGGAGTACTGAAGATGTGGGAAAAGGACTAACATGATTGACTTGCACACTGTCATTTACAAGAAGCAACATGTCTTCACTATGTGTTTTCCACTGCACTTGAATGTCTTCACATCCTTTTTTAAGGATACACAGAACCCTCAGTATTTCTGTAATTGCTATAGTCTGTGTCATAAAAACTGTTCCGAAAGAAGATATATCCAGTAAGCACAGGCATGAGGAAGCTTTTGTTGTTCATTTGTTCACTAGGGAGGACGAAGTAGTGCTTGGAGAATTGCAGCAAGTTAATCTCAGAGAGATTTTTAAATTTTTTTTTTCTTATATTATGAAAAGTGGTTCCACAATATGGGAAGTCAGAGTGGACTCTTGTCTCACACTGCAGTAGTTGAAGACTTTGCTTACTCATTTTGGAGGCAATATTACTAAATTGAGGCAAAATTGTTTTGGTTTTTATGTTTTGAAAGGTAATTTTTGCACTTTTACCATCAAAACATTATGGTGCCAAGTGAGATAGCTCCTCTAAAGAGAAGTTGCTGCTGATCTGCTTGACAAGGAAAGCATAAACACCAAGATTTCTGGGAAGGAATTTTCATTTTAATTTTGTGTGAACTCATACAGATTAATTTCATTTTTGCAAAATAAATGCAAGTTTGTCAACTGAAATTTTTTAAATCTTTGTTGTTTTTTGTTTACATGGCCTAGATTTTAGAACAGGGAAACCACGTTCACTACTTCAGTGCTAGAATATACCCATATGACAAAATTTGTTAAACTAATATGTAGAAACAAAGAAAACACAGGTAATTACTCTAATTTATGTCAATTCACCTTTGCAGAATTGTCACCTTGACTGGAACAGTACTAATTACTACATCTCTTCAGCTTTCTGAAGAGAGAATAAGATACTTAAATTTCCTCTAAATGTACAAATTTGATCAACTAGTTCCATTAAACAACAAATTGAATTGAAAATATGAGGATTACAGCTGTATTTGGGATAGAGAATTAAAAAGTAATTCTGCAAGACAAATGGGCTTGAGTAAGTGCTTCCTTCAAAGAATCAATTTAAGCATTTCTGGAGAGGTTTTTTGGCATTATATCTCTATTCTGAAAGGAAGGACTGTGCCCTAAATAGCGTGTCTTCAGGACTGTGCAATGAAGGGCTAAATGGTAGAGAACCAGCAATGCTTCTTTTGTTCACTTTAATGTAAAACGCTTAAAGAAGAAGTGTTTAAGCAGTTTGAAAGACAGAAATCTGCCATACTGCAAAATGTTGAACCTGTTCTCCCACAGTTAAAGAGTTGTGAAATCTTTAATAATATGGACATTTTCACTGTGACAGCCACTGATGTGGTAATATGTAAGTAGCTCACCTGTTTTTAGTGATATATTTAGAGGCTATGCGCAATGAAGAACTAGATGGAAATAGTTTTAAAAGTGCAGCAATAAGAAGCCACAATTTAGCTGTGAGCTCTGCAATTACAGTGTTTTGCATCAGCTGTTTACTGGGTTACTGTGTCTGTTTTCTCTAGGCTAGTGAAGCTCCCTGTGTTAATTTTTCAATTGTTGCTGTTATTTATGGGTCTAGATCCTCAAGGTAACTTCATTGATGACCTCATTTTAGGTGCCTCAATGAGAGCATCAGTGTGCATCCACTGAGCCAAGCTTGGGCACCTTCTCATCTCCACCAGTGATGTGGAGATCCAGACCCCCAAGGGAAGAAATCTGATTCTCAATGGCTAAGCAACAGCTGAAGTGAAAAAGCACCAGAAGGGTTTCAGCGTGGAGTGGAACACAGCGCCTGCTGATGCTGTTTTCAGGCTTACCTAAAACAGAGGCCAGGCAAAGTGGAAAGAATAAAAGCAGATATATTTAAGGAAGGGCTTTCAGGTCTGCCCTTTCATTAAGGGCAGGTGAAGCCTCCCCTTAGGGGCTACACCCAAAATGGACGATGGCCATGAGTTTTTCAGACAGATACAAGTTCAGTCCACTTACATATCAGGGGTTAATCCTTCAATTACAGCTTCAGGTCATTAAATCACACACCCCCACTTTGCTCATCCCCAATTCACTTTTGTTTATACATTTTGGGGCCTGAGGCAGTTGGGTGTCCTAGAATTTCAGGCCTAGAGGGATTGTTTTATCTGACCCAAATGTGAAGAGAGTTAACTAACACTCTACATGGAGTTTAGAATCATACACTAATGCAGTGCAGGATTTGAAAACTCTAAAAACTAAAATCCTGAGGCATCACTGGCACCTCTTTTGTGAAGACAGGCTGATGTGGGGTCCCAGCAGCTCAGGGGCTCATGAGATACCTCTGCACTGCTCTGAGATGCCTTCTAAGTCTTACAGACATCCTCACGGACATTCCTGATGAGGTAGCTGAGATAACTCCCTGCTCAAGGTCTTGGCTTCTCATTGTCACAAACCTGTGCCTGCTAAGAAGAGCAAGGAGAGTACAAGGTCCTTCAGCCACAGCTGTGACTTCTCTAGGAAGATGGAAGCCAGGTCCAACTGAACCTTGGAGAGTTTATGTTCTCTGTTGGAGCCAGTCCTTTGCCTAGAATAATTTTATAGAACCATTTTAATTGTCACAACTCATTACTTTTGATATATTCCCACAGGCAACGATCTTAATAAAGGTTTCTTAATCTATGGAAGACCTTCATTGCCCAGATCTTATTTAGAGAAGTCAGTCTCTTCAGAGAGGTATTTATTTTTAGCTTATATTAAGTATGTTATTCATGTGCAGTTTATTTCCCCCTCAAATATACTTGCAAACATAATGTCCACTGGCACACTTAAGAGATGTCATGAAAGTTCCCTAAAATGTAGAGAGTGTATTACATGATGGGAAAAAGTAGGAATCTCTTTGCTTTATTCATAATACCAGATACTACTGAGTTGAGCAATAACTACTTTAAATTACTATTGTACTTTATTACTAGTAAAGAATAGTTTAATACATTTTAATATATGGTTTTAAAAACAATGGGTATAACGTGTAAAATATTTTGGGTGGAAAAGTGTATCTTGTACTAAGAGAGAAAGTGCTGAAAATCATGCCAGGATGTTATGGTAGCATTTTTGTCTATTCCAGAATAAGAGTATGGATGTTGAGCACCAGGCTGTGAAGTTACAGACTGTAAGCAAGACAAAACCTGCTTCAGTATGAAAAGCCATTCACAGATCTAATTGCTAGACTTACTCTGAAGGACTACTTGAAAACCCTGTCAGAAAAGGTGATTTGTCTTTGACGGGCCTGAAGGCACAGAACCTTACTGATATGCCACCAGTAATGGAGCATTCTCAGGGAAGCCAGTGGTATTTGGGGAAGAGGCTGCCCAGGGCAGGACAGTGAGGTGAGTACCCTGTGGGAGGCAGTCCTCTGGGAAGGACAAGGGTAGGAATGCAAAGGAGGAGAATGTCCCAGGATAGCAAGCTGCTTCTGCAGCTGGGGCTGTTTGTGACCTTGCATGCAGAAAGGAAGGTAGGATTCAGTTTCCCTGGGAATATAGGGTGGTTTATACTTTCATCCTCAAAGACTTTTTTCCTGTAAAATTTACTTAAATGCAGATAGCACTTCTCCCTAATGCTAGGTCTAATGTCTTAGACCTCGTCTTCAAAACATGACATCACTTCTGCAAAATTTTAAGATGAGAATGGATGAGAGACTCAATAAACTGGGGCATGATATTGTGCAGGGATACCTGCATGTATCTGTTCTGCATCAGGGTGATGGTGATCACTGGTGCAGGATTCTTTCTGGGTGTTACTGAAAAAGGCTCAGCTAACAACACTGCAATAAAATAGCTATTTTAATTAAGTAGAATAAAAAGAGGAATACAGGTAACAAGTAAATACAACCCTTCAGATACCAGGGATCCTGCTCTTGTGCAGCATAGGACAGACCTGGCTGCTTTTTCCCTTGGCACACTGCATAGATCACATCCACAGAGCCCATCCTCCTTCTTCCCACACAATGGGACTTTTTATTGTTTGTAACAACCAAGACCTTCTCCTGACAGGTGTCTCTCATAACAACCACCAGAGTGAAGTACAGGCCAGCACTGGATGTTCCAGCAAAAATTCCTTATGTCATCTACATATGCCGACTAACATCTGGGCTTCTCAAACCCTAATTTCAAGGTTCAATAGAGCCAATATCACTTTCCCAAGGTCACTCGTTCCTTTAGTGCAATGTCTTCCACAATGGTCCTAATGCAGTATTGCAACATCTACCAGAGGAGTACCTAGACAAAAAGGAAAAAAAAAACCCTAACTTTTAATGCAATTAAGCATTGTTTTCACATATAATAAGTCGTAGAAAATACCCCAATTTATGTCACACAGGTTCCTCTAAGAGATAGGTGAGAAGGACCTCACTGTCCCAGAGCTTAAGCCTGCAGCATGACAAGGGATCAGTCAGAGCTCAGTGGTTTTGCAGCACTCAGATTTTTTGGTAGATTAGATAACTTCATAAACTAAATGATCTATCTAAATTTCTTATAATCTCTCCGATCATTCATCAATCTGCACAACCTCAACAACAAGAAAATAGTGGAATTTACTCAAGAACATATTCCTTCAAACACCAGGTCAGTAACCTGAGCAAGTCCTCCCACTCTTGAAAATGTCTATGAGTGCTTTTGACATGCTGAGAGTGGAGTCCATTGAGCTGTATGTACACTTAAAAACCACAGCAAACAGCAATGAGAGATGAGTTTATGTCTTTCCTGGTGAAAATCCAGAGTTACTATTAGAAGATATTTTCATAAAGTAAAGAGCTGGAAGCTTAGACGGGATCCCAGTGGGTGTGCTGAGGCAGAACTGGGTGAGGGTCGGTGTCTGACCTGAGCAATGAAACCCATGAAGTTGTATAGGAATACATATTCTTTAGCTATATTATAGCATCTATTTAACTTGCAGAAGGTGTTTCGTAAAAAGACCTTGGAGCACAAGCCTATTTTCTTTTCAATACCACCAGGACAAACCCATCTTCAGCAATTTCCTCTGGCGTTATGTGAATCAGAGCATGACAATGAGTGGCCTCTACTTATGTATTAAAAGAACAAAAAGGTTTTCTCCTTTAACAAAGGGTAAGAGACAATTTGGCAATTACAGCTTTTTTCTCAAAAGAGCCAATTGTTACTTGAAGAATTTTGGATGATAAAATGCCTTTAATTAAACCTGCAGTCTCCAGGTTGGCAGGCTTCTTTTGAGATGTAAATGAGACCCTTGCACCCAGCGTGGTGCTACTGCTACTGCATTCATCACCTAAGATAGTGGACACCTTCCTTGCAGTTGCCACTGCAATTTTCCTAGCGAGGCATCAGCTTCAGATTGAACAGTGGTATTTTACAGCAGAATATCAACAAAGCTGGCAGCATCTGTCAACAGTCTTATATAAAAATCAAGCTCAGAGCCCAAATCAAATAGTAGAAACAGGACAGTTTAATGTGTTAAAAGATACCCCTGAGACATATGCATGCAAGGGAAAATGGAGAAAGGAAGCAGGAAAGACCATTTGAAAGCCCATCAGTGTTTCAATTTTGCAAAATAGGATTTCTAATTTTTGCATGCTCAATGCTATTTTGGAATACTTGTGATGAAGAGGGAGTCTGTCAAATCAGACAGGAATTGATGGGTCTGAGGAAATTGCTTTTCTAAACAAGATTGGAACAAAAAAAATTAAAAGGAATCAACTTTTCTTTGCCTGTCTCCTTCCCTCTTTCTAGCATATAAAGTATAGCCATTCAGCATTTTAAAAATTGTCTGCTCAGACTAGATTTCCTGTGTTAGATCCATTATGGCCCTGCCCTGAATATATCTTTTCTTTAAGAGAAGACAAACATCCTTATCCACAAGGTCTCTGCCACCATGAAAAACTTTAGTGCAGGTATAGCTTTTTGAACCCCTGAACTCTCTTAGATAGGCTCACATATTTCTGGGATCACCAGAGGGTTTGGAAATCCTGCTATATGCAGGACAGCAAGAAAATGCATGCCCTGTATTTGATAGCATAGGATTGCCAGCCCTTTGAGGGAGATGATTGTCCTATTCTGCTCTGCACTGGTGTGGTCTCACCTTGAATACCACATGCACTTTTGGATGACATAATATAAGAAAGATATTGACTATTAGAGAGTGTCCAAAAGAGAGCTAGAAAAATAGTGAAGGGTCTGGAATGGAAGCCATATGAGGAGTGGCTGATGTCATTTGAGGTCACTGAGCTCACTGCAGTTACAACTTCCTCGTGAGGGGAAGAGGAGGGGCAGACTCTGACCTCTTCTCTTTTGTGACTGTGTGATAGAACCAGAGGGAATGGCATGAAGCTGTGCCAGAAGACATTTAGGCTGGATATTTGGAAAAAGTTTCTTTATTCAGAGGGTGTTTGAGCACTGGAATAGGCTTTCCAGGGAAGTGGTCATAGCACCAAACCTGAGAGAATTCAAGCAGAGTTTGGACAATGCTCTCAGGCACATGGTGTGACTCTTGGGGCTGTACTGTGCAGGGCCAAGAGTTGGACTTGATCACTGTGGGTCCCTTCCAACTCAGAGTATCCTATGATTCTATAATTCTGTATTCTATGATGTTAGGTTTATCTCTTCCATCCCTGGAGTGCCTGCTGAAGTAATCAGCAGCATCAGCCACTTGCTGGAAATGGGTGATTTTCTATTGTTTGCAGGTGCATCCCTATGATTCCTATGATGCTATTTATTCTTGAGTGCCTATTGGGAATTCCTGAATGCCCAGGGAGCTGGGCTGAGAGGAAGACAAAATTAGATGAAAATCATAATCTCTCTGTCCTCCTTAC
Source organism: Passer domesticus (assembly GCF_036417665.1). NCBI lineage: Eukaryota > Metazoa > Chordata > Aves > Passeriformes > Passeridae > Passer > Passer domesticus. The sequence continues at coordinate 24,585,082 of NC_087474.1, read as the reverse complement.
CAAAGTGAAGCAAGATCAATGCAGCAATATTTTCTGCTATTTCAAAGCAGCCAGCAACATCTCTATTGCTTTTATTGGTAATTGTCCAAATTTATGACAAACTGGCATTATGGAAGCACAACAAATACGTGTCAGACTTGCTGAAAACATGAGGAAGAATCAGTTTGGTGGCCTGGGGCAGTGCTTCTGGCTGCTCCATGAGTTGTTGTTGAGGGTTTTCCTCAGATTCTAGAGATGAGCAAAATGAGATGCCTGGGTCCAGCAGGTGCTAGGAAAGTGCCCTTTCTTCCTCCTAGTGTTTGATGTAGGCAGCAGACCTTTGGTAGCAAGATGGTTGCCCTAAGCTGGACACAGACTCTTTCAGGGGCCTCCAATAGACCAACCTCAGGGCATACCTGAGTGTACCATCAAGGCTAGTGGCACCTCTGGAAAAACATATTTAAGAAGGGTGAAACACCACCACCATCTCAGAGAGAGAGGTGAATAAAATAAAAAAAAAAAAGTGAAAAGCAGCCCTGCAAACACAGAAGTGAAAGAAGAAGGTGTGTGTGTGTTTTAGGCACTGGAGCAAAACCCCCTGCAGCCTGTGGAGAGGGCCGTGGGGGAGCAGGTGTGTGCTGAAAGACTGCAGACCACAGAGACTCAGACTCTCCCAGGGGATGGAGCAGCAGAGAAGAGCTATTGTGATAACTGGTAAGTGATCCCCTGTCTCCATCCTAAACCATAAACTTGATCAGCCTAATTTCTGCCCATGTCCAGTTAAGGAGAAGTGATAGCAGCTAGGTGGGCATCTGACAGCTAGCCAGTATCAACCACATTCCTCTACCAGGAACATTTCATTGTATTCTTTAAATCAATCAGACATATAATGCTGATACATTGGGAAAAGAAAAAAAAAAAGAAAAAGAAAAAGAGATAATTTAGAAATACCTTAAAATGCAAGACTAACCTATTGCTTCCATATGGACTCCACTCCACTTTGGATAAAACGCACGGACAGAGTGTAGTGAGTGGGGACAATATATTGTCAAAACAGGCATTTTGGGATTTGTAAAGACCCCCCCAGTCAAGATGAAAATACTTTATTCTTACAGGTTTTTTTGAGGTGGATGGATTCTTCAGCACTTGCCACCCCTTTCACTTCGCTCATTTTGATCTTTGCCAGGAAGCTTTCTGCAGTGTTAGGAAATGTCCCACCTGCCCAGCATGTCAAGGATGGAGCATGGTCTTTAGTTTCATTGAACTTGATAAATATCTACTAGAAGTCTCAAAAGCAGAAATGTCTGTTCTCTGAAGCCTGTAAATGGCAAGAAACCTTTCCCTATGTGGGAAAGAACAAAAAGGTTCTTTAAAAATGCCTTATTTTCTTCCTAGTAAATACTGAATGAAGAGATGTTTTCTTTAATGTAACCTTTAGCTTCAGTGTGCAGTGATGCTTTTACTCAGCTGGCAGCTTTTTAAGTTTTTGGCTATGCTTTATAAAAGACAGGAATGTACTTGCAAGGGTGGTGGGAAACTGGCATTAACCTCTCTCTGGAGAAAAGAGAAAGGTTTGTGCTCCAGAATTACACAGTGCTGCAGTTTAAGTAGGATGACCATCACATCATTGTTGGAACAATCATGAGGGGGTATTAAAAAACAAATAAAAGATTGTGGCTATTGCTTTTTGATATGAAACACTAACATATTTCTAGTTAAGGCTTCAGATGGGTTGGTTACTGAGCAGCCAGAGATACCTTAGCAAAATTATAGACTAAAAGCAGGCTGAACACAAAAACTTGTGCTAAAAATTTGCTGTATACCCTTAGGTCTTTAATGAGGAAGTGAACTGTAGGGGTGGACTGAACATAAATGGAAGACCAGTCAAGCAGTCTTCTTATTTTGGAAAAACTATGGCTCTTTCACTGCCTTGATACCTCTGTGATTTTATCAGAATTTTTTTTATAAATATTCAGTAGTATTTTAGTACTTTCTTAGATGGGCCTATTCATCTTGACCTAATGTCTAACACCTTATTTCTTCAGTAACTTCATCTAGTTTTCCAGATAGCAATAACAAAGTATCCTGGGCTGAGAAAAGAAGCTGTAATTAAATAATCTGCTGGCGTCATGGACAGTCATGAAAAGTGGAAAAGTACAATTAGATTATAACCATTGTCTCTCAATGCAATCTGGAATTGATGGCTGTTTCCATATGTAATTAATGTCTATTATTATTTAGAAACCTTGGGCCAGGCCCATGGCAATTATAAATTGGTGTTTCCTTACAGACTTCAAAGGACTACAGTAGCTCAAATTGGCTGAAGAATTGGCTACTTAGACTTTGGTGACTTATTCTGGAAACAGTGATGAAGTATAAACCCCTCGAAGAGGACAGCTAAGTAGTATTGGCAGAAAGATACATGGCCTTGAAAAACCACCTTTGTCTGGCTTAATATTGAGTTTCCAGTACCTTGTGCACTTTTTCCCTATTTGTGCCTACTTGTACCTGTGCTCCTGATATGCAAAACTCCCTTTCAGTGTTAACATTGAGCCTGTGTCTAAAGATTTTGAAGAAGATGAAATGATGGTTGGTCTCTTCCTCCAAGCTGCAATCCCTAGGCAATCTCCATTATATGTTACTCGAGGTCCTTCTGTTTCACTTCAGTGTGTGATGCTTATAAAATGGACATACTAAGTTGATATAAATTTAATGTCATATAATGAAAATATTAGGAAAATTGCAACTTTCAAGCATAGTTTGATAGGCAGTGAATATTCACTACTCTCACCAGAACTCAGTGAGAAGAGTAAATGCTCAGGACCTTTAAAGTTCCAATTTTTTTGTCCTTGATAATCTTTTTCTGTAAGGTCATTATGCAATTGGTCAGATTGTGTTTCAAACAAGACAGAACTCACAGCCAAAATCTATAATTTTAGAGACACAATACCCTAGTTTATATTCAACACATTAACATATTTTACAGGAAAATGCAAAAGAAAGTTTTTCAGCCTCTAGTAAATGCACTGGATTTCTTTTATCCTTCTTTCCCTGATATCTCTTTCAGCAACAAAGAAAGTCAGTGGGAAAGGGATTGTGGGTTGCATCAACAAGGGCATTACCAGAAGAAATAAAGAAATCATTATCCCAGTGCACTCAGCTCTTGTCAGCCCACACCTGGAATGTCGTGTTCAGGTTTGGTCCTTGTTGTGCAAAAAAGATGTGAACAGGCTGGAGAGCATCCACAGAAGGGTCACAAAGATTTCCAAAGGACCAGGAAACCTGTTCTTAGAAAATGGCTGAGAGAGCTGGGTGTGTTCTGCCAGGAGAAAACAGGGCTTAGTGGAGACCTTGTCAGCATGTTCCAGTATTTAAAAGGTGGCTACAAAGAAGTTGGAGATTCCCTTTTGACAAGGAGTCACATGGAAAGTACAAGGGGTAATGGGTACAAGGTATTCCTGGGGAAATTCCAGTTGGAGACAAGAGCAAAATTTTTCATGATGAGAATAACCAGATACTGGAATAATCTCCCCAGAGAAGTGGTGGATTCCCCAGCATTAGCCAGTTTTAATATTCAGCTGAACAGGGTGTTGAGCCATCTTGTCTAGACTGTGCTCTTGCCAAGAAATGTTGGACAAGATGATTCTTGAGGTCCCTTCCAACCTAATACTTCATGATTCTATGAAATTCTTGAATATTTTCCCTATTTATCCCTTCTGCCTGGCCACAGTCCATAATTTCTCCCCACTGACTGTTGGCCATGCTGTGCCAGGCTAACAGCACACAGAACCTGTTTGATTTTCAGTCAGGTACACGAGAACTGGGGGAAAAAAGGAGTTGGCAGCCAAAGACAACAAAAAGGCTGAGAATATTCCTAGCCTCTCCCACTGTCCTTTAGCACACAGCTTTCCTGCAGCAGAACATCCTATTGTTCTGCTTCACAAAGCAAAAGTGGATTATTTTCCCTGGTGTAATATTCTCTTATTTGAAAATATGCTTAAGGCAAGTCTGAATATTCATGTAATGAAAAATTTAATTCTATTAATGAGATGGCTTAACTCTATTTCTGTTTGGGAATGTTCAGTGTTATGAAATGACTGTAATTTCTAAACATGTTGAATCTTATATGAGAGAGAATGGAAAAAGAAGACAAACGGAAGGAAAATATTTTACCTTGCCTCTTATCCAGCCTTTTCCTCAAATATTTTCTTGTGGCATTTTGTTCTGCTTTAGTGTGAAAACAAGCTTCAAACTAGTGAAAATTCCTATAAAATTAAAATTCTGGTTGCCACCTTGCTTTACAATTTCCCTATCTTAAAATCCTAAATAAAGCCTTTGAAATTCCCAGGGACACTAAAGTGAAACAAATGGTTGTGGTTAAAGCAGACTCCTCTCCCTTATTAGTTCTCTTGCATAGTTAATCCCGCTTTCCAAATAAGAGAAAAGGAAGCAAACAGCATCTTGTAGTGTTATTGGCACTTAATTGATGAAGGAATCGTGCATCCCTCTCCATGGAGATCTGTGTAGTCCTGGCAGAGAGAAGGATAGTTTCAGAGGCAGGGTGTGCTAGACAGAACTGATGTTTCTGCTACACATCTTTTCTCCTGATGACAGAAACTATAAGTGTTAGGAAATGTCCCCCCAGGTAATTTTGGTGAAAGAAGTTTGTTCATACAAACAGCACATAGAAAAGTAATAATTGAAGGGCACAGTGTCATTAAGCTGGGTTTTCTTATTGGAATTATGAGGTGTTTGTAATGGGATCTAAACATAGTCAGTAGTCATTGATGGAACCATTAGTAGAAATACCACCATTTGAAGTCCTTTTAGAAAGTGTTGTAATAATAAGATAATAAGAGACCTCAAAATGAACTTTAAATGTTCATTTCCAGTCAAATAAACTCTCACACAACTGGCTATATGTCTTTAATGGCAGACTTTTTAATTTTCTGGACTTGGAACTACAAGTGACCCTTGGTGAAGCAAAACTGAGCTCAACAAAGACAGACTTGGCAAGCACAGATGTACTGCAGACATAGAAACTTCTCACTGACTTTCAGGTACCTCAACTTTTCTGTGGCTTTAGCATGATTGCTTAAGACAACTTCAAATCACAGAACAGAATTAACGTAATTCATATATTGCTTTGTGTCATGCTCAGAATTTATTTAAATTACATACTTCAGGGTAAATACATGAGCTGAGTGAAAGAAGATTCTTTCTTCAGTGTTGAGGGGCTAGGTTTACTTTGTATCCTTTCACATTTTTAAATAATCTGCAATTCAAAGTAGTAGTTTTACATGGAGGAAAGTGATTTCTGAATCTTATTGTCCTATCAAAGCTAAAATAGGTCATTTATTACCAAAGGATAAAACAAGCAGATAAAAGCGACCAAGCAGCCTCTCATAGAATTGATTTAGAGCTATTTCTGCCAAAGGTTTGTACATCCTTCAGAGCTCAGCAGGGTTGGTCTGAAAAAAGGCAACCTAATATTGTCTTATCCAAAAATCCTCACTTACCACTTGTTCTGTTTATTCTATGACTCACAGAGATAAGAAAAATAGGATAATTACCAGAGACCATAATGCTGTCAGCAAGCTGGAGCATGCTCCATTACACCACAACATAACCCAACTTTGCACTGAAGCAGCTGTGACAATGCCTGTAATGAATGGAGTTAAATTGTCATTTATTATTTTAGACAGTCAGATTGGTCATTTGCAATGTATCAGTTCAGAGGAAACATATGCTAAGCTCAGGTCATTTATTATATGCACATAAGAATGATAGGTTTAGCACCAGGGACAGCAGAAATCTGTGTAGTCACTTAGCCCTTAGGCTAGAGGCTCTCTCAGGGCTGAGACATTGGCTCATGATTTTAGGGGCTGCAGTAGGTCAGAGGGGCTCGGAGGCTCTGGGCTCCACAGCTTTCCCACTGGGAGCATGAGGAGACTCTGTGTTTCCAGGGACTTCCGCCTCTGGGACCCTGCTGGGTCTGCTGGGTGCTTATCAAGCCTATTGCTGGACTACGCTGGCACGTTGTAGCAGTGTCAACAGTTTCAATGGTGAATAGTCCTTCTTCTCTTTAATTTCTTTTCTAGGTTGAGGGAGTGCTGAAAGAAGAATGCACTGAGGGCAGCAAGGCTAATATAATTTGCATTCAGGCTCAGTAGGGATGATGTGACTGGATTTGGTGAGAGGATCATTTGCTTTACTAAAGTAAGCCTCTCAGCATCCTTCATCTCTGTTCCTTCCCAGTGAGACCACACTGGGTCCAGTTCAGGGCTCCCCAGAATGAGAAAGACATTGCCACACTGGAGCAAGTGCAGCGGAGGGCACCAGGATTGGTGGGGACAACATCACATGAAGGGTAAGGAGAGGTGGGGAAGCTCCCAGCCATTAAAGGAGCTATTGATGATGGGAGCTCACTGCTCTCCTCAGCTGCCCACTTGGAAGAGACACACAGGGAGCCAGACTCTTCCCATGACAGAACAAGGAGTGGGTTACACCAGCTATGATGTGTGAAATTTGTGAAGCGGTAGCAAAGGCACCTCTAACCATGGGGCTCAAGTCTAGGTACAAAAAGGAAATAAGGAATAAGCACATACTTCATTTAGTGTCCTATGTGGAAAATGGACCACAATGATGAGAATATGTCATAGAGTGTCCAGCTCCAGTGTAAATATCAACTGTCTGGCTTTTCTTCTTCTCATGACAATGCTTTGGAAACCATGCCGATGTATTAGCAATTGAAATAGTGTTAAAGTTGCAAAACCAAGGTTTATTGAAATCTAATCACAGGCATCCCAGCTCTAGTATGTCTGCCAAATGTATAGCTTGTTGATAAAGTAAAACACTCTGGGCAATGGGAACCAACTTGTCAAGCAAGATATCCTCTATGCCTATGGAAACACGGGTCTGAACTGGGGTGTCTCTCCACCTGCTCTGCACTTCCAGAGCAACACACAGGAACAGAGGAGACACGGTGAGAAGTGCAGGCCTAAGAAACTGCAGGAGGATACAAGGAGGACACCAAGACTTCAGAAGGCTATTGGGGAATGGGTGCTTATATAAAACTCGTGCTGCAGGCTCTGCCTTCAGCCCAGTAAATCACGGCTGCAAGCACACAAGCCCAGCTCAGACTGCTGATCTACACTCACCTGATGTGCTGAGTTTTCACTCATCTTGAGGGGGTGGGTAGATCTGCCCTTGGGTCACAACTAGAAACAGGGAGACTGATTTCTTTCTCTGAATGCTGTGTAGGGTGGAGCAGCATGGATCACTTGGCAGAAGTGGGCTGGTTACCAGCCCCTGTACAGCTTCTCTGACAACTTCTGCTGACCAAGGGAAAGAGGAATCATCTTCCCTCCACAGAACTCTTCCATTTGGCAATTCTGATTGTTGGGAAAAGTACCAATAACATTAGCCTTTTTTTCTAGCCTTTCATGCTTAATTATTAAAATGTCTTGAGCCACACTGAATAATTAATACAGACTTTGTTAATCCATGAGGGAGAGAAGTTGTTGCCTTGGAATTATGGTGTATAACTTCTAAGGAATGGGGACTGGGTAAGGAGGACATTTCTGAGCCTGGTCAGTTACACAAAGCAGACTGAGGCAGCTGGTGTTTCTGCTCTTACTCTTGTTTACACCCTTTTGAAGCAGGACTACCATGCTGAAGGAAAAGGTAAAAGCAATGGCAAAGTTTTCCTCTCATCCAAGTAAAAACCACAGATCCTTCACAATGAAGGTAGAGAGAAGTTTTATAAAGCAAAGAATTTCTTCTTTGTTTTCACTACTCTCAAAACCAATTCCTTAATTTCAATTTTTGAAGGAAGCTTAGTATTGACAGCAGAATATATTTGACTCTGTGGAGACAGAAGTCATTGTGATGTGCCAGCCCTATGTGCTGATGAACACTCAGCCTGGTTACAGCAAAGAAGACCTTGCAGGAGGAGGAAAAGGATCCAGTGAGTTTACCAAGCCAGAGGTCAACCAGTGTGGGCTTCCTAAATAAACCAATGGTGCTGGAAAAATTTTCCTGAAAAGTCATTGCTCTCTCTTGTGCCCCAGAAAATACTCTCTTTAACCCACACTTTGCCTGTCCTCTCCTCTCCTCTTACCCCTCCTGGTCTTTCAGCCACCACTTGCTGCTGCCATACCCCTTGGACCATCTGCTTGTTCAGTGTCATATGTGAGACCTTGGAATGGCTCCTGCTGACCCAGTGATGGACAAGCACCATGTGGTCCTTGCTTGCAGGAGAATAATCTCCTGGGAAATTGATCTTCTCTATCACCCAGTTGGGTTAAAAAACCCTCTGTCATATTTTTGTAGAGTAGTCAGGTTCTTTCTGGCAGTGGGAATAATGTACCAGTAAGAGTGGGAAAATCCATTGTCCTGGGAAGGGTCAGAAGGAGCTCAGAATCTCTCAGCACATCGGCAGTGCCTAGGCTGATCTGGACAGACAGCTCCAGAGCATCACTGACATCTCCTTTTCTGCTGTGGAGCAGCAAGCAGGAGCAGAAAACACCCCTGACAGAGACCTGTAGAACACTGGTGGGGAGTAAACCAGGGCATTGTCTGCAGTTCTGGCAGTAAGAGCCCAAGTGGAGAGAGCTGGAAACTGTATCCAACCAGCAGCAACCACAGTGGCCTGGGCCAGCTGTGAAACAGCCTCTGTGTGATCCTCTGCCCCTCTGAAAGCTTGGTCTGTACCTGTTTTCTCACACAAAAAACCCCATCACATGGATTCAAGTGGCAAAGAGTTTTTGGGGAACTGCTCAAACTGAGGCAGCCTTTGATGCATGGACAGAAACAAAGAACTGCATTTGCAGCAGCACTGCAGGTCCTAGTTGCTGATTCCTTGCACCTTCCAGTTCATTCTCCACCATCCTTCCAAGGCAATTTTTGCAGAGGAAGGAAACTGACATTTCCATGGCACTTCTGTTTGCCAGGGAATATCTGCAAGTTGTCCTCCAGCTCTGCAGGGTAAGGTGACTGTCAACAATCAAAGCACAATGTTAAATATTGAGAGATCCTGGAGTGAATAAAATGAAATTCAGGAAGAACCAGTTTGAAGGATGACACAAAGAGACCTCATATATGGTGGGAAGGTATTTGCTAGATAATGGCACTGCTGAGGAACACCTCACAAAATCATAAACCTCCATCTGGAGCAAGAGCAGTGGACAAGGCACATACCCTGAGTGAGCACCATTATCACATGTTGCACCATGAGGGAGATATTTCCTCCCATTCACCACTGATGAGATTGCACATAATTGCCTTCTGGCTGAGCAGAGGATATTCAGGAACAGGATACTCCAGTGCTGAGAGGTTTGGGAAATCAATCATCTAAAGGTCTTTCCACTCAGCTTAACACCAACAAGCCCAGATCCTCATTCAGGCAACACTTTCATTGATTTAACTGGGGTGTTTTGCTTGCAAAAGGTTTTTAGCATGCAGGAGAGACAGCCTACTGGAGCTAGGGGACACCCCAGCGCTTCATGAGGACTCTACCAAGATCAGGAAAAAAGCTCCCAGGATTTTTTTTTTTCTAATCAGAAATACAAAAATAATGATACCTTTCTGAATCAAGCAAAATGTTTGTCAGCAGCTACTGGTCTGAAACCTGACTTCAAAGCCACAGGCATTGATAAAAGCCCTTTCCCTACCTGACTGTCTGTAGGGCCATTAGGTTTGCAGCTAAAAGCTGATAGATGCACCTGCCAAGATTAGTCAAGCTGTCATGCAGAGTGAAAATTCTTCCTGTTGCAGAAGCTTTTTTTTAGGCCATTTTGCCTTTGGGAACAGTCCAGGCTTGGGCCTTATTTTTTGAAAGAGAAATTCACTGAAAACTTGAAGGAGAGGTTCTCTAGTGTTTAGGAGCTGGATAAATGCTCCTTGATCCTTGAAAAACATTTCCTGCAAGGCTCTCCTTCCTCAGGAGGCTTCTCATTTGAGAGCTAAATCCTTTGCCATGGCTGGGGTGTGGGAGCAGGTGTATTTCCAGGAGCAGGCTCATTCTGTACACTGTGTTTGTGCTGACAGCAGATGCCTGACCTGGCCCTGCCACTGCTGAGCTCTCACCAGCTGTGCCCTCCTGCACTGGAAGGGGCTCACCAGGGTGAGGGGCCAAAGTACAGCCTCTGAGCAAGGGTTGAAGTTCAGGGCTGGTGTGTGAGAGGGAAAATAGGCCCTGAAAAGGCTTTATTTTTAATTGAAATCTGAGGAGTGAATAGAATGGGAGTACAAGTTAGGTCTGTATATAGAACACAACAACATCCTGCTCTGAGCTAAAGCTTTTCATCTTCAAGGACTCTGATTCTTCTGAATAGGTGTGGAAGTTGCACTCACAGCAAGCTCCACATGCTGAACTCACACAGCACATTGATGCTCTGAGTGCATTACTGAGCTGCACTGCTGAGAGCAGGTTGCTAACACTCACCCTGAGTAACAACATCACATTTTTAATGCTATGGCATGGTCAAACTGCTCCTAAACTGTGGGCCATGGGTCAGCTGGGACTCAGTAACTCAGTAAGCTGGATAGCATCTACCTCTCCTCCATCCTGCTTTCAGGGACAGACTTGTAACTAAAGGATTCTTTTGGCTGATGAGAATATTTGGCTGATATTAGTAGATGAGACTGGCCCACTGTAAGAAGCACAAGGCAGTGTCAGCTTTGTGACCTTTGCTAATTCCCTCAGTACCTCAACAGTGCATGTAAACTCTGTGCTAACAGTCAGGGAGAGAGAGCTTTCAGCTGTGATGGTTTTCATCTGTTGTTTTTTTTTTCTCCCTTTGTTAGGTAGGGTCTGGCAGGGGGGGCAAAGCATCCTTGGAGTATCAGAGTGTTGCTCCAAACTCAGCTTTGGGAGTTGCACTGAAAAAGCAAATCTATAAATCCTCAGCACAGGACCAGCTGAGTGAGAGCCTTAGAAGGGAGGTAGGCTGTGAGTTCCTGACACAGGAACCTCTCACTACAACTGGCTGTAAGAGTTTAGAAGGTAATAAAGAGTTTGAAGCATTAAATTTCAGAGTATTTTGTGCAGAGTTTTTTACAGTGTTTCTTACTGTGTTTGGGGAAGAACCAGAAAGAGGGGAAGAATATCTGCCATATGGAGACACAGACATTAAAATAAAAAGGCACTATTGCTAGAATGTTTCCTGTGGTCATATGACTAAGCTCAGTGCACATGACTTGCAAATAATAGAGCACAAGCTCATTCTTTCCCTCCCTCCACTTTTTTTTTTGTTATATTTTTTTAATTTCCAAATTATTCTCAAATGAGAAATTATTAAAATTAAAGTCCTAATGCATCAAACAGCGGATGTTGATCAGGGTAGACACAGCAGTTTAGCTTTATAAGCTAATTTTTAGGGACTGAATGTGCAGATTTTCCTTGTCTGAGTGCTGCAGTCTCTGCTGAGGCACCTTGCAATGGCTGGTGAGCCTCTCCAGACAAATGGGAAAATCCTGTAAGCCTTTTGTCTTCTCTGCCTTGTAAAGGTCAATGTACACTGACCTGCTTGAAGTGGATAGACAAGAGAATACAAAATGTTAAAATACTCTTTTTCTTTTAATTCACAGAAATTCTGAAGTGCTTATGACCAGGTATCTGAAATGCACCCACAGAATATCTGTTCAGTGCAACATTATCTGGCAAAGGAAGTGGACTCTACCAAAGCAGAGTCTAACCCCTGCAGTGCCATACTTTGGCAAAGAAAGTCTTTTTACTTTGAGCTTAGAGGTGAAGGTTTATTCAAGTAAATTCCATTCCTTCGTTTATTATTTTTCTGTGGGTCATAGCAAGGGACATGCTCTCAGTGTTTTAAACTATCCACAAAATGTCACAGCAATGCTCTACTTTGTACATATTAATGGTAGATTAAAACTGAATTGCCACCAAAAAAAGAGAAAAAGAAATGTCAGCCTTGGTTTCATAGAATAATTATTCTCAATTAGATATAACATTCTGCCTAAACATAGCATGCAGATTCTCAGAGGGGAAAAGTTATAAGAGATCTTTCCTTTTCCACTTTAACACTAGTCAGTGCTAATGGGGAATGAAATTCTGCAGAACCCTGTAATTTCCCTAAAAGCTCCCTGACTGAAAATGCACCTCATACTGATGTCTTCGTGCTTTCTTCGTGTGCTTGGCGCAGCAAGCAGACACAGAAGTGACAGGAGAGATTTGTCCCTGGCTCTTTGCTTAATCATTTAAACAGATAGACCAGCTACTGTATTTTATTCAAAGCTTGAGGTCATTTATACTATCATGGGTATGAAAATATAATATGTTGGAATTTTCTGCTGACACAAAACACTCCATCAGGTTGTGGTTGGAGCTGCTGTAGACCTAAGACTTTTTCACAAACACTATTACCATCTCTGTCACCAGGAACCTCTAGGCAGGCAAAGTCACAGGCCAAGCTAACTCAGCCTTCTTTTCATCTGACTTTGTAAACTGATTTTAATTATTATAATTAAAAGGCTGTCAAAAAGCGTTTCATAGACACAATATTTATAGCATTTATACATCCAGTGATGGGTACTTGAAGTGAAAGAGAAAAAATATTCCCACATTTTAATAATAGCAGCAGAAGTTCAAGTCACTCCATCTCGGGAGTCATCTTGTAAAAATGTCATCAGAGGGACTTGACTTTAACCTGTTTGAACTTTCTCAGCTTCTATTCTCCTGCTTTTCTGAAGATCCTGGTGTTTGCAGGCAGCATTGTCCCTGCCTACTTCAACAGCAAATACAGGCACTTTCTTCCAAATGCCTGTGCAAATGCTACTCCCTGCAGGAAGAAACCTTTGGAAAAAAAATAATATTGTGAAAGAAAATAATTCCATTTCTCTTGCTGTGTGATTATAGTTAGCAATTTTATTATTAGCTGACGTCTCCTTGGAGGCTTTTGTGCCGTGTTTTGCAGCATGTCGGGGGTGGGTATAAAACACTCCCTTAAGCAACCACTCTGTTGTTCTATTATGAATGTGTACAACCATCAAACATGTCCTAAGGCTCCCAAACTTCTCCTTTTATGTTCCATTCAATGATTTTTGTTCAAACAGAAAAAGAGAAACTGTTCTCCCTGAATGAAGCTAGAGCACATAAGCCCAAGAATTTCACAGGATTTAAGTAGAGATGCTTTGCTCCTCCCCTGCTCTTCCAGGGCTGTTTCTCCACCTCTTTTTAGGGTACAAAAGGTGCCATTGCATGGTTGCTGCAGCAGGCTGCCTGCCAGCAGGTGCAGCACACCCAGGAGAGAGCTGCTGGGCAAACAAGTTGGTCTGCTGGGACGCCAATGGGCAGGATTTTCACCACTCAGTGCTGACTGACTGGAGCTGGGATTTAATTTTGTGCAGTGGACATATGGGAGGCAGGGCAGCATCTGCCTTATTGCTGTCTGCTCTCTGTCAGCCAGGCAGCTACAGCTTTAATAAAAAAAAAAAAAAAAAGCTGCAGCTGAACATTTTGAGGTCCCCATTATCTTTCTCAAGTTGGTCTCCACAGTGTTCAAATTGGAATGTGGGGTTTGCTCAGCTGTTTCTTATGGGTTATTTAATGAGAGAGGCTCAAACAAGAAGGCATCCACTTTTCCTGAAGCCACTTATATGAAGAACTGCAGAGCAAGCAGTAGTGGCTGTAAAGTGCCCATCACAAGGTAGGCACTTTATTGGTCTTGCTTGGTCCTCAAGCAAAGATAGGGACAGTAGTAAACACTGTACTGGATAAACACAGGTCAAGTGTGCAGCTGGCTTCAGGCATGGTTCTGGGGAAATAATAGATGAAAAGCTGAATGAAGTGGTTTTTTCTCTCCCTGATGAAAGAAAGGGTGTGTGTCAGGAGGAGTGGTAAGTCATGCTGTTGCTGTTGTCACCAAGGACATTTCTCAGAAACAGACATTCACTTTGGGAAGAACAGCCCTGGAAGCCAGTCATGTCATGGGCCATCAGACTGGGACCCTTCCCAGGCAGGGAGCACAGACATCTTCATCCCACCAATTACAAGTCTCTGGTGTGATGCATATTCTGCTGTTTATTCTGGAAGGGTTTCACAGCGATTTGGAGAATGCAAGCTAAAGTACTTTTCATTATGGCCTCAATTTTATGTTACTAAATATCTTCCAGACTTCCTTGCTTTATGTGAGCATAGTGAGGCCTCAGAACCCAGCTGAGTGGTGTAATCAGGCCATGGAAATGGCGTTACCCTCAAATCAGCCAAGCCTTCTGAAATATTCTCTCAAGTCTTGCACTGCTTGTTGGGAAGAGAAAGTCATAGAATAGTTTGTATTTGGAAGGGACCTTAAGGATCACCTAGTTCCAACCCACCATCCATGTGCAGGGACACGTTCCTGCACAAAGTAATCTTGCTATAGGTCTTTCTGCTACTTTGATATTCAGTCACCACTACATTTCAATTTCTTCAATTTCAGCCCATTTAATTTGGACATAATCTGAAGTGATGTGACTTCTGAATGAGGAATTGAAAAATACCTGCCAGAACAAAAATTTTAAAATTCTTTTTAAGAAATGATAAAAATCAATTAGAAGGACTTGGCAGAAGTTTCTGCAGTAATGCACATGAATTATGTATTTAAATACATTGTACTAACATTGGAAATTTATTAATCTTTATTGAACCTATAGGTAAAATGAGTAGCATGTATTTTACTCTTTCATTTTAAAGCATCTCAAATAAGATGCATCTGATGCAATACAAGTCCATATCACACAGAGGTCTTCTGGTATCTGTGGTACCAAGGAATAGATACAAATTAATTTTATACAAAAGTACAAATGCAACAAGCATTATTGAAACTACCTTATGAAGTGAAAAGGGAGAAGGAAAGCAAATACAAGTAAAAGAAAACTTTTTAAGTAGTCTTCACATGTTTTATAATTCCTTTTGAAAATAAATATTCTAAAGACAATAATTTGCAGTTCAAAAGAAAATAAGAAATCCAGGTTCCAAATGATGAAATATCAATGTCTTCCCAATCTGGTAACATAAGTCAAATAAAACTAATAAATCTGCCATGTAGTAATTTATTTCGAATGTGGTTTATGGTAGGTTCAATGTGAACAAAGACAAATGTAGGGTAGAATATATTTGGGAGGGAGAAAAAAGATTTACTGTCCTGTTAACCAATAAACTTAAAAAATTTCATTGATTAAATTGTTGTATTGCACCTTAGAAAATGAAAGTGAGAGGAGATCAATAATCTCGGTGTCATGTCCTAGTGACACACTGAATTTTGTAGGTCTATAGGCCCATAAAGTTGTCTCATTTAACAAGTCAAAGTTCACAAGTCTGAAAGACTTATTTGGAAATTTTGCAATTCCTTGCAAGACTCCCAATGACTTCAGTTTGTAGTTCATGGAATAAGGACTGTAATTGAAGATTCTCTAGCAGTAAGAGTGTTTTGCCCCACGATCCTAATAAGCACAGGTAACACACACTCATACATCTTTTAGTAATTTTCAGACTTAGCTCTTGATGAAAACCTATACAGAGTTTGTGGCTAGAACTGGATTTTGGTTTTCATTTCAAAGAAAGAAACCAACTCATTTGATGTTGGTAGGGGTAGTGATGCTTCTGCAGAGAGCCATCCTCCTCTGCCACACGGATCCCAGAGCCGCTTTGTGCTACTGGATCTACCTACACAGGACAAACAAAGGCCAATGCCTTCCCAGCAGCTGGTGCTACCAAGAAAGATGGGATCCACCTCATACAATTGAATTTTTCTGAAATTGAATCAAGTACTCTGATAGAGCCACCTGGTCTTTCTCTCTAAGGGGAAGAAAGAGCAGTAGCTCCCTAGGGAGATCAGTTGAGTTCAGTTCTGCTGCTGTCACTACAGAATGGGCCCCTGTTTTCTTCTGTTGATGGCAGCAGTACCCAGATTCCTGGCTCACACTGGATTCCTGGCCTTTGGTCAAGAGGTGTTAGGGAGCATGAACCCATTGGCTTATCCATACAGCCAGTTCCTACTTTCTCCTCCCATCTCACCTAAGGTGAAGCAGGAACCAAATTCCCATCTGATGCTGTCAGGCTACATTGCCTCCTCATGAACCATGCAAGGATTTACCCATGTGTTTGCTGCACATTAGACATCAGGAAGCAAGGGCTTACTGGCACTCACAGAGAATTCTACCTCAGGAAATTGCTCCACGCTCAAAAATGGGCACTGCCTGCACATTCCCACCCAGGTCATGCACAAATGTATTTAAATTACAGACATCTGAAGTGTGTCTGCTTAGAAAAAAAAAAATCCAGTAATCTTAGCACAACACAGCAGGTCACTGAAGAATGACATACTCCTGGCACTCATTAAACTTAAGGTAAGGCATCAGCTGCATTTTCTGTACCAACATCTGATAAAAAATGAGACAATGACCTGAGGCCATTTAGCTTCTTTTTCCCTCTCAATGGTTTTTTTTTTTGTTGTTGTTGTTTTTATTAAGAACAAACTACATCCCATTCTGACAATTTTTCAGCATTTGCAATAGCAAATATTAATGTCATTCAAAAATGCATATTAATGTCACTATTTTACTGGCTCAGCCAGAAAATATACTTATTAAGGTATAAAAAAATCTCTTAACCCACTTAGATGTTAGCTTGGGTTCAATGATTACACAGATCTTCAGGAGATGTATAATGACTGAGAAGCCTCTCAGTCAATAATAAGCTTTTGTACCCTGTGTAGTCTTGTTAAAATTTTACTTTGTATACTTTATCAACTTACATCTCTGTCAGTGTCATAGCTTCTAAACTTGCTTTAGCAGCTCAAAAGGAGAGGATTTAGTTCCACATCTAACAGGTTTAAAATGCTTCAACATCTCGTGCCACTCTGGGATGAAGGTAAACCTTTGTACTCACCAGCTGAAAAATTGTTCTGTTTGCCAGGGTTGTACATAGCATTACAGCCAAATTTGAAATTTCACTTTGGTTTCAGATGCAGCAGAAAGGAAGAAAAACTAGTGGAAAACTGGAGATTTGCAAAAGAGTTCAGTTAGTCTGTTATTTTTGAAAATACCAGGAAGCATCCATCTCTTGTTCTCAAAGTGACAAAACAGCCTTAAGAATTTGAGACTTCTATTCCAGATGCAGAGATGCTTGACTTTGAGGCTAAAATGTCTTAGTGCATGAAGAATTCATTTATGTAATTTATGAAACTTTTTCTTAATAAGAATATAATGGTAATTGATAAAATTAGGCTGGAAATTAGCAGCAGATTCTAGTCAACAGAGTTGTTGATCTTAGGAAGAGTAATAATTAACAGTGAGTGAAAAGAATTAGTTTAATTGGCTTGTGGGAAGACTTACGTGACAGGCTTCCTTGGCAGAGCCAGTTCCCATTAGCAAGAAGGACTTCTGCAGCCAATGGTCTCTAGGAGTATTTTTTTCCTTTTCTACAACTCACAATACAAAAAGAATTCCAATAATTACAATTGAAGAAATGCAGAAAGCAGCATACATAATTAAGATTCTCTTAATCCCCAAGCCTCTCCAAATCGTTGCTAAAAACCTTTAGATGGGAGCTGGACCACTTGCAGCACAAAAAGTGCTATAGGATGGATAAATAACTTTGTTGATTGATGTCCTAGTGCTGCACTGTTTCTGATTTTGTGGCTCTCCAGAGTTCACTTTCTTCTCCCACTTCAGGGAGACAGGGAGTGCCACCGGGCCAGGGCTGTCCCTGTCACCCCATGAAGCCTTGCTCTCTGCGTCCCTCTGATTGCTCCTCAGAGAGAAGAGCCTGATAGTTTGCTTCCGATTGATAACAGAAAAGCAATGTAAAGCCTGAGTACTCCTTTTCCTGCATGACCTGCACTTCAGCATTCCTCATTAGAAAAATTGCCAAATCACTCCGTAGCAGACTGTGATTCAAGAAAACATGGCCTCAAAGTCAGAAGTGAGAATAAGATTGCAACAAAGAGAATTAAAAGGCAACCGTTCCTCTGCTTCCTCTGTCCTAAATCATCTGGCAGCTGGCTACATCACTGCTGATGGTCTGTCAGCAGGATATCATTCTTTCAATTAATCCAACATTTACACATTTCTAAATATTAGTGTTTCCTATCCTCCTAGAGTAATATTCCACACAAAACATAAATCATGCTTCTGGGGAATTATTCCTTTGGGCACTTTGTTAAAGTGTATCATATGTAGATTTTTAGCTCTCTAAGCCACAAATTAACTTTGTGAATAGATGCACATTTAAAATTTATACACTGTATATTTTATGACCTCACTATCAGCTGCAAAACTTCATGGTCAATGACTGTAGAAAGTAAATGACAATTCATTACTGAAAGTATTTTTAATTGATGCCAGAGAATGTGTCTTGAGAACACCCATATAATTTAGGAGCTTGAACATTTAAAACATCCTTTTTCACATTTGAGCTAAAATTTTATACTTTTCCTTGAAACCATCCTTTACCAATCTCACCTTCATTTAATCCTCACAACCTCCTGCTACTTTTGTGCAATGTGCACAAAAGATCTTGAGGTTTAAAAGAAATTTATAGACATACAAACATTCACGTTCATTTTTGCAACATTATATCTCAGAAGCATTCCAGACAAAGGACTCCAGTGTGCTCACCTCTCCTGAGGAGGGGAGGTGAAAGCAAGGACATTACAGAAGTTATCCATCCAGGTTCTTTGAAAGTACCCCAAAAATATTGCAGTGATGAACACAGTAAAAGAACTTATATAAAGAGGAAAGGAAATTATTCCCAGTAAAATTATGCCAGGATTTCTTTGAAGGGGGATTCACAGAGACAGTGTACCAGTAAGGACATCTGTTGAAATGAGCCGCTTTTGCTGTGTAGTAAATGCCAGGTGGAGGAGTAAGAGAGGTTCCAATCAAATCAATCATGGGCTGCCCTGATCTTTTTGCCTCAATTAGCTTCTGTATCCTGTCTGCTGAAGAAGAGACATATGTTCTGAAAAAGGGATGTGGCTATCTAGTTTTCTGAGTCTTAAAGAAACTTTCTCGATTCAGACAATTGCTGCATTCTTCAACAATTTTCAAAGAAACAAAACGAATAAAATCAGCCTTTCAAAGCATGAAGACAAAGGCTGCCAAAGAGGAGGTGCATGAAGCCTACTCAGGAGGGTCAGACTAACAGGCAGAGTGCAGTGTTTACAATAAAACATTTCTAAATTACAATGCAACTACAGTTTTTTGAAAAAGAGTAACAAAGTAAGTAATAATACAGTCATTTTATCTTGTAATCCTGCAAACAGGGACACTCAGGAGAGCCAGATAAAGTGTTAGAAGCTTCTGAATACAAGTGAGAATAGCCAACACAATAAAATTAGAACCATCTATTAGCAATTACATATGCTGTGGCTTTATTGCTGTTTTTGTGGTCAACACTATTTGTATTGAGCACAGTATATTTAATACAGCACTCCTAAGAACAGAAATCCTTTATAAAGAAAGTTATCCACTTTTTCCCTGATGTTTCCATCACAGAATATTCTGGTAGTTGCTTACAATTATAAAGATACAATTACTATTGAAAATTCTGTTATGCCATTAACTGTTAACCATTATTATGAAAAAAACCAAAAGGTTCATGTGCATGGACTTTTATATAATTACGCTGCTTTCTCAATCACTTCTAATGTTTCCACATTTTTCATCATTGCTATCAAATCAACATCTATTACAGATCTTTCATAATTCCCATTTGAATCCAGTAGTGACACAGTAAGAATCTAAAGCAGAAATAATGTTTTCATTAATTATTGATGCTGAAGAGAATTCAATGCACCACAGCATGGGAAGCCTGTCTAAAGCAGAAAGAGGTGAGGGAGCAAACTCAAGGGACTTGCACAGTGAGGATCTGTTCTGAGCTCAGAAAAAAGCAATGGAGATGGGAAAGGACATGGCAGGAGAGGAATTTGAGATGGAGCCTTTGAGAAACCATGGCCAGACCTGCAGGGACTGATAGGAAAGCAATTGGCTTGGTTTATTATGTTGGATTTCTCTTTACTTGCCTGGGGTTCTTTCATAAGACTCTTATGTCCCCTGCTGAACTACACCTGTAAAAGCTTGAATTTGCTCCACAGAATGGTTTAGAGATTGGCTACTTATTTTCTGATAGGAAATAATAAACACGCCAAGACATTGCTGATCAGAAGATGAACAGGTTCTTTCCCCAACTCCGAGATCATAAGAGAATTCTTTCCACAATTTAGTCTTGATTTCTTGAAACAACATTCAAATGGAATTAAACACATTGGCAAAGAAGCAATGCAACAATCAGAGCAGTAAAGAGTTAATTCCTATTCATGACAAAATTCCCTTGCAAGCTTTTCTCCCTCATGGATTCCTCACCCTGACCCCTGGCACTTTACACAGTCAGGATGCACAGAGCAGTTTTACACAGTGCTGCCAGCAAAGTGTGGCTGAACAATGCTCTCTAGGTTGGGGCTTTAAAACTAAACCATGTCTCTTTCCTTGTAAACCAGGATGACACAGAGGTAAGATGCTGTCCAAAGCAGGTTTTTACACTGGCTGTTCTCTAGTCACCCGATGTGTCATTTGTGAGCCGTACAAATATAACATTTCCCTGCCTGCTTTCATGCAGCGATAGACATGAAGTACAGATGCACTTTGTGTCTGTCAGTAAATTTGTCTTCTGTGAGTTCCCTGTCACCCTGCCCTCGTGATACTCCTGTGACACTGTGGGATGGACAAAGAGCTCTGGATGAAACACAGAGGTGAAGAGGTGAAGTGTGCCCATTAAGGGTTACTTCAGCCATGTCCCAGAACATATGGCCAAAGAGAAGATGGGGATTGTTTCCTTCTCTTCCCCATCCCTTGCCCCTGTTTCTCTTTCTGCTGTCAGGTTTCTTCAAGTGTAGGGAATTCTGTTAAACATAACTAAAATGCACACAAGACCTGCTCAGGAAGGTCTGCAGAAAATGACCAGATTTCCGGAGTAATACACATACTTCCAGGAGAGATGGAGCACGCAGCAAATAGTAATTGGTACCATATCCACACACACGCAGTAATCTGGGGAGCTCAATTAAATTACTGTGCTGTATTAAGAAAAGCATGTGATCACACAGTTAATGACACAGAACATGCCCAGGGAGAGGAGAAAATCTACAGGCGCATTTTCAATGTCTGGATTTTCCTACCTTCTGAATGATTAATGATATTTAGGATGCCTTAATATGTCATTTTTGTCTTGAAATTCACAGGTTGTTTTTTTCCTTGAAAAAAAAGGTTTGACTGCTGCCCCAAGAAGAAAGGACCCTGAGTCATCTTCGTGATTAAATGTAACACACAGGTTTTGAAATATGGCATTAGGTTAATATTACAAAGCACACAAGCCAGGAACGAATGCCTGAGCTGAAAATGCTCAGGCTTTTGCTTTTGCTACACCATCTTTGTAAGCTCTGCAAACAGCTCAGCCAAGTTACTGGTGATAAATAGCAAAACCTGTTGATAAGCTCTTTATTCCCAAAACTCTGCTCAATCCACGAAAAGCATATATTGATCAGGAAATGAATGATATTTAATATATGAAAGATGGATTTGAAATGGCAGTGGTTGTTGGGGCAATATTTGTAGTAGTACGGATGCTGTATGTCACTGCAGATGCCATGTCAAAAATGCAGCATGGTAAAACAATGTCACATAGTGTGGCAGGTTTTTGTTCTAAACCACTGTAAACACAATTGTAGGACAATAACATGGTACCTCAAGGGAGTATGTTTACATCTATATTAATATCTATGGAAATATCTGAGCCATTCTGGCACCTAAATTTTTTACATATGCTAATCATTTAACCAAAGTTGAAGGAAAGTTAGTAACAGACCTTTTTCAAATCAATTGCTGTCTGAAAAATCAGTACCCCACTAAAATGCAAATTACTCCCTTTCATCTCTGAGTCACGATATGATAATTTAATGTGATTTGGTAGGGAATATGACTCACTGCTCTTGAAATCATTGGGACTGACGTTGGATTGAAAATGTGAGCAGGCAAAATGTAAGGTTAGCTCCTGGAATAATATAGCAAAGAAGCTTAGCTTCTGAAGGGGGAGCTAGACACCACTGTGACTTATGAAAATTGGCTTCTGTTGCAGCAATTACATGTGTCCAGTGGGGAAAGGTTGCCCCACAGAAAGAAAGGTAGAGGTACCAGGTGAAAGCTGTTGTCATGATTGCCCTCATCCAGGGAGTGCTTTGGGGATCACCTAGCCAGGAAACAGGACTGTGTTACCAAGTGAGATGGGATAGAAGACCCTTAAAACAACCATTGCAAATGGATGTCTGGCAGCTGTTACTGAAAAAAAAAAAAAGAAGGGAAATAGTTTTCTTATAACAAAACACTTTCTTAGGAAAATATTGAATGTGATGCTGGTGCAGCATTCCCATGTCATTCAGTAAGGATGGAAATTGATATTGGTGTTAGCTAGCACCCATGAGCAGCTGCAGAATTCGGCTGGCCAAGATGAAGATGTATGAATTGTTTTTAAGCAAGAGCTGGCACCAAAAAATGCACAGAAGTTGAACTGTTATAATGACATGGACATGCAAATGTGGGGACTTGGACCAGGGAACATCTATTGATCTGTAATCACTAGAGAATGATGCATAATGTCAAAGATTTTCCAGGAATACAAATGAAACTTGCTTAAGCTTCAGGGGAAAAAGCAAGAGGACAAAGAGGATAAGGCAAACTTGAAAACACAAGTTGAATTAGTCCTTATTTCCACTAAAGCTAACAAGTTTAATTAATCAATTTTATGTATGAAAACTCAGAGCCTTTTAGGTATTTCATGATCTGGTTTGGCTCTAAGGTGTATTCTGCATGCCATTCAGCCAGGACTGTCCCAAGTTAAGCTAATTCCTACAGTGATTTACACAATTCCCCAGAAATCTAGTCCTACAGAGAAAGTTAATGTCTCACCTCATGATGAAGTGAAAGTTAATCACTTTCCATCTCATTGTTTGGGGTGAAGTGGGATCTCATCCTTGGGACTTCCATGGATTTTGGCAGATGATTCAATCTGAGAGTACAAGCTGATATCTGCTACAGTGCTGTTTGCCCTTTTGAACAGTTGTGTTGTGAAAGGATGATCACAGTGCACCTCTCTTTTTGCAGCCGACCATGCTGGGAATAACTCTTAGCAGGCTATAAACAAGCAAAGGAAATATGCCTTCCTGGCAGACATGCATGTGGAATTGATTTCATGCATTTGGACATTTTCAGAAACAAGCAGAATATAATTAGAAATTATTGTGCAAATGAGAGAGATGAGCAAGGCTTTTGGTCAACCTGGATGCAGCTAGACATGATGGAAAAAGGAAGGAACAGGAAGATGAGAAGGTGAATGGGAAAGTCAAGGGTTAAACATGTTTTGCTGAAAGTGGGAGGCCTCACTCAGTCTCACCTCCTCATCACAGAAAAGCTGTGGTTCCTTGTTGAGATTTCAGCTCTAGTTATTGGTGCTGACTGTTGGACTATGGGCTGGGAGCATCTCAGTCATACAATTTTTTTGCATAATATCTCCATCTTCCTTACAATGTACCGGCAAACCAAATTCCAGCTTTAAATCCTGTGAGTTTGTTGGGTTTTGTTTTGTTTTGCAATGTAAGTTATTAAAAATCATCTGAATTAATGGATTTTAAAACACCCCACCTATTTAGTCATGAAAAGAAAAAGCAGAAAAGTGTTTAGCTGATAGTTTAAAAAAAACCAAACAATGAAACATGACAAGTTTCATTCCACTTCTTGATCTCTCAGGAAACTTACAAAACAAATAAAAATAGTGATTTAGAATGAATAGACTTAATGTAGTCTTACTCAGTGTTGTTTTTACTGTGCTGTTCTGAAATCACTGGCAGCTGAAAAAAGAGACATACAATGAACTAAAATGTCACAACGTAATATGTCAATAAAACCTTCCCAGCAAAACTAATCATTTCAGATGTCTTTAAAACAAGGTGGATTGACTCTTGTTTACTGTTCAAATATGTTGTTTTCCAACATGATCTGATGCTATCTACACGTGCAGGAGCAAAACACATTATTTGGAAATTTTTCCTTGCTAATTTTTTATTTGTTTGGTTGTTGTTCAGAAATGCAGATGCCCAGAAATTGTTTGCTTCATGAAGGTTATGTCTAGGTGAGTAGAAGCAGTTAAATTACTACATGTTAGGAAGCTACCTGGGTCCTTCCTGGGTCCTTCAGGCAAATCCTCCAGTTTGTGTATTAAGGCACACATCCACATGCACTCATGCAGCAAAAGTCATTCTAGAGATTCCTTTCTTCATTAATAAAGAGGCAAACAATTCTAATAGATCTTCTCTTCTTCTTTGTGCATTCTCTAGCAAATCAGTCTGGATTTCATCCAGAAGATGTGGGAAATTCATTTTGTTAAATTCTATTAACTGTAGAATGGCATAGTAGTACACAAACACAGACAAAAGCTAAACAGTAGGAAAAACAGTATGTGCTATTCTGAGTAGGTGATTTTTATTTTATAGATATATCATTCAATTCATTCCAACTTGTGAAGTACCTGTGCTGAAAATGCATAATGTGGTCATCATTCTTCTGAAGGAAAAAAATTCCTGTGCATACAATAACTGAAAGAATTGCTACACATTTTATTAAAATAAGGATGTGATTACTTTGAAAATGTGTTTGTAAGTCATTAGGTGACATACCTAATACATCAGCACATACATCTGAAGTAAGGTGACAAAAACTTTGTTCCCTGCCTCTTTGCTTAATAACACTCCTATGGTTTGATGAGGCCAGGAAATCTGAGCTCCTCCTGGAGTGCTTGGTGCCTTGAATGCAGCAGGGACTTTCTTATCATTCCTTTCCTACGTTGTGTAATGGACATTTCTGAGAACTGAGGGTGTGCTTAGAATATAAACAGAAACAAATTCTCCCTCTCTCATTTTTGGTGAAACCAAGCACTTGGAATAAAGAATAGCCAGGACAACAAAGCCCTATCAGCAGTGTGGAATGAAGTACTCACATTTTTAAATGACATCTTCCTACAGTTTCATAACACAGAATTTGCAGCTGTCTAGACTACTCATTATCTTGTATATCCTTCTTACCCAAGAAAGAAAAGGTGTCCAGAAGATTCAGATGATAGGTGTCCAAGTGTTATCAGCCATGGCTTTGCATCAGTTTATGATAGGAGGAGTAATTTGTATTTAAATAACCATGCTCTATGCTTCTTGACCAGGAAGGTGATTCAAGTACCCAAAATTTCAATTACATTTGGCTGAGAATAGCTGTTATCTTGCTATAAACTACTATCATTCACTGCAATTAGTTCCTACTTTGGTTAAGGATAACTTTGTATTTGAAAAAGCAGTAAGGTGCATATCTTGTTTTTCATAAATTTATTTCCTTTTCTATAATAGCGTATGTTCTGAATTTTCAATTTAAAGTCTAATACGTATCCTTTGAGACACTATAATGATTGTTCAATGCCACAAACAGAAAAGTACAGGCACAAAATTGCTATGTCGAAGTGCATGTTGACTGTTGGAAACGTGGATCCATTGAACAGAAAGGCATTCTATTAAACAAAATAGGATTGGTCCCCAAGCATATTGGGAACATTCTCTATAAATGAGACAGCAAAAAACCCAGTAGGTGAGTGGGAAAAAACCCCACATTTTCTTATTATGTATTGCAAATCATTAATTTCATTTAAATATGCACATATAAAACTACCTACATCAGAAAAAAATATGCAACTTGTACTTGAACATGCACTGAATCACTAATAATCAAATTTGTGTTACAGGCCAAAGCAGAGAAATGTGGGAAATGTAAAGAAAAGGATGCTCTCTCTGAGTCAGGTAGCCTTCTGACATATAAATTGATTTGATGAAACAAGGGCTGCTCCCTTTCAAAGAATTACAGAACCAGTTAGGTTGGAAAAGATCTCTGAGATCACCGAGTCCAATCTGTGACTGTCAACCAGACCCTGGCACTGAGTGCCACATCCAGGCTTTCCTTAAACACCTCCAGGGATGGTGACTCCACCCCCACCCTGGCAGCCCATTCCAGCGTCCAGACTAAACCTCTCGTAGTGCAGCTAAAGACTGTGTTCTCCCATCCTGTTGATAGTTATCTGGGAGAAGGAACTGTGTCCCCACCTGGTACCAGCCTCATCTCAGGGAGTTGTCGAGAGTGGTAAGGTCTCCCTTAAACCTCCCTTTCTCTCAGCTAAAAACCCCAGCTCTCTCAGCCATTTCACATAAGGCTTGTGCTCCAGACCCTTCACTAGCTTCTCTGGACTCCTCAAAGCGGTGTCTTTAAGTCCACCTCCATATTCTTTCCCATCTTCATTTCCTCTCCTTCACCCTGAGCAATGACAATTGTCTGCTTGCTTCTCTGTCTGGATCATTGCCCCATATCATCCCTTCCCTGTGACTCCAAGATCCCTCTGTAGTATTTGGAAAGACTGTATTTTCCTCTTTCAGATTTATTCTTAAGCCTCACATGTGGTAAATAATACTTGGGGAGGAGGGAATAATGCCAATAACTGGATTACCCACAGCCTCCTAACATTTTAGCATTATGCCAGGTTCAACCTGTTCAGCATCATTTTCCATTTCAGTCTGAAATACTTTGCCCATAGCATGCAGTGCAAAGACCACAGAGCTTGTGTCATCTAGAAACACTTTCACAGGAGTCACTATTTTCCTCCCCAGCACATAATAGAGAGCCTGCAATGAATCACATACAACTCCACTGAAAGAGAAATGAACAAGGCAGTCACAGACAGTAGATGACCAAAGCAGTGTTGAGTTTCTATAAATAATACATTGCAGAGATGAATTAGCTATGGTTCAAGGGAAAGGGTTTAGTACCATTATACATTATTTCCTCTCTTATTTGGAAGCAGCCCTCTGGATCTGAAAAGGAACAGAGGCATGGCATTTGTTTGGCTACCCAGGTGCTGACATTCTTTTGGGTTCATAAAGGCTTATTCTTTCTGATTCCCTGTTCTCATGTGATCACAGTCAGCATTTCTCCACATCCAGAGGAATCCTCCTGGGGGTTAGCTAATGAAAAGTGCTGTAATTCAAGAAATGCATCCCCTTTGGCTGCTGTTCTTTGCCTTTCTCTGGCAGCCAAACAAATATTGATATTTGGGGGCCTTATATACCAACAGAATTTTTTTCATTGGTGTCTCATATGGATGCAAATTAATAGTGCATATAATCCACTCACAGTCAAAACCTATTTTTTTGTTGCAAAGCAAACAAACAGTTTTTTCTGTTTACTTTTTTTTCAGTTGAAGATCATTCTTTACCATGGCCTTATGCTTCTACTGATTTTCAGAATGACTGGGAATTAGATTAGTCAGGACATAGAGCAAACCTGATCCTATCTTGTATTTATGTCAACAAACCAGACAGGTTTTTTTGCTCACAGGGAGATGTCTGGGGAAAAATGAGGAAAACACAACTATTCCTAACTTAACACAAAGATGCATTATTCCTAAAAGCCATTGAAACAAACAAACAAAATCCACCAGAAACCCCAGGCAGTATCCCAAACATCCTGTAGAGTTGCTGCTGCATCAGAGCTCCTGTAGCTGACCCGTGCAGCTAACACAGCGTGCGGATCTGCAAGGACACAGCTCTGCCTTGCCCTGACCCAGGGCTTGCAGCTTTCCACAGAACACCAGTCCCACCCCAAAGCCATCCAACCACTGCACAAAACTAAAGACACGCAGGTGATATTTAGAGTGGTAAAAACCTGCAAAGTCACAGACATTTGTGTTGATGGATTTTTGCTGAAAAACACTTGACTATATTTGGATACAATAGCCAGTCATCTTCAAGAGGAGAATCCCATTAATTAAGGTGTTCATATAAGCACTTGGGTACCATTTTTGCTTGTCCATTTTCCCTGCAATCTACATTCAGATTGTAAAACTTATAGTAGCTATAGGTAGTGTGCTGTCAAAACAAGAGGATTACAAGGAGGTCTTCCTTGTTGAGAACGTTCCTCAAAACAAAAGAAGCTCAGATCTTGGGGAACCTTTCAAAAGCAGCTAAATTAATGCTGCAAGATACGTGGCTCAAAGGACATTTTCCATGCTGAGCATTGAAGTAGTACATTGATTTTCTTCACAGTTTATTTAATATTCTGAATATGTCAGATCTGGATTTCATTTGCATTTGAAAGATACTTGATATGGTCAGCATAATATTGAGAGGAATTAATTAATCTCATTCTGCATTAGGAAAGCTTTTTCATTACTTCAGATATGAAGTCTGTAACAGTGGTATCCTCCAATTAACTGCTCTCAATGACATTTTCTTGTTCACTTACCTTTGCATAGAGAAATTTTCTATAGCCTTTTTACAATTATCTGATCTCCCTAACAAAGTTGGACAATGATGTCTGATACTACAATATGTGAAAATTACTCAGTCAAGACAATGTTAATGGATTTTTGAAGCTGATAATATTTGTTATAACTCTTCAGTTTGGAACAATGGTTTCTGACATCTTTGATCCCTGAAAATTGTAGGGAAAATTGTTCTCACCTCTAGTGTGATCAGGTGGGGACTCACATGGGGAGGAGGCAGGAGAGGGGCTGAGCAGAAGCCCAGAACCAAGTCAGTGCTGGATACATTCCTAAAGCTGGATTCATCACAGAGCCCAGCTGTAAATGGGGTAGGAAATGGTTTTTCACCCAGAGGGTGGTTGAGCACTGGAACAGTTCCCCAGGAACCCCAAACCTGACAGTTCAAGAAGTGTTTGGACAACACTGTCAGACACGTGGTGTGACTCTTGGGGTGTCTTGTGCAGGGCCAGGAGTTGGTCTCGATGATCCTGATGGGTTCCTTCCAACTCAGCATAACCTATGATTTTGTGATTCTCCCTAGAATAAGGCAGTTCCGATGGCACTTCAATTACATCCATTCTCAGAGGTAACACTGCAGAAAACCTTAGGGATCATTTTCAGGTAGAAATAATCATGGCAAGTGAAATTGCTGACATTCAGAGCTGTTTCTCTGCCTCCTAGTGACTACTTTATCTCATAACTAATTGGATACAAGATTCACCCCTGTATTTTACATTCCTTATGTTTTTACACAGAAGAAATCAGTCAAATGTGCTGTTGACAACTGGTTGCTATTTTCCTGTTAACCCTTCTCTTTAGCTGCAGAATAATAATGAAACCAAAACAATTTTGTGAGTAATGCAAGAACTAAAGTTTTCACAATACCATTGTATTGTAGCTCACAGATGGTTGAGATATTCTGAAATGCAGGAATTTGTGGTTTTGTTAAGAAGGTTTTTGAATGAAGTTAAGATTAAAGGAGCTGCTTAGTTCTTCCACTGAGATTCTCATCTAGTTTGATTCACCAAGCTCAGGGAGAGGACTTTTGTGTGCTCCAAACTTCAGCTGCCTTAGGTTAAATACAAGATGAGCATATCCAAATATTACAAAGTAAAGCTTAAGTTTTATAGTTAATATCTCAATTGATACATTTAGAAAATAATTATAAGATCACAGAGCTAAAAGAACTTATTTATGAAATACAATTACTTATGCTTATTTATAAAAGTTTATCTCCTTAAAAGCATTATTGAAAAGAACTCTATTTTGAAGTAGCTGCCTACCCTTTATTGAACTAAAAAATGAGTGCTTATTTCTCATGGCAGGAGGCTTGAACTAGATGTTCCATCTAACCCAAACTACTCTACGATTCTATGATTCTATAATTCTTTTATTATTTTATAAATTATAATTCTTATAATAAATTATAATTATTTTAATAAATTTATTTTCAGTAATTTCATAAATTATCTGAAAAATGTAAACTTTTTATAAAATTATTTGCTCCACAACACAAGTGCAGAGCTAGATCGGTGTTACTATTTACTTCATTTCGCACTAAATTTGCATTCCAAACTGTCAGGGTATTGCTATTTATAGCAATCTATATTGCAGTAATCCTCAAGAGCAAAAGAACTGAACTGCAGTATGTTAGATGTGTCCACACGTGCAGCTTCATGTAAAAAGTTCCTCATGTAGACAAGTGATGAAACAGAAGGCTGACTTAGTTACACAAACTTGCTTGGTAGACAACAGAAGGTATGAATGGAAAATGGCTTACCCTTAAAAGATATGATAGAGCCAAGAACTCAACTCACATTTTTGAATGCAATTGAAACACACTGGAATTTTACTCCTAAAAGAAAAGAGTTTGTGTTTAATCTCTTGTGCTTTCTAGCATGGAAAACAAGGCCATCTTAAGGGGTTTTAAGTAAGTACAATTACAACATGGGAGGAAAATGAGATGTTACTACCTTTTGCACATGCATGGTACTGGGTTTGAGAAACAAAATATTTAGCAGTACTGAAAATGAATGATGGACAATTCTGGCACAGCTCCAGAATCAAACATCTAGTATATTGATGTAATTTTTATTTCTAACTGTGTCTGCTGGAGTCTGATTTATTTCAGTGGACCTTTATTCCCTCGTAGAAATTGTTGACACAGTATATTACAGCCATTGATCAGTATCTGATTAAATGAGTGAAGTGCTTTCATTACCTTCAAACCCAGATTGAATTGCTGCAGCCATCATGGGAACACAATATTTCACCTTGCTTCGAGGAACCCCCATCCTGCTTCCAAGCCCTGGTACTTATTGTTCAGCATGTTCAGTTGGAGAGGAAGATTCATGTTCCCCCTTTCCCAGCAGCAGTTAGGAGCAAAGGCAGAGCATTAACTGACTGTGGGACAGGTGTGGCATTGCTTTATCTCTGAGCTGAGTGTGTGCTTCAAATAGTGACTGCTGGGAGGGAGGGAGGGAGGGAGGGAGGGAGGGAGGAAGGAAGGAAGGAAGGAAGGAAGGAAGGAAGGAAGGAAGGAAGGAAGGAAGGAAGGAAGGAAGGAAGGAAGGAAGGAAGGAAGGAAGGAAGGAAGGAAGGAAGGAAGGAAGGAAGGAAGGAAGGAAGGAAGGGAAGGAAGACTTTCCAAATTGAGCAGTCTGAACCCAAGTGGCATTATCCCTGCCTATATTAGCTATGATACATCACCAAAACTACAAGCCCTTATGTTGGGCCTGTCAGGTGTACCTTCATCATTAGATTGCCAAGGACATCTGTGCTAGATTTTTAGCAGCTTCTGGCCTGTTATTATTTGGATGCAGAAGAAGAAACAAGGTAGAGTTCAAAACTACTTTATGAGCAGGATTCATTGATGGTGTCCCCGTGGTTTGCTAGTGGCAGTGGCTGTAATTCCAGTGCTCTCAGCAGACATATGAGCCTCTTCTCTCTCTAATTGCAGCACACAGTAGCACTGCTTTGATTCCTATTTTTCTCATCTTTTGTCTTTCCCTGTCTCTAGCTTCATTAACGAGAGGAAATAATTTACCAGAGATAATAAAGCCCTTTTGCAACACAAGCACTGGTGAACCTAAAGGAAAAGGAATATTACTGCTCCCTTTGAAATAGTACAAGCACAGCTAATGGAGACTAACAGCCATAGTAGCCACTCACTCTGCTACTTCACCAGAGAGAAATATGGTCTTGACTTTTATTTTGTTAATGGGAGATTCAGAAACTGTATTTGCACCAGCCTGCCAAACCTCGTCTGGGTCTTTGTGTGTCATTAACACCGAATTTGGAAGTTCCTTGAAACTATGCACAAAGGTATTTTGAAAATATTATAAAGCCAGACTTAAATTAGCTTAATACTCTGCAGAGCTGTTCAGTGCTAAATCAAGCTGCTGCAGGAGAGATGTGCCTTTTTTAGTTAGATTTTTGCACAGCCAGTCCCAGCAGAGGTGAGGTGTTTCGGAGCAGAAGCTGTTGGGAAGTCTCGTGTGGCATTGCCAGAGCTCTGCTTGGTCTGCAGCAAATCAGCCTGGCTGCTCCAGCACCTCTGACCAGCCCTGTCCATCTCCAGATAGCGAGTTTAGGCTCTGTTCCAGGTGAAACCCTAGCCCAGATCCTCCAGGCTTGGTTGGGATTGCATGGGAGAAGGCTGCTTTTGGTCTCCTTTTACAGGAGATTGTTTCCTGGAACTTCCACTTTCTCCCACTGTCCCTCCTGGCTGGCTTTGACTGGCCTGGGGCTGCTCATATTCCCAGCCCCAAGGGCAGCAGGTCCAGGAAGGAGAGGGCTCCCTGCCATGGACGAGGCATGGGCTGAACATTTTTACAAACTCATTGATCTCCTTTGTCCTACTCCAAGAGAAAGCAGCAACCAGCACAGACACCTGTGCAGACTTCCCAGTGCAACTGAAACCTCTAAACCCCTCATATGTTCTGCAAATCCCACAGAGGGCTGAGCAGCTCTCAGCTAGTGGCACAGCTGGGATAATTTCTCCAGTGTCCTTCACTTCTATTTCTCACAGCAGTGCTGTCATCAGTGCAAAAATATACAGCATTTTTGAGCAGTAAGAGGTATTTTCTATAGGTGCTAACTAGCTAAGGCAGCCCAATTTCCTGGCTGTAGCTGGAATTCAACATGTCCAGGGGAAAGCACACCACTTAATCACCCATTCTGGGTGAAAATTTAGAGTATGAAGCTCTTGCCAAATTGGATCAATTATTTTATTGGCTGAAATAAGCAATTATGAAGCTTTCTTGGCATACAATTAGCTCTTTTGGTTTCCTTTTCCAAGCACTGTGAACATTTTAGGAGAAACAGCTACCAGGATAAAATGATTCAAGAGAAAATGATCCAAAGGTCATGGGGCAATTTTTATACTTTAATGTTATCTCTGCTGCAAGAAACATGGCAGGTTCCACATTTTAATTTTGAGGAATAAAAATGAATGCTTTTAAGAATTGCCTTTCATGCTAAGTGAAAGTAAGAGCAATGACTGACTGTAACAAGGGTAAAGCATGGTCCCAATGTCAGAAACAGACTGGGGGTTAGAAGACGACCCTTGGGTGCTTTTTCTGATGGTCTTTGTTCTGCAATAATCAGATTTAAAAAAACTTTTCTAAGGCAGTTGAAAGTAATTCCACTATATGCAAGACATGTCAGGGAACAAAAGTAATGCGATTTATGGACAGCCAAAGAAAGGAGCAATACCTCAGAAAAATTAAAATGGCTTCTTCCTATCATCCTTCAGCAGCAGAAGATATAGTAGCAAGGGATTAGACTTGCAATTCTTCCTAGTTTTTTGCAATTTTAGGAGACACTGTGGGTACATTACACAACCTCCATTAACCTTCACAACATTACAGATTGAGGCTGTGATGAGCCTAGACAGGGAGCGGGAAACAGAGGATGGAACTCGCAAATGAGGAACCTTTACCTTTGGACAGATTTTGTTTTGCTCTTCTGAGAAGAAAAGATCAGGTCCAGGAACTGCATCCCTCTTTTCCATGGACAGGCCTGTGCCCAAGCTGTTTGCTCTCTCCACCTGCAGCCTTCTGTCCCATAACACTGGGGAGCTGTGGCATGGCTGAAGGGAGGACAGGCTCTGCAGGGCAGAGCACAGTGGGCAGCAGCTCTGCCTAAGGCATCTAATGCCTTTCCCCAGGCCTGGTGCGATCTGACAGCCTGTTTCTTGCTCTATTCTGCACTTATTTGTAGATTAAACCCATCAAGAGACAGTCATGCCTATTTGAACAACAACAACAAAAAAAAAAAAAAAAAAAAAAAAAAAAAAAAAAAAAGAAAAAATAAAAAAGAGTATGTGAGGATCTGCCTGTGTGAGTCCAGAGAGATCCTTGGTTTCATCATCATCCCCCATCTTTGCTTCCTACTGGCTCATTGAGGCAGAAGCCAGACTTGGGGTTGTTGTGGTGAAAGTCAGGAGTACTTGAACTGGAATAAAGCAAACCACTTGTACAGCTCAAAAATATGTGAAACTCCACTAAAGATTACAGAAATAATTTGTTTTCATTGTCTTAAACACACAATTGCTGATGCATGCAGTAAAATTCCCCATGGGAAACCTAAGTGAAGTCAAGTATTATATGCAAAGCAATGAATTTCTTGCACATTTAATCCATACAATAAAATGAATATTGCTTCAAGATTGAAATGACATTGGAGATATTAATGTTAAATTAAATTAATGAAATGAAATTTTAAATTATTTTTATCATGTTTACAAAATTATATGAAACAAGTTTTCTGAAAGCACTGACAACTACTCTGTACAGTGAAGATTTGTAATGCACTAAATAATTTGAGTTATTTTGCATTCAGAAAATGGAATAGCTTTGAAAAAAGAGTATTCAGCTATGTTTCAGCAATGGTGCTGGTGTGGTGGGTAATTGCTCAAGGGAATAGTCCTGCTAAGTTTGATGGGATTGGTCATGTGGACACGGTTACTAGTCAGTGTCTGAGTGGGCAGAACTCAGGTCCATCACGCTTTGTCAAGGACACAGCAACTCCTCAGTGTCTCAAGGAAGAAACTAAAGCAAATCTCTTCATTTCAACTGGCATGGATTAAGACCATCCAGCCTCTATACTAACACCTCAAGTGCGATGAGGTGATAAAAAGGATGGTAGCATTGACTTTGGGGCCACCTAATAAAAACGATGAGGCTGTTAGTTGAAAAAAAAGTAGAAAGTGTGTGCATAGTGATCTTTGGTAACTCAGTCTGTGCTTCATCTATTAAATATCCATGACCATATCCCTTCATAAAGATTGTACATCAGCCTGTGCTGTCTTCTTGGTAACGAAAGAAACACTAACAAAACTGTTTTTAAGGAATGATGTTGAAAGGCAGAAAAATCTGTTCTTATCTATGAAGAATGTTTCTGAAACTCAAAGGTATATGCTGCAGAATAGCTTTGTATTATCTTCTGCTAACTTTCAGTTTCTCCCCAGTTTCAAACAGAGCAGAAAGGACATCCCTGTGACAAAGAAACTGTGCTCCAGAATATATTAATTGAACTCAAGATCAGCTGCACAGATCTTTGTCAGCCACTCTGGTTTCATCTGGATGTAACCTTTTGGCCTTTCTTCACTAGCATTGTGTCTGAGTTGGAGGAAGCAGCTCAAAACATAAATCCTTTGCATTCCCCTGGCTCAGAGATATTGTTGGTTCCTCTGGGAGGGAGGGAGAGCAATTTCTGCTCACTGACAGAGTCACTCTGCTTCACGGAGAGTTGCATTTGACATCCTCCTTATGTGGACACATTCTCATGTCAAATGTGAGAGATGCACAGAACAGGCTCCAGCTGAACCCTGCATGGCCCTGCTGCTGGTACTTTAGGGCAAGGTGATCACGGGACAGCAGAACAGCCCAGGCAGACTCACAGGAATTATTACCCAGAAAATTAAACACCAAACTGCTTCTATCTGTGTGTGCATCTTCTACATGAAAGCATTGCAGCATGGATAGAGGGTGATGATCCAACGATAACCTGTGAGCTCTCAGCTTTCAAACCATTTACCAATAGTCTGATCAATTATCTAGTACACCAAGAATTTGCAGGGGCACAAACTTTAGAGGAGGATGGAGTACACTGTCTTAGAGTATTGCCTGTCTTTGGGTTTGTCTTCTGCTGCACAGAGGTGAGGAAAATTATCAATGATCTTGCATGGACAAGAAGTAACTTCTCATAGTCCAGAGAATTCAAATTGAGCAGTGGCTCCATTTAATGAGTCAGTGGCCTTCTTACTATTGAATAGCAACAGCCTCTGCTAAGAATTAAAGAAAGAAAAATAAATAGGAAGAAAAATCCATTTTGTGAGCATCTGTCAAGATACTCTGACCCTTCCTCATTTTTCTCAACTTTTTCATTACACAAAATATGTTTGTCCCAGTCTCTCCATCTCCAGGCTGGGCTGCCTTCTTTCATGGATTTAGAAGCTCAAAGCGAGAACTGTGATCCCCAGATGGCCAGAAACATTGTTCAGGCTGGAGTTTCCAGAGAGGACAGAGGTAAGTGCAAATGCTACAGAAAGAGATGTCTCAGAAGAGATCCATGCTGGGCACAGAGACTTCTGATATGCCCAGGGGCAAAGTGTTAATGGGAGGTGCAGAGGGACAAGTCTGCCAGCCACAGCAGCATGGGCACAGCTAAAGCCACCAAAACACAGCATTGTTTTATGTCTGGCCAAGGGATAGCTGTGCTTCCTAGAGTCCTGCTCTCCTGGCAGCCTGGATCTAAGCCTGCTTGAAGTAGGGGCTGGACAGTTATATGTAAACAAGGTTTGATTCAAGACTGGCTAGTTTCTTTAATTCTAGAGAGAAATGTTTTGGTTGGGAAATGAGGAACAGACAGGGCTGAGTGTTCTGCCTAAAGGCTCAGAATTTAAAAGGGCTTCTACACCAAGGTGTGCCCTCACAATTCTAACACCTACCCTCAGCCATCAGAACCACAGCCACACCATACCACAGACATAATCCCTTCCTCATTAATCAAAATCTCTCTCCCACCCAACTTTTCTACCACATAAAACCAAACTCTGCTTGTTCCCATGGTGGCTAACATAGCCTGCCTAGCATGCCCAACCCAGCTAGGAAGAGAGAGGATTTTATACCATGCTTCTCAAGTTGCCCCAGCATCTGTTTCAGGTGTTTTGAATGGGAGTGAATGAGCCATTGCAGGAGTTCCTGCAGTGCTGAGACTGAGCCAGTATGTGCACACAGCAAGCTGGTGAGGGAAACCAGAAAGGTGACTGCACTGCAGTTTGTGCTAGGTCTGGCTGGGATGGATTAACCTTCACAGCAGCCCCTACAGTGCTGTGGATCAGATCCATCCCCAAAGGAGTGCTGGTGTCACACCAGTGCTTGCAAAGAGATTTTCTGACTCTGCCCCCCCCAGTAAGTTAAGGACTGAGGGTGGGCAGGCAGCTGGGAAAAGACACAGCCAGAACAGTGGATCTCAGGTGGCCAAAATGATATTCCAGACCATGTAAGGGATATTGGATGCCCTACAACATCATGGGCAGCAGCAAAACTGGGGTTTTGTCTTTCCAAAGAAGTTATTGCTCAGAGACCAGGAGGGCTGTCTGCTTGTGGGAGGTATTGAGTGATTGCCTTTGCATCACTTGACTGTTCTTTTCCTCTTTCCCTCATTTTAAATTATCCTCATCTTGACCTATGAGTTTTTCTTGCCTTACTTTTCTGATTCTCCCTTATCCCACTAAAGAAGTGAGTGATCAGCTTAAGCTTAACTACTGGCTGGGGTCAATGCACCTCATATAATAAAAGTCATTGCCTTTCTGGACCTGTGATATTGTTCTAGTGGAGTGTCCTGGAGGCTTTACTGGGTTTTCTGGTAATAATTTCAACAGTGAGTCAGCTACTTATGCTGCAAGTTAAATGAGAACAGTAAACATGCTTAACCAGGTACTTTCATTGGTAAACACAGAAGCTTGTCTAAAGTCTTGCCATTCATGAGGGGTACTCATGTTATTTTCTGTATTTGAATATCTTTATATTATTTTAGAAAATTAAAGATGAGATGTGAACTAAAAAACATCAGTACAGATGTGTTGCAATATTAGCAAAACATAGTTGTGGAACGGACTCCCCCATTTGAGGAGTTCCTCCTCAAATTAAAGATTAAAAACTTTGGCTTAGGACTTGAACAAAGAATTGCATTTTCCCATTTCTTGACCTGAAAGAGAAAATTAAAATTCAAGCTGCATCATTTTTTCATTGATTACAAAACATTTAATGATGCTATACTTATTCTGCTTAAGACAGTGTTTCAATTAAACACAACACACACTTTTTTAAAGGAAAAAAATATTGCTGCTAGTGAACTTAGTACCATCTGGTCACAATTCTGTTGCAGGCAATATGTTGTACAATGACCCCATCTTGAGCAGGGAGGTTAGACCAGATGACTCACTGTGGTTCCCTCCAGCCCTAACCATCCTATGATTCTGAGAAGTTTTTAAAGAGACTTGAGGCTCCTGAACTTTCCTACACATGAAGACTTCTTGAGTTTGTATTTATTTCTCAATATAGGAAATGTATTTCTGTGCCTGGGCTTGGCTTCTGTGAGCAGGTCTGAGTGGGCTGGAGTGGGCTGGAGCTCCTGCTGACCCAGCCTACCCTGGCACAGGGGTGGCTGAATTTCAGCCATGGCCCTGGGGCTCGGAGGGGCTGGGGAGCAGCTCCCCCCTGTGCAGCAAGCGCTGAAATTCAGCACTGAGAGAGAGCTCACAGCCCCCAGGGTGCCTAAGGAACCCCAGCTGTGTGTTATCCCCACTGAAGAGACTGAAATTTGTTCATCCTGGGGCAGTGCAAAGCAGGAGTGAAAATGCAGACTGGGCTGCTACATTCACCATGAGCTGGCCTGCACTGCTGCTCTCCCTGTGTTTCTGGGGCTGTTCAGGGTGTTGTACCTCACCTCTCCATCCTCATCCAAAGGCTTTGGAGGGATCTCTCCACCCACTTCCCTTCTCAACTCCAAGGGGCTGCTGCATTTAGCAATGCTTTTACCTGCACAGTAGATGTAGCTTTAAAACAGACACTGCCAGTCTGGGCATGTGATCCGGGGGTGTAAGGTCAGCTCTGCTGTGTGACTCTGAATTGTCACTGCTGTCCAGACCATTGACCAAAGGAGTGTGTGTCTGCCTCTGCCCTGCAGAAACATGCAGGTATAGTAATGGAGCTGCTCTGTGTTTTCCCAGATTTTCCTGTGTCAGATGACACAGAACTTGTGATGGATTGGGCACGATTTAGGGGGAAGAAGAGAGAAGGCAGTCTTTAGGAAATCCCCAAGAAATCTATGCTTGAGATTCTCCGTTATTTCTCAAAAAGACACATCTCTGACACAAATTTGCTGTGCTAAGTAAAAAAATCAAAAACCTGAGTCTGCTTTTACCCAAAGACAAGCAAATTTGGTTTTGTAGATAAACTTGTAATTATAGCGCAGATGGTGCGGAAATTATTTGGTTTAATTTCTCATTTGTTTATGACTGTGATTTAATTACTGCAATCCCTGTTATCAGCTCCTTCAAACTTTTAATTATTATAGGGCATCAAGAGTATAATTTATTGCCTTTTGACAGAAAATTGCTTTCCACAAAACAGCAATACATCAAGTGAATTCGTGACATTAATCATTAGTCATATTCCCAAATACAACATCTATGAATAAGAATGACCAGAGCTAAATTGAATTAACAAGGGATCAGCAGATCACAGGGTGGTACCTATAGTTTTGGTCAAGAGTAATCATTTAGAATTATCTGTGTAAAATCACATGTGATTTGAATGAAGGTTTTTTTCCCTGCAGAACAAGTTTTCAGTATGAACACCCTTGCCACGTGCCTGTGTGTGTGAGGGAGACATGGCATCAGCAAAATCAGTGACATCAGCTTTTCAAATTACAGAATCATGAGGGGGGGTTTTGTGATTAGCCTGAATGTGAAGCATTCTTCTTCCTATATAAGATAGGCAAAACATAAAGGAATCTAGAAAGGAGATGTTAGAGAACCCAAAGCAAAACAAGACAAGGGGAGTACTACCTCACTTTCATGCCCAGGAGACAAAGAGGTTGATCCTCTCAGGCTGAGAAGACTGAGCTTTGCTTGACATCAAACATTTGTGTGCACCTGTAGTTTATTAAAATTCAGAGGTAATCCTCATGTTTCTGTTTCCAGTGTTGCACATTCTTCTGCTGTGCATTTGAAGTAAATGTTTCAGTCAATAGGCAGAGAGCACTGCATAATCCCTTCTTTCAATAATTTTGGATAGTTTTGACATTGTGCACAGAAACCTTTCTCCATAATCATTGTGTACCTAGAGAATGATTTCTCTGTGTAATTTTTCCTGTTTGTTGGCTGGAATGAGTGTTTCACTTTTGCTCCTCTGTATCCATGACAGGTATATTTAAATTCAGATCTCCTAAAGTCCTCATCTGTCTAATCCCTCTAATACTGGTGTGGAAACAACTGCTGAAGGCCACAAGGAGGTGTAAAGGTGGATTTTGAGGCTGAGAAAGAACATAAAACATGAGTTTTACACTTCTGCATTGCTCATGGCTCTGCACAGAGTCTGTGTACCTCTTGCCCATCACATTTCTCAGTGGATGTGAATTAGAGTAATTGATTTCTTCTAAAAGACATCTCTGACTTGCTACAGGTGAAAAGATTAAGCTACACTTTAGAAACTGCTTTATCAACAGTTCTAGAAGGCAGATCTTCAGACATATAAAAATGCCAGTTCTTTGGAGGGAAAGGAACTGGATATATCCATTAATAGCTGTCATGTAAGAAAAAAGTGACTAAACATAAAATTTCATAATTTTATCAGTAAGCACCTTAAATGAATCAAAGTTCAACCAATCTTAAAATTGCAATGATCTAACAGTGTGATGTCATTCCTTTATGTTCAACCCCTGGGCACATATTACCAGAGCCCCCTGTGCAAGTCAGTCTGCCCTGATCACACACATACCTGGATGATTTGCAGCATCCTCTATTCAAATTCTTTTGGTTTTTCTCTGGCAGTTTTTGCATTTTTCTTACACGTTTTGAGAGACCAAGCACTGCTATAACACCATTACTTAATGTAGAATGTATCATAGGATCACTGAATAGTTTAGGTTGGAAAAGACCTCTAAGATCATTAAATCTAATTGTTAACCATTAAATCATGTCCCTAAATGTCATATCTACACATCTTTTAAATACCTCCACAGATGATGACTCAACTCTCCTGAGCAGCCTGTTCCAGTGCTTGACAGCTCTTTGACTGAAGACATTTTTCCTAATATCCAATCTAAACCAGGGATGATGCGACTTGAAGCCATTTCCTCTGGTCCTACTGCTTGTGACTCAGGAGGCATTCTGCTCACTTCTATGAAATAGAGAGACTTGAAGCATGTGATTTATGTGTTTTCAGGTGCATGTGCACACACACATATGCAAAACTTAGATATTTCAGTCAAATATTTCTGAGATTAAAAATTTATACGACATCAGATACCTAAAGTATCAACTGATGGATGTATCTATGACTCTTAATGAAATCAAATGTGAATTAGGCCTGCTGGAAGGCTACAGCCTACCTTTGGACAAGCGTGTTATTTATTTTTAGTGCTGGAATTAATTCACAAGCTTGCTTAATGGTGCTGTCAAAACAAATACATTTTGCAGAAGAAAAGTGCTGGCAAAACAGGAAGTGACTGAAGAGAAAAGATATATTCATAAGGGATTCTTCTATTCATTTTTATATTAATTAATTAATTAGAATCCCTGCAATTGTTGTGCTCCTAAAGATCTGTTGCCTGTTTGCTAAGCTGTGCAATGTACTGAGTTTATTATAAAATTAATGCTGCCATGATTTCCTGAATGACTATCAGACCTCTTTGATATGAGGTATCTTATAGCTAACATATGGTCCCAATTCACTGTTAAAAACTAAAAGGATTCACACACACATCATGAAAAGAAAAAGAAACAGAGCAAAAGAGTTTTAAAACTTTGATTTGATTTCTTCTAAGTGCACCCTTCTTTAAGAGCATAAATACTTAATTCTGAGTTTTCCAATGTGACAAATTATTTCAGACATCTCATAAAAGGTGGCTACCTTTTATGTCAACACTGTCCCATGAACATACAGCAAGTCCGTTCAATAAAGTAGTATTTTTTGGTGGCTATTATAATGTGAAGTTTGAACTGGAATGGGAATTTTCTATATTGCATCTTATAATGGACTTGAACATCTGTGATTTTTTTCTCAGTGCTTCCTCTCATTGACATCTAGTGGGAAATTCAAAGTTCTCAGGAGTTGATTTAGATGTCTGTCACTGCTTAAAACTTGTGAGTTCCAGAGAAATTTGGTTCATTTCTTTTTGTTTCCTTGATGGTGATAGCAGGCATTCTGGGCATCAGAAACAAGGATGAAACCAAGAGATAATAGCTGTAGATCTCATTTCTGCACCCTGGCTAGGCTCAGCTTGGAGGATACATAAAATGGTTCCAGGAGTTGTAACTTTTTTCTTCTATAAAGTCTTCACTCTATAGGACTTAGTTCTGCAGAGCATTGAGCCCTGTGAAACAACTACTAGTGGCTGGGGAGGTAAATGCCTGAAGACCACATATTTCAGTGTGTTGTTGCTCTAGATGTGCCTTGGGTGCCACTAAGGGGACTGTCACCACTCTGTCTCTCCATTAGATGTGGTACAGAGCACCGCCACCTGTAGTGATGGCAGCTGTGAGCAGTGGAGGGAGCTTTCCCACCCTGCCTGCATCATTCCCTGCTGTGTCACATGCAGGATCCAGCTTCTAGAAAGAGCAGAAGGCTGGGTGGGGCTATCAGAGCTTCTCAGAGATGCCTTACATGAAAGATTCCAAAACAAAGCAGCGAACCTGTTCCTCTATATGCTTGAAGTGACTCCTTATCTCTTAGTAAAATCTGTGAGAAAAAAAACTTGAGGTTTTGTGTCCTATTGAAAAAAAAATCAATTAACAGCATCCCCAAATGATAGCCTGTATGAGTTCATCAGAAAACCCCACAGTGAGTCAGACCACATCTTCCTCAGAATTATTGTCTCTGCATTTCCATCAAGAAAATGTAATCAGAGGAGGACTCTGCTGCCTTCCCCAGCAGTGGCAGAATGAATGGTCTCTGCTAAGATTATTTGTACAGGAAATTTCATTGCTAAAAAGCTTTAAAAGGCCATGTTAAAATGTTATGGCAATGAAGACTTCCAAGATCAATAGAAAAACTGATGTTCTGAAAAAACAGATCCAATTAGATGGAGATCTTGATGCACTGACCACATCTGCTGTGCACAGGCAGTGCATCACAGCCCAGCAAATTCACCCAGGGCACTGTTCACTGGCCTATCTGTCCCCAGTTCCTGCCATGGAGAGACCTGCAGGAAAACATCAGAAGTGCCCCAAAGAGTCCCAGTCACTCCTAGTGGGTGAGCACTGGCCAAGGAAGCTGAGCAGAGTTCATGCTGAGCCCTGCCTGGGAGCCCACTATCACAGCACTGTGCTGGCATCAGTGCTGCAGGAAGGCAAATTAATCAAATAACCATGCAAACTATCAAGGAAGAACATTTCCTCACAGTTCTGGAGCATCATCCCCAGAGAAAGAAGAGAAATACCTGTAACCATGGATGCTTAAAGGAATAAAAGTTGATACAAACACAAAATTATTCTCTAGCTGTTACTTATCTGTCTAACCACTCTGTCTCCTACTCAGTTGTATTCTGTTACACACAGGATTTCTACCTCTAGTAAAATGCATTTTGAAGAAATAAAGAACAGTGAGTGTGCCTTTTTTTTTGCCTAGAATATATGATCAGAATTTTTTGTCATAAAATGAGGTTGAAACTTGGAATATAAGGCAGAAAACAGGTGAATCATCTTTTCTTAATATGAAAAACATTTTTCTGTAATAATCGTGCTCAGTATAGAGGGAAAAGCATTACAATAGTATTTGGGGCTTATTTTAATATGAGTTCAGAAAAATAATCTAGTATAAGCTCTATTTTAAATGTCAGGCCTTTCCTGATTAAATCTATTATGTACTTTGCCAACACGCAACTTTTAATCAAATGAAAATTTTGAATATTTCTTTCCAGTTATGCCCCTTAAAAATTATTTGCAACACATCATTAAGAAAAAGATTGGAATTTCTGTAAGCACAGAGATTAGCATGGCCTGCTCAGGTAATAAAGGAAGTCAAATGCATAATCAAATGCTGCAATGTCTCCCTTATTTAAATTAAGCAGAGAGTTTGTGTATCAAGGTGAAGCTGGAATATTAAACAATATTAAGAAACAGAATCTATTTGTCATGTTGTAAAATTGACTGAACTAAATAGCAGA
This sequence comes from Passer domesticus, assembly GCF_036417665.1. NCBI lineage: Eukaryota > Metazoa > Chordata > Aves > Passeriformes > Passeridae > Passer > Passer domesticus. The sequence continues at coordinate 24,541,308 of NC_087474.1, read as the reverse complement.
TAAAATTAAAAATTGTCTTAGTGCTATATGATTTTTCTAGAATTTAGTATACTTTTTATACTGTGCAGTGTGAGGTTTCCATAAGAAAAATTGTAACATTTTGAACTGTAAGTCAGAACTCATTTTCTTTTATTTCCATACAAGTTCTGCAATGCTGCTAACAAAATTCCTCTGCTTCTTGTCCCCCCTGTTTCCTTCAATACAGCATAGCACCATATTTTTAATAATTTCAGGATATTTTCTCCTGGTGGAACTAACAAAATACAATTCTGAAGTAAGAGCAGCCCTCAGTGACCTTCCTGGCTGGGGATGGAAGAGAGCAGTTTCTGCAGGGGAGAGGGCTCTTTAGTGAGCAGGCTTTCTCAAGGGTTTGGCTCTTATTTACTTTGGTTTTCTATTCTGGGGGAAAGAAAAATCATAAATCCATCAATGGAAGCTTAAGGTGCTCTGAGACTGGTTAAAAAGAATTATGTTTTTCTAGCAGTAAAAGTAGAAAATCCATCTGTTTATCTGTTTTTTATGGGACAGAGCTCCTGATAAGGGAGTGCCAAATTGTTATCCCTTCATTTGACTTGTTACAAGCACTGATATGCATAAGGTAAAGATTCTCCTTCAGGTGAGAGTGTTTTAAAGAAAATTATGAAGAAAAAATTAAGTATAAAATCAGTCAGTTTAAGTGAATGCCATTTATTATTTATAATGGAATGAAAAAGCAGAAGGGAAACATTTTCTGTGTACAGATAGCTCTTTTGAGTATAAGGAAATTCAAATGAAGAAGCAGAACTGAAAAGGCATGAATAGGTATCTTTTAAGATAAATCAAAATGTTAAGGAATGGATAGTGATCTCCCTGTAGCTCCCCCAGGAAAATTATGGTGTCTATGCATGCTTCTGCAAAACAGTTTAAGGAAAATAAGCTTGCAGCTGTATTAGTTTCAGCAGCCCCTGTTTAAAACATGCTAATAAATAGCATAGAAAAAAAAATTATGAAACTGAAAAGGGTTTCATTTGCAGTTTCTGCAGCATGGCTAAGGAAAGCTTTTTCTCAGTGTTTCAAAACAGTGTACAAAGATGTAGGAGCTGACAGCTAGGAGCAAAAGTGAGACTAAATGGAGTTCTTATCAGTGAGGGTAGCTCACCTTTGCAGTGACCTCCTAGGAGAGTAGCAGTCTCCAGGAAATTTCTTTAGTCAAATGAGATTATTTTTTTCTGAAAATCATGCTGCAGTTTACATTAGGCTTTACTCAGAATGTCCTAAGGCTTTGAAATCTCAGAAACCCTATCCAGTAGGTAGCAGATTTCAGATGCAAAGTGCTGGCTAAGGTTGTTATAGAAATAGAGGAAAACGCAGAGGCACACTTGTTTTTATACTAACTGAATTTGGCACTGTGCTTCCTTCAGCCCAGGAACTTGGAGAAGTTGTGGACTGGGATTAAGGTCAAAAAACAGCCTTTGCTTATTTATGATTAGACTGTGATTTTGATTGGTATCCCTGATGAAAAGGTCTGCTGGTCCAGGTGCTGCATCACACAGAAAGCTGCATCTGCCTCAAAGGCAGAGGATGAGGTCCCATACCTTAAACAAGCACAGCATGTGCACATGTGTGGGGTGCAGAAGATAGGCAGAACTCTGACCTCAGACATTGCTTGGGAGCACCTAGCACTGGGCAGAGACACTACAAGGGTTATAACTACCCTGGAGGGTCTGTGGGGTGTGTCAGGGTGGCTCAGGATTGACTGTTCTCTTCTCTGAGCCAGCTCCAGCCATGGGGACTGAGCTTTCTGAGGCAGCAATGTCAGGAGCCAGGAGTTCTGTCCTGTCAGGCCATCAGAACAGTGGCCTTGGTTCCATCCTGGAAGCACAGTAATGATGGCTCCACTGTTTACTGAGCCTGCAGGTGCTGCAAGAGTTGGACCTTTGAGTCACCATCCAAGGAAGCGTCTTCCACAGTTTATGACCTGGTTTGTGTAATTACATCAATGAGAAAGTTGGTTATTTCATTAGTAGGCACAATCAAACCTTTCACCTAAGCCCTCTCCTTCCCAGGGATTTCTCCCTCTGCCATGGAAGAGTTGTACAAGCCCCTAAACTTGGCACATTTTCAGCCAGCAGTATTGTTTTGCACATGGGTGGATGGAATGATGGATTTCCCTTAAATAAGGAGCCTCCTGTTCATCAACCAGCATGATGGTTTATGTGTCATTCCCCTGACAGCTCTGTGATGAGGTGACAGCCTCATCCATGCAGCAGCAGCTTTGGCTTCTCCTCAGTGTTTATGTTGTCTTCACTGCTGACTCCCCATACTGCCCGTGGCTTACACTTGGTGGGACTTTCCCTCTCCTTCCAATGCTCAAGTCTGGCTGAGCATTCCCTACAGCTGGGAGGGTGTAAGGTAACCCCCTCAACCAGTGACAGTGTTCCAGCACCATCTGCAGCCCCATGCAGCCTTCCCAGGGTGGAGAGAGACGTGTGCCATTGAAGGAATGATGGAGCAGCTCAGTGAGCTCGTGTTCCCAGAAGTCCTAGTCGTGGAGTGAGAATGCAGGCTGCTCCTTGAGATTACTTATTCAGGTAACACAGGCTGTGTGCCAAAACCGTGGGGTCAGTCATTGCAGATTTTCAAAGTGATGTCCTGTTTCCAGTTTCTGCTGTGGTACTTCACTGCAGATATCTGGAGGCTCAGTGTCAGACCACAAACCCTTCAGATTAAACTTCTGTGCCAGTGAAACTGTTTGTCCCCATAGGGGAGAAAAGGTGCTCAGTAGTTCAAATTAAATATACCCAAAACTATTTATCCTGTTCATAGCTGTGGAGCAGGTTAATATTCTAAACAACACAAATCACATTTAAATTTAGTTATGAAAACACATATAAGGTAGCTTTGAATAAACAGAACAATTGTTTCTTAATTATTTTTTAATAATTTGCTTGTTTACACATAAAATAAGTGGAACTAAGTTCACTGGATTTTTATAAAGTAGAAAATCAATAACCATGAAAGTAAATGTTCCCCTGCTCTCACGCTGCCATATTGATACATTGTGAAGGCAACATAATTGCCAGAAAACGTTTATGAGTATTTCAAAAATATTTTTAATGATAATAGACATCTTATAAAAGAGCAACAGACTTGGCAGGTGAGTAAAGAACTGAACTTGAACAAAAGCCATCAAAATCAGTCTTTCCTTGGACTTCAAAAATATAAATTATTCCTCAAATACTTTAACATTGATGCATCAGTCAAGAAAATCCAGGGTAATGATGAGGGTCTGGGTGAGCAATGAAGCTCCAGCTCTGTTTCTAAGAGCATGGGACAACTCTGCATGGAGATGGTTTCTCCAAGCAAACAGGGAGCCTTAAGCTTCTCTAAATGAGGTCCATAAGGAGTGTTCATAAGGAGCAGAGAGTAGTGGAACTTGGGATATTCAGATGTCACCTCTTCAGATACAGGATGTTTCACATGAAAAAGGTTCATTTTGCTGAAGTTTTGCTGTAACCACAAAGTCTGTTGAGTGTGGAGGGGCCTGGGCAGCCTTTTTGGCTGGTGTAGGAACACCCTGGAGCGCTGATCCCAGAGCACTGATCCCAGAGCCAGGGACCCCGTGCTTCTGGGAGGGTTGGGGTAACTGGCTGCATGGATAAGAGACAGGTTTTATCAGGTATTTCTACTCTGAGTCAATGCTTACTTCAGAAACTAGGAAGACTCTGGAAAATCTATCTGCTTGCTTAAATAGCTACTACTTTTACCACTGTTAGTTTGCATCAATCAGGTACATATGAGCTGATAATTATTGTTTCCTTATGGAAGAAGGACACATATCATGTTTTCAGCATGCTTTAGCATGTTTTTGTATTTGGGGTTGCATGAAGTTTTGCTGGTGAAACAGCAAATATTTTATGCCTTACTCCAAAAGTCAATTCCTCACAAAATTTATTTTCTAAGTAGGAAATAAGAAGATTCATTTTCTGTCTTTTTTTTTTTATTTTAACAGTGTGTGGATAAAATGTGAAAAATTGATCTATCATCATTTCTTAGGCACTTACTAAAAGAACCACTAATGGCTTCTGACAAAACCTGTGCTGATTTAGCCCTACACAGGAATATCCACCCATGGGCTTTTCACCTGGCCATAATCCTGCTATCCTCAGGGAAATTCACACATACCAGTACCACCATCTGTGACCACAGCATCCAAACCATGTCCCACATGGCTGCCTTTCTCCCCTGGGTGCCAGTGCACCCCCTGGAGGGAAGGTCCTCACCTGGCAAACAGCATCCTTTGTTGTCTTCAGTTCCTTCTTCCCTCTCCCCTCTTCCCCTGCAGCAGAACCTGGTTTCTCCAGTCATACATGTTTGGTAACTTCCTTGCCTGCTGGGGTTTTGGACATCTTCTACAAAGGCACAAATACCTTTAAGAGCATCCACCCACAAGGCTGTCAACATGTTCAGTACAAATGCACCTCACTTTCTCAGCTATGAACAGTACTTTCCAGCCCAACAATGTTCAGACTGTGTGACACTGCCTGTGATTCCAGATTTCTAAATTATTCTCCCTGACAGACATTTTCAAGAGCTTTTTTTGTGTCAGCATTCAAAAGTGATGTGCTGTTGTAAATATTTCACTCTATTAAAAGCCTGCAGGTAGTTTTCTTTTTATTTTCAGCATTCCATCCTGTGCTGTTTTGATGACATACTTGAAAGAAGATTGAAAAATTCCCGTTTAACCTCTGTGCTTGGATTTTAACTGGTGTCAGGTCAGATTCTGAATTTAATCAGTGCATTTCCTTTTTTTCCTTCTTCTCTTAGGTCTTCTCCTGATCTTCATTCCCATGGGACAGTGAGCCAGAGGCAGCAAGAGGCAGTAAGGTATCAAGAGTTATTGGGGTTCTCCTGAGAGCTCTCACCCACTTGCAACAGAGTTCAGCCAGGAGTTAGATTTGATGATCCTTGTGGGTCCCTTCTAACTCAGGATATTCTGTGACCCTGCACACCTTTGCCTTGATAGAAAAGTAAAAAGAACTGAGTTTAAAACCAACAAGTGGTTTGGGGGAAGAGAAGAAAATCCAGACAAGCTGAATTGTTTCAGTAAGCAGCTTTGGAAAACAAGATTTTGACAAACTGTTTCCCCTATTCCCCATTCTTTTATTCCTTCTATCTCGTGTAGCCACTTACTTGCTACTTTGTCCCTGCAAAACCCAAGTCTGTTCCCAGCTGTGAGTTTGTAATCTTAAAATACTGCTTAAAAGCCACTTGCATTCTCCAAATAAAAGAAACGGGGGACAGAGTGTCTGTCACCTGAGCATGAGAAGAGCCTGTGGATCCAAAGTTGATAGTCCTGAAGCAAAAGTAAACATCAGCACCAAGAGAGCAACCAGAGGGTGAGTTGTTACACATCCTCCATCAGTTGCAGTGGGGTTGCTGGTGGAATGGCTTAGCAGCAGGAATCTGCTGCTGCAGGAGTCCACAGCACTGTGTGGGAATATCTACTGTACAGTATGGATATATGAAACCTGCGCAACTTGGGTAGAAACACTGTTTTGTTCTCCTAAATAAATTCACTGCTGAAACACTGATAGTCTCCATAAGTTTCAGCTGCATAAACAACATCTTTATGAGCTTCAAAGGCCAGGGGAAGAAGTCTGTGTTTCTGCTTGGCACTCAAATGGCAGTTGGGTCAAAGCAGGAAATTTATCTGTAATTCTGTCAGTGACATTATCTCCTGCATAAAGTTGCATTCAAATAAGCTGGCACGGAGGAACAACATGGATGTGGATAAGGAAATCAATTAATCTTGTTTTTCCCTGTTGTGCTGGTTTTGGCTGGGGTACAGTTGACTTTCTTCACAGTGGCTGTGGTTTGGATTTGTCCTGGACACAGTGATGATAGTGCAGGTACAATTTTGTTCTTGCTGAGCAGGACTTGCACAGAGCCAAGGCCCTTTCTACTTTTCATACTGTCATGCTGGTGAGGGGAATGGGGCTCCATGGGAGGCTGGGAGGAGGCACAGACAGGACTGGTGACCCCAGCTGACCAAAGGAACATTCCAGACCATGTGACATCATGCAGTGTATATAAATATGGGGCAGGGAGGGCAAAAGGAAGAAGTAGGGCAGTTTTGGAGTGATGGCATTTGTCTTCCCAAGTAGCCGCTAAGTGTGATGGGGCCCTGCTCTCCTGGAGATGGCTGAATGTTTGTCTGCTCATGGAAAACAGTGAATTCCTTGTTTTTCTTTGTTTCAGTGCGTTTTGCTTTCCGTATTAAACTCTTTATCTCAACTCACAAGTTTTCCATCTTATGCTCTTCCAATTTTCTCACGATCCTGCTGGTGGGGTTAAACCTTGACATCTGTCCTTGCAAGACCCCTAAATGCTGCCCAGCTCAGGAAGACAGGGAGTTTAATTGTAGCCTTGTAAAAGAAAATTGAAGAGATGTCAGCATGATGGCTGTGTCTGCTGAAACAGACAATTACAATGTACAATTAATGTTCAGGCTGCTTAAAGATGTGAAGTGTCTGTGGCTCACTTTATTGCTGGAGCAAACCCAGGTCACTCAAACTGAATAAATATTTGTTTTGCTCTATAGTAAGTATCTGGCTTTAAGGATTTTTTGTCCCCTTGATCTGGGGTTGGGGGGTTTTGCAATGGTCTTTTCAGCTGCACTGGCTCTAATAAAGCAGTGTCCCACTGTCCATGGGACAGTTGAGAGTTGGACCCTCCAGTAGGATCTTCACCAAGTTGAAACAGATGATATTGAATCTACCAGCTTTAACCTTTTCTGAGTTTCTCATCCTGGCTCTGAATGAGGTACTCAGCTCTTGGTGAAGGCAGTAACCCCTGTACAAGAAATAAGCACTAGTTCTTTTTGTGGAGAAGGCTGAGATGGTAGGAGCAGGTGACAGTCGCATCCAGTGATGAAAATGATGGTGATGCATTTGGCAGCAGACAGGCCTGGAGGTGGGGTAACTCAGAGGATCATGAGTTTATTATATTTGAGTTTCAGCTGCATAAACAACATCTTTATGAACTTCAAAGGCCAGGGGAAGAAGTCTCTATTTCTGCTTGGCACTCAAATCACTACTTTGATTAGTATACAGCAATTTGGCTTCCTGTTGTCATTCTTTCCTGATGTTTTCTTTAGTATTGTCTTTGTGTTTCTTTAATATCAGGAGTGCAACTTGCTCCCATGGTCAATATGATCTCCAGTGGGGTTGACAGTCTTCTTTACTTCAGAAAAATTTATGATCCTCTGCTATCAGCCCTGCAAAAGCTCTCTTTGGGCTGCAAACTGGAGTTGCTCAGGTAACCTCCAGCATCCTTTCCAGCCCAAAGTATTCCATGAATCTATGAAGGAGACATTTAGCTCCTAACCAAGCAGGTGAGAGGTGGATATGCACTTGAGTGGCTGAAAGGCCATAGACTCTCTCAGGGAAGTATGATGGATTATTTAATGAATCATTATGAGTGTGTGGGCTCTGCCTTCCAGTGGGTGAGATCTGTTTCACTCCATCTTTGTCTCACATTATAAAACAGGGGAAAAGTACTCTTCTGGAACTTTTTATTTATATTTCACAATAAAAGCTGTGACAGCTGAAATAAAGCCATTCATGGATTTATTCTTTTCAAAAGAACAGACTCAATCTCACAGACAAGTAGAAACTATGGTAAAATAATAGAAAATTTGGACTTACAAGGAAAGTAAGTGATAAATCACAGTGGAGTGGGAAGATGGTGGGCAGGTGGCATGGCTTTGAGCATCAAGGCTGACAGCCATTTCCCTCTGTCCACTTTCTGCTGCAGCTGAGCACAATTCAAACTGAGTAGGAGGAAAAGCCATGATGACACCATCATGTTCAGAGCGGAAGAAACAAGGGTGGTCTCCCACTAACCATAATTTTTCAGGATTCAGAGGACTAGCTAGTCATCACAACAAGTTGTTATACCTCGGCAAGTAATTTCTAAAGGCTGGTAGAGCACTTGTCTGTGTTTCTGGTGCCACAGAAGGGTTGAAGTGCTCATGAGATGTGGCTTCAAGCAAGACCTCTTGTCTGCTTGCTCTTTCAGAGCCCAGCTCTTTATGTTCATCTTTCTTTCCCATAAATCACTGTGAACTTCGTCTTGGCCACAGAGAGGAGATGGTCACAGAGGCCTTTTAGATACCAAAGAAAGTCTAAAGAAGAAAAAATGTTATGATAGGTCACGTGTGCTGGAAATGCTAGGGAGGAAGGAACTGAACCACAGAGGAAAAAGTAGCATGTGTTTTGTCTGTTTGAAAGTACTTTTCCAGTAAGAGAAAGCAAAAGGTTAAGAACCAGCAATAAGGCTTGTGAGGTCTCTTCTCTCTTGTGTTATTCTACTCCTGTGTGTCAGACCATAATAACATGGATATTAGGATCTTGTACAATGGGCAAAATTTACTGGTGGCATAGGCAATGAGGCAATAAATGAGGATAAGAAGGAGAATGTCACCTGGAGATTAATCCCCTTACTACTGCTGGTATTATACATCATTCCAGATTCTCTTTTTAATGCTTCAGTGCTGAAAATGTTTGATTTTTTTCACTTACCGAAAGTTAAACTTCCTACATAATTCTAACATGGCAAAGAATTCAAACTTTATCAAAGATGTTCTAAGAAAAGCCTTTTTTCTGTTTGTTTCAAGATTTATGCACATTAGTTTCAGCTGAATGCTGTGACGTAACAGTTAAATTGTAGCAAATAACTATGTCACGAAACTGCTCAAAAGATTGTCAGTCTTTCTCTCAACCCCAATTCTTGCATGTCAGAAAATCCCTCTGTCCTTGACTCACTTTCTGCCAGGAGTTTCTCCAGCAGTCTCTTCTGGGAATGGTGCCAGGCTAGCTGGCTGGCAGCTGGGGTGGCACAGGTCCTGGAGCACAAAGAGGTGCTGCACTGGCTGATCTCCATAGGCAATGAACATTTTTGCCATTAAACTTACACTAAGCCCCTGTAACAAAAGCGTGGCAAGATTCCCACCAGCCTGTCTGCAGATGAACGATCTGATGACTGAAAAAAGTTCATTAGATCATTAGTCCCCCCAGGAAAAGGCTCTCCTGGTGAGTAGTTAAAGGGAGGTTGCAAACCTCGCAGCGCTCGGGCAGGGGAAGCCCGTGCTGTGGTCCTGATTTCGTGCACTGCAGGCTCTTGATGATTCCCAAACCCCATCCAGCATCACAGCCTCACAAAGCAGCTCTTCTCATCCCTGCCTTGTGACTTAAGACAGAATCCAGAGGTGAATGTCTGAGCTCCAGGCAAGGAAAGGCAGTGACTCAGCAAGGGGACCAGACCACCTCCACTGTAGTTCATTATGTGACTGGGATCCAGAACAAGGGAGAATATTATTTCATCAAATGGCTATCAGGGTTTTGCTTGTTCATAGTCTATTTCTGTGCTGAATGCTAAAAGCATTAGGCTTTTTTGTTTGTTTAATTATTAAGCTCTTGTAAAAGATGCAGCTTCTCCTAAGCCTGTGCAAAATGCCTGAAAAAATGAGATGCCTTTGAGGAATGAAAAGCCAAATGCACTGAAAATGTATGTTTATAACAGATTATTTCACTAATCATAACAGGGCCTTTACATGCACCAAAGCTAGGCTTGATTCATTAACTTCCATTGTTATTGATGAAAGACTTTAATTTTTTCCTAATCTCACATACACTTATTAATTCTTAAATCAAGTATACATTACAGCTGAAAATGCGTGTTCTGAGAGCAATTAAACTAAAGTACAGTGTGTATTTCTCATTCTGGCAAACAAATACTGCAAGACCTTTGTGAATATTTTTCCTTGTAGGAGTCTGTGTTTCATTGTTTGTCTACTGTAATGAATATTTTGACACTGCTTTTTGAGATTCTTGGGTGTAATTACTTGCTCATCTGGATAAACATGTTTTATTTTAAAAAAGATTTCTGCTTGGTGGTTTGGTTTTTTTCTTTAAGAAGAAGAAAAATCTGAAAGCTGTAAAATAGCTATTTCTTCTACGTTTAGACTTTCCATCTTTTTGGAAAAAAATTAAGGAGTGAAGGTTCATTTAAAATCAAATATTAAACCAATGAGCCCAATGAATTTTCTTAAGCATTTTTTTCCTTATTTGTAATGAAAACATTGCATTTTTATGTTATTTTAATAAAATTAACCATATTGATCCAGTCTTAAAAATCAGATGTCATCTGAGAAAATGGTTATTGATAAAAGACCCTTTTTCCCAAGTCATTTACTAAAATATGGACATCATAGGTGTTCAAAATATTAACCGCAAAATATTTTTTTCTATCTCCTACAGCCTTCTCAAACCCAGAAATGCTATGTTATCATCAGAAAGTTCCTGATTAATGGTGATGTTACATTCAGGTTTGATTGCGAATTGTGCCAGGGAGTGCATTCTGATAATATTTCCAGATCCATTTTGATGAGTCAAGAGGTCTGGATAAGGTTGGAAAGAAACAGGTGGTCTTCTAAAGGCTTCTTTTGTTAATCTCATTATTTAAAAATCACTTTATAAGGAGTAGATTGAATTGGCCAAATGTCCCGACACATTTCATTGCTGTTGTTATGGGTATTGTTATTATTAACCTTATTAATAATAAAAATAATAATATGCCATATACCAATAGTAATAATGGCATCCACAAGGCAACTATACAAATATTATGGCTTCTTCTGCTGTCTCCTCCTGACTCTTTCTGCCAGAAAACTTGGCTTGAAATAAAAAAGCCTGAGATATCTAACTTAGGTAAAATAATAATAGAAACAATGTAAATTACTTATCACAGAAAAAAACCCACAAAAAACAAAAAAACAGTGTAACAGCTTGCTAAATAATAGGTAAATTTTTAATGAATGAGATTTTTAAAAGAAGATTTTTTTTCCTCCTAGACTATATTTTTTGGAACAGAACTTTAAATTGACTGACTAAAAATCTAGATTTTCTTCTGGAAAAATGTCTTTTGAAGAAAGCTAATACTTTTTTGCCTGAACAGGTTGAATTTTTCAAGAATTCTGTCCAGAACATAAAGAAGTTGAACATTCTAAAAAAGTTAAGTGTATTGTTTAATATAGCAGACCATTTTATGCATTCACATTCTATGACTTTGTAGTGCAGGATATAAATCAAAGTTGGAATTAATTTTTTTTTCTGTCCTTTCAAAGGAAGGATTTGGTTTAGTCTTCACTACTGTTTGTTCAGATCTTCATTTCACTGCAGTACATTTCTTAATTGCTTTTTCGGAAGGGAAATATTCCAAATCATTGCATCATTATGAAATTAATGATTAGATTTCCATCCAGCTCTACTTTGGGACTTGCAGTACAACTTCTTATACCAGGAATCACACTAAATAATCTATACAGAGAAAATCCAACAATGTACCTGGAGGCATTTTGTACAGTCAAGGAGGAAGAGTTGCTGGTTTTTGATTAAAGGGGCTTTCATATATACTTAAAATTAGGCAAAGGCTTAAGTATGAAGTTTCACAAATGCATATTTGATTACTTGTCCATGAATTGTTCAGCTGCCATTTATAATCAACATCAGAGATTTAAGAAAGTAACCGACACATTTTCTCACACATACTAGATTTGCTCTTTTTGATACTTTCCCAAGATAAACGTCAAGGAACTTTCATAAAGACTAACACTTAGCAACATCATTGCAAAGGGTATGTTAATGAATATTCTTTTTTAGACAGAAGCTCTCTTCAAATGGTGCAAATTTTAAGGACAACTACCGTCAATGGAGCAAGTCCTGTTGGTCTCCTTTTAACAAATATTCACTACAGAAGTGGTTTGGTATCCTTGACAACTTCCATATGCAAGTCCTAAAGAAATATTAACCATGCTCAAGTTGGTGTAAAATATGTGTGTGCTTTTGAACTTCTTTACTGATTGAAACATAGGTCCAGACTTAAAATCTTTACTCAACAGTAATTGCAAAACAGTGCTTTAACTTGTTAAATTATCAGAATTAACCAAGGCCACAGAGAGGAGTCACATTACTCATGCCAGAGAAAGTTTTGATGCTTGTAGCAATACAGATGTAGAAGAGCAAAAGAGTATTTGCTGAATATTTATAATGCCTGTCTTGCAAATGACAACAGTGCATCCACTGAGGTGCTGCCTGCACACTGACAGCTCTTTGTAACTCAAAGCCATTGAAGAAAATGGTACAGTTATTCAAACATTACAATTTCTGTACAAAGAGGAGAAGCTTTGCAGTATATACAACATCCTATTTCTTTCTCAATCATTCCATATCCAGCTGAGATTTTAAAAAACAGGAGGTTATTCTTGTCTTGACAACTCAGGTGCTTTACAATGCACTCTCTGGAGATGTACAAGGTCTGTAAAAAGGATTGCAGTAACCCTTGCCCGCTGGCTATGAACCAGTCAGACTCAGATCACCTGCAGACATGTTTGCAAATATTCACTTTTTTCCCCAGTGGTGAGAAACAAAGTGTATGTAAGTGTAATGGGAAAGTACTTTGTTACTGTTCTCATACACAGATTCACATACACAGATAAAATTTGGCAAAAAAAAAAAAAGAGAGAGAGAAAACAAAAGCAAAACCAAAGAGAAGCAGATTTGGCATGTTTTTCAAGCTAAGAATTTGTTCAGAATGAAGATAATAGCTGAAGTGTACAGCAACATTGGAGTAGGATAGAGTGGGAGTCAAGTAGAGGGAGAGTACACTTTCCTTTTCTTCAGGAGTAGCTGCTGCAGGTACAGTCCCCCACATGGGACTGCTGTGAGAAGGATCTGTGTTCTGTGAACAAAAACCTCCAGCAGCTTTAACTGGCTGTTAGAGGAGACAGTTCTTACAGGTAGTCAGAGGCACTATACAAAGAGGGAAGAACTGTTTCCACAATGAAAAGGCTGTGGTCTAAGGATGTAACAATGACTTGTCCTCCGTTTCAAAAAAACCCCACATACTAGAAATCTGCTGAGATAGTGGAAGGACTTTTCACACAGCCCTAAGAAGGAGAAACTCAGTCAGGAAGACCTTACCTGTCTCAGTCTTGGTGTTCTCATTAAATATCATAAAAGGAAATATAAAAGGCCATGGCTCTCACTCTCAATCACCATCTGCAGAGTAATTCCCAGATCTCCTACGTTTGATTCCAGGTGGGTGGACTGGAGTTCTTTCAATTCATCAATTCCTGGGAAACTTTACAGAGGAGTTCCTGCTCCATCTGAATGTGGATGATAGAATCAGAATAAATGCAAAGTTTATTATCATGTTTTATATTAATACTTGTAATTAATGAGTAGAATAAGCATGCACAAATGCCTCTGTAGATGTACATATCAGCATAAGTGAATTTAAGAACAAAATTTATCTTCAGTTTGTCTTTACCCCCTCATCTGGAGTATATGACTATTTGTAATAGTGATAAATGAAAAAGCACTCAATATTACAAGGTATAAGAACCAGTACTGATCTATCCTAATTCTCTTCTGCCAGCTAGAGACCTAATTTTAAATGAAAAGTTCTCCCTTGACTCTTTGAAGTAACTGTACTTCCATTTGGGCCAAGACTAAATTTAGCCCCTGAAATTCAATAAAGCCTACTGGCACATGAAACTAACTCCCAGAATCCTATGAATGTAGAGGCATCCATTTCTCCACTTAGACTTAGATCAAAGTGTTTGACTGCAAATCACTCCACAGGACTAATCCCATTTACCTCGTTTATATGAAGATCTTCCTTTGCTTTGAGCAAAGTCAGACCTAATAGGTCAGATGGTGGACATGGTGTTGCAATTCTGATAACCTGGACTGCATCAGGACTAAATATCCAGAGGCACAGGAGGAAGGATATCAACCAGTTACAGGGCAGCCAGGGGCAGGGGATAGAGCATTTTCATGTCAGATAGCCAATTAATTCCACAGGGTCATGTCCTCTTCTAGATCTTTTCAGAGACCATAGGAATGATAGTTTTAGTGATTTTCAACCCAGGGGGGAAAAATAGCTCCCATGTATTGCCACACATCCTTTCAGCCACAGCTTAGGGAGCAGATTCTCAGTCAGTGTAGGTTAAAAATGTCTACTAGCACTGAAGCTGGACCCACCATGGGAAGCTGAGAACTGTCTCTAGTGTTCATCTGTAATTGCACCTTAACCTTATCTTTTCACTTTAAAATATGGCTCACCTTTTATTTCTTGGCCTCTGATCAAACAGCAGCTAATTACCAAAGAAGCATGGAATTCTGATGATTTGCAGATAGCATCTTATGAGAGAGCAAAAAGCTGCATTTGGAAAAGATAAGACAATAAAGATAATTCAACAGGAAGTCAAACAGCAGGATTCCAACTGGGAGTGCTAAAAGACCTGCAGATCATCACCCTGGAATATGTCTTTGGCTTCATGATAAGTGACAACTTCAGCTTGGAGGATATGATCAGCTCTGTTTCATTGAAAACTGGGGACACCTGATCTCAGTTATTTGTCTTATCAAAAAGAACAAATATATCTTTAGATCAGTTCAGGAGTGTGAGACATGAAGCATTTCACACAGGATTTTTTCTTCTTTTCTGTTTTTTATCTCCCTTTTCTGAAAACATGTCATCAAGAGAAAGAATGTAGGAACTGCACATGTGAAATGCCAGCTTTGCCTTTCAAAATTACTTCCAGAGTCTCAGCTGCTTCCAAGGACTAGTACACTCATATGAGGAACTGACCTTGTTTTCAGATGTCTGGTTTCTGGCTTGTAAAGAGAAAAACTAGAAAGAGAAAACTAGATTTCTGCCTACTTTTTTCCCTTCTTACCTCTAATTTCAGGTGTTGGTTAATACTTTTTTTTTTAAAGATGAACAGTAACTGTAAAGAAGTGTCAAGCCCAAGTATGTGATTCTCACAGACTGCAGGACCAGAAGGTTTCCAGGTTGCCACCAGCTGCCCCTGGACACCTGATTTTTCCGAGAGGGTGTTTTGCTAACAGCAGCTCAAGGGACACTAGCAGTTCTCCTTTCCATCTACCACTTTTTGACTAATATGTCAGCTCTACATTTTGTTGAGGCATTCAAAGCTGTGCAGGCTTTGTGTTGCAGCCTGTTGAAACATTTCCACTGACTTCTACAGCCACAGGAACCCCACCAGCACCCTCTGTTCTGAACTGCAAAGGCCAGCTTCAGTGTGGCCTCGTATCCTTTTATTCCCAGTCAAGTGTTTGCACAGCAGACTGATCTCTTCACTTTGCTCCCTCCACTTGCACCTCAGCCTTGTCTGGCTGACCTGTGGGGTGGCTGGCTTTCCTGGAGGCCAGGCACAGCAGTGTGAGTCAGCTCCCAAATCAGGAATGCAGCTCATCTCGAGTCAGTTCAGAGCTCTAGAGCAACACCGCACACTGCATTTCTTCAGGAAAGGACCTGATACCTGGGAGAAGGAAGCCAGTGAGACTTTCCCACGTGAACCTGCATGTCCCAGCAATCAGTGAGACTGGTTTACAACATGTCAGTGCTACACCAAGGACACCACTAGTGCTACATAGTTCAGTTTTCAGGCTGCTTTCAGAGGCTTGAACCCTTTTCTGACTGAATTTGAGGATGTTTTGGTTGGGCACAAGGCCCCCGGGCAAGGCACCAAATGCATGACTGTGCAAACAATGCTGTAGAGTTTTCTTGATCAGAGGTCTTCTCTTGGTATGTCTGAGCTTTAACATTCACTGCTCTCCTCAGCTGTGGTGCAAATCAGTGCATCTCCTGAGGGGCAATTCCTCTAGAAAGGACAGGTATAATTTAGAGCAGCTGGTTTCATAGGCAATTACTCTGCTTGAAAGCAAACCATAGGAAGACACAATTTATGTATGCTGTGATAAAGATAAGAATTTCTCAAACACACATAATTTTTTATGTTATATGCAGGCTAATTACTCTTATAGAAACATAAGATTGCTTCTCAGGCTCCAGAGAGCAGTTTAATCAAATGTGCTAAAATATAAAGAAAATATTTGTTGCAAAAAAGACAAAAGTTATTATCAAGGCATTAGTGCTACTGTTTATCATCAAGGCTGATTAAGAGGTGTTTTGTGGCATACTTCTTCACTGTCTCTGTGTTTCAATTCAGAGGAGACATGAAAGTGCTATTCCTGAACATAATCAGGAATCGATTCTCCCTGACACCACTGAGCAATTACAGTACCATTAGGTTCCATTAGGGTGGAGACTCTGCCAAATATAGACTCAGCAATTAAAATACTAAATGAAAGTTTGTGATCCCTATACTTTCTTATCTTTTGCGTGTCAAAAGAAAACTTGTCAAACCAAATCAGAACTGAGAATTTTGATCAAAACTTGTAGGAATCAGAGTTTCACAAACTTTACCTACATTAAAGCAAAGATATAAGCCCTGAATTAAGTGAAAAAGTCACACTGACCTGCATTGTTGTTCACTTGAAAAGATTTCTGGAAGTCACCTACTAATTTATTTTAACACGATCCACAGTTGTTGTTTTTAAATTATACAGTGAGTAAAAAATGTACCATTTCACTTCACCTTCATTTTTACATGTTGTAACTGTTCAAAGAATGATTTTTCCTGAGAGAGAGAAAAACCCCAAGTAATCAGTGATCAGTGTAATATAATTCAGTCTGGGAAATACAATAACTAGCAGGAAAAGTGCCTGAAAGCAATTTAGGAAACATCAAAAAATCACAGGGGGCATAGTACATTCAGATTCCAAACTTAATGGATAGATTCTCAAACCCTAACAAATTATATCTGAAATTTCTGTCTGATGGTGTCTTTCGCTGGACAACCGTGTTTCTGCTCCATGCAGAGTGCACTCAGAAAAATAGCACATCATGGCACAGTTGGTGCCATGTGACTCCTCCATCCTAGCACGGCTGTGTGCCTACTTCCACCCATGCCATGCCATCACAGTGCATCACCCAGCTGGTTCCCAGAGCACAGAAATACTCTCTAAGAAGCTGTTCTGAACAGTACAACAACAACAACAAAAACTTTATTATCTTCAGACCACAAATGCAGGCAGTACATGATGTATGATTACCTTCTCCCAGAGCTCTATCTGATTTTCATATTGAACAGAAAGCACTTCCATGATTTGATTTCCCATGTGCAAGGGGAGTGGTGTTCAGTTCAAGCTGCCCATGTCAGTGCCCTCCACACCCTGGGATGGGAAAAGACCTTGCCCTTGACCACCCTAGAGGGCTACCTGGATCTCAAATGAGAAGGGGGCTTCATCAGAGAGAGTCCCTGCACCACCCCATCATGGGCGGTGTCAAGCACTGCTTTTCTCAAAGCCATCCCACCACTATGGGGTCCTTTTTCCCAGGTTGGGTGAAGGTCAGCTCCCCATGGGTTCTCCATATTTTAGGCTGATATTGCAGGTTGAAAAAATCCTAAGTTTTCTTTTGCGCTCTCTGTGCTTTCACTGCTTCAGTTTTTTAAAACATATTTCTTGTAATTGTTTTGTTCTGTTTCTGCTGCAGCAAATATATATTTCTTGACTGCAGCTCTGGGAGAGATTCAACCCAGCAGGTTAGTATTAGCTAATATCATTGGATACATCTCAAAGGAGCTAAAGTAGAGTTACTGCTACCAGGGGTAGAGCCTGCATCTTCCTGTTCACTTTAATTTGACTTCAAGAGAAGCCAAACTACTTCCTGCAGCCTGCACCAGACAACCATATGTCCTTGGTTTATATGCATATTTCTACGTGTTCCAGCACTACCAGAACCCAGGGGCAAGAGGAAGGGAAGACATCTGTGCTCACTTGAGAAAACAATCTAGAACCTCTCCTCTCTAGAGCATCTGGAAAGGCTTGCTGAGTACCCAAGGGGTTCTGCTATTGTGAAACACCAGAACTTATCCAGATGCTTGCTGAAGAGTGCCCAAATGCCTGAACTTCCACAAGCCACAATTTATAAGGATTCAGACACAATGCTGGTTTTTCCCATGCTGCCACTGTCAGGGGATGGCACAGGCAGCAGCAGGTTAATGGTGTCAGCAACTGGCACTGAGTGCACCCGGGTTAAAGCAGATCATTGGTGCTGTGACAACAGAGGACAGTAAGAATGGTTTGATTTTAATAGGCAAATGCAGGCTGGCTAATGGCCCCTTCCTAATGAAAGTGCTCTGCTTTTGAGCCAAATCACTAATCTCAACCCATTACTCTTACAAGTCTGTAGATGCTGGAAACAATAGAATTCTTTCTACTTTGTATTAAGAATGACAACATACTGTGGAAATGACCTGGTAAATGGTCTGTTCAGCTGATAATTTTATTTCAAGCACTGAAAAAAAATGGCACCAGAAACTTCTCAGATATTGAAATATTTTCTGTGATATGCTAAAAAATGTATACGACTTGCATTAATGGAATTAAACTTAGACAAGATAAACATTCAAATTACCCTTGAATTACACTTTGGTTCAAGAGCACTACACTCTCTGAATGCCAAGGATCTTTCAAGCTTAGATGCAGTATAGTTAAAAGAGCCTTTCCTACCTAAGCTGTGCTGCCTTTTTTCTTTACTGTATTTCAAGACTGAAAGATTTAAAATAGACAGAAACAACCACAAACCCCACGCTGAGGACAGTCTTTTGTAAGTGTCTCATTCCTCCCTCATCTCTCCTAATCCTGACAGGAATGCTACCTTGACTCCCTGTTTTGCAATTGCCATATTACATCATCCAGAATTTAAACATATTGCCCAGCCAAACAGTTGGGTAGGATTTGCATATGCTGCACCGGAAATGGAAGGGGCTAACTACAAATTTATAAATGTATTTGAACGGTTCTAGCAGGTGTATAATGAGAAAAAAATAGTATAAAATAAAACGCATTCAAGGATGAAATGTTATGGTTTAAAACTCATGGAAATAAGCTTCAATGCATGGGGTATAAAAATAATAATAATATTTTTATTATATCTAGTTTCAAACTAGGGATGCCAAATCTTAACTTCAAGTTTTGAATAAATGCAACATTTAAATATTCATGTTTAAATATCAAACATTTCTTTATCCATTTTTTACATGAATACAATTTGAGAATGTGGATTTAACTATTGATTGAATGGCTTTATTAAACTGACAACAGAATATCTTAACTGCAGAGAATCTTTATTTCCATAATCAGTAGTGAAGATCAATCTGCCCAGCAAGCAATTTATGCAAATTTGCCTTAATGAGAAATCTTCTCTGCTTTACTAAAAATACAGAATCAGATACTTTATATTTGATAGTGCTGACTGATTTCTTGTAGTTCTTCAGTAGTTGTAGTCAAAATTAAAATTAAAACATCTATTCAGGACATCCACTTTTCTGTTTGAAAAGTTGATTTCTTGTTTCTGTGTGTGATGCAAATAATTTTGGGAGAGAGAAATTAATAGATTGTTTATATTCAGTAACAGATTGTGTGCATCTGGCTGTCCATCAGTGATAACTGAAATTCAGAAGAAATTAAGCTCTCAGACTTCCATTCTAATCACATCGTCTCTTTGAATTCTGAGATGACCAAATATTTCACTTGAAGGAAGAGTAGTAAATATGGGAATTTGGGATCAGGAACTAGGAAAAGTGTCATAAAAACTGTAGGAGGTATCTGTAGTTGTTTTATGATATGATGAAGTTTTTTCCTCTTCATCTGTTGTGTACTAAAGGCATGTAAAAATTCAGTCATTCTTAAGTAGTTTTACAAACACTCTGAAGTTTGATGTTTAGCTGATCTCACAGGCCTCTGAAATATTATTCTTAACGTAAATTCCTGCTGATGTATAAATCAAAGCATGAGGAGAGGATCATAGAATCATTTAGGTTGGAAAAGACCCTTAAGATAATGAAGTTCAACCATAAACCTAACACCACCATAGATACTGAGAAAACCTCTGTCCTGGAGAGCAGCAGATGGTGGGCAGAGAATCTGCAAAAAAATTGGCAGAACTCTGTCCCCATTGTCACCTGGAATAAAAACACAACACTTTCCAGATGGTATTAAGAATGATAATCTAAAAAGCAACACTTTAATGAAAGCTTTCATTTGTACAACATAGCTCTGTACCCATATGATACAGAATTTCTACAATTTTTAGAAGGTTAATTAATTAGCATATCTAGCAGGTACATCCAATAGGAGATCAGTTGCCCCAGTAACCCACCCTTGGGCCAGCCCCTTGGAGTTGGTTCAGGGACTTTTTTGGCCTATTTCTTTTTATGTCGCTTAAGTTCTGGTAGAAAACAAAATGTCATTGTCAAAACTCCATTCTTGAAAATTAGACTAAAATTTCAAGCATGTGTTATGAAGGGTTAGCTTATTGTTCTAAAATGTGAGATGAAGGGCAGGAAAAGTACTAGAAGCTACATAGCTATGTAGTAACAGTCTACAAAACTATGAGTATATTAAATACATATATAAAAGAAAAAATCCTTAGGCATCACTATGACTGACAATAATTGGAAGAAACAGGACCTGCACAAATTGTAAGGTGATAATATGAGTTCAGTAAAACAAAAAGTCATGTAGGCCCTTTCCCATTTTAATATTTCTTGTTGACTCTTAGAGCCTTTGGGATATACTCTTTATATTACATGTCTTCGAGGATTTTTTTAAAAAAGTGTTTTATGAGTATAAGACTTCTCTGCATGTTCTAGCACAGGAGCCATTTTTGAAACTGCATTGCTAGGAGGGGAGGTTCTTACTTGAAAATGGTATTACAGAGGGGGACAAAGATACAGCTAATCCTATGGCTGTGATCACAAACCAGAGGGAATATTGTTGTTTCAATGTGATACATCATTGAAAATGGCTTAAAATACATTATTTTAAAATACATTATTATTTTAAAATACATTATTGCCTAGCAGCAGGTGAATGCAGCAGTCAACATTTTAAAACGTATCCCCCAAGCCTCCCCATGCCTACAAGGAAGGTGTGGGATTTTTCTCTGCTACAGGACAGGTGGTTGATGTAATTTGTCATGCAAGCTCTCTTTATAGTCAAGGCAGAAATGGGCATGTTGGGAGCCAACTCCTCCTACCCAGGATAATTAGCTGAGATTAGGCACTGCACTTATAGATTGTTAAAGTTAGGGGAAATTTTCCTACCTCTTAAAAATGGCCTGATTTTTGAAACTTGTCCCAGGAGTGGAGATTGTAATTTACTTCAGCATCTCAATGTGGATATTGGTTTCCAGCTTTCGACCCCAATGTTTAGAAATGCTGGCAAAGCCAAAATTGAATAGAACACTACATGTGACAGGCATGAAACTTCAAAATTTTAAATCAAGAGCATGATGGGGTTCCTTTGGGTTGCTGATGTGAATTGACAGTACTACTGGAAAAGATTAAGCAGGGGGCTGCCTGTATCAACCAGCCACACTGGTGGTCCTTTGCTGGGGCCTCTTGCAGGCAGTTTGAAGGCTTTTCAAAACCAGGGTAAGTAATTTACTCCAGTTTTAGCTAGGGTGGTCAGTGTAGGTTGTTGCATATTTACCACAAAAGCAGCTTCTTCCAAACAACACCACGCTGGCTAGACACAAGGAGTCGTGACTTGGGCACACTCCACCATGTGGGATAAAGTTACACGGTGGGAAGCACATGGATGCCTTAAAATCATATGGTTCCTTGCAAAACCAAGCAAAATACCAGCCACCAAGGAGTCACATCAGTCACTATGTTTGCACTGGGCTCTTATTACTCTCACCTGAGGACTCAAAAAGCCTCTGTGCTTTCCAGTAAAAGTACAGACAACCCGCAGCCACCAAGAGACTGGGATGACCTTTTATAACTCATGGTTTTCTCAGCTACTACTGAGTATTTTGCCTGTTTTTTCACTACCTTCGTTGGTAGGCCAAAAAAGAAAAAAAAGAAGAAAAAGAAAAAGTGATAATGTTCTCATATGAATCATCCTTCCCACTAAACTGTCTCCTTGAGTGGCAGTTGAGTTTGTTAGTCATCCATCGTTTCAAAACTGTGGGTGGCAATTATCCAGCATTTCCTCTAGGTGTCAAGTCACACGGATAATCCCCTGGGGTGTGTCATTACGCCCACTGGAACTGCTGAGGTTTTGATGTCCCCATCCTTCCAAAGCAGAGGGTATGTGTTTTCCTTCCAGGCTGCAACTGCAAAGTTTTGCTGTGTTTCTGTAGGTTTTACTCACAGGGGCCTGCTACTTTCACAATCTGTTACAGCCTCTGTCTAGTAAGTCCAAGTTGGTGACTTGATCAGTGGTTTTCTTTTTCAAAGATGAGGTAAAAACAAGCCTCTTGAATGGAAATTGAGCTGCTCAGCTATACATACATAAACAAAAGTCAAATAACAAAAAACTAAGGTGGCAAATGAGATTCACATTCATCATTTAATGAAAGTGCATGAAAGTGGCTACTTTGATTTTAGCCTCAGCAATCTCTCAAGCACAGCTAGCTCAGCCTCTTTGTCTCTGCAGAGAGAAAGGTGAGAATGGAGGGAGCAGGGTAGATATAGTAAGGGCACTTTAGAAGGAAATGCAGCCCATGAGGATAGTCAGTGATAAAGCAACAGGACAGCAGCTCTTTTTGGGGAAGTTTGTGTCCGTAGGGGTCAAGTCAGGTCCCCCTGTAGGGGTCCTCCACAACTCTAAGGCATTTATTTTGGTCTGTATAATTGTACATAGGGCTTGGTGAGCCTAGCCTCACATTCAGGGACAAAAGTCAGGCACAATAGGTGCTGCTGACTAAGATGGTGTGATTTCATGTGATTTCATCTCGTTGTTGCTTGAGATCCCAGTGCTCTTTGGTTTGGAGGTGCTTTGCACCTACCCCCTCCTCGACTGGGCCCTCCAAACAGTGAGGGGCTGTCATCAAGCTCTAACCCAGCCTTCCTGAATTACTTCACCTGTCTGACCAAATCTCATTGGGATAGTTAGTTAGTCCATACTGTTTAAAATCATCATACTTTCCACCTCCATAAAGACATCTCAAAACGTGAGCCTTAGTATGTGTATATAATTGCCACAAAGAACCAAACCCAAATATCTAAGCAATGTGTTCAGATGTTATAAGCCCTTCAGGTCTCACAGGAGTCTTCCTCCCACTGCAGTTAGTAGGGTTGGAGTCACTTTTTTCATTATATTAATAGAAATCTGTAGTAAACTCATCAGTTCTAATTCCTCTGACTGGCATATAAGAGCAGCAGATCATATCTGTGGGGTTAGTTCTGGCATTTTCTGTCTAGAGAAATAAGGAATGTCAATAGCTAGTTATTTCTTGATAGTATTGTGCACATTAAATTCTGTAATGATAATATACAGTCATTGGCCATTGTTTTGGTTTTTTTGTCTACATGAGGATAATTTTTATTCCAATTCAGTCAATCTGGGTTTTTGGAGATGCATCCAAATAGACACAAAGTGAAAGACTGCCATGCAGTATTATGTCAGGCTGGCTACCTGAGAGAGAGAAGCAGTACCAAATCACGCTGCATGAGAGACTGAATGAATGTCAGCTGAAGGCAGCCAGATGTATGTGCTAGACAAAGCTTAATATGGTTTAGATGAAAAAAATTCTGTGGTAACAATGACAAGTAACTGTATGATCATTATTTGTCTTCATTTCCTCATATTTTCTTCCTTATTTCCTCCAATTTGTAAAGAAATTCTTGCTTACAACTCAGTCTAGTACTTGTTGCTACTGGGAAGTTCCCATTCAATGAGAGGCTACAAGATTTGAGGTCCTTTCAGAATAAATCGATTAAATAACAAAAGCAAAAGAAAAGCAAAAAATGCCAAATGTTTTGATGAGTCATACTCTGTTTGATTTTTAATTACATTTTGGTCATGTGAACTGAAAATTATAATTCCATAGCTGCTATTATTTAAAGACATTGTTTTTATTGTAAAAACAGAAGGAGGAATCAAAAGAAAAGGTGGAACACAAAACCCAACAAACTCAAAAGAGGACTGGTATAAGGAAGAATAGAGAATCAAAACAAACAAGACACAGGTAACAGAAGACAAAACCGTAATACATCACAAGAAAGAGTGCATTGACATTCATATTGATTTCCTGTGGCTAAGAAAGAATCTCAGCTCAGCAATCACTGGGTTACCAACTCTCATAATACTGCTACCAGTGCTCTGATTCCCAGAGGTGGGTGGTTTCACCCACCATGCTTGGTTAACTTGTGGGACCCCCAGCCATAGAAGGGCTAAATGTTGACTGGCACTGAAGTGGCAACCAGAAAAGTTAGTTGAAGAGAAATCTGGGGACTTCTCTTAAATACAAAATAAGAGGTTACTGAACTGTTCAAATTGGTATTCTGGAAAAGCAGAAATATTTCCATATACAGTGGAAGTACTGCAAAATTGTTATGCTGTTGTACTGTTCTCTGCACATAATTTTTGGCCATTGGGTTAACTAAACCTTCACTCTATTATCATAGGTGCTCTTTATGTTCATATTTCATAGAATCGTGGTATCAGAGAATAATAAAATATGCTGAATTGGAAGGGACTCGCAAGGACCATGGAGTCCAACTCCTGGCCCTGCACAGGTCCAGGAGTCACACAAAGTGCCAGAGAGCATTGTCCAGATGCTTCTTGAACTCTCTCAGACTTGGTGCTGTGACTACTTCCCTGGAGAGTCTGTTCCAGATGAACCCTGTCCCTTTGGCGAAGAACCTTTCCCTGATATGCCTAAAACTCAGCCTCATGCCATTTCCTCAAATCGTGTCACTGGTCACCACAGAGAAGACATCAGTGTCTGCCCCTGTTCTTCCCCTCAGGAGGAAGTTGTAACTGCCATGAGGTTTCCCCTCAGTCTCTTCCAGGCTGAACAAATTAATTGACCCCTGCTGCTCCTCCTAAGTCTTCCCCTCCATGTCTGGCAAAGTTTGGACAACATGCTGTGTACCTAGAGGAAATTAAGCTTGAGATTTGTTGCATTTTCTTGCTGTTTGAGATCACTGCAAACTTTATAATGTCATCCCAAGAAGTTTGAGTCAAAGCAGTGCTGGCTGTAGAAGATTTCTCAGACCTGTATCTAGTAGGGTTTTGTGTATCTCCAAGGAAGGAGATCTTCACCCAGCCTTATTACAGGGAAAAAGGAGGGGGTTTAGGTGTAAATGAAATTTCAGTTTGTTCCCTTCTTGGCCTGTCACTGAGCACCACAGCTTCATCTTCCTTGCACCCTCTTATCAGACATTTATAATCACTGATAAGATCCCTCTGAGCCATCTCTTCTGCAGGCTGTGAGCCTCTCCTCACAGGAGAGAGGCACCAGTCCCTTAGTTATCTCTGTGGCCCTTCAGTGGGATCACTCCTGCTTGCTCTAAGTGCCTTGGCCAACAGTCATCTAGAAGGGGATCTGTCAAAAAAAAACCACAAAAAGCCAAACAAAGCAACCCCAATGTTTGTCCAAATGATGGGTTTTGAGGAACACTTGAAGGCTGCCAGAGAAAGAAACCAAGTAAATGTTTTATTGTGTAATCTACACATCACTCTGATTGCAGAGGATTTTGACTCTCATAATCACTTCAATTCTAGAATTTGATTTTGTTACTAGGGAAGAGTTGGATCATGGTGGGAAACCTGTCTGAACAGTCTCTCACAATGTGGAATTACCAGTATTTTAGCAGCTGTTATCTTAGGCAAAGAACATGTTTCACTGTTAGATCAGAAAAAGGAGACACATGAAAGCTCAGGTTGTTTACCCTTGATTAACAAATAGAATACTAATGGTTGACTGTGAACCTCAGGGATAAACTTTATGGTAAAAGTAAGGAAATCAAATGCAATTAATATATTGAAAAATCTCAGGTCTTTTAATGTGAAACTATATTTAAGATGTTTGATTTTTGGATTTGTCTATGTGTCCACAGTAGTTCTTTTTTTTTCCTCTGAATATGGCCCAATCCCTCTTTGACTTTTTTTACCATAACAAGTATTGAAATCTGTCCCAATGAATGCCACTGGAGAATAGGAATAGCTGTAAAAATTCAATTTTGTAAAGACAGAAAAAGGGGGAAAGCTGGCAAAAAAATTATTACTTTCATCTTCTTTAATTCTTTTCTTTCCATTCTCTTTTACCTCCTTTTTTTTTTTTAAGAAGAAAAATTGACCCTTGACTGCAAATGATAAAGAGGCAAAGCAAGTTTTCTAGCCTGTATGTATCATGCACACTCTGAGAGTTATGAGTATTGGATGTGTATTTCTCATATGAAGTCTTAAGGGATTTTGCTAGTGAGAAATAATGAACTACTTCATTAAGAGATAAAAAAGTCCTCCCTGAGATAGAATTAGCCTCTCAAAATTCTGTTTATTTACCTAGTTTTTGTTTTGCTTAAGGACAGCAGAGGTAGCATTGCATAGACAAAAGATGAATACAATTTTCAGTCACGCAATGTCTGCCTTTAAATTGGGGAACCTTTGACCTTGGGTATTTCTGCCAAGATTGATTTTTCATGTTGGTCCAGCTAAAATAAATTATGGCCAGAAAAATATTAAGCATGCTCATTTTGAATTTTTTTGTCTAGCGTTGCATCATTAACCCATAAGTTGTTTCTGCACTTTTTACAGTGCTATTTTCTTCCTTCTCCACTGATCATTCAGGCAGCCCAGACCATGGTAAAATACTAACCGCAGCTAACACTAAAGGTGTTTAATGCAAACATAGTAAAAATAACTTGTACAGATATTGGAAAAAATTAAGTATTATCATCTAACAATAGCAAAAGTAAACAGAAAGATATGTTCAAGGGCTTTTTCTGAGCAGCCTTCCAGTGCTGCTGCTTTAATCTATTCATTCAAGAATTGCTTTGAGTAGAATACAAAATCGCAGAACAGAGTCTCTCAAAAGAGCCAATATTCTTTAGAAAGTTGTAAAAACCATGTTCATGTGAAACAGACTGGAAGTCAGGAAGTGGCTCTGATCAACTTATTTGTAAACCCATACTGGCATCATTGCATTTCCTGCTCAAGGAACAGACAAAAACTTTCCTGAACTATCCTCATGAGTTGTGAATTATGGATGTACCTCTGTGAGCCCCTGAGTTTCTGTCTGAAAGTTAAATAAAGCAGAAGGGTATGCATTTTCTCTTTTCTCTAGGATTTGGATCCTCTGCACAGATCCTTCTTTATTTTTACATGGCTTTTGTTTCTTTACACAGCCATGCAGACACATAGCCTTAAGGCTTTTTTGTATTTCCCCTCTGCTTTTAGTACTTTAAAGAATGTGTGTATGATCTGTTTAGATATTGATACTTCTATTTGCCGAGTAATCAAAGGTGTTTATGCTTCATAAATATTTGTAGTGTTTTTTACATGCAAATATGTATTTTCATCAGGAAAATTCTGTGTCTGTTTCAGGCACCTGATATTCCTTCATTGCCTTTCACCAAAGGTCAGTCACTGGATCCAATTTCTTCAAATTTTATTTGACAGCTTTTCAGACATACTTCAGAAATAGTATCTAGACTTTCAGACATCCACAATATGAAGCATCTCTTTGTAAAAATAACAATTTCTTTTTAGTGCAGGAATTGTTTTCTAAAAACACTATTTCTCTGCAGAAGAGTGTTTTTGTTTCAGCACACTTATAAGGATTTTGAGATCATCTTTTAGTGCCATGTTCTGGAATGCTGGCAATTTCCCTAGAAAATTGTCCACAGATTCCTCAGTTTTAGTTATCTTAGGGATTAAGAACATCTACCATGCTGACATCCATCCCCATCAGTCTGGATGCTGTTTCCAAAGGGATGAGGCTGCATTATTCCTTAGAGCATCTCTGCCCTCTGTGGCCCTACCCTCAGCAGCAGCTCTGCCCTCTGACTCTATAAGGCTCCTGCTTTGCGTGCATGCTTAGAGGCTGTGTGCCTTGAGCTCTAGTTAATGTTTAATTGAACAGAAAGGCCCAAAGTATTAATAATAAACTAACTCCATGGCAAGCAGGGGAAGAAGCATCTGCCAGAAACTTTATCCCTTTGTGTTTTCTAGCAATTCTTATTGTCCCTGCTATTTTACCAAGCTATCTAGCATCCCAAACAAGGAGCACACTTCCCCCATTCCCTTCCCATGTCTCCCAAAAAGTCCTATTATTTGATTTTATCTAAGTTCCACAGAAGCATGCCAGGGGCTGTTCCTGTCTCATGCCACTGCCCTTACAGGAGGTCACTCCATCCAGGCTCTTACAGGAGCTGTCACTCTGGACAGTCAGAGGCAAGCACCACTGCACATCTCCACATCACTTTTTACACAGGGTGACTTGTCCCCAGCCCCCAGTAATGTCCCCACATGCACAGAGAAATGCTTCCACCTGACATACTCTTGCCTTCGTCTTTATTTTCTCTATTCAGTACAGGTCAGCACTGCAGGCAGAAATCTCTGACATGTGTTTTGCACAACATTTAATCACCCCAGTCAGCAGTGACAGGCTGGGACCAGACACCAGGTCTTCAGATTCTCAGGTCCAAAGGGCCTATGCATCCTTGCAGTGATGGTGATGGTGAAGAAGAGGAGAACTTTTCTTTCTCAGTAAGGTTAACCTGGAAACATCACAGCAGTTGGACAAATACCTGGTGGAAGGAACCCAGAATATAAACACAAAGTATGAGAGGAAGTAATGGACAAGTAACTCACACAGATTCACCCAACCGGCCATGGAAATGTCCATAATAAATTTTCAGCAGTACGTGTTCTCAGTCTTTTGGCCTTCTGAAATGCTTTTGAAAAGAAGCCTAAACTTTTTTTGGCTTTCAAACTTCAGTAATAGATAGCCCAAAAGAATTAAAATCCCTGCTGCTGTGTAACTGTGACAATTCATTCGGGGTGGTCTGCATGCATTATGCACTAGGTGTGAGCGACTCCAACTATCCACAGGGCTCTTCTGGAGCCAGCTGTGCCCAGCTCTCCTACAGCAGCTGCTGAGATCCAGGCCAGTTGCCAGGCTGCCCTCCCTGCCTCCTGCTCCCTACCCACTCACCCACTCTGCCTATGCCAGGCCTCTCCATCCCTCTCCTGAGCTCTGATGCTTGGCTAAGCAGCTCCAATTTGATTTTCCATCCTTCTTCAGGGTTGCTTCCCCTAGAAGAAAAGGAGGGAAGAGGAAATCTCTGCTCAAGCCCTGCCTTTGTCACTGCTTCTCTCCTGCCTCTGAAGCATGTGGCACCATCTGGTTACAGGAGAGACCCTGAGCTCTACGGAGTAGATAGTCAGGTGCATCACACACACACCCACACACAAACACACACAAACACACACATCCCCTCACATAAACATGCACCCCCCCCTCCCTTTCCACAGTCTCTTATGGACAAAGTTTTTGTCCTAAGGTAAGAACTCTAGTGGTATTGCAGGATGAGCTGCCTGAATGCTCACATAATTAACATGTTCCAGAGATGGGGGAGCTGAAATGCTCGTGACTGACCCCGGTGCACACCAGCATGCCCAAGGCTACAAACTGGTGCTGGAGACTGGGACATCTGGGCAGACTGTTCTTAGGAAGTTGCAGGATACATCCAGATTGAAGACAGGGAGCACTCACTTTTGAATGGCTAAGCAGAAGTGCAAAATCAATCAATCCAATCAAATATGGAGATAAAATCCTAAAGTAGCTACATAGGTCCTTTGCAATTGTGAATTCTGCAAGGTTGAAGATTGTAATCCTGTATACCTCTAGCCAAACCTGCTTACATTATAACCCTTTTGGCATAGGCTGTAGACTAAATCTGAGGCTAAGTGGTCCTAGTCACACTTAGACTTCTCTGAGAAGTTTAGAAAGCAAGGAGATCTCACTGAAGCTTGTTGACCCAACAGGAGGGATCATTGCCTGATTATACTATAATCTATTGTCATATATGATAAAGTTTTGATCAAGATGCCACACTGACAATATTTAGATACAATAAATTGTATCTAAATAGTATTTACATATTTACATATGTACATACATACATACAATATTATTGTATGTACATACATACATACAATAATAGATAAATAGTATTTACAATAAATCTAAACATAATCATCCACATGATCACTATCATGTCCTACTTTTCAAGCCTGGCCAAGAGCCTTCTTTTGATGACTCTGCCACTCAATGTTGCCTGTCTAGACACCTGAAGGATACCTGAGGAACTGCTGCATGTAAAATCCAGAATGCTGTCCTTTGAGAGGAATCTCTGAAGATTACCTGGTCCAACCTTCTGCTCAAAACCTTCTACCCTTCTGTCAAATTTAGAGTTTGATCAGATTGTTCAGGGCAGTGTCCAGGCAAGATACCTCCAAGCATGCTCAGATACCTCCATGCCTACTCAGATGTGTCTCTGGGCACCTGTTCCAGTGTGTGACCACCCTCACAGCAATTTTTTATTTTTTCTACTGGAAAAACACTTTCCTAACTAGAACTACCCTTGCTGCAACAAGAATCTGCTGCTCCTGGCTCTGTCACATGCACCTCTGGGAAGAGACTGGTCCCTCTTCCATGTCTTTTCCAAGAGGGCAGCTGAAAAGCAGCAAGCGTTTACAAAGGCTGGGAACTTCCCCACTTCTCCTTACCCTTCATGGACTGTAGCCCTTCCCCTGTCCTGGTGTCCTTCACTTGACTCTCTCCAGTGTGGCAATGTCTTTCTCTTAGTGGGGAGCCCTAGACTGCACCCAGTGCTCCAAGTGTGGTCTCACTGGGTGGAGGAGAGAGGAAGATCCACTTTCCTGCACCTGCTGACCATGCTTTTGCCAAGACAGCCCGGTGTGTAGCTGCCTTCCTGCTGCCAGGCACAAAGCTTCCCTGGGGCAGCTTGCCCACTGAGTTGCTGAGATCACTCTCCATGCTCTCATCCAAATCACCAGTAAATATCCTAAACCACTGCAGCCCAGGTGTCTCTCCCTGAAGGATGCCACTAGTCACTAATCTGCCTGCTCAACACCACCCTTTGAGACTGGCAGTCCTACCAATTTTCCACTGAATTATTCATCCACTTATCCAGGCCTTATTTCACCAGCTTGGCCTTGGTCATATTATGGAAAACCGTGTCCAAAATGTTCTAGAGGTCAAGATAAACAGTACCCACTACTCTACCCTCATCCAGAGCCCACAAGGCAATTAGATTGGTCAGGGATGATATGTCCTTGGTAAATCAATGTTTGATGTCCAAATTATCTTCTTGTCTGTCCTGTGCCTGGACTCACCTCTCAAGGGCCTGAGGTCAAGCTGACTGGCCTATAAATCCCTTTTAGGACCTACTTGAAAATGGATGTTACATTTGCCTTCTCCTTATCATCAGAACCCTGCCCTGATGATCATGACCTTTCAAAGACAGTAGAGGAATGTTCTAGAGTGACATTGATCAGCATTTTTTGGATGATCCCCTGCATATCTAATTTGCTTTAGTGGTCCTTAACTTAATTACCTTCTACTGTGGGCAATGCTTCTCTCCCCTAGGCTCTGCTACTCACGAAGATTAACTAACTAACAAGAAATGTATTTTCTTTTGCTACAGGTAATCAATATTATTTTAGTTGAATCTTCAGTTATTTTTGAAAATCATGGGGTTTATATTCAGTCCTTGATGATTTTGCACTTTTTTATATCTTTTGACCAGCCACTGCATCAACAAAAAGTGTCACATAGCTATAATTAATAAAATGCTTTGCTCCCATTCAGTGACTTGATATCTGGAGAATCTACATGAATTAATGGAATAGTATGTCTGATTCAGGTAGTAAACAAAATTGCACCAGATGTGTGGAAAGTTTCAGCATCTTGTCTTGAAATAACAATCTGAGATCATCTCTGGGTCAGATATAAAGCTTCCTGGAAACTTTGAACCTTCTATGTCTTCCCATGAGTGCCTGATTAGAGGATTGTGTTACTTAAATGCCAGGTCTTAAAAATACTCAGTGTTTACTGAATAAGAAGAGCTGGACTGCTTATGGAAATTTAAGTTTTAAAGCAGCAGATGGTAACACCAGACCAGAATTAATCCAGTTTCATCTGTAATTTCATGTGCTATACAGAGAGCACAGGTTGGTCACTTTATTAAGAATTTATAAGAATGTACTAATAATATTAGCAGTTTGTTGCTGCCAAAGCTTGAATAGACAAGACTGAGACCTGATATTTCTTTACAAAAGTCTTTCAGAGTAAGATAAAGCCATTTTAATGTATTGGGCAGATAATGTTGTTGGAAATACTGATTAAGAGATTAGTGCTTGTAAAGGATTTTGAGGCCCAGAAACTAAGCTGAAATCTTATATCCACACTGCCTGTACAAGATCCTGCTAATAACAGCTCCTGTGGACTTGCTAACAATATTTTCTGAATTACTTTTAGTAGCTTGCATGCTTCTTCATATGTGCAGAAGGTACAATATATAAATTGGAATTTCTTCCAGAGGTTTCAAGATGTCCAAGCTCAAACTAGCAAAGACAATCTTCTTTCACCCAGAACACTGATGAATGATATCTTCTCTTGTCTCGTTGACTTTGACATAAGAGAAAGAAGTGCCTTACATTTGAGCTTGCCCTTTTTATAGAACTTTGGTCAGAAGAGAAGGACCTTTTCTAATACTGTGTAAGAAAATTACTTTAGAGGAAGAGGAATCATCTGACTGCCAGCCAGGGATTTTGAGGGATAGATTTGTCTTTTGTGCAGTATGAGATTGAAATTAACACCTAAACTTAGACTCCTGAAATATATAATTGAAAATTACATGGATTTCAGACCTGCAGAATGTGAACACTTTGAAAAGAAATTAATGGGAGCTGCAGGAAATGTGACCTTTCTGGTTTGTGGAAGTTTCACAATTATTTAGAAACTAAATAATAGTTCATAACTCTTAATAACTTAATGAAGCAACAATGCACTCTATCCTTAAGGAACACACTTTAGAGATTTTAGCTTGAATTGCAAATGCTCTTGCTAACCCATGTGCCAGAGACATTGCATTGTCTGTAGAGACAAGACTCCATGTCCTGTGCAAGAGAAAATGGATGTATCACCATGCATTGAAACAGCTTTGGTGCACTGTAGGGTGAGCTTCCTTTCCAGTTTCAGAGGTTTTTCTGGGAAGCACACACAGCCTTGTTTTCTTCTTGCTTCCTTGGAGCACAAACACCAAGTTTTGAAGAAAACCTGCATTCTATGCATGAATAAACACAGAAGAAGAAGTAGTGAGAGACACACCTTGATAATCCTCTTTGACAGCAGGATTTGCAAGATTTTATCCTGGGGAGACAGCCCCAGATGGCAATGTGGCCCATCAAACTGACAATAACCAGCATATGCCTTGCGAGGACTTGCCTGGAATCTAACACCAAGAGCTGCTCCTGCCTCAGCCTACTCTGCATGGCCCTGGGCAGGCCACTGCCATTGATATTTGTGAAGCTGGAGTATTAACATATACTTTTCACTACTTGGGGTTATCTTTTTCAGCCATTAATCTCTTTGATTCTCAACTCAAGGAGATCTGTGTCTCTCAAAACAACAAAAAAATACAAGAAAAGGAAAAGATAATGACCAAACTAGCAACCCTAAAATAAAATTAAAATAATAAATAAATAAATAAATTTGATGCCTTAAAACTGTTGTTTAGGAACAAAGCAACTTATCCCACCACATGTTGCTTCAGTATGAACAAACAAAAAATTAAGAGCTTAAAGCCAAGCCTTTACTTGCATTTTGTTCTGTCACTTGAGGGACTTCCAAATGCTGTTTATACCAGAGGGAAATTGTTTGTCCAATAAGCCTTCTTCAGGCAGTATTCCTCTAGTGGACATTAATAATGGAAAAGATATAAACTCGGTCCTGTGCAGCTTTTTATTAAATACACATCTTAGAGCCAAAATGCCCAAACCATCTGAAAACTCATTGTGTTTGCTCGGAGCGGTGTTCGAGCGTTCAGTGCCTGGCTTGCCATTCATGAGCAAAGCACACTGCAGTGCCTAGCATCCAGCTGCTCAAAGTGAATACAATGGCTAGAAATGAAATATGGGGGAGCTCTGAAAAAGATATACAGGCAGAAGAGTGTCATTGAAGGAATGCAGTAGCTTATCAGAGAAGCACAACATGAAAAGCAGGTTAAGCAAGTTATTAAGCAGAAAAGGATCTTATTGACCCCAATCCATGTCCTTGAATGCTGTTTAGAGATTTTCTCCTTCTGATAAAGTCTTCAGTGTACCAGGACTGAAGCTTATGAGATGCTCAGATTTACTCAAAGATGAAATAGGATAAATGCTTCCATTTTTACATGGAAATAGTAACAGCAAACAAAATTGTTGTAACAACAGTATCTGTATAGCTGTTCCAACAGATATCCACAAACCCAGAAATGGATCTGATTCTATGCCAATCTTTACGGTGTATCATCATTAGGGGATTTCAGTCTGTTAGCACTATGTTAAAATTTCCTGAATTTCAGTGTAATTGGGAAGATGCATCCTAGTCACATTGTTTTGTGGGCTGCTCCCTATTCATTCACCTAAGGGACCTACTGGAGTCCCAGTAAAGTTTATTAGACCAGGAGTTGGACTCAATTATTCTTGGGGATCCCTTCCAACTCAGAATTTCTGTGATTCTGCAATTCTGTGTTTTTTCTTTTTTGTTTAATGTAGCTCCCAGCCCATATTAAGAAAGAGAGAGAAGACATTAGCATAGCTTTCATCATGTTCTTCATTTTTTTTCCTCCAACTCTCCCCTTGGCCACTCGTCCCCTTTCTGGTACACTGTCTGGTGATCAGCCTGTAGTTCAGACCAAAGTCAAAAGAAGACTCACTGTACAGAACTCTTGGCTTTCAAATCTTGCTCTGGAGCTCCTTTCTGAAGGGATTCCTGCAGGATAGCAGACAGTTTCATGGCTGCATCAGTCCTGAAGTGGTTGTCCATCCTTTGATATGTACAAATGCAAATATTATTCTGAATGTCCTTTAAGTGTTTCAGTGAGAACACTGAAGCACACACCTAGTAGCTGAAGTTTCAGGGTTGGTTATTATTTTTCCCACTGCTGATACAAATATTTCTCATTGAAACATAACTGAATACTGAATACAGAGTGAACACTGAATTTGAATCTCAGGCAACCTTGGAAGAACAACAACTGGCACATATGTTAGGTATAACCCCCTAGTAGTTGTGAAAAAGTGTAATATATAGTGCTCCTTTCTGTCCACTAAAAACACAGCATGTGGAAGACATGAGCTCTTTGCAAACCCCTCCTCCAAACAACAGCTACTTTTTTCTGAAAAAGGCCCAAAAAGAAGCCACCAAAGAAGCTGGGCATGCTAATCTCTGAAACACAAAACCACTTTAAATAGCCAGGTAGAGATCTACTGATCTCACTAGCTGGGAGAAGACAAGTCTGTTTCAATCTTTTATAACTTGAAAGGCATTTTCATAATGGGTCTTCTCAAAACACACTACAGTGGAACAAATTTACAGACTGAGTGTGCATTTGCCACACAATTAAGTCACAAGATGATAGAGAAAATGTTAAAATGAAATGGTGAAGAAGAGAGAATTGTAATATGACTGTGATTTCAGCACTTTAAGAAGAAATTTACAGATGACATAATGCCATGGTTTTACCCTGGTTGAATGCCAGGCACCCATAAAAGCCACTTGTTCACTCCTCTGCTGCAGCTGGACAGAGGAGAGAAAATTGAATGAATGGTTCATGGGTTGAGATAAGGACTGGGAGAGAGATCCCTCATTAAATACCATCAAGGGAAAAACAGGCTCAACTTAGGGATACAAGGTGAATTTATTACAAAGTGAATTGATTAACAAAATAAGAGAAGGATAATGAGAAGTAAAATAAGCCCTGAAAAACCTCCTTCCCTCCCCTCCTCCTTCCAGCTCTGCCTCCTGCCCCAGTGGCACAAGGAGACAGGAATGGGGGTTATGGTCAGTCCATCACCCGTGGCTGCTCCTGCTGTAAGGGAGAGGAGTCGCTCCCCTGCTGCTCTGTGGGGTCCCTCCCACAGGGGACAGTTCTCTGTGAGCCTCTCCAGCATGGCCCCATCCAGGAGCAGCAGCTCCCTGTGGCTGCTGCAGCGTGAGTCCATCCCAGGGGAGCAGCCCTGCCCAGCTGCTGTGCTGTGGGTCACTCCTCCTCGGGGTGCAGCAGTGCTCCAAGGCCAGGCTGCCCCTCCTGGGAGCAGGGCCCCTCTCCACAGGTCTCCCACAGGGTCACAGCCTCCTCTCAAGCACTCACCCCCAGTGTGGGCTCCTCCTCCACGGGCTCTGGGGATCTCTGCATCCCCCATGGCTCTCCATGGGCTGCAGGGACACAGCTGCTCCACCGTGGGCTGCACCAGGGGCTGCAGAGGAATTCCAGCTCTGGCACCTGGAGCACCTCCTCCCCTCCTTCTCCACTGACCTTGGTGTCTGCATGTTGTTCTCACACGTTCTCACCTCCTCCTCTTTGCTGGCTGGAATTAAAATGGCACCATAACCTTTGTTTTGATTTCTTCTAAAATGTCTTACCACAGAGGCATTACCACCATTTCTAATGAGCCCAGCCTTGGCCAGCAGCACGTCCTTCTTTGGAACCATCAGGGATGGGCTCTGCCAGATATTGTGGAAGATTCTAGCAGCTTCTCACAGAAGCCCCTCTGTGGCCAAAAACCAGGCTGTGCAACACCAATATGCATAAAAATGTATTTAAGATACTTTACTAAGTCTGTTCCTTGAATTCTCAGGAGCAGCAGAACCACAAATGTCAAAAAGTACCAAGCAATCCTGCTTACTGTTCCTCACTTTTTTCCCTGACTGTTTTTTTTGTTTGTTTGTTTGTTTGTTTGGGTTTTTTTTGTTGTTTTTTTTTTCTCTAGACAATGTAAACAACTTTTCCAACCAGTATCCCATCAAGAGCTCCTGCTGTGTTAAATGTGTCTCATCCTGAGATTCACACTTTTTGGTACTACGTAGGGAAGTAATGCCACTGCTCCACTAAATAAAAAGTCATCAAAGGGGTTGACACATCTTCAACAAAATGTCAAAATTAACTGCTTCACAGCAGGGAAGGTGTTAGAAATACTGGAAGTTCCTACTATCATTTAAGTATAAGCAAGGTAACAGGCACTTATGACATGGAACTCTTAATACATTTCTATGAGGATTTTCAAGTACTAGAAATGAAAAGACACAAAAATTACTGCTGAGGGAGCAAATGTTCTCCAAAAATTATCTGCTCTTTCTTCTTAATATGTACAGCCTATAGTATTCCAACTGTAACGTCTCTGATATTAAGAGTCACCACCTTCCTGCATATTGGGGCCCAGCAGGACCCACATGCCAGAGAACTGCACAGTAAAAGGTGATTGAGCTGTTATAAGCTATGGCCTCTGACCAAAAAAAAGGAGCTCTTTCATGTTGTGAAAACTAGATTTCTTTTTTTTTTTTTCCCTCAGGGAAAATATGTGCTTTCCTTACTCTATACTAGTTAAGAATATAATAACTACAAACAAATTTTATGGACATACGATGCACTTCCCTTTTGTGAAGGGGATGTGTACATAGATTTAGCAAGACAGCAACCACCCTTCCACAATCTTCTGTAAAGGTAATTTAGTTTGAAAACTAAGCTTTTTTTTTTCCTGAAAAATTCAGACTTTTTTCACCTATGACATCTAATGTAGCGATGTTTTGATTATGAAAGGAAATGGGACAGAAGTAGAAGAGAAAATAAGAGCCCCTTGAACCACTGGGGGTTAGGGGTTTGTTCTGCTAGGACAAAAAGCAGATACATTACTCTTGTGTTGTTAACAGCTGGCACAATTTAAACCATTCTCTGTGTTCTGTATACTCAGTGAGTGCCAAACAAAAAGGCATCTATTCTGCAAACAGCACTGAGCTAGTTCAGCACCTGGTAACATACTCTCCTACTAGGATAAAATGGGCTGTTTTCTGAAATACACAGTAAAAAGGACTCTCAAGACACCAGCAAAATCAGAATTATGTTTGGATCCCCCTTTCCATTTTCAGAACTCTTTTTTTATGGATTTACTCTGCAGAAATCTGATGTTTTCTGGATAATGACTGTTTTTGCAGGATATGTGTACTCGTGTTCTGTCATGGGCTCTGACTGCTGCTGTGCTTTCACTGACAGAAGAGATTCAATTGCTTTGAAAGCCAAGCCTCTGGCCCCCATCTGAACACACTCACTTCCTCACTTTTGTCTCAGCATTTCCACATCCTTAGCACAAAAAATGCAAAAGGACAACAGCTTCAAATAGATGATTCTATCCCTGTGTACGTACCTACATATAAAATGGAGATACACATAGATTTACATGCATACATAATCAGAGGTTATTTGGGCTCCCGTTTTTTAATGCTTCAGGTTCACTTGCTATATTTCTATTTAAAAAAATGTAACATGAAAACCAAGACTAACTTTAAAAAAAAAATCTTCTTCCTTAATTTTTTTTTGACTGATGAATATAGATATACAGAAAACAGATATAGGTACATATACCCAGATAATAGATCCATATATGAAGGCATGGCCATTGCTGACATGCTCTCAGCATAAGCAGGAGCAGCAATATAAAGCTGTAGGGATCTTTTCAAGAGATTAGTGATGAAAAGCAGCCTGATATTTGCTCTGAGATCTCAAGTGAAAAGGACAGTGGTGCCTGGACAAAGGAATCAATCTGCCAGCGCTGATGCTTGCCAGGAGATTTGGGGATGTTTCAGGGGAGTCACCCTATTGGTACCTGTGGGTGCAGCCCATCTGTCTGCTCAGAAATTACTGACAGGTCTGAGGAGAAAAATCGAAATGTTTTGGGTGCTGATCAGTTTTTTGTATCACCCAGCAAAAACTAAAGTATGCTATAGGCTTACTAATCAAGTAACCTTAAAGAGCAGGATGAAATAATTATATAGTCTTTTATGGTGGTATAAGATACTATTCCTGTGATCACTTAGAGGGAATAACAGGAAGGAAAACAGATAAGGAAGGACCAGTCACTACCTTTGGCAATGGGCGCAGCCTGATGAGATGAGTTTTCCTTGTTAAGTACAACCACAAGAACACATTTTGTAGTTTTATCTTTTCCTATCTCTGCATATCTGTGCTGACAAGTGATCACAGATCTCACCTGATGAGAAACCCGTGAGCTGTGTCTGGATATGTGTCTGTGTGATGCTCCCTTCCTCGGGGAGGCAAAACCCATTTATTTACACGTACCCCATTGCAGTGTCCCTATTACACAGGATTTGTGTCAGGGAGATGCATGTGAGCCTTGGCAAAGAGCAGAGGAGACAGGGACTCCCAGGGGAGCAGCAGAAGGTCAGTGTTGACACTCAGCAGAGCGATTGTTCACCCTGCATCACCCCTGAGCAGCATGAGGGATACACATTGCTATATTCCCCTCAGTGGCAATGATTAAAAAGGCATGTTGCTTGCAATCCTGATCTGTTTACAGTTTCATGCTAGTCATTCAGGTCAGGGGTTGTAATTAAAAAATTAAGGAAGAATAAACCTACCACTTTCCAGAACAAAACTGCTCTTCTAATGCTCATTAGGCTCATTTGTGCAGCAAAACATCCCCAGGGGACAATTCTGCACTTATAAAATAAACATTTTCCACGCGTGTGATTAAGGACCCTCATAAAATATGTAGTCAAGGCATTTCTGCTCCATGTATGCCTGGCTTCCAGGCAGGAAAGTACTTGCAGTGGATTGAATGCAATGGTGGAAAGAGAAGAGAGTGAGATAATGAGAAATCTATGGATTAAAGACAGAGATTGGCAGGGAACACGACAACCCATTACTCTTCTATTAGTACGTATTTCCACTGGGAACCAGATTCTAAGAAGGATACAGGTTGTTCTCTCCAATTTGTAAGTCAGAGGAGAGCAAATCTCAGCAGACCTTTACTTAAAATTTCTCTTTCTTTTGACTCTCTATAGAAATCAGAATAGAAACAGTTTATTATCTTTTTGAGCTTCTCCCCACAAGCACTGCCTCTTCTGCAAGTTCTGAGGAATTTTCCCTAGAGCAAAACTCCCTCAGCACTCATCACATTCCTCAGTTTTGGAGTGCCTTCTCCTGACCTGTTCTGTGGGTTGCATTTTGTGGGAGAACAAAGCCAAAGCACTCAGGAGTCAGCCTGCTGGCATTTTAGAAAAATCAATGCCACCTGTCAACAGAACTGTCTTGGACTGACAGCAGGAGTATCAGTGAGAACAGCTCACAGCTTCACCAAGTCTAAAGTGCTGCTTCTTCAGGACTGCAGGGAAGAACTCTCCTGATTTATCACACAGCACTTCTAATTACTCATACCCTCCTTTACAGATCTATGGCACACCAGTTTATTAGACAATTACATTAGTTATGAGATCAAATGTGATGAACCTATATTGTCCTTCAAGGAATTTGGTTTTTTTCTGCATTTTTGTTGTGTGAGTAATGTGAAACTGAAACAACAGGGTGATATTAAATAATAGATATATCATATTTAGGCTGCATGAATAATTTATTTTTATGTCTTGTAAGAGGCAGCTTCCTCCCTTTCTCTATAATGCATGTCTAGATTGAAGAAACAGTTTGTTCAACCTCAAACTGATTTTTTTCAATTTTAAGGTGGAATTTTCAAAATTAATTTAGATATATTAGGAAGAAAAAAAATCAAATGGCCTTATTTGACAATGATTAAATAAATGCTCTGACTTTTATAGCACTTCTGCTCATATTTTAATGTATAATTTTATATTAATTCAGAAACACATTTAAAACTTAAATAGGTCTGAAATTGAAAGTTTTACTGACTTGTGAAGAAAACATTTTTCCAAAACACTGCTTTCACTTCAACATTACTCTTTGCCTCTTTGTGAGCCACAGCATCTAAAAGTGATGTAAAAGTCCTGGCCAAACTGGTATTTTATCTTATGGTGCAACTTAAATTTGCTCCAAAGAGTGCCAAAGACTCTGTGTCCCACACAGAGCGCTCCCTGCAAGAGGCTTCCACAGCCAGATGAAACCATTACCTTTTACAGTAAAAGGATATGCATTGTTGACCTTATAATCTGTACCAATTTTTATTATTAACAGCAGGGGAGTGTTATACAGTGCATGGCAAAATATATTACCAGCATAGAGATGGTGTCTTTCTTTATGAAAGATGCATTTTTTGTTAATCAAAAAGTTCTAAAACAAACAACAGCGAGGTTGAGGAGGGATAATGCCACTTACAAGAATCCCAGCTGAGACATTAGCCAAAGAAGCTTTTTCTTTTCCAGTGATTGCTTCATTAAGTACAAAGTAAATAACTTCCTTTTTTTTTTGTTTTTGTTTTTAACATAATTCAAAACACTTTGGGTTTGTCTACCTTTTTGTACTTTTAGTTCTTTCTTTCTAGATGACACAACGTGAGAAATACCAGCTGAATTTGCAGTTTAACCTATCTGAATTTCCATTTTTGGTTAATAGAGTGCTTAATGAAAACAAACATAAACAGTCATCCTCTTGTGTCAGAAAGGATTGTTTCTCGCCTCTTTCCTATTTATTTTTATTTTCTTTCTAAACTGAAACATGGAGGATTATTTAGCCATATCTCCTTGCTCATGTAGGAGGGACTGATGCAGTGACCTGCTCAGAACACTCTGAGCCAGGCTTTCTGCTCTGCTTTCTGAGACATCCCTAGAAGATGCTTTGGAACAAGTATTTAGATCAATTGTATAACACAGCTCTATTCCAGTTATATAGCAAATCACACAGAGAACACCAGCTAAGGATGCCAACGTAACTTAAAGCCATTTGGACACATCATGATAAAACTTTCAATCACCTGAGCACAACACTCTTTCTGCAAACTCTTCTGCCATCAGCTCTGCTGTGCACTGCCCATGGTGGTGGTGACTGCACTTTGTGGAAAAGCCATCCATGCTCCCTGGCTTGCAGCCTGCATCCCTCCCAGCACAGTGCTCCACTGGGAATGGGACCTAGCCTGGTGCTCTGCCTCAGAGAGGATGCAAGGACTCAAGCCACTGAAGCACCATGAAAGAGAAGGTCAACTTGTGCAGCTGCCCAAATCTTTTTGCAGAACTCTCTCCATAGTACCTGAATGTCTTGTGGGCAAAATCTGGATTTTCTTATAGTGAGGATCCTAGAGTGGGGAAAATGGTGATATTCAAAGCTCTATTTATATCTATCTATCTATCTATCTATCTATCTATCTATCTATACATATATATGTATGTATATGTGTTGAAAGCATTTATGCAGTGCATGGGTTTCTAAGTGCTTCTAAAAGCTGATACTCCTCTGTCAGTTTTTGTTTCACAAAAGCCCTTTAAAGTAATTTAATAAATAATTAAGATATGTTTTAGAGGAGGAGTTTGCTTTTGATCAGGCTGACACAAAACGCAGCACTCCCGCATGGCAGGCATTTCACCCTCTCACTTTTATTACTATGTGTCTCGACTGCTGAGTAGAGCAGATGGAGTTCAAGATTCCAGTTCACAAAAACAATAAAGCTGTCTGAGTAAGAAAGAGATAAAAAAGGAGGGATCAGGACCATGGGACTAAAACACACCTGTTGTAGCTGAACTAATATTGAGGAAAGCTGAACATATTCTTTAGTTCTTTCCTGCTGTGAATATTACAGCTCTCATTTTGTGTTGGCTTGTCTTTCTTTAGTTTTTCATTGCAGAATGCCTGTGATGCCAAGCAAAGCCTGCAGGGTTTGGCACTTTGCTGGGAAAAAAAGACAAAATGATGAGAGATGAAAAATACCTGTGTAAATGTGCTAGTTACCTGATAGGGGCAGTGTTATGGTTGAATTAATTTCTATTCATCTAGTGCCTTGGTCTTCGCTCACGTATACAACTTTCATATGATGGACTGAAACTGCCTTAGCAGAGAAAAAGAGATAATGTAATATGTCATATCTGCATTCTTCTTATTCTGTACAGATGCAGCTTTGCCAACCCACCAAATGGAGTCCTTCGAAATGCCTGTCTTCAAGATGGATGGAACTGTTAGAATATCACGACTCTAAAATAGCTTGGTTATTAGATTCAAATAATGTTGCCAGTGCTCAGAGATCATATTCAAACAGAGGCAAACAGCATACAGATGCCAATTGGGATGCCAATCTTGCCTTTCTCTAGCTTTTACAGTAAGGAAGCTGCCTCATTTGTTTACCTCTGAAGGTTTAATCAATATTAGATCTGAAAAGCAAGATGAATATTAATAATAGGCAAGGAACAGAATAACATCCATGCAGCAGCTGCTTTGGGAAGCTTGCTGCTGTGGGAAGACCTCATTTTGCCTTCCTAATCCTAATTGCCAGAAGTATTTTTGCTCACAGCCAGGCTTATAAGCCAAAGCCAAAGTGACGTGATGTGGGCTAAAGCTGGGATGCCCCAAAACATCCCAGCCTCTCCTCGTCTGCCCTGGCTTGTATTGCCAAAATCCAAGTGTGGGCTTGCACAGCCCCAGAGATCTGTGTAATGCTGGAGATACTCCTAAGAGGAGCCTTTAAAGA
This sequence comes from Passer domesticus, assembly GCF_036417665.1. Lineage (NCBI taxonomy): Eukaryota > Metazoa > Chordata > Aves > Passeriformes > Passeridae > Passer > Passer domesticus. Next base: position 24,497,866 of record NC_087474.1, on the reverse strand, counting down.
GAAATCCCATGAATGAGCCAAGTCCCAGCCCCTGAGAGCCTGGCCAAGAACACCGGACAGGATGCACCAGTAACTAGCAAGACAAAAAAATTCTCCTTTGGTCTCATGAACTGGGGACAACCTCCCTGCATCCCAGCAAGGAGGGAGAAGAGAGTCCTACCATGGCTTCTCTGTCCATGGGTCTGCAGGCTCCTGCCTCCATAGGTCTCCATGTCCCTGCAAAGAGCCTGCTCCAGCACTGGATATCAGCTCCAGCATGGGTCTCCATGGGCTGCAGGGGTGCAGCTGCCTCACCAAGGTCTTTACCACAGGATGCAGGGGAATCTCAGCTCCAGCACCTGGAGCACCTCCTCTGCCTCCTGACGCTAACCTTGGTGTCAACAGGGCTGTTCCTCTCACGTTATCACTCCACTCTTCTCTGACCACAGTTACCTCTGTGAAATAACGTTTTTCTTTCTGAAATATGTTATCACCAGGCATTACTACCATCACTGATGGGCTTGGCTTTGGTCAGCAGCAAGTCCATCTGGAGCTTCCAGGGATTGGCTCTGTTGAACATGGGGGAAGCTTGTGGGAAGTTCTCACAGATGCCAGCCCTGTAGCCCCCTCACTACAAAAACCTTGCCACAAAAACCCAATACACTTAGGTTCAGAGCCCCTAAAGCTCCAGAAGCATCATCTCAGTTGCAGCAGAGTAGTGGCTGTCTGTAGCTAGTGGCTGGAAGAGCTTTAGAAAGGCAGCACTTGGTTTTAATTCATAATTTTCAGAAATGTGGGCTGGGGTGGGGGGCAATAAAATTAAAAGAGAGAAAATTCTTTTAAACAATTAAGCAGTTTGGTGATCCATGGTAAAAGACATTGACATATTGGAGAAAGAATCACAGGACATGCAGAGCTGGAAGAGCCCCATTCCTTGAATCCAACTCCTGGCCCTGCACAGGACACACCAAGAATCACACCATGTGCCTGGGATTTATGGCCACCCAAACCACCAAACCATCCTGGGACACACACATAAACACTGAGAGATCTGAGTCTGCTTCAAAAGGGAATTCTAAATAGAGATTTTGCTGCTCTCTTCAGCTGTTTAAGGGGAAATCATACAGAAGATGAATTTGTACTGTTCTCAGACCTGCACAGTAAAAGAAGAAACAAGTTCAAACTGAAGAAAGGGAAAGGCCAACTTCATTCAAGACAAAAGGTTTCACCACAACAGTGGTCAAGAGAAGGAACAGGTGTCCAGAAGTTGTGGAATCTTCATCCTTGTAAGCACCTGAGGACAGACTGAACACCCTAACCTTGATCTTGCTAGGAGCAGAGGCTTAGAGAAGATGGCATCCCATCCAATCTACATGATTCTGTGATTCTAAAAAAAAGTAATAAAAGGTTCACTTTTTGCATAATGTATCTCCATACCCAGCAAAATAACCTCTAAAATATAAAAACAACATTAGGTAAATCAACCTTCTCAGTTTCTCTACTGCTTATTCAACAAGAATAGATCTGTTAAATGATATTATTTTCTGGAAGACCGTGAATCAGTGTCCTTAAAAATAACCTAACCATTTTTTCAACAAACCTTAGTCCATCTGGTTTATGCTAGATACATTCATTTTATTAAATTAAAGTTTGGACATGCTATCTATCCAGCAACAGAGAAAAACATTGCTAAAGACAGTTGGTCCAGTCTGATCTCTCTCTGCTGTGTGAGGGCAGGAGCTTCAGTGAAGTCAAATGAATTTATGTTGGCATAATAGTTGTTTGTGGGGGAGTAGAACCGATCTTGGGTGCCCAAGTCCGTTTGACAATAGAAGAGAGCAGTTCAGCAAAAGCTAATGGGTTTATAGTGCTTACTTCTATAGTCCCTGGGAAGGCAAAATACTTCTGCAACTAAAAATTTCATGTCTAGCTACATTGGGTCAACAGCACAAAATCACCTCTGGCAGAAGAAAGACCTGTTCACCAGGTGCTGATGGGAATTGCTGTTATAGATAGGCAAAGCATTCACTGTGTTTGGTGTAGGGGCTCAGGAAAAAATTCAGAATTCATCTGTCTTTATTTTATTTTCGTTTTTATGTCTCTACTAGTGTGAATTAGCTCTACTACTATCTGAGCCGATGGAAATGTGCAACTACCACATTGATCTTTGAGGAGGCCAGACAGAATGAAAACTGTGGGGGCTTGTTCCCTTTTGTGGATGAAGTTTAATAAAGAATCTGCTTGCGGTTTACTGATGAATTGCTTTGCTTAAAGTGAAGAGAAGGATTGCTTGTGTTTTGTTCTGGGGGCCAGCAGGAGGAGATAAGGACATCAGCTTGTGACAGTCTTCTGGATTGGTTTGTGCTTTCTGCAAACATTAAGTCTGATCTGAGTCTGTTCACTAGTTATGGTCATTATAAATCTAATCAACACACTAGAATCAATGAGAGGGAAGACAATCTAAGGAGATTAAAAGAAAATTCTGGTAAACAAGAGCTGAAGCAATTCTCTTCCAAGGTGACACAGACAAAAAAGTTTAAGATGAGAGCATTGGTAGTATGCATACAACCTCAAGAAAGCAGCTGAAAATGGCTTTATTATAGCAAATAAAAGAACTTAGCCATTTATTAAGATTTCATCTCAAGTTTAAAGCCTTCTATCAATTTATGTTCCAGCAATGCACTGCTTTAAAACTTCTGTAAGTCTTCATAAGGAAGACATGAATAATGATTTCAGAAAATACAGAGGCAAATAGCCAATCTGAAGATTTGTAAAAGCTTATTTGGAGGAAGGAAGAGAGTTACAGAAGCCTGCCTCCATGAAAATTAGCCTTAGAAAAAGGTTTGCATTTCTTAAACTAAATCAGCTGAAGTTTTGTGCGCCTTTAAGAAAATAATGTGAGTATTTTTATATGCTTTTTCAAGCATATTGAGACTAATTTAAATTACAGAAGGTCCTTTCTGGTTGAGCAACAGCTTTCAGTCTGAATATCACTTTTGGTACAATAGACTTTAATACAATTCAAGGTGGGTTTTTGTTACGTCCAAAAATAAGTCATTACTGGGTGCTGCACAATGAATCATTACAGTATATAGAAAATACACATAAATACATATAAATGTATACATATATTTTTTCTACTTCTGGTGGAAGTTCTGGAACTTTCTTTCTTTGTTTTAAGTTTTCTGCTATTGTCTCACATCACACCTGGTATTTTTTCTGAGTCTGTGTTCCTTCAACTTCCAGTCTCTGAGAAGAGATGAATCATCACCACGTGTGAGAGAGAGGCAAATGGAGAGCATCAGGCCCATGTAATTCTGCCTTGGTTTTGCCCTATATCCCCACAAGAGGCTGGTTTCAGGGCAAGAGCAAGGGTAGGAGGGGGTTTAGGTGCCTTTAGATCCCTTTCTGTATTCCAGATGTGAGTATGTTGAGTGAGTACAGACAGGGCACATGACTTGTATTCCTTTGCCAATGGCACATCCCTCCCTCACAACACCATCCCAAGGCAGCTGCAGCTGGCAGGACATGTGGCAGGGACACTGCCTTTGCTGCTGGCGGTCTGTTTGTTGCCATGCTCTTCAATTAAATCACCTGCTGTCCCCTAAAATTTTGGTTTTATCTACACGTGAACAGTAGCTAAGTTATTAAAGTTCTAGCTAACCTTGCTCAAAACAATCCAGCTAAAAGTAAAAGATGAATGGCAGCATTTGCATAGAACACCTCAGATCTTTTTAACAATAAGATACGTTTTAGAAAAACAATAGCACCTTTGAAGTAATTCTTGAGTGCTATAATAATGCACAGGAAAGTGCAAGAGCAATTAAAGAAGGGATCGATTTGAGACTGAGTAATGCAACAACGTGTGCTGCTGACAGTGCCAGAGAGCCATGGAGAATCAGAAATTACCACGTTTTCTGTCTCCATAAAAAAGGAACCAAGACAGCCCTTATTTCCAATAATGCAAGGAAATTTACTGACATCAAGAGCTAACATGGGATTATGTGACCAACATGTGACCGATTATCCACCAAAGTTCCTCTCCATACCAATTGATGTAGCAGGTGGGACCCTGCCTTAGAGGTTATCCAGAGCCCTGCAGAGCCCTCCATTGCAACAGTCTGGCATCAGCCATCAGAATCTTAGCTGGCCATTTCATCTAAAAGGTTGCAACATTTTTACAGGCAGAAGGAGGGCAGAAATTGTAATGAAAACAATATGGTCATTCCTGACAGCTGGTTTGCCCTTCTGAGAACTGAGACAACTTTTCCCATGGGATTTGACTAGAGACTGTACATGACAAGGATATCCCTTCTCTCACTCCAAAATTTATCTGCTCAGGCTCACCAGAGCTGAGCAGCTGCAGTCAACAGAAGCTCTGCCATATGAAGTGTGACGTTGCAATTTAAAATTAGATATAGCACTTAGCCAAATGGAGCCCATTGCAGCTGTAAGGCATTCTCTACCTGGGTGTCTGGTGCTCTGAACCTCACAGGGGCACCTGAGGACACTGAGCACCTGCAGCAGCTAACACAGCAGCTTTCCTTTCCTGCATCCTAACCTGCTGTCCCTGACTCCCAGCACCTGCTCTGACAGACAGCCCAGAGGAAGCTGATCTCCCTCCTGTGGCACAGCAGGAAAAGGCACAGCCAGCTACAGTGGGAAAGCCCTGCAGTGCATCCTAGGGTGCAGTGCTCTGTTGTGCACCTCCTGACTCCCAGCACAGCCCAGTCACTCGAGCTCGTGGTTATCAGTGTTTGGGTTGGAGCTCAGGCTTGGATCCCAAGTACCCTCGATCAACTGTCCTCAATTTTCTAAAAAACAGAGATGGCCTCTGAGCTTACATCAGTCCAGAAAAAGTTTCTGCTTTGAAGTAAGTTTTATTCTTCCCAAGTTACACAGTCCTGGGATTGGAGATGAGTAGATGTTTTCTATTCAGCTGATGTATTGTATTAGCCTGCTCTGTGAATGCCATTATAATTAGAAACAAACCTATACAATTGATAAAATAAGACACTAATTGTTGTATTTATTCCCCTGTGAAGGCACACTCTGGCACTATTAATTGTACTTAGTCACAATCTGTTCATCATCTAATTGTTTTCCACAGAGCTGAAGAGAACCAAATATTTACCCACATGAATTTATAAATATCTACTCATGAATCATAGCTGGTCTACAATGATTTCTTTTTAAAGGCAAGAAAAAAATGCAGAAAATGAGATGTACAAGACTGAACAGACTTTGGGTGTTGGGGCTCTCTGGGGACCAGGAGCTATGGAGCCTCTCTGGAAGCCCAGTGCTCATCCCACCTCCCTGTCCGGGACTGGGACAGCTCCATCCCTGGGCATCACTGTGGGTGCTGCAGCCATGGGGGAAGGGGCTCATGCCCCACCATGTGGGCACCACAGCAGCTGCGGGGGCCTCTCAGCCTGTGGGTCCAAGAAATTCCCTGAGGATGCAATCCTGGCCTCAGCTGGCATCTCTTCCAGACCTTGCTTTGGCTTGTCTGTGCTCTCAGGGTGATATTTCTACTGCATTTAAGTTTAAGGCAGATTAATCTTCTAACTGCTGTAGCGACACCTTCTCTACACCCAGCGTGAATTAAACACATGAGCTGGCACTGCACTGATCAACCAGTAGGGCTAATTGACTTTCCCAGCATGTCATAGAAGAAATGTACCAAAAATACTTCTCTGATAATATACCAGGTATTTTCAAACTCTAAAGGCAGAGTCCTCAAGTCCCCCAGAGAATTGCCTTTGCTGCAGAGGTGTGAGGTGGGCTGTTGGCTCACATTAACTCTTGTTTTTTTCCAGACAGATTCTCCCCTTTACAATGTACATTTATTGTGATCATAGATGTGGTGAATTATTTGATCATCTTGTAGGGAGAAAAATGACAGACTTTTCTTTAAGTGGCAAGGGACATTTTCCTTTTGACACATTGTAAAATATGTAAAAACAATATGTGCTTTGTCAAACACTATTTTTCAAAGGATTGTAAGAGTCAATTTCATATTAAGAATTGCAGGGAGTTTTATAACTTTTATGTTGAAAATAATGCAAACTCTCTCTATACTTGAGCAGCACTCAAATTTAAAGACAGAAAATTGGTACAATAGGTAACTGTAGTACAAACGGAGTCTTATTAAAGCACACACAGGAACTGTGGTTCCCCTGCACATTTCATAGGAGAATATAAATGTCCTCTGTGATCTTAAATTTGGTTATTTGAGGTCTCCCTTTTCCCCTTGGAAGTTATGCAGCTGTGAAATCTCTGGAATATATAGTATGGATAGATATGTAAAAATTCTTCTGCAGAAAACATCTTCCCCTTTGTTCTGGGGTTTGATAGCCAAAATTACAGATCCAAACATGCCTAGGAATATTCTTTCTATAAGTCAAAGTGAAATTTATGTTGTTAAATTATTTAAAATACAAAGTACTAGAAAGTTGAATGTGCGTATGTGTTAAGTTGAGTAGATGAAGTACCTTGCTTGGGAAGCTTGAAAATATGAAGAATTGTAGTTTTAAGTCTGATGGAACTCTGATACTCACTGATAGCGACTGTCTCCCCAGAATCAGATGAAATCCAGAACACAAATTTATATGTGTAAAGACTGTGGACCTCATTAACAGCATCCACCCCAAGACACTATCTCAAAGTAACACTAAATATACTGAAACACTCTTTTCTTTCACCAGTGGCTGTGGCTCACTGTGTAGGAGGTCTGGATAGAACTGCTGCCATAGTACACTTGATAAGAGGGATGTATCACCAAACTAAAATCTCCTGGCAGTAAAAGCTCACTGTAACAATAAAAATCCCAACAAGCGATATCCTTATTTTTTTAAAAAAATTAAAAATAAATAAACACAAAAAAAGAAGTATATATGATCCTGAGGATAATTAGGAAGATACTATAAAATCAGTGTACTGGCATATCCAAGTGAAGTGATTACATAACCAGTCCACATATTTTTGTTGTATATTCCTTGCCATGATGTAAGAATATAAATCAGAGTGTCCACAACTGGTATCCCTCCAGTGAAAGGCTGATCCACCCTGAGTGAAGATTGAAAGAAATAAGTCATGGCCAAAATCCAGTATCCTTTCTCTGGGCCCCACTTTTCCAGCCACAGGAGATGAGTACAGAAACCAAAATCACTTCAAGGCTCCTTCTGCCTCTGTTTCTCTAGGCTGGGATTTTTACACCTCCTGCTACATGGCGTTGTTAAATCCCGGTAACCAAAGTTTGCACTGAAGTAATTCTGGTCAGAAAAAGAGGGAGCAGAAATAAATTATCTGAATGTTTTTATGTTGCTATTTCTTAAAAAAAGGAAGCATTCCACCACAATAATAGCATTCCTTCCAAAATCCTTGTATATCTGGATTATAAGGGGAGACCCAAACTTGCCTGGTAGCTCAGTAAGTTGTTCCCACCAGGCAAGCCTCATACAATTCCACATTACAGTAACTGCAGTATTTTCAAGCCACAAGCAATGGCAGAAAAACCATGAGTATCTCTACTACCATCAGCAACCTCACTCTTTTGTGCAGCTTCACTTCCTTAGGAGCTTCATTAACAGGGGAATTACCATTTTTGAAGGCATTTTGTGCAAGTTCAGTTGGCTTTATGCTTTTTTTTTTGTGAAAAAGAAACACAGAAATTTTGCAATAAACATCAGATTCTTCAGCAGAATGCTTATAAACTATTCTATAACAAATCAGAAAACATTTAAAGTGCAAAATTCAGGAACAGGTTAAAAGAGATGGGGAAAACTGAGCTAAACCCTGGTTCTACCACAGTCCAAATCAGACCTGACTTATTCATTTCAGCCCAGTCCTGCTCATCAGAACACCACATCAGAAATGTCAAACCTGACTATGTAATGAACACTGTAAAGAGTTTTGTGTTACCTTTAAAATAGTGTGTGGATCTGTCCTTTAGCTCTTTTTAATTTCCTTTCTCCCTCATTGTTAAACCCTACATAATAATCTTTGATGCTTGGGAAAGTACAAAGTTATTTTCATAAGGCTTCAAACACCCCCAGTTCACAACCTGCACGATTCTCCTCTGCAAACCAGCAGCCTTTAGCCTGTGCTCTGCTTCTGCACTTGGACTTTTCGCAAACCTGCCCCTCTACTTTGCTCTTATGAGACCCCACCTGGAGTACTGCACCCAGACCTGGGGCTGCCCGAACCAGAAAGACTTGGACCTGTTGGAAGGAGTCCAGGGGAGGCCACCAGGTTGGTCACAAGGCTGATCTCCTGTCAAGGAGACTCAGAGAGCTGGAGCTGTTCAGCCTGGAGAAGAGAAGGCTTTGGGGAACATTCCAGTGCTTAAAGATGGCTTATAAAAAAGACGGACTTTTGCAAGGGCATGTAGTGATGGGACAAGAGGGAATGGCTTCAAACTGAAAGAGAGATGGTTTACACTAGATATAAAGAAGGAATTCCTTGCTGACAGAGAGGTCCCTCAATATCAGACTCTGCTACGAACAAGTTCCCCTGTGTACATTTATCTTTCCGCTTTTTTCATGGTACTGATTTTACAGTAACTGTATCCCTTTTCTCCAGACCCAGGTACACACTCTCACCTCACTGCATCTGCATCACCCTGAATGGCCAGTAGACTTCCCCCTTTCACCCACCGATATCCACAGCTACAAAATGCAGTGTGGCAAGCCTGCAGCCTTGGTGTGTCAGGTCAAGGAGAAGAAAAGCACACCAGCAGTGTCACAAGGACTCTGACCACACCATGTGTGAGTCACTCTGATCCTGCTTTCCACCAGACTACCAGGAGAGGGACCTGTGCCTGGAACCTGAGTTGCACAGCCCTCTTGGGACCTCTATGGCCACTAGGTGTGACAATAATGACAGCATTAAATTCTCCCCTTGCAGGGGAAGTGCTTGGGCATTCCCACATACAGCCAAGCCACATTAATCCATGGAACTCTGTGTTTTGTGGGACCCCCACCGTGAGCTGGCTGAGCCACAGAAGCAGTGACATGGTGAGCTTGGACATGGGGCTTCTTCTGTCTGTGCAAGGCTCCCTCCAAGCTCTGGGTGCTCACGCTGGGTCTGCCAGCAGCTTCTCTGGCACACCTTCAGTCCCACGACATGGCTGTCCCCCAGCACCTCTCTGTGCAAGCTGATCTTCAAGGCTGAATTTACACAGGGTAATTTAATGATGAAAAAATAGAGAAGAGGATGACAGGGCAGGTATTTCAGCTTTTTTTTCCAAATTCTTTGTGGGATTTACAGCTGGTTTAGCGAGGACATATGCCAATGGATATTAAAGAGCTAGAGTAACTACAAATATGACAGCTACTAACAGATTTCCAGAATTTCTGAGGCATATGTTGAAATTCTTAGTGTTATGACAGCCAGCATCCTTCAGAGCTGCTCTTGAACCAAGCATGAATCAACACAGTGGTTTCAGCCATGAGAAACTAGAATATTTATAAGAAACTGATTAACAAAGCACAACACGTACATTCACCTGTCTGAGAAATTAATGTGAAATTTGGGGAGGAAATTAATCAATAATTCCACATTTTTATACATCTCAGTATCCTACCAACACCAAGTTCCCCACAGAGCAAGTCACTCCACCCAAGCTGACAGATATGGGTACTCAGTGGCCTAGAGCAGCAGTGAGAACACTTCCCAAAAGAAATGAAATTGCAATGAATCACTATGACAAATAGCCTGGGGCAACAGCTCATCTTGTGAAGGACCATTTAAAAAATGTTTTTCTTTTCTGTCAATGAAATATTGTCCCATCAGAAAGCACTGATGAATGAGTTGTTCTGGACCCATCTCTGTAGCAAGATGAATCTGCTTATTCCCAGGGAAGGCAACGTGAGGTTTAGTGAGCCCGTCCATGAACCAGGACACTTCTGCAGCACTCCAGTGCAGACAAGGATGCAAACCAGCATCCTTGAGCCAGCATCTCCCTGTGCAGTGTGCTCCAAGAGTCAGCGGGTGCAACAAAAGCTTGCTCATATATGAAATAACAAGGGGAGCTTGGGGCTGTAAAACAAAGCAAAGAGCTGTAAACCTGTTTCTAAGTGAGGCAATCATTTCAAAATCAGGATCGTGTTTTTCAAGTGTATTACAAGGTTTCACAGTGGAAATTAGGTCAAATCTGTGTTCCTCATCTTAAATAGAGGTTACCAGGGACCTATTCAGAACATATGTGCCATTGTCATACATTTCATGAATAAAGCAGATTTGCAAAATGAAATTGAAATAGGGAAAACACCATGCTTTTAAAGACCGGGGAATGTTTCATAAAGACCACGTGCCATTAAGCTCACAGCAAGAAAAACAGGATGAAATATAACCCACTCATGCCTGCACCTATGGAGAACATCCTCTAGCTAATTTGAGCCAAACTGGATCCTGGAAATCTATAATAGTTTGAGACAAGCATTCTTATCTCTCTGAGAAACTCAGGTTTCAAAACAAATCAGAGGAAATTGCTAAGAAATGGAAAGGATAGGCTCTGTGTCTGTCTCAGGACAATATTGAACAAGTCCTTGCCACTAAAACCTGCACCCCATTTAACTCTGTGATTAATAGTCAGACACTACTGACTTTCGGTATATCTTTGGGTGTTTGTGTCAATTTCACAGCACAAAGTCCTCTTCTGCTCCTTTTGTAAATTAACAAAATGTTAGCACTTCATTAATGTTAACTGCATTTCCCAGCACACTTCTAATATTCATTCACTTTTCATGACAGCTCACATTTGGGTGTTTCTGGGTGTCTTGGCCAGGATCCCTGACCTAAGTAAATAGCGTTTTCTATGTCTGGAAAGACTGACATTTGGAAATCTTAGAATCCTTCTCACTGGAGCTTTGGCAGAGGAGAAGGAGGTAAGACACTTGCCCACTCTTGAGGCACCTGTCCCAGTACCTTCTGTCCTTCACATCCTGACAGCACAGTAGCATCCACAATGGCATCCCTAAAATTCACTGGATGGGGCAGAAAATATCCAGCCTGTGTTTTCTAGTGTGGCAGCAGAATTTTTAGATCCATTTGAAAATTATTATTTTCTTTCTTTTCAGAGACCAGAAAGACTCAGGTTTACAGTGATAGTTAATTGCACCTCCATTATAATCTTATAATTTTTTAATTTTTTTTAATAGTTCAGTTGCTAACAAAGGGATTTGGATGTAAATTTGAACTCTGAAAGGGTTAGGATTACTAGGGATACATAACACACATATGTTATATATCCCTATTAATGCTACCCTTTCAGAGTTCAAACAGAACTCTGTATAGAGCTGGTTTTGAAGTACTACCTACAAGAAGCTGGTATCAAACATTACAAATATTTTCAAATTTTGCTGCTGAAAAGAGCCTTCCTCATATGTTTTACCAAGAGGTGACAACAAAGTTTCTTCTCTAACCAGACAGGCTTGGGAGCCCAAGCATCCTGCACTGAAGGAGTTCACCTGGACAGGTGAGCAAGGCTCAGTGCTCCAGCCCTTGCTGGAGGAAGCTGTGCCAGCAGCAAGGAGCTGTGAAAATGAGTGTTGGCAAGGGCAGAGGCACTTGCTACATCTGTGTGATTAATGCAAGCCATGCTTGCAAAAACACACAGCAAACCTTGACCTGCATTAATCACACCAAGAAGGGGAATTACTTTGCCTGTCACTATGATTAGGCTGTGTCAGAAGGAAACTTTTTCCATATTGGCAGTTACTAATATTTACTGAAATGCTTTAAGGCATTATTTAACTAAACTTCATTTCACTGTGACTAAGGCCTTCTTTCTTGCTCTTTTCATCCAATTACCTTCATCATGCTGGTAAGGGGGCTTTTGTCTCCATTTGTTGCAGGGCTTGGGTTTTGTTTTTGTTTTTTTTTACTAGTTGTGGAATTTTTAGTGACTTTTTGATTAAAGTGAATACTGAGCCTTTCTAATTTCTGAATTGTTTCACTTTGCTGTAGAAACAGGAGATAACAATAGTATGCAAGGAATTTTTCACAGTGGCTGTGTTTCTCCTGCCTGCTTAGGAGGACCACAGACCTCTACAGGATATAAGAATTGTCTTTCACTCAGACAAAAAAAAAAAATCTCATAAGGTCTGATTGCATACAGAAAATACAAATTTTTTTCCTGGAAAAAGAAAAGCTAAAAAAAAAATACACATTAGATAGTCTTTAGACAAACCAGTTAAGATTAACATTTGCAGCATCAGCAGGACCTTGAATCTGGGTCTGCTGCATTTCCATGTTCAGCCCACTCCCTCCCTCTGTCTGACTCACCACAATTACAGCAAAAGATTCTATCTCAAGGGATGTAGGGATCTTCATTTGTAGGGATATCTGTAGGGATCTTCATCTCCAGCCAATCTACATTTTGTGATGGAAAAATGTCTCATACTTCATACCTTCAGTTAATTGTAGTATTTCCAGGAAACATTTTTTTTTAAATTCAAAACTACTCTGGATATTGGAGACTTTGCATCCAAAGATTCTCTTTAATTTCTTTTTCTGAATTTCAGCACTGATCCATTAACTTATCAGGGATAATGGAGAGCATGTTCCTTCTTGTGTAACTGTGCTAATGTATTGCATTTATCAGATTTGGTAATTTTCTGTTTACAGGAAGCCAACATTTACCAGTCATTAGTCTTTATCCTTTTCATCCTTTGCAGCAAGGAGTGATCTGTATTTTCTCCAGTGGAGCCACTGAGATTTGTAAGCCATACAGCCTTGAATCTGATATTATTCACAATGGGAGCACTCTCTCAAATTAACTTATTGCAGAGAAATGTAAATCAATTATGTTTACAGCTCTCAACAAACAGAATTAAAATGTTCCACCAGTCTGTTTCGAATTCCTAATCATTTTTGTGATTAACCCAGTGTCTGGGATTTGCAAGAGAGTAGGAGATGAATTGGTTTCTCTTCATTATCTGACACAGTTCAGTTATTCCTGAGGTGTCCTGAAGAAACAAGCAGCCAAGAAAATTCCCCTTAAATAGTTATCCATGAGGAAATGGTTAACACCCGCTGGCATTCCTCAGGATCACTGTGCCAGTCAGAAGGTCATGCTCTTGAGATGGCAAATGAAGCAAATTGAATCCCAGGCCAAGAATGAGCACACAACCAGCCTGGCAAGGCCAGCCTGCTCATGCACTGTGAGAGAAGGCAAGAGAATTGGGTGCATGATAGACAGAAATGCAACTTTGGAAAATAACAAGCAGCATCCAAAAATGTGAAGCTCAAAGCACCACACATCTCCCCACCATAACATTTCAACACTGTTCTCTGCAGCAGCCATCTCCCATTAATTCCATTTCATTTAGACCAGTACAAAAAGAAGGTTTTGATTATCCCTGGGATCTGTCTGCTTTTGCAATCACATTAAAAGCTAATCCCTCAGTGTATGTTTGATTGTCTCCTGGCTCTGAAGAGCCTTTTGGGGCAGGAGAGGTCTGCCTAAAGATTCTGCTCCCTGCTGGCAGCCGTCAGGGCTTGCATCCAGGCTCCCCATCCCTCTCCTGGGGAGAGCAGGGATGTCCTTGGGGACACCTTGTTGCTCTCTACAACAATTTCAAAGAAGGTTGTAGTGAGGTGGAGGTCAATCTTTTCTCTCAAGTAACAAGCAACAGGATAAGAGGAAATGGCCTCAGGTTCTGCCAAGAGAGATTTAGATGAGATATTATGAAAAATTTCTTCAGGGAAAGTGTTAAACACTGGAGCAGCCTGACCAGGGAAGTGGTGGAGTCACCATCCCTGTGGGTATTTAATGGATGTACAGATGTGGTACTTACAGACATGGTCTTTAAGGTCTTTTCCAACCTAAACTACTCTATGATTCTATGATTCCATTTCTGAAGGACATGTGTCTTTCAGATATGCCAAAAAAAAAAAAAAAAAAAAACACAAAAAAAAAAAAAAAAAAAAAAAAAAAAAAAAAAAAACAAAAACCAAAAAAACAACACCCAGGGCTGGAGCATTTTATGTTTTTGTACAGTAAGACACCACCATTTTTAACATAATCACTTTTGTCTTCCCAGCACACACATGAAGCAGAAGCTGCCCCATCAGACAGAGGAGAGGCTCTGGTAGTCTGAGCATGTGACAGCTCCCTATGTAATATTCCAAAGAAGTGCATTAATTCAGGAGAATCCAGTCTGCTCATACTGCCCAAAAACCCAGACAACTTTTTTGAGATGCATTGGCTGGGTCAGCTCTGCACAAAACAACAGCCTGAGCTGCCAGGCAGACTGTGCTCACTCTACCTCATGAAGAATGTGGCCAGCTGGGAGGGAAAGGAGCAGCCTCCAGCCAGAGAAGAGACGAGCCTCCACAGCTGCAGGAGCAGCTCTCCAGATGTGCAGACTGTGTGTGTCTCCTCCTGCTCTCCAGATGTGCAGGCTCCCATGGGACAGGCTCTGCACTAAAGCACCGTTGCACACAGCAGGAGCAATGCTCTTACAAAGAGCTTGCTGTACTCAGCAGCTTCAGCCATCCCTGAATTTCAACAGCCCAGATCCTTCACATCCTTATGTAAATCTCTGCTCAGTCTAGACTGACTTACGCAAAAGCCTGCACTGATTTCTACAAATCCAGCATTTAGTGGCTTGACACACTGATAAAATATCACATTTTTTATTCCAACCTTATAATCAGAAAGTCAGAATTACAGTAAATGGAATCTTTTCTATCCTCTGTTTTAAAAGGTCTAATTATTTTATTATTCAGTGTATGTACACGCAGATAAGTAATAATTATTCAGAGTATTATCCTGCATAATAGAGCCAGTTAATGTTCAGAGATAATAGCACAGAGACAGCTCATTATACCAATTTGTACAAAAATAACATAATTATTTTCTTCTTCTGAACAAACTTGTTCTGGTGTGATAAGAACAAGTTTCAATCACTTCTTTATTTGCTGAAAGATTAAATGCTATGCAGCCAGTAAAGCGATTATTATTTTCATGATGAATCATCATGTGCAACGAGGAATTAGCCATCCAAAGGATTTGAAGACAAACTCATACAAGGCTACATTAAAATAAGGATGCTCCTGAAATTATTGCACGTATGTTTCTAAACAGCCTTCTTACCAGAAATATCACTTAGGAGTTCATCCTGCTAACAGCTGAGAAAACTCAGATGAGTATGGAGAGGCAGAAATGGTGATGTTTCCCAGACTGCGAATTTGAGATGCAGAAAACCAGTTCAGCCATTGAGTGGTTTCACCAAGGCTGAACTTACACTCCAAAGCAGAACAATGGCAACACAGAAGGAGGCTTTCCTGCCAAAAGACAGCTTTGCTCCCTGATAACTCAGTGGCCTGGAGTATCATGGTCTCTGCTGGATCTAGCAGCCTGCTGTCCTCAAAATGGGCGTGGAAGTCCTGTGACAAAGTATGCGTTTTACTTTTCCAGCCATTTTTTCCTTCATTGCCACTAATCCAAGCCCTCTTGGATTCAGTACTTCTTTATCTAATCCCTTATTCCACTTTTACTCTGAAATTAAAAAAAAACTCTGGGGAAAAAAAGGAGACAATATAAAACAAAGCTTGCCAGTCTTGGCTCCTGTCTCTCTTACTCTAGTGTCTCCCCAAAGTCAGCTGTGCCCCAGCTGTGTCCTGGGAGCAGGGCTGAGCAGCAGGAAGGAGACTGACCTGCCATCGCCTCCTTTTCTTGTGGGATGGGGCTGCCAGGGCCAGAGACTCTGGTGAGACAAGTTACTTTCAAGAAGGAAAAAAAAGGAGGACAAAGAAAGAGCTAGAATAAAATCCCCATGGAAAAGGAAGACTTTATTTCAAGCTTTTCTGTCTTGCATACCTTGGAGTCTGTCCTGCAGTGGAAAATCACCATTATACTGAACACAATTTCATCACTCACTTCTGCTTTTGATGAAAACTCATTCATGGTGAGTTTTATTCTGCACCAGTATTTATGCATGTGCTCAGGGAATGGGAAGGTTCCCCTTAACCAAATGAAATACTGTTCATGCCTCTAGACAGAGATTATGGATCATTGTAATTTCTATCTCCCAGCAGAGGACCTGAGACTGTGAATTTGTCTGCAGCCTTAGGTATTTTCTACACCAGCTCTGTGAGGGTGAGCAATGAGCAATGCTGCTCCTTAATCACAACCTGTGCTGCTCTGACTGGAAACTCAGGCTGGTTCTCAGGCCAAGATGCTGACAAATCTCCTTCTCTAACACAAGAGCAGGAGCCTGGCTCCATGGACACAGGTGAACCTTGCCACCCTCTCCCCTGTATCTGGGGCTTACTGGAGGAATGGTGCTTGTCCTTGCTCTGGATTCCAGTTAGTCAGTGACACTGCCATGTGTAAATCTTATTCCTACAGTGCTGATGGATTTATTTTCTGTGGATTAGAAAGGGCATTTTTATCATCTGAATTGCATGAGCCAGCAATAAAATTCACTGGAATATAGTGCCTCTATAAATATTTCATAGAGATATGCCAAGTACTATAAATTGTTTCATACGCTGCTCCCAAGCACCATGGAAGCACAGTGCACACCAAAGGCCTAGGAATGGTCCAAAGTCTAGGAGGATCTGCCTGTCCCACCTGTTGGGAAGAAAATACACTAAAAATCTTGCTCAGACAAGGTGTTCACCAGCATGTCAAGTCTCCATGACAGCTCTGAATTTTCACAGCATGCAATCTGGGCAGAATGTCAGAAAGAGTAGAAAAAACCCTTCATATTTATGGCTGAGACATTTCTGGGGCTTGGGAAGCCTTCTTCTCCATGTTGAGTGAGGCTGACCAGGGATGGCACAGGGCAGGGCAGTGGTATGCATGAGGCTCAGAGAGCAGCTGTACCAAGAGCTGCTTCACGCTCTCCACAGCCTCTTACATCTGCTCATCCCCACCCCTCACCACACCCTCCAAAAATGACCTCTGTGGCTGCCCCCTCTCCCCCTGCTGAGCAGGTGTGCTTTTTATGCAGCAGATGTTGCTACACACTTGGTACTTGGCAAAGGAAGTGAGAATCATTTCTTAAAAAAAAAATACAACAAGCAGCCTATTTTGGAGCTTATTGCAAATGTTTATATAAAAGTCCTTTTTTTATTTAAAGATATGGAATTTGAAGGCCATACTCTTAAAAAATGGTGTTCCAGGTGCTATGCAGTGACCTGCGGCTAAAAAACACATCTAAGCAGCCTGTCCACACCAAAGCATCTCAGAAATTTCTAGAAAGGCTCACTTGCAGTCCACGACAGACGGTGCAAAGGTTCTCTCCTAATCCCCTCTGTGGCATGTTACATTTAATTCAGGAAATCCACACAGATCCCTTGGAGTGACAACAGAAGTTCTGTTCATTTGCACAGAGGCCATTGCAGTGGGTCCTGAGCTCCCAAAGCTTCTGATGTTTCAGTAAAATAGCATCCATTTCAATAATCTTAGCCAAGTTTGCAAACCTCGAGCAGACTTTCTTACCTGCAAAGGGGAAGAGATAAGAAGTCCTTTTTCCCAGCCAGGCTTTCCATTTTCTCAGCTGAAAAGCAAACAGTTCTGGTCAAGAAATTCCTCCTTGGGACTGGAAAAAACACAGTAAGAACAAACGGAGCTGGGACCAGATTTGGTTTGATCCAATTTTCAGTTTCTTCCATTTTGTTTCCCCACAAGGGAAGGTAAAGGTTCGCTGTGGGCACACCACCTCAGCCCACGGATGCTTTGCTGGTGTGTTACACAGGGAAGAAGTGTGGACTTTGCAGTCCAAAACTCAGCCTGCGGAGAGCAATGGGCAGCATAATGTCAGGTTTGCTGGGCTGTGTCAGAAGAGCCCATCAGAGGATGGAGGTGGCAGCCCTGTGTCCCCTGAAGCTGGTCACACTGCCTGGGAAGGAGGCAGGAGTGGGGACCGTGGGGAATGGGTCCCCCCTTTCCATAGGAGGACATTCCCTGGCTCCCACCAGCACAAATACACCATAGGATGTGACACCCAGTGTTTACCTGATTTAGAGGGTAGCCAAATGAAAGACAGGGTATGGCTTAACCTAATCATGGCTTGATATCATGCTTCATATTTCTGAAACATCCATGCTACAGGAACAAGCTGTTAAGGATTGCAGCTATTGGAAAACAGCTATTTAATTCCATATTGATATTTCATGTTTATTGCTTTTCCCCAGCTACCTTTGTGCAGGGAACAAACTTTTGTTCTTATAAATTACTATTCCATCACTAATTACACAGTGATCAGTTAGTTATAATAGAAGGGGTTTTGTGATAAAGATGAGACCCAGAAGTGATTATAAAGCATACATAAGGTTTATGTGATATGAAGAGCTTCACAGGTATCTCATTACACATATTTTGTTCAGGAGTGATTAATAACATTATTCATTTTCTAAGCCTTTTTCATTGTTTTGTGGAATATAGCCCAGGCATTTTCAAATTTCTCATGTCTTAGTTACTTATAGGAACTTTTTATACTGATGTTAAGTTTCTGTATTTATTTCTGAACTTGAAAAAAAATAGCTCCAAATTTTAACTCATCAAGTAGTTCTTACGGGAATCAAGAAATGAATTAAACTAAGCAAAATAAAGAACAGAATCATAGAATCATTAAGGTTAGAAAAGACCTCCAAGATCATCAAGTCCAACCAGGCAAGAGCTGTCTTCAAGCTAGAATCAGTTTCCTAACTTGCACTTAGCACTTGAAGACACTCTTGAATTAAAACAGTTCCCCAGATCCCCTTGCCAGTTCTCTCTCTTACTGATCATGTGCTCTCAAGGAACAGGTACATGTTCATTCCTTACTATGCTGCTATACAGTTGCTACAGCAGATTTTTTTTCAGGTGATGGACCAGCAAGGGAAGACCACATCCACAGCCTTTTAGGAGGAGGTAAAGTCCCAGATTTCATACCCCTGTTGTTGAAAGATGCATATTGCAGATAAAATGTGGGTAGGTTTCACTGTTTAAAAGTGTTACATTGGTCTCTTAGCATCAGACCATGACCAGGCTCCATGAACTGCAGGGCTGGAGCAGTGGCTCTGGATAGGGAACACTGGATCCTCCAAAGAATCTGCAACCAGTGGTTGCTCTTATGTTCACTGTGATCCTAGCTCCTTTTCTAACTTCCTCCTAGTTCCTTTTCTGCAGAAAGAAACTGTCTTGACCCACAAAGACCTTTTCTTCCTTATTCCTGTCAGTTTTATTTTTCTTTGCAATATTGCTGAGAGGTCATTCAAATTGTAATCTCATGTCCCAGAGGTTTTTGTCCGTGATATTTTCATGTTTCTTTTCTCTTTGTTTTGTTGTTTGTTTGGGGTTTTTTTGGTCTAAGATAAAGGAGACAGAAAACAGAACAAGTCACTGCTGCATAAACTCCAGTCTCCATAGCAACAATGAGAAATGTTTCCTTCCTCAGTTTTATAATTCCAATCCTATAGTCTCACCTGATGGTTGGGAGAGTGGGATGAAGTTAAAATATTTTCTAACTTACTTGTTCATTGCAGTTTTAAAAGCAGGCAACTGGGGCGAGTAACATAGGCCAAATTAGACCCAAAAGCTTTCCTGAGATCTGGGGTGTGAGGCAGGGGCTTGGGAAGGGCAGGTAGGAAGTACTGGATTTACCACTGTAGGACTTATATGCAGTAAAGTACGCTGCTGTAACACAAACTGCCTACAACAAAGAAAGCAATGGAGAAGGGAAAATGTTAACACTAAGCAGTGCTGGTCTTCCTCTGACCATTCCACTACTGTGGGATGTGCAGATGTGTGTGCCACACTCCTGTCCACACCACAGCAACGTGTCTGTGACACACCATTAGGCATCCGAGTTGTTTGTGGAGAGGTGTTGATTTCCCCTCTCTCAGTCTGAGCTAAGTTCCCCCATGTGAAATCAGCAACCAACAGCATGACTGGTGCTGTGCTGGCCACTCTCTCTGGTGACCAGTGAGAGGACCTAAGGGATGGCATGAAAGTGTTCCAGGGAGGTTTAGGCTGGGTATTAGAAAAAGGTTCTTCACCCAGAAGGTGGCTGGGCACTGGAACAGGCTCTGCAGGGAAGTGGTCACAGCACAAAGCCTGACAGAGTTCAAGAAGCATTTGAACAACACTCTTGGGCACATGGTGTGATTTTTGTGGCTGTCCTGTATGGGGAGTTGGACTTGATGATCCTTGTGAGTCACTTCCAACTGAAGTGATTTTGTGACTGGAAGGACAAAAGCAGGCTGAAATACAGATGCACCTAAACAAACCTTACTGCACATAAAAATGCCCTTAATTTCTTTTCCAAGCTGATCTTTCAACTGACAATGTTAATTTGGAACAGCTGAACTGGACAGGAATGGTATAATTTAACTCAGAAGGAAAAAACAAAGCAGTGTAGTTCAGTTTCATAATTTGTAAAGAAAAGCCACAAATGCATTTTCCTTTTTACTGTACCTGAGTGTAAGTTCTGGGAGCACTGTACAAGACCATCTTAAGCTTACCATCATACTTAGGACAAGTCCATTTTCCCACTACTTAGTAGTATGTGCTCACATTATAAATTGAATAGGATGGAGTTCTCAAATCAGTTTTAACTATTTGATTAACTAGAGGGGTTTTTTTCAGTTTTGAAAATTTATTTTAATTTACTGGATTATAATCAAAGTTGACGTCATTGATAACAGCATAATATTTTTAATATGTACTCAAGTAGTCTGCTCTGGCAGGCTTTCTGTGCTACAGATTCTGTACATTATTCCACCACAGCAAAGCAAAGTGAAATTCTGCCTTTGATACAATCCCAACAGGGGAATTTCCATCTGACATCAGATTCCTCTGCATGTTTTATTTGTTTTGCTATTAATCTCACAGGATAAACACGTATCATTGTTTCAGATTCTGTACTTGTGTTTTCTCCAGCCCAAACCAGAAATAGGAACTTTTGGGGGGAAAACTGGTAAATGTGCTCATTTGTTTAACACAAATTCACTTCAACCCTCAAGGAACATAACTGGCATAAACCAGAAGGCTCATCACTGATAGAAGTTGTGTTCCAAGTGATGGTGTTTCAACAAACAACTTATTAAGGACTTTACAGTGGTAATAAGCACTTAAAACAAGTTGATAAATACTCAGTAACTAAACTCCATTTTATTAAAAAAAGGATTCTTCCTTGTTTATACTTCAAGTACTAGCTTTGAAATGGTTACGGAGATTAAACACTGAACTCCCCAGACACACATATCAGTTGTGCAGGATCATATATCCTGTAAGTGAGCTTGTTGAAACACCTGACATTTCCTCATAACACACTGTTAAAAGTACCAAAACCATTTAGTTCTTATGCACTGAATTTATGCACTCACTTATAGCTCTCAACTTCAATGAACAAAGAATACTTTGTATATACATACGTAAAGGTTGCATCTAAATAAAATTTGGTTCTGTGATCTACATGTAGCCTACCTGGTAGACAGAGCATTGGAAAAGCTGGAAGGACTCAGCATTGTCAAAGCTGTTCCCAGAGCAGAGCTGTGGCCACTGAAACAGCTCCTACCAAAACCAGTGGTTTTGCAGCAGGTGGTGCATAAACCTCTATGAATAAAAACAGATCATTTACAAGTGCAAATGTTATCACTTCTAACACTTTTTAATTTGTGTCAGTCTTTGCAGCCAAATTCCTGATGTGGCTCTGTTACCATCATATTTTCTGGAAAAATCTCCTTGCCCAGGATTTCTCTCCTGGGAAGCTGAGAAGCCTCAGAGAAAAATGAAAACAATAATTATTTGATTTGCTTCTCCTGTGTTTTGCTGCTGTGGAATGTGTTTGGACATTGTTTACCAACAGGTGGTTGTTTCATGGGTTTCATGCGAATTGTTTTAACTTAATGACCAATCACTGTCAAGCTGTGTCAGGACTCTGAAAGGAGTCACAAGTTTTTCATTAGTATCTTTCTAGATTTCTGTCTGTATCCTTTTGGTATTCTTTAGTATAGTTTAGTATAGTTTTAGTATAGCATTCCTTAATATAATGTAATAGCATAAAATAATAAATTAGCCTTCTAAGAACATGGAGTCAGATTCCTTCCTTTCCTCACCTTTGTTGGGGCACCCAGCAAATAGAAGATGGCTCCACAGGGAAGACCCCTCCATACACCATTGTCTTAGATTACAATGTAAGATGTAACCAAAAGTATGTATTCCATTACCATCTTCATAAACTGCTAAAATAGGTGGGGCAGTATTCTTTAACTTTTCCATGACTCATCCCTGATAACTCCCTCTGGGGGGCTCTCTCTGCTAATGGACCGTCCAGTCTCATGACTCATAAAATTATATCTGCATGACTCATAAAATTATAGCATCCCACTGTGAGATGCCCCACCCAGGGGAGGAACCAGACATTCCTACCTGGATATAATCTGAGGCTTGGAACACCACAGTGGCACTACCACTGCATTCCCAGTGAACAAGAGCACGATACCCACTCCTGGACCTCAAGAGATAAAGACCAGATTGTTCTACAGGATCACCATTTTGCAAAGACACATCCATCACTCCAACAGGACTGTAGCCACCATTTCATCAGACTGTTCCCACCACCCTGACACACAGGGTATCAGGTTGTATTCTGACTGTCAGTTTAAGCCAGTGTTTCTGTACTATTGCCTTTATTTTAATTTTCCTATTAAATTGTAATTCTGCCTTGGAATCTCCCACTGGTTTGTTTTCAAACTCGTACAACCATTGCTCACTGTGAGGTGGGCACACCCAGCCTGGTCCAGCACCAGGACAGCAGTAGGAGATGGATCAGGCAGTCCTGTTTATCAAACAAGCCCAGTAACACCTGAGCTGCTGCATCTATACTCTCCTGCATCTACGCCATCTAACAGGACGGATTTACCCTGAAACTCTTTCCAAGAGGTATGAAAATCAACAGTTAAGCAGGACAACACACAGAGACTTATTTTGCCCTAGAACGTGAGCTGTTTTTCAGTGATTCAGCTTTCACACTACAACAAAGGTACATAGATCCTCTGTGGTCCCACTTGGGTAAATCAGTCTGCTGGAGGATTCAGCCTTCCCTCTGCTATTACTTTAGCTACAGAAAGTAGAAGATAAAATAGATTATGACAGGCAGGGAAATCATGTTTCTTTCATTAATTGTCCAATATTTTTACCTAGAAGCCAATGAAAATTTGGCCACTGACTCATCCGTGCATTGTGTCTCACAAATACATATTCAAGAAGAAATAGAATGTCCACTAATAATTCAAAAATATTAAAAGTCCAAATAGTTAAGGAATAAAACTTCTTCATAAATCCTACCTTCAAGATGTTACATTATTAATTTACTTTTAAGAAATAAATATGTCCTAATATCTCTTGCCAGGCAGTCAGTTTAAAAAGGCATAAACCCAAATCATAGGCGTAACAAAAAACTGAAAGAAAGATATTTTATTTGTTCTTTTTAAGATGTGTAACTTTGCATATCAAAACAGATAGTTTTTAATGAGAGAGATTACTGAAAATTCTTTACTTGTTGATAAGACTTCCAACTTGTGCCTTTTCCAGCTACTTAAAACTTCACTTCCCTCCAACTCATTGTTTTCCTCAACTGTCATTAACCACACCTGTAAGTCAAACAATTTTATTCGTGCATGGCAGTGTTGGCATCATGAAGCTTCTGTGTGGCCCCACCACTCACATAAGCCCAGTAAGACCAGAGAACACCTTACTGTTAGCACTGCTGTCTTAAAGTCAGCAATCTTGAAAGATGCTTCATTCCTGTAACAAAATTTTGGCTTTTGTGAGAGCTGTTTTAAACAAGAATTCAAATATTGTACCAAATACAAACTACTGTTGGGAATGAAAGAAAAAAATTGTTGGATTCACTAGCAAAGGGATTGTGGATGTAAAGATGTTTACTCTCACCTCCAACTCCCTTTAGGTCTCATTATAAGCTGAAGTTTTTCATACCAAATAGTAATTTTTCATTATTAACTAATTTAGCCTCTAAAAATCTAGATGCATACATGAGTAGACAGATGCAGAACAATTATTTTACCTAGCTTCATTGAACTAACAAGTTCCATTAAATGCATTGATAAAAATAATGGTGCTTTAAACTGCAATATTTGAAATAAATTGGAAGCAACTTGGATATTGACTGGAAAGCACGCACAGGTCTACTACCAATCAAGGGCTGGAAACAAACTCTGTTGTCAACACCCAAAAACTACTTTTGGTATGAAAACCAAAAAGATTTAGTGATGGAAGTACTGATTACATTTGACAGAAGTGCAACAGAATAAATCTTTATGCCCTAAACTCCAGAGCTGGATAAGGTTTTTACAGCCTTTAAACTGTAAAAAGAACAAGACTTTAGGAATGTGCAAATGGCAGTATCAGAGACAATTTTCAAGCTTCCTGTATGCACATGCCATTTGCTTCCCACTTTGATGCTGGGGCATCCTAGGTATGGAGCAGGCCAGGAGGGAGCTGCTATCCTCTCCAACCATGCCCCTGAAGCACCAGAACCAATACCTGTGAAGAACCCTGCAGCCTGGATGTCATCTCTGCCCTCCAATCCTGTTTGCACTGGGTGCCTGAGGCTACAGCATGTTCCTGCTGCACACACAACAAACGTGGTGGGTGCCAGAGGAAAATGCAGCAAAGCAACCACATGTTCCTCACAGAGCAATCCTGCAAGGGAACTTTTAATAGAAATGAGCAACCTGCAGCCTACAATCTCATCAAACAATTGGGAAGAGAGGTACAGGAGAAAGAAAGAGGCTGCTCCCCACTCCGTTAGGATCCTGGAGTGCAGCTTTGGCAAACAGCATGTTGTTACAAATTGAGACAGATGGAAATGTGCTTCCTTGTCAAAGCTGTTATTCCCCAAGAGCAAAGAAATTTTGTTGTCTTAAAAATGCTGTGAGTAACAGACAGAGAAAGATCCGGAAATAGAACAAAACTAATAATATAAAACTAGGTTTGGAAGATGAAATTAAAGCTGTCTTTTGCACAAAGTGGCAAAAGGTTTTATCTGTTTTTCTTAACAGATAAAACCCCCTTTCCTTTTAGTTCCAACAATATATGTTACAACAAGCACACGTAGTCTTACTGAAGACTTAATTATTTCTAATTACGAATGTTGGTCGTACAGTATTATCAACAGGATAATTTCTGTGATTGAGTAATTTACCATTTCTGGTCTGTACAAAATATTGCGTAATACGGGATCCCAAGTTTTTCAAGAACCTTTGAATTTAAACTACAGCACAACCAACTCATGAAAGGTTTTTAAAAATTTTAGATACTAACAATAATGTGAATTTAGCTTTGAAAAAAACACAGAATTTTCTGCATAAGAGTGATTCAAGGTAAATTTAATAATCAGCTACATCTTTTATTTTAAAGTCCATTTCACAATAAAGCTCAAGACAAAAACCAACTTCCAATTTCACCAGCAGTATGTTTTCTAATACCACTCATTTCTTCCCCTGAAAACAAACCCACTCTAGTACCATTCCTTTTTCCTACTGAATCCTCACCAGAAAACAAATGTTAATAGCATCTTTTCCATTAAGGAAGAGGATGATAAGCAAACAGAAAGATGTTTTGCCCCGTAGGTGCCAAGATTACAAAACAACCCCAAAACTAACAACTCCATATTTTAAAAATGTCAATTTACTCTCCCCAAATTCTTTCAGTCTTCAACATCCATTAGGAGGAAAAAACAAAAAGAAGAAAAAATAATGCAATTAACATTAAAGTGTGATTATTCCATTTTTCCATTTGGTTCTTGCACAGAAAGCCAAACACATCCACTTCAGACAAGTTATAGCATCAGCAGCATCCATTATCTCACAGAAACCACATTCAAGTACAACTCGAAAAAGCAGTTTCAAAATGCTTCCATATGCATTAAAATAATTATTTTACTCTTTTAGGTTTTGTATTCTGAGTCTTTAGAAATGGTGATTTTTTTTTGAGGTTTGGTAGCCTCGTCCATCAGTTCCTTCAGCTGCCCAATCTGTTCATCACGGAAGTCATTAAGTTTTTCTTCTGTGAGCTGAATTCCATATACAGCCTTTTCTCTCAAGTTTTGTTTGTCCTCTTTAATTTGTTGCTGGATCAGTGCTGCATAGTTCTAATGAGAAAGAAATATAATGGTCACAAAACTGACAAAAGCAAGATTCAGGTCAACTTTTTAAATAGCATTATATTGTAACAGCATACTCTTACACAATCTCCTACAACAGTCTATTAATCAACAACAAATGACTAAAAAAACTGACATTTTTTATAAGAAAGAAAACTTAGTCAAGCATTTCTAATATCTACAGTCATTTTCTGTAGCTAGTTTAAAATGCATATATGTACAGATTAATTCCCTATCATATACTACTCTTGAAAACAAAACAAAATTTAATTATAGATCTAATATAAATATTAAAATAATCTTTCCTATATAGCAGGATATCAACAGGATACACTTTGTAAACTGATACATCCAGAAAAGCATTATTCCAAATTTTCAGCTAAAAGAAACTTTGGCACTGCATACTGAATTGTTAATCAAATTACCAGCAAGGTAACTAACGCCACTACTTCAGCTGTATGTCTAATAATTCCAGAGAAGTGGACAAGAAGAAAGAAAGATATTCATGAGCCTGTGATAAATTTCAAAATGACACCATTTACTAACATAAATACATTAGATTGTTAATGGACCATGTCAAGCCTCACTGAAGTCAGCAGGATCTTACCAGCCCTGTTGCAAAGCTTAATTCATGGCTATTTAAAGAAAATGGACAACTAAAACAAACTGGGGCAAACAAAAGTAAATTTTTATTTGTACAGACTCGGAATCAAACTTATTCTTCAAGGTTCTTCCCAACATCTCCTCTCCTGTTTTTAAATTAAACAGGCATTCAGAAACAGTGACACCACAGTTAATTCCCATGGTAAACCTACACCTCAGTGGTATTGCCTCATGGTAGAGCTGCTGCAGGGTTTAAAAGAAACTAAATAGGTTTTTTCCCGATGATTGAACAATCACATTGTAATGATAAGATAAAAAATTGTAATGGGTTAATCTTCAACTTTGCAATTCACAGCATTTCTTATCGAGACAGACGGACAAATGTGATCTCTGAAGCTACCCAGCAGACCAGTAACACACCGGCAGTTACACATCAACCATTCCACCTCATTCTACTTTATTCTATCTTCTCATTTCTGCACAAAACAATCCAGTCAGTAATGACTCTGGACTAGAGAGAAAAAAAAAAAAACAAACCAAAAACACACCAACAAAAACTAACAAACCCACATAAAAAAATACCAAAACAACAACCAAAAAACCCATTCAAACAAACAAACCAACCCCCCATCGCTTTCATTATACCAAACAACATTCACAGCACATAATTCAGAAACAATACTGAAAGCAAGCAATGCAATACTCTTCACATCTTATCAAGAGATGTGACTGAACATACAAACCTCAAGAACCCCTCCATGCAGTGTCCCACCAGTGCAGGTCCCACAGAGGGAGCAAAGCCCTCCCCACTGCTAATAACAACAACCTGGGAGCAGCATGCAGCTATTGCTGCAGGCATGAGCTGGGGTACCTAGAAATAACTCAAGTCCATTTAAGAAACAGTTACAAATTCACAAACTGTTCAGTGTTTTCCAAAAATATCAAATTAATTACTGGCAAACAGTCTGCAATTTTTTTTTTGGTCTAACACCACAGTATCTCATCTCAAGCATTACAGAACACAGATCTCAGAAGTGGTGGTCCTCAACAAAGCTGCAATTCCCACTCTCACAGGTGCCCTGCACCCAGACACATGGTCATGGACTGTACACGCCCTATTCCTTACACCTGGCGTTCTGCTTCACAGCACTCAGTGGGCTCCCATCTGGACATCACTGGCCATCACTCTTTTTCCCCACTAATTTTCTAGATGAAGAAATGTTTTGTACATGCCACAAAGCCTCAGTGGTTGCAGTTTCACATCGATCTGCAATGTGAACAGAAATTCAATACTGGACAGTGGAAACATACTGGGCTCTGGTTGGCTCCTGATAGAAAATGGAGCTTTCTCACCTCATTTTACCAAAAGTCAGTGATGCATCAAATAAAATATGTTTCAGCCTTTACAGAAATGCTGAAAATAAGATGAACTATGTGGCATATCTCATTTTTTCTGCCAGTGTTACCAGATAAGGAACAAACAAAGCCTGGAATATTTAACTGTTTAATACATTACTGTTTCCTCAGAAATTAATACTATTATTATGTGATCAGTGATTTGTGGAGAGGTACTGCATGATTTGATGGTACACAGTAATTTAAGATTCAGCTTCTATCTAGAAAATGTGCCATTTTCCTAACAGCACATGAACTTAATGTGCTGAACTCCAAAGTTTTGTAACAGGTTTAAAAGCATAATGAAAAAAAAAGGGGGTGGAGAAGCTAACATTTGCTCTTTCAATAATATAACTTTAATCATAAAATACAATGATCACAGTCACTGTCAGGTAATAAGGAGCCACACAGTCATATAAGGTCTAGTTTTCATTAGAACTTAATAAATTCAGAATTTAACTATTTTCCAGTGTCATCTTCCTTACCAGCAGAACTGAAACCAACTCAACTCTTGCTTAGCTTCCTCAAACAAGGAAAATGACTTCACTTCTGCCTTTCATTTTATGTTATATTTAACTGCCTCTTCCAAATATAACAAAACTCCTTTGTTGTCAATCATGACACAAATCCTTAGCAGATTTTTCAAGGGCATCTTATTTTAATTATGGATTACACTGTGCTCACAAAAACAGAGACAGAAGACAAAAAATGGGACAGAAGTATTCCTGCAGCCTCACAGAGCCAGGCTCAACATACAGAGGGATGGCAGAGGGACACAGGAACTCTTCCCCCTGGTGGTTTTCAGGTTGGTAAATTGTTTCTTTGGAAGGAGCTCTTACTACAATGATCCTCTGCCTGTACCAGCTCTAAACTTTCTGGGCTTTTACATGAAAAAAGCAAGCAAAACCCAAACCACTTGTTGAATAGCAACAGCCCTTCTGCCTTGTATGCAGCTGCCACCAGAAACAGAGGATCAGAATCAAGTTCAAGTTATAACCACCTCTCCTGACTATTTACCATCAGAAGATGGCTGATTTATTCTGTATTAATTATTATTACTAATTTGGTATTAATTATTATTATTTATTATTCCCAGCCTGCTGCCCATCCACATCACAGAGACCCTGCTTACCTTAAAGGAGGCCCAAGGAACAGCCCAAGGTGCAGTGGCCATGTCACTGCACTGCCATCAGTGTCTGCAACCACAGAGACAGCCCAAACCCCTCTGTACCACCAGTGTGGGGCAGATCCCTCCCCGAAAGGTCTGATGCACTCCTCACACACAGGTCATGGTTCTGCCTCAGATCACATGCATGCTGAACCCAAGCATCAGGCCCTCTTAAAATCCTCTATAGGTAAATGCCTGAACCTCCAAATTATTTATCCAAAAACCCAGAAGGTAGGTATTTGCTATAATCAATAACCTTAGGGGCTTTTTGTTTAAATTCACTAACTGAAGCAAATACAGAGTTCCCCTCTGTTCTCTGACTCACAGGCATTCATAGAATGCACAAATTCATAAAAAAGGCAAGGGGATGGGTGACATTTGAGGTTTAAAACACCACACACTACAGAAAGAGCATCAGCCATCTTGTTTTCCAAGTTGAGAAAGGATTAAATAGAAAAATAAAAGCAAAAAAACACACAACCAAAAGCCCTACTTCCCTGACTGCCAGATATACAGACTCCTACCAGATCTAGTCCACATTTATCTCATATTCCAATACACACATTTATCTCATATGCTAATACAAAGTGCTGATAAACATTTATTATTTAATCATAAAATTAAATGAGTTAAGAGCCCATTTGTTCATTTTCACTGGAAAGCACAACAATCTAATTTTTATTTTCTCCGGCATCCTCCTAAACATGTACAATGCTGCATTTTAGACAACTGCTCCAAAAATCTCAGTAAGAGATGTCTGTTCACATTAACTACCTGTACAATTCACTTTCTAGTCAGATTTTCTCTTTAAAAAAGGTCTAAAATTTTTATCTCCTTTAAGCAGTTGAAGCATGAAGCTGAAGTATTCATCCATTCCAAAAAGGCTATCTCCACTTGCAGCCAAATTAATGACAGCACTGATAAAAAAATGTTACTGTGGCCAGATCAGAAAATGCTACTCTGAGATGTGTTAAAGAGGGCACAGTCAGGCAGTAGAAAAATGCTATCAGTTTATTTTAAATTTATTTTATTCAGGTTGACGTTAAAAAAAAAAAAAAAATGAGAGAGAGAGAGAGAGAGAAAAGGCAGCATGGCCTGACAGGCCACTGTCATCTCTCCCTGGAAGTTAATTTCAAATTGCAGCATTTCAAGTGTTTCTGCTGCTACTCAGAGCAAAATCAAACACATGCTGTGAAGGGTGGCAGCATGAAGAAACAGCTATGAATGAACAGCACAGCAAGGAGCACCCTGCTCTTATTCTTGTGCAGAGATATGTTGAATTAATTATTTCATATTCATTCAGATAGAATTCTGCAAATTACTTACTATATTTTTTACTGTAAAACTGTTTTGATGTTAAACTGAGAATCAGAAAAAGATACAGTATTACAGATGTGATTTTTAAATGGGGGCTACACCCCATGAAAATCCAGAGTACCTTCTTCATATATTTTACCTGAAGCCAGAAGTATAGTTAGAAATGCAGTAACAAACTCAGGAAAATTCCACCACATTTAAGCTCAGTGAACATTTTCATGCACTCACATACGCATTAACCCACAACAATCTATATTCCACAAGACTATTAAAAATAGCCCTAAACATTTTTTAAATTGCATAAAATACAATTACTGACAAATTAATTAACTGATGTGAATAAACACCTATGTAATGTTCCACATCCTCTAACAGGAGCAGAGTATTGTCAATTTCAAAATTTAAGTATCAAATCACTTTTGGTTTTGTAAAGGTCACACCATTAACACATGAAAAAAGAAAAATCAATATACTACAAAGAGTTCTGAGTAAACCTTCCCCCTGCTTTTGAAAATACCTATCAAATGGTATTTGAATGATACCAATTACTGACATATGGCAGCATTAGAAGAGTTGCTTATGTGAATAACTAAAACAGTAATTGCTGGGAAAAGGTCAACAGAATGAAGAATCAAGACTTTCACTCTGAAGTACCTAGCACAGCAGAGAACCTATAGGGAATAAAGAAGTCCAGCTCCTACTGCAAGTCTTGACAGAAAGTGAAAAAGCAACTTTTTCTTGTGGCATTTGAATCACCTCAGCATCCACCATTTGCGTAACAACACACCAAGCACATACAAGAAAGAAATAGCAACAAGCTACTGTAATTCATGACAAGCTCCAAAACAAGCTGTGTAAAGTGAAGCTTGGACAAGCTATTTTGTATTTCAGTCCATCATCAGATGGAAAGACGTGCAGAGATCATTTCAAGCCAAGTCATGCACTTGCAATTGAACTGCCTACACCTAAATATCACATGCCTAAATGAAGCTAGAGATGTGGCTTGTCTTTGTGCTGGGCACTGGAGAGAGAAATTTCTGTCTTAAACATGCTGTGATGACTGGATAATTGTCCTCCAGAGATGTGCTTCTCACCACTGAGAAAGCTACTACAAATCTCTCTGTCTGTAGCTGGAAATGACTATCTAATCAACTTTCTTGCTTATGGTAAAAGGAAAATGTTCATTAGTTATTTTGTTTCGTGCTTTTTTAATTACAAAAGGCAACAAAAATACCATTTCTCCTTGAATGACTCTGCAATCCTTCCCCTGAAGTTTGTTTTATCTTTTCCTAATGCTGCTGATATCAGACTTGGCAACATCCTGAAGTGAAACACATGAGAGAAAAAACCTGTACTTCCTCTTTATCTTTAGAACTAACTTTGAATTATGCATAATTTCATTTCTGGGGATGAAAGACTATGTCTTACAATGCACAGAGGTAAAACAGATTTCTCCAGGACAACATCTCTGTATCATAAAGAACAGGAACAAGAAAACATCAAAGTTGACTAAAAGTTAATCTGAAAGGAACAGCCATAAGAACTTTTAACAGTATCAGGTTTTCCCAGGATATTCAAGAAGGATGCTAGTATGTGATTATCAATCAATTTCAGGGCACTGATCACGTTCACACAATGATGCACATACTGTAACTATACAGAATTGTTACCATAAGAGGTTTGGTTGGGTTTGGGGTTTTTTTCAGTTGCTTGCTTGTTTGCAGTTTGGGAGCAAAGAATGAAAAAACGTTCAGCTAAAATGGAGCCAGGGAATATAATTATGTAATACTTAGTAATCAGCATGAAGAATTATTATTTGATCCGGAAGGTATAAAATGGACTGCTTTTTCTGAACACAGTTAACTAATATTGTTAAACTTGAAGAAATGACATTTATTTAGAGGAATATGAAAAAAGCTCAAGGACTAAATCAGCTTTCTTTGTAGCTTAAATAACATGTTATTTTAATGTCCTTTTTTAATGTAAGATTTATGAGATCATAATCTGAGGTGGGAAGTTTATGGCCTGGCCATCAAGGTAAGCATATATAAATGCTATTGCATCCAAAATGGAACCCAGCACCATTTGTGGAAAAACAAGCTGTGATTATTTCTTTCTTTCTGAGTGCAGAATACTTATGCCACTATTGTACATCGGAACCAAAACACAGGTCACAAAAAGCTTTTTGCATCATCTGGTACCAACCATAGTCTTTAAATCTTTAAGATTCTCTCTACTTAATTCAATAACCTTCATCTCAGGCCTTACAAAGAAAGCCTGATCTTATTCTAGGGAATAAGGAAGTTAAAAAATTTGGAACACAGCTGAACATTTAAGCAAAAATAAAATGGTCAATTAAATTCTGGAAAAAAGAGATCAATCTGAAATGTGGGTGCATCACAAGAAGTGAAGCAGGAGGAAGAAATCGGAGGTAGAAGGAAAGAAGTGGTCATGCAACTGGGATCCAATGGCTAAACAAGACCTTGCCATGGTTCTCTATCCAGGGACAGCTTGTATCATTCAAAGTGTGAGTTTTACTGAAAAAAAAAATTCTTTTATGAGAGGTTTAAAAAAATTCTTCTCTGATGTACATATCCGAATTTGAAAGCCTTTTAAATTGGTATTGGAGGCAAAAATACTTGGAAGAGAAATATATTAAAACCTCCATTAGAAAACGTATTAAACTTAACAATTTAAGAACAAAACATGGACAATTATTCTCTCTGGACCTTCATCTTTAAAAATCAGGATAAAAATACACTGTTACTAATACCAAACTATCAGACTGCTGACAAATAAGGACAAACAAGCTACAGACCAGAAAAATTAAATTTCAAGAACATTATTTCCAATTTTCATACAAATCCTAAGAAAAACCCAATAATTTGAAAGATGACCATTTCTTGTCTCAGTTTCTATTTTACTTTGACATTTTATGGCGTGCATAGCCAGGCAGCTCTCTGGCTAATAAAAAAGCAATGTTTTATCTGGCAAATATTATGCTACAATCTCACGGAATACCCAAGGATTTAACACATGCTGTTAATTTAAAACAAGGCAAGGGAAAGACTGGAAGTCACAGTATCAGTTAGGTTTTAGGGATTTCATTTCTAATGCATCAGTTACACTGTAATATTTCTATTTAAACATTAAGCTAGGAAATCTTGGCAAAGTGTTTCACTGCAGATAATTCCCAGACAAATATCAACACTAAGTACAGGCATTTTACCCAAAAAAACCACTAAAGACTGTTTTATCAACAAAAGCACACAACTATAATTAAAGCTCACAATGCAAACATCACTTACAGGCTTCTGCATCAATTCTTTAAAAAGAGGACAAGCATCTTAAATCTGCAGTTATTTCTTTCAGAAGTATTATTTATATATATTTTAAGGAAGATGATTTCACATCTAGATATTCACAAAAGGAAAATAAGGCCTGTTTCCAAGACAACCACATTAGTTGCCAGACTGCTAGATACTAAGAACATGCAAAAGATTATATATCCTAGATGATTACATTTCAAAGACTTCCATGCACGTTCTTCTATTCAATTTATACCTAATGATGCATTTGAAGTATACATATATATCCAAAAGAAATTTGGTATTCTTATTTGTCCATTGTACACATTTCTACATGCTCATTAGAAATAAAACCTTAAATTAATACAGCAACAAAGAAAACCTCAAGTATAAACAAAAAATTAATCCACTAATAGGCATTTTGTATTGATTTCCATGGCACCACAAATAACCCTGCTGCTGAGGGTGCACTGAATTTTTTACTTTAATGGTCCTGTAGAAGAAATATGTGCTTGAATGAATTAACTAAAAAGTCATGGGCAATATTTTAAAAACATAAAAAAGGTCATTAGTGTAGAAGCCAGATTCACCCCTCGGGACAAATAGACAGAAATGAACATAGTCCAGTTTTAAATGAACATAGTCAATGTTACCTGTTCCAACACAATACATGAAATACTAATTTAGCAAAGCAAATTTGGTGTCAGAAAGCACTGAATCAGAGGCTGATTTCTTTGGCCAGTATTACCATGGTCCCTCCATAACAGGGGACAGAGACAAGCCCTACCTCAGTGCCTGCAGAGGCATTTAAAACAGACAAACAAGGAGTCGTGGAAATTTTATCTACCTGCTTTTTCAACAAGACACAAACATTCTGAGGTGTGCTCTTCCCAGAGCACTGCCGAGGAGACTACACACAGGCAGACTCATGATTTAAAAAATGAAAAAAATACGGCCAGTGGCAAACACAGGTGAATTCTTATAAGGGTGTTACTTATCTAAGTATGACATTTAGTCTAGAACTTCTGAAAGTTCTACTCTGTAAAAATAAATCAGTGTATTTAGCCACA
This sequence comes from Passer domesticus, assembly GCF_036417665.1. Taxonomy (NCBI): domain Eukaryota; kingdom Metazoa; phylum Chordata; class Aves; order Passeriformes; family Passeridae; genus Passer; species Passer domesticus. Next base: position 24,462,897 of record NC_087474.1, on the reverse strand, counting down.
ATCATCCAGCTGCAATTCAGTCCTTCTCACTTTTAAACAGCAGCAATAGGACATCTCTATGAAAAGAAATGCAAATTGATGTAATTGACATCTTCCTTATAACAACAAACAACACACTGGTTTGTATTTGTAAATTCAGTCTGTGGAAAGAAAGCTTGTTACTGCAATTAACATCTACTTCACAGTACTTAATAAAAGGCAAAAAAGGTTAACTTATTACTCTCTGTGCTAGACCCAGTGCAATTTCTTTAAGTTCTTGTTGCGGCAGCAAAATATGTTAAATGGCATTCGAGTCTTAGACCAGACAAATGCTTTGAACACACATACATCTGCATCTGTCAAATGATATTAATAACATACATTGTTATTACATACAAGTCTTCCATATCCTCCAAGCAACAGAATAAATCACAGCATTTCCTTCATCTTTAGTTTTATTGCTCTCAAAATTACAACAAAAAGTTCCTTAATGTATGTAGCCAGAGAGTCCTCTGGTGCAACTGCAGACAAAGATGCTCAGAGAAACTAAAAGTCCTCATTCTAAACCTGGGCTTATTTTTTCAGCAGTTTCTTAAGGTAAAAAACCTCTAAAGCCTACAAATTTATGTATCTTACCAATGGTTTTTAACTTGCAGATTTTTATATAATTTCTCAATTACTTCAGAACTAGCCACAGAAGTTAACTGAAGAGAACAAATGTGTCATCAGTACAGCCAAGAGCTGCTAAAAAGGGAGCATGAATCTTCATTGGCTACATGAGAGCCCTCCAATCTGAGATACCAAAAACCTTCTGCAATCACCTGCAAGTCACCATCCGTTTATCCAACAGCTCTGGCATTTAAGAGGATTTTAGTGTCTGTCACAATACAGCAAGTCATGGCCACACCATCAAAGACTGGAGGGATTAAGCAGAAAATGAAAAAGGAAAATTCAGTCATCTGCTAAACAAGTTTTCAATTCAATAAAGTACTGTAGAGACAGTTAATCTGAAAGTACTTCTGAAAAAATATCCATCAAATATTCTGTACTGTTCTTGGGGAGATCAAATACATATCAAACTCAAGCCTCAACATGTTCTCCTGTAATCTCTATACAACAAATACTTCAAAAGCAACTCACCTATATCTTGTTCTATTTTTTTTCCTGCTATTGCCAGAGGTTTTCCAGCTATTAAAGGGGGCTTGCTTTCAATTAGCAAATGACAGGGAAATCAGGATAGAGGAAAAACACAGGAATGGAAATCAAGTATGTCAAACATCTTATGTATGTACTTCAGTTTTAAGTGAACACTCAGTTAACAAAGCTCTAAGATTTCACAACAAAAATCCAGACTGCCTATATATTCCTAGAAATTCCCACCCACCTCGAACCTCTCCTTTTTTCCTGTGCAAAAACAGGCTGTCTGATCCCAAGCAAACAGGCATATGTTGAACTGGCACGGAAGTTAATTTACCTCAATACTTTAAAAAGCATGTGAAAATACCAGAGCCATGAAAATATCAGGGAAACCTTTCAGAAATAGGGATGCACCACATGAAGATCAGGTGAGCTCAGTTCTGTGCTCTGGCACCCTTGCAGGTGCTTCTACAGACAAGTGCCACAGTCTTCACTTAGAGGTAAAAAAAGCATTAATATTTGGAGCAGAAGCAGCCTGCCTGTGGCAAAGATAGCACAAATGGGAAATGTCACGTACTAGTTGTACTTGTATGTCCAAAACTCCCATGATAAACTACCCCTTCTCTAAGTGGTACTATTTAATCATTTTGGTATGGTGCACCCACATGTGCTCAGCTGCTCTCTCCACACTAACACAATGATAACTCCAATCATTAGCATCAATGTCAAAACACTGTACTGTTTGCTTACACTGGATTAAGAGCTGAGTTCTTTTCCTACTGATGATCAGGAAGGGTTTTAAATTAGAAAAATAAGTTAAGAAAAATCTCTGCCTGCCATCCACTGATGATGCAATAAATATGGTTCCCACCAGTCAGAATACCAAAGGTATTCAAGAGGTTTCATTTGTGTTTCAGGACTTTTCAACACTAAGGAATTATCTCAGCTTATATTTACATGGCTTTAAAATTACTCTGGACTTATTTAAAATGATGCAATGCTATGTGAACAATAAGAACTTGAATTATTTTTGAATTGTTTATATTTCTTAATGGATTTTACTTGCTAGCCAATACAAATATGGAAAAGAAAGTCTTGTGTACATCTGCCCAAAAGCAGAGCAGAACCTCATGGATCACACTGAAGGGCACTTCATGGGGTCTTTGTGAGCAGGGATTTATTTCAGTCTTAAAGGGGTGGGTAAGTATTATTAGCATGATTTGCTGTCCTGCAGAATGTTTCATGTACCTCTGAAAAAAAGTAATTTGTGAAGGCACCAGTTGAGAGGGGAGCCTAGAGCAGTTGCACTACATCTGTTTAGTGGTGTAGGGGAAAGCTCTCCCCCTCACCTGTGCCATGAGACAGCAGGGGAGCACAGCACACATTTGCTGCAGGTCACAGCATGGAGCAGTGGCCATGCATAGAAAGGCATCAGACTGCAAGGGCTCCTCTGCCATCCCAGCACTTGCACCACTGCTATCACAGAAGACACAGGTAAACCAGAATAAACACTTCTTCCAAAAGCCACTTGTGGGCTGCTTGGGAAATGTCCCTATGGGCTAGACATTGCAAGCTCCCATGGACCTCTGACCCTGTACAGGCAGGAGCACTACAGCAAAGTCAGACTGAAGTGTACCTGCTGCTATAGTGAAGGACTAGCATTCCTAGTGACCACTGCCCTAGAAAACTGGAACAAAATGTAACATCTCTGTGTCAAGGCATAACGCTTTAACATGAATTTTTAATGCCTCAATGGGCAAAAACACTGAAACAATACAGCATTGGGGAAAAGCGATGGGATCATTTGTATTATATTTACGAGAAAAATAAAGCGGATTTCCTCATCTTCACTGAACTCTTTGCTATATACACTACAGCAGTGAATTTACAAATAACAACTTTGCAAAACATCTTCCTTTACAGAACCCTCTTGCTAATGCTTTATTTCATCAGGTAGGTAGAGATTTCCCTGGGAAAGTTCTGCTACAGCTGCTGTCAAAATTATCATACCTATTTCAAATGTTTTTCAGAATTTATCTTCCCTCAATAATGCTCCTACAAGCTACCTAATCAAAAATGAAAACAAAAAAGTTGCATTACTGAGAAAAAAGGAAACCTTTGGCAGGTAACTTGGTAAGTACTCAGTGATAGGGACATCACTGTACCAAAAGCTTAAATCAACAAATGGGATATGCTAAATAGTTATACAACAAGGGAGAGAGAGAATTTAATCTCCCTATAGAGACAAGGGATCATGAGAATTTAATCTCACACAATGGAATTGAACATCTGAAGGTGAAGAAAAAAAATACAAAGCCAAATAAAACAAATTCAAAGTGAATTTCAAATTCACAATTAAATCCACTACACACTGCTGCATGCGTTCTGCTAGACTACTAAATAAATTCAAGTGAAACAGATATCAATCTAATGCCATGAAAGACTGGAAATATGTCTTTTAGATACCATGGCATTAATTTTCAAAGCAAAAAAAAAAAAAAAGCACAAACCCATACACTTCATTTATTCTTATACTTGTTACCATGCATTAGAAGTGTGCATTTGTGCAAATAAGTACACAAACAATCCATCAAAAACAATATAATAAAAATTAATAATGATGTAGACAGCATTCACAGCAGTATAACACAGGCTTCCAAGCTCTTGCTAATTACCATGAAAGCTGTTCCATCACAGTTACATTCCACCCTGTATAGCACATTAATCCTCATTTCAATGACATATGCAATCTATATGGTTGACTTGTGTCTCTGTATAAAAACAGATAAACTAAACTGAAGCATATGAAACATATTGTGGAAGCATAAACAGACTGCTAACATCACACCTACACAGTTATATTTCTATATAAACTTAACTAATTATTAGGCAAAACCCAACACCGTATGATTTAAAATGCTTCAGATTCTATTACTCTTGGACTGAAACCAAGCAATTAAAAGTGCCACAAAGGATACAAATGTGTGTCAGTGACCATGGACCTTCAGAGTGCTGAGTCAGCACCTGTACTTCAGTACCATTCAGCTGTGAATAAAACTTAGGTTACAACTGACTTTTAGAATTGTAGTTAGTTTTGCTTGAACCTAAGAAATTTTTGGAGCCTTCTCAGGTAACATTTGATAATTAATACTTTTAGTCAAATCTTTTCTGCACATCCTCTACCAGCAGAATCCAAAAGGGCTTGTGTAAAGGAGTGGATGAGGTCACAACAAACCCGATCTAAAATGGCCTTTCCATTAAAGGTCTTCCAGCCTACCTCTGCTTTATTACTCCATTCATTAAAAACCCAAGATTAGTCCAAGCTATATTTTAATGACTACTCCCAAGATAAAAATATTTAAATTACAAATCTAAGGTTATTGTTAAGATCTGACATTATGTTTCGAGGACTATCAGATTTCAGATTTTTTTCAAATGTTTCAGTACTGAAGATATCATACTACATCAAACAGTTCTCTTCTTCCCCCAAGGCAACTGTTTCAAAATAACTAAATCAACTAGGAAGTTCACTAAGACAGACAAGTTCACACACTTAAAAAATCAGTGATATGACATTATTCAATAATCAGCTGATTTATTCAAACTCTTTTAGTATACAAGCTTTTACTAACACACACAAAAGCTAGTTTCCATTCTATTCTTTCATAACCAACATAAAACTTTATTAGCAGCTATCTTTCAGAAAAGAAACAGACTGTATTTATAATTTTCCTCACTATACCAAAGTCATTGAAGCTTTACTTGTACAATATGCAAGTGAAAAAAAGAACAAAACCTCCTTTCTACTGGAAACACAATACACACGATGCAACAGCACTCAAAAAAAATCTCATCAAAATCTACAAGCAGTACATCTTAACAGTTCACCAAATGAGGCTCAGTGACAACAAAGCATAATTAGAAATCCTCTAATACACAAATTGGCATTACCCAAGTTTTATTTTCTGCCTACTTGCCCTTGAGGTATTGTGTAAGATGATAGTAGCTCTAGTTTTTCCAGAGAACTCGGGAGCTCCCCTATACCCATCACCACCCAAACAAGTTAACAGCTTGTCAACTGGCTCATGCAGCTGGTTCTTCATGCATCTTCTCCTTCAACACCCTCTCAGAGGCACCACACCAAACAATCTTCCCAAACTCAGTCTCATCTCTGTGGCCCATGAGAGTGTAAACCTGGCCCACGACATTTCAGAAGCAGGCCAGTAAAAGGGAATGATGAAAAAGTGAAAGTGTGTGCTTACTTGTCTTACAAACACAAAACACAACCATGAACAGCAGCTGGACTATGTTCTCCAGAGGCCTCTGAAGTAGCAGTGAACACTGTCTTTGAATTGAATCAAAAATGAAATTTTCTAAGATGTTAGTATTCAAATAATATTTGAATGGTACTGAATATTACAGGTCTAGGATGCAGAATAATGAGACACACGTCTGGCAAACCCTCCTGGTTAGAAAGACAGCAAAGGTGGGTTTTTTCACTTTCTTTTCCTTCCAGGAACATACTTTCCACTAGAGCTGAACATTCACAAGTGCTACTGTGCAGACACAGTGCCCAGCTCTGACATGCAATTTCATTATGGCCTAGGGAGTCTCCTCTTGTTTCACCAGACCAGCAGCAGAACAGCACTCGAGAGCTCAGAGCTTGTTTCTCAGACAGCTCAATCTCCACACAGATTTCAGATATGACAACTCTTGATTTGGAGAAAGGTAGATAAACCCAACAGCTGTTAAGAATCTGCTAATGCGTGACAGAGAGAATTCAGAACAAAAGCAGCACTTGCACTTGACAGCAGAGGAGACAGCGCTCTCTCTGCAATAACAACTTATTGCAGTGCCAGGGAATACTTTGAGAAGGTACCAGAACTCAACCACCCACCCTGGGAGCTTGATGCCACAGTACCTGGCACAGGTTTTGACCAAGGATAACCATCTTTATGCAAAACAACTCCCAAGTTCAGCCAGTGAGCTGGCACAGATTGCAACCAGCAGGCAGTTTGGACACAGCCACCCTGCTCTGGAGCACAGGAGTTTAACAGCATGGAAATGGGCTGTTCCACTGCCAGCTGCAAAGCAGCCCAAGCACACCAGCTCAGCTGTACAGACCCACCTTTAGCTCGACAATGCTGTGGCCAAACACTCCTCAGAAAACACTGCAAGAGGTGTTATCTCTATTCCCAAGCAGTATTTCATACTGCTTATTCATACTGCTTATTTCATACCGCTTGTTTTTGTCTTGTCCTTTGTGCTGTGCAGTTTTTGTATTGGGATAACTTCTTCCAAAACCCCATTACTGAGAAGGCTCCAAAGGCTCTGAATGGCAAAGTACAACATTCGGAACGCTTCAAGCAGAATTAATACAAAGGTTTGCTTGCATGCAAACATGTTCCAGTTCTCTCACTGCAAAATTCCAACTCTTTTCTCTTAACCGAACACTCTGATACATGAATGGCTTTACCTTCATACTTCAGTAAAAGAGCTGGAAAGGAACTTCAACTTCACCCACAGCTACTGTCCACTGAGGGACTGTCCAGCACACTTCCCGTTTCAGAAGAACCCACTGAAATCACCCTGTGATTTCAACATGCTTTGCTTCAAGTCAAAGCCATTAAACACTCAATGAAGTAGATGGTGCCAAACCCCTGAAATACACCATGCATGTATACTGCAGAGCTGCAGATCTATGAATACAGAAAAAAAAATCCAAAAGGCTGTAAATAGTTAACATCTAGAAAATTAAGTCTGTGAAACACTTAAGTTTCTTAACACTGGATAATTGACAGTAATCAATGCTCCAGAAAACATCCTTAGGAGAAGCAAGTCTGTTGTAACATCAAATGAAGTCAGAAACACTTTTTCCTGAAAGTGATGGGAATAAAACAAAATGCAGAACACACAATTTCCAAGGAAGAGCTGATGAAACCCAAACTACAGAACACAAAGGAGAACTTTCCCAAGAAACGTGGGAATGCAATAAAACTGCCACTGATGGCTTTTTTCACAGATTTTTCTCCAGGGCTCAAATGGCATCCCCAGATCTTCACAGGTTTCCCATCAACCACAAGAAAGAAGTCTGCATAATTTTTGAAATTGAGGAGGCATAATACATGTGTGTGTGTATATATATATATACACACACACACATATATGTTTAACATATTCTCTCTCACCAGGAATATAAAACAAAACCCTTTAGAACGTAAAAAACAGACACAGGTGGTTCTGTGTGAAAGGTCAAAAACTTGTTAGCTACATCAGGAGTATTTCCATTACTGGCAGACAGATGGAAGGAGTCAAGGCTGGAAAGGTGACACCCATCATCTCAATCCAGGGTCTGGTGGTCCAACCATATTTACCAATTATCAGAATAGTCTTCTACTGCTCTACAGAGGCCAAGACAGGCCTTGCCTACATCCAAAACACCAGCAGCTAAAAACACCAGCTGTTGAAGTTTTGAGATAGCAGTACGTCATTATTCATGTCCCAGGACACATAATCACAGGACAATGTCTTTCCAAAATTTGGAAATTACAAACAGAATATTCTTACCAGGATTTCCTTGTCTATTTTCACTTCTCAGTTCCTTATTACACTTACAACTGGGCCATCTGTTTTTCCATATGCTTAAAGGTTTTACAAGGACTTGGCCTATTGCAAGCCACTGAGACTTCAGCTTCTGTGTCTTTCTTGTTACATATTTTCAGCAATTCCAACACAGACACCTTTACACCTTCTGTACTGAAGCTCCCTGAGCCCTAAAGGATTTCTGGGTCATCCTCTGTTCAACTAAAATACTTTGAAGAGCAAAGGCATCTTACCTCACACACTACCATTTTTGCAGCCTTGGGGTTTAATGCATCAGCAGGAAACAAACCTTTAAACAGTTCCATTGTAAAATATAAATATTTAATTGTTTATAGCATATTTATAGCAATATAAATATTTAATTGTTTTATATCTAAAAGCAAAGGTCTACCACAATTATTTTCTCCTATTTGGTGAAGTCTGGGAAACACTCTGCTGCTGAGGAGTGGCATCTGCTGGTAGACAAGGACTCCACAAAAATCAGATTCACCAGTAAAACAAATAATAATTTTTTTCTTAAAGACAAATAAGAGTTCACATTATTTACAAAGTAACTCTCACTTCTTTCTTGATCAACAGAATGATGATGTTTTTCTCAACAGTGTAAATCCTTTCAGTTACACTGATGGTACTGAACTGCCCATGAACCAGAACAACATTGCAGGTACTACCAATGAAATTTCTTTTCACTTCTCAATCAGCAGCTGAACTGAAGAACAAAAGACATATTTGCTATTTAATTAAAACCCTTCATATCATGGATCTCTTAAATAAATTCTTAAAATGACTCACTGTAATAATGGATGTTAAATAGCTCACCAGGGTACTTCACTGTGAACAATAAACTGAATTTAAAAGGCCCACAAAACAACAGAATATCATGATTTGCTGAACACCTTAAAATTAATTCTAAGCATAAAATCAAGTTTAAACTACTGCGAATAAAGTACATAGAACAAGTAATTGAACATGAACCAAAATATCCTTAATTTTAGAGCAGCCTGTTTGTACCACTGCCAAAAGCTGACCTACACCTTCCACGAGGTTTTATTATTGGAACTGTGGCAATCTGTAACTTTTTGGCTTAAAATATCATGGTGGATGACTGACATATGCCATATCCATTTTGAAATGGGCAGAAAAAAGAGAAAGAGATTCAGTTTAAATGTTTCACTGGCATCCAGGAATACAGCAGGAATAAGCAATATTTTATACTATATTTTCATTTTTAAAAAAAAACTTCCTACTCTAAACAGTACTATGCAATACCAACATACTTTGAACCAGTATCTAAAATGTGACATTACTAACAATAAAACTTTTTATTTGGTGGAAAAAACATTTCCATTTGGCCTATTACAGTACACTTCCAAAAATACAATAGTTTTAAAATTCAATAGATCCATTATAAAAAAAAATTAAAATAGTTTTGTATCTACATATTGAGGCTCCATCTGCTCTTGGGTTACTCTCCTGGGGACTACCACGGCTGATCTGGATTTTATAATCAAAGAATATGCCAAGTTGGAAGGGACCCACAAGGATCAGTCCAACTCCTGGCCCTGCTCAGCACCATCCACAAGAGTCACACCCCATGCCCAAGAGTGCTGTTTACCAATGCAAATCCAAACCAGAAAGCATATCATGACAATATTATGACTAAACCAGGTGGAAAGCCCAGTAAAGTTTTCTAATTGAAAACCCTTCTCGGAATTTGCAGCAGTCAGTTAACAATTCTCAATATATATTTCAATAAATAATTTAACAATAACTGAATCTAGGAATTCTAGTTTGTATCAGAAAATTCAGCAGCCTCTTTTTTCCAGCATAGGAACAAGGCTTCTCTAGCTAAGTATTTGCTGCCATCATGTGTGCACTTTAAAAACTGCAAACTTATGAACAACACTTTTCCTTCATCAGGTCAAAAATCATCCATGAGAGTACACATAAGGGCATTACAGACTTCAGTCAGAAGGTGATGAAGTCTCAAGGATTGTTAATGTAATATGAATTCTTACCTCAATACAGACTGCCTATTAGAATCCAAATTCTACTACAAAGACCACATGCTTTCACTATGCAATCATAAGAAGCAAGAAACTGGTTATAAATAAATGGTATTTGATGGCCCACAAAAACAAATAAACCAGTTTCTCTGGCTTATTCCATGCAAATATCAATACTTTCAACACCACCCAACACCTCCAGCCATGATATCTCCAAAGAAGCAACAGTGATGGGGACATAAACCCTTGCACCACGCTTCTTCTGGTTCAGGAAGAAAAAAAAAAAAAAAGAACAGAAAAAAAAATGTTTCAGTGACCTAATGTTCATTTCCTCTAAATTACTGAATAGAATAGTTCAGCAAGAAGGAAAAAATACAATAAAGTTGTATAAAACTAGTTTAATAAGTCAAGTTTACACCATTCAATAATTCCCACGGAGAAAGAGAAGATGCATCATTGTGTCTCGTGTTAGCCAGCCTTGAAACATGGGTGCAAGATCAATTTAGAAGGAATTTCACAGATTTACCTAGTTACTGCAGTAAGGAAAAAAGAGCATCTCTCTTTCATCTTAGACTGCTCTGTGTCTCACTAATATCCCTGAAACAATAAAAAACAGGACATTAACAGGACTCGACCCCCCGCCCCCCACATTTCAATAAGCCTCAAATCCAACACAAAGTGACTGTGCTTCTAGAAGGGATTCTAATTGTTCATTAGAAATACCTAATTACTATACATTACTTCTGGAAATGACCTTCAAAAGCTAGAAGTTCAAACATTTTATCAGATACTATGTTTAAATATATTTTCTAAATTATATCCTTCAAAAATATAGTTCGAAATTAGCAGCTTTGAGACACAGAAACAAAATATATTTCAACAGGAATTTTCTGCTCGATGGATTCCCAGGAGTGAGCTGCACAAAAAGCAGGATATCTCTAAGAAGATGTATGGCTGTAAGTACAGTCAGCTTCAGCCTCAAAACAGACAAAGCTCTCAGCATTACAAAAGACAGCTAAAGCAACATGAATGGTGATAAAGATGCCACTAAATACAAGATTATGAGGTCAAAATCTGAGGTTCAACTTCTTGCAAAAAACAATATGCAATTAAATTACTTTAATATCAGTGAACTGTGTAAAAAACCCTTTCATTCTTCAATGGGTACACATCAGTATGTCCTAAGTATAGCTCTATATATAAAAAATCTGGGGCTTTAAAATCCTCCAATATCCATAACGCTATTTGTGCAACCTCACATTACACTGAAAGAAGAAAAAAAAAACAGTTTCTAAACAATTATTCTAATGTGCTCCAGATACCATTTTACCTTGCAGAAAATATCAATTTTCTGTCTACACAGGACAGAAAGGCATATCTATACAGTATATGCAATTACAGCACTCATAATATTATTGCAGTAATTACAAAATATGGTACTTGACAGCACTTGTAGAAAGTTGGCAGTGTTTACAGTGTTGATAGTGGAAATGCACTGACAAGGCAGTAAAAAAACCTACCATGCTTACAAAACACTACACGCTGACAATATTCACACAAGTACCAAACAAATGCTAGAAGGAAGGTGCCAATAAAATACAAACAAGCAGAAATCCTCAAAACTCTGCAACTGCAATTCATACTCTGTTTGTTTGTTTGTTTGACCCATGTGGTATTTAAGACACTACATTGTCTTAAAACGCAACAAAGTTCAGACCTCAATACCTTGTGCTGCAGAGCAGAATGAGTTAAAGGACATGAACAACACCCCTGAATTGGTGAAGATTGTACAGCAAGAGCTGCGAGAAAAAGCTGGGAAAAAGAACTGCAGAAATTGAGAAAGATACATGAAGAAGGAACTGCAGAAACCATGTCCCCTTCTCAAAGAACAGAACAGCCTGCTGTGCAAAAGAAAACATATACATTATGGCCTGTACTAACTCACACGTAGACAGAACAATTGGAAATTGTTTTGTTATGCAGAAGCTAAAATAATGTAACTATCTGTGCCTTTTGTCAATAAACATCTTTGCAGCATCATACTGCTTGATCCATCTTTCAATAACTGTTAACCTTCATCTCAAAACCTAATCTGGTAGGTTTTCTAAATTCTACTGCAGAATACTTTAAATACTAAAAATAGGGGTAAAACACTGGGGCAAAAGAATCAGAATACCCATCTGTTCCTCTTTCCTTTTTCTTCTGTTTTGTTTACATATAAGAGAAAGCAAGAAATCTAACAACACTCATACTTGCACACATACAACTTGAAGAAAACCTTTTAAGAAACCTATTTGCTTTCAGTAACCTGTGTTAAGTTAAACTTTTTTAAATGGCTGTCATGGAATAATGAAAAAGAGGAATCAGCCTAATTCACAGCAAATAAGAGTATTTGGATATCTCAATGCACAAAATAACAGACTGCTGGTCATTGCAGCTCTGCCTTTAAAAAAATCTGGAGGTCCTGAGAATTATGTGCTATTACATATATAATTTATACACAATAAAGGCTTTTGATTCCCTAAGTTTCACACATATACACAAGTACAATAGTATGCCAGGAACATGGCTATGCACATGCTGTCTCACATGGCTTGGACAGAATTTTATACCACCACTAGATGGAAACCTGAATTACCTTTTAAACTGACAATTCTGTAAATTCTCCATTACTGGTTCTGCTTCCACTGTGTCTGGCTCTTTTCTTATTTAGAGACCCGTTCTTACACTGCCTGTCACTAGCCTGTACTCATTAGGAAGGTGCAGGTTTCTGCTCATGGAGCAGACATTCACAAAACTTCTACAGTATCTTCAACCCTGAGACATATGGCCTCTCAGTGCTATTCAATGTAAGGAATAAACTGCTAAAACTCATTAGAGATGCATCCCTCTTCTACAGCAATTTAAACTTCTCAATCTAAGCTGGAACTACTAAAATTGCTATGCTCTGCCAAGAAACTTCAGATCAGGGATTCAATTCACGCCACATTTTAAATATCCAAGGCATGCTACGAAACTATCTGAAATTTATAAACCTATTAGCACATCATGTATTTATACTTGCATTAAACCTGAGGTGACTGGCACAAGCAAGTGACTGCCATTACTGTTGGATGTCACCCCTATGACTTGAATATGATTTCCTGCTGTGTCAAAACAGATGTAAATAAAAACTTCAACTAGCACATAAGCAGTTAGAAAAACAGCCCTCTGACTAGCTACATGCAATCATAGATATGATAGCATACTGATAATTGGCATAGTAACATGACAGAAGCATTGAGAATACTGATGCTACAATTTATAAAATTTTTAATTTAGAAAATACACTAAAGGTCTAAAACCAGCATGTACACAAGGAAAAAAAATCCACAAAAAAACAACCAACCCAATAAGAAATCACTGGCCTCAGCAGCAGCCAGGTGAACCTGAAAGACAATGATGCTGCTTTCCAGGTGAGAAGTAACAAACTCCCCTTCCTGCAACAGATGTGCATCATGCACAAGGCAGTGGGTATTCACCTGGCTACCCCAAGTCTAACCACTTCAGAAAGCTCCCAGACTGCCTGGATTCTCTATGGAAGACAAGCAGACACCAGCTCCTGCTTCTAAACCCAAATCTGAAAGAGCACTGAAAGGGTAGAACTCATGGCATAATATGAAAAAAGACGTTATTTGCATGAAACCTCACAAAAGGGATTCACAACAAAAGGTCAACCTTTGCAATTGCACTTAAACACTAATTCAGGACACTCACCAAATCATGGGTGCACCCAAGCAAAATTTCATCAGAGGTAGATTTCAAATCCTACAGCTAAGCAGGCCACCGGGAACGGCAGGTCAGAGCAGCAGCCTGATTTCCTGTTGCCATTCATGCCTAAATCCCACATGCTCTTCAGTTTATCAGCCACAACTCCCTGGCTCTCAGAAAAGTGCAAAATTCCTTCCTACCTTTTGAGAAATACAAAAGAAAATAGAGGAAATTGACTCCAATTTAGTTCTTACAGATTAATAACTAGCGAACACCCTAAGTGGGGGATAAAAACATAGGACTCAGTAGGAATTTACTCTTAATAAGAAGGTTTTCATCCAGATAGCCATAAAAATCACTAAAAGCAAATTCCAATGTATCCAGAAATGTTAAACTGAAATACCACTCTAAAATCCTATTTCACTTAAATAAAAGTAATAAAATTGCAAAAAACTTAAATACATATTTTACTTCAAAAAAAAATTATTTCTCTGTCAGGCCAAGAAAACATCTCTTATATAATGTACTTCACTGAAACTGAGAGCAGAATTCAGAATGCCAGCAGTTGTTTTATACTATCTACATTATTTGCTGAAAGACAGCACAAAAGGCAACCCACACATCCCATTCCCACTTCAGTCTGGCTCCAGTACTGGCCACAATCTCCTCTTCCACCCTCTTGGACTATCTGCTCTTCAAATTCTCCGTTCAACATTTCAACATATTTTTGAGTGCCAGTAGTTTAAAAATAAATCAAGAAGGGGAGGGAAGATTATACTTGCCCAGAAAATTAAGAAGCAAAAAGTTCTGCAAGTGTATCTGCTGATGAGCAGAAAAAGATATATCAGAACTACTATGTTCTCTGAGATATGACAGCACCCCACAATCATCCCAGCAAAGTAAATGCTGCAAGTGACGCAGGCAACTGGAAATAAATTGGATGAATGACAATTATTTGTATTGCATCAAATACACTGATTCAAAAATTTAGTCATTCCTGAGAGGCTACGTGACAGTTCACTTGAAAGCTTGTAAAAAGATTTTCAGGGTCAAGAGTAACCAAAGAATTTCAAAGGCAATTTATTCAATCTATTAAATTGAGAAAATGATGTGTAATTCTGCAGAATGATTCTGCCTGTCCTAGACACAGTCCAGGCCCTCTCATCTACAGGGTCAGGCTTTTAAAAAAGCCAAGTACAAAATGGTCATTTTCAAAATTAATCCTTAAATGTGAAACAAATTGTTACTGAAATTATATAGCTGAATATTGCACCTATTGCAATCTGAAATTAAGTAATCAATACTATTTTAATATTACTTATCTTATGTAAGCATTCTCATCAGCTACCATGATTTAGAAGACTGCTGAACTAATTGACTTATCATACCTGTCAACATTAATTCAGTACCATTCCAAGGTAATAATCAGTATCAATCTAATTATATCAGCAGTCTCCTGTAAACGAGTACCAATTATTTTAATTAAAATATTAAATATTTAGAAAATAGATAGGAACAGATATTAATAATTTATATGCTTAATTTGAATTTACCTGAACAAGTATAATTCCTGAACAACAAAGTTTACTTTCTTTGTATCCCCCTTTAATATTTTCCAGCAGGTTTCCAGACACAAACTAGCAATCCAATACCACAATATTTATATTCTTCTACTTTTACATAAGCACATATGGACTTGCAGTCTACTATTGGTCATACCCACTTAAAAACTCCTCCAAGAATATTCAATGGATAGTTTCCCTATTTCATAAATGCAAATAAGGTCAGCTTAGGTTTCCTACAAAATTTCATTAGCCATCTACATGGTTTGCTCTCATACTAAATCCCTCAATTCCTGTGCATTCTAAACAAGATGAAGGCCCTACTCATCTCCTTTACAGGAAAACAACATGAACCACTCATATACTACAGCCATATAATTTCAGAGCTTTTTACCTCCTGTCTCCCCTCCTTTATTTTTAAAGCTGATCTTAGAAATGTCCCTACAGGTTTTCCACCATGTCTCACAAGAAATAAAGGAAATTTGCTCCATTTGTGAGACACAATCACAGAATCATTCAGACTGCAAAAGACCTCTAAGGTCATGGACTCCAACCTTTGATCAAACACAACTTGTCAACTAAAACACGGCACTAAGAGCCACATCCTGAACTAAGAGCCATGTCCTGAACACCTTCAGTGACAGTGACTACACCACCTCCCTGGGCAGTCTGTTCTTAACAACCATTTTTGCTAAGAAATTCCTTCTGATGTCCAGCCTGAACCTTCCCATGGCACAACCTGAAGCTATGTTCTCTCACCAGGTCACTAGCTGCCTGGGACAAGAGGCTGACTCCCACCTGGCTACAACCTCAATATGCCTGTTTTCTAAATGTTCAGCTAATATGAATCAAATTGGAGGACAAGAAAGCACACCACAGGCTATAAACTTCAGGCAGACCCAGAAGGTCTGACTACCCAAAGAGAGCCTGAAGAGTTTTAGCAACAGTCAAGTAGTTCCATGTTAAAATAAGACATCCTTGGAAATTTTCATTCAAAAAGCATTTCAGATGACTTATTAAGATTACACTTCATACTGAAATCCTCACTCAGACTCAAGAAACATCACTGCAATCATCATATCCATAATCTTTACCCTCTGATGAATATACATCAAGATATATTACTTGAACATAAAATTAAGAATAGTAATTTTCTGTAACACGAGACATCATGCCACTCTGTACCAGATGCCTTCAACAGAAGGCATGAGGGAAGAACATTTCCAGATGGGAGCTGAATACCGAGAACACCAAAGTGCATACAGCAAGGTATATGCTTAGCCTAATGAACAAGCAAAGTTGGAAACACAACATGCCAAAATACTGTTATCAGAGCTGTAAGCATGTATTTAAAAAAAAAAAGACACTTAACAGGAAATTTAAACAACCAGTTTGTATTAATGTTGTAGTGATTTGTTTAGGTGGATTTTTTTTTTGTTTGGTTTGATTGGTTTTTGTTTCGTTTAATAAAATTAGAGGCAGGAAGTACAGTGATGGTACAGGCTACATGAACAGCAGCATTATCTCAGCTTCACTTGTGGCTAGCTGGGTGACTCTCAGGCAAGAACCTAAGCACTTCACAGCTATGCTGGTGTGTCCTGCAAGAACTGTCCTGGAGCTTCCAGCCTATTTCAAAAGAGTGTCCTGCTGCCCAGGAAGGGTGCAAAGAATAAAACAGAGAAGAAGCAAGTAGTGCTTCTCCTCTCAACTGCTCACCACCTGATGACTGATGCCCTGCCCACGCCTGAGCAGTGATCAACCCTCATGGCCAATTTCCCCCAGTTTATATACTGAACATACTACAGGTTGGATGGTGTGGAATATCTACTTGGCCACTTTGGGTCAGATGTCCTGGACATTCTCCCTCCCAGCTTCTTGTGCATCTCCTCACTGCCAGAGCATGGGCATCTGAAAAACACTTGATTTAGAGTAAGCACACGTAAGAACAGCTACAGCAGTGCACTACCAACTTTATTCTCATACCAAATCTAAAACACAGCACTGAACAAACCACCACAAAGAAAATTAACTCTATCTTAGCCAAAACCAGGACAGAGGACTGACTCCAATATGAGTTAATTAGCGGAGTTACCTAACCTCAATTTGTTCACAGTACACTTTCCTCAATTACCTCATTCAAGTCTTCATGGGGCTGGGAATCACAGCATAACATAAGATGCAAAGCAAGTCTCACAGGCCAAAAAATGTGAAAGTGTGATTTAAATTTAGCACTCAATATAAATTATTATTTGGGTGAGAAAAAGACCCCAGAACAAAACAAAAATTAAAGATGAGAAGAGACACATTAACTATGTGCTAATATCTCCCAGCATCTTGTTAAAAGACAGACATATTTGCAAAGTTCTTTATATTCACACACTCAAAACAGTTATTAAATTAGTTTCCTTTCCTTGAACATATCATAGCTAATAGCACTAAATGTCAGGTTTCAAAATTCAGCTTGTTACTTGAAGTCTAATTTTTGTCACCATTTTCCCTATAATCTACCTTTAAAACATTTCAGAACTGAAAAACATTTTCACTACTTGTATACTTCACTTTAAAAATGGCTAAAGATATTTCAATGTAAACATTTCCTTCCTTTTCTAAAACTATTTTAAGGAAGATTTTAGCACTGAAAATAGTAACCTGTAACTTGTCTCTTTAGCTCATGTTAAAACTGAAAGCAGTGATGCAGAAACATTTCAGCAGTATCAAGTAAACGGCAATTGAAAATTACAATAGCATCAGGCATTTGAGAGGTTGATACAAATTTCTCTGATTTGAGGATCTATCAGTTGGCAAGAGGCAATTAAAATACACTTATTCCTTTCCTCTGCAGAGAATACCAGGCAGTCTTCTCCCTGCTTATTCCTGATGTCCCAGTTACTTGAACCCACAAGATTTCAGCTACTGCAGGTAGAAGGGATGGGGGAGTGCTCCCCCACTACCCTTCTTCTGGTAAACTGGGAGGCAATGGGTGCTACCTTTGCTAACCACCTTCCGCTGCAAAGCAGAACAGAATTTCCTCCCATAGAAAGGAAAACAGTTTTGAGATTCAAAAGTACCACCAAGCCAGGAGTTCAAGGAAAATTAATGGGAAGCCTGTCTATACATCTGTCTCTTGCAGCTGTGTTCATGCTTTAACTGAAGCTCCTCCTCTGTGAATTGCCTATACATTTACCTGCATGTGGACTTCTTGGGGACCTATTATTACGGTATCTACTGGGGTCCAGGCATGTGGGAAAAGCACCTTATGGGTCTCCTTCCTCTGCTGCTTGTGGAATTTGTTACAACCTCATCACTCACGAGTGATCTGCTTTTCTCTCCTCGGTGAAACCAGGCAGGAAGTTCAGGGGAAGGGTGTTAAGCAGAGAAGCAATGTTCACATAAGACTTACTTCCTTAGGAAACACTGTAAAAATGTTACTCAGAAATGAAATGCAAGTCACAGGGAAGCTATTTACACCTATACTTAACTAATTATAATCACACAATTAATTATGTATGTAGTTATAAATATTTATATAGACTTATACAATGCATTATTATAGATCATACAGGTAATTGTGAGTACATTTTTAGTTACATATTTATACATAGCTAATTACATAACTGAGGTCACTCTGTTACATATACCTGTGTGTGCATAAGTATGCTCACACACATTTGAGGCAAGGCACTGAGAACCATAAAAGATAACCTGCCTAGAGACATGGAGTTACAGGGCACTCTGCAGCTCTGTAAGGAGCTCGCCCTTCACGGGAGCCTGCCCGAGGAGAGGGGATCAGCTGGGCTGGAAAAGCCCTCTGAGATCAGCGAGCCCAACATCGGAACAGCTGCGGCCGCCCGGCGCCGCTGACCTTGCCGGGGCCTGCGCTGCGCCCCGCCGGGCCCCGCCGCTCCCGGCCGCGTCCCTGCCCCGCGGGCTGCCGGGCACTTGCCTCCCATTCCCGCAGGAAGCGCTGGGCCTCGGCGGGCCCGGCCGCCTTGTGCCTCCGGAACTCCTCCTTGACGTAGCGGTCGCCCAGGTCGCGCAGGGCGGGCGGCAGAGCGCGGTGCAGCTGCAGGATGCGGCGGTACAGGCGGCGCGCTCCGCCCGCCATGGCGGCGCCGTGGGGCGGCCCGGGGGCCGGGCCGGGCCGGGCCGCGCCTCCGCCGCGGCAGCGCTCGGCGCTCCGTGTGGGGCCGCGCTGCCCGCAAACTTGGAGCCTGTGTGTCGACGGTGGCGTTTAGTGCGATACCAAGCAATGGGGGTGCAAATACTACTTGTAAGAATGTAATTATGCCACTAAGCCCAAGCTTCATACGCTTAAATGTGATTTACTTGTATTTTCACTACGAGACGAGAGGAGCCTTGGCGAGAAGCCTTACTGCCCCGTGGGACTTCGTGCCACCACGTTGTCACTACCGAGCTCCTGCGTTCTCCTGCCTCCCCCTTACAGCTCAAACCCCAACTCCCTAGCTCTCCGTAAAGCTTTTTCAGCAGCTTAACATCACATCCAACTCACCCATGTGGAAAAAGCTTCAAATGTCAGCAGTCATAGATACAATGGAAAAAGCAGAGTCAGGCAGTGGCAGCTGTGGCAAAAGTCCTGCCTCGTTGCGGATAAGTGTTAAGCTCCTTCCAGCCAGTGAAATTACTCATGATTCAAAACAAAAAGGAAACATTTCCATAGGGCCAGGGAGCATTAAGCTTTACTAAAATACTGGAAAATGACAAAAATGTACTGCCCAAGTCATTATATAAGAGCAACAGAGTAAAGAGCAAAGTACAGGCTGTTTTACTGACTACTGTTTCTTTGTGTTTAATTGTTGTCCTAAGCACTTAATTGATGGAAAACTGAAGTTCCCAATAACACGAAGTTACTGAAATAAAAGCAAATGCTTATAGGTTCAACTATTCTCAACAACAGTCTCCTGTCCTTCTCATGGTGATGCTGTCAGAGGGAGGAGCAGTGGGGCCCTGGCAGAGGTGGCCTGATCCTCACATTGATTGTCTTGCTATATTTTCAAACTGTATTTTCTGCAGACATTTCTTTGAAGGAGGATTTCTGGACCTAAAGCATTTTGTCTACCATATGTCTTTCAATATGTTCACAGTTTAAAGGTTAGAAAACTGATTTGCTGTATCACTTATTTGCAGGGATGCAACTCCTCTGAATCATCCCAGGGTGCATTCATTTAGAGAATTTATTTAAATATTTTATTATATCTTGACCACCGTACTCATGTTGCACATTGAGAGCTTTGTCCTTGCTACATCCACCCTGTGTGGTTTTTAGGAGTCCTCTTGTTCCATGGCCTGCTTAAGCCCTCTGCTGGACACTGACTTTGCCTCTCAGATACTCACCAGGCTCAAATACCAACTCAGGCAGATCTGTGACCTTCAACATTTCTTACATCTCGTCTTTCTGTCCACAGAGATCAAAAGCCATTTTTGCCCATGCTGTGGGGCAGGCAGTTCCTGCCCAGGAGGATTCCTGCAGCATCTCTGCATCTCCAGGCTGCTTCAGCTGCAGCTCTTGAGCCTCATCCTTGCACCTTCCCTAGGTGCTGCAAGAGGAGTGAGGATTTATCAGTGAATTCCCCCTGGAGCAGAAGATAGAGCTGTAAGTTCATCAAGCTGCTGATAACAGTCTAAGATAACAATTTTTATATGCCTAAGTCCTCGGAGGTCTCTGCACTATCAGGCAATGTTGTGAAGCAGCAGAGGCAATTGAGTGCCATATTCTTTGTGTACAGGCACAAACGGACTCACCGTCAGAACTCATTCAGATATGATACAATATTAGAGGTATTATTTCCATATAATGACTTCTCAGTCATCAATACTCAAAATGTCTGTGCCACACTTGGAATCCAGATACAATTTTAGTTAACACATGAGCACAACTCCTTTGCTTGCCTTTTGTTGGTGCCTCTGCTTCCAGGCAGCACTGCTTCTGTGCAGGGCACTGGGGCATCTGTCCTGCTGCTCCTGGTACTCCACAGCCTGAGAGCACTTCATAGTTTGCATCAAAGAAAGAGGCACCTTAGGAGAGTGTTCATCCCACTCCTTTTTGGGCAGGTAGAGGCAATTAACCACTACTTCCTCAAGTGTCCATAGAAGGCTGTACTGTGGTACATGTGATTTAGACAACCCATAATGGATTATTCTGTGTCTGACTGGGCTTTAGAGCACTGGGTCAGTGTTTGTTTTGCTAGAACTGGTGTGGATCCTACAAAGATACCAGAGTGTCTTTGTGCCATGCTCCATCATAGTGCCCTTGGATCTGGGGAGGCAGTGTCAGCCCTGCACCAGGTCAAGACAAAGGCAGTGGTTTAGCCAATATATTAAATCTCTATTTGCATGGCTAGTGCATGTGTGAGCCTTTTCTCAAGGATATACAAGAAATCTGTGGTAAAGCATGGATGCAAAGTGGTTTCTTAGCCATCCTTCTGAGCTGTGAAACTGTCAGGGTGACCATGTTGTTTGCTACAGTCCTAATTCCAAATATAGAATGACTGGAGGAACACTTCCATGTTTATTTTTTCCTTTTATCAGTAATATGTTGACTAAAGAAGATGAAGCTGAAGTATTTATTGAGCTGGTATAATTGCTGTAATTTTTTAAATTATCAAGAGCATCCTGAGAGAAGTTCTTTTTATGAATCAAAATAAATGATTAAATATAGAATGCAATGAAGTGGTATTTCTTTCCAGAACTGTTGGTACTTCTGATGAAGCTAAATTGTATTGTCATATTTAAAATATACCCCACAGAATAATATGCAATCTTTTCTCTAAATTGTGGATTAATGTTAAAGTACAGTCTCATTTCCTGCTATTAAAAAAAAAAAAGTATAGCCCTGTTCCATGTTTTCTTTTTTGCACTGTGCAGATCACAATAAAATTGCATCTCTCACTTCAGAATTATTAAGTTTTTAACAAACTCTCTAAGTATTTGAATATATCCAAGACAGTTTCTTTTTTCATGCTATTCCAGACCAAGCCAGATTCAAAAAACAAGCCAAAGATCTGTTATGACAGCACAGGTTGGCCACTAAACATTCTGTGGCACCTTCCAATGTGCCTTATAAACTAAAAAGACACTGAATTACCCCTTCTCTGTAGAAAATATAAACAGAAAATTAATACTTTCATAAATTACTTAGAAAAAGCCATGGGTGCTTAGAGATTCTGAGGATGCTTTTGCCTCTGTCAAAGTGGAGTAGAGTTTTGTCCGCGATTCAATAGAAGCAAAATCAGTCCTAGCATGGCACTGTCTACTTCAAAACCCACCCAAAAGTTGGACATGTGACCTACTGTGCGTGGATGCTGCTAAAACTGGAGCAGCTCTTTCCCCAGGGCTTGGGGAAGAGCTGATGACGATACCAGACGTGTTTGCTGCTGGCTGCAGAGGCAGCTGCCTGTCCATGTCTGGCTTGGGGTTCTTCATGCAGCCTGTTCTTGGTATGCTCCAGCCTGGTCAGCAGAGCATAGTAGTGAGAGCAGGACAGATGATTTTCTTCCAAAAGCTCCATTTCAGTGAGGAAAAAAGATGCCATAATAAATGTAATTTGGTGCAGCTCATCTGAATGTCTTCAGGTACTCACACATGCATCTGATAGTAGGATGAAAACAAATAGAGCACACTTCTGATGAAATAAATATAGCACATGACAATTTTGGAAAGGAGAGACAGCTGTTTTTGGACTACAGTCAATTACATGCTTGGCATGCTGATTGCTTTTGGACATTAAAAGGAAGTTCTGCTTATGCTTGAGCTGCTCATTCATTGCAGGATTTCTTGTACTTTCATCTGAAGCACATGATCCATATCATCCAAAACAAATTTTTGACAGTTCCTGAGGAAGCTCTGCTTGCCTCCTGCAGACATGAAAGATGCCAAGTGTGTTAAAATATTCAAAGTATTTAGCTACCAAACTCTTCAAGTTTCTGCTTGAATATGTGAGAGCAGAGCTTTGCAGCAAGCCAAGTGTAGGCAACATCAGCCCAGAGGAGTGCCAGGCTTGCACGTAGACCCTCCTGCTCACCATCTCCCCACCTCCATCTCCTCTCCCTAGTCCAGCACTGGATTTCAAAGCACACAGGCAGCAGCATGTCTCAGGGAAGTGTTGTGAAAGAAAAAGAGAAGATTGTGATTAACCTTGTGAGGGTTTTCTTTAATCTCATTTCAGAAACATCTAGTATTCAGTGGAAATTTTCTAAAAGAGTTCTACTCAGTGAACTGATTCAAAATTAAAATTTTGGGTAGAATGATTAAAGAGCATCAAAACTCAATGTAATGGCAGGCAAGATGGTTTTAGGGGGAAAATCCTACACTCTCTTTTATAGATGGTGCCAAGTCAGACCGTGAGCCGGAAATCTTTTTCATCCTTAAGCTATTGTTGTTTTCAACGTTCAAATAAAGCATCCAAAAGATTGCCTGTATTACAAAACATTTTTTCTACTTTTGAAAATTCAAACAGAATTTTAAAAATGTCATTTATTTGGAATTGCTGTGTGTCTTCTTGTAAACAATCTTTTTGGTAAATACAGTACTAGTTCACTTGGTTAATCTGCCACATGTGCTGTTCTGTTTAACTGCATTCAAATTTTGTAAGAGATGCAATATTCTGCTCTTAATTCACATAGTAGGTGAATTAAGAGCAGAATGTTGATGCTGAAATAAATACAATTGAAAGCACACATTTTGGTATTTCAAATATAATATGAAGTGTGCACCATTCATCGGTAAGGCTTTGTTTTCCTGTTCTACTTAGTAAGTCATTGTAAAACTTAAGGCCACAAATCCATTAAAATTCCTTCCAGAATAACACAAATAGAGCACAGAATTTTTATGCTGATGCTTTTAACAGAGGGTAGAAACAGAACAAGTGCATATATGATCAAATTTTAAAAATTAATATTCTCAAAAGCTGCAGAAAGGACCACATATATGTGACTCCAAAAGCATAGCCCAGCCTCAAGGCATCAGGAGGGAAGCAAAAGCGAGCCCCTTCTGAACAGTAGTGTCCATGGGTCCTGGGAGCTCCAGATCATATGTTGTCAGGCCCTGAAGCCTAAACTCAGGGAATAAAGCTATTCCCTAGGCTACATCACTTCCAAACTTTTAGCCCAGCTTCACATTAACCCAAGAGGAATTTAAAGTGCAACATAAACATGTTTAAATGAAGTTAGAAGAAAGCTTGTTGTCCCGTCTCCCGTTTTCCTTAAATATGTTTTATATGAATAGCATAGCTTACAAATGCAAGCTGTGAGGTTTCTCTGGCAGCATTGCAGCTCTAAGTAAACAGATGATAGTATTATTTAGTTTGCTTTCTTCCCTAATTAAGGTTTTTTAAGTTTCCTCTGCTCTCTGTGTGGCTGCTTCAGTTTTGGCATTAGTCCTGAGCCAAAGGGGACTGGGAAGAAGACTGTGCTTTGTCTTTCTCCCTCCCTCCCTCCCTCCACGAAGTAACCACAGATCAATTGGAAATCCTTTCTTGCTTTTTTAAGATATATAGATAGCAGACTACATGTCACAAATAAAGCATGAGCCCTGTGGTTCTTACTGGTCTGGGAGCCCATACCTTCCCACTGGGAGAGAAACAAAGGCACTGACTGCACTGACCATGGGAGGTGCAGCTGCAAGTGTCCAGGCAGTGCTGCACACCTCAGAGCACAAAGCAGGGCAAACCCACAAAAGTCAAAGCCAAACATAAATTTTGACAGCCTTTGAGAGTGTTTGGATTTCTCTTTTTACCATGCTCAGTGGTTACATGTTTACAGGTTCAAGGCTTTGCTATAACATTGTTATTGTTTCACAAATCCAGATCATTGTCTGCTGTTTAAAATGAAGCATGCATAATCCAACATCATTCATTATTTTGGCATAAACAATATGCTATCAGCAAAGCACATGTTCCATCTCAGGTCTCTAGTGCTTTAAAAGCCTTCTGACTGCATCCAGTCTGTCCAGGACAATTCAACATGCAGGCCAAGTTCTGGAATACTTAACTGGCCTCACGTTAAAACATTTGGCATCACCTTTGATGTGCAGCCTTGGATAGGCATCTCTTGTCTCTATCCAGTTTCTGATGTTGTAATCAATCAGGAAAACAAATCCAACATGAAACTGTGTAGCTCTGAAACTGTTTGTGCTCTTTTGTTGTGTTCCCTGCCCTGAAACTCAGCACCACACTGCAAACTGGGGGTGTATCTGGATGGCTACTCATCCAAGGTTTATTATTCACTGGATCTGGTAATATTTGTAATTACATTTCTTGATAGTCAGGATTTTCCTATGCGGTTTCTTGATATAACATCTTGTGTTAATGGTTGGGATTTCAGGATAGAACTATAGGATACCACATGAAAAAAATATTTTAAAGTATTTAAATAAATACTCAAGGTTCCTTAAACCCTTTTTATCCAACACCACTATCACTGTTAATCAGTTCCTCCCTCCACCCCCTCCCCAAACCACCTGAAGGCAGAATCAGTGGTGATCAAAAGACATGTAGCATTTCTTAGTATTGAAATTATCGCCTCAGTGAGATATGGTTTTTAATAGTGAGTTTATTGCTGTTGCTTTGTGAATAATGGCTTTTCACTTCTCCTAAACCAAAACAAAAGTTATTTACAAGGGGCCACAGGAATAATCTTTAGACTCAGGTAAGTTAGTGATCACAAACTGCTTGTTGCTTTGTGGAAGTGGCATTTGGTTTTTTACTTCTTTGAGATTTGCTTTTAAACTGAGATGTCGAAAGATAACTTGTTCTTGTATGCTATGGAGCAATAGCAGCTCCAGGTGCTATAGAAAGCACAGACCAAA
Organism: Passer domesticus; assembly: GCF_036417665.1. Taxonomy (NCBI): domain Eukaryota; kingdom Metazoa; phylum Chordata; class Aves; order Passeriformes; family Passeridae; genus Passer; species Passer domesticus. Next base: position 24,437,039 of record NC_087474.1, on the reverse strand, counting down.
ATGTAGAGAAAAAAAATTTGAACTCTTTCAGTCTAATGTGGTAGGCAGTAGGATGGTCACAATCTCTACAAAGGAAAAAAGCTGGAGACTTTTCACTGATGGGATAAAGCAATTACAAAGTGTCCTAGCATTGTTTATTCTCTAATTTTATTTTCCCATCATATACAAGTTATAATTTTTTTATATTCATTAGTAGGGTATAAAGATAATCTACATTTAAAAATCCTTTACAATGAACCTTGAAAGCAAACTGTTTAATGGTGCAGCAATGTACTCCTGGAGTTTATGGTGAAAACAACATTCTGTAGGACAGATGATTTTTCTGTGAGCTCTAAAATTCATATGATTGCTGTGACATCTTGAAAACTTGGAGAATCCCATCGAGGTCCAGGGTACAGTGTCTATTTAAAATATTAAGCTGACATCAAAAGATGTGCTTGATGAGATCAGCACTTCAGAAATTCTTCAAAAGAACAGGAATTGTACCCATTCTGTGTTCAGCTTCATATAGCAAAACTGTACTCTTCTCAGCTTCCAGAGGGCTTTGCTGGGACTCATTTATTTTCTTCCTGCACCCTGCTTTCAAAGTTATGCCCTGGGAGCAAAACTTCTCATTAAAGACCTGGATTTCAAAGTGCTCTGAAATCCACAGGCATCTCCAACATGTTTTGAAAATTGTTACACCTCACCAGAGCCAGAGGCATCATTATCCATGCAGGTCTGAAGTCAGTTGGTCTAACAGGTCTTCAGATAATACCCCTTCTTTTCAACCTTCCCAGGAGAGCTGCACTTCATATGCTTGGAAATCCACTGGGATATGATGATGGTCTTGAAAACTTAGTCGTGACAATAACTGGAACATTTCACAGTGTAAATTTGGAGTAATTCCTCCCTCCCTGTGGAACTGCTAAGCAATTTTTGGTTCTTGATTTTCAAATTTTTTTTTTTTTATAAACAATTCAGAGAAATCTGAGGATATGAAACCTGTGAAATATGTGTATATTGCAGACTGATCCTAAGCTTAATTCTTCAGCTAACCAAACTGACTATTGAATTTTGGTAAACAGCAAGTTGAGAAATACTTAACACTAGTGATGGTTTAGAAAAAGTAAAACAAAATCAAAAATTACTTTTCTGCTACTAGAATATGAATCATTTCTCTTGCTGTCAGTAAATACTTTCAATTCCTTCTCGAGTATTGTCTGTCTGATACATGTGCTGCTGTACAAGCAAAGGAATAGATATGCCACACAAGTAGCACACGCTATATGTGCATATACCTGTTTTTATATAAATGTATGTACATATACGTGCACCCACATGCCCCTCCAAACTCACATATGTATCTCCATGAACACGAATACACACACACACACACACACACACACACACACACAAGTGCACACATAATTTTATTGCTGTAACTTTCTGAAATAACATTACAAAACCATTTTTCCTGGCTTACTTTGCAATCAGATTTTTAAGGCTATTAATATGTGCCTTTTTTTTCTTTCTGGTAACCCTTCCCAGTACTTTCCACAATATTAACTGTGTCCTGTTCATGTGTACTTGACACTCACCAATTGCTTTGCACACTTACCTATCAAAATGTGCCTCCAGGTACACTGAGATTGTCTGAGAGTACCCCATCACCATTCAATATATGGGAAACTTGAGAAACTGAGTCCTCATGACAACCTAGCCTTCAGTAAGAGCGTCAGAGATGGTACAACCACTTAAGGCTTTCCTGTGTCTCAATTCAGTGCTTCAGCCAATAGTTGATATTGTCTCTGAGGTTTGGACAACTTTGTATTATTCCACACTCTATCAATGTGTCAGTTTTTATTTAAAACCTTTTGGACAATACATCATTGTCATCATCATCAGATATATTACCCATACAAATCAATCTAAAGTCTATGAGGATTTTAGTAAATGCTTTCTATACATCCTATAGAGGCTTTCTCAACAACAGAAACGTGCAGCTACTAAGATCTGAAGCCTTAACCCTAAAATGAACTGAAAGGTGTTCCCACAGCAAAGGTGGAAATGCCCTAGCAGCAAAAGACTTGAAAGATACCGATTGTCTCTGGTTGACATTCAGTAACAGAAATATATCTTAAGGCAAGATTAAAACATTCATTAAAGAGTGAAAATAAAACATCATTACAAAAAAATGAGGTTTCCCTCTTACTCTTTAGTAGTTACAAAACATTCTTCTGGTTCTTTAATTGCTGCTTGCAAAGGCTCTGTACTGAGTCATTTAGCTTTGGAAAGTAACAACACTGTCCTAGCCTTCTTATTGGCATCTACTCCTATGCCACCCACATTGAGCTCCAAATCTGGATGCAAGGATTGCTGAGTTGTGAAGACTGTATTTGTGTAATTCTGCCAGCAACCACCCATATAACCTCAGAAGAATCAAAGAGAACTAAAGATATGCTGAAACATTCAAAAGTCATATGAACACCTACTACGACGAGATGCTTACAAGCTTAAGGATATTTTATATACATCCTGTTCCATTTTCTGGTTGGTCTTTTTAGGGTGGAGAAGGATGGGAAGTGGTCAAAGACAACTCTTTGTATTTGGTCATTTGGCAAAGTGGAAGTTTTTTATTCTATCCATCTCATCTCCAGATGGTGGTAAGCCAAATCTCAGCATTGTGCCACACTGCAGGACCAGAGAAAGGCAGTTGAGTGTTGCCACAGGATGAAAAATATGTATTTTAAAGGAGATGAGGACTAAAAACTGCTAAGAATTATTAGTGTGGTTATGTTGTTCAGCCATTCCAATAAGTTGGCTTATTCACTGTCTAGTAGTTGTTCCTTCCTCACTGGGTGTCTCCTTGCTGAAGAAAATGAAGAGATTTACCCAGGAACAACAAAGGATCAAGGCAAGATGAGAGTAGCTTCAACATCAGCATCCTCACCTGCCTCTCTTGGCTTCACCCCTCACCCAGGGTGTTCCTGTGTCCAGTTTTGCATGTCCTAAAGGAGTTTTGTCTTTAGCCTTGACAGATGAAACTCTAAGGCTGGAAACAGTGTTCTTCACGTCTGGAGTCTGGATTAAGTGTCCCAAGGATGGCATGGACTCTGTACTCCCAAAAAGCAGGAACTTCCAGGATGTCTCAAAGTGAGCACACAAAACGAATAATGCAGTCCGCTCCTGAAGTGTACTGTGCAGATGGAGACTGCTGTTCTGTGCATGCAAAGTTCTCTGGTTCATCTCTACATATGTTTATGGAGAAGGTACATATTTATGTATCCACATATGCAAACAGATGTCTGTATTGTAGACAGGAATGAGGAAAATTATGTAAAAGTCTCCTCCTAACTTTTTTTAAGTGAAAATAGCAGTGATCTGGAACACCTAAGGACAAATGTTCTTCCATCTGTGTTTTTAACCAGAGTGCTTAACCCTCCCACATTTACTTTCTAAGATTTCATAAATATTTTTCGAGTATTTAGCTGGCCCTCTGTATTTTCTCACTCTTCCAAAGTAAACAAAATTAGCTGATTTGTTTCAAGTTTAAGTCATTAATTTGTCATAATTTTTACTCCATAACTCCATAATGCATAAGGCTGCACTGTCTGGGATGATTGACTGAGTGGAAGATGTTTATTTGTAATAAGGATTCAAGAAAATCCCCTGTATCCACTGGAAATTATACACATAGAAATGTCTCCAGGAGTCTTTGGTTTTGTTAAAAGAATTATGTTTAAAGTTGCTCTCTTTAGGTCCCATTTTGACATCAGAGTTTCTCTTTAAAGAAATAACCCAGGCAGTTCAATGCTTTTTGGAGGGGGAGTGAAGGTTACCAGTGAACATCTTCTTGGCTGGTCAAGACAGTCAGCAGATTTCTGGGGTTTGGAAGGAAGAAAAAAAAAAAAAAACTAAGCTCACCCTTTGTTATCTAAACAAATATTTTTTAATATTTCTATGTGAGTACGTTCATAGGAAATGTAAATTAAAATCAAATTAGGGAAGACAATAACTAGGGGGACTCCACAGAGTCCTAGTAATTATTCTGGTAATAATTATTCCCTAGTAATTATTCTGGGAATAATTATTACCCAGAATTATTGTGGAATGCACCCATGGACACATGGTGCACCGCCTGCCAGCATGAAAGACAGAGGGTTTATATTAGCACTGAACAGGGACATGAGTGTCGCACTGACTGTTTGCAGGCTGCATCCCAGTTACTGCAGTGTGAAAACCACTAACATACATGACCACTTGCAAAACTCATGGAGGGTGTGGTGACATAGGACCGCAGCCAGAAATCTGCATCTGATTTATTTTTTACTCACAGTTAGGTGTCACTGTGTTTAACATGACAATTCATATCCCATAAGAGCTCTGTTTATAAAAGTTACACATATCAGAGAAATATGGCAGACATTTCCTTGTTCTTGCTTATGTTTTCTTGTCTCGATAGAATGTAGCCTTTCAGAACCGAAATCCAGGATGACATATGCAAACAAGCAGCTTCACAGATACACACATTCCTGTTTTGTCCTGCATCCTGAATGCTGCCAGTCAGGAATCAAATGCCAATTCTGACGCTCTGAAATTATTTGAGGAGGGAAATCCAGCCCACAGTTGTCCCATTGCTATGCAATGTACAGAAGGAATCATCTGATGTATATGGTCCGGTAAGAACTTCCTGCAATATTTTGATGGTCAGATTACTTTTATCACAGATTTCTCTTTTATTGCTATGAGGAGGACCCTTTTAGACCGTTATAATCACAGACTGAACCATTTTTTGCTTGTTTGTGTTGTGCTATCTCCCTTCTCCCTTTTTCTTTTCTTCCTTGCAACAGCACTGTGAAAGGCCCATTGTCAAGCAGTAGGGTTGTGACATTAGGGTCAAATCCCTTTGCTCACATTCCCTCATCTCCTCTGTAAAGGATGAAATCTAAGTGAGGGAGTGACATGCAAAATTGTACAGAGCTTTGGAGCACTCACTTACATTATACAAGATGCTGCTCCAGTTCAAGCACATTCTTGACTCCTGCTAAACCCAATGTGAAACGGTATTAAAGTCTCCGTGGGTTGCGGTGACCGCACTTAATGCATTGCTCATATTTCCTGCCCTTACTTCCACGCACAATATTCATTAATTTTGGACAGCCTCAATTTTCTTGTCACCACCTAGAAGCCTGTACAACCATGGACAGGATCTAGTCTATGCCATATTCCTTAGTTCTGGATTGATTTGATTCCATGAATGGAAGCCAAAGCCTTCTTTTCCACACAGTTCCTCTTCTGGATGCTGCACTGATATACTGGCTGTATAACATTTCCAACCCAGTGGCACTTACTGAGTAAATTGCACAACCTATCCATTTTAGAAAGCAAGCATGATGATTTTCAGAGGTGCTGGTTCTGCTGAACTGCATCATCTTGTTGAGGCAACACAACTAAAACTTATAGGAGCAGAGTTGATGTAAGACAAGGGATTTCAAAATTATACACATTTTGAACATAAGAAGTGTGAGATGTAGAAAATTCCTTCTCATTGCTATTGTTAGCATTCACAGTTTCAGAAACAGACAAGTTTTGATTGCCTCCCTTTTAACAGCACTATTTGCAAGACAAATACCATACCACTGGAGCACCATGCCTTTGGGATCAATTAGATGTAGTCTTCTGCACAAGACTTACAGACATTGCATCATGTTAGAAGAAAAAATGGACTAATATCAATGCCACGCAGAACTGTGTCATTTCAGGGTATCAGAAAGTCCTGCTTACATGTATCCCTTTTTTTAAGAGGAGAGGAGGCACTTGTGCATTCTGGATCTTGTTGGTGAATTTTAGCTGGCTACACCCAGTGTAAGTTGCTTTAACTTTTTTAACTCTGACAGCCACTACTGAGGACAACAGAAAAAAATTTGCACCATCAGAAGATTTACGTTTGTTTGTTTGTTTATTTTTCAGCTAACAATAAACAAGTGGTACATAAATAAAATACCTTATATTTTCTGTTTTTCAATCTCTATTGTATTTCTTGAGATGTCTGTGGGTGTTGTTCTGATTTGTCATCCTGCCTCTCAGAAGAATGTCATCTCCTTTCCTTGCAGAGTCGACTCTGGGCTGTTTTGCTCCAGCAGACACTCTGACAGCCATCTTCATCGGCCAGTAGATGTCATTGTGTTTCCACCGCAGAAGCACATCAAACATATTCATCTGGCTGCAAATGCCTGTCTGGTCCTGCAAACAATACTGTTGAGTATTTAGGATTTTCTCTACCCTGCAGCAAAATATTTGTTAAAAATTCTTAGCCAGAAAAGAGTGAAAATTAAGTTCCAAGCATTTGATAGCTGTGACTAACTAGCCAGAATACCCTTGGCTTCAGCTAATGTAGTGCCAATGGTGTTATACAAACACAGCTTACTCAATAGGACACAAATCATTGTTAATAAACTATTACAAAAGATGCCAACAGAAGAAGATAGAAATAATGTCTCATGGATTAGCCAGCTTCTTTAGGCAACCAGCTCATTCTGCTGTGAGGTCATCTGTTCTTCAATACTCAGACAGGATTGAGAATTTATACTTCAGAACTTTTTAGACCTTTAGAGTGTAATGAAGAGAAGCTGTAGTCTGTTATTTTTCAGTTATTTTATTCTGGACTATGTTAACAGGTTCCAAATTTTCATTATATAATATTTGTGATGTAATTAGAAAGTTCCATTTGAAGTCAAAACTTGGTAGCAATAAAGAAGGAAACACTTGGCAGTGGTACAAGAGGTAGGGTTTTCCAAAAAGTCTGACATATTTTTTATCAGTAAGAACTCAAGAGAAATCATTTAACCATCATCTTGCAACATCCATGCTGGAAATAGCACGGAGGGCCAAATTCCCTGCTGGCAGGAACCCTGATGGCTCTAACAACACAGGAGACCCTTGACAGATTCAGCAGAGAACTGGTGTTTTGCAGCGTGTTTTGAGTCCCAGGGGCCAGTGTGAAACTGAGTGAAGTCAATGGAAATCTTTTGCTTTTTGGCAATGGGCTATGGATGAAGCCATGAATCAGGTTTTCTGCAGGCTGGTGGTGCACATCTGTCTTGGGGTGAGGCAGCTGAAAGGCATAGACTTGGATTTGAAAGGACAAGCTTCATTTCACTCAGGCTCCACTAGCTCAGGAATAACTTGAGATGGCACAAGAGAAACTGTTCCTCCCTTAGAGTGGCTCATCCTCTTGCTTGATCATGGAAACATCTAAAACTCTTCCTGGACTGGGAGACTTCTGAGGTAGGTGACTGGATTGGGTTGAGAGGGTCCTTTAAAGATCATTAGATCCAACCCCCTGCCATAGGCAGGGACATCTTTCACTAAATCAGGCTGCTCAATGCCCCATCCATCTTAAACCTGAACACTTCCAAGGTGGAGAGAGTGGCTGGAGAGTGGCTAGGCAGAAAGAGACCTGGCCTTTTTGGGTACTGGTTGACAGCCAGCTGAACATGAGCCAGCAGTGTGCCCCAGTGCCCAAGAAGGCCAGTGGCATGCTGGCCTGTGACAGGAATAGTGTGGCCAGCAGGAGCAGGGAGGTCATTCTTCCCCTGTACTTGTGTCAACAACTTGGCATTGGTGAGGCCACACCTTGAGTGCTGTGTCCAGTTCTGAGCCCCTCAGTTTGGGAAGGACATTGAGACACTTGAGCGCGTCCAGAGGAGGCAACGAGGCTGGTGAGGGGCTTGGAACACAAGCCCTGTGAAGAACAGCTGAGGCAGCTAGAAAAAAGGAGGCTCAGGGTGACCTTCTCACTCTCTACAACTCCCTGGAAGGTGGCTGTACTTAGCTGGGGGTCAGTCTCTTCTCCCAGGCAACCACTGGAAAGAACGAGAGGACACAGTCTAAAGCTGCACCAGGAGAAGTTTAGGTTAGATATCAGGAAAAAATATTCACTGAAAGAGCAATTGGGCACTGGAATCATCTTCCAAGGAAGGTGGTGGAGTCACCATCCCTGGACTTGTTATAAAAAGACTGGACGAGGCACTCAGTGCCATGGTTAATTGATGAGATAGTGTTGGTCATAGGTTGGACTTGATGCTCTCAAAGGTCTTCTCCAAACTAGTTCATTCTGTGATTCTATGGGTCACCCACAATTATGGCTGGGATCTGTGGCTGTTTCCAAGCTTGGATATGAGATGTATGGTATACATACAGAGGTCCTGTAAATGAGGACCCCTTGGACTATCTGGACCACCAAACTCTTGCACTTGGATGAACTACAACAGTGTCCTCTGGGCTGTACAGTGACAGAACATGTTTAAGTATCACAGGAACCTCACCTGCTGTCTTACAGATAAATTCACTTGCAATTAAAGCTATCCTTGGTGCAGAACTCATCTTTATTAATATTCCAAAGTAGTCTCTTACCAAAAAAAAAAAAAAAGTGTTGTGACAAAACACTTGGCTGCTCACTTCACTTTCCAAAGCACATGGAAGAAACTTTGTACTACTCAACTGAGAGCAGTGTCAAACTGCTGAGCTCCCAGTGCTGTGCCTCCAGACTTTCAATTTACCTGGGATTTCTCATTCGAGTAAGATCATTTAGAACTGCCCCCTGGTAATTTTTTTGATCTACATCAGCTGATCCATAAATATCAAATAAAAAATATGCAGCACTGCCTTAAATAGTTGTGTTCCCAGCTCACTACTTCCTCATCTGATTCCTCTCAGTCCTGTTCCCTATCCCATGCAGCCAGGGCTTGCTGGAACACTTATCTGAGGGTTTAGCTGACTAAAAACACACCATAAATTTTTCTTCTTTCAGGTGAACATTTTTTTCCATGCAACCGACTATATCATTGCAGTGTGAAGGTGTAAAGGAGAAGAAAAATGTAAAGGATAAAATGTAAAGGAGAGGAAAATAGATCTTGTTTTTCTGTCTGCCTGAGGATATCCTCACAGAGGTGGAGACAGTGGCGAGATGGATATGGGAGTTCAAATTGCTGTCTTTAATCTGGACTCCAGTAAGTCTCCTCTGTCTCATTTTTCCATCTAAAACAGTGGAGATAATGCTATTCACTGTCTCATTTCACCTTAGGAAAAACATTATCAAGGTTGTTAAGGCATTTACATACTACAGAAACTAGAAAATTCCCACTCCTGCAAAAGACCATGGAGAAATGACTGATTCTACTTGTTGTACCAAATGCACTAGTGAAGAAGATCACTAATTTTAAAATGACAGTAAAAATACTGACCTATCTCACTTCCTAAGTATGCCTTGGATATCATCGCCAACACAAATGTTCCAATTTATTATTAAAAAAATAGTAGTTGATGATGTAATTAGAGCCTGTGTGAACACACTTCCAGAAGGGAGATGAATGAAGACTTTCTGAATATCATACATTTTGATAAATCTAAATTTTGCTGAATTTGCTTATGCGGCTATTTAAATATCCTACAACTTTCAATGTTATTGTGCATGAGTTTGCATATATTTTCTTGCTTAGAGCAAATCCAAGTCTGGGAACGCTCAGGTACAGGGGGAGGTTTTGCAGCAGGCTTCAGGTGTTAAGGAAATGACCCTTAGATCCCAGATGGCCAGATCCCAGTCTGACCATCCATTCTGAGACCCTCCGCCAGTCACAGTCCTGAGACCAGAGACTGGGACTGCTGGGAGCAGAGGTCCTTCAGAGAAGGCAGCTCCAGTGTGCAGACAGGAGCCCTGCTTGACTCGCTCCACACTGCACTCACACAGTCAGGCCAGGTTTCCTTGCCAGTTTGGCTCTTGTTTTCTCATAGCAGAGTCTCAGATGTCTAGTTCCATTTATTCACAGCACAGTACACAGAAACTCCCAGAGCTGGTGTCCAAGGACGACCCTCAACAAAGGAGCCTTCATCTGTCTTCATCTCCTTTGTTGTCCAAAAGGTCAGCAGTTCCCAGCTCCTGAAGTGTCTCTCAGTGTCCATTCACCTGGACTCTTCCTGGCCTTTGTTATCCCGAAGGTTTGTCTCAGGCTCCCACCTGCTCAATCTGCATTTCCGTCTGCATCTTAATCTGCACCTTGCAAGCCCAGCTACCTGGCTGAGAGGTGTTTCTTGACTCAGGGAACCAGGGACATGGTTCATGGGAACTATGGCACCCAGGGACATGCCTGATCCAGGGGTGGCTGCACTGCTGGCCTACATGAATGTCCCTTCAAGAGCACCTCTGCCACCATGGATTCCCTCTAACCACAGAAAGGCATCTGTCTTAGACTTGTTACTTGGGTTTCCTTTGACACCCTAGCTTGTGCAGCCATGAATCTCTAAGACACCGCACTAAGAGACATAAGAACAGATGTGTTGGAGGTTAGGGGTTCTTCCTTTTTTGTTTGTTTTCTGCCATGGCATCTTTCTCCAGTTTCTTTTTTTTTTTTTTTCCACCTCTTTGGCTAGAACTAGACTCTGCTAAGTTTAATTTTTTTTTTTATTAAAGCAGTGATGCTAATTCACAGAATCACAGAAACATAGAGTGCTTTAGGTTAGAAGGGACCTTAAAGATTACCTAGTTCCAACTGCTTGCCATGGGCAGAGACAGCTTTCATTTCTCCAGCCTCCTTCTGCAGTTGGTACCACCATGGCCCCAACAAAATCCCATCACACCTTAAGAAGCTGGTCTAACACTGACAGGTCAAGCCCCCTTTGGTTCCTCCTGCTGTCTGTGGTGGGAATTGGGACACTTGGGCACCTTGCTGCCCAGCTCAGGCACCTGACTTCCAAGGAACCAAAATGATGAACTGGCTCCTGACTCCTGGTGAGTGCAGTGCCCACTTTTGCTAACCATAACACCAGTCTGTGAACCCACCAGGCTCTGCATCCTTCAGTTGCAAGGTAGCTTTACCTATAACTTGAATCTCTTGACCAGTTGTAAAAGATAGAAAATATTAATTTTTTTTCTATCAGCAGCTGAAAATTTAAGCAAGAAAACGTGTTCATGCTCACGCATAATAATTAAGCTTTAGCAAGGTTATTTGTAATCATATTAATAACCTATTTATTCTAACTGTTCTTAGTATAGCATCATCACAAAAGCCTCTTGGTGTGCTCAGTGTGAAAGTTGAGATGCTATAATGATGTCAAAATGAAATGCTGTCAGTGCAAATCCATAAAATGACATAACGGTGTCAGAAATGAAAGAGAATCATATGAGTGTGTGTTCCAGCATCACACAAACATTTGTGAGAGGAAAGGGTGCCACAACTGGGGGACAATGTTTGTTATGACAGAAATGCTCAAGAAGCTAAAAAGGGAAACCATGTTTGCCAGCCACATCACTTTTAAATCCAGCAGATTTATGAAGAAGTTGTGCTAATTTCCTCTATAAATATCTCAGTGAGCAGAAGAGTGCTTTGTGTTGCAGAAAGCAGTTTTTAACTAGTTACAAATCCAGGTTTCTTTTGCAAGGGAATAGAAAGGTTCATTGCATTGTTTGTGTAAGTAAACATTTTTCTTTTGAAAGAAAAAGAAAAACAAAATACTTCTTATCTGGTTATCGTCCTTAAGGAAACTCGCATCTCATGACTCAAATATCATCCTAAAGAAAGGACTCTCATTGCAGGTAGGACAAATCTATCCCTATATCTATTTTTTAATGGTTACAAGTTATTATAAATTCACACATCCTTTCAGGAAGGATCAGTGTTTTGCAGCTCTCCACCTTCTTACCCTGTGAGATCACGCTCAGCAATAAAACCTGAGGCAGAAGAAGGAGGGATGCAGAGCCAGTTTCCAAGCTGGTCACATTCAGCAACTGTCTGGTCATTGGTCTGCCCTTAGGAGGTGGTGGGTGGTTGCCTTTGCTTTGCTTGCTGTTTTTTGCTCTTTTCTTCACCAATGAAACTGCCTTTATATCATCTTGGGAGTCCTCTTGCTCTTTTTGCTCTTCCTATTTCTTCTGGGTGGGGGCAGTGAGTGAGCAGCAGTATAGCTACTGAGATGCTGGACAAGGCCAGCCCACCAGGGATGTGAACTGAATGAGTTAAACACACACCTCCCAGGTTTAAGGAATAGCTTGCATTTACCTTATTAAGTTTGTGACACAGACTTTGAGAGCTAAGCTCTCTCATAACCAAAACTATTTCTAAACATATCTCAAAGTCCTATTTAAAGCCAGGTGCTGTGGAGAATATAGTAAATGGTGAAATAACATGCTGCAAGAGCAAGCAGCCAGCTTCATCTGCTGCAGTAGACACAAAATTTCATCTGGTCGCTCTCATCCATGCCTTATTCAATGACTGAACTGAGCTCATGACGATAAGCTAGAATTTGGAGCAGCTGGGTGCTGACCTGACTTGGCTTCTGGGGAAGGCCATGGTTAAGTGACCCTGGCACCAGTGGGAACAGCCTGGCTCCAAAACACTTTTGAAATTATTTGCTGATGATAATGAATGTGCCATGACATTTGCTTAGACTATGGTGTCTGAGTTTTTATTATCTTCATAATTAAGAAGAGTTGTGTCACTTCTGTTTGGAGTATTCTGACTTCAGATTCCCCTGAAACCAAACTACACCTGTCCCTGTGATTCACTACCTGTCCATAGTGCCTGGAGTGGCACTCATGCTAGAGGATGGGTTTAAATGAGAGTTTGAAGAGTCAAACATTTGAAGAGTCAAACACTCATGGAATATGTGCACACAGAACAAAACCACCCTTATTTGCTGGTTCTTGGTGATTGTCCTGGATTATATGCCCATACAGTGCTAAATATTCAGATTGTATTACAGGTGATCTGGAAAGTGATCCTGACAGGTTATGATAGCTTACATTAGCATCCACCTTATCCTGAAAACTTGAGTGCGATCTATATTCTTGGTAGAAGTTCAAGGCTTCATCCCCGCTGCTGTCCCATAATGTCTCTCCTAGGAGAGAGTGATTCCACCTTGAGACACATCCAATCCTTCTTCATGTCATCAATGGAAGCTGAAGGTACTGGCCTGGACTTGAAACCTGGATTTTTTGTGGCTAAAATAAGGCTAGCTGCAAATACCATGTTAATGAAGATTACTGACCAGATTATGCCCGAAGTCCATGGGCAGAACCTTCAAACAAGACCAAGGAGATTGCCTAAAATTTCAGCTGCTGAGAAGAACTTTTAGAATCACAGAATCATAGAATAGTTTGGGTAGGAAGTACCTTAAAGATCATTTATTTCCAGCCCCCCTGCCATGGACAGGGATGCCTTTCACTAGACCAAGTGGCTCAAAGCTGCCTCCAACCTGACCTTGAACACTTCCATGGATGGGGCAGCCACAGCTTCTCTGGACAACCTGTTCCAGTGCCTCACCACCCTCACAGTAAAGAACTCCTTCCACATATCTAACCTGAATGTCCCTTCTTTCAGTGTGAACCATTCCTGCTTGTCACTACAGCTCCTGACAAAGAGTTCCTCACTGCCTTCCCTGTGTGCCCCTTCAGATGCTGGAAGGTTGCTATGAGGTTTCTGCACAACCTTCTCTTTTCCTTTTCTGAACAGCCCCAACTTTCTCAGCCTGTCTCCATGGGGAGGTGCTCCAGTCCCCTTGTCAACATCGTGACCCTCCTTTCCTAAGTGTCTGTCTGCTCTTATGCTTCATTGGCCAGTGCTTGATTTAAACATCAAAGGAGGTTCCAATCACTTTTTTTCAGCCAAGGTGGGGTTTTTTTAACAAAAACTGTAAATTTGATTAGTCAGAAATATTTCATCACTGGAATTTTTTTAAGTTTTTATCTTCAGCTGCCCATACTAAGGAGAAAAAAAAAAGACAAAATAGTATGGAAGCCTGAAAAGTCCATGTTGATGTTTTACTATATATTTTCATTCTGTGATTAAAAAGTTTCTTTAATTTCCTTTATACAAAACAAAAGAACTGAAAGCAACACTTGAAGTTGAAATAAAATACTTCATTTTCAGTTAGGAAAAATGTATATTTTACATGACCCAAAAATTTTGTCAGAATTTCTGATTCCTATGGCATTTGGAATAATTATTGAGTGATGATTCAAAGCAAGTTTTTAAAATACCCATAAAACTTTCCAGTGAAATAAAATCCTACCTGAAATGTCTGAACATTTTGAAAAGTTATATCATATTAGCAATGGCTGAAAATCAGAAAACAACATTGATAATTTCAAGGGAATGACACTTTTCTGCAGTGAATTTGCAACTTTTTTCTTCTACAGAAATGGCAGTAAAAAAATTTCATTTTCATTCCTCAACAGATATTCAGGCAGATTAAAACTCTCCTGGAAATCTCTGAAGGTGCTGCTGATTTCAACTAAAAAACAGGTATTTTCAATTTTGACAAAATATTTTTATTTTACTAGGAATAGATCATTAGGCTATCATTTATGTAAAATATGCTCACCAAAGTAGTAAAGAAAGTGGAAAATCATTATTCACATTATGGTAGGATGGGGATCTGTTTTAAAATTTTTCTATTAAAATTTTGATTTCTTCAAGAATGTCTTTTTTTACCCCCTTGTATGAGCAGGATTTCACTCAAAGAAATCCTCCAACATCTTATGTACATTTTAAAAGTATGTCCATTGCTGTGTCAAATGTGTCTCACTGGAAAAAGCTACTGACTTTTCCATTCTATTTCTTTAATTTTACTACTCTTGTGTGTTGGAATACTCCAGGTAGGTGCTGTGTATGCTTTTGATTATGCTGTGTTACACAGCAGGGAAACCTCTTATCTCAGACTGGTTGCCTGGTTGAGGGAAAAAAAAACACATTTAAGGTTGTAAACACAGCTGTGGAAGAAATATTTTCTATTTCCTTGATGTTTGTTTTAATGTACTAAAAAGACATAATTACAGGAGTTTGCAAAAATACCAAAGTGTAAAACACAATAGTAGGTTGGTTATGTGTTTCTATTATATGTCTATATGTCTTCAGATGTAGCTTTAAACAGTCCAAGAAAATCTTTAGAAATGTCTTCTCTACTTTACACTCTGATTTGCCCTCATAAATAAAGTACAGAATTTTCAGAAAAAAAAAAAATTTAAAGTAATCTCATAGCTACACTGGTATTAAGAAGTGTTCAAATCTTGTTCTTACTATTTTTCATGCCAGCTTGAAGATTTGTGTTTCTATTGTTTCCTTTTTGACTCTGTGCAAATACTTTAAAGATAGGAAATTTGCAGATCTGTGGAAAAAAGAAAAAGAATAGAGGTTTTGTAAATCTAACCACTGCAACTTCATTTGAAGAAAATGAAATCTGAACTCTGAAAGAGGACAATGCCTTTTTTTTCTTCAGCTTGCAAAGAAGTAGAGTAATGCAATCCCTTTTATTTCCTATTTAAATAAAGGCAGAAGCGTTTTCATCTGTGGCGTGTAAAGTCTGCTCTGCAAAGAATAAGTTCAGAGCACACACATTGTAAGTATTTGCCAAGAGCACTGGGTTTATATTGGTTGAGTAAACAGCACTATAATATTACAATTATAAAAACAAAATGTGCAGAAAAATGTGATTCTCACTCTTTTGTTAACACTCTATTAGCTCCTGAAGTCCTAGTGAGAAAAGATTAAATGTGAAGCCCTCAGTAAAGAGCTCTGCTCCATTCAAGCTGCAACACCACCAATTACTTCACCGAAAAAAGAACTAGACTTGATAGAGAACTTCAGTCCAAATCCTGTTCACGAACACCTGAAGCCATCTCCCCTGAAGTCCTATGTAAAATAACATTAATGACATCCTGGTCACTTCAGTCTATGGAAGATTTCACCTTTTATATCACAGTGTAAAAGCAAACAAAGGGCTGCATACAGTTCTTTTGACTGTGGCTGGAAAGACTCACACTGGCAGCAGTGCGCATTTGGATGACACTGTACCATCCTTTCACTCCACCCACAACTATTATTTCGTTGCCCAGAATTGTTGTAATATGACTGCTTCCCTTCATAATCTCTGCATTTTATCTAGCTTCTTTTCCAAAGCCAGAGAGGATAATTGTCATCTTTTGTATAACACAGCAGAAAGGCTGAGGACAGGCTTAAGGGCAATGGCTTTCTCAGTCTATCCCTACCTTGTCTAGACTGCAAGTTCACTGAGGCAGAGAGCAACAGCAAGCATGACAAGGTTTTCTCAGCTGCCTAAATACAGTAACAGTGCCAGAGGAAGAAAAGATTTTGTGTCCATCCTATCACAATGGAGTCCTCCAGCAAAATGGGATGGAGAGAGGACAGCTGAGAGCCAAGCACAAGAGATGAAATGAGTAGGGTAAGGCAGAATCTACAGCTTTGAGGTTCCAGGTATTGAACCTGGAGAGGAAACATAGGCACACAAAGCTTCCATCCCACTGAAGCCAGTGGAAACCCTTTCCCTTGGTTTAGCAGGACATGGATCATGGTGGTGGTTTGTGCCAGGTGGGTTCCCTGTGGAGATCAGGGGAAAAGGAAGATGAGGCCATGCACACTGTGTTGGAAAGGGCTGTAGGGTTAACTGCTGTTCTTTCACGTGATGAAAAGTCCTAAAGCCAGGCATCATCACACACACACCATTTCTAATGCAGAATCATTCTGAAATCAGGGTGATGCGATGTTGTTTGGCAGCATGGGAGGAAAAAAGTGGAACTTTTTATGAAACTGACAAAAAGATCTGAAGCCCAGAAGGGAACACAGCAATCATTTGCTCTGATTTCCTGTACAGCATAAGCCATACAACCTTGTTTGGTCATGTCTCCATCATTCTTTCTTCTGCTTGATCCAAAGATCTCACTTGGAAAAGGAGGCGTCTTCATGAAAAAGTATGAGTCATGCAGAAGCAACCATAACCTTTTGGACTTCTTTTCAAAAATTAATTTATGCTCTTTGAAAGAAAGAAAAATTGTAAAACATGTATTATTTCTAATCCAAATGCATTTTCACTTAAATATCTTTAATGAAAATTCTTTTCCTTCTGTAGGTATCCACCCAGGTGATACTTTTCCTCAAAATATGTGCTTGCATATTCAAAATCTGTCTCTGAAGAAAACCACCTTATTTCTCATTCCCAAACCAAGGCACTTTCTTAAAAATACAAGAATGAGCAGGCTTGTAGAAGCCCAAATTATACAGCCCCAAGAGCTATTTTTCAGTCACTGACTAGAGAACATTGTGATAAAGAAATCTTAGCTGAAGAAGAAAATAACCTCCATTTTTCCAATAAATTAAGATCTTCACAGGAATGTAAAATGAATCTTAAAGCGGAGCATCTTGATGTTTCTTGCAGCAGGCCCTCTTTCAAGGACAAAGATGTAATTCAAAGATGAAAAAATGAATACCAGAAAAAGAAAAGTCTTTTCCTCCATGCTTATAAATATGGTGGTGACCTTACAGAGCCCCTTGAAGAGACAGCACTGACAACACAGCCAGTGACATCCAACTTCCCTGCAGGGCTGCTGGCAGCTGCAGACTGGATTGTGAAAGATGAAAGAGAAGAAGGTCCCCCTGTACCACATAGGGAACTTTTAGGAGACCAAATTTGAATTATGGTAGTGTATGTTTCAGTGAAGAACATAAAACCTAAGGCAGGAGATGGGATGAAATTAAATAAAATAATGTTACCCTGAATTTACATGGGGAAAGCCAAGCATATACTTACTTTAGAAGTATTATTAAAAAGGCAAAGCTATAGCTGAAGATCTGAGCACAACATGGGTTTTATGACAGATGCATGTTATTAAGTCATTTCCTAGATCTATTTCACTGCTATCAATATCTACTATTGGTGAGTACATATTGATAAACTTAATAGGTAAGGCCAGGCAAACCATGTAAGGCATAAGTAATAGGGACAGAACCATATGACAAGACATGTGCATTTGCCATTTTAATCTTTAACCTGCAAGGTGTCCTTGTCCCTTGTTCAGTGTCCCTTCTCATATTCACTGCTCCTGCCGTTTAATTGCTGTTGTTAATTTCTTCATGGATTTGTGTATGGTCTAACACTGCCTGACTTGAGCTGATTGCACAGACATTAGCTAAGCAGGAGTTTTCGAGATTTTTTTCTAAGGCTGCCATCATCTGCAAATCCTTCAAGGTCTAAATTATAAAAGTTTGGCTGACCTCTGTAGGAAAACAACATATTAGATCATTATAAAAAGAGCAAAAGGAAAATTGCAAGCTTAATTCCTGAGACTTGTAAGTTAAAATCCACAAGGGCCCGGAGGCAGCCTTCCCTGAGCCCCTCAGCCAGCAGCCCTACCCTGCCCTGCCCCGCTGAAAGCACACCAAAGGGCCTGAAGAGCTGTGCCTCGAATTCTTTGAGCAGTCATCTTTTAACAGGGATGTCAGAGGTGTAGGAAAGCATTCCTGTGGCATTGGGATGCAAAGGGATTTATCTCCCATCTGAAGTCCTGCAGAGAGGCAGCAACAACCCTGCTCCTGTCTGAGAGGCTGACAAGTGAGTTACAGCTGAAGGAGATGTGACAGGCGAGAGAGAATAAGCAGAGTGAATGCCTGTGCTGGAGATGAATCAACCCTCTTCCTCGAGGAGCAACTGCCTTTGGCTACCCAGAGCTAAAAGCTACAGTAATAAATTTTAAGGCCTGAAAAGATCATTACAGTCATCCAGCCCAGCTGCCCACTCATCCAGGATGCTGAATTTCCTGAAGTCGTTCATGCCTGCCCCTCCTGCTGCCACAGCTGAGGTCCTTTCCTCCTCTGCTCTTGGAGGCCCTTCCCAGTATGTCACTGCCATCACTGTCTGCCGTGCCAGATGTCTGCTGTGCCCTCCCTGTGGCACCGCCTCTGGGCAGCAAGAGCAGCTAGAGCAAATATTTTATGTAGTGTTTCTGGCAAAGAGAGGTTTTTCATTCAGCTCTCCAGTGGTGCTGGCTCATGCTCTGCATCAGAGCTGCAGCTCCAGCAGCAGCTCAGCCCAGGCAGCTCCAGATCCATGCTCAAACATCTGTTATGGAAACTCCAGGCAACTGCACAAGGAGCCTTGATTCTGCAGCTCTCACTGCTGACCCAAACTGCAGATCTAGAGAGGGCTTCACCTGGCTTGTGTCTTGACTTTCTTTGAAACCACTGGGCCTCACATCAGTTGAAGCACCTACAGTTCTTGGAATAACAACGTCCATCTACCTGAGGAGCAGGCAGGTAGAAGAACAACTCC
Organism: Passer domesticus; assembly: GCF_036417665.1. Lineage (NCBI taxonomy): Eukaryota > Metazoa > Chordata > Aves > Passeriformes > Passeridae > Passer > Passer domesticus. The sequence goes on along the minus strand of NC_087474.1, from coordinate 24,417,944 downwards.
GTTGGGAGAAGTTGGGGTTTCTGATGATGGTTCTCTGCTGGCCTCCATGGCCTTAGAAAGAGGCCAGTGTTACATTGCAATGGAAGCATATGGGCTGGAAATGGGAAAAAAAGGACTAGGAAAGACTTTTCCTGAAACATCTTGCCCAGCCCAGGGCACATCTCCATATTTGTTGAGATGGCTCACATCCATGTAGAGCAATGAATGGAAAAATAATGTGAGTTCCCCATCTGCTCCATAAGCTTATGTGGACAGAGCTCCAAAACATAAAAAATGGTTGAGTTCACTAAATATTTCTCTTTCTGGAGGAGCAGGTCATGACTCAGCTGGGACTGTGAGGCAATGCCCTGCCTTGGGAAGGTTGTGATGCATCAAGAAACAGCTCAGCAACCCCTCAGCAACCCTGGAAGGCATGCCCTGAGAAAGGAGGGAAGAGGGCATGCAGGCAGGAATCTTTTAACGTCATCTTGTCCCCTGCATTTTGCTCAGCCTGCTGCAGCTGACCTTAAAAGGAAGCCCTATCTCCCCTCTTCACTCACGCTGGTGCAGTTTGGGGGAAATAGGTGCAAGTGTACTCTTCTTCTGTCAGATCCTTGGCAACTGAAAGAGACAGTAACAGGTTGCCCTAAAAAGCAAATTCTAATTCCTAACATTGTATGTCGTGGTTTTTATGTGCTGTGCAATTTACAGGCTGGACAAGCGAGGCCAGCAGAGCCTAGTCTGTGGCCAAGCCTGGCAGTGAATCCATCAGCCATGGAAATGCCAAAGTGACAGGTTCACTTCATTAGCTGGAGGCCCAGTGATTCTTGGGCATAAGAAACTGGAAGAGAAAAGCTGTTCCGGGGATGGGAAATTACCCTTTTGGATGGATGGCCCTTTTGGATGGAGGACTAAAACAGTGCCTGCACCAGCGTTTGAGGGACCACGCAGGCTTTGATCCCAAGTTCACATGTGCATCCTTCCATAAAGACAAATGGTGACCTTCACGTGAGCACAGATATCCTTTCCTTTAGGAGTGACTTCAGTTCTCCAAAGCAGAGCATGTCATGCCTACGTGGAGACATGCTCATTTTCCTCTCCCTGAACCAGCTGTGCCCAATGCCAAAGGCTCTTCAGAAAGCTACTGAAATGTGACCAAAAAGTCTTAGATGCAAGTTAGACCTTCCTTGAGTTTTCCATCAGGTTTATTTCTCCTTCCCTGCTTGCAATTGCTGCTTTCCAAAATCCTTTCCTGCATTTCTCCCTTTCTTGCTGTCTTGTGAACATTCTTCTGGGCAGTTCACTAGCCCTCTCCACTGGATCCTCAATAGCTTTTGCCCATACTGAACATTTCAAGCATTTTTACTTTGCAGCAGATTTTTTTTTTGCCTTGGGTGAGAATACAAGGACTTTCAGTCCCTTTGCCTTTCCATTCTGAAAACATCCCCCGTAGGTAAACAAATCCTAAGCCTAAGATGAGGAAAGTCCTCAGTTGCAGAAGTTGTTGAATGGCAATCACCATTTTCTGATGCTGTAAAACAAGAGTTAATCTGTGTTTCCACTGCGGAGGGCTGTTTGGGGCTTTTTTTTTTTTAAGGAAGGGAAAAAATTTCCTTTCATTCTTTGCCAGCAATTTCCATGCAAATAAAGTTTCCCAGCAAAAACTCGGTGCCCAAGAGAGAATATTTTATCCAGAAAGTGAAAGATTTTCTGCGAACAATTGCAAGATTTTATCCAAAACTCTGAGAGGCTCATCCGAAATATTTCTCTCGTTGGCCGGAAACAAAGCGCTGCAGAGCGAGAGGGGACGGAGGGTTCAGCCGGTGGGATACTGCCGACCGGGAGCGGGGCGGGGCGGGGCGGCCGGCGGGCACCGGCCGGGGCGCAGCGCCCGTCCCGCCGCGGGGCTCGCTCGGTCGGGGCCCCAGCGCCGCCCCCGCGGCAGCTCCCAGGCGCGGGCGGGAACAATCGCCGCGTTGTCCTGCCGCGGCCGCCGGCCCGGCGGCTCCCGCGCCCCGGTCCCCGTGCCCTGAGGGGACAGCGCTGGCGGGGCCGCCCGGCTCCGCGCCCGCCGCCGCCGCTCAGTCTGGCCCCGGCGGGGGCGGCGGCGGCGGCGGGGCGGGAGGGGCGGAGGCGCGCAGGTAGCGCGGCGGCGCTGCGCGCCCGCGGCCACGGCGGGGCGCTCTTGGCACGGGCACGGCCCGCGCGGCGCCGCCGGGACACACGGACACGCGGACGCGCGGACACAGCGCCCACCTCCCCCGAGGGGCAGCGGGGATCGGGAACGGGCCGCGGGGGCCCCGGGCAGCCGCTCAGGCGACGCGGCGGGCATGTGCCGGTAAACAATGAGCGTATTGTGAAATGGAAAACAGACTCCGGCTCCCTCCGAACGCCCGCTCCCACCGGATGTGTTAAATAAAAACCGCTGGGGGAAAACAGCAGAAAGGCAAGAAAATCGGGTTCGGGCTGGGAAGGACGGGGGGCAGGAAACCCGCAAACAGGCGGATTTGTGTGCCCTCAGCCCGGTAATCCTCGCACGGACTGCAACGGCGGCGGATGCCTTCAGAAAAAAAAAAAAATCAGCTTGGGGGGTTTGCGGTTGGATCTGTTGGGCTTCTGCCTCCTTTTTTTTTTTTTTTTTTTTTTTTTTTTTTTTTTTTTTTTTTTGTCCCTTGCCCTGCTACTGAATAAAACAAGAGGAAACTTTCTCTGCTGCAGAGATCCAGATTTCCCCGGTGAGCTGTGAGCTGTACAAGCAGCCGGTCGGGACGGCTTGGCCGGGACCCGCCGCGGCTCCAGAGCTGCCGAGGCTGGGTGCGAGACCGGCGCCCAGCTCCTGTGCCGTTCTCTCCCCTAAAACGGCACCTTCCTGCCCGAACGTGTTGAAGTGCAGTGCCCTGGAATTTATGACACAAATGGACTTTCCTCCCCCTCTTCTTCTGCTTAAAACCTCTACCGTACCTTCCAACTGGATGCAAACTGGGAGCTTTAATAAACTTACTCTCCCCTTCCCCAGTCATAAACATATATCCCTCTCTGATTCCTCTCTTTACAAAAAAAAATGGGGGGGGGGGAGGGAAAAAATAGAGGGGGGAGAGATATTTCCAATGGATTTAAGTAAGTGAATCATGTAATGAAATGCTTAGGGATTTGTTTAATATGATTTTATATGAGCTGTGGACATTTCCAAAGCAAACAATAAGTTCAAGTACAACATGCACGGTTGTGTTACAAGTGTTACTCAGCTGGCTGGGAGATCTTCGGTGAGCAAACAGGCTAAATCTGGAGAGTAAACAACTTCAGAAAAATCTACAACTCCAGGTCACTGAAAACAGCCTTTTATTTGTTTTCCTTAGTGTCTAGTAAAATTTGATCCTTTTTTTTTTTTTTTTGCAACACTGCTGTAAAATCAGCAGGGTCGGGCATCCCCAGCCCGTGGCTCTCCCCGGCCGGACACGAAGCGCGCTGCCTGGACCTGGGTGCGCTGATGGGTGCGGGAGAGCGACCGGGTGCAGGTGAAGGAGGTGAAGGAGGAGGGTGCTGCTGGCCGGAGTGCTGCGGGGACGATACCCCCGCACGGCTCCGGTCCTTCTGTGGGGCTGTCACCCGGAAAGCGGGCTCTTGCGGCCGAGTGGAGAAGCCCCACGGCGGCCTCACAGTGGTCCTGCCCACGCGTGAGGGTGATTTGAGCTCCCTTCGTGAGGGGCTCCCGACCCTGGGCCGGAGGCAGACCAGACTGTGAGCATCGCCCCGGGGGCTCGAGGAGCGCACGTTTGTGGGGCCGAGCGGTCACAAGCGAACTTTGAGGGGCTCCAGAGCTGGCGAGAGAGTCGGGGGCTCTCCAGCCACGGGCACCGTGCCACGGACAGGGTGCCTTTGCCGAAATCCGCGGGGTAAGTGCCCCTAGGCCGTGCGGTGCCACTGGCAGCTCCCCCACAGCCCGACGGCAGGGCATTATGCCGGGAGTCTCCCGCTGGCTCCGGGCCGTGCTAGGGTCTTGGAAATGCAGGAAATGATGTAACTAAAATTCAAGGTACTTGGGGGTAATAGGGTTTGCTGTATTTAGCGCGGAGGTCCCGGTCGTTTCCTCGGGAAAGGAGGACGGTCCGAGGGAAACAGCATGGTCAGACGGTAAATGGTTATTGTCGCCAGATTAGAAATCGAGTTGGAACCAGGAGCGCCCGGTGCGGTGTTCCCAAGCCATCAACGTAGCCAAGGGGGACCGGACGGCAAATCCGAGCGGCGTGGCTGCAGCCCTCCCCCCGGGCGCTGCGGGTGGAGGTGCGGGGGCACCGGGCGGCGGGGCTGGCCGAGCCCCCCGGCCGGCTACAGGGGTGGGGGGAGCCGGAAACCTCCCAATCGCGGCGCTCCGACTCGGAGATTGCTGTTGGTATTCACTTTAAAAAGAGGTTGAATGGGACTTTTTTTCCTCCTTTTTTTTCCCCTCTTCTTTTTTTCTTTTCTTTTTTTTTTTTTTTTAAGCCAAAGCTTTGTTGTGCTAAACTAGTTGGACGAGTTAGGGTGTCGCTGCTCCCGATTGCTCTGGCCAATGGAACCCGATCCACCCTGCTGTGCGTAAGAGCGCAATTAAGGATTTAACCAAGCCTATGCTGCGCCCCAGCCAGCAGTCTGCCGGAGACAGACACCGCGCCGCAGCCTCCTCCCCCAGACATGTCTGCTTAGAGCCGAGCAGCCCCGCCGCCAGCCCCAGCCCGCCCGGCTCCGAGCTATGACAGGAGTATTTGACAGAAGGGTCCCCAACATCAGATCCGGCGACTTCCAAGCTCCTTTCCAGACGGCTGCAGCCATGCACCACCCGTCCCAGGAATCTCCCACTTTACCCGAGTCCTCCGCTACGGATTCCGACTACTACAGCCCGGCGGGGGGAGCCCCGCACGGCTACTGCTCGCCTACCTCGGCTTCCTACGGCAAAGCGCTCAACCCCTACCAGTATCAGTACCACGGCATGAACGGATCTGCCGGGAACTATCCTGCCAAAGCCTATGCAGACTACAGCTACGCCAGCCCCTACCACCAGTACAGCGGGGCTTACAACCGCGTCCAGAGCTCCGCCAGCCAGCCAGGTGAGGGCCGGGGGCCCGGGGTGTGCGGGAAGTTCCCGCGGCTTTGGGGAGGCTGGGGGAGCGCGCCCCGGCAGATCCCCGACCCACGGAGCACGGGGATGCGGCTTTCCCTGAGCCAGAAGGGAAACTAAAAATAAATAAATAAATCGGGGGGGAAGAAAATTGGGAGGGGAAAAAAGTGGCGAACTGGTTTACTGGTTTGCTTCTTTTGACCATCCCGCATGATCTAAAGTATAAACTGCAGGACTAGTGCTTTAGCTCTTCTGTCAGCTGCCCCCGGGCCCCTACGGCTACCTCCCTCCTCCTTCCCCCTCAGGAAGAGGGAGAAAATAGCCGAGCCTTGTTGCGTGTCTCAAACTCAGGTTCGCGGTGTTGAAGAAAGTTTCCTTCCCCCTGTGCTGGAGGGGCGGGGGAGGAGACTGGGAGGGGGAGACCAGCAGTGGCGGGGCTGCGAAGCCGGGAGGGTTTTTCACCAGAAAGCGTCGCGGTTTTAGTGCTTTACTTCTTTGTAACTTGCTGTAGGGGAAAAAAAAATTAAGATTAAAAAAAAAAAAGAAGGGGTCAGGGAGGAAAAAAAAATAAACAACCCCGTGGTAAAGCCGAGCGGCTGGGGCTTGGCTGGGACGAGCGCGGTCGCGGCGGCGCTTGGGGACACGCCGGCGGCGGCAGGGGGATGGCGCGGCTGTGCGGAGGAAGTGGTCGATGCCTTGGGTCCGACTTCGCTCCGGACAGAGCTCTTCCCGGCAGGGCCCCAGCCATCCTCCCAGCGCCCGCGGCGGCCGCGCATGCCCTGCGCTCCCGCCCGCGCAGCGCTGCGCGCCCGGCAGGATGCCCGGGGCGGGCGTGGGAGGCGGAGGAGGAGGGCCGGGGGTGGCCGAGGCCGGTGTGGAGGGAGCGGGTTCCCCCCCCGTCTCACCGCGGGGAGCGGCTGCGGGAGCCCCGGGGGGAGCCGCAGGGGCCCGTCGGGCCGGCGCCGCTGCCCGGCCCGGGCCGCGGGCGGGATGCCGCCCCGGCGGCGCAGCCTGCGCGGCGCGGCGCGGAGCGGAGCCCGTCCCGAGCTTAACGACTGCGTCTCTCTCCCGCTCTTGCGCCCGTGCAGAGAAGGAGGTGGCGGAACCCGAGGTGCGGATGGTGAACGGCAAACCAAAGAAAGTGCGCAAACCCCGGACTATTTATTCCAGCTTCCAGCTGGCAGCGTTGCAGAGGAGGTTTCAGAAGACCCAGTACCTCGCCCTGCCCGAGCGGGCCGAGCTGGCAGCCTCCCTGGGACTCACGCAAACACAGGTACCGCGAGCGGCTCGGCCCGGCTCGGCTCGGCCCGGCTCGGCCCGGCTCGGCCCGGCCCGGCCCGGCGGGTCCAGAGGCCGGGCTCGGCCCGGCGCGGCGGGAAGGGCTGGATCGGCCCCGCGGAGGGCAGGGAGGGCGGCGGGGCGCCGCAGCCGCGAAGCACCGGCTTGCCAGGCGGGCATTAATGGTGTCGCTTTCCCTCCCCTCTCCCCCTTTCCTCCCTTCTCCTCTCTTCCCGCCCCGCTCCCAGGTGAAAATCTGGTTTCAGAATAAAAGATCCAAGATCAAGAAGATCATGAAAAACGGGGAGATGCCTCCGGAGCACAGCCCCAGCTCCAGCGACCCCATGGCCTGCAACTCTCCACAGTCACCTGCGGTTTGGGAACCTCAGGGCTCGTCCCGCTCCCTCAGCCACCATGCCCACGCGCACGCTCACCCTCCAAACTCCAACCCGTCCCCTGCATCCAGCTACCTGGAGAGCTCCACTTCCTGGTACCCCGCTGCCAACTCCATCAACTCCCACCTCCAACCCCACGGCTCCCTACAGCACCCGTTAGCGCTGGCCTCTGGGACGATTTATTAGAGCCTGACCCTTATTATTTTATTATATTTTTTTGTTGTTCCTTGGACTCCTGTGTTTTACTGTTAAGGAATAATAACGAAAGGAATGCATATGGGGAATTTTTAAAAGGGAAAAAGAAACAAACAAAAAGATTAAAATGTGTAAAGCTTGTGCATGTAACTTATTGCATTTCAAAGGAAACCCCTTTTTTATACAATACGGACGTTTTTTGGTTCAGCTGTGGACACTATCATTGGTGCCTTGAAATCTATGACCTCAACTTTTCCAGAGACTTTTTTCAATGTTATTTTAACCCTGTAAATAATTGTAGATAGAGGAATTAAACTGTATATTCTGAATAAAATAAAATTATTTCGACCAAGAGAAATGTTTCCAAATTACCCCTTCTTCTATTAATAAGAGGAAACAAATATAATACTAATTTGCTTGCAGAAAGACAGTGAGGAAAGAGGATGGGAGCTGGGAGTTCACATTCTGTTCCAGTGCGTGCTGGCAGGATCTGGCCCTTGCAGGTACCCACGGGCGAGCCGAGGGGCGGCGGTGCTCTCTCCCCGCTGGGAAAGGGGCTCTGGCAACACCGCGTACATCTTACTGCACAGTGCTTTAAGCTGAAGGGAAAGCTGCCCATCCTGATGCGAGAAAGCGAATCTCTCGCCTTAAGCCGCCCTGAATCCTTTCCTGAGAGCAATTAGCGTCGAGAGCTGCACACTCCACAGCCCATCAGTCGCCCGTGTGCGCTCGGCTAATTATACAAATTACGTTTCCGTCAAAGGGAGCCACTAAATATGAGAAAAGAATAAAATGAGGGCCCCACTCCCCTCGCTCCTGCTAAAAGCCTGCGGCGGCTTCGACTGAAGGAGGAACGTTTCAGAGGTACTTTTATTGTTTTTGTTTTATTTCTACACGATTTAGGGAAAAACCCTTGCGTCAGAGCAGTCGCTAGCGCTGCCCAGTGCTGGAGGCACGGCTCGGGCGAGATGGCCGGAGAGCTGCCCACCGGCGCGGAGCACTCGCCCGGAGCACGGGCTCTCTTCCAGTGGAAATCCTGGCCCGCGGGGCCCCCGCGGTGGCGCACGTTCCCACGGGGACCCCCATCCCAGGGGGCAGCGGTAATTCACGGCCGTGCGGGGCACGGCGACAGCAGTGAGCGTGCCAAAGGCGGCGCTGGAAGGATCCCCGAGATGAAAGATGCCCCTGTGGCAGCTGAGGCTGGCGGGGAGAGTGCTGGAAGGGGGGGAGGCGAGGCCTGAAAAGGCACGCTCCTGCCCTGGGGCGCACTTACCTATCTCCAGTCTTCCTCCCCTCTGCCCTCCCCCTCCTTTTCTCTCCTTCTTCTCCTGCCTGCCATGTTTTGTGCGTGTGCGTGAGTGTGGTTTGCGCAGTTTTCTCCCCAAAGAAAGAAGCCCGCGTTTGCTGTTTTGCAGCAGGTTTGGGGGTTGGTAAATGTCTTGCAGTACAATAGACCAGTTTGTTGAGTTGTGCTCCCTGCACGCCGGGGCGGGTGCGGGGGTGCCCGAGGCAGGGCGGCGGGGCCGCCGCCGGCTGCCCACCCCTGCCCGCTGCCGGAGAGCGGCCGCCCCGCCGCCGTGCCCCCTTCTCCCCATCTCTTCCGCCCTTCTGGTGACCGTCTGTCTCCTGCTCATTTAACTCGCAAGGTTTCAGGGACTTCCCACGACTCATCTCTTCTGCTCACTTCCATCCTGTGCAATTTTTTTTTTTTTTAAACTTGACCCTTTCATTTTCTTCCGCTCTTTTCCTCATTTCCCTCTAGACAAGCATTCAACCTGCAGTAAGAAATTCTCCCCTCCCGGAGGTCACTTCCCTTTGCAGAAAGGTTTGGACACAAGAGGTGAAAAGCAGTTTCCCAGGTGGGTCCACCCACCCCTTTCTTTGAGGAGCTGCCGCGGAGCTGTTGGGTTGCGGTAACCTGCCGAGGCCGGGACGGCCCGGACGGACAGCGCAGAAACAGCTCCGGGAAGGCGGAATGCCGGCAAGCGGCATACCGGGCAGCAGTGGGAGCTGGACTAGGCATCGCTCGCCTCTCCAAGCCAGCCGAGTCAGCTCTGCTCAGTTTCCATGCCGGTCCCACTCCCTGCTTAATTTCTCCTCCTCCCAGAGCGGGTTGGTGTTGGGCAGGTCGGGAAAAGCCTGGCATCCCTCCCCTAGAGAGGACAAGAAATGCCCTCGCCGGGGCTCCCCGTCGCGCGGCCCCGACCTCGATGAACACTCAGAGTCTACGGCCGCCCGTCCCTCCGGGAGAGCCCCGGGCCCGGGGGATGCTCCTGTCCCCTCTGTCCCCGCACACACAGGCAGGCACAGCCCGGCGCCTCTTCCCGCCTGGATGCACCCCCTGGGCTCCGGCGGCGGCCGGAGGGAGCCTAGCTTGGCCAGGCCTCCCCGCTTTTTCCCCGGGAAAGGGATGGCATGAACTGTCCTTTGTCTGATGCTGGGTTTGGGCTCGGCGGATTGCTGGCTCGGGGCTTTCCCCGCCTCTCCCCCTCTTCCCCTCCCTTCTGTTTTCCTGGCGGCCACTTCCATGTGGAGCCGGGGCAGTTCGGGGAGCCGAGAGGAGCCACATTCCTGTGGGTGCCGAGCGGCTCCAGGGCTGAGCCACAGGGCCTGACACACACACACACACACACAGGCGCGCAGACACACAGACACACACGCACAGAGCAGCCGAGAGCCCCCGCTTCCCCAGACCGAGAGCTCCTGACACTGCCAGCCCCCCTTGGGGCTCTCACACCCACAGCAAACCCACCCGCGGCTGCGCTAGCCCCCGGCTGGGACGCACGCCTACATCACCCACAGCCAGACACACTCAGTGCCCGCCACCCCCACCTCGGGCCGCGGGAGGAGCACCTTCCCCTTCCGCCCGAGCCCCCCGCTCCTGCCCGGGCATCTGCCGCACCGCCCGCGGGCGCAGCCTCCACCGGGAAGTGCCGTCTCGTCGCCGAGCGCCTCGGTTTCCCTCCAGCTCCTTCCCGGGGAAAGAAAAAACACCCTCTCCAACCTGTCACCGCGGCAGGGCAGCCCGCCTGTCAGGCGTTCCTGTCGCCCTCTCACTCCCCTCGGTCTCCCCCGTGCGCTCTCCCCCGCGGCCGCGCTGCCTGCGCGGGCCCCGCGCTCTGCCCGCTCCACCGCCGGCAGCGCTGTGTCCCCAGAGTGCATCCCACATGTGGCATCGATTAAAGATTTCTGCCACGCAATTTTGCGACTGACAGACTTTAGGTGTTTCGGCTGTGGATTAAGGAAAGGAGATCTATTGCTTCAGGAAAATCGGGGCGGGGGGGGGGGTGTGGGAACCCCCTCTTCTTGCTTTCGGTCCTTTAAGCGATTGCTTGCAGTAACTCGATAACCTGTTTTATAGGTCAGATAAGAGCCGCGAAAATAGGAAACGCGACGTTTACATTAAGCCTCTCTTTCTCTCTCTTTTTTTAGGGAAGATCTGTGTTGCATCAGTTAAATAGTTCTCTTTGTTCAGTGATGTGTCTATTTATACGTGATTCGGGGAGGATGATAAACAATAGTTTATCTGCCTGGAATACAGACCTGATAAATCCCGCCACGCACCCACTCCCCGGCTGTCTGTGAGAGCACCTTCCACTGACACGACCTTCAAAGCCGCGGGTAAAACTCATGGCTCCCTCACCTCCTTCAGGTGAGGGCCCAGAGTGCCGGCCCCTGCGACAGATTGGGCATTTGGCGAAGAAGAGCTTGGGGGCGGCTTCTCGCTCCTCTCCCGCTGCTGCCTGCCCCTCGGCGCTCCCGGAGAGGCTGTCTAAACCTCAGCCTGGGCTTTGCAGGATGGCTCAGCCAGCCTCTCCGGGCCGGATGCTGACCCGGCTTCGTGCTCTGCAGCGGCATCATCCGCCTGCTTGCGGAGCTGGCCCTCCATTCCAGGAGATCTTTACGGTCTCATCGATACGTGTACCGCATAACGCGTTTTGTAGGGTTTTCTCCTCCTGCTATCCACTGAGCTTTCTTTTATTCACCTGGTTTTTACTAATGCGCACGGAGAAAAGGGCGCGGAGTTAGACTGCGGGCTGTGGGGAGCGGCTGCGGTCGGGAGAGGCCAGAAGGGCCGGGGAGGCAGCCCTCCTGCCCGTGGGGCGGCCCCGGGCGCTCCCTCCTCTCATCTGGACCCTGCGGAGACTAACCGGAGACCAACCGGTCCGGCGGCAGCCGCGCTTTGATGATTTAGGTCATTAAAAAATGAAGCGGGTTTGTGTATTTCGTGTCCAGGGTTAATAAAAGTTAATCAGGAGTCGAAAGCCAACTAGCCCAGTGAGTTAACCTCGCTAGCTGCAGGTAGTCCAGTTAGCCAGGCTCTTTTGATTAATTAATTACAATTGAGTCGGTTCTGTGATAATTTCCCTAAGGACCCCTGAGGACCGGTCCAGCGGGAGCGCAGAAGGCCGCCGGCTCCACAGCCCGCCGCGGAGAATGCCCGGCGCTGGCATCCCGCACCCCGCGCTGGCATCCGCACCCCGCGCTCTCCTCCGCCCGGTTCCGAAGCTCCCCAGGCTTCTTGCCCGAAAGTGACGTTCAGTCACCTGAGAGGAGGCACAAGACAATGGCGAGCCCTCTTTTGGGGATGGGTGGGGAGCTCGGGGATGCTTCGGGTGCCGGGGAGAGGCTGCCGGGAAGAGCCGAGCCGAGAGGCGGACTGAGGCAAGGCGGGAGCCGAACCAGCAGTCCCTGACTGCACATCAGGCTCGCAGTCGTTGAGATTTGGACACGTAACGCTGCAGACCACTGATTTGCTATTTTCTTAATTCCCGCTCTTCTCATTCCCTATGAATCAAACAGTCTTTTGTCCTTCAGAGTTTGATTTGATCGCTACTGTTCACATTTCACTTTTGTATTTTTCCCTCCCTATACCATTACTCATTGAGTGCCCCGTGAAATTACAATCGTACATTTTCAACTCAGCAACCCATTTGCAGTGCAAAAATAGGGTCTAAATAATGGCTGAATTAGCCCTACTGGACAGTTTCAGATGTAACACTCTGTAATAATTATATTGCAGGCTGGATTAGGATGCTATTATCATAATCTGGACGTTTACAATTATCTGTAATTTGCAAAGATGCGCCAGGTCTTGATTACAGCAGGTTTTTTTTATCAAGCTAACCATCACTAAACAGTGACAGTAATAACAGCTAATTTTGCTGGCAATATAAGAGGTGCTGGGGTGTGCAAACAATTTCACACCTGGATGTGCTCACTCAACCAAGAATATAGAGAAAGAGCTTCTGCCCTGAGACTCAGAAAAATATTCTCCACTGCTTCTGTTCAGTGCAGATTTCTAGACCCCGATCCTTGCTTAGCAGATTTTCAGAGGGGTAAGTTTTGGGGCTCGCTTGGGGTTGGGGCTGGTTGTGGCTGCTCCGCGCGGTGCCCGTCGAGGCTCGCTCCGCCTGTGCTCCCCCGCGCTGCGGTCATTCCGGCGCAGGTGGTTTCCCTCCCGGCCGCACCCCGCCGGAGAAGCGCCCCCTTTCCCCCGCTGCTGCCGGGGGCGGCGGGGATGCGGCGGGAGCCCCGACGGGACGGGCTGCCGGAGGGGCGGCTCGGGACTCGCGGCCGGCGGAGAAACCGTGCGAGCCCCGGGCCAGCCCCGTCCGCCCGCGCCCGCAGCGGGGCGGCGGCAGCGCGCCCTTCCGCGCTCTTCCGCGCCCTCCCGCAGCTCTCCGCGGCCCCGGGGCGGTGGCGGAGCGGCGCCGGCAGCCCGGCGGCGGCAGGTTTGGTGCCGGCGTGGGGAGCTGCCGCTGCTCCATCCATAGATGACGCTGTTTCACGAGAGTCTCCCGGGGCGGCTGCCGCGCGAGTGGGAGCCGCTGCTGCCACTCACTCCCACCCCGCTCCCGGGAAGGCCTACCTTTCCCACCTTCTCCCACGCCGCTAAGCTAATGGGGCTTTTATTATTATTGTTATCGTTTGTTTGCTCGCTCGCTTGCTTGTTGCCTGGGCTTTTTCTTTTTTTTTTTTTTTTGAGGAATCGCTCGCGGGGGAGGAGGGCACGACGCAGCCGGGGGCTCTCCGTGCGGCACCCACGCGCGGCGTGCAGGGGAGGACGAGCCCCCGCACGCCCAGGGAGGCAGCGCAGCCCCGCTCCCCCACCGTGCCCGCCGCCGGGCGCGGGCAGCGAAAGGGTTAAAGCGGCGGCGGGGGCCGGAGCGGCGGGCCGGGCTCCCCGGGCTGCGGGACTCCTCGCCGGGGCACCGCCGCCCTTCTGCGAGGCGAGGGGGAGCCCGCACAGGGGCCGGCCTGCGGGGGAGGGGGGGTAAAGCGGGGTTTTCTGAAAGATGCACACAATGCTGTTGGTTTAAATGTATGGTAGCTTTCTCTCCAGTGTCATTTGAATAATTCAGTGAGCCCCACTACCAGCTGTACTTCTGAAGCCTCTTCCATTCTTTTCAGCATTATAATTTTGGTTAATTTTCAATTTTAGGCCCTACGTCTCTGCAATTTGTGTATGAATAACAGAATAATTTTCCTCTTTTGTTTCGCCTTTCCTGTTCCTGAATCTAAATAAAGATGGCTTTTTAGTATTAAAAGTGGAAGAAAATTACAGGTAATTATCTTTGACGGTAAAAACGCTGTAATCAGCGGGCTACATGAAAAATTACTCTAATTATGGCTGCATTTAAGAGAATGGAAAAAAACCTTCTTGTGGATAAAAACCTTAAATTGTCCCCAATGTCTGCTTCAAATTGGATGGCACTGCAGCTGGAGGCTTTGTTCAGAATTGATCCTGGGGAGCTCTGAACCCAAAGTTTCACAGTGGGAAGGGGAAAAAAAGAAAAGAAAACATTTTTCCTAATGTAACAATACGAATGGTAGAAAATGACAAGACTGATCGGTTTTAAAGCACTCTGAAGACTGACTGAGCGTGGAAGTTGCTCAAAAAAAAAAAAAAACCAAACCAAAAAACACCCCCCAAAAAACTGGTATATTGGTAAGTAGTCTTTGCTTTGTGTCTAATTATAGTGACTGTCCTTTTGCACGACTGTATGTAGCTGTCATTATATGGAGCACTCTGAGGATCTCTATTGACTTCTGATAAATGGCTCAGTGGTTTCAAGGTTCATAATTTGAAGGATGCCCAGGTCTCTAGCCATTAATTCTCGCAGTATGGGGCACCCAGCTTGGATGAGGAAAAGGCTTTTCATTGTCAGTTGTTGCTGTGCTTTCCACGAGCCGGTGCGGCTGAAGCTGGCTGGACAGCGTGTTGTGTGCCTGGGCACCTCTCAGGGCTTTGCAAAACATTCCTCAGCTTGCATTGTCTGCTCTTTGAAACAAAGGAGGGCGCCTCCTTTCTTAATAATTTGGAGTCTCCAACCTTTGGGAAGAAAGACAGGGCTCTGAGCTTTCCCTCGGCGAGAAAGCTCAGCTAAGCAGCGGAGCAGTAAAATCGCAGCAGAAATGGCCGGGTGGTTAGGAACTTCGTCTAGGCGTATCTTTGTGGACTCGGTACCTCCTGTCTTTGAGTCGTAGCCTTAAAACCAACTAAACCACCAGCTACCCCACCCCACTTCATCTTTTCTTTCTTTGCTTGCAGATATATGCTTTGTAGGGGTGTCTGTGCACTCAGGCAAGCTGGGCACAGGGATCCCTCTGCCCGGACTGATCTGGGGGGCAAGTCGGGGCAGGTGGGGATCCGCTAAGGTGAAGAGAAATAGGAGCCAGGCGGGCGTTTTGTGGCTTTTACTCTATATATGAAAGAAGACAAAAACATACAAAGTATATGTACAACTAAAATTCAACAATATATACAGAAAGGTTGCTCGGGGAAAGGTCCCTCTCGCTCAGTGGTTGAGGCTGCCGCCGGGCAGCGCTGAACCGTCCTTCCCCAGCCCGCGGCGGCGGGGCTGGCCGCGAATCCCTCGCTCTGTCTTGGCTGCTCGTCTCCGGGAGACTGTCCGGTGTGTGCGGGTGCGGGTCTGTGCGGTGAGGGGGCTCTTCGAGTGAGAGACGGTGGTTTCTTCTGAGCCGCAGCCCATTACATTTTGAGAAAGCATGCAGATTTTGCTTCGTGGTAATGTTCCAATCTTACAGTATATTTGCATTTTTTTTCAACCAGTTCTTCTTTTCCCCCCCCTCCCCCAATCTTAATTTTTTAAAAATCGCTTCTTCTGTCTTTTAATCCTTTCCCCAGTTCGGATTTGGTGAATAAAAATGAAGGAGCTTTGACTAGTCTCTCTTTCATCATGTAATGTCTTTAGCTCATTAAACAAGTAAAAACGGCTGCCATGGTAGATTCAGGTTCTTGTGGGCAAAGTCTGTAAAAAGTTTGTTTTGACGTATACTCCACAGAGAAAGAGGCTGGTGCCTTGGAGTCCAAAGGAAAATATCCTAAAGAGAAGTGTCTTCTGTGCGCCAGAATGAAAATTGTGTCTTTCTGTTCAAGATCAATCGCTGAGGTTACTTAAAAAAAAAAAATAAAGCCACTCTGTCTCTTTGCCGCATCTACAAGTTCACACAGAGCCTGTTAGCTGGCACGGCTTGGCAAAGCAGGGGAACTTCTTGCCATGTCGAGACGAGGCGTTCTTGGGAGATTATTTCTCTTGGACAATTCACATCATTTGTGGTCTCTGCATTGTGTCTTGATGTGGAGAAGAATACCAGTGAGAATAGCCAGGCATGTAGCTGTTTGGAGGCATATTGACTCCCTTGGCAGAGGCTGAAACGTCCCAGACTGGAGGCAGAGCCGGAGAGCGAGGGGAGAGGGCAGCGGAGCCGGGCAGAGGGTCGCTCTCGTGGGGGTTACTGCCCTGCTTCAGCAGCTTCTTGAATTTGGAGCGCTTGTTCTGAAACCAGATCTTCACCTGTAAAGCGAAACGCATTAGATATTAGGCTGCCGTCAGCGCCCAGGGCACAGCAGGGAAGACCCTGGGGGCCGGGGCTCTAATCTGGAGAAAGTCTTGAGGGCACACGCCAGTCGGGTGTGGAGCTGGGGATGGGGAGAGGGGAAGGAGAGGTGGCTACGGCTGCTCTCGGGCTTTGGATGCAGCTGGAGAGAACGGGGGAGGCAGAGCAGAGCTGGAAAGCGGGAGGGATGCAGGTTTTAACCTGGGACGTTGTTTTCCCTGAGCAGGCCAGATTGTTGTTTCCCTGAGCAGACCATATGCTCTGAGGTCTCCTGTTTTAGCACCTTATTCAGAATTTTGGAGGTCATTTGATCGTTCGGGCAAAGTGTTGTCAAACATGGGCAATCATATGATTTTGTGCCAGGAGACAAGAGCCAATAGACAAAGGGCATCTTACAAAGAAATTGTGCTTCTGAAATCCTCACGATCAGATCAAGCAGTCCATGCTGATGTGGCAGGGGAGGAGGCATAATAGAACCAGGATTGAGGCTTTATATTAAAATGGATTATTAAATAAATAATATTTTTATTTTCTCTGTAAGTAATAGTATATCAACATTGCTTTGGGTCTCATCCTGCTCCTAACCCAGCAGAACTCCCGAAGAGGGAGCTTGCACTCGATAAGGTGTACAAGGATCAGGCCCACTGGCAGGTCAGAATTATCATAGCAATTATATATAGGTAAAATATGTATACAGAATGTATTTTTTTTAATCAATCAAACATAGAAAACAAATTTCCCATGCGTATTTGAACTTTGCAATCATAATATTAGGGGATAAGCAGGGATTCTTCTCTAGCTGCAAGATCAGGAGCAAGAAAGAGAGACAGCAGTGAGACAGAGCGTGCATGCCGAGGGTACTAAAATCCCATTTGCAAAACCATCAGGCCCATTCCCATCATTAATGTTTGCCGAGTATTTAAAAATCGCTGTCTGGAAGAGACTGTTACCAATGACATTGATAAAATCCTGAGGTTGTTTGCTAGGCTCATAGATTCACATGATAACATTTTGCCCGGATTGATCCCATCTATCCGTGCACTTCTCCACAAACCCCAGCCTGGTAAGCCTGTAATGCCTCATATGTCTTTCAAGCTTAAATTAGCAGAATGGCACAGCTACTCCAACCACACTTAACTATGGCTTAACCTGCCATAATTTTGTACACGGCTGTCTTTGATCTTCAGATCTATTATCACCTTCCGTACATTTTGCCCAAGGCTAACCACTGCATTTGCGTTAGTCATCCAGGGTGAATTAACTATTGATTTAACAGGTATTTCCTAACGCGTTCCTGCTTTCCCCTCTACCTATATGCGGTGCGACGAGGCAGCTTTGCTTTTAGCTCTACCTCAGGCCCAGCGATTCCTTGCCTTTGTTTTGTTCTCCTGTTCACAGCTGGGCAATTGCATCTCAGTGCTGGAATTATCCGAAAATATAGGCAATTTTTTAACGTTATGTGAGGCATCGGAAGGGAGCGCTTGCTGGCAGTCGGCTGAGGGAAGGGAGCTCGCAGCTCCTTCTGCGGCTGCCCGATCTCTGCCGCGCTCTGGGTAAGTCCTAGCGTAGAGAGATGGGAACCGTGTGCTTTACCTTTTCTACCGTTCCCGACAGAGGCCAAAATGTTTAGGGAGCATCATACTTTGCTTGGCCTTTGTTGCTCGAGCAGGATTTCAGTGATTCGGAATTCCCAGTAATTACCTGTGTCTGGGTAAGTCCTAATGAAGCTGCCAGTTCAGCTCTCTCTGGAAGTGCCAGGTACTGAGTCTGCTGAAAGCGATGATTTAAAGCCTGGAGTTGTAGACTAGAGTAAATGGTTCGAGGCTTCCGAATCTTTTTCCCTTTTCCATTGAATCTGATTTCACCGTTTTCAATCACTGTGGTTTTTTGCTGATCTGCAAGCAAAACAACACAGCTGAAACATCACCCTCCTCAGCTATTAAACGCGGGTATTTTGGCTGCCACGGCTCCTAAAAACGCCAAAGCCCGTCCCGACGCCTGTTTAACCCCACGGCGGAGGCACAGGCTGCATCTCCTTACAGGCACGCGCGGCACGGGCTGCGCTTGGGAGCTGCCGGCAGGAAAAACAGCTGGCCGGGCACAGTGGGCACGCTCTCCTTCTTCCCGGGAAGAAAAAAAAAAAGAAAAAAAAAAAGAAAAGGAGACATTTTTTAAAATTTAAAGTGCAGCGCTGGCTTTGCGAAGGTATGCCTCATTCCAGGGCCATCCAGGTTTTACTCGGCTAATTGACTTCGCGTCGCCAGTTTGGTGGTCAGTGAATCACCAGTCCGAGACTTTTAACAATGCTTCCCCCCCCCGCACCCCTCCCGTGCCCCTCTGGATGGATATGTGCGTCTCCCTGCAAAAAAGAGAAATACATAAATCAGACGGCCCCCGAGCGGAATGCGACCCGCTCGCCTGGAAACTTTCACTCCTCAGGTGTTAGCAGGAATTTTGCCTAAAGCCGGTCCCGCCGTAACAAAGGAGCGCCGAGCGCAGCCCCGCTCCGCGGCCGCGGGGCGAGCGGGAAGGCGCGGGTGCGCAGCGCCGCCGGCAGCCGCCGCTGGCGCGGAGGGAGCGCGGCGGCCCCGCGCCGGTAGCGCAGCGGTAGGCCCGCGGAGGGGCCGCGGAAAGCGCACCCCCACCTTTCCTCGCCGCCGTCCGCGCACCCGGGGCTGGCGCCTGCCGCGGCGGGAGCGGGGGCACGGCGGGGGTCGCTATGCAGGTGCCCGCGGGGGGGGCCGGGAAGAGGCCCGGGGATGGAGGGAGCGGGGCGAGAAGCTGGCAGCGGGTTCGGGAAGCGGTGCCGGCTCACCTGCATCGTCCGCCCGCGTCTGGCTGGCCGAGCTGCTGTTGTGGTAGGACTGGAGGTAAGGGCTGTGCTGCGAGTGGCTCACGTAGGGGTAGGCGGCCAGCGAGCGGTGGTTGTAGGAGCCGGCGCTGCCGGAGTAGGGCGAGCTGTGGTGGTGATGCTGGTGGTGCGGGTGCGAGCCGGCGGCGGAGTGCAGGCAGTGCAGCGGGTAGTGGGCTCCGGCCATTGCCGGCGAGCTCTGCTGGGAGTGGGGCGGCGGCGGCGGCTGCGGCGGCGGCGGCTGCTGTTGCCCGAACTCCATGAAGGCGGATTTGGAGGAGTCTTGCGCGTCCAGCCCGTCAGCCATCGTAGTCATGGTCATCATCAAAGTTTGGGAGGGAGAGCGCGGTGCTCCCCGGCTCGCCCCCCGCGCTCTGCCTCCTCTCTGCCCAGCCACCGCCGCTCCCCTTACCCGCCGCGGCACCGCTGGAGAGGCGGCGGTGATTTAATTTAATTTCTTTTCTTTTTTTTTTTTTTTTCTTTTCCGCCTTTTTTTTTTTTCCTTCCCCCCCTCCTCTCCAAGGAGCCGTTGTGCGAGGGGCCTCGTTCACTGAGGGAGGGGAGGAAGGGGAGGGCGGTGTGCGGGGTGTGTGAAGGGGGAGGGCGGGCTACTCCCGCCGCTTTTTTGCGCCGCTCTTTTCCTTCATCCCCCCGGCGCGTGGGGTGGGTGTTGTTTTTTTTTTTTTTTCCGTTTTTTTTTTTCCTTTCCTTGGGTGGGTGGGGGGGGGCGCGGAGGGTGGGGGCAGTTTGAGGTGGGAGCCGGGAAAGTTGGGGCTCCGGCGCTGCGACTCCAAGGGCAGGGACGCGCGCGAGCCGAATGGTTCGCCTCCGGAGGGCAGCGCCTCCCTCATTGGTCACTCGGCCCCCTGACGTCATAGCCGGCAGCGCGCGCGGAGCCCGCGCCCGCCCCCCGTGCCCCCCCCCCCCACCCCCAAAGCCGCGCGCGCGTTGCGCGCCCCGCGCGCGGGGGGCAGCGCCTGTCCCCAACCATCCCCGGCCTGTCCCCAACCATCCCCGGCCTGTCCCCATCCCCGGCCTGTCCCCATCCCCGGCCTGTCCCCATCCCCGGCCCTGTCCCCATCCCCGGCCCTGTCCCCAAAACACGCGTCCCCCGCCACGCGACCCCCGCCATCCCCCCACCTCCCCCCCCCCCCCCCCGCCTCCTTGCGCGGTATTTTCGCTGCGGCGAAGCGACGCGCAGCGCATTTTTTCCCCGCTGAACGCAGCAGCGGCGGCAGCAGCAGCAGCTCCCGTAATGGCTTTCAAATATATGCAAATGGCTACGTGCGGTTGGCGGTTTTGGCAAAAAGCTTGATTAGGATATAAACGACCCAAGGAAAAAAAAAAGTGCCTGCGCCCTAAATTTGTCTTTAGATTACAATTCCAGTTGATTTTATTTTATTGTCAACATTGTTAATGATAAAAATAGAGTCGTTTTACAGTTATTTTTACTTTCTGGAAGGAGGCAATTAGACTTCTAATCAGGAATACACAAAAATCTCCCATGATTAACTGCAGTACTTTGTTCAAATTGCTGCTATAAAATTCAGAACAATTTGCCTGTAATGATTATGGACTGGGTTTATTTTGGGAGGTGGAATAAAAGTGGATATAGCATAAATTATCCTCTAATTATACACCAGTGTCGCCTCAATTATCCTCTTATCAAAATGGTTGTCTAACTGCCGCATTTAGTTTCAATTCTCTCCTTTTTTCTATAAAAAGAACTTCATACCTTGTTATTATTAATCCATTTATTATTTGCAAGGGGATTTATATCCGAACATCCAGGTGGTATTACCACTTCTCTTTCAAAGATGGACTAGGGAAAGACATTAAGTTTGATCCAGCACGGCGGAGGATCTCTCTCTCTCTCCTCTCTCCTCTCTCTCCCCCCTCTCCCTCACCCCCTCTCTCTCTTTTTTTCCCCCCTTTCCCTCGCTTAAATCTCCTCGCGTCCAGCTAAGCATGAACTCCAGAGACAGACCCCACCGGAGAGGACTGAGGTAGGAAGGACCCTGCGGAACTCGCTAAGCCTAAAGAAATCCGAAAGTTGCTCTAGATGGGGAAAGGGGCTGGAGGCTTCGGGCTTTGAAAACCAACACCGGCACCAGCAGCCGCTGCTTCCAAAACCTGGCGCAGCCCAGAGACGTCCCCAGACCGATCCCAGGTCTTGACACTGCCTCTCACTGCGACATTCCCTGAGGATTGGTTTTCAGATTCTGCAGATGTTTATATATGTTGGGGTTTTAATTTTTTTTTTTTTTTAACGCGTCGCTTGTGGAAATACTTAGAGGGCTTTAATTTTTCTTTCTGGGATTTTTTTCTCTTTTTATTTTTTTCCCTTTACCTTGGAGTTGTGCTTCCCCACAGCCCGATCATTAGCTCTGGGAAGCCGAAGGATGCGAGCCCCCTCTTCGCATACCGTTGGGCGGGGGGGGAAGAGGGGGAAGGAGGATGCCAAGCGATGCTCTCTCGGTGCAAGGGCATAACCCGTAGTCTCTCTGCGCTTGTAGTTCATATGGCTTGTTTCAGGGGGGCATGGGGGAGGGATGTCTTTTTTTCCTGTGTGGCTGGGATGCTCCGAGCCCCCTTAGCCACCCTCTCATCGTTGTTTCACTTCTTGAGCCCTTGGAGTCGGTTCAGTAACTCTGAATGCAGTTGTAAGTGTCTTGCCTTGTTCTCCGGCTTTTAACAAGGGTTCCACTTTAACACGCGAAAGGGTAACCCGATCCAGGCGTTTACAAATCTACAATGAATAAAAATATAGAGAAAAGGGGAAGAGAAAGGAAAGAATTCCTACTGAGAGTCTTTATTCATAGGTGTAGGTAATGTACTCAACAGGAACAGGTACATTTGGCAGTTTTATTGCTTTATACCCTCCAGCTTGCTGTTAACATCACGAAGGCGTTTTTTTCGCAGGTGCACATACTAGCATTTTCTCCAGCAGCAAGAGCATGCATAACAAAAGATGTCAGAAAATAGGCTGGGGAGTGTTTGCAACACGTTGTTTTCTTGTTTCGAAATAATTCCTGCCTCATAATGGATGCTAACCCCGGAATGGGGGAGAAAGTTGGGCAGAAGAGGAGATCGCTTTGAAATAATACCTATAAGCCGCCTTGGCGGAGGGAATAAGGCGTCTGAGTCAGACAAAAAGGAGAAAAGACAGGGAGAATCTGCAGGAACTGCTTCCTGCGGTAGACAGCAAGCGGAGTTGCATACGCCTCTCTGGCTCAGCCCAGCTGACGGACGAGATGCGGTGGGGCGAGCGGGACGAGCAGCGGCTCCGGCTGCGGGCCGGGGGCAGCGGCGGCGCCGCGGGGATGCGCAGCCCCCGCCGAGCCGTCAGCGGGCGCCGGCCGGAGGGAAGAGCTGCAAACCCACCGCTGCTCTTCCCCCGCCGTGCTCAGACATCCTGCTCTGTCGTCAAGACAGTTGACTCCGTCCAACCTCACACCGATAATTTTCCTCAATTTAATTAGGCCCACCGGGGGTCGCGGGGAGCGTGGGGGTGGAGTGGGGAGCAATAGGGACCCGAGCCGTGCCCTGGCAGAAGCGGCAGCTGCAGGGATGTTTCTTTCCCGAGGTTCAGGCAGGTCCCGGGCCCGCGCTCTGGAGGGGGATGCCAGGGCACCCGGGAGGTCGCTGCCCGCTGGGGACACTGCGCTGCCGGGCACCGGTCCTCCCTGGCTCCCATGTGCGCGCAGCCGAGCTCCGACATCGGCCTCTTTCTGCAGAAATTAGACCTGAATCAATGGCTCTGGACGCATCAGAACAGTGGAGTGTCCATTTCCCAGGGTGGGTGACTCGTGAAAAAGGGGTGGGGACGGGCACCCCATACCTCCTAGTCCCCTTGCCCTGAAGTGCCTCCGAAAGTGAGCGGGCAGAAGTCACGAGTGAGGGGAGGGAGCCCACGAGGGGAGCTGCCTTGCCTCAGCTGAGCTTCCCGGGAGCCGCGCGGGGCCGGACGGGCCAGGAGCCGGGCTGGATGGGGCAACGTGCCAGTCAGGGGGGCCTGGGGACTGTCCTGAGGCGGGGGGCCCTGCACGGCCTCCTGTGAGCACACGTCCGTCCGTGGGAAAAGGCAGCAGGAATTAACCGCATGCCACCCCCCTTCCTGGCTTCCCCACTCTTTCTGCGGCCAAGCCCGAGCTCCGGAGGTCTGGGTTGCAGCCCTGGTCGGGGGCCATGGGGATATGCCCTGCGCACTGTTCTGCGCTCTATTCCCTCCGCACCGCGGGTACCCCCGGGCCCTGCCCGCGCATCCCGAGCCCTCCTCTCCTCACCCCGCGGTGTAATAAAACTAGAGAATGCTCTCCGCAAACCACCCTCGCTCGTCTGGAGAGCAAGGAGGCCTTTGCATCCCGAGCGGGATTAGGGCCAGCATCTCTCCACGCCTGGCCTGGCTGAGAGCCGCGGGGGCAAGGCTACGCTCCCTTTCCCTCTCCCCGCCGTCCTCCCCTGCTCCGCTGACGGGCAGAGAGCGTGGCACCACGCACCGAGCTCCCTGTGCCCCAGGACTGGGTGACTTCGTGCCACCGGTCTTCGGTGTCACCTTAAACCGCGTCGCTTTAATGATGTTTGTGGGTAGCACTTTGAAAGGGCCAAAGCGTGTTTGCGTGGTTTAAGGTCACATTTGTGAGTCGAAAGATGTCACACAACAGACACAACAGTTAGAAGGAGCTGACAAACAACAGGAAACGCGGTTCTATTTTTAGGGTGTAATAGGAAGTTAATGTAAGCGGTCAGAAGCTTCCTATATGCCTCCGAGCATCTTCTGTTCCATTCATTCATTCATCCATTCATTCATTCATGCGTTCAACAACAACAACAGGGGAAAACAAACATTCCCGTTCCGTTCCTCATCCCATCCTTGTCGGGAAGTCCTGCTGAGGTGTTTGCAAGGGTGGGCTCTGCAAGCGGGGTCCCTCTTTCGGGTGGTTTCCCTTGTTTTTTGGTACGTGGGGAGGGGTGCGATAGCTGACGGCGTTCCCCAGGCGAGGTTCCTCCAGAAGGAGTGTGCAGGGGCTCAGGGCTGCGCTCTGGGATTATGTATCCCCTCTTCCCAATTCACACCAGAGTCCGGGGGAGTGCTTTCTGTCTCACACCGGTCAGAGTAGCTGGGAAGGTCCCAGATAAACTTATTTCAGGAATTACGTTGGTTCGTGTGTTTTTGCGCGAGAAGCCCATGTACCCGCGTGAAGTAGATCTTGCAACAGGATTTTTTTTTTTTAAGTGGCAGAGAAATGCTGGGTGGGGCGGGGGGGACGAGAGGGAGGGGAAAAGGCAAATATTAGATTGGTGAGGGATCTCCCGCTTTTTTGGCAACAGTACGGAATCCACAAAGCATTCGAAAGGTGCTCGGGGGAGAGTGGAGGTCTCCGGCAGAGTACTATGTGGAAAATCTCGAGGGAAGCGGAAAGCCAGAAAATATTCCCGCTGGCAGCGATCCGCTCCAGATGCGTTTTTGCGGAGAGGCTCCCTCCGCGATGCACGGGACTTTCCCCGCTGGAGCGCGGCCGTGGCGGCCAAAGGCGCGCCCCCGCCCCGCGCGGCCGGCGCTCCGCGGGTGTCCGCGGCCGCACGACGCTGATGTGCGGAACAGCTGCCCTGCACGGCCCGGCAGCTGCTGTCCTGCCCTGGCAGAGCAGCTTTGCCCACTTTATTTACAGCTCCCAGAAGCTCGGCAAAATATCTCTCCTTGCATCTGCCGATGATTTTTTTTTTCCCTCCCGGTCTCTCAAGGCTGTTTAGCCCAAAACACACGTCCTCCTCTCCTTCTGCTAGTATGTCATATTGCCATCGTCCTAATAGCAGCTGAACGGTGCGGAAAGGCACCCGCAAGAGGAGGTCACCTCCTCACGCTGGAAGATTCTAATTTTAAGGAGAGACTGCGGAATTTGAGCGCTGCCAGCGCGAGAGCAAGAGCGGAGCGGAGGCTCCCCTGGATTTCAACCCACCAACACTATAACAGACAGGCAGGCGTCAATGGCTTTCCATACCGCGAGTGTGAAGGAAGTGGCAGGGAGGCGGAGGGGGGTAAACCCCAGGCCAGCCTCGCAGATGGATCACACACGCCGCTTTCTATATTGTAGCCTGGGTCAAAATAATAGGAGTCAGAAGGGGAAAGATCCAGAGGGAACCAGCCACTGTCTCTTGTACAGATTTGTAGCGAAGCCTTGGCTGTGATTAAAACCTTACAGTAGATTCATTCAATGTGTGGCTCCGTAGAGAGTCGCAGATTGGGGCTTTTTGTTTGGTTAATGTTTTGTTGTGTTGTTGTCGTTGGTTGTTGTCCCTGATGGGGGGTATGTGTATGTGGGGGGTGTATACCTGCTTTAAAATGCAATTAGGTTTCGAGCGAGTGGCTGCTCAGCTGGAGGAGGGAACCCCCGCGGAGGCCCTGGCCGCCCGCCTCTCCCCGCACCTGGTCAGGTGCGCACCCACACCGCCTTCGGTGAAATCCCGGCAGGTCTCCCCCTCTGCCCGCACGGCCAGCCTGCTCTCGCCATACGTGATCCCCGGGAAGGGACCGAGCGGACGGCTGCGCCTCCTTCGCCCCTCCGCTGGGACCCTTACGTGGCAGCGGCGTGGGGGGATCTTCCCTGCGAGGGTCAGGGGACCTCCCCGAACGCAGCCGCAGGTTTGCAGACCGCCGCCTGTGAGGCTTTCACTTGGCAGGAGTCCCCGCCTGCCCGGGTGCTGCTGAAGCAGATGTTTGTTTTAGCGGGGACTTATGTTGTTTTGTTTTCTTTTCAAATGAAAGGAAAAAAAAACCCCAACACAACAACAATTAAATAAAAAACCTTTGTCTGGCAGAACAAGATGAAATGCAATTAAAAAATAAAAACAAAACAAAATACCCAACCCACCAGCGCTCTTAAGTGCCCATCTTGGAAGGGCTCAGAGGAGAATGGAAACTCGAGGCTCTTTTAAGTCATCAGAGAGGCTGCAATTTCTCCTGCGGTAGCGGCCAGTCTCACCCCGAGCCAAGCGCCGCGCCGAGCCCTCCCAAGCCCAGACACGCCGGATTCAGCCTCGGCTCCCCACGGCCACTCGTGTGCTGAGCCGGCGACACCAGCGGGGAACGTGTCACCCCGGCTGCGCTCTGGAAGTCTCGGATTCCGGCGAGAGAAAGCAGAGGCTTTAATTACGGCAAACGAGCGCGGTGTCCTCTCTCTTCAGTCTCTTTGCCTTCGTTTATTTTTAGTACACTTCAAATGTCTACACATTTCCCTTGTTGAGATCACTGCAATTATTTACTCTGCCTTTAGGGATGCATTTACCCAAGCAATGAATGGAAATGTAGTAAACACTGCGCAAAGTCAATGCAGTTATTGAGGTTTATTTATTAGGAAAAGAAGTAAATATCTCGGCTTCACTTGTTTCTTCGGGCAGACTCGTTATCTAGAGTAGATTGCAAGGAGAGATCTTCACTTATTCCCGTGTAATGAGCTTGCTTTATACGTTTGTCTCGTATCTGTATCTAGCTACAGCCTCTTTCTCAGGGTCTCAGCGGACTATAAAAACAAATCTAAAAGTTAATTTAGAAGGATAATCCGGAGGGATGCATAATCTGATCTCTCTATAGAAATTTAGCTAGGTAAGGTCCCGTATCTGAAAGCGTAAAGAGACACATACAAACAGAGCATCGCCTCCAGCAACCTGGATTCCGCCCGCATCCACCGTCCGGAGCGGGAAAGCTGTTGACACTGAGCGCGGTTTCACTGGCAGAGTGAAACTGCTTTGCCGGACTGACTGGTCCTAGTGTGACCACGGCGTTATCCTCCACACCGCAAGAATTATCATTATATTTCGCGAGTTGAGACCGTCACCTTTCTCCACCTGCCTGCCCTGACCCCTCTCCCCCCGCCGTCTCTCTCACGGAATAAAGGCAGGAGGAAGGGACGCTGGGGGACGTGGGCGGTAAGAGCACGTTAGGTATCCGCGGCGTGAGGCGCGGGAGGTATTCCGGGTTTCTGACAGCTGGATCTGAAACAAATCAGATCTGGATTAACTTGCCTGTTTTGTGAATTGTCTGCATTTGAGCAAGCAGCCCTCACCCACTCCGCTTCTGGCAGGTTTTGTTACACGTGCCTCTATAAATATATTATCCCAACCCTCTTTCCTCGTTGGAGATCTCTGTTCAACAAAACAGAAAACAGAACGAGGAGAAGCGATTTTCCTTTTTAAATGAAGACATTTATAAGTAACCTAATTTCGTATCGTGGAAGTAAATTTCATGCTAGGATCTATTTTCCACAACATGTAATCTTTTACAGCCGGAAGACATTTAATTAAAGCCATATTCGGAGAAGTATGGCTTCAAAGCAGTCAGACGACCACATACCTCATTCATATTCAGGATCCGTCCGCGAATTCATATTGTTCTAACGTGGGACATCGCCCCTACGGCATAACTCTGCAAGGCCTGGGCAGCACGAGAGATAACACAAAGGAGGGCAGGCACGGAACAGCACGGGCGCTCTTTACCAGGCGGAGAGGTGTCTGTTTAACCCAAACACCACCGCATTCTGCTTTTCAGCTCTCCACATTCAGTTGGAGGAACTCCCAGCAATTCACATACACTAGCTGGGGGCTGGGAGGAGAGGGAAAAGTCTACCGAGGATAAGCCGGGGTTAAGCATCCCGAGTTGGGTGCTCCCACTTCGTTTCCACACGCTGCTGCCCACTTCATGTCGCCTTGGGAAATACGTGCGTTGGGACAAGGTTTGCTCACACACTTTGCCATCTCCTCAGAGTAAGGCCGGGGATCTTGTGGCAGCCCCATTTCCTAGCATTTTGGGCTGGTGGGGAAGCGGTCATGCAGACTCACACACCCTACAGCTAAAGGGGGATCTCTGGAGAGAGAGGGGATGGCGCCCTGCCGGCACTGTTCACAGGCGTCTGTGAACTTTTATCGCGCTCATACCGTTTGAACGACAAACGCAGTTTCTGTTCAAGTTTTTGCCCAATCTCCTGCTCGACTGTTGGGTTACTCAGCTGAAGATCAGGGACCCCCGAAGGAATGGGGGTGAAGGAAGGGAACAGGCCCTGGTGAGAGCGGGGCTCAGCCTGACGTCCCACGGTCCGCGGGGCTCAGGTGCCGCCTGCCCCCGTCCTTCCCGGCTCTGTCGATGGGACATTAGCTCTTTCGTTGAAATCACTGGTAAAAGCGCCCTGAATTCGGCGAGAGGGGAATCGCGCCCCTCCCTTGCACAATTTCTCTATGGTAACTTTTGCCTCAGCGGGTTCTTGGTGCCTCCCGCCTTTCCCTTGCCACTCCCGGGGCCGCTGGTGCGAAAGCTTTGGTTCTCGGGGAGCCAAGGGACTTGTGCGCTCCGGGGTCGTGTCAGCAAGCACTTTTGTTTTCTTCTCGAAAGGGATGGCAAAATACTTCCAATGAAGCGGGGAAAAGCGAAGTGAAATAAACCCACAACAAATTTTCCCCCTAAATAAATCATTTCCCTGTCCAGCCCGAAGCAAAATTAAACCCGCAGCAAAACGAGTCACCCCTTGAGGCTGCCCTGCCTCGAGTCGGGGCTGCTTCGTTTCAGAGGGGATAAAATTCAGAGGCGAAATCAAATCAGAAAGGTTCTGGTTAGTTTCCTTGTAGTGGTAATTAAAAGTATTAATTGGTTGTGTCGACAGCTTAAAAAGACAGGTGTTGCTTAAAAAGCGCCATTAATCTTCCAGTCATTACCAAGCGGCGATGGGAACCGGACTGGCAGAAGGAGCTGATTGTTTACGAGGGTCTTTCAAGGTTTAAGAATGGAGATTATAATAATACTACTGCTAATCGGACGACTTTCTCCATTCCTTTGAAAAATGAAAATAAATCAAATGGCCTGCCTACAGCCCTCAGCTAGAGCAGGGCAAGAAGTCTCTCATGGGCTTCGACCCGTCTAAGATATTTTAACGTTAATCTTCTGTGCATATATATACGGTTAAAAGTGGGGACAATAATTCATTCTTCCTGTCTTGGGATTTTTTTCTTTTTTTCGGTCAGGTGACCCGTGGCCCGTGAATAAAATAAGTTTTACATAAGTTTTCGGCACAGCAATCTAAGCTTCAAAGGCTCTGACTAGCTGCTTTGTCCAGCGGGCACAGTGAGAGTCAGCGCATGGCGTGTAAAAGTGAGGAAAGGAGTGAATCCAGGCCGGGCATGAGACCCGACCCCAGCGTTTCAAGTGGGCGGCTCGGGGGGTTGTTTGTTGGTTCGTTTGTGTTTTTGGGTTGCTTGGCCACCCAGCCGCGGCTGGCGGGACCGAGCGAACCTCCCTGAGGGGAGCGGCGCGTCCCTGCGCGCACCGCCGGCCTCCGGGAGCCCCGCGCCGCCCTTCGAAGGCGATGCCCGGGGCTTCCCCCGGGGCCCCCCCAGAGAGAAACCCGGTCCCTGCTGCCTCCAGGAGAGTGGGGGCCGGTCCGCTCCCTCTGCTCGGGGCAGCGTGGCCGGGCCGAGAGCCGGGCTCCGGGCCGGGCTCCCCGGGCGCTCGGCGGCCTCCCCGCACGTGACGCGCCGCGGAGCATGCGCGCGGCGCCGGCCCCGACGGCCCCGACGGCCGCGCCCGAGGACGGCCCCGAGCCCCCCGGGCCCCGGCCCGCAGCCGGCCCGCCGGGGCCTCGCGTCCCCACGCCGAGGCGGCGAAGCAGGCTTTGAAGCCATCCCGCCCGTCGGCCTGTTTTATGTCCTCCCGATGGGGCCGTCCAGCCGGCGCGGCCTTGCCCCCGGCCTGTGGCACCGTAGTGAGCGCCGGTGCGTTGCTGTGCACACCGGCCCAGGGCCGGCGGGGGGTTCCGACCACAGCTCCGCACACGGCAAACGCCCCCCGCGCTCCTGCCCAGAATAATCTCCGAGGCCTCCGATGCTCGCACGGGCTGTTCCGCAGCTCTGTGTGTTAGCGAGGGTCCCTCGGCAGCCGGGCGAAGGAGCTGCGGGGGGGCGAGGGCCGGGGCTGCAGCCGAGCACCCGCTCCCGCGGCAGCCTTCGCTCGGGTCCCGGGCCGAGCCCCCTGCAAAAGCGAAGGCAGCACACACACAGCCTTTGCCTACTTGGGATCGCTAATGACTTCCCCCCCACCTCAGTTGTTCTAAAACAACAAAACACAGACTTACCTGAAGTGGTTTTTATTTTCACAACAAGGGATATTCCCTGCATTGCACGCATACACACAACGCATGCACACGCGCTCACACACACACACTCACACACACACACATATTAACCAATAGAAAAGGCAGATATGAGGGTTTGATGCTCTGCTGTGACATGAATAATTGTTGCATCGTGTAACTTCCTACATCTTGGTTTTAATTTGCAGTGAACCAAACAAAGATATTTGCAATTTTTAAATAAGCACTCTATGTAATAAATGGGAACATTGTGCATGAATGCTGTTTCTTCCCCTTTTCTTTAGAAGACATTATTAGCTCTGACAGCATGCAGCTCAGGTTTGGTGGAGAGGATTTTGTAAAGGGATGATAGACAGGAAGGGCAGCAATCATGGGCTTCTTGGGCTAAAGCTTTTTTTCTTTTTTATCAGAATGTTCTGTTCGATGCCATTTATCCTTGATGATAGAAAATTGCTCTGTTGCCAGGACGCTGCTGCTGAAATAGAGGGCAGGAGCCACATTTCCATTTTGCAGCTTGAAAGCTATTCAAATGAATTTGCAGAAAGGGGGAAAAATCTAGAGATAAACAAATGAGAATAAATCGAGTTCCCCTTTCCTCTATTTTCTTTCTCTTTTTCTTCCCTTTTTTTTTTTTTTTTTTTTTTTTTGAGGTGTGTGTGTGTACGTGTGAGGAACCTATTCATTTTCTACATAAGGATTTTAGTTCATCAGTGTTTGCAGCACCTGGAAAGTGCTCCAAATCAGGGAACACTTATTTTGCTGCTGTTCCAACTGCTGAACATATAAACATATTAGAGAAATTTACGTGTGTGTGCAGATATGCAGGCACCCACGATTTCCTTACACGTGTGTATATACAACCAGACCAGAAATGCAGTGCTGTGCTCTGTGTGGATACCAAAGCCATGCACCACCACCTTACAGTAAATGTGATTTCTCCCACATTTATTTGTTGATTCTGGTGAAATAACTCGTCGTTTTAAAGCAATTAAAATCTATGCTTAAGTTATAGCACTGTCCTTCCATCATAGCTAATTGTGTGGGAAATCTTCATTTTCCCTCCTAGTCCATTTAGATATTTCCGGAGTCCCAAGGAGAAGTAATAACGCATCTGGCTATAATCCAGCAAGCAGCCCAAGGGCTAATATTTAATCATTATTTTTAAATTAAGCATTGAATAAAATAAAGCCAGAAACATTATTTATAAATTGGAATGAATATAATGACAAGTAATTATGCTCTTCCTTCACTGGTGATTCAAGGCTCAGCTCAGCTCCTCAGTTCAAATCCAAATAAATGAAACGTGTGAAGCCTGTTAAACACTTCCATTTCTTTTACTTGTTCAGTCTGTAGGCTGCTGATGTGTCAGGCTGGAAATATTGGACATACCTTGACTGGGGCTGTAAAAACTCTCAGAGGTCTGAGAGCCCGGTTACCACAAAATAACTTTAAATGAATTCTAACTTCACTTCTCTGAGTAAAAGCCGGTGCCAGTGAGTCATGGGGTTGAGAGGATTATGCAGCCTTCCCTTAAACGTAGGATTTTAAGCGAGCATAATATGTTTGATGACATACTATATTTGATCACCTTGGGTTTTTTCACTACGTCACTTCAACAGAGTTTCACCTCCTGTTAATCTATAATTAGCATGTTGGCTTCAAACATGATGTATTTCAAAGTGGCATCTTGTTAGATGTGGGTTCCCTTCTGCAAGGAAGAAAATTCTGGAAGTAGAAAAGAAACAAACAGAACTGAAAAAGAAGGATTGATTTATTGGCCTTGGCCAACATCTTTTCCATAAGTGTCCAAGCAGTCAGGCATGTGACTTTAGTATTGATTTTTAAATCTCCCTTCAGCTGAAAAGTTCAGCGCGCAAATAATAATAAACTGTAATCACTGCTGCTATTAGATTAGGCTAAACACGGGGATCGAGGGGCCGGCCGTGCCCAGCTCTTGCCCCCGCGGGGGCCGGCCGTGCGGCGGGGGCGATGCCGGGCCCTGCGGGGCCCCTGGGCCGCAGCCCGCCCGGGCCGAGGGCACCGCGGGGCCCCGCCTGCGGCGCCTCAGGGAGCGAGCAGCGAGCGGAGCGGGCGGCTCGGGGCATCCCCGGCCTCCCTTCCCCGCGTCCCTCGCCGGGAGCCGGGGGCGGCCAAGCTGCTGGGGCCGGGCGGGAGCGGCCACGGGGCCCCGGCAGCGGCGCACCTGGGGGGACTTCCCGGGCCCCGCGGGGCTGGCGCCGGGCAGGCGGCGGAACCCGCCACGCCGGGAACTGCCGCGGCCCCACCCGCGGCCCGGCCCGGCGCGGCGCGGCGCCTGTGGCTGCGGCTGCTCCGCTGTCTGCAGCCCGCCCGGTTGCCGCGGCCCCCCGAGCTCTGTCGTGCGGGTACGGGCGGTGGCACGAGTCCCGCCCTGATGCCTGGCGGCCCATCCCGGCAGATCCCGGGCTGCCCCGCCAGCGAAACGAGCGCTTTGCAGGAGAGATCCATCGGCGGGGGCCGGGCTCCCCCTGCCAGGTGCCTCACTGTCAGTAGAAAGGGATAAATTTTAATTCGAGGGGCGAGATTAAAGCCGGCCTGGCCTAGTCTCCTGCTATTATCTGGGAGATGAGAGCCTCTGTCTGGGCTTCCTCCTGCCATCCTTAATGTGGGGACTTGGGCTCAAGGAAGTCAGTGCCTGCACGTTGAAATGATTGTGGGTGTCAACCCAAATATCTATAATAACCACTGCGGTTCAGAGGGTGACAGTGCATTTGCAGACAGCAGGTGATTAGTTGTAACAATTATTTGTAGGTCTTTTATTTAGAAAAAGGTCAGGCCTACCTGAGTCCATGCTTGTGACCACTTTTGAGTACTAAACAAGCAAAGATAACTAGAGCTGGGTGTAAAGTTTCAAAGGCACAAGGCTGAACAAAGAAATATATAGACAAGAGATGACAAAATCCATGGAACCGCCAGAAAATGCTAGAACCTCAAAATATAAAAAAAAAAAACCCCAAACAAACAAACAAACAAAAAACCCACCAAAAAAACCCCAACAAAAAATTTCAGAACCAGCAACAAAAAACAACAAAAACAACCCCCCCCCCAAAAACCCTCCAGAAAACCAAAACAAGCCACAAAAACCCCACCAAAATCCACCACAACTTTGCCAGTTATGTAGTTGTAATGTGAACCAGATTGTCACAGAAAACAAAATGGGTCATAGACTAGTGAACCTTGGCTGCAGCCTGCCCCTTTCCACAGAAATTCCCTTGGTGGTGTGCAGGAGCCATGTTGCTGCAGGCCCAGCCTGCTGCCTGCATTGCTCCCTGCATTGCTCCCTGCATTGCTCCCTGCATTGCTCCCTGCATGTGTCTGCAGGGGCTTGCTGGCATGGGGAGGGACATGCTGATATGGCAGCAGGGCATTGCACAGCATCCCACCTCCTCTGCCCTGGCCAGGGCTGGGTCTCTCAGCCCATTACTTGCTGTACAGACCTAGTAATGCTCTTTTGTCACAACCATCCAACACATTGTGCTTTACTCCTCTAAGTCATCAGGCTTACACTGTCTTTGTCTTGTGGAAAAAAATGTGTGTGGCCATGTGATTAAAGCATGTCTAATCATGAGTTCACCTAAGGAACTGAATTTGGGTTGCATATGTAACCTCACGTCTGGCACTTTCTACCTTTTGAGTGACTAACTTCACAACCTTATTGTTCTTTTGGCTTAGAGGTATAGGTGTGTGAGAAAGATCTTAGTGTAAACCAAAGCAAAACCGGCAAGCCTGACATTTTTATAAAGTTGGCTTTTTGTTGTTTTGTTTGGCTTTTTTTTTTTTTTTAATGAAGGCTGTCCATGGTTTGGTTTTATGCCCTGAAAGCAGAAGTTTGTCTTCTCTTTGAATTCTAGCAGACACAGTACCTAAAAAAACCTCTCCAATTTGGGTTCAAACACAGCCACAGTTTCATGAGAATGGCTTTAACTCACAGCACAGTTATCACTCGATCTCTGGCGCCTTCTCTTCCCCAAAAGGGAATTAGAATGCCACTTTTCTGATTACACTCATTTAAGAGATTAGGTTTTGGAACATTAAAGAGATAAACATTTGAATATGCATCTGTCTTCTTATTACCACTTTCAAATGGCTAGGCCTTAATAGTACATTCCATCAGTAAACCATTAACTTCAGTTTAAAACCATAAAGTTTTTGCTATATAAGAATCTTTTAAACAGACTTACATTGTTAATTAAGGGCTTAGGAATGCATGAAATCTTCAGTTTACAGATCCACAAACTTTGTGAGACTTCTGTCACTGAGAAAACCACAGAACTGATTTTGTTGTCCAAAGTAACACTGGCTTGAGCAAACTAGATTTTAATTTCTCAACAAGTTCTTTTGCATTTTCAAATACTGAATAGTTCTAGATTCAGTCTGGTCAGATTCAATACCAGTATACTTGTTTATTTCAGCTCCTCCTGGCCTTCTTTGCACCTTCCTTGGGGAATCCTCTTCTCCAACCAGCAGACATGCTTAGGGGATCAACTCTTAGCCAGGTATGGCATCAAAGTAAGGACAGGGCATATACATTCAGACTTCTGAGCCTGAAGAACATTCCGGATCCATCAAATATACAGTTTTAAATTTTTGAAAATTTCTGTTGAAGCAGATTCAGAAGGTTACCTTGGCAGAGGCCTGTTGTGTGAATTTGCTACTGTTATGCAAACAGTAAAGCTTCTGGCCTATAAATGTATCTGTGTTCTACACTGTGTGATTCCAGAGAACTCTCTAAGGTGCTTTAATGGCCCCTCCACTACGTAACTTTCCAAACACTGTTCCGTGGTAATCAGCTACCTGTGAAGACTGCTGTTTTACCATCAAGTCATGTATGTCTCAGATGAACCTTAAGCAAGGTCAGACAGCAAACAAAAATTCATAGCAGCAGTTTTATTTGAAAGCATCCATGGCAGAAAGCAGTCATATTGGCTGCTTCCAGACAGTCTAAGATCTCACACATGTTTCTTAAGCATTTAAAAACTGTGGAGGTAAGGGAAATTAACCTGGCGCTTGTAATGAAAACTTTTTTTTTTCTCTCTGAGTTACTCAGTAAACTGTCTAACTTTTCATAGGCTGCTAGTGAAGAGCTTCCCCCAGCCACCACATGGAAAAAATGTAACCAATTTTATATAATATTTAATATAAAAAAGAAGCACTCCTATGGTTATGTTTTGCAATGGTTGGTTGTGGCACTGAACAGTTATTGTACGAGCTACATAAAAGTGAGGGCTCCTTATGAGGTTAAAAACCTGAAGATTTTTATCATGTACTGAAGACAGTAGGAAAACTGGGTATGGGTATTTTCACAGGCTTTCAGATGACTGAGCAGTTCCTACCCCACTGCTGAATATTCCCACCCCTAGGGAAGACACATTTGCTCACCATCCATAGTGTCCTTTTTGTGTTGCAAATGTAAAGGGAAGTGTGAGCTGGCTTTGCTCAAGCCGAGCACTGTTGACTGCTGGAGGATGAATTACATCTGTTCATTCTACCGATATTATAAATTAGATACAAATTGTAATAATTATGCTTAATTGCTACTTAATTACTGATTAAAAGAAACGTTTTTATGATTCTTTATTACAATCCCATGCATTTTTTTCCAAGGATGTTTAATCAGGCAGACGTTCTGAAGAACAGCCACAAATCATATTTTAGTGGTAGGATTAGAAAGACGGTGTTGTGCACACCATTTTGAATATGAGATTTGCATATGACCTAAACTTCAGTGCAGTTGGAACATTTTTGTCCAAGTGTTGCCAAAAAAATGCTCAGCTTTTCAGAACAAAGATACTGCAGATATCCAGAGCATGCTAGGACACTAAATTAGCAATGCATTCCCTCCCCTCCCCACCACCCAGTATCATAGCTCTTTGTTAAGCAGATGAACTTGCAGGCAGCAAAAAAAAAACCCCAAACTTTTATAATATACCTGGGATTTTTGCTCTTACCAGTAAAGTGAATTAAGAGGAAGAAGGGGAGGATTTTTTTTTGTGTGTTTGGTTGTACAGTAGGGAAACTAGATGGAGATTTGTCTGCTTGAATCCAAAGAGCCAGTAATTAATCAAGATCATGTCTCAATAATTGGCCAAAGAGCAACAGCAGGGTTGATCCTGCATTTACAGCTTTGAGAGTTATGGATATCAAAATGATTTTGACTGTTCAACAAATGCTGATTTGGGCCCCATTCTTCTATATGTATGAATTGACTATCCTTTTAAATGTCAGCACGACATGCTGCTAACAACTGCTGACATTGGACTCTAGGTACTTAAAATCTAAAAAAATCCCATTCTGTAGCTATGAAGTCTATTTGAAATAATTTTTCAAGCATTAGAGAGACTAACTGCTACTAGTGGTTTAGAGTGTTTAGAGTGTTGGATTAATTATGCCCATTGCACTGCACAATATAAAGCACTTATGATTACTACATGGATTGTTTTTCTGGGGGGAAGGGGAGGGTCTTGTCATTCGGAAAGAAAAAAAAATCACATATTTTCTGATGTCTCTGCTTGTTACAGAGCCCATTGAAGTCAATGGGAGTGTTGCCATTTGTTTGTATGGGCTTCCATCAGGTCCTGTATATGCTACTGTGAACTGGAGGGGGTAAAGGAGTATTCTAAAAGGGAAGAGAAGCAAGAGGGGAGGAGTTAAACAGAGGTGAAGAATAGAGTTCTTTGTCTATTAATTAGGATTTGCGTGCCTTGTGGAAAGCAGTGTTCCTCCAGCACTGGATCTCTCTGCCCCACTATTTCAATTTTACATCTTCTGTGCTAGTTGCTCTTCAGATCAATATAGGGCTCATGTATTGTACACTGAGTAGCACTAACCATAGCACTCCACTGCTCTGGTGCATAGGAAAGGGAGGAATTGAATTGAACAAGCTTCTCTAAGGTCAAAAATGCTTTTTGTTTCTGCAGATGATGCCCACTGTCCCTGAAACATATTGTCCAGCACAACACCTACACATATCACCAGAATTTTTCTCTGAGTTATTCTATCTAATCACTTGTTGCCTATGGAGAAATAAGACCTGGTGAAACTATGGAGTTCTCCTGATGAAGTCTTGCCAACATGCTTCAGCTGAAACTGGAAGGGCTCACTGGACAGTGCTAGTTCATTCCTATGTCCATTTTCTCCTGGTTACACCCACCAGAAGACAGTGACAATTGGTTGCAATTAGAGAGGAAAAGTGCCATTGTATTTGACACTAGGCTGGACTCTGGGGATGTTCTGTTGCTGGGTGTGTCTCAAACTGCTGGGTGACCTCGGGTAAGACATTTGGGACTCAGACTTATGATCAGTTTATAACAATTTAACAAGCTATTGTGTCTCAGTTGAACAGCAGTGACTGTCCTTGTGTGCACTTTCACCCAGAGCAAACAGGCTGATGTGACCCAAAGTGTAGTTATATGAACAAATAATTAAATCATTTCAACCAGCTCTTCTGCCATGAGATCGTATCCCTGAGAAGGCAACTAATTTGGTTTAAAATTTGTGAGGTTTTTGTTTTGTTTTGCTTTACTTTCTTTTCTGGATTATTTTTAATCTTCACCAGTTCCCCAGTGCATGTCACTGGAGGAATATAGGTCTTTTGGCAGCAATGTGGGGCATAGAGTGTCAGTGCTGATTTAATCTGTAGTGAAACAGGTCTGGTTACTTTGCCATTACTGTGGAGTAAGAAGATGTGCATGGAGCCAGCAGATCAACTGGTGCTTGAAGATATTTCAAAGTCGTTGTGAGCCTGACCAATCATATCCCAGTCAGCAAGGCACCTAAATGTCTCTATGAATCATAGTATTTGCTCCTCATGTAAAAAGGAAGGAGGTTTTACCTCTCTCTTCTTTCTTTGTCCAGATTATAAATTGCATAGTGGAAATGTTTGTGCTCCATGTTGGTACAGAGTACAACATAGTGAAGGACTGTTCTTGTCAGAGATCTGCATACAAGTACAAATAAATCACAAGACTAACAGAGGGAGAGGTGTGCTCACCTGTCAGTGGAGAAAAGCAGAAGGCAACAGTCATCCTCTGAATTCAGAGGCCTTGTTGTCTGCCAATTAGCACTAACCTCAGAGTTGTGATAAAGGTATATCCCGAGCCTCCTTTCACTAGGCAATTTCCCTCAGTAAGATTTTTAATTATTATCTGAAGTGCTTTATTTATAATTATTTTGGTAGAGAAATATGATCTTAATAGTACAGTGAATAGTACATGTGAATTACCATTTTACACCACACACACACACATACACTTCCCATTCTTGGAGCAGTATTTTACAGCAGTTTTGACTTTTGTTGGTCAGGCAAAATGATGTACATTTGTGTGAGTTAAGGATGACATAGGACCTACTTGAGAGCACTGAAGAAGCATGAAGTCAAAAAAGAGCTCACAGAGGAGGACAGGTATCTGCTACCACAAAGAGGAACCTGCTCCTCAGGAGCTGCAAGGTTATGTCTCAGAGAATAGGAAAGATGAAGTCACTGGGTTGTGGAAATAAACCACTTCTCGCAGAAAAGGCTGTGCATAAATTTTATTGTATCAAGTTAATTTCATGTCTGTAAGTCTGCTGAATTGATATATACTAGTTTCAAAGAAATTGTTCTTTGTTCAGCTGGTTTGCAGTCGAAAGCAGAGTATTTACTGTTTGTTCTTAGGTGCTGAGTAATGACGATGATGTGTTCTTATAATTATGATCACATTTTACTATGACAGTAAATACTAAAGTTTAAAAGAATGTGCAAAGAAAGGGATCTGGATGGGTCACAGTCAAGCTGTCTCCCAGCTCCTCTAACAAGGGCTCACACCAACATGTTCCAGGTCTCTGAGATGATTTCTCTTCTAATATAGTAGCTGCTAGCTAGCAATTAAATTTCTGTCTATAGAAAATGAGTCCAGCTGGCTTTGCTTCCTCTCCCTTGAGAAATTCTTCAAAGTTCTAGGTTCCCACAGCAAGGCTTCCATGGCTTCAAAGGCATAATTTGGCACATGCCCACTGGGCATGCGTTTGTCAAAGTACACACACAAAATTTCACTGTTGAAGATCTGTGCCCCAGGGAAGCTTCCACTCTGAGGTGAAATTACTTCTTTCCAAATGCCATACTTGAACTATGAAAGGATACATCCTTTAACATAATAATAGTGACTTCCAAATGCAAAGACATAGCCTCTGATTTACAGCAAGCATACCCACCGCAGATTAGCTCTTGAGATATCTGAAGGCAAAGTATTATAGCAAGAGCTATTTATCCTAGATTCTGCCTCATTACAAATCATCCTTGTACATTACACAGAAGGAATAATAAAACAACTGCCTATTATCCCTTACAGAGTGGCAGACAGATCAAAACGCTCTCATCTCTTACTAGTCCTCATTCAGACAACTGTGGCTCTGAAGTCTAACCTGAACAAGCCACATCTTTTTGAGACAACACAAGTGCTCTTGTTTCTTCCCACCACACACAACTTTTTATGAGAGAGGGATACTGAATGACAAGTAGTGCTCCTTCATGCAAAGAAGCTATGTGAGGTTTGTTCCTCATACCCACCCAAGCAGCCTGTCTAATGGCTCTTTTCTCTAAGAGCTCTTGGATCCCCTATTCTCATGAGCTTACTGCATTTGACAGTGTCTTTTTTGACACACCCAAGAAAGGTTACACAAGTAACCACAGATGCCCTTGAGAAAGATTTTGAAGTATATCATGGCCCAGTACACAAAAATTTGTGTAGGCCTTGTCTGCTACTGTCCCAAAGTAATGTGTCCAGACTAACTAGCTGTCTGTTCCTACTTCAGTCAATGGGAAAAGACATCCTGTACTATTTTTCAGACACATCTAACTTTAAATTCTCTGTTAGGGTATGGTGATATGTTTCTGGGAGTGAACATCTACCTCCATAACTAAAAAAAAAAGGCAGAGACAACTGCTTTATCCTAGATGCCAAATTCTTAGCTAAATCTAAGTAGACAGGTATCATCCAAGTGGATGAAACAATGCCCAGAGGGAAAGTAAAGCTATGTAAAAATTTCAACTGCAACTGGATGTTTGCCGTCCAAAAAATTTTGTTCTGTGCCTAGTTTGTGAAGGATCAGAATAGCTTCCAATCAGACCAGTTTTGTTTCTCAGTTACAGCTGTGGAAGTACAGTATGGTTTTAGTGCTAGAGATCCTCTTTAGGAGGGTGATATGTACTGCTTGGTGGCATGGAAGAACAGAGCAGGTACACTTCAGGTTACTGCAGAGGTAATTTCTGTGCTCATCTCTCTGAACTGATTTTCATCTCCTTGGCTTCAGCAGGAAGGCTGGTGCAGGCAGGGTTGAAAACAGCAAAATGGTAGACCTCCCTCTGGCATTTGATGTACCATTTGGTACATGACATCTGGTCTCATTGATTATTTCAGGGGAAGGAGTGGATGGGGCCTTAAGCACCTAATTAGGGCTTAGCTGTGTAAGCCAGCTTTGAGTATGAGGCTGGAGCACCTATACAGTGAGCCTGGAGGGACTTTGTTCTCACAGAGGAACACTGCTCTGGATCTTGCCTCCCACTTTTGTCTCACTGAATCTGAACCTCTCAGCCTGCAGAACAATAGCACCTTCTCAGTCTAGTTTTTGAGGTCTCATTTAGGCTTTGGGAGAGCTTCTTTTAGTTAAACATTGAATGCCAGTGTTTCTGTCTGGTAAAGCATTTTGTATTTGCAATAATTTCTGTACATATGACTTTTGATTCATTACAAGAAGATTTAATTTGTTGTAATATCCTTAGCTTTCTCAGAACACCATAGGTTTGTCTGTAGTCATTCCTTTAGTCTGCTTTGTTATCTATAAAATTTCTTCCTTTGACACACATGGTCACACATCAGAGTTTCTTCTGGTTAGGAAGCTAAACCATTGATGGAGTCGGGCCCTTTCTTGTCTTCAGTTCTACCTATTTACAAAGAACATGCCAACTTCCCTTTCTCAGCCTGCAGATGCAATCAAAACCACCAAAGACAGTATCTTTGCTTACAGCATCACAATATTTTTTTTTTGTTCAGTATTCCCAGTAAGTTCACCCTTTAGGCTTTGTGCCCAGATAGTTTCCTTTTAGCTGCTGTGTTTAGCACTTATTTCTCTTTCTGTTTCAACTACCTTGTTTTCTTGTACATACATACACACAAATACACCCTTACCCAAAGCAATACACATTGGTACCATCTGCCTACATTATTCAAGATTTAGGGTGTACTTTTGCCTTGTCTCAGAAACCTGTATTACCTCATCAAAGAACTACTTGGCTCTGTTATCTCTGATGAAGGGTGGTGGTTACTTCCATCAGCCTCAATGCCTCTTCTCCCAGTCTTGAACAATAGTACATCATGTTCACCCTGTCTTTGCCCTCACAGGATTTTCTACTTGCTTATCTTTCATTTATCTCTGTATTGCTTTATTTGGCACTAAAATACAGAATGGACGTGCTGGGACTAAATTCCCCTCTCACTGACAGTTCTACTATCTTCTATCTCCACAGATAATAGATAGTGGAAATACTTTTGATGTACATCCATAAATGAAAGAAGAGATAGAGCTGTGTTTTCTTAATTTCTTTTGTCAAGTTCTGCTAGGGTTTTTGTTTGTTTGTTTGTTTGTTCTCTTTTCTATTTCTCTGATACCTCAGCTTTTTTTTAGCTGGCTTTTTAAAGAGAGCTTGTAACTTTAAGCAACATAAGGGATAAGACTATCTGCAGACTGCAAGGAAATAATATCTGAATTAAAGAATAGAGGTTAAAGCCAGTTTTTTGTCTATCAAACAACCATCTCTGGAATTAGGAAAATAATGCTCTTACAGTTAGGAAGCTATTAGCTGTTAAAGCTTTTAGATGTTTCCTGTGTCAAACAACATCTGATGGCCGAAAGCCATGCTGACAGGGATTCACTTATGTCATAGGCTTTCTTTGGAGAGAAATACAAAGAAACATATGGGTCATTATGACCCACCCCTTCATTACCACTGTGGAAATGCAGGTTTTTTACAACAGAATAACATCTCTGCGATACCTTGGTTGTCAAAAACCACAATTATAGTCATTGTTTATGCATTAGGGAAACCTCATCCTAAATCTGGCACCATATGGGGGTGAAAAGAGCAGCTGCTGACATTTCAGGATAATCATTATGATCTAGATGCAGATATGACTCAGCATGATGAGCCTGACAACAAGAACAGGAAAAAAAAAAAAAGCAAAGCAGCATAGGCAGCTTTCAAATGTCCCTTCAAAGCACCAGCCCAAATGCATTTCTAAGGGGAGAGGCTTTCAACATGCATCAAGTGGGACAGCTCCTTAGGAACTCCACATGGAAAGTCTGAGCAGGGCTCCAGGCCAACATAGCCAAAAGGGTTGTTGATATTTATGTGTGTTGTAATCCAAGGGAGAAAAATAATTATTAACTGCCCAGAAAGAGTTTTAGAATATTGTTTTTTCCTCTTATTTTTGTGAACAATGAAACCATGCCAAACAAAACTATGCAAACAGCCCCACCTCCCTCTTTTCAACCCCTCTCTGAAGCACTAGCTCATCCTTTTCAGTCACTTTGGAATTCAACTGATTCCCTTTTAGCAGAAAATAACAGAGATACTTGGCTTCTTCTATGCAGCCCCACTGATATTATTCACTGAATTCTTTCAGCAGGCCACTACTTTCTCCACATTCCTACCTAGTCTCTTGCTATGATGCCTGCAGAAAATGGCACTGTTGATGGCCTTCTGCATGTTCTACTTCCTGGGTCCTTTTTAGCCCTTCTGTTCTTGGCATGTTATTTCCCAAGGCAGGGATGCTCTTTCTCTTCATGCGTCTGAAATATGGATGTCATGGATAAAACATCGTGACAGAAAAGCACTACACACAACTTCAAGAAAATGCTAGACTGTTGATATGTATATCCAAAGCCTTGTTCTGGTACATTAGATCTGGCAACAAAAAATAGTTGTGTTTACTCCATAAATATGTAGTCCACATTCCTTGTGTCAGTCTCAGTCTTTTGGTTTGGAAGATTTTGTCATTTTTAAGGAAGAAATATATGCTTTAACCTCTAACTCAATGCGAGGCATATCCATTAGAAAATTAAAATACAATTCCTTTCTTCAGAAAATGTTTATTTTAGTAACGGATGAGGAGTTCAAGTAGTGCCTGTAACAAGGCTGAGGTTCACTCACACTTTTGTCACAGGGCTTTTCACATCACCTGTTCATCGTGTGGTGGGGATGTGCCCAGTTAGGATGGATGTAATTCCTGGTTTGTGATGGTATAGAGGCCAGAGAGCCTTGGGCAAAAGCAATGCTACGACTAAGCTTCTGACCACTTTTTAGTCAATTTAACAACTTGCAATTAATCTTTTGCTTCTGACTAAAGGCCTCAGTAAAGGACAGGGCAGCAAAATATATCTGTTGGTTGGATAAGCTATTCTGGCCTTTGGAAGCTGGCCTGGAGGCTATAGGTTGGTCATTTATCCTTTATTCCAAAAATTGACAAGAAAACAAATACCAACCAGACAAATCAAACCCCTCAAACATGAAAAAACCAAACAAATAAAAAACCTCATACAAACCCAGAAAGTCATATATAGAATAAATAGAATAATAATCTGAGTCTCCCAGCTGATTTGTAGGTAGATGCTAACTTTTTCAAAACATTGCAGGGAAATTAGATTTTTCACAACCTCTCATGTACAGCTTTAAAGTAAAGTCTCTGCTGTTTTGGTTATTTCTGGTGATTCATATCAAATATTCTGTTTGGTTCTAATATTGTATACACTCTTAGATTCCCATTAGCAGCGTGATTCTCCAAATTCCTGCTACGCCAATTTGAAAAGATACTGTTTACCAACAAATAAATATATTTCAATATGTTTCTGCCTACTTTTGGATGTGTAGGAGGGAAATGAAGCTAAAGAGTATATGACCTGTGCTCTTACAGTAGACAACTGAATATTTATGTGTTTATAATGGATACATGTTTAAGGTTCAGCATT
Source organism: Passer domesticus (assembly GCF_036417665.1). NCBI lineage: Eukaryota > Metazoa > Chordata > Aves > Passeriformes > Passeridae > Passer > Passer domesticus. The sequence goes on along the minus strand of NC_087474.1, from coordinate 24,374,117 downwards.
GCTATCTGTACCTATTATTACTGTTGTGTTAACATCACTATTAGTTTGCACTGTGGTAGAGATCCCTCTAAAGATCAAAGTCCCTTTGTATTATGCTCTGCATGAAGAAAGTGAGAGGCCCTGCTCCCATGCTAATCACCTCTGCTCATGCTTCAGCTGCACAAATGTTATACTTGTAAAGTAGCTTCTGAGTGTATAGTCTTGAACATCAGGGGTGGAAAACACATACCAGATGAACTACCTCTGTCATGCTGTTCTTCAGAGAAACTGACTATGGCTGCATCTTTACAGATGCATGGCTACATCTGGTATTGTGCAGTTTGGCTTGTTTATGTACTCTATTCATTGCTCCATCAATGGTTCGTTAATGATTTGGCCATTTTGTCTGATGCATTCTTGCACAACATTGAGATCTTTTCTCTGTAAAGTCTAAGTATCACATGGCTTGGTATTTTGGAACATCCTCTGGATTTCAGGAGAAGGAATGTGGTTGTCTGATTAGTGTTGAAGGTTTAGAGGTGTGTGAATATGGAGAGTTTTCATACATAAGTTTGGTGTACTTCAATGAGCGGGTGCTTCACTGTTGTTCTGGGAACCTGCTCTCCCATGGTGCTAACAGTTCAGGTGCATACCTACAGAAAATGTAATTTTCCTTGCAGGGAAGAAATATGTGATTCTAATTTAGCATGGACCATGTAGATAATTCTTCTCTTTTTATTACTGGAAACCAGATATATTTCCTTTACATTGCCATGACATCCATGGTGCAGTCAAATGACTGTTGCTTAGTGGAAAGGCCATTTAGAGAAAGCTGTGCCTGACCTGTAGAACTGTTACTCAGGACAGAAGCATGTTTATGACTTAGGTCAAGTATGACTGCTGAGTTGTGTTGTCTGCTCATGAATTTTGTTGCTTCATATTTTTCTTTCTCATTAGTGTGATCTGCTATAAAGAATGGGGGAAATTACAACATATCAGTTAAAAACCCAATATATTTATATCACAGGCAGGACCTTGCATTGTGACTGGATACATGCTTTGTAAGACCAGTGAAACTGATACGAATAACTCATGAGGTTCTTGCTCACTTTCAGCAACACCTTCTAAACAGTTGCAATATCTCAACTGAAGCTTCATCCTCAGCAAGCTGCTGACTCTAAATCCTACAGTGGGAGAGCTGTGTTTGTGACAGCCCTGGTTAGAAAAGACAGCTGCTTTTCCAGCTGTGATGTTGAAATCCTGATTTAGATGCCAAAGTAGAAAAAGTTGTTTTTTAAAAACAACAATGGTAGCAAAAACTGTCCTTCTAACAAATGTATGGTATTATTCCTCAATTCATTTTAAGACATTTTGTTTCACTTCCCACTTAACAGTATACAGAAGGAAACAATAAAACTTGCATCACAGATCTGAAGAGTAGCTCTTGGGCTGGTCTAGAGGAAAATAAGGAGCATGAGGCTAAGCCAAGAACATGTGTGGAGACTTGGCACCATGAAAATACTCCAAATTCCTGCACCGATCCCCTCTGCTTTTTGTATGCCCATTCCAGGCAATGTGACAATGTGTTTTCTTACTGGGTACATCACCGCTGGAGACAGGATGTCCTCTGGGGCTCCTCCAATAGGAGGATGATTTGTTGGTTTAGCAATCATTAACTCATCCCTATTTTTTTTTAACACAAATTAAAGTTGGCAGCAAAGTAACCTCATGCTGCTCAGTGGCAGCTCCTTGGCAGCTCCATGTTCTCCCTGGTTAGGTCCCCTATGCCAGCCAAGCCATGGACTTCAGAATTTGTTTGGAGCACTTCAGCTGGCTTGCAATCAGATGTATGTTCCCAGATCTGTACTGGCAGGTAACTGAAAGGCCTCTCAGAAAGCATCTAGGGTTTTCATTAAAACCACAAATGCATATATTAGTGAAGTTATTTACAACGAAGGAAGGACATGGATACCATGTACAAGTATCTATCTAGTAAAAGAAGAATTTTAGGTTACCAAGCAGTTAGAACTAGAGTATTTAGATACATGCAAATAATTTTGGGTTAGGCTGAGGTCAGCAGTCTCCACTGGTTTCTAAGGCATTGATGGGAAGGTATCTGTAACATTCAAAAGGCTGCTGACAACATCAATCAAAACCTATTACATGACATGTTATTACTTGGAGATCTGCTGTATTAAGATGCCATGTGGTTGGAATCAGATAATTTTAATTGTTATCACATGTAATTGTCAGCCACATAATCGGGTCTTACCGATCTTTAACAGTGTTTGCTTTTCAGACTTCTTTCCTGAGGCCCAAGCTCTTTGTGGATTATTTCAGTGGTCTTTTTAATATCAAAAGGAAAACTAAAGTTTTCAGAGACCGGACATCACAGTGATCCTACATCTAAACAATGGACTGTCTGATGTTAAACCAACATTGTAATCCGGATTTCCCAAAAATTTCAGAGCTCATTATAAAATGCTCTTTAGCTGTAAAAGCAGCAATGGAGCTTTTTGTTCTAACCATGCAAAAGCAAACAGACAGATTCTGCTTTTACTCACATTGTTGTGAATGGATTTACTCTCTGTTTTCATTAATGTCACTGGCCTAGCAAGTTTCTGAAAGATATAACATGTTACAAAATGGAAGAAGGAAGGATGCTAACAGCTATTAATTGTTATTTGATAGAAGCAGAAAGTTTCTGAAGATATATTATAGTCCTAATTATTTTAAAAATAGCACTGGGGCACACATGTATTTTGAAGCATATATGGTAGCAGTATTTTCCTGATTAATCTATTAAGATTTGTGAAATTGAGATGAATTCCATTTCTTCACTCTGTTTTACTTCAGGTTTGTATCTGAAAAATAAAGGCTGCTCTCTCCAGAAATTTGCAATGTTGCAAGACAAGTTGTATTTTACACTGTACTAAACTTTCTAAACTGTACCAAGATGTTTGATAAACCTTTTATTTCATAATATCTCTTGAGATTAAACAATGATAACCCATCTCTTTGGAAGACAGTTCTTAAAAGACAGTTTTCTTAATGAGACATATCACAAGCTGATGAGAAAACATTGGCTCTGGTTAAATTTGCATATATTTATACTTATAAAATATTTGCTTATATCTGCACTATCTCCACTATCTCTTCTTATGTTAAAAAAAATAAATCTAGTTTTGGCTAAAGCAATATTCCTTTTGGCCTTAAGAGCTCATAAAATGTATCTGGTAATTTGTTCTCCAACTCATAATCACCTTTATTCTAAGAGAGGCACCTTACTTTCAGTCTCTCTGGCTTAAGTTTCCAGCCCTTGGTGCTCCTGCTGGATGAAAGAGTCCTTTTAAACTTGGTATTTCCCTGCTGTGAATCTCTCCTGTGAACAACTAATGGCTTCCCATCGTCCTCCTGAAAAAATCAACATGGAATTATTTATTTTCTTAGTTTGATTTTTGTTTACTGCAAGGAATTCTTGTTTGAATAACTTTGTGGTTCTTTCCTTTACCATTCCTGGTTTCTGTTGACTGCCCAGTTTTCATCATCTGCCAAACTCATGTCATTCAGAGATTGTATTTAGGGATATGTTTACAAGGCCATTGGTGAAGTTGTTACAGAACATGAAGCCTTGCACAGAACTCAAAGGAACATTGGGAACATCCATTCAACTGCAAATTCCAGCTGATGCCTATTTTTTTGAGATCTGTCAGACAGTTTTTAATCCATTTCATATGTTTTATTGCTATTATAAAATAGTAGAATTATAATAGTATGTCAATTCCTGTGGATATGAATTTAACCCTTCCTTTCTTCTTGTTCCTTCTGTACTACTGTACTAGCAAAGGGCCTTCCATGTAGAATAATACCAGTAAAGGACTCCCATTGAAGAGTCTTGATAGACTTGACCTGGCACTTTCTCTCCATCAGGATTGAACAGCAAATATTTTTATTTGGCTGTTGAGCACGTTTTTTTACTGGTTGAATAACTATTTAACTAATCTGATATCAGTAAAGAATTTGGTGGTGTAAAAGCTTAACTGCAAATATCCATTGTGAGTTGCCTTCCAGTCTTCACTTCGATTTGTGCTGAATATTATAGTATATATCCAGAAAGCAGAAAGAGAAAAGCCATTAATGACACACACACAAAGACAGTATTACATTTGAAATTGTGACTCCGAAATTCAAAGCATGATGATTTTAGTGTCTTGTGCTAAAAGCTGATCCATTGTAAGCATTAAAACAAGCATATGCACAATTGAAATCAGGAATCTGTGTTGTTGGTATTCTTCAAGTTGCATAATTGAATGAGACGTGTGCTACCAATTTAGCTATAATGCAATGACAGAGAAATTAGCTTCTACCAGCTCTGACTATTGAGTATGTTTAATGTACCTAGGGCCCCAAAATATATATATTTGTTACCAAACCCTGTGGATAAACAGAAGTAAATTGCCCTGAGAAAACCTGCTGCTAACAGTATTCTGTGGTTGGCATTCAAGTTAAATTGTTTTCAGTGCAACTACTGTGGAGCATTTGTACCTGAGGTCTGAAAGACGTTAAATACGAGACTAAGTAATGTCCTATAGCTAATATACATTGATACTAACAGCATGTATAACATAAACGTGCCTAAGCAATTAGCATAATGGTGCAAAAGGGGCTGAGAGGAGTTAGATGCTCACAAGGCAAAGGTCTGTGTATCTCCATGACCTTGCCATGGCCATTACAGGTTTTCTGACCTCCAGATTTTGCAGATGTAAGGAATCATTTTGGTGTCTCTGAGCACAAGACTTCTTCATTTGCATCAGATTTGATTGTTGTGGTTTTTTTCAACACGTGTGTCTCTGGCACCTCCTCTCTAGTTAAATATCTAAAGAAGCCACTTGACTTCATCAAAAATGCCAGGGCAAATTAGGACAAAGTCTACAGAAAATTGTTGTTTAGCTTAGAAGGAATTTCAGTTGAGGGCAAAAATCTTCATTCTGCTTAAAAATAAATTATTTTTTGACTGTAGCAACCTTAAAAGTGATCAGACAGATCAAATGACTCCTGAAGTCTAGAGGGAATTAATGGTCTTCAGCTTTAAAAATACACAGAGATATTGTTGCAATAACCTGGAGCACTGACTGCACATCAGAGGATGGCTCTTGATAATTTTCTTCCAGATCACTGTTATGAAAGGGGATTCCTAAACAGAAACATCTCCACCTCCCTCAAGCAGTAATTAAAAAAACCCAGCAAACCAAACAAGCACTTGGCTGAATTCAGTGTTCACGTACATGTGCCGTTTCCCGTTTGCAATCAATGAGTAACTTCTGCATACAGCCCAGGGCAAAGTTTGGCTCATCATAGTAACACTTTAACATTAATTTAGGATGATTAATGATTAAGTCAGTAGCTGTGTAGTATTTGTGACTTCTATCCTAACACTGCTTAACTTTATATTATTTTTTAATTTACAGCTGCCATGGAAAATGACCAGAAATCTACTATCTGAGAAAACCCATCCATCATCTTCAGGCAATCTTCCAATCTGTTAACTTTAGCGGCTACTAATAAGTGTCTCCATCCAGGAAAAGCAATTATTACGATGTTTCACAGAACAGCTTCCAGATAACATATGATGTAAACTGCTCTTGGGCAACATTTCTTCTAAGGAAACTAGCTTTTTTTTTTTTTTTTTCTTCAGTAAGCAACTTTACCAATGCAAGTGTAATAAAAACAGAGTAAAGAGGAAGAGCTGTTGGAAATGGGATTTGACCATAGCTATTGCACCCATTTACACCTCCCAAAGACTGGAATCACAATGCTTTATAAAGGCCTTGTTATGGGTTTGATCAGTGTGCAGACTCTGTTAGTGAGATCCTACATGTGACTGAGATGTGGTCATTAATGTGTTACATCACACAGAGCCAAACCAAGCAACCTGGTTTGACTCCAGGTTCACATCCAGAGAGTGATATCTCATCTACAATCTAACACAGCAACCAGCAATGGAAAACAAGCCAGGCTGTGTCTGTTGGCATCTCTATTTTGATTCTTGCTATTTCGAGGCCCTTACTGAACATGCAGCACCAGAGTGGGCTGCTGCCTGCAGTCAGTCCCCTGCTCAGTGTGCTCACACGTGGCAGTCCCTTGCATTTCTCCTGGTCGTGTCTCCACAGCACACAGGAAGGCTGCTGTGGTGGGGCAGGTGCCACTGGGAGGCATTGCCATGAGGGTTGTGGAGAGATGGAGGCCTCTCCAAGGTAATCATGGACCATTATTAGGTGGCTTAGATGGATATCCTGATGGAGGATGCACCTACCTGAGCTCCCAGTGCAGAAAGCTTCCTATTAGAAAAGGGGAAACCAAAGCAGGAGAGTGTCAAAAGGGCAGTATATGGTTTATCTATGGCTACCTTATCTGCAGCCTAATTTCTGTAACAGAACACCTCTGTCAAGGGATTGAGGAGGAAAATTTTGACAACTCCCCTGTGACAAAATACATACATTGATAAAGTCTATTTTCAGATCCTGGAGCCAGTACATTTAGGATCAGTCAAATAATAATATGGTGGCATTTCACCAAGCCTCTTTGATTGGTATTGGGGGCTGGTTAATATCACACATATTTTTAGAAAGTTCCTCATGGCTAATACCTGGCTGTTCTTCACATGTCCTTGTAAGCAGATGTTACCTTGTGGCTGACTTTCTGTCTGCCTTTGCTTGACTCCTTGATCTTGAAGCCTGACAAAATTTAGCATGATTCCAGATACCCATCTACCTTGTCAGACTGAATGACTTGTCTTTTCAATTCCACTTCTCTAGTGTATTATAGATTCTCTTGGTTTGTTTAGATTTCTGGTTGTAGACTTGCTTTCTGATCCCCAAAGAATTAGATACTAAAAGGAAAGCATGATCTCTATTCCATCAAAAAATTTCAGATTAGTGTGCTAGATCTTTCTGTGTCATATGTAATCCAAACCTGGATACCCTTTACTTTCTGAGCAAAAGTTTGGTCTTGAGTACCATCATTAAGCTGTTTGCCTTTAATTGTCAAAGATGGATAGATACCAGCAAACAATTTGATTTTGATGTCGAACAAGAGGGTAAGATACATTGCTGAAAGGTCAACAGTCGGTGTTTGGGAGTTCTTGGCCCCTTGGACACCCTGCCAATAAGTGCCTGGAAAGGCTGACTTTTCCATATGGCATGAAAGTTCATCAGGGTTTGGTTATAGGAAAGCCTACATTCTTCTTTCAGTTCTAGGTGGTTTAAAGTATTCACCAATTTAGTTAAGATTCTTTTGTTCTCCTAGGCAGTAGTTCTACTGTAGTGAGATGGAAAGTGTTAATATTACTTTCCCTAGGATATGACATATTGAGAACTTCTGCCTTGTCTTTTTTCTTTTTTAATTTTTTAAAAAATTTTCTTCATGTGAACAGTTTTTGGGCATCAGTGATGTAACGTATTAAAATATGATCATGAAATTGTGAGCAGGAGACACTTAATGGTGCCTGCTTGATTCCTGACAGCATTATGCTGTCTGTAATGATGAGAAAGGTAAAAATAAAAATGACATTTCCAATTTGGCAGGTGCCCTGTAGCATTAACAGGGAGTCCATCGATTTCAAGGACAGAAATTCTTATATACCTAGTGAACTGAAAAAAGTGCTGCTTCTTTCTGTATATTATAGGAGGAGATTCTTTAAAAAATAAGTAAATTAAGATATCAAATTTAAACTCATTCTTTGCTGTTAGTTTGAAACCAGAAATTGTCACTTCTTTCCTAGAGACATCCATTTTCATTGAGAGTGACTCTGGCCTTTCTGGTATTACTCTGGTATGTTATTTCTCAGCAATGTGCTCAGCCTCTACAGTGCAAACCATTAGTGGATATATATTTTTTTCATCCAGATATTAATTTTCTTGTATAAGACAGTTTTATTCCCTAAATATTTTTCCCCGAATCTATCACTCAGTTTATATGCACAACAGGTCTTTAACAGTTCTGTATTTCTTCCTAAGACAGAAAGTCAAGAGGAAATAAAAATGAATTCTTATGCCTAAATATTTGAAAACTCTGGTCTAGATGTCACTAAGGCACAAATGTCATACTACATATTAAAAAGAAATCACCAGATGCAGAATACAACATTCCAGACACACCGGATTGCATTCCAATTCATACAAGCCTTTTGTCTGAATAATTTACTCTCCTGAGAGTTAAAGGAAATTGGGTGACAATTTTTCAGTTTTGTATTTTGCAACTTATTGAGGCCCCCAAATTAATATTTCCTTACATATTTCTTTGGTACTGACTGTGTTTGTCAGAAGACGTGTGAATGAAAATAGATCTGAAATTTGCATTGCTTTTGGGGCTTGGTTCAAATAGGATTAGCAGATAGAAAGATCTCACCAAAGGTTTCCATGACTTCCAGTTGGGTATTAATGAAGACCTTTTAAATACTTTGGTCTTCTGCCTTTCATATGAAGAGGAATAATGATCCTGCATTTGAAAAACATTTTGATATTGCTAGGGACATAGACATTAATGACTGTTATACATCTTTACAAAGAGTAACAAATAAAATACTGTTTAACAGAAAGACCATGCTTCATTATATTTATAACAATGGAAACTGAAATATAACATTTTTATTTAAAAATCAAGCCACAGATTAAGTTTTGATTGCAGTATTTTGTACTGAAAATAAGAATAAGAAAGCAATTAAGTATTCATAGTCATGCTCTCACACAAACACCTTCCATGGTGAGCCTGTTTATGCAACTGAGGATGCCATACAATTGCTTTTATTACCTTCTTATAAAACAGCCTGTATAAACCACTTTTTTTTGATTGTTTCTTTGTGTATTGTTGAGCGTGTTTGCATTCTAAAGGGCTTTGCCTCATTAAAGCAATTACCATAAACTTGCTGTAGTTTGTTTTTTTTCCCCTTCTCCCTCAGAGCACTAGAAATATCCATAAAGAGCTCTTGCCCAGCCGGGATGTTCTGTGTCTCCCAAGGCTAGCAGTGGGAAGCTTCATTCTGAGGACAAAAAAAATCTGCAGAGATTTTCTTTAGCTGGAGCATCAAAACAGCAGTGAGCCTGGGCAGGAAGGGGGTGAATGGGGTTGAGCTCTGCCAGCTCTAGCAGGGCTCCTGACCTCTCTCTTTTTGACACATGCACAAGAATAGTGGAGACTTTCAAATACCAGTTTTGCCATGTGAGGGGAGGAAATAAAGGAAAGGTGGATGGGTTTGTTGTAGGGTAAAATTTTGATTGATTCTCTTATGGGTTTTGTGGTGTTCAAGGAGGCAGGGCCATTGTTAACCTGCCCATGATAGTGCCTACCCTCTGCATGCAGTTAATCAGATGGAAGGGACCTCCAGTTTAATACCTTAATACCTCAGGTACAACTGCTGAGCTGGTGAGATGTAAGATATGTATAACTCCTGTCAAGGATTCTAGCAATTTGTTTCCTACCAGTGTTGAGGGATGAAGAGAGAGAACTCTCTAGGGTTGCACCTGGGTGAGCATAAATACAAATTGGCCTAAAGCATGGTGAAAACAAAGGCAGAGCTTATCCTATGGAAAGGCTGATGAAACAGTCTAGAAATAATTTTCCTTGAATAAGCTTAACAAAATTTTCTTAACAAAACTAAGGCTCACAGGTAGAGGAACCTGCTGAAGATAAAGGTGACAGGGAACACAGATGGCTGGAAGGTCTTTGAAATACAATCCTTAAATCAGAAAACACAGATTTGTCAAACTCAGAACTTCCAAAGGGAAGGTGGTTGTAAGTTCAGTGAGTTTCTGGTCCAAGTAAAAGACTTTGATTTGCTGTCTCAGGGCAGCCAGAACTCTCTGGATCAGATATTCAGATTCCAAACAGCAGACCACATGTAGGACTATAATCTTTCTAAGATGACCCAGGGACGTGGAAGTCAGCACCCCACAGTCGGGGTGGGTTCTGGGCTCCAGTCTGCTTCAAAATGAGAGCTTCTCCTGTTGGCGATGCTCCAATTTGCATAGATGCCAAGGCTGTCATTAGGCAAGAGAGTGAAAAAGCCTGAGTTGGCAGTCCAGGAATTACATTGCCACGCTGAGAGGAGCAGATGGAAGTCCAGGTCTCTTCTCAGGCTGACATGTCATTGCTTGTGTGTAGTGAAACTGCTTCAGCCAGGGAAATGAGCAAAAGCATCCCGCCCTCTTCCAGCACACTGAGCTCATCCTGGACTAACGCAGATTTTATTCTGTCTTTTCTTTATAGAAATATTTTTTTACCCAGTTCTTCAATAGCTCCAGTGAGAGTCTTAATCTCTGGCTATTGACTGCTCAGAGCAGGCCCTATTTGAAAGGACTTAGTAGCACCCTGAAGTAGAACAGCAGTGAGAACACTTGAAATTGTGAGATCTTTCACTCTGCAGGGAAACATTTTTCCTACCTAGCTCTAATAAGGGACATTTCAATGAAAAATTAAAAAGATTTTAAGGCCAGGAAAATATATAGCACTATAGCACTGAATAAAGTGGCCCTTTATTTTCAGGAGTACACAGAAGTAACTAGCATGAGTCTGTTGATATCTACAGAAATCCTAAACAGAGGTGCAGGGAGAAGAATTAGGCAGGCCTGCAGTGTGCTCAGGGACTGCCCCAGGGGTGGAAAGCTATTATAATTACTGCTGCCAAACAACATGCAGTGCCATACCCACAGAGGTTCTTCCTTTCAGATTGCAATCTGAGGCAGTGGGAGATGCTAGGGCTTATTTCTCACCATTCCATAGTCTCTTCAGTCCTTCACTTTTATGTAAAGAAGTTCTAAAGGCTCAGTGGCCTTTAGAACCTTTGCCTGACCACACTGTCTGTTCTGTCCACTGTGTGCTGTGATGAAATACCTGAGACAGGGTCACATCAAAACTTGATGGGCCTTGTTAAGAAGCCAGTAGAGAACCATCTGTGTGCGAATGTAAAAAAATGAATTTAATCCTGCTTTCCTGTTTCACACATACTCCTCTTTAACTGGAATATTACCATACATTTTCTTGGATTACTACAAACAGGAGGCTAACTCTGCTTTCCTATTCCAGTGGTGATTGAAAAGGGTTAGTCCAGAAATCTATAATCCCCCTCCTTTCCTGGTGAGTAGTTGCCTGTGCTGTTGGCTGTAATCCCCGTGAGGTGCTGATCACCTACCTTTCATCATCTGACTCCAAATCTCTAGTCTTTGACTAAACCATAAACCCATGAATAGTTCCTTTCTTCATGATCATGTAACTTCTTATACAACAGAATTCCCTCCGAGTACCCACACCAGTTCTGAGTGTTCCTTAGCATTTTTCTTTATTGTGGTTATATTACTGCAATGCAAATTGTTCAAAACATCTGCACTGTTATCAGAGCTGCTGTGATTTACATGGAAGCAACAATAAGTGTATCCTGCAGCTTTAAAAGTTCTCATGCCAGCCTTGCCTCTTCTTATCTTGACACCATCACACTGCTTCACTACATCTAACTCTAAAAAAAGTGCCTTGTATTTATTTGTTGGTTGTCTCAATGATTTTGGAAGCTGCCAGTGACTTTCCTAATTCAATAATGCTGCTACTACACCAATAATCATTCATCATATCCTGAAAGCAAAAGCGGAGTGATTTAAGAACAAAAGGATTTAAAGAAAAATAAACACATGACCCACTGCGGCTGCTTTGGGGAAAGTAGCAATATATGCATGGCAAAGGCAGTAATGAATAGCATCTGCTTTATCTGTGGAAGAGCAAACAGTGTAGACATTGATCATTTCTCAAAAAGAGTGGCTTTGACCAAAAACATGGAGGAAAGCCATCCAGAAGCTATTTTGTGCAAATGAAGTGCAGATTTGTGTATATGAGTCGATACACCATTTGCTGTTTCCTTTCATTAAAACCACAACATTAGCACTGGAAAATTATTATAATGGTTACAGTCAAAGCCACTGTAATGCTCAATTCTCAGAGAACTCAGCGAGTGAAGGGGAGGAAGAAAAATCCTTCCGATCTCAAAGAAGTGTGTTTTAATGTAATGAAGCTCTAGTGGAGTGGCTCAGGTATCTTGTCTTTTCATGCTCTTACCAGCTTATTGTGTAACTCATTCATTGCATCCTCAGGACCACGCAATGGCACAATGGGATTTCTCAAAGCACCCTATTACCACCTTGGTTTCCTCATTGTATTAAAGCCAAATCCTGCTCCTTTCAGGACGATCTACAGTGGGGCAAAGTAATTCATGGTGTGCCTTGGCTGGCTTTCTCTTGAGGGTTATTTTAGCCCCCTGGCTCCTAGAGGCAGAGTTCTGCAGCCCTCCCAGCAGCAACACTGGCCTGACCAGAGCTTCACACTAACCTTGTTCCATGTCCCTCTCTGTAGACAAGCAGAAGACATGGGAGTTGTGCAAACTAACACTAGAGGTGATGTCTTTGCTTTACATTCTGACATATCCATACATGAAGGGCTTCTGCTCAGGCATAAGCATTTGCATTATTTGGTGCCTGTGAGGAGATGGCTCTGGTGGGATGCTCACAGGAGGAGGGATGTAGGGTAGTACCCCATGAACCCCATGACAGTGATATCCAGCCTTAGAGCAGCTGACTAAGGAGCTCTTCTTTTTTTTCCCTATTCAGTGTTGCCTTGTTGCTGCTATGAGGCAGATTGCACAAGATTGCACAAGCTTTCTGTGTTGGGCCAGAACTTTTCTCTCAACAAAACTAGGAGCAAAACCTCCACTTGCCTCCATGACAACGGACCTGGAGCCCAGGTTTCACTGTGCCTACAGCTGTCCAGTGAAATACTCCTCAGACTGCCCTTACAAGCCATTCTTTCCCCTGGAAGTGCTCAGAACCAGATCCCGTTTGCCTCTTAAAAACCAAGCACCCCCTTTCCCAAGCCAACATAATCCTTGTTATCTGGAGAAGCAACTGCAGCAGTATCCCCTCATAACAGGAGACTTTTCCACACACAAACCTTTCACGATACTTTCCAAGCTGCAGTGTCAGAAGACTATTAGCCAGTTGTAACTCAAGTTATCCACCTCTTCCCTCATAAGGTGACAGTAAAGGCAAAAGGGCAAATGAAATTTCTTGGCATCACTTTTAGACCTAAGCTGGGTGAATGGCTGGTCCCGTGAGCTGACTCCCTTCTTGCCTCCTGTAAATGTGCAGCCCTGTGCCTGAGCATAGCTGGGGTTTGGCACACTTATGCTCCACCTCTGCATTGCTGGGAGAGGCCACTGAAAATATACAATCCCCAGACGGGAGCGATTTAGTGAAATTAAAAACAGACAGGGGGCATTGAAACAAGGAGGTGTCAAATGTTCCCCCTGCCCCACCAAGATTTTGATGTGGCTGCTATGTATACCTGTCTGTCTCCTCTTCACCGCTGTCTAAGTTTGAAAGTTAAAATGCACAGAAGGAGTGGAATCAGAGCAAAGTAACACACCCCCTCACAGACACACATGCGCTTTTAATTGTGTGTTATTACCAGTTAATTTCAGCTTGTCCAGAGGCAGGAAGAAAACAGCCTATAGTGGGGCTTGGGCCTCCAGAGGTATTGTAAAACATAACATCCAAAGGCCTTCCTTGACTCCATTGCTTCCTCCAGCCCACAAAGAATGTATTAATTCACATTGTTTGATATTTCCAGATGCCGCTGCTTTCCCACTGTAGTCCTTCTATTATTTTTTTTTGGTTAAAAATGTACTTTAATGTGTGAGTGAGTGAGCGAGTGAGTGAGTGAGTGAGTGAGTGAGTGATAATGGTGCTGCCTTTTGACAAAGAACAAGCAAGAGGAAGATTAAGAAGTCAAGATAGCTTTTTACAGTCCCAAATAACTGCATATCTCAAACAGAGTAAGAATGCTATTTGAATATATCACAAACTTGGAGGCTTTGAGGGAATCACAGCATTGCTTGGGCTCGCAGGAGTTAAAGGGGGAGCTAAGAAAGATTTTTATTACATAAGGTTTTTGAAAGTTATCTATTCTTCCTGTCCTCTTTTGTAGTAGTGGTAATGGTACAGAATGTGAAACAAAGGTGTCACTGAAGCAAGGCAATAAATTAAAAGCAAATGACTACCATAGAGTATAAATCTACCACTGCCAAGTAGATTTGCATTTCCTTATTACTGGTGGGAATAGGAAAAATTCTAGGAGATAGAAGACATAATATTTAAAGCATTAGGATTGTGCTTAGACTACCAATATTTGAAAATACAGGGATAATTTGGGATTTGTGAGCCAGTGGGAATCTTATCTGCACCCATTAAATTCATCAAATGGCAAGTAAAAATAAAATAGTAACAAGAGTAAGTGAGCAGGAATATATGAGTTTGGTGCAGACTTTGCCAAATCTCACTTTGTCTCCTTAATTTCTCTGAACCTTTGCTATTGTCCACAGAAGGGTGGACAGAGGTGAACCAGAAATCCATTTCTCTAGACTTCCACTAACCTCTAAAAAATACACACATGAATCTAAGGGAAAAAATACCCCACAGCATCATGCAAGTTAAGCTGAATATTTTTATCAATCAAAACCATCTGGAACATAGGAAGCAAAGTACTCTTTATAGCTAGTGAATAAAAATTACTCACTTAAAGATTAAATGGCCAGCTTTTGCCAAAGTAAGAGGTTTACCATTGAGATGCTCCATTTATTAGGATCAATGTCATTACTTACTGTACTGTTATTACTATATTGCTATTACTACTGTGTTTACTATACAGCTGAGCAGTGTGATGAAAAATATTAGGACATAGCTTAGTTTGTTTTTTTTTTTTTCTGTGTGAAAAGAGCATTTTGAAGAGGTTCAGGTAGTTGCAAATGTATCAGTAATTTAACAAATTGAATAAACAGCAGTAAAATGGCAGCTAAAATTCAGTGTTGATAAAATATTTATATAGCCAAAAAGGAAAAAAACACCCACCTTCTTTCAAAGACTTCTCAAGCACTGATTTCGAGGGGAATCCTCGTTGGCAGTTCATTGAGATACTCTTTTAATATGAAGCTGTGGGTTAAAACCCTTGATGGGATTTAATGGTATGGATAAGGAAGAGGGCAGCAGAATACTCTTACATAAATCACTACCACCACTTCCTCCAGCACTGCATAGGTGGGACTGGCTGTTCTGTCTGCAGAAAGAGAGTGCATTTGGAAATGAACTCAGAAATTACTCTGACTCATTGGTGGAGAAATTGGAAAGCTGGGATTTTTTTCTCTTTGAAATGGAGAGAAAAAGAAAGGGACATGATAAAAGCAGAGAAAATAATCAGTGTTCCATGTAACACATAGCAAAAAGTGAACACTTGATAAAAAGGAAAGGCAGCTAAGTCCAAACCACTAGCAGGCAAGTTTCCTGCTTCCTGAGGGCTCACATGGACCCTGGCTTTGCCAGAGGACACCAGAATTCAACAACAGGAACTCAACAAAGTCTGAAGAAACACTGAGCTTCTTTCTGGGCAATGATGCTATCTGCAGTTACAATAATTAATGCCAAGAAAAATAACATTGGAGAAAATATAGGAACTCATAGCTGAAGCCAGCACTCACTATTTTAGAGATTATTTTGCAATCTTCATTGGACTGTTGTTAGGACAGGTAATACATCATGTTATTCTGAACTCTATCAGATATGGGATAGTGAGCAGATACATCAGGTTGGTCTAGAAAAGCAATTTTCATATTATTGTCCTTTCGAAACTATAAATATACATTTTTGTCAGGCCATCTGATAGCAATTATCAGTTTTTACAGCAATGGCTTTTCTCCTGTACTTTGTAGTTCATTTTTATAAAGAAGTAAATAAATAGGATTTTCCAGATAGAATTTTGAGCATGATTTCTCTCTGATGAGCTGCTGACAAATACATATGCATATTTTTAATTACTGTTCTCATTTTAAAATCAGACTCATTCATTAAATGATGGAAAATGGCTCAGGAAAGACAGACAGTGCTTTAAGCCCACTGATTCTGGAAAATAGTTCAGGAATATCAGGCAGTTCTTTAAGCCCTCTGCTTCTGTTCTCTAACTTTTTACAACACACAGGATCTGGGATCTAGACAGATAGGACACTTGGTATCTTTTCTTTTCTTCACATTCTCTGTATTTAAAATACTACTCCAGTGGTTTCTGACAACTGCTTAGGGCAATTTTGCTTAGCCTAGCGGAATGTCCTGGAAACTACTGGCAATGATTTAGCTCCCAAAATTGGAACACATTTAGCAGAGACAGAAAGCCTATGAACAAATAATGGACAAATGCCAGAGTAAATAAATGTGGTTCATGAGCTGTGGTCAGAAATGTCTCTCTTTCAGTATGCAGTGCAAATCTTTTGCCAACATTTACCATAAAGTTATTACACAAAGCAGTTTTTCCTCTCAGTAAGACAAACTCAATGAAAGGCTGCTTCTAGTCTAGCAGCCTACCATTAGGCTGCGATAGCCTGTCATGCCACGAGGAAACCTGTGTGCACTTGGTTTGCTTCAAGCTGGGCTTTTGATTTTGTTACTCAGCCTTTTGTAAAAAAGAGAGAGAGGCAGCAGGAGAGAGCATCCCTAGAGTTCAGCACTCCTTTGGGAGACCATGGAGAGCCACAGGGCAAATTTTAGGCATCTTGTCTCCCAAGCCCACTTCTTGGCCTGGCTGCACAAGTCCTCTGAAAGCACTTTCTTACACTGCCATTATGGAGAGAGGCATTGCAGGCATCACCACCACCCAGCAGCATCACCTTCCTTTTCAAATGCCCCATCAGTGGCTCCAAGAGAGGAAAGGGCAGGCAAAAAGCAATGACAAGCTATTGATGATGCTCCTTCCTGAAACTCCTTCACCGTGTGTTGCAGGATGGTATTTACATTATCAGTAGGTGATGGTTGCTGGACATGGGTCTAAGTGGTCAGAACTTCTGCTCTCCTCTGTGTCTTTGGAGGAACTGACTGATGTCATCTTCCAGATTCTGCAGGAGAAACCAAGAATTTGCAGAGCCTCTCTGTAGCCATAGGAACTCTGACTCCAAAGCTAAACAGCTAGACATGGCTGGGTTTGGCTGCTCTCCCACCAAAAAGGCCCTTCCCAGCTACCAACCTCCCATGCAAGAACAGAAGGAAAAAAAGTTTGGTGGAAGGGCTTGCCTCACACTCAGGCAGTTTGAGGTTGACCTGAAAGCAGGGTAAAATAGATGAGGGAACCAAAATGACATTGTTCTGCTCTGCATAGTTTTCCTTGTACTAATCCCTGAAAATGCAGAAACAGAGACTAAATTAATTTTGTGTGTTGCCTATGGATGTTAAGCCTCAGTTGAGTGTACCAGCCCAGGCACAATGCCACACATGAAATGATTTTCAGCTCCATCCCTTGGCGTGTGAATGAGGAAACATCTGATTGAAGAAGAGTAATTTGAATTTTTGTTTAAAATCTTGCCTCACCTTTCCTTTCACACATGAAGATATATAACCACGCACTGTGCCCCAATATTTAGAGAAGCAGATGAGTCAGACCAGAACAGAAATCCCAACTGAAATAGTTAAATAGGAATCCTAACTGAAATAGTTAATGGAAACCTTGTAATTTACAACTTCACAAAATCCTTAACAAATGCTGTTCTAGCAGATTTCTGGATTTTCACCACTGACAGGATCCAGGCAAACAAAGCTAAATTATTTTAATAATGTCAGATAGAGGCCGAATTGAAGTTACAGGGAAAAACTGTGTTCTGCTTTGAAAATGTGGAGTATTTCTGAATATGAAAACGTCTAAACCCACCCAAGCATTCTCTGAGAGGGACTGAATGAATTTGCTGTACTCTAACCCCATTCCTTTAATGAACGTGCATCGTTCTGTGCTGTGCCCAGCAGATGCAATAATAGCAATGTCTGCTGAGCTTCTGCAAGGAGCCCTGCAATGAAAGCACCTTCCCCTCCCGCCAAGTTAAAAGAGAACAGGCTGACATGTATTGGAAATGCACGGGCAATATAATGATAGCAAATTGCTTTGAAAAGAAAAAGGCTCCGCAGCGCACATGTCATTTCAATCCCCAGCTCGGAGGCAGTGCTTCAGCTCCATCCTTTGTGTCTCCCTCCACATCTACGCCCCTCCCTCACCCCTGCCTTTGGGGAGAGCACTCCCCGCACTGTAGATCAAAAGCAGCATCTTCACTACAAAGAAGGAGAGAGCTCACGAGTCTGTAATGCCCCCCCACCCTCAGAAAGTGGCAGCTTTGTTACCCTCTTCATCACTCTTTTAAGAGCATATTGGAAAAATTCTTTCCTTTTGGTCCCTCCTGACGAATTCCTCTGACTGGGACATTCCTGCTAGTGCCTGTTTCCCTGTTCAGCCCTGTCCGGGCCGTGCCATGAGGCTTTTGTCACAACAATGGTTCTTCTGAGATGGTGACAGAACATCATCTAACACCCAGGAAAATGGGGCTTAGCCATTATTTCTAGAATATATTTAAGCCCTTTGGGAGGTTGCTATTGAAAAGGCCAGGGATGCTGACTATCTTTTTTTTTTTTTATTCTGATGTCTAACAAAATATAAAAGTTGTCTGCTAGCCTGAGGAGGAGCTCAGGTTCCAATATGTTGAGTGGGCTGCCACTATGGGTCCAGAGCTGTCAGGAATAAAGGGGAGATCATATTATTCCCTCATTTATCCCTTTGGACACATTACTCATCCCCCCTCTACTTCCTTGACCCTTGGGTTGTGTTTGTGAAATTCCAAATGCATTTTACAAAGTGCTGTTTTTATTTTTGCTCAAAACTTTTCAGCTTTTTCAGCTCTGTGAAAAGAAATCCCAATTGCGAAATCGTGTAAATCACACTCATCCACCTTTCTGATGTGCAATGCAGTCAGAGTATCTGGACATTGTCAGAGCATTGTAGCTCATATCCCAGGGTGACTTTGTTATAAGAAAGGAGTTTAATTTTTTCCTCTTTTGTAACCTTGTGAAATTTCCACATTAAAAAGCAATCACATCTTTCAAACCAGCAATGATTGTGTTTGGCATCATGGCTGCAAACCCCCAGTGTGCAGGGCTGAGCTTGTTTTCACTAAAATGAAATCAGCTTTCAAAATAAACGATCTGCAGCAACATTATATTCCCCAAATCTTATAATCCTATTAACAGAGTTGGATTTTTTCTTTTTTAATTCTTCTTTTTTTTTTTTTTTTTTTTTTTTTTTTGGTTCTCATTGCCACCAGACTGACAAGATTGGCTCTGTTTCAAGGGGTACAAACAGAAAGTCAGTTGAGGATGTAGCCAAGACATGCACTGCAAGCCGAGGACCAGCTCTGCCAGGGCCTGTGGTTAGAAGCTCTTAACGACTATTGTAAGCCCTTAAATATAATCATCTGTATTTCACCTCCACCTAACGTAGTTCATGTGTAGCATGTTTATCTGCTCACACAGCCTTTCAAGAGACTCAACAAACAGCCCTGTTTGCAGAAGCGAGAGGGGAATGGATTGCCTTGGCTCTCCCCATGAATGAGGCTTCTATCAAAAATGACACGGCGGTGCCAATGTGGTGAAGGGAAATGTCTCCAAATTAGCCTGGGCAAAAATCTCTTTGCCAGAAGTGGAAATTACGTGGTAATATCAAAAGGCAACTTTACTTATATATAATTCCAGGTTTCTCTGCAAGTATTTTTTTTGGAAGAAAGTCAGAGGACTCAGTCTTGTGCCGCTTTTGCTGGTCCTGCCTCCTGTGCCCTTCCCATGAAGGGGACTGGGGCCCCCTCCTCTCACAGGCACAGTGCACCCTGGAGTCACTCTGTTGTCTTAAACCCTGACTAAAAAGGTGCAATAATTGGCCCAGGAGATAGAAATCCTCGTGATCATGGCAGAAGTTTTATATTCAGTTTGGGATCAGGCGGGAACACACAGGAAGTTCTGAGCCCACACCCATGGGAGGGTCCCTATCCTCCTGCAATTCTTCTGTGACAATGTTTATTTGGGGTTGCACTTGTTGGAAAACTGGGTCCCCCCTGCAAAACCCAGGTTTCTGAGGAGTCACACCTCCCAAGGTTATGGTGGGTCAGCAGCTACTGTAGGCTGCCAAGTGCTAGGGTGCAGAATTTGTAATGCAGCCCTCCAGCTGCTCTTGGGGTGCCCGGCATAGCCTGGAGACAAATCTGGGATGCTTGGGATCACCAAAGCTCAGACACCCCTGGCGCTCCCAGACAGCTATTACTGCAATGAAATGCTGAGTGGGGAATGTAAACATTGCTTTTATTTTGTAACCTTTTCTTTTTATTAGTTCATCAGGACAACAGTGGTTTAGGCTGTGGATCTGAAGCTGACAGGGCCCTGCAGCTGCAGGAACGTGGGGCTGGGCACAGTAGCCTCTGTCAGAAGCTGCAGTTGCAGAGCAGCTGCCACCTCCCTCCGAGCCGCTGCTCCCTCCCTTGTTTACTAAGTGGCTTTGCTATAGCTTTAAGTGAAATTTAAAACCATAAAGTAAAAACATTAGATTGTGAGGTAAACAGGCACAGTCCTCTCTGTTAAAACATAGCACCTGCTTCTCACCTCTTCACTAACACTGCCAGCTGAAACGTATTTTTGACAAACTCTGTGATTAATAAATCACATCAGGTCAGATCTGCTGCCACTGAAAGCAAAGAGAGATGTACTGCTGATGATGTTGGGAGCTCCTCAATCAGTATTGCAGTCCCAGTTTTGTAAAAAAGCAGTGCTGAGATCTCCAGGGTAATAAGCTCAGTTTAAAAATCAGGAGATTTTTAGGTCTAGGAAACAGGGACTTTATTTTATCTGAGTTTTGATTTTTAAGCCTCTAGAAGATTACATGGCTGAGCTTTGCTGTGTAACCAAGAAGATTTGAGGCTTCAAAAAGTAAACAAAGGAAAGATGATATTCTGCCAGACCGCTTCTGCCAGGAGCTGGGGTTTCTGCAGGGCAAAATCTTCCAAGATTTGTGACAAAATCTCCAGAGCTACAGCGCTCCAGAGCTACAGCATGAGAAGGCGCAGAGACCAGTCTAAACATTCACATGTAACTGCAACAGTAAAATTGCTGTTTAAGCAGGTAATTTCAGGGCCAGACTCAAAAATTATTACAGTCTCTTCCACTGTTCTGGTTTTAATAACTGCACATTCCATGCAAATTGCTATTGGGATATTGTTAGCCTTCTGATAACAAATAAACATACCTGCTGAAGACACAGCCAAACTGCATCTGCTCACTGTACTCCTTAAGTGCTCCTCAGCTGTAGGATCAGATACTGAAATTAATTGCTTGAATAAGGCACAGATTTGCCTACAGTTTCTCCAGTGCACTCTGCTTAGGCATGGCTTCTTTTCTAACTGAATCTCTTATTAAAATATAAAGTAAGATTTGACAAGCATTCATAGGTATCTCAACAAATCTGCTGTGGACTTGCCTGCATTCCACTTACAGACATCCTGGTAAAATCACAGAGTAGATTTATTTGGAAATTACTTGTAAATAGTGTCTGCTGCATAGTTTCTTTTGTTTTTACAAAAGAAATTATTCAAAAGGCTGTCTAGTTTTATGTACTGTAAGAGTTCTTAATTTCAGTAGTATCATTACAAACACCTAACACGGTGAATAAAATAGAGCAGGTCCTTCCTCTGTCATTGCCCTCATTTTCGGGGGGACTCAGACCACCTGAAATCTGAATCTGCTAAACATTGCCTCGCTTCCCTGTCTCCCATAGCACCCCCTTCTTCTTAACGCTGGAGCAGGCAGAGTGAGTGCAGACTGCTGAGTGCAGAGTTAAGCATTTGGAAAAATATCTTGCTGAACTGGAATCTTTCTGGGAAGGGCTAGATGTGAGAACCGAAGTACAAATGCTGATGCTGGGGTTGTATAATCTTTTTCTTTTCAGAGCTCTTTGCCATCCAAGAATTGTAATTGTTGTGATAACAAAAAAATGCAGGCAGGCAATGATTTGGGAAGAAGTCTAGGTGAGATTTGGACAGGAGCAAGGGAGACTGGGATGCATGAATCTCACTTTTTATTTGGGATTAAGTAAACTCAGATTCTTAAGCAAATATGATAACATCAGTGTATATGCTAATTCCTAACTATCAGGTTTTTACCATAAACAATGGTAGACTAAAGCAGTGGAATAATTATGAAAAATATACTGACATTTTCCTTTTAAGAAATTTCAACTTCTTTTCCTGAAGAAACAGTTTTCTAAGGCAATTTATTCAGACAATAATAGAAGTGTATTTATGTAGCTGAAAAGATTAGTAACTCTCCTGAGAGAAAACAACAGATTCCATTTACCCATCGGGAAACTACGACAACTTGCAGCTGCAGAGTGGAAGAATAAGATCTGCTGGAGCTTGTGCCAAGAGGAGCTGCCTTGTGCCCCTGCTCACTGGTCTGTCCTCTTCTGGCAGCCCCCTGGGAACCCTGACTGCCATGTGTATGAGCTGCAAGTCTCAAGGCTGGTGTTTGCACTGCAGAAGTGTTCAGTCAGCACAGCATAAACTTATGAAGTGCTCTCCAAACAGGCAGAGAGCTCGCTGAAGTTTCCTCTCCAGTTGTTCCAAAGTCCCAGCCAAAAATCTCAGTGGGATTTCCCGGAGGAATTGCAGATGAAGAGCAGCAGAGCTGCAGCCAAACACCAAGGCTGGAGGTTTGTGTATTTGCTGCTTTCTTCCTCGGACTTCTGGGTCAGACCCCACTTGTGGGTTAGCTGAGACTGTCACCCTGCTTGGCCACTCTCACCTTAGCCTTTGCCATGATCTCCTTTCCTCTGTCAGCTCTCTCACTGCAGTCTCACCATCTTTCATTGTTTGAAAGGGAACCTCTAAAGGGTATTTCATTTAAGGCTCAGTGCCTAGAGCCGCTTAATTGCATGATAATCTCAGCTTTTGTTTAAAAAGAAATGTGCTAAGCCCTCATGATGGTGGAGAAGATTGTGCATTTGAATCTTTAGAGATTGTAGAAGGCAAATAAAAATATCTAGTGTATATATATGTTTAGTTTCGTGGTTTGGAGGTGGAAGATTAGCATTTTACAGTATCACAAGATTGGCAATAGCATACTTGGTTTCCAACAGGACTGACTTTTTTCTTTTGGCCCTTGTTTATTTCTGCAGCCTGATGTGCTTGTGGCTTGGCAAATAAGTCTCTCTGGACCATTGTAATATTTTATTGGAGCATATATAACTATTGGGACAACAGCTGTAAACCAGAAGCGAATTCTTATTTTCTTTTTTGTTTCATACTCTGGCATGGTAGATATTATAGCCTTGGTGTTTTCTGAAAAGGCAACAAAAAGTCTTACATTTTCTGGTATGAAAATTATGGGTACAGGAAACAAACACCTCCAATCAGTGGCCTTTTAACCTAATGGCTCTTTCCAGGGTGGATGACTTTAATACCTTTCTTGTGCTTGCAAGGCCACATAGTTCTTTCTGATTCTTACTTTAAAAGCAGAGGTCATGTTAGGCCAAATATGATTGTCCTCAGCTAGATTTTATCTTCTTTCAGTGGTAGGAGAACAAGCTTCCAAGAACCCTGTCTGGAGGGCTCACTACCTCTCTGCAGCTTTCTCACTTATGTGGTTTTCTATTATTTTCTCCTTCTGTTTCCAACACGATAGTGCTTTTAGATGATAACAAAAATCAGTTCTTCACCACCAGCACATGCAAAATACCAAAGAGCATGCAAAGGTGCTGAGGAGGGAGAGAGGGAGAGGCTAGGATCCTGTGCTTCACACAGGCTCTGTACTCAAGAATGACATTGGAAATACAGACAGTTTTACATGTCATACTTCCACCCTACATCCAAAAGAGAGGGCTACCCAGATTGTTGTTGTTGTTGTTTCTGGTTGTAAATGTCAAGGTATTAGTACAGAGCAGCTTGCTGGAATACAAGGCCTTTCTTATACATTGTCCCATCACATAAATTTTTGTACTTCAGAGAAACCCTTAGGTACTGAGGCATGCTAAGGTGGGATCATGAAGAGTTCAAATGATGGAAAGGCCATTGTGCTGCAATAGCCAAGACAGGTGCCTGTTGTGATTTGCCATAGATACTTGAGGGGAGGTCAGCAATGACCAAACCTCATCAGCTACAGACACATAAACATGAGAAAACATCCAAGCCAACCAAAAGTAACCCTGTATAAAACAGTAGATATCTTCTGATGAAAACATGACAGACCCTGCTGGAGAGAGAACTGACTGCTTAGCTAGAGATGATGGGGAGTCTTCAGTAGTCCTTATGCTTGCACACTCTGCTACTTACTAGCCTTGGTCCTCTTCCTGAGGAAGCTTTTAAGATTTCTAACCAGGCTGAAAGCAAGGGGTAGAGTTCATCATGTTAAAACCTATAAACTGGCGCCAGGGGACCAGGGATGAAAGTTGTGATGGATATACTCTAAATCCGTGTCACCCATTATTTCAATTATGTGTTATAGGAATTACTATAGCAAGAACCACATAAAGAAGTGGAGGACAAGTCTTAGGAGAAGCAGTGCAAGTGCAACAGTGAGCTGACCTGAGCTGGTTTTGGTGCCCAATGACACATGTTAACAAAACACTCCCTCTCCTGTCCTAAGTGACCCCATGACAGGTGAAACCCAAAGTCATGGACGAAATTAACTCAATGGACATTTTGTGGACAGTTTATGGGTGTTTTATGAACATATATTACAGGGATAGTCCATAGACTAAGGGAATCTGTGTATTCCATCCAAGGATGGGTAGGGTTAGTGAGGATGTATTGGAAGGTGTGGGATCATGATGTAAATGGTATGGAATAAGGGATGGAGAATGTGCTGGTTTTGGCTGGGATAGAATGAATTTTCTTTGTATAGGGCTGTGTTTTGGATTTGTGCTGGAAAACAGTGTTGATAATTCAAGGATGTTTTAACTATTGCTGAGCAGGGCTTGCACAGAGTTGAGGCCTTTTCTGCTTCTCACCCCACCACACCAGCAAGCATAAGGAGTTGGGAGGAGATGTGGCCAGGACAGCTGACCCAAGGCATATCCCTAACATATGGTGTCATGCTCAGCATATAAAGCTGGGGGGAAGAAGATGGAAGACAGGGATGTTTGGAGTGATGGTGTTTGTCTTCCCAAGTCATTGTTACATGTGATGGAGTCCTGCTTTCCTGGGGATAGCTGAACACCTGCCTGCCCATAGGAAGCAGTGAATTAATTCCTTGTTTTGCTCTGCTTGCATGTCCAGCTTTTGCTTTACTCATCCAACTATCTTCATCTCAGCTCATGAGTTTTCTCACTTTTACCCTTCTGATCCTATTCCCCATCCCACTGAGGGATGAAGTGAGGGGGAGAGAATGAGAAGCTGTGTGGAGCTTAGTTGCTGTTAAACCACCACACACTCCTTCACTAAATTGGCAGTTTTGTTCTCTACATTTTTCTTGCAGTTTATTCTTTCCTGAGCATGTAGTGCTGCACAGACACAGCTCTGGTGGTTGAACAGCAGCCACAGGGGAAACGTAGCATATCCATGAGGGTGACAGTGGTCTCTAAGGGAGGTGTGATTTATGGAGACAAACTCCTTTCCTGCCAGAATGGTGGGAGGAAAGCAGACCCAGTGTTGCTGGAAAACATTCTAAGAAATCTCAGTAAGTGGTTTCTTGGCCTCAGTGTGGGCTTTTTTACCTCTCTTAAAGGTACAATTTTACTCTTAAACTGTGAATTACTTTGCTCAGGAATTTCTACCTTATGCCTTAAACATTGATGGCACTTAATAAATAAAGTGCTGCCTCTCTTCTCTTCTGATCCCCCTTCTTTTTTATTTCTTTTCTTGTTGATCATTTGCTCTCAGTTCAGCTGCAGAACTCATACACCTTCACTCCAGGTAATCTCGGATCACCTCTCAATCTTCCTCTGTAATAACTTCTCCTTTTGAGTTCTTTATTTTCAGTGCAAAAATCTATGTGGAAAGTGACACAACAAAAGCAGGCCAACTGGAAGCAAGGTAAAGCTGAAAAGACATGGGATCAGCTGTCTTGCTTTTGTTCAGTGCTTATTTATTAAAAGGCTCTGTATTTAACACGTAGAAGAACCTTCTGCAGAACGCATCACCTCCTGCACCAGATAACCTAAGGCTGCTGAAACTGTAGTTGATAAAGCTGGTTTAAATTTCATACCAAGTATGCTCAATTTTTAAGTTGTTCATTAATTTTAGATGGAACTTCTCTTCATTTAACATTTACCTGCTTGTCATTTGTTACTACTTCATTAAGAAATTAACTGAGATCTGACACTGAGTATGTAAGGAGGTCTCTGTCCCAAAGAGCTTCAACTCTAGATACACAAGACAGCACCAGCTGGGAGCGGAAACAGAAATAAATAGATGTAGGAATTTGTCCTATGACAAATGGCAGGACAGTAGCAGTGATGTGATGAGAAACTGAGTCTCTTAGCACCTAAGTCAATGCCCTTTTCACTGGGCTACAGTAATAACAGCAATGAGCTCTGCTAACAAGGAGGTAATTTTGGTATTCATAGCAAGATTAACCAACACACCATGTCCAGTAGAGACAACTCAGAATTCATATACACAAAGGGCACATTTGTTACAAATTCACTGAATCCTTTTAACCTTTTTCCATTTATGTCTGACTATTAGCACTTGGAAATATGCAGAACTAGGGCTTAACAAGCTCAAAGAGTTAGATTATGGATGTTACTGTGCTCCTTCAATTTCATTAAATGGCATGCAAGGTAATTATGAGTTTCCCCTCCTCAGAGACAAACCAAAGGGGCTCAATTATTGCTGCAAAATCTAAGAGGAAAAAAGAAGAAAGCTTAAAAAAAATAAGTGTCAAAAGCATAGTACAGGTGGACTGTTCCAAAGCGACCACCAAGCCATGCAGCCCTGCAAGATAAGCAGTGACTCCACATGGACATGAGTGAGTCCAGTGATCAGAGAGAGCAGAACTTAACTCTTGAACGTGACAGAGGGAAAATTGCTATTTCCTCACCCTCCTCCCTCTTGCAGACGAAGGACAGCAGATTGCTTGGAGGTCTGGCTCACAGAAGGACTAGGATTCATTTTCAGCCTGGACAAGTCCAGTAGCTGTATCCTCTTTAAAGACTTTGAATGCTCTACGTGGGAAAGCTGTGCGAGGTGTAGAGATTCCTGTTTGTATGATCTGATTTTTTCCAGGAAAAACTGATTTGTGTTTTGAAATAGCTACCATCTAACTGAATTACTTTTCTGGTAGTGGTAATGGTTGCTTTCTCAATCAAAAGATACATTTGAGAATAAAGCTTGGTTGGTGTTTTTTGGGAGGGCACAATTAAAATTTCAGAGCATTTCCAGTTGATCATTGTATGAACAATAGTGTAAGGAAACCATCAGATTTTGGACGTGGAGTTTCAAAGAATCTCTTCACAAAGGAGAGCCATCACATTTTGCCTGTGAAGGACAGGAAGGGCAGGACATGGCCATCTAGTTCTGGATGAGGCTTCCTTTTGTTTGTCTATTTCCTTTTCTTCTTGCAGGTTGTTACTTACAATGACAAAAAACATTTACCAGATACCTTGAAACAGGCAGTATTCACAGCAATGCAGAGGAATCCATTAGGATTTCCAAATTGTGAGTCTTTTGTCTGACTTACTGGTTTCCCAGAGCATCTGATCAGTGCTGCCTAATCTATAGGGACAAGGTATCAGGGAAAACTCCAGTGTTGTCAGTGGGTGACCTGGATGACCCTCCAGTCTTCTTCCCTTTGGTCATTCTGAAGCACACACCTGGGCATGCTGCAGCACTGCTAGAAGCTCAAGCACAAACAGAGCAATGTGGGGTCTGCATTTGGATGGAGCAGTCTGGAGATGTGGTATGAAGAGGCATCCAAAATATGGCTTCTTTTCCAGAAGAAGCTGACCATCTTGTAAGACTCCAATGGCACGCCAAAGCATTTTGGCAGACTTTCAGAGCATAAACTTATATCCTGACAAGATGGAGAGAAGGTTGGTAGAGCCATCTGAGTAGGGAAAACAAACACAAGTAGGAGTAAACTGAAGAAAATTTTTCTTCTTACGTGTCGTCTTTGTGCATGTTTTCTCTGAGACCATTTGTTCATGTGCCTGTATAGACAGCTGACCTAGAAAACTTGGCCCGAGGACCTGAAACCACTATTTGTACCACTTGAAACACAGACTCATCTTGTCATCATAGCTAGGATTAAAGCCTGTTTTCAAAGATGTGTCCTGCTGAAGTTAAAAGTGTTACACTTCTCGATGTCTCAACATACAGTGTTTTCCATGTGGATTTGGCTGAACCCATTCTATCAGTGATCACTGTACCTAACATATTTACTGTGGAACGATGACTAGACCACTAAGGAGAAGGGATACAGTTCAAAGGCTCAGCTGGTAAGTGCTCAGATTTCATTGTCTAAGTATAAATAACCTTATAATAAATGCTTGAATCAAAATTGTGAAACTTAGTTGAGGGTAGTTTCAGGATCCAGACCTAGAACTGCCTAGGAATTTCATGCTGGTCACTCCTGTGGGTTGCCCTGCCCACAGAAAAAAATTAGGAGAAAAAGGCAGATTTCCAGCTCTGATGCCTGTTTCAGGCCTTGCCAGAAAGAGCAGGCTTGTGGCTCAAAGACCTTGGTTACCTTTCCTAATATCTGGACCTTGGGAAGTTGCTTTATCCTCAGGACACACTCATTTTTCTCTCTGCAAATGGGAAATAATAGTTCTTTAAACAGTAAGAATAAAGTCTGTATGATACTTCATTAATTTATAATGACTACTCTATTAAAACCAAATAGAGAAACAAAACCTCCAGTACAAACCTATATAGTCTTCTCAGTTTAAACAACTTTCTGTGTCCATACTACTTCCTTGAAGTTAGAACTCCACAGAGAGGCCAGGCAGGGTGGTCCTAATGCGATAATTCTGGGTTTCTGGTGGCAAAAAGTTCCTTTTCTTTTCCAAAAAAAAGGGTCTTTTTCTTAACATATTGAAAACCAGCCACACAAAAAACAACATTCTCTAGTGTTTGCATAAAAAAAGAGATCTACTCATAAAATGCAGATGACGGGAAGCTTTCCTTAGTCACAAATCAGCATATTCAAGCACTAACATACGTTATTTTCTAAAAGTAAATACCTATATTCAGATCTGTTTTGTCTCAAGATTGCTTTTATTAATGATTGAAAATATGGCAACTTCTTCATCAGCTCTCAGATCCAATTTAAAAAAGATTCAAAGTAAAGCTGAGTGCCATGACATCTCAGTTTCTTTTGAGTTGATTTTTCTCGTACATTCAAATTCTTCTATGATTAAAATTCACTGGTTTTACATCCTCTATTTATGTCCATGTTATTTGGACATAAATTTATGTGACTTGGACATGTTATTTATTTGTCTCTCAGTGATCAATAGGATCTACCAGGTCAGCAGTCCTATTATAATTGCTTGGTTTATGTCAACAGTACTCATGAACCCTAAGTGGTCTTCCATTCCAGCACCGTTCAGGGCCACAGCATTTAAACATCTAACATCAGGCAAGCATGGAGCCATTATAGCCAGTAATGCCAAGGCACAAATGAGATTAAGGTAATAAATATCAGATATCAAAGCAGCTTCAAAACAGCATATATCGGAGTCATGGAAAGAAAGAATTTTTCTGATTCATCATCAGCTCCAAAGAATAAAAAGCCTTTCTGACCACTTAAATGAAATATTCTGTTTGATCCCCAAATGAACTGTTTTATTTTGAAACTGAGATTTTAAAAAATGTTTTCAATTTTATTTCAAAGTAAGCTGAAATGCATCTCATAACAACAAAACTGTTTTTGTGAAGAAACACCAAGTTTTTATTTTTGAAAATATTAGAACAAAAGATTTTAATTTTGAGGGAATTTATCCTCAGTTTTATATGTGAAAATAAGTTGGTGAAATGGGACATTCCTGGAAAGTTTAGTGTTGACAAATATGCATTTTTCATCTAGCAGAGTCCTAGTAAAAAAATATTGCCCACTTTCATAAAAAAAAACCTGCCTACTTAATTTCATAAATTAGATGCCATTCCTTCCCTTTCCAATTGAAATTTATATTTTGAAGGCAAATGCAGAGCTCTCGTTAGGAGGAAGGCAGCCCTCAGCAGGAGAGGCCTCTAAATATGTCCAAACCCAGGATGAGCCATCCTGCACCATGAGCTGCTGACATTGCATTGATGCTGTGGGAATGATGCAACTCAAACTAGAGTCTAAAGTAATGTGACGGTTTTCTGTCAGCGCAAGGTCATTGAAAATGTTTCATATTCTAAAGTCAGGCAGGTAAACCCTCAGCTGATGTCACCGAAGTTTATCTCTAGATATTTGGTTTCCCACTACCTGTAAAGACCTGCTGGTGCCACAGGACTTGGAAGGACAGCACTGCAGCCTTAGATTTGTGACACTCAGTCCTTCTCTTGTGTCAGCTGTGGGGACCTTGCAGAGGGGTATGAACCCCAGTCTGCTCAAGAAATGCAAGGTGCTGCAGCATACCTACTTTGTTGTACGTAATTGTACCATTAGCCTCTTAACTGCATCTAATGCAACTTACAAAAAAACCCCTTCAGGATTAGCTTTTTAATTTTTTGGAATGACACTGATTACTTTCCTTGAAATGAAACTAATTTTGAGATAGGATGAGTTCTATATTTTCCACAGATTTGATAGCTGGTGGAAAATTATTTTCTTCCAATGACTTGAAGAACAGAAATATGCTTCCTAAGGATGGGGTGTAAGATACTTTTTAACTTCAAAAGCCAAGCTGAGGGAATTAACTAAGAGTTCTAATTGGTACAACACAAGAGTTCTGTGATTGGTATATACTGTTCTTTGTTTGAGACTCTGAAAGAGAAAGTCATAGCTACCTCTTGTCCTCTACCGAGGTAATGCTTTCACAGGAGTGTTTGATGCCAAGCATGTGTGTAGGTGTGGATGTTCTACTGGAAGGTTTAGAGGAGAAATTCTGTAGCAATCACACTGATCTTGCAGAGCAACAGCTGCCTTTCAGTTTTGTTTCTTTCTCTGGTTCCACTGTGAAATAATTTCTCTTGTAATTACTCAACTTATTTGTATCAGAAGTGCCATTGTGAATAAGACTTAGAGACAAATGTTTTTATCATCTTCTTGAATGAAAGAAATGCACCTTGTGACATTGGATCCTTTTCCCCATTACAACTCCATCTCTTATCATCCCTCCCAGAAAGATTTGGTTTGCTGCGGGGCAGTCTGAGAAACATGGCTTTGATCTGTGATTTCTGAATGTGTGCAGAATGAGTGACTAAGTACTTATAGGTTACAAAATGGAGGTTAGGGATAATATCCAAGTTAGCACACTATGGAGCTTAATTAGTGTTCAGGTGATACTCTCCTGAGATGCTTTAGATGCTCTTGGAGACCATACACTGGGTTTGAGCTCTAATTCTTCTCGGTTTGAGGAAGTTCTGGTGTTTAGGTCTTTCTTGAGAGAATGCTGAGCTGATGCTATCAGCATTTTCTCTTCCTTCCTTGTCACCGAAAAGAGACATGTGTGCACCATCCAATTCACTGCCTCATTTCTGAATCATGCACCAGTACAGGAGGGTGAGATGCTGCCTTGGAGAAGGACATGGCTTTACAGCGCTTCTGTCTTTGGCAGCTTCAACAGACCACAATGAAGCCTCTCTCTGCTGTGAATTTGCCCATTACAGTCTGACTGCAATCACACCTGCAAGCAGCTGCTTGGTTTTTCAGTGAAGCAGGACCAGCTTTCATGATGTCATTGTTGCTCTTTGGATTAAGCCTCAAGAGACAGTTTCCAGGGCTGAAGCTGCAATCTGTCATTCATACCCTGCTTCTAGGTGTGTAAAAAGCAAGAAGGAAGGACACACTGAGCCTCTCCAAATCCTCATGTTGGTGTGTCCTTTTTCATGACTGAATATCAAAGTATTCAAAGTTAATCCTGCAACTCTTCCTGGAGTCAATTGCATACACAGAAAATAACTTCTTCCCCTCCAAAATAGGGAGGTGCTTTATTGCAGAAACTCTGCTAAACACACACACTTCCAGCAACCCACTGAAATCAGAGAACAATGACGGGGACTATATTTATGGGGTTTTTTCCCCTCTTACCTCTTTGGCAAAAGGAGAGTGGGCGGAGACAGACACTTTGGCTCCACATTCACCTAAAAGCCCTTTCAAATGCCCGGCGTGTTGAGCAACACAGAGCCAGCAGTTTCTATCTTCATTTCTGTGTGTTGACAGGGAGTGAGGAGAGTTTTAACTGGATCAGCTCGTTTCCTGTGGTGAGGCACAGTTTGCATGGGTGTAACAGTAGTGAGGTGGATGCACAGCCACAAACTATGGCTGCCACAACACAGGGAAACAGCAGCAAATTTGGCCACATTTTCATGTGCATGAGCTGATAGCTATTGCTCCAAATCCCAAACTGAATCCAAACCTGAGGCCACCACATTAAAGTAGTGTGAAGCTCCTGGTGTGGCTCACACCATCCTGTGATGCACAAGAGATCACCTGCACGAGTGGAAAGGTGTTGGATCTTCAAGGACTTTCCAAGGCAGGAAAAGGATTGTTTGGTGAGATTCCAGCCCAAAGCACTTCCATACAGGGCCTGTGAATGAGGTCTGTACCATGATGTCCTGCTGATCTCTGATTTTTTGCACCATTTCTCCACTGAAAGATCAGTATTATTTTTCTTGCTTGGACTGCACAGAGATAACCTTATAGTGTCCTGACTCTGTGAAGAAAAGATCCAAGCCCAGGAAGTGGAGCTGGTCTAGGGGGAATAGAAGAAAAACTGGCCCTGACTGGAAACCTGGAGCATATGCTTGCTTCTAAGACCAATTTGCCAAGACTGAAATGTTCTGGAGGCAAAGGGATTATACCAGACATGAACCTGTCCTGCTGTGTTTTGTAAAAAATTGGGTGTGTAGAGTACAGCTGCCTTCAGGCACGTTCAGCCTGCAAAACCTGTTAATCTTGGTAGAAAATAGGATTTACTGCCCTCAAATGCACCACAAGAGCTCTGCTCCCTTTCAGGGTAGCATTTGTGTTACTGAAAATAATTTCTAGCATTACTTTAAAAGGCATATAAATGGAAAGAAATGCTTTTCCTGACTCAGAAAACACTGAAGAAAATATTGAACAATTTAAATACACCAACATGCATCCTCACATGGACACTGAAATATTGCTGGTATCTATGACAATTTAATTTTTCCTTAATGATTTTCTCTATCCCTTTTAATGATGAACAAACAGCACCAAGAGCAAAAGTTCACGCTTCTGCTTTATGGTCATATTAAACTTCTCTTGACTGATTGATTGATTCCAATCAATGTCAGATACATCTGTAGATTAAAAACAACCTGTAAGCTTTAAATAATCTTTCTACCTCTCTTATGACAATTCAGTTATTTGCATTTTGTTCCGTCAGACATATCACATAATGTCCCAGATGTAAATTTTTATGTACCTCATCAAAGTCTGAATATCTGTCAAACTCTTCCAGCAAAGAATTACTATTGCTTGGAAAATGCTGTGAAAGTGGACAAAACCCCAGATATGAACATCTGACCAGTCAGGCTTTAGCTCGCTTGGTTCCCAGCTCCCACATGAGGTTGTTTTTTGATGCTTCATGTTTGCTTCTATGGCTGTGAGGTCATCAGGTGCACTTCCCACAGTGACTCATGGATCCATTTGGACCCGAGGGGAGGAGGTGAAAGGGGAGAAGGGACGTGTGTGTGCGTGGGTACGCGCACAGCGCAATCCGAGGCACGCAGTGCCGGGGGTGAAGCAAGGCAGGCCGGCTCTGCTGCGCGCTGCCCCAGGAGGGAAGGCTGCCTGCACTGGGGAGACATTGCCAAAATGGCCACGATACCTGGTACCACACGTTGGTCACTGGGTGAGGTGCTTAGGGTTATGTGCTAAAAACACCCCTCGTGCCCAAGAGCCCTTGAAAGAGTAAAATCAGCAAGGCCAGACACAGGCATAGGCAACTCCAGGTGGTTATTTTGGGTCCTACGCTACAGTGTCCTCGGGAGCCTGTGTCTTCCGTGCCTGGCATTCCTTCTGGCAAGCTGCCTCTCAGTAGCTGCTTTGCAAAAGCTGCTGCCTCCCTCAGCACACTGACAGGAATCAGTACCTTTGATATGCAGAGATGGAGGTTACCATGGACCAGACAGCACAAGGCAGCTTGCTCCACCCTGGGTCACTCCATGCACTCTGTCCTGAATGGGAATAAACCTTTCAGGGAAAGATCTTGGGCAGAAGGCTTGGAAGTGAAATCTTCATTGGGAGAGCTGGGATGGTAAACAGAGAATTTGGCATTGTGGAAGGGCCTGGAGATGTGAGTTTTACAAACTTTTAGAGGAATTTAAGATTCTGCTTCTAAATAGATTAGTTCACCTAAAAGGAAAACATGACCAAATTCTGATCTCAACAATGTCATTGTAAATATGGATAATAGCACTGATTTCAGCTAATTCTAGAAATTATGATCCTGCATTAAAACTAGTGGTAAAACTACCTGTGATTCAGTGGAACTGAGAAATCACCCCACCAAGGCCCAAGTGCAATGCATTTTCAAATGCCAGTGTGTCAGATGCCAGAAACACAGCTGTGTCCTTGTCTACATCCCAGTCAGTAATTGTAACCCAAATGAGATGCCCTATAGTTGCAGCTAAATCTAGTGTATGCTTTGAAGTGAGGTTTGCTCTTGCAATTATTTGAATAGTTGTGAAAAATAAATAAATTCATTCTCATATGCCAGTTGGCACACAGGACAACAGGACTGGAAAGATAATTCCAGGGTCACTGATTCTAACTGCTTGGTTGTGGGCACCAATTCAAATTCTTTCATGAAAGGGGAACATCAAAGTGATGCACAGCATTTGAGATAAATTCTCACCAGGGACTTGTAAAATGTCGTTAATACATCCTTGTCTCCTTTAGCCACTAGTTCATATGGCATCTACAAACGCAGGTAGAAAACAAATCAGATCATTGATTTGGAGTCAGCTTGCAATTTACTGTGAAATTAAGTGTAAATTGTACGTAGATATTTTGGGTAGATCTGTTGCATTTGAAAACACTGAGCTTTTTGTTAATATTTCTATTTCAAAAGTACTCATAAGATGGGCAGGTGAATCTTGTTACTTAAATTACAATGCACTGAAAAATAACATATGTCTGTCATCATTCTAATACTAAGCCTTGATCATATTTAGCATTTTAAATGGTCAAATAACAATTATTAAATCAATAAAGCTTCTTGAACAATCTATAGTTAGCAAATCTAGTGACACCAATAATAGCCTAAGAACCTGAGATAAAACATGTGTCCATGAACAGCCATGCTGAAACCTTGGCTTAGTTAGCATTACTGTGCTGCATGCCAGCAGAACACTTGACAGTGAGAGAAGGTGGCAAGCGACTTTCTCATGGGCAGTCAGTGACATGCTGGGGTGTGAGCCCAGGGGTGCTGTTCAGGCACCCACTCGTGAGAGATCCTCCCTGGCCAGCAGCTCCTGTGCCCCACTGCCACACAGCCTGGGGTGCACTGTGTCTGTGGGCCTGGGTGCAGAGGGCTCAACATGGCACATGCAGCACATCCCATCACCCTGCTCACAGTGGGCTGCTGCTCCATGGCCCTGCCTGGGGTCCTGAGCACTGCACAGGCCTCTGCAAACAAGTGATCAGAAGTGCTCCAGCACTGCCTGGCAGTGCTGGTCATACTGGGAATCAAATTACTCCATACCCTGCTCACCTGAATGAGTGGTAAGTGTTAAGTACACATGGAGACCCTCAGCACGTTTGTCAGGATACAAATCCACATCCCATGTCACACCTCATAAATGAAGGCATACATAGCTGAGCAGTGGGACGTGCAGTGGCTGCTTCAAAATATGTCTCGTTCCTGAAGCAGGTGACTGAGCATAAAAATGCTGTAGCATGCTGTTGGCACTGGGGAGTGAGAATGTTGGAGATGGCAGGGAGAAAAAGAGGGAGAGAACTAATTTCTTTTTTACAACCTGCCTTCCCCTTCAGTGCAGGAGCTCAGAGGTATTCATTAGAGGGAAAACCAAGCAATTTTCTCCCTTTCAAAAATTAGCTGGGGATGTCCATTCTGTTATTAGTGATGTTCACATTCCAAGCAAAACTACAGCTGAGTGTAAACCCCAAGAACTACTGGACTGACCCAGTGTCATTCCAATGGAAAATGGTTGATTTAGTGGATTGTGTTTCAAAACCTGGAACTAAATGTCTTTCTAAATTCTGGGATTTTTTAGAGTAGTGCCATCTATTTGTTCTTCTCCTGTAGGAAAATTATATTCAGCCGGGCTGTTAAGGGCCAAATTATGCAAAAGGATTTCAGCACTGTTCCCATCCACTCTCTGGGACTTAAGCAACCCTTGAATAGCCCATAGGTCATAAACAGTCCCATCCTCCTAAAAGATCTGCTGTACCCTGCTACGCAGTGTCACATGGGCTGTGACACACAGGAGGAAATGGAGAGGTTTGACTTGGAAAGGCCAGGTCAGCCTCCCTGTGCTTGGCACTTTCTGCAGTCAGCAGAACCGGGCTGCTCTGCTGCGCCTTCTCTGATGCTCCTGATGTCAGCAATCGCTCTGCTGCAGAAACACAGGACAAGTGGAAAACCAGCTTGGTCAGGGAGTCACCCAGCTGGTCTGGAACTCAGCCTCTCTTCCCATGAAAGGCAAATGAACTCGTACCATGACTGAGCAGTGTCAAAGTACATGGAAACACAGAGTTGCACACTCTCACCAGACCCATCTCACCATCATAGGCTCCCCATCGTGAGATAAGGCATTGGGTTTTATAACTCCCTATCGCCTACCTCTTACTGTATTAACAGTTATTTGCCTTGAAAGTGTTTGTGCCTTTCCTCTTGGGATTCAAAAAGAAGAGTTACCTCCCTGTACCTTCACCACAAGGTGAAGAGGATAAAAATAGTGGAGTGAGAAGCAGCGAGGAAAGACGAAGTGTCCTTTCCCTGGTGGGCTCCAGACTACTGTTTGGAGAAGAGACAAGGCTAGGAACAGTAAAACAATATTTGGAATTTCTATGATGTTTGTCCTTCTTTGTGATAAAACTTAACAAGGGTTTACACTAATTGTGCTCAGAAAGATTTACAGTTTCCACACATTTCTGTTTTCTTTTGTGACTTACAGTGGGTGTTGTCAGCTTCACAAGTCACACTATTAAATTTTACAGCTATAGTTCTTTCTGAGAGCATCATGTTTCCATGTATTTCCATTCCCTTGCATCTCCCTACAGCATGTAACATTGCCCAGGTGTGCCAATAGTGGCTGCTTACAGCTCCTCTGACCTCATCCCAGGAAAGTATCTGTAGAAAGTATCTTGGGAGACTGCCCTCCAGAGTTTGCCCTTGAATTTTTCCATCATTACAAATGGCAGTGCAACTCCAGTGGCAGCAGGGGCTACGGTGGCAGCAGGAGTCTGCACTGCCACAGTGTGTTCTGGATCCTGTGAGGTGACAAAAGACCAGGATGGCTGAAGACCTGTTTCCACAAGCTTTCTGTCAGCACTGTGGAGGCACCTCTGGCCACAGCCATGCCATGTTGCAGGGAAGGAAAAAAAATGTTGGGTGGAGGTTCCTAGAGGCTGCTCTGTATGCACCAGACTGCCTGGTTGCAGGGAGGAATGTCAACATGTTGTAGGCACTACTTGAGGTGCAAGCCCTGACGCTGCCCATGGGGCAAAGATGTCCCTCAAGTGCTTGGGAAGGATGGCCAAATGCCTGAGTGTGCCCAGACTCAGCTGTGCAGTCCAGACAGGTCCAGAAAACAAAAGTTTTCTTTGTCAGCAGATGACCCGAGCTTGGCTTTACTTGAGCTCTTTGCTAGTGAGCCTGGGATAGGAGGTGTGAGCTGCCACATGCCCTCTGCGGTCCTCCATGGCAGCAAGCTGCTTCCAAACCTGCAAACTGCAACGCATGGCATCCCTTCTCAACATCTGCCTAGACTCTGCCACTGGCTTTAGTGTCCTAGGCACTTCCTTGTGCATGGAAATTGGTCCAGCTTTTCTGTTTTGCTGCCCTTTTTAGAAAGGTACTAAAGTGAGGGAGTATCTATGGTCCCCCAGAGTGTTTTCCAGGGACTGAAATGAAAGTTGCAATTTCTCTAACTTTTTACAGTCCCCGTTTTCTCAGTGCATGGGAATCACGTTTTGGGAGTGATGTGTATCATGGCCCTGATTATTTACATTCATTGCCTGGTTATTTTTATCTGAGTCTGATTTTGCGGGCTAATTACACAGGCACACGCACACAGGCAGAAACCACTTTGGCCCATTCCCAGAGATAAAGTAACCTAAAGCATGCATTACCAGCTTGCTCAAAGGTATGTTCTACCATTTATCTGATAGATCTTAAAAATAAAATGGTTTAATGCACCTTCAAATGAAAATACAGAACCACCGTAACAAGGATTTCCATGCTGAAGGCAACCAAATTACAACACATCAAAGTATTTTCTAGTGCAAGTCACACTACCTCTGGGTGCCCACCTGAAGCTTCAGAAACCACAGCCCTTCTCCATGTGGACACAGACACACCATGTGGCATTTCTCACCCCAAAGTAGGTGTCAATCCCCTCACCTTGCCATGGTCCTGCTACTCTCACTAACTGGTTGAATTTAAATTGTGATGCTTTTTTGGCTGCACCACTGATAGAGCACCTGGACAGTCTCAGGAGAAAGACAGAGTCTCTTATCCCTATAAGAGACTCTTTAAATTGGGAATATGCCAAGATCTTCCCTGTCTCCAATGGTCTGAGCCATCTTGGATGTCCTTTTTCATCTCATCCCTCCCATACAGCCAAATATCCTTTTAATCTTGTGGGAGCCTGACAAGGAATCTAAAAGATCTCTACAAATGACACATTTAGGGATAAATATTCTGGACCATACCTTTGGAAAAGAGGTTGTGGTCTGGCTGTGGCTGAGCATGGGTACACCCAGCCAACAGGGAGATGCAAGTGGGGAGCTGTGGGGGAATAGAGTGTGTGGATAACATTGCTTTTTAATAGCCACTTCTTTGGTGGTAAAATGTGAACATGATCTTTGGAAGCTATGAACATTATTTAGGAGAGCTTTGAGAGTTTTTCTTTCTTTTAAGGGAGAGAACCCCCCCCCTTCTCCTCACTGTATTGGTTCAGTTGGAAAAGGTGACTTGAAGGTAGAAGTGAGAGTTTTAGGGAAATATCTTCAAACTGTCACTCCCAAGGAAAGGTGGACAGGGGACTTGACCCAACTAGGACTGGACATGCTTCATTTCTGGCATGCCACTGATCTGGGTGCAAGCACTTTATGTGTATTCACTGAACTCAGAGAAATGGCAGAAAATTACAAAGATTTAAGAAATGTGTTTGCATTGTAACTGTGTTAAATTACTGTTTTTAAAACTTGTATTTTACCAAAAGACCAATGTTTGAGGTTGTTCTTCAGTTAGGCTCTGAGGTGTGCCACGTAAGATTAAACATTTTTATTTATAAACTGTGCTTTGGTGGCATCTCTACTGATCCATTAAGGATGTCTGAAAAAGATGGAAATTGAAGTGGTGAAAAATGCATCACAAAGCAGACAGTGTACATTTTTAAAGTAAAAAAAAAGATAAGTCATAGTGATCAAGTCTCATAGAAGCAGCTATGAGTGATTTTGGGTGTCTGATTCTAAAACGGCATTTGTCACCTGTAATAAAAAGACATCAATACTTGTGCAAGTAACTTGCTTTTGGAGTGTAGTATCATATATCCACCTATATATCCACACCTATGCTAGCTGTGATAGAACTAGATATGCCAGCCACAGACTGGCCTATTTTGATCATATTGCCTAAGTGTTACCATGTTAGCATATTTTTAACTTTCTGTACCAAAAAGCTTACTATTGCTCTGACTCTAGATGCTATTTTTGTCAATTTTGAAGGGTATATCCTCCATGGTTTTGTGTGGCATTATCCAGACAGCAGGGTCCATTTGCTTTTCACACCTGCCCTTCCTCCAGGAACAGAGCAAGCCTGCTGTGATGGTTGCTAGGGCTCACATGTCCCCTCTGCCTGGTTTTGCCTTCAGCTTTCTTTTTTTTCTGGAAGTGTTCTCTTTTGCTCAGGAAACCAAACAGCTCCTGGTTGCATCCAGCTCTCTCACTGGCAGTGTCGGGGCAGAGATGCTGTCACTGCTCTGGCACAACCAAAGTGCTCCTGGAGGTCATTGCTGCAAGGAGAGCACAGCAAAAGGGAGAGGTTTGTGAGAAAACAGAGCTCAGAGTGCAGTGGATCTGGTGGTCAGGTAATTACTTGGGAAAGAGATAGAGGATGTTGTGATAAAACCATCTGTGTGACGTCTAAGCTGTAACACCACAAATGCAAAGCCATACTCATGGAGAATGCAAGTTCAGAGGCACGCTTGGAGAACGGGGGT
The DNA here is from genome assembly GCF_036417665.1 of Passer domesticus. Classification (NCBI taxonomy): domain Eukaryota; kingdom Metazoa; phylum Chordata; class Aves; order Passeriformes; family Passeridae; genus Passer; species Passer domesticus. Next base: position 24,333,688 of record NC_087474.1, on the reverse strand, counting down.
GTAGGAATGCTGAAATCAGTGAAGGAAAAATTCCTCCCAAATTTATATTTGCATGATACAATTTTTAATCCATAAAACCTGAGTAAGTTTAAGATCTCACATCAAGGTGGAAGGAGTTTGCCTTATCCCCAGTATTAGGAAATGGCAGCACAACTCGATCTTCTGACAGTGATGTGACCCTCTGAAAGCATTTTTATGGTCAGGGTTTTCTCCTACGCATAAAATTAACTTCAAAGTAAATTTTTCCATCTTGTAAAGGACTGAGGCTTTGGATTCAAAAATAAGTAACAGAAGGCAAAGTAAAGGAGACCAGATCTTAGCACTTCCTAAAGAAAATGAGATTAAGAAGTATTTATAAGTCATGGACTCACAGCCTTCCCTTGATCTATATGTGCACAAAAATGAAAAATGGCATATTTAGCTGTGAAGATCCCTTTTAGATGGTGAGATTCTTTTAAAATGGTAAGCCCTTTTGAGAAGGCAGGCCCTACCTTTCCCTTCCTGGGTCAGACTTAATGTACTATTGACACTTAATGCATGGTGCTGGAGACTCTGGATCTATGTTTTCATCTTTTAGTTATGGTTCATTGCCATTTATCTGTATAAATTCAGTATTTCCTAGCCATGAAACATGAGATTTGTAAAAACAGTGATGGAGACACTACAAATTATGTCTCCCCACTTTCCCTGGCATGCTCTGATACAAACAGGAATGATTGTGTCACGCTATTTTGTGTCACAAAACAATAAACATTTTCATGTGAAGATGGCACTAATATATGCCAGTGATTTGAGCCAGTGGACTGTGGTAGCAGGATTCATGAATTACAGTGTTCAGAAAAAAAAGGAAAGTAAAGGGTTTTTTTTCTCATTTGTGATATCACAAAAGCCCTTTAAAAAGCTGGCCTTTAATTCCAGTGATGGGCTAAACCTGAAGAATGAAACAACCCAGGGGCCCATTTAAGGACAAGGCTCCTGTACTTCAGAGCTGCTTTTCATCCCTGTTAGACATATTGGAAATAACCCTGATGCCTATTTGTTGGATCTGCTTTCCCAGGATAGTTTGAGAAGCTGACCTGCAAAGATTCTATATCAAGTAAGCCCCCATGGACAAGATTCACATCCAAGCTAATCAAAAGAAAAGGCTGGAAGGGACTTAGAAGGCCAACTCAACATTTCCATGCTATCCTCGAGACACATTTGTCCAATTGGTCCATAAGATTTATTGCCACAGCTGCTTCACTGCTTTGCCAACAAACCTCAGTGCTCCACTACCTGCAGTGTTAGAAAGATTTTTCTGCAAGTCCTTAGTCTGAGTCTTTCTGGCTACAGTTAGAATGTGTTGCTGCTTTTTGTCACCACCGAAACAGTGATCAGATGTTTTGCTTCTTGGCAAAGCCCTTTTACATATTTGATGGTGTTTCCCCTTTGAAGTCCCTAGCCCACCTCTTGATATTTCTTCAGTTAGTCCTTAAAAGATTCTTTGGATTGTTTACCTCTGGGATGTCTCTGAGAGGTCCTCACTTTCCTTGATATGCAGTAGCCAAACTTAAGTGCATTGTTGCACCTGATTGTAAAGCAAAAGGATGCCTGCAGATGCCCAGCAAGATGTGCTCCCCAAGAGGAGCATTCTTCAGATACCCAACACAAAGTCAGACTTCTTTGCCACAGTGTGACAGGGTTGACTCACTCAGCCTGTGCTCCATTTTAATGCTTGCCTCGTCTTTTGAACTCCTCCCTAACCAATTTTATTCCATCTTGTGCTTTTGCTTAATCATGGTTACCTAAATTTAATATTTTGCATATGACTCTATTAAATCTTCTCTTTTTCTTTTTTTCAGCCAATTTCTTCAGCTTGTCAGCTCAATCTGGATTCCAGCCTGTCCTACAATTTGAAAGCAAACTCTGCAGTATAATAGAATCTGTAGCTGTAGCAAGCATATTTTATATTTCATCACCCAGCTCACTAAATGGAAAACAAAACCCCAATGTGTATAAGACAGAACCTGTCAGGAGTGAGTTTTGTATTTGAGATATTTTTGGATTTTAATGTTGAAGCACTGAACTTTCCCCTTGGTATGGTACCCAGCTAGTTAGGCATCTATCTTATGGTATTTCTCCATAGGAGGGTTCCTTACGAGAAGATAAAAAAGTCACTGAGGTCAAGCTGGACAGTCCTGCAAGACCATGTAAACAGACCTGCCTACTGGTTTTTGCCATACCAGTGTGGCTACAGTGGGGAAGGCATCACCCAGGCTGCCACAGAGGTCTGAGGCACTCATGACTTGGAAGAGGTTTAGATAAACTCTTGGAAGATGTTAGTGGCTGTTCATAATGACTTGAAAGCCACCTGCTGCAGAGAGATCCTGGTGATGGCTAGAGGCTGAGGGGTAGAGAAGAGACTGTGCCTGGCACTACCTAAAGATATGTTTTCATGGGTCATCTATTACTTGGGTTAATATCCACTTGTGGCCAATAATGAAAGTGGCCATCCTTTGGTCTAGATTTAGCTAAGGTGCTGAAAACCAAACACCCAGTGGAGTCTGAGCAGTATCCTCAATTCAGGCATTGACATTTCGCCGTCCCTTCTTTAAAGGTTCTACACCACTTATATAATGCATAATGTTATGTGCAAGTTGGTAGTTCTCGCCATCAAGGTGATACCTTGATTTCTATTATGTTTAAGTGGATTTTTCTTTTCTGTAAAACTGTAAGCCAGAAACATGATTGAAAGGCCAGAGTAAGGTAACAAATGTTAATTTTCTTGTATGGTATGTTATATGCTATAAGTGAAAGCCAGAAATCAGAAGCTTTTCAATTTGACACATAATGATTGCCCTTAGATATTGGCCTGCTTTATTTACAAGATGTTAAAAATTACATTGTGAATACTCATATGATCATAATAAAATGATTGCCTGCAGAAGTGTGAATTCCATTTAGCCTTTACAAAGGAGCACTTAGTGGGCTTTGTACTGCGTGGGCATGACCTTAGAAAAGGCCTATCATTTGACTATGAAAACATGGCTTAGTTCCAGTGCTAACAACATTGCTCTGCTAAAATAACTTTGGTGGGCACAACGACCTATAATTTTTGTAACACCACTGAAAAAAGTGTTTTCTTTACAGTAGTGTTAATTTTGTACAGGATAGATTTTTTGTATATATTAATAATATTGGTTTGATTAGCTATTTTTAACAAAATTGTGAATTGTGAACAAGCATCTTTGGGTGCTTTTTTCAGTGAAGGGTGAAAACACTCAGGTCCCACATTAGCACTGTTCTGTACTTGATTCTATTATCTCACCATTTCGGTTTTTATGTGAATCTCAACAGAGCAACCAGAGTAATATCAGTACTATACTATCAGTAATATACTATCAAATGGTACAAAAATATGATGATGACGAAAATATGACAGTGTGCACTCAGAATTATAACCTGAAAAATGCACCAATGGAATAGAAATTGTTCCTCTGACCCTGTTCCCACTCAGTCTGGTTACAGAGCAATTGAACTCAGAATACCTCAGTAGTAATTCCTGATTTTCACCAGAGTGAATATGGCCCAGGGAATAATATATTTGCCATCAGTTCACACTGACTGTTACCTTTTCTTTACTTCAGCTGACGTGTATGATAAGACTGACTATTTTCTAGGCTGTATCCTCTCACTTATGTCATCACTGACGGCAATAAAATGAAGACTGTAAAATACAGCCATTTCAGCTAAATTGTGAGCTACGACTGCATGAGGTTAAGGGCTCATGACATGTATGCATCCTTGCTGTGAACACTACAGAAGAGGTGTTTTTGTATCAACTCCAAAGAATTTGGGTGAGAGCAAGTGCCTTTTTCACTTTTTGGTTCTGTTTGCCTTGACAAAATTCTGCTATCCAAAACCCCAAGGGAAAATATTTCAACAAAGAGACAGTCTTCAGTGATTAAACTGTCGTGAAACAGAGATTAAGTTGGTGGGATTGACTGGCTCTCACCGTGCCTTGACGCAGCTGTGGCTTGGATGAGCAGGACTGGTTATGAGTCAATCTGACTAGGATGGGATCATGCCAGAGGTCAGGGGAAGAAGCTAGTTACAGAAGCACAGGCAGCTATTTTCTCCTTCAGGTTTTCTTATTTTAATGCTGGTGATTTGTGACACTTACTGAATGAAGAAAGTGTCCCCAGCACGTCTTCATCATCATGGACCCTTGTTACTTGGAGTGATGCTGCTGGGGTCCATTAGCTCCAACCCTCACCTTCAGCACGGCCAATGCGAGAATGTGAAAGATCTCTTTGCAAGAGACAGTCAAAGCCTGGGGAGCCACCCTGGTTTCCTACACTACTTGAGCAGACAGGCCAGGACCTCATTTTAAGGGATTTCTACATGGCTTCATTACTGAAGCAACTGGAAATCAGGGAAAACTGTTGGTAAAGGTGATGTCTGTCATTCCATATTCTGGCTCCGCCCCATTTTCCTCTTTGCTCTTTATTCTATTCCTCCTGAAGGAACAGTGTGTCAGCCTCATTAGATAGTGTCCTTGTGTAATAGCAAAGAGGCTTCAACTGCTGACTTTGAGACATGATGTTCTGTTGAAAAGTGAGGGAAGTGTATTATGGAGATAAATTTTTGTCTCAGTTCACTAAACTACATGATTTGTTGACCAGCAAATGATGTCATGAAGCCTGTTGATTCCCCCTAAGGGGCACAATATGCAAGAAGGTACTGGTGCCTTGTTCTCTTACATGGGTTTGAAAGGATCTGGAAAGACTGTTGCATACTGACATGAAGAGACTGCTTTGAACACAAACATGTATCACAGAAAAGTTTAAAGAAATGTCAAAGTTCTGAACTAATAAAGTAAAACTGGAATGACGTGCATATCAATAAAGGCAAGAAATGATGTCCATATGGCTTGGCTTAGTGGTCTTTCTGTGCGAATCCTTAAACAGGGATGAATTCACTCTCTAGCTGGGTTTTGTTAAGGGTTTAAAAAGAAACTCAGCTAGGGCTGACCCAGACTGATGCTGCTTAAATTGAATCTAAGCTGTAGCTTCCATAAATCACGTTAGCAGATTAAAGTTACGATTGAAAGGTCTTGATTTGTAGGCACCAGACTGTAAATTAGCTACTTAAGTAGAGTGCTGTGAATTTAAGAACCTGACTGGGAACACCCATCCCATATTACATGTATTTGGCAATGAGCCTCCACTAAGGGACCAAAGAAAACAACACAGCAGTGACTGATCAAGTAGAAGAGAAGTAATACAAAACACCCACCAGTTTTGTTGCTTCTAGAATATCCTGGAGGGATTCAAGAAGTGAAAAGTAGGCAAGAGTGTCTAAATCTTGCCTTTTGGTAAATAGTCACCTTTCTGCTGGTGCAGCTCCTAGGTTTTGCAGTATTCCTGAAAAGATTTTCTCGAGTTCTTTGGGCAGATTCAGGCTCATACACAATTTTTTTTCAGGAGTAGGCCACTCCGTTCACTATGGGGCCCCAGTTTGAAAGGTTAATTGTGAATGCCACGTTATAATCATCTGCATCTATATCAATTAGCTTTTATGGTTGCATGTGCTTAATATGTGGAGTTCAGCTTTGCATTTAACACACTCCTAAACTATCTGTAATTCCTCCATAAGCTTCCTCTCTTCCTGCAATTACTTGGTTTCCTTCAGTACTCCTTCACCATAACATTTATTCTGTGCTTGTAGTTTTCTTCTTACACAGTCTAAAAGGCTTATGGAACACTCTCTATTAAAACCTGTTTCTTGTGCTTGGAAAAGCTGCAAACAAATGGCATATTTCTTATGTTGGTAAGAATGAATGTGGAATGTTACATTAATTGCTAAGTACAGAACTTCTCAAGTTTCCCGTATTCACTGGAAATATATGTGGCATGAAAACTTTAGAGAGACTGAAGAATGTTTGAGGGTGGTTATTGAACAGCATATAAATCGCTGTTGGGAGCAAATTATGTCATGACAGCATCTTGTGATGTACTTTGTGCAGTTAAATGGTCACACTGCAATGCTGGCTAAAGTTAAGGGGGACTTTCTTCTGTGAAATGAAGTTTCTATTAAAAAAACCCAAGCACTTTGAATAATTGCTAACAATAACCTGGACTATAGTACTTCAACTGTACAGTTCAGGAACATTAAACCTCTTAACCTTTGAGTTGCCTACTTGATTTTAAATGAATATGGTACTTAAGATGATAACAACTGTGCAGCTTCATTCTTTATTAAGGACACACATGATTTCTCCCTCGCACATTAACACTCTCATTATAATAATAAAGAATGGCAAAAATACAGGTATCAAAAGATTATTAGTACCTTCTAGACACAGTCTTTTCACAGTTCCTGTTTCCAGAACTACACCACTCTAATTAGCGTAACAACTATTGCTACATTCAGAGTGTCAACAGTAACATTTGATGACACAGAAACCTTGAAGAGACTCATTTCACCCATTGTTCTGTCAAGACTTTGTTTGAAAAATCTGGTTTATGTCTGCTCTTCCCCTGTGTTTCTTCTAGAGTGAAGAGAAAAGCAACAACAGCAGCATCCATTGTTGGGGTTAAGGTGAATCCAACTATATATCATGGAGAAAATCTGCTTTCTTCCAGAACATCAGTGCACAAATATACTGCATCCAACATGAACCATTCTGATAAGGATAGATGTATTTGCACAGTAAAAGATCTCCACATCAACATGTAGATACCACACAAAACAAAAGACAGGCCAAGAAGAAAAATATGTTTTGCTAACAATAAAGGCAGCTTAGCTTCTAGTAATGGATAAGATGTAGTATTTTGCCCAGATTCAGCTAACTCAAAATACAAAGTGTGACATTCCTACCACAGGACTTATAATAGATGCTGGCTGCATGAATCAAAACTCGAAGGACTTTTGAGAAGGGTGCCCAGAGGGACTGCCCCAAGCCTCAGCAAGGGGGAAGGAGGGAGGGCAAGTCACAGGCACACAATGAATGGTCTCTCAGGGCAGCCAGGCTGTGGTAGCCCATGGAGTGCTGTCAGGGCGGCACCAAGGCAGCTGTGAGAGATGGGCTGAGCAGGGCTGAGCTCCCATGAAGGGCTCTGGCTGCCCGTGTCCACCTGCATGCCCGGGGCCAAGAGGATGCAGGAGGCACTGCTTCTGGCCCTCAAATGGGCAGCAGTCTGCAGCAGGGTGCCTCTCCCCTGTCCTGTAGGATAACCCCAAATCTGAAACACACGGCAATTTTCTCCAAAATGAAAATAATTTTCACTTAAAATGACTAGAGATGTTCTTACCACAAGAAAGATTTGATGAGCAGGCACAGACCAGATTAATTACCTTGCTTGCAGCAATTCTATGCATCAAGGTACAGAGGGTGGAAAAGAACCACTTGTGTTTTTACATAAACACAGTGTAAGAGTTCAGCTCACCCTCAGGACATGATCTACTCTGACAGCCACATTCTAGCCACTCTTCTCGGTAACTGAACGTAGTCTACAAGTGCAGAGGGTCTGATTTTTAACAAAGGATTAAATATTGCTGCATAATCCTCACTGGACAAGCTCAATAAACAGATTTTTTTTTTTCTTTTCAGTTGGATCTCTCCTGGCTTTATCAGGCTCTTTCTTTTCAAGTCCACACTTCCTTCAGATCACTGTTCCAGCATTTCAGATTTTATCCTTACTTACATGCAGTGGATTTGGACTAGATTCACAAAAAGTTTACTCACCTAGCACCACTTACCTGCCACTGTATTTCTCAGAACCACCATTTGCATTCCTATTGAGCTGCTGCATATGCCTGGAGGTGCCTATTTCCTGCCAGAAAAATTTCTAAATATTGCCCCTGAACTTGCCAAGGTCATAACAATGTGAGCCTCCAAGCACCTAAATCACATCTAAGCTCTTTTGGGATTTGCAAACAAAGTGTTACCCCCTGCTTCCAGGCCTGACCTGACATGCATTTTCAGAGAACACCTTTCAGATCAGGCTTCACACAAAGTACAAAGCTCAGTAAGAAAAATGATGGTGAATGTCTGGTTCAGAGCATCCATGCAGCACATGTGGAATGAGGTTCCTTGCTTTTGAGCAAGGGGAGCCTGTCTGTTTTACAGGCTCTGGTCTCAAGTAATTTCAGTGGTTGAAGGTACTCCTGCTCTTGAAGATGCCCCACTGGAAGAGCCAGTCAGAAGGTAATCATGGGGTCAAGTGGGGAGAAAAGTAGGAGAGAAATCAAGTGCAATCAGCATGGATGAAAACTCCAGCATGGATTTACTGAACTGAAGTGAGAGCTACCCTCTTTCTCTGGCTGTTTTGCTCTGAGGGGAGAGGCACAAGAGACAATGCTTAGCAACTGAAGAAGTCTGGCAGAGGAGATGGCTGGCCTTCATTCTCTTGGGAATGGTGAAAAAGGGAAAAAAAGTTTTCTCTGTCACTTTATGACAGCTATGTAGGTCACTGAGTACTGTCTGAAAGCATCCTCAGTGTCTGATCCCTAACTCAAATTGTATTCTAAGTGGGATGAAGCAAGTTTCCAGAAGCTTAAAAACATCACAGGGCAGATGAAAGGGCCTTGTATGCATGTTGTGACTTCCCCACTACTTTGACTGGATAACTGTCCCAACAGATTCTCTACTTTATTTGTAAATTTTGTTGTGCTGTGAAAGGCACAAAGACCAAGCTGTATGAGAAGTGATTTCTGGAATTCAAGTAATAACTATTTTCATATTTATTAAAAAACATTCCAATACAGTTCAAATCAGTTATGGAACCAGTCAGTGTAAAACAAATTTGCACAATCAGGACAGATTTCACAATGCCCTCTGGACTCAAGTAACTGGGAATAGAAATGTTTGAAAATTACTTCCAACCACATTAAAGATAATGAATGGCATTTGCATCTGATGTGCTTGGGGAAGATGTCCATTGCTGTATCTCATTACAGGATGTAGGACCTGAGCCACAGTGAGCACTCCACAGCCCCAGATGGAGAAGAACAAGAGGGCAGCCACCACCTGCATAAACTATGTCATCCTGACCACATTAACCAAGATTTTTCCAAACCCATCCACTACCACAATCAGTAGCATTTCTACTGAGGTAGAAATCTCTACTTTGTTTGAGATTCTACCTACACTGAAATTAATGGAAAAAATCTTATTCTTCTTAGAATATTAACAATTATTATTAGACTTCTAAAAAATGTCTACTCAAAAATAACTATTCTGACTGTGATCAGAGACAATTCAACAGGTCATGTGGTAAAATTCAAATGTAGCCTAGAAAAGTGAACAGGTGAAACCATTTTACTAGTGAAACTACTATCAAAAATTTTCCAATTTCAACAAGGTTAAAATTTCCCTCTTTATTTTGGTATGGATACATGTGACAGGGGCCATGAGAATTTATAATCATAGATGCTGTGACTGAAAGGTCATTCAGTCTCTTCTCCCAAATATTAAATAATTTATTCCTTAGTGATACCAGAAATGAATTGCCGCTCACACTGAATTCAATTATCTGTCTAAAAAGGCAATGAGAATCTAAGGACATGCAAGCAACCTTCATCATTTATTTCCAGGTGATTTCCTGAAAGTAGTCACAGCTTGATGCTTTTGTGAGGTCCCATAACTCCCTTCTCAGAGAAGATGTATTTAAAGTAATCATCCATTTATGCCATTTATACCTGGCAGATAACTGAACACTAAGCGCCATTTTAGATTTGTCTGATAAAAAAAATTGAGAGCAGTTTCTGTGAAAATAGGATTTCAATGATATTTTGGGAGAAACACTCTGCTTATAGTGTTTCTCTAATTTAGATGACAAATTTTGTACTAACAGACCATGAAAGAGTCGTGTGTGAGACTTTCCTGTAGGATCCTTTAAACATGGCTGGGGGAGGGGTGTCAATTAAAGAAACCTTTTCTCTCATTTTGCACCAAGGTTCCCACATTGCCACAGAAATCAACAGGATTGCAGCAGCACAACCAGGGGAGATGCAGTCGTGAATCAGACCCTGAGCTAACAGCGTATTTTAATTCATGTTCAAACTGTGTTAATTGGCAAAAGATAAAACATCCACACTGTTTGTTTTGCTGCTGTAAGGAATTTGTGTTGAAAACCGTGACTAAATAATAATTAACAGGCTTCAAGTAATCAATCAATAGTATTTCATGAAAATAAGTTGTAAACTAGAGTCTTGGACTCAGATTTAAAGTTGGTTGGTGGGGCTTTTTTTTTGTTTGGGTGGGTTTTTTGTTTTTCTTAGGACAGCACTGGTGCAAAGCTGAAACTAAATCCAGGCTGGCACTTCATTAGCAATTCCTTATTGTGGTTTTACAATGTTAAATTTGTACAAACAGATTAAGTGTGTTTTTTAAGCTGTTCCTAAATAGCCTGGGAACTAAGAATTAAGTGCAGATTCTGCCCAACCCCTCAAAACCCAACACACCCTTCTCCAAGCCCAACACCTGCTGTTAAAAATACATCACACAATGGCTCTGATCTTACCTACCAGCAGATGTGAAGATGCCCAGAGGTCTCTCAGATGTTTGTGTTCCTGGGTCACGTGAGGGCACCAGGAAGGGGAGGGAAAATTATTCTGGAATTCCAGAGGTCACTGCTGGACAAAAATAGTGAAAATTGCACACATGTAGAGAAAAACAAAAGGTTCAGAAATCTGGAAATTTGGCCAAGAAGCCTTACTGGGGGCAATGTTTCATCCCTGAATTAAATAGAGAAGAAAGAACAATACAGCAAAGAGATGAAAATATTGTTATCAGGAGAAAGAAAGGATTCTTATGATATTCTCTAGCCTCAAGCTGAAAATAATTAAAAAGTTCTAGCCAAGTCAAGGGAAGGCAACCCACTCTCCCAAGGCTTCTGTGGGTGAGCTCTTAAACACTTCTACCTGCATGTAGCTGATACATTTTTCAGGCTCTAACTAATTATTATCACTAATAATCTGCTTCATGCTTTTGTTTTCAGAAGAACTTTATTTCCAGACCACTTGACTGTTCTGCATTTTCTTTATCTGTACATTTTTAGCCAGGGAAAGAGCCTAGAATTTGGCCTAACTAATTTCACTTGTGTGCTCATCCACATGGCAAATTTGATTCTAGGGAGATTATTCACACCAGACAGTCATTATGCAGAAAAAGCTTTGTCCTTCACCCCACAGTGCTTGTCATATCCCCATATTAGCTCTTTGTGGGTCTGCATCATTTTCCTCGTGCAGAGGAAGGTCTCATGTTGGAGGAAGCAGTGTTTGAAAGGCTCTTGTACACATGTGGAGGGGGATGAAAGCCTGGACCACGCATGCACAACACATGGCAGCACTAACAGTGCTCAGAGCTTCTCAAAATAATCAACTGAGCTGCAGTGACACAGCAAAATACATCATAATCACATCAATTATGCAATCACTATTTTGTGAAAACAAGCCTCTGGGATTTCTTTTTAAGTAATCAAAGAAATATCAGACGTGAAAACAATGAACCTTCCTATTACAAACGACTAAGTTTCCGCTGGGGAAGAAAAAAAAAGAGAGAGAGAGAGAGAGAGAAACCCCCCCCCCCCCCCCCCCCCCCAAAACTAACACGGGCCATAAAAGTGTCTTATTCTGGCTTCAAGAAAGTGACCAGCTTGTCGTCAGCCCTAGGAGAGGACAGAGTGCTCCGTGCCAGCTTGCCTATGCCCCTCCCTATCTGTGGATGCTGCACAGCCCCTGTCCTTGGATGCCACCAATGTGACACTAGGGCTTGGTGGCAGGAGGGAGCAGTACTGGTTCCCACCGCCGTGGATTTCACACCCGGCCTCCTCTGCTGCCTCTCGGCACCGCACGGGCATCGGCGGCTCGTGGGTCCTGCTGGGTGGCCCGGGGCAGAGAAGAGCTGGCATTCTGCACCCTGCATCCTGCAACCTTCACCCTGCACCCTGCACCCTGTATCCTGCACCCTTTACCCTGCATCCTGTATCCTGCACCCTGCATCCTGCACCCTTCATGCTGCATCCTGCACCCTGTATCCCGCATCCTGCTCCCTGCACCCTTCACCCTGCACCCTGCATCCTGCACATTGCATCCTGCACCCTGTATCCTGCACCCTGCATCCTGCACCCAGGGGAGCCCACGGAGTCTCTGGCTGTGCTGCACAGCCCTACACCCCTGTCCCCGCAGCGGGATTTTGCCACGGCGCGTACATTTCGGTAAAGGCTTTGGCATTTGGCGAAAGCTGGCAACAGTCCTCACGAAATGCCCGCAGCACTTCCAGAGCCCTTCCCGGCTTCCAAAACCCTGCCAGGCTCGCGCAAGGCTCCCAGGCCCTCCCGAGCAGGGCTGAGCAGGCCTGGGGGATGGGATACAGCTGCTGAAGCCGCAGCCTGGATCTGGCGGCAGCTTTGCTTTGGAAGGAACTATAAAGAAACACTCTGCCCTGCAGCTAAAAAGCCTGATAAAAATCTGTGAGCATGTGAATGGTGAGGGGAAAAAAGGGTCAACTCAGTTCTCTCCCGTCCCCACTGCCTTCCTGTTGAATTCTCAGCTCATCCCTGGTGCCCGTGGCCGCTCCCTGGGGCGGCTGGGGTTCCCTCGTGTCTCCTCGTCCAAGGCAGACTCCTCTGGGAGCAGCCGGCCTGGCGTGCCTGAGGAGCCCGTGGTGCCCGTGCGCCGCTGCAGCAGCACCCAGGGCTTCTCCACAGCCACTGTCCCGCCTCAGAGGCCGAAGGCGCGGTGTCTCCCAGGCACAGGCGCCGTGCGGGGCTGAGGGTGCCGGCCCTGGGCTCCCGCCTGCCTGGGCGCCCCACGAACCCCGCGGGGTAATGCGGCCCCTCGGGGAAGGGATCTGCGAGCAGCGGGTAGCGGGGCCCAGCCTCGCTGACATCAAGCGTGAATAATTGGGCTTTAATGTGGCTGGAAGGTGGGAGGGGTGAAGGCGGCAAACACACCACCTTTTCGCTCGGGGCCAGGGCACGGGTGGCTGCTGGTTCCTACTCTTTCCCTCCAGCCCTCCTTTCAACCTGGCTCTGGGGAGGCAGCCCTTCCCCAACCCTTGCAAAAGGCTTTGAGCTCAAAAGAAGCTCATAAACTTGTTTCCCTGGCGCTCCCCGGGTCTCCCCACCCTGATGTGGCTTCAGCCGCATCGGCCTTGCAAAGCAGCCGGGCTCCCACCGCCTTCCATGCCAGGGAGATGCTCTCCTTGGCTTCCTCAAACGCGTGACCCTGTGGGGTCTGAAGGATTCTCTCACCTCCTGCCCTTACGTTTCACTGGAAGATTGCGTGCTTCTGGACAGCAAACCCCCTCTGACCCTCCTCTGAGGAGAGGGAAATATCTGTAATGCTCCTGATGGTACTTAAGGCACATGGTGTCTCTGATGGTACAGGAGATATCGCCTATCACCGTCACCTGCAGCACCCCAACTCTGCTGGGCTGCTTCAGTTTGTGCTCACTGGAACAAGTTCTTCATAGCAATGTTAAAAGTGGGCAAGTGAGATATCCAAGTTTTAAAAATATTAGGGGTTGAAAAAAAAAAATTGTCTTTTCTGTTAACTCAAGTAGATCAAATAAGGTGGTGGAAACCTGCCAAATCAGCTTTGCCATGAGAGGAAACTACTCCATGCAGCTACCCCTCCCAGTAGAGCTCGTTCCTGTGAAACACAAGGTTAGTAACATGACTGTATAAGCAAGCAGTTTGACTTGGTATTAAATGTTGCACCTGAAGAGTCTTCCAGTCATATACAAAGAAAAGATTTCATATTGCATCCCCATCAGTGCTTCCATTCCCTCTGCTTCCAGCCAAGCTGGTTCTATTCCTCACTTTTATTCTCATTTGCTCCTCTCATTTTCTTCCACCCTGTGTGTTGCCAAAGTTACTTAACTCCCTTTTCCACAGACAAACTATGAACGCTTGGCCCTATGGATTCCAATGTGTTAATGGGCTAGCCAAAGGCAGGCACGCCAATACACAGAAACTCATTCATTTCAGTGGTTTTTTTGCTTGCATTTCCCTACAAATCCACCTATAGGACTGCTTTGTTGTGAAGTATTTTCAATGTATCTGCATTTCCCCAGCTGTGAAGCATGATGTTGGGGGGCACATGAAGAGGTGGGTTATCATGTTAAGTTTTCTTGCGTTTTCAAGACTTTTCAGCCTTGCTATGGAGTAGGGTACAAGAAATCTCCCAGTAATTATCTCTTTAGATTGTGTTCAAATACAACAATAAATTAGATAATAAACAAAAATGAAAAAAAAAGTTAAACACAATAATACATTAAATAATAAGCATACAGATTAATTCTGCATATGGAGGGTATTCCAGCTGTTGATAAGCATAAACCAGTGCTGCTGATCCCAGTGGAATGCTCTGCATACTCAAGTCTGCACAGGACACATCCTAATCACATGTAAACTAAAAACTATTATATATGAGGGAATCACTATTTCCTAAACATTTCCTGTAAAAACTTACCGAAACAGCAAATCAAATGCACCTTTGACTAACACCTAATAGCAATTCAGAGCTTTTGAGTTATGGTTTTGAAGTAGAAAAAATAGAAAGCTGATTTTGCAGAATGGAGGAGAAACGAGACATTGTATTGTATACAGCACACAGTGTGAAGGCCAGGTAATGAATTCAGGTAGCCTGAAAGGAAAGGAAAATGAGTGCCTTGTATACAGATGCCTCTCATTGTTATTTCATTTACTGTAATTCTGTGTATATACAGTCATATTTCTGCATATTTCTTTAGAGTAACTCTGAGGAATATGACAATAGGTTGAGATGCAGTTATTAAAATAACTGGATCTGCAGTTTGCAGTCAGTAGTTACTGCTCTGAAATATCTAGATATCCAAAGAAGCAGGGGGACAAACTATAATAAGTTCCAGGGAAATAGTCTGGAATTTATCTAGCAACTTTCAATTTCTGGAAATTCTTCTTCTGATTTCAAAAACAGTAGAAGACAAACAAATATGGGAGCACTGCTTCCCAGTCTGATGCAACCTTGCAGAGCAAGGCTGAAGGAGCAGGTAGGGCATTGGATTAAGAACTCAGAAGACCTAGGAGGGAATTTCAGCTCTGTACCAAACTTCTTTGCTAACAGTGAGGAAACCCTTTAACCCCACTCTGTCTCACTTCTGCATCAGTAACACAGTCTGGACTGCAAAATTTCTGTGGTGACCTTCTTTCATAAGCAAACTTCTCCATGTGCACTAAACATCCATCAATATCAAACAGAGTTGCCAGGTACTAGTGCAAGGATAGCTCAGATTTTGCATGCACACATACTTTGCATAGAGAAAATGCAAGTGCAGGTGTAGAGCATGGGAGATGCAAATATTGGGACGCAGATTCTATTGCCTTCCTAGTAGAGCACATGTGAAATCACGATCCTCTGCAGCCACCTCTTCACTCTGATTCAGCCTAAAAAAGCCCTGAAATAGAAAATGTTATGCTCAGTATTAAAATAGTGTCAATGATGTAATTTAAAATGTGTAAAGGCATTGGTAGAGTCTTAACCAACACCTTGCCAACACAATAAAAACAGAGAGAAGAAGGAATGGACAGATTCAACGGACTTTTTTTTTTCTGTGATCTTTTTAGAGAAGAAAGGGGCAAGGAGGGGGAGAAAGAAAGGTCCAAGTTGAATAAATGTAAATGTATGAATGAGACAGTTCTAAGCATACCCAGGTGTCTTGCCAGCTCACTGCAGAGAGGTCACAGAGAAATAGAATGTCTAATCATTGGAATAAACACAGCTGTGCATACTTACGTTTTCCATACCTATTTTGCTAGTGGGGGAAAAAAAAATCATTCCTCAGATCAGAAGATCTTTCCCAGCCACTTCTAGCTCCTTTTCTTTTTCTTTTTTCTTTTTTCTTTTTTTTTTCAGAAGTGTTTGGGGGTTTTAATTTTTTACTATATATACACCTTTTTTTCGGGGGGAGGGGGGAATTAAGCTCTCCCTACTTCAATCAGTTGTCCCCTTTCAGATGATTATTAGCATTTGGAATGTTTTAGCCTTCCAAACATCTTTGGTATTAAATTATACAGAATTGTATGAAGACATTTTTTTTCAGCATGGGATTTAACACTTGTGGAATTTTAAGGTAGAGAAAAAAGAGGCTAAAAGGATTTTTGGACAGCTAATGCAAAACTGGAGGATTTTGTTTGAATAGAGTCAATGGCAAAAAAGAGCAAATCTAAATTTGCTCAACGTGAGGCACACAAAATTCAGCAGGAGCAACTGAGGGTTATAATTTTTTAAAATTTCTACAAGCTGGAGAAGAATATTTGAAAACCTTTGAATTAATCATGAATATTTTGAATAGATATGTTGTTTCAAGATTTTATACAAATCAAATGTGAACCAAGAAATCTGACTGTAAAAACCAAACGTGCCTTTGGATAAATCAGCTGGTCAAATAACAGATATTAACTCTCCCTGGAAACCTTACCCCACTTGTACTTGCTTTTAAGGAATTCATTGTCACAGCATTTTGCAAAGAGAATTTATGACAGAGTAGAGAGGTTCCTTGCAAATTTAATTTGAATAACTGAAACTATTCTTGAAATGTGGCCAGAAACCTGCTTTTAGCATGTCATTTGAAAACAAGGAGCTCTGCCACCAATTACTCTTGCAGTTACATGCAAAGTACACACGGATAAAACTTACAGATACTGGTTTATTGTTGAGAATGATAGAAACTGCTGTCTTCATTTCCATGAGTATTCCACATTTTTCTCTGATTACTTTTGTTTTATAACTTGACCAAAAATATTGCTCCAAGCTGAAAATTTCTTTTAATTTATAGGATGAGGGAGCAAACTCTGTTCTTTTATTAAAACAATCTTGAGTCTGTCATGGCTCAAAAATAAATTTTGTAAAATGAGATTTTACTGTTGTTTTAAGAATGTGATACATTTGCTACTTTGGCGATTGAGCGAGTGAACGCATTTTCAGGGCTTGATGGTTGTCTGAAGTCTAATAATTTTCAGCCTCCCTGAACAGCTATTTTGTCTGCAGCAGGCAAATGTTCTTTGTGAGACTGCTCCCACCCAGCTGGGAAACCATCACCCCTTTCCCAACCCATAGGATCTCCACGCAGCCTGCTTTGCAGTCACAGAGAAGCAACGGAGTAAGAAGGAAAGCTGGCACACTCAGCTCCCCTTGAAGCTGACCTGCTATCTCTTTTGGTGTAGCAGACGTTAATCAAGACAGCAGGATTAGATGGGAGCAATTTTGTTGATGTGGCTTTCCATCTCTGGAAGTGCCCTTAGTGCTCTTTCCCGGGGCAGATGTGGGCATGGCAGAGAGATGGGCTGGACACAGGAGATCCAGGCAGAAACCTCAACTGAACTTTGTAACAAAATCAATTTTTTTTTTTTCTTGGAAAAGTGGAAACAAAAAGACAAGCGACAGAGTGAGATCATTATAGCTAATTCTCTTCTAAATATCCAGGCCAATTCAGTAATGTTATAGCAAGGGCCATATTGAAGCAATTTTTAAGTAACCTTTCCCACCTGCTTCTGCACAACCTTATCACTGTTTTTCCAACACAAGAAAGCAAAACTCCTACCAGGACTTCAAGCAGTGCACAGGACTTGCAATGTGCTGCAACAGCAGATCCCTTGAGCACTCTCAGCAAGTGAAGGGCTCTGCTTTGCCTTTTGAGGTAGAGATTCAGACTTGTGTGCTACACAGGTTTTTAAAACATTTTTAAAAACCATGCTGCTGGCAAAAAACCACATGAAGTGAAAACATCTCTTTAAAATGTATTTTTAAATAGTTTGCTCACACAGTGAAGTTCATTGAGTATACAAATAGCTAGTTGTAAGTAACTGGGAGGCTCAAAGCTGTGGAGCAGAGTAACTGCTCACAGGCAGGGGATAACCAAAGCCAAACTTCCATTAGGTGCATTTAAAACTGCAAATTTGCAAACTAGAGCTTTGTCATACCAATTGCCCAATGCAGCTGGTAAATTCTGGAAGTCTGATTCTAGTCTGCTCTGTAGTGAGAGCAGGCCAAACACTTTTCCATCTAGCAAGGGAGGATGAGGTGGGTATTGAACTTCCTGAAACGGTGAGAGCAGGGGAGAGCTCAGGAGAGCAGCAAGAACAAGATATCTGTGCAGCCTGCCATGTGGGAAAAGCCTAATGGACTAGGGAAGTTCAGGCTGGTGAAGAGTTGAGGGGAGTAAGAAAATATATCTGGATGTAGAAAGGAAGGGAGGGACCAATTAATCTCATTAATCTACATGCCCTGAAGAATAAGTAATAGAGTTTGAATTACAAGTGTTACTATAATATGCAAAACATATTCTGTTACAAAGACTAAGAAGAGAAAATGTTGTCAGGGCATGGGACCAAAGTGCAAAGGGCTTGATTTATTTTCTAGCTCTGCTGTAGATTTCAATCATGTCTTCAGCTCTTTCATAACTGAAGGAGGTTCCAGGAGGATCAATGAGTTAGTACTGATATATGCAAGTCCTGGTAGAAATAGAGACTGAGTTTAGGTCAAATTCAATTTTATACCCATATAACCACAGCTACAAAAACCTTGCTGTTTCTTTACAGTAAAGGCCATATAAGAAAGACACATTGTCAGATAAACCACTTCTTGTGTACAACCTATTCACACGTCATTCCTAGAAAGACGGCACTATCAGGGTTATTAGATAATTTTTGGTTCTCTGACTTAGCAACCAAAACTAAGGAACAGTTTAAATGATGTTCTAAAATATTTAAATTCTTCTCTATGAAAGAAAAAAAAATTGCTTTGTTCAGTAAGAAATACTCCTTTTGGTCACTTCCAAAAGAAGTTCATGATACTAAAGTTGCAGGGAGGGAGAAGGAGCCAACGTTTTTAGCTGTGGAACTCCTTATCTGCGAGGCTCCAGCATCCCAAGGCAAGGAAGATGCCAATTTTTCTTACTCGGACAGGTCCACTTTTTATGTTTGTACTTAAGAGTTTTTGCTTAGGGTAAGGTGTTCCACCTTTGGAATCAGTGTTCTCCCCACCAGCCTCAAGACATGTGTCCACCTGCCACTCCTTCTGGCTACATGGTGTGGCAGCATCCCATGCAAAAATCAGTGTCAGCAGAAAGACGTGCCAGAGCCCCTACTTGGAAACACAACATAACTATGTCAGAGATGTGCCAGGGACTGGAATAGTGTTACCCTCTCAGGCAGATAGGAACTTGAGTTCAATTCAGCTCATAAGAGTGTGCTGGCTGTTGACTAAAAGGGGAACAAGATCATGTCCCTCTCTTTAGGCTGTCTGGCAAAGCTAGCTTTCCTGCTCCCAAATGTCATTTTACTGAAATTGTTCATTGAGCAGAACTATCCAGCTGGAATTAGCTAGTAGAATCAGTCCAGCTAAAGTCAAGGATGCTAATTTATTTTGCCCAATAATTGAAAATCAGCAAAAGTAAGGAATATCACAGTTCATTATCATTACAAGTTATACATGCAGCTACAGAACAGAAAGAGAAGTTCTTTTAAGAAGGGTAATTAACCCTCAAAGCAGGTCAGATAGGAATGGGGTAGTCTCAGTGACTTCTAGCTTAGAAGTCGTGATTGCCTGTCTTTCTGTAACACGGGCTAAAATTCAAGCAGAAGTTAAAGGTCCCATGCCCAAATTATTGGGTAATGTTTGATGAATTGTGCTGTGCAGGTTAGAGTACCCCTGGTGTTCCATTAGGGCCCTAACACTCCCAACAGCAGATGACATGAGAATCAAGAGTATGACTGTGACCATGACCAGCTTTACTCTTAGCATTGCATTTGATGTGTCACACTGAAGGCTTCCTATGAACAGGAATTCACTGGAAAAGCTAGCTCTGGTTTCATTTATATATTGAATTAGTTGAAGATAATTGTATGGTTATTCATTTTCCATTCATTCTCTGGACTCTCACTGTCAATTTTACTTGAGTGACTTTGAATGAGCTTAAGCTCTATTGAAACGGAGCATGCAGAGATAAGAACATCAGCACACAGGCTCACACTTAAATTACAATGCGAATTAAAATCTGGCTTGTTGTTCTGCTTCCAGGATGAATGCAAACAAAATCACTTGAGGCACACGGAACCCCGAACGGTGTACATTTTAATTGCTAATCCCCCCTGACATCCTGTTGGCTCCATAGGCTATGCTCTAACTGCCAACAAGAAGTGAGCTGGAAATAAATAAAGATACGTGGTTCTGGGATTTCAGCTAATTCTAGCCAATCTGTGGAGATGACAGAAGAGAGAACTTTGAAACCTCTGATCATTTAAGAAGCTGGTTATAGCCATACCTAATGGAAAATGGACAAGGGCCAATTGCTCCATGTTGTGGCCCCAAGCTGAGCAGGTTATTATGAAACACCATTCACTGTTTTTCAGCTGGTGTTTCAGGGCATGACTGATCCTGAGTTTACTGGTGTGGTTTGGATAAATCTGAATGCCCTGGAGTAGCTTGATTCTACTTCCTGGCCAATTTGCACTATGGATCTGGTGCAGTGCAGAGGCTGTCTTGGCGACTTCTCATGGCAGTATCCAGTAGGGAACTGCTGGCCCCAAACTGGAGTGAGTCAGTACAGAAGTTGGCTTCACACATGTGAGCCTGACTCATCTTCAAATTACTGAGGAAATGGTTTTATCCAGGAAATAACCTACACCATCAAGGCCCTTTCACAAAAGATGCTTTCCTCAGTGTCATTCATAGAAAACCATTCAAACACACTCTTAAGGCCAAGATGGGTTAATTGCTTAGAAAGTAAGATTATGGCATTGCACTGAGAGCTTGCAGACCCAGGAATACACATTTTCCAGTGGAGCTACCAAGCTGGACATGAAGGCGTGAAATGCCAAGCAGGGAATTGCAGCAGAAAGTGTCCCATAGCGAGGGATCTGAAATCCTGCCAGCTGTCAGGGAGGGGTTAGTTTTACGAAGGCTAACTATCCCCTGCAAATGACCAAGCAGAGAGAAACCTTACCACTCTGTTCTCTAACCTCTGCCAGTCCCACAGCCAGAGCAGGGGGCAGCTTGTACTCCAGTATCCTGGCACTTCCAAGACTGCTTCTGTTCCCTGCCTAAAAGGCATGCAGCATTTACTGTGAAGAAGACGGACAATACAAAATACAAAATAAAGGAAATTTCTCTGGGGAAAAGGAATGATCAATGAAACTGTTGCTCCTGTGGTGCAGCTGCTGGATCCTGTGGGATATCGATGAACAGCCCTTTGTGGATTAGTAGAAAGAACCAGCACTGCTGTTATCATGATAAAACTATTCAGGTGTGAATTTACCATTCTGTTAAGATATAAAAAACTCCTGACAGCAACTTCTGAGCACATCCTATTCTTCTTTCCTCCTCAGAACTGCGGTAGAAAAACAGTTTATTGATTTCTGCTAAGAAATCAAATGTTGTTATAACTCTGAAGGGTGTCCAGTTACAGAGAAAATCGGTGGTAATCGGAAGCTTCGTGCAGACCTCGCATGACCCTGCTCATTCCCGCACAGAAAACTGTTTTTGTCTCACTTCGAAAGAAACCAGACAACCCCTGCGAGGTTACTTATAATCCTGACACCGCTCTCACATTTGCCATATGCTGGGAACATGCCTTCTTGCCTATTTACAGTATATAGCTGAAGAACTTTGTTACAGCCCTGATATTTGGCATATCTTAAGCCTATTTAGAACATCAACACCATCAATCACTTGGTACGGGGCCGAGCAGCTGGATGAACCTTGGCTATCATGTGAAGGCTATTTGTCATCTGGGCAAGTCTGTTTGGCGCATAACGCTCCAGTCCCAGAACAATTTTCCCTCTCCAAAAATATTCTCTTTGATTCAGGAAGCACGTGATTAATAACAAACAAGAGTTTAAAGATGGAGGTCAAGGCTGAAACCTTAACCAAACAAGTGCATTGCTTATTAATGTTTGCCTCAGTCTTCAGATATTCCCTTGAAGAGCACCCTTGATGGAGAAACAAAACTGTTTCTAAACAACATGAGATTTGAGAGATCTGCTTGGCCATTGCCACCACAGAGGTTTTTCTCAACTGTGACAATGTTTGTACCTGGTAGCCAGACAAGACATCACTAGCAGGAGCCTCATTTAGGATGAACTGTGCACACATTACACTCCCGTTCTCATCGAGACGAGTAATACTCAGCATGTCTGCCATTTAGGCAATTAGCCTTCTCTTTAAAATAAGAAATATTAGCTGACATATCTTAACCATCTGTGTGAGCCAAAATAAGAGCAAGGGAGTTTACATAAACAGTCTTAGCATGTTTAACAAGCATGTAGCTAATGATTTAATTTTTTAATCCTCAACAATAGAGACTACTGGATATAAGCAAGTGCTGCATCATTTATGCCTGTGCTGTTAATGAAAGACTAGTAATTAGTGGGTGACTAAACTTCAGAAGAACATGTTGCTTCAATACAGGGTGTTGTAAAAGACAGATTCTCCCCAGCCATCTGCAGAGCCAGAAGGAAAAGGGAAGAGAAAAATGTTTTGAAAGTTTGCCTCATCAATTAAAATATTTTGTTCATATCTTCAGCACCACTTTTTAATCTCTCTTCACCACTTGTCTCCCCATCTTTCCTGTATTTTTTAGTTATCTAATCTGGTTTAGACTGTAAATAGAGAAGTTTTGTGTTGCTGTGTTTTTATAAACAGATTCCAACATAACACAGTCTAACCTAACATCTGAGCTGCTGTGAGGTTTGCTGGATACAAGGCATAGGCAATGCTTGTGCTTACAGGGATGACTCTGTTGAGCAGTGACAATGCATGCAACAACCAAATTTGTTAGCACTCATTGTTACTAAAGCAGGGTGAGTGACCTTGTCATATTTAACAGTTCTGAGCAGACACAGCAGTGGAGATCCTGAGGGCAAAACCAGAATTTCCATTAGTGATGTAACAATATACTGACATAATTAACCCCTTTCCCACTTCCAATGGCTTGAATAACTGCATAGTCCTGCTGGCAAACTTCTGATGCCTGGAACTTGTGCAGCCAGTGTTTGTACAAACAAAAACCAAAACAGAAGTCGTAAACATTCTGTCTCATTTCTGAACAAGTGCAGCATTCAGAGGGGAGTGTGGTTTTAGCCTGAGAGTGGTCATGCTAGCATGGATGCCACCACCTCCATCTTCCAGCACTGCTAGAACAGAAGCAGCAGACACAAAGGGTACAAGTAATGGCAAGAAGCAACCCAAGAATTTGGCAAAAAATGCTCATTTCTAACCACTTTTCAAATGGAGCTGAAAACCCTAGGGACTGAAGAGTGAAATATCTTGTTTACAGTTAAATTCCTGATCCACGTAACCAAGCAACACAGCACTGTGGCTCCATAAAATGGAAGCAAAGTTAATTTTTTAACAATGCCACATTACCTTTGTACATCTTGTTCCTGCTCTCCCTCAGGGTCTTACATGAATGAATCAGAAAATTGCTCCCTTATGTTAGGCTTGAGTCTGCACCTGCATTAAATTCATGTCAGAGAGGGGTGGAGGAGGCAAACATTGGGAGCACCAATAGCATGGTACTTCTGGATTTCAGCTCACAGCCTGTCCAACATGACAATTGCCTTTAATAGCTATTCAAGGCACTACAAGAAATGAGCCTTGCACCAGTGGTGGTCCCTTCAGATTAAAAAAAAAAAAAGAAGAAAAAAGAAGAAAAAGAAGAAAAAGAAGAATAAAACCAATCTGGGATCTTGTTTTGTTTAATGCCTGTCTCCCATATGGCTGGTCATCTCCCTGCAACCAGTCAGGGAAGCAGAGTCCGTGCAAAGGAGAATTAATTATGTTTATAACATCCTTGTAATGGAAGCACTTTCTGTGCACCAGGCTAATATTTTTGATGGTAGAGAACTGGAGTTTCAAGATGTTGTATCTGGGGCCTGTGGGTGTCTCAGTGCTGGATTCCTGGACCAATGCCTGCAGCCCTGGTCTGGCTTTGGGCCAAATCCAGAGCTGAAAGCGGCTGTTCTCTGGTTCTGGTTTTGGATGTCGCTTCCATAATTTTGGCACAGGCGAATCAGAATGAAAGCTCAGCCTTGAACCCCAGCATTAGGCTAAACCTAATATGAAACTTCAGCCTGCTTCACATTATTCCTGCTGGTTAATTCCAGCTGTTAAACTTCTCCCCCCAGTACTGAGCCAGAGAGTGTTTTGTTGACAAATTTGCCATGCATTTCAAGGAAAGCAGAACTTGGCCAAGGCTTTGGGGTTATATATTTTTTTTCCACTGCAGGAAATGGAAGTGTTGGCAAAAATATTCACCGTTGTTTAGGATAAGAGAGTGTTTGGACATATCCAGTTTTAAGAGGTCTGCTTAGTCTGATACTCTTGATATATGAGACAGCAAAGAAATATGTCTAGGAGTCTTGGAATGAGGCATCTTTTTTATAAGATGAGTGAAATACACACGAGAATGAAATATTACTTGCATATTACCACCAAAGCTGGTCAAAATTCACTCAATTGACTCCAGATGTGGGTTTCTTCGGCAATTTTAAAGTTAGCACTACTGTAACTAGGTGTGAGGCCAAGGCAAACTACTCTAGTGCTTTATAGCACTTGGAAGCTACAGTAGTCAAATCAAAATGTGTTACAAGAGAATCAGTTTCTTTAAGCTTAACAGCAGGAAGGATTTAATATACTGAATACAGCCAACCCATCTTCATTTGAAGGAACACAAAATAAATCCCTACCACATTTGTGACTTATTATTTGCATAAAGGACCCAGTTCAAGAAGCAGATCCCTGACATTACTCATGCAAGTAGGGACCTATAAGTTCTCACTACCTTTTATTTGTTTTATTGTATTGTACTGTATTGTATTGTACTGTATTGTATTTCCATGAGATTACAACTATGCTCAGGGTGAGCATGCACCTCCATGCTCTGCTGATGCAGGTCAGTCATCTGAATATTAAAAGCTACTTTTCAGCACTTACTAAGTACTTAATGAAATATATTAATTTTTTTTTGTCTTTTCTTCTGCCTGCTTATTCTCCTTGCAATTAGGCACTCTGTGTAAAAAGCTTTACAAAGGAATCCACTGCAGTTCCCACTAGCAAGATGTTTGACTCATCCTACAGTGATGGCACTGAGTCTTTTAGCATCCTATCTATTCACTAACCACTTATAATTGCACTGGCACAGAAGATTGGAGTTACTGCCTTCACTTATTTCTTTATTAAGCTGTGAGAGTAATCCCATCACAAAAGGTAAAGAGCCTCTTCAGTGCTTTCCTAATGAACAGCTGACGCTGTCCTGCGCTCCAGTTCACGTTGCTGGAGCTTAAATGGGCAATGCCCATCATCTGTCATGCTCAAGGCAGAGAGGGTTTCCATAGGAATAGACATTCAGATCATCCTTGATCTACTGACACTACTGTGGTGAAAAAAGGACAATATTTCCCCTGCAGTTTCAACCAGTTTGGCTTTTTCCACTGTAAGGCTGGTAAGAACTTCCTCTAAAACCCCCAGGTTCTGGAGCAGAGAGGTTGCCACCTTTTCCGAAGTACATTTTGTCTGCTTTTTTATTCATTTTAATACAGGGGGGTCCTTGGAAATATGACCCCACAGCACCATAAAAAAGAAAAACCTGGAAGAGAAAATGATTTAATTTAAAGTAAGAACCTTGATCTGTGCAAACCAGCCTCCTGACTTTTAATGCTGGCCATATTGCAGTCATGCAAGTCTGGAATGACAGACATGCTCCACTTTTACCATGGGAAAAACTTTCCCTGGTTGGAAAGGAAGAAGTAAGATTTGCCACAAAATTGCACAGCAATCTAAGTGTTTAAGACATTCTCTAAACCACTCAATACCATCTCCTGTCTGTCTGACATTTCCAGTGTGGGCATTTTGCAAGAGGATAATTTTAATATATAATTTAAGGTGGTCAGGTAAGTCTCTTTTACTATATGCCATATAGTAAATAAAGGTTTTTAAAAAACCCTGAGGTCATTTAGGTGTTTTGACTGACCTTCTGTTGAAATAGTTTTATCAGTAAACTGCCTTAATATGTGTTGGTGATGTTAGGACACATCTTCAGCTGGTAAAAGTATGTTTGTAGCTCCACACATGGCAGGGGGTCTTTGCCAAGACAAATAATCTCATGCAAATTTCCCCTGATGATTTTAGAACTCTTTAGTTCTTTAATAAAGCATCACTTTGATAAAAGTTTAGCAGAGATGTGAGTAGCAGAGAAAAGAAAGAAATGACACTAAAATATGAGAAAATATTTTACACTTAAGAACCCTTGGCATGCTACACAGTACTATTTGATTAAGTGAAGTTGTAATACAAAGACAAGGATTAATCACACAAAAGAGCAACATAATTAATTGCAAAAGCTAAGGGAGAATTTCAAGAAAGAATGCATCCTTTCATTTAGCTTACAAAAATACAATTAGTAATTATTACTGATTTCCTGGAGAAAGTCCAGAGCAGAATTAAAAATATCTTGAGTCACAGGCAAGTTCATTGGTCCATGGGGACAGACATACTGGGCTGAAGGAAGCTTATATTTGTTCAGCAAACTTCTTGTTTTTAAAATGATCTGTGCTGAATTACGTATCAGGACATTCATGATTGGGTCTGTGCCAGGACTGGGGAACTCTTATTTTTAAATGCCCATTACCTATTTTAAATAAAAAGTAAATCAGATTTCTGCCTGAAAATTTTGTAAGAGCTGCTATTACAAGTTATACTTAAAGGTCATTGTAATCCAGAAAAATCGTTACAAGCAATCAGAAAAGCCATGAGCAGATCAATTTTATCTAAATTATTTTAGCTCACATGGGGAAAATTGATGCATTTCAGAGGAACAATATCCTTTAAAAATTTATCTACCTGGGATCATCTGATCAGCCTTCACATTTGTTCCAGGCTGCATACACATGAGTTCTGTTCAGTCAGAGGCATCAAAGCAAAACTTGTCCTTGATGGTACCCATGCAGGGGGCTTGTTTCATTCCTCCTTTCCTGGGACATAAACAGCTCCTGCACAGGAACTGCTGCCTTTGCAAGGATGTGGGAGGATGCCACAAACACAGAATCACCACACGTCTGAAGCACACTCTTTTAAAGATAAAACCCTCCCACAAAAGCATTTGGCTCTCTATCTCCACACTTGCTTGCAGCTTTACTTCCACATGGTATATTCAGCAGCCTCTGGGATCAGCAGACAGTTTTCCAGTTGACTTTATAGGAATTGAATCATACCATAATGACATGCCTGAGGACGACCAGCAAATTGTGCAGCCTAGTATCTCAGGTTCCTGCAAATTGCTCAGGATGAGGAATTATTGTGTATTGAAATTAGCGGGGAAAAATTAATTTACATCAGTTAAGAATCTGGTCAGGCAGTTTCCAAGTGCATGGAATATGCCTACAGAATCAGACTGGTGTAGACACCAACAGATTCAGATAAAAAAACAATTAGTCTGGGAACACCAAGATTATAGATATTATAGAGAAATGAACCCTTTGCCTGGACTTTCAAGCCAAGCTGTATGTGTGTTAACTTCCAGGCTTGCTTCAGACATTGTCTATCTTCAAAGGCACTCTCAGACAATTCTGTTTCTAATGGTATATCTCTATTACACTATTAAAAAATAAATCAGTCCCAAACTTGATCCTAAATTCATAGTGAAGCTTGGCCCACTATTATAAAGAGCTGGATTGTGGTCTATAGCCCTAATGTTTTGCTGCTGACTGAGAGATGCCCTCTGCCTGAGAGATCCTTGATGGGAGCAGAGTCAGCACAGTCAGATACATGTCACTGAGTCCCACACAGACCAGCAGGGGGGACAGGCAGGGGAAGAAAAGGAAGCAGGAACAAATTATTTTGGGGGTGATTCCCTAGTGGGAGCAATCTGAGGAACCCTAGGCTTGTTTTACCTGCCTTTGGGTAAACATGGAATAGTATAGTCCTCAAAACCTGGCAAACAAAACACACAAACACCTCCATGTGCTCCTTTCCCACTGAGTAGAGTCCAGTCTGGTGTTACCCAAAATTCTTTGGCTACATTATTTTATTTCACTGTAGCCAAGTATCTTCCTTTGCTTACTTTCTATGCTGCTGTTGAATACAGGAGCAATTTATACATCTTCTGTGGTTCATGAAAACAAAGACAACCCATTATATTTAAAGTTCCAAGACCACAAGTGTCTCCAGAAGGATGTTGTTCTGGAAGAGCAGAATTGATGTAATTCTCTTTGCAGGTGAAGAACAGATGTGGTATTTATTGTAAAATCATCTTAGTAAATGCCTATGTGAAGCGGCACTCATGAAAACACAAGGTATTGAGCAATGGACTGCCTCATATAGAAATTGTCAGGGAGATTCCTATACTTACAGGGAGGTGGACTGGGTGTTCAATAGATCTTTTCCATCTCAGTTTTTTATCACTATGATTCATGCTAATTGTTAGTGGGAAATCACTTAGTGTCAGTAATAGAAATGACACATTCATTTCTTTTTAGTCATTGCACATATATTGTATTTGTGGTAAAAGAAAGGGTTTATTTCCCTTCTCCTTTCCCCAGAAGCATGTTTGGATTTCATGCATAAATAGTCTTTCTTCCCTTAATCTGATTCATATGACAGTATGCATTTGCATAAAGCTTCTTCTTGGGTAAGCCATTCAAACCTTTATCTACAAGAGAGTAGACATGTCACAGAATTATGTCCTGCTTTACAAGACAGCTTCTTTTTTTTTTCCTTTTTCTCATGCATTATTTGTAGCATATGCTAATTTATTATAATGGTTATTAAGAGCACAAGGCCTTGCCTTTCAGCTTTCCACATTTCTCCAGGCGTAACCTAACATTCCTCTCTTTTCAGCTATGCTCATCTTCTCCTGTGAGGAAGTAAAGAACAATTAATACATACTGCAGATAAAACTGTTCACAACAACCCACTCATTATTTGTTATGGCTACATCTCCAGTGTGCTTTGTGCTTTCTAGACATCCAAGCTGGATCTGCCCCAGCAAGAACATGAATTGCAACATATCATGAAGCTGCTCATTTTTGCCACACTACCTTTGGTTGGTCAAAGGGACAGTATTAAAGTTTAGCCTAAAATCTATTTCTGAGCCAAGTAAAGCTCAGATTCAGATCTGGCACTTTAAATTCTTCCAATATCTGCTTCAGAGATACCCACCAGGAATTAAGTCAGGATAGCAATTGCTCCCACTTTCTGCCATCTTGAGTTAAAAGTCCTACACCTGGTTGTTCCACTCAGGAGTCCTCTAGACTAGGAGTGAAGAGCACTCTCCCCTTTCACATCAAACACAGACAGTTCTGTAACCAAGAATGAAGGTTTCAACCTCCCATCCTACCTCCTTCCTTAATTCCATGTGGAAAAGCTCCTACCTGAGGGGGAGTCCATACACAAAAGCTTTGAGCTGTTGTTAAGTCAACAGAGCCATACTGGGATAAAGCCTGACTCTCTCTGGCTTCCATTTTGGCCCCTTTTTAGTTCTGGGATTCATGGAAATATAATTTTGAACTCAAAGATGTAGTGCATGTAATAACTTATATCTGTGGCTATGTAACTGAAGGAAAAGAGACCCAGTTTATGCAACCTCAGTTTTGAAAAAGTGTAACCTAGATATATGTTAATAATCTAGATATAAATTATTATAGATTATATATGGATTATATACATTATTATAATATTTGTAATCTAGATAGATTTAATAGATTTTAATATATGATAAAATTGCACTGGACATTTTTATGAAATCAAGTTTCTTTTGTCCCAGTCCTGAAATAAAAGTTTGAACAGATCCAGTATGAATATTTTTCTTCTTCATAAAAAATTATATGTTTTAGAAAACCAAAATCTATTAAAAAATCACTAAGATGTTACTTTCCATGAAGTCACAAAGTCTCAAGTTGAAACAGCATTTACTATTATAACTGAATTTTAAAGTATCTTCTTGGGAAAAAGAAGTATCGATAGCTGTGAACTCAACATGAAATCAACAGTTAGAGTAACAATTGATTAACATCCATTCAACAGAGAGCTGGAATTGTGTCAAAGGGTTTGGTGACACCATAAACCACAAAAGCATAAGCCAATTTTCCTCTCCTATGGCAAAATTTTGAATTTGCAGCTCAGTTGAAGTGTCTCTTGGTGAGCTAATGGAGCAATAAACATAGCAATACATCACTGTGTGCATGTTTAGATACCCACATAAAATAATTTCAGAGAAGTCAGAGGAATGCAGGTAGGTACTTTCCAATGAATGAAGGTAACACTCTAAATCAAATCGTCAGTATATTAAAATCATGGTTATTTTTACATCATTCCACTGAGATAATTTGTAATGGTAATGGTTTCCAGAATGGGCCCCCATATTTTCAAAATGGAGCAACAGTCCCTAATTATCAGACATATTTAAAGTCCATGCAAACTAAAGAAGGTGAAGGTTACATATTATGTTCAAAATTTAGTAATTGGGAAATGAATCCTTTGAAGAAGCAGAAATGATTCTGTGGGAAGCAAGTATTGCCCTTCTGCTCCTCACTGCAATGATTCCATTCCTAATTATTCCATGTTGAGTAATATGTTACAAAAAGGAGGAACTATTTTGTATGTGCAGATCAAATTAATTTCTTAAGGAAAGGGGTCTGTCCCTTCTCCAAACAAGTGTTTTCTAAAGAAAGGAGAAGTAAGGTAAATCAGAGAATTCCTCCATTATGAACAAATAGCCATTGAAGTTTTACTGTTCAGAATCACTTTGGTACCCAACAAACTGTGGTTTGAGTTATATCTCCATGGCTGATGGAGATAACCATCCACAGGAAGAGTTTGTTTTGCTTTTTGGATCTGGAGAGCTGTCATTACCACGAAACAACCGCAATGCTGCGCTGCTTGGGCAGAGCTAATGGTCTGTCTGTAATCAAGTTGTTCTGCTCAGCAAAGAGAGACACAAACACGTGTTTTGAAAGAGCAAATGCTCACATTACTTACCACACTTCCAGCTGCCTTACACCCTATGGGTCTTCTGCTCTTTGATGAACCTGGGGTTTCATTTGATGCCTGCAATGTATTCTGTCATTGCACATACAGCATGCACAGGTTCCTCAGTAAGGAGTTCTTTCCTTCTGCCTCCTCACAGTCCTGTTATAACTTAATCCAAGTCCTAAAGAGAAATTAGACAAAGGAAAGAGGAAAAATTTGCCAAAAAGTGAGCTCCTGATAAGTGTACCTCAAACATATTCCTTTGTATCTCCTGTAGTGAATCAGGCACACAGCCCTTACATATAAAGAGCTCTCTTATGATAAGCAAGCATCTTTCCCATGGGAGTGGGGGCTCCACTAAGGCTCAGGTTGGATTGCATCCACTCAAATTTCTCTCCTGTTTTTGTTATTGCTACAGCCTGCAAAGCAGAAGAAGATGATGCACAGGAGTGATAGTGCCAATGAAAAGAAGACCTACTGGAGGTAACCCCTTTTTTTTCCCAATAAGCTGGATCTGCAAAAGATCTGCACCATACCAGTTTAAGGAGTGTGTATGTCTACATGTTGTTCTCAGTCTGTCCACAATGCCTATTCCACAGGGTAAGATCCTGTGGCTGAGAGACATCTAGGAGATGGTGGCAACACCAGGCTATCCCTATTTTGTTTTTAATCAAAGTATATTCCTCTCCATCATTTGTTATTAATTTAAAATATTTAATTTATTGTCAAATTTGGAAAAAAAATAAATACCTGAACCAAACTACAAGATTCTCAGTTTGAGTTCAAACTAGTCCCTCAATGGGACTGAAATATACCACATCCTAAGGCAGGAAAGTCTTGGAGAGTGGTGTACACAAGGGCAAACACTGACAAAGGGATGGAGGGACCACCTTCACTCTTTGCACTGTTCTGACTTCATTGTTCCAGCTCCTCATGCAAAATCCCTGCTGTGGATTCTTCTGCTTCTGGTGTGCTGTGGTTAACAGAAGAAAAGTGTGACAATGAAAGACATTTATCTCCCACTGCCCAACATGCTTTCCCACTCTCTCTTCATGTCCAAACCCACTCCAAATTGTTTTTTATTCCTTCTGTCCTGTTCATGAAGTCAAACTGAGACTCATTTGCAGAATGGTTTGAGTAACCACTGCTCTAAAGCATAGAGTGACCAAAACAATAGTACACCTGTTGAGAGATGCCTTTTCTTTGCTAAAGTGGTGCCAGGGAACAGTGTCTGGAACAGGACAGCTGAAATGAGCAATGTGACAATGAGCCTCAGAAATGTATTTGTGGATAAGCCCCTATAGCCACAGAATAATTATCCCTAAAGACTGACCTTCTCAGAAATACAAATCTGCTATACCAAGAGAGCATGGCCTGCTGAGACTACTTGTGCTGCAAGAGAGCACTGAACTTTGGTGTACCTGTCCTAGAGGTTTCCCAAAGCTAACAAAATGAATCTGTAACTAACAAAAATTGCATACCCCAGTGCTAGTGACAAAAGTTAGGACTTGGGTTTCTGGGGTGAAAAATGGCTGCTTTTTCTTGCTAAGATCACTAACAGCTGAAGAAATCCAACAACCTTTTTTATGAGCCCGTAGAGCTTGTAAAATGGTATTAGCTATTATCATCGTTAATACTGCTTGATGTGGAAATATAAACTTGGGAAAACAAGTACTACAACATTTGTGGAAATGTAACTCCTGACATTTATGTTTATTAATTTGCTTTTGAGCAGTTTTCCATATTAAAAAAGAGATTGATTACTCTGAATGTGGAAAATACCATGTTGTCACTAATATATATTATTTAATTACAAAAGCAATAGAAAGAGGGTTTTAATATAATTCTCCTGCACAATTCAGTATGCAAGATTTGTTAAAAATCTAACACACACTTGACAAGAAACAGATATGTTGAAAGACATCAATAAATGTACTGATTAAGAATTTGAGACACTTACTTTAAAAATGTGGAGCAAAGGCTGACTGTTCTAATTACCTGAGACATGTGACGTCAATTGTCCTTAATACTTTAAGAATGACAGATTACAAATGAATAGATATTAGGGCTTTCTGCTCTGTTGCTTGCTGAAGAATCTGTTAAAGGACAAGTACTTGGATATGTCACCTTGTGTCTGGGGAGAGGAGGGGAGTAGAGAAGAATGAAAGGATGATGATGAGAAAAGTGAGATTATCTCAGTGTTGCATTCTTTCCTAAATCCAAAGCGAGAACTGATTCTTGAAGAGAAAACAATGCTTTGTGTTTTTCAATTAGAAATACTTAAAGGTATATGCAGCTAAGCTTCAAGCATTAGCTTCCCTTGACAACTCTGAGAAGTGCTAAGAAACTGCACAGACTATATTTCCCATATAAATAAAAAAAGGAATTAATTCTCTTTAGTGCTGGACATAGCCTGCTGACCAAGTTGTTTGCTGCTTTCAAAAGGCTCAAAACAAGAATTAAACTTGCAATGATGTTAATACAAACTCTCAGTTAAACAGAGGTTATGTCTTTTTTCTAACCAAGTCTGTGAGCATCTTTGCCCTCAAACAGAAAAGGCATACCCAGGATCCAGCTCTGCTCCCCTTCAGTCTGGGAGAGTATGGACTGAGGTTAGCAAGTGTGGTATTTCATTAAAGTAATGATTTTTGCATGGAAGCAGACTGTGAGAACTGCACTGTGATGCTAGAATTAGCACAGCCATTAAGTGTACATCTTCTGCCTAAGATAAACCATAATTTGCTTCTTCCAGCAAGTAGGCCTGGTTGGAACCCTTGGCTGTTGCATTTTATACACAGCCACGGGAGGCAATGAACACCCAGCAGAAGTCACAGCACAAACACAGCGAGTGCTATGGCCAGGAGGTCCTCTCAGGACAGCCACCACAAACAGCGGCAGCCCACAGCAGGGCACAGGGTGACCCTCTGCCTCCCCCGGCAGAGGCTCCCATGGCAACGGGGCTGGAGTTGACCTAAATAACACAGCCTGGTCTTTGGCCCTCTGTGACAGACAAGGGGTGTGCATTCTCCCAGTGACCAGTGCTCATGCATGAACGCCTTCCTGCCACTCTTGACACAACCTCATTGAAACTGCTGACCTCGCCAGGGAGGTATTTATGACATGTTCATTACCCAGAGCCTGAACACCTGGAAGAGAAAAGGCTCTGGATTCTATTACCAATCCTCTAAGTTGTCCTGTTTCACTAATTACTTTTAATTCTCATTTATTACAAATAATACAGCTATTTCTCTGCCCATATTTCTATCTGCACAAAATACAATGTAGAAAGATTATTTACTCCTAGTCACCAAGTAAGAAAATGAGACAATATTTCTCTTCAATTCCATAAGGAAGAAAATTGCTTTACAAATGCTTTATGCATAAAATAATAATGCAAAAAATAATAATGTTTATGTAAATACATATTGGCATCTATTGTCCCAAACACAATTAACATTCCTTTTCCAGAGAATAATTCACAGGCAGTGACTGAATACAAAACGCAGCTCTTGAGAAGAAAGATTTCGACAAACACAAATAGCAATGCCCTTAAATATATCATAATGGCTAAGAAACACAACAAAACCAATAGCCACTGATAGCCATTATAAATTCAGCAGTGGATCAGTTAATATCACAGACCTCTGAACACATTTACCCTGCCTGGATTTTAGCAACACAACCTCCCTTGTAGATACAAAATGCCAGTTAAATAGAGGCCCGTTCTTCTGTGGCTTTCCTGGAATTTAACCCAAGATGAACTCTAGCTTGTACATCTATGCTGCTATCTGGTACCCACACTGCACATGAGACTGATGATAAATGTTTCAGTAAGGGTTTTTTTTGCAGAAAGACCAATCCCTTTAGAGTGAAGAAAGTAAAATAGCAGCAGACAAAAGGCACAAATTTTAAAGCCTCAAAACATGGGCTCTTTATTTCCCCAGTGATAGGCTTAGAAAAAATTGTGGGTAGCAGCAGTGCCCAAAATTCTCAATAAAAATTTAAAGTGGTTTTGCTCAGAAATACTTCTTGGAAGTACTCAAAAAAAGAGGACTTGACATTATTTGATGGTGTTCTTCTGAAAGCATGTAAGGTAAGAGAGAAAGGTGAAATATAAAGGCAACAGGACGGTACCCTCTGCCAGGACCAGAAAATAAGTTGAAAGCAGCCCTATAAAACACTTACTTATAACATGAAATCAGTGAAGAGGCAGAAATTGAACTGGAGAATTGACTTCTCATCCTCTCACTTTACTCCCTCCTTGAAAACAATCATAAAACTGTGAAGCAATTTGGTGGAATGGCCCGTTCTCCTGTTAGACTCCTTAATGCATTTCATTTCTTCTAGTTATTCTTAAGTGCTTCATTAGACAAACAATTGTATGATTCATGCACATCTAGGACAGAAAATATTTTAGTGAACTATCACACTTCTTAATTCTACAGTCTTATGGTCAAAACCACAGGGAGACAGGACAAATTTACCTATAAAACCACACAAGGCTTTTCATTTTCCCTAGGGTCTAAGAACTAGATGTAATTACAATTAAACCTTTACTTTAATGAAAATATTTTCTTACTACTTGTGTCCAGGTGTGAGAAACTCATCCGTGTTTCAAGAACTTGGTGAAATAAGAGTTCTGAGACAATTGAAAGACTTTAAGAGACTGAGCCTACAGAAAACAAGGTAACTTCCTCCAACAAAAAGCATCACAATGCAGCTTTTCAGAAAGAAAATTCCCGGCTTGAAGATGTTCCAAAGCACATTTTCTCCCAAGAGTTCTTGCTAAAGGAAAGAAAATACAAAAGGAAGAATATTGCAAAAGAGAAGAAAATCCACCTAACTCGAACCACAGCCATTTTCTTGTCTGATAAGTCCAAAGCCAGGTGGCTAGAATAAAAGATTGGTGTTTATCTGTTAGAAGATCTGGGGCTGATTCATTCTATTTACTGCAGCAAGCTCACCTGTGAGGCTTTATAGATGCCTTGGGGGAAAAAAAGCTCAGCAGGGGTTAACTTCTTGTTGTGGGGGAAGAAAGGAGAGGTGAGATTTGAGTTTTAATTGATGCAAGGGGAAATCCCCTCTCTTTTATATACTGGTTCAGAGAAAAACACAGGTAATAACAATAATAAAAAAAAGTCTTAGGAGCACAATTCTTTAAGCATTTCCAGGTCATCCTGGAGATGGGGGAAGGGAGTTATCATTATAAAAGCATCCCCCGAGGTTCAGTAGGGAACTCAGTTGTGAGATTTGTAGGAAGCTTTAACTTGTGTGAAATCTGCGAGTTTATTGCTTGAATTAACTCTGAGCTGAGGAATAAAGTATACTTAATGCACTTTTAAAGCACTGTTTTACTTCCCCGTTTGTTTCTATAAAAAGATGCTTTCCAGGCAGATCTGTGTAGTATATTTGTCCCTCTGGGTTTTACCTTAATTTGCTTGCTTGATCCAGAACTAAGAGACTTGAATATCTGATCCCAGAAGTCATTCTTTCATTGTGTACCACTGTCATTTCTGTCTTGCTTTCCATTTAAAAGATTCTGGCTTCCAAGATTGCAGTTTTCAGGTACCAAGAACCTAAAATGGCAACGCTTCTCTACAGTGTAGTAACTGCAAAGATAAAAGAAATCAGTTAAAAAACCCAGAACAGTAGTTTTAGTCCAATTTGCAGTTGATGTGGGATAAAACAGCAGCCTGTTTAAAACTAAAAGTGAGAACAAAAAACCCCTAACTTTTACATATGGCTGCAAGGCAGTTTATTTTGAGCAAAAACCCTCTAAAGCTATTCCAAACCTACTTGCTTGTAGAGGCAAGGCTTTTCTATAGCAGCAGGCATGTGGAGGTGTGTTGCCCTCTGCTCTGCAGGGTTAGCAGGTCTGCTCCCACCAGCCCTCTTGCCCATGAGCTGCCAAAGGCCACCTCAAATAGCAGAGCAGCAGAAGGTGGTGACACACCTCACCCCTTTTATGTCAGAAAAACATTTTCATGTCCTCCCCCATGGGTTTCTTCACTGTCTGAAAAAATACCTGAAGAATTACATTACACTTTCTGGGCAATTTGATTAGGAAACACTGCTGGCAAATAGTAATGTTTCATATTTGCAAATTTACTCTTTTTCCCCCCTGTTTTTCTGCATCTAGCTCCTTGTTAGGGTAGGCAGCTACCTGCTTTGTCTACCTTCAAAGCTGGTCCTGACAAATGCTGTGTTGTATTCCAACTGAGCCTATAAAGTTTACAGAATAACAGGGCTGCTTTAATGTGGCAAATGGAAGGGCCAGAGATAGGCCAAAATTACTTTGACATTTAAAAAGTCCAGCCCCTTTTGCTTTACACTTTCACTTAGTGCTGGAGTTGAAAAACATTTAGAAAAATAAAGCTTTACAGTTCCCTGTTAAATCCAACTATTTCATACTGTGTAATTAATTGTGCCCTTGCTCTTTCAATCCTCTCAAACTGAAATTAATAGCATTGTGGGAAGCCGTGGTTTTTACAAAGATGTGTAGTTTAAAAACTGAAGAAACACTGATTCAAGGAACAAAGTGAGAGAAACATAATAAACATTCTGTCTGGGGGAGAAATGAGCCTGTTTCTTCATCTCTTGTCAGCTGGAGTCTCTGAATTCCCCACCTTGGTACATCTCATGAAGTGAGTAATT
Organism: Passer domesticus; assembly: GCF_036417665.1. Lineage (NCBI taxonomy): Eukaryota > Metazoa > Chordata > Aves > Passeriformes > Passeridae > Passer > Passer domesticus. The sequence goes on along the minus strand of NC_087474.1, from coordinate 24,296,041 downwards.
TGGAGTAGATGATGTGTGGATGTACAGTACAGCAACATGGAAATCTTCTGGCTCCACAGCACTTACGTACCTTCATCTGCTATCCTCTGTCAGCTGCACAGACGCAAAGAAATACTCAGTTTAACCTTCCATCCCATTTAATATCCAGGATCAACTGATGATGGAAAATTGGGGACTGAAGTTATTTGTCCTTAGTCCATTTATTTGTTTCACAGAGCAGGAAAAGTAGCTGCATGCTGTTGATTTTACTGTTCTGTAAGTCAAAAAGGAAATACCACTGGTTTTTTTTCTTACTATTTTCCTGCAGTCTGGCCTGACCTGAGCCACACAACTGCTGGCAACAGCGTAAGGCCAAGCAGTGGGATAAAACATGGGTGGCAAATGTTCTTGTCGCTGCTTCCCACACAGGTCCTACTGTGTCTCTCCTTCAGGGTCATTCTGTCTCTGCAGGCACATGCCATCCTGCCCGTAAAGGAAACAAAGAGAGTTCATTGCTGCAATGTCAGACCAAAACCAATACAGATCCTAATGGTCAGAAGGGTGATAACTCCACAGAGCTGGCCATGATAACTTCATCACACTGTAGAAGAATTGAACATGATAATCCTAATTTAAATGCCTGGTGTCTGGCTGTCTTATTCTCTAGTGAAGCAAACAAGAAAGCAGAAGTAAAGGAGCCTGAAGTTCCTGGGGAATGTGGGCATGCCAATCAAATATTCATAGAACCAAAGATAAACCTTGAATGAAGAAGGTACAGAAGAAGTTAGGAATTTTGCCACCAGCTCTGGTTGTAGCAGCTGCGTCTGCATAGGGGAAGGACAAGATGTAGTTGTTTTTCTCCTAGGTCCAACTAAGCAAGGACTAGGAGTCCCGCCAGCTTTCTCCAAGAAGCCCCAGAGAGCTGCAATCAGTGCTTGCCCCCCAGAGGACTGGAGCATGGCCACTGCTTTCATGGATACAGACATCAGGTCTTTCATGTCGGCGGCTGCTTTGCCGGTGCCAGTGGATTACGGGGCTGACCGGGGATGAGATCTCCTGTCACTGCCTTGAGCTCTGCACCTGACTGAAGTGACTTTTCCTGGCATCTGCCTGTGTGTTGAGTCAAACCCACCTGCAAACTTAAAGTAAGAATCTGGAGGGCAGGAAGAGGGAACAATTGCAACACGAACAACAGAAAAGGGAAGAAAGGTTTGGCTGAGATCTAAAAAGGACTTGTGAGATGAGTATTTGCTGTGCCTGGTAGCTAAATATCTGGCTGCCTGCATGGGTTTATTATCCTGAGTGAAGTACTGAGGATCTTCACAGAGGGTAGGGCCTTAGTTGCTCAGGAAAATTAAAGAAGTTAAAAGTAGCTGCTCAGCCCCTGGGAATAAAGTCCTAAAAGCCACCAGTTGGAGGAGAGAACTGCCCAGCCTAAAGTAGTAAAAGACCCGTATTTCTAACTTGTAAAGAGAACAAATTCTATCAGAGCAATTCTCACTCTTTTCTTCATCTACAAATATACTGAACACCCTTATATTGATTTGAATGTGCCTGTGGAGAACACTAACCTGGATTTAACCAAAGCTGTTCCTAAATTGCAGGTAAAAAGAAATGAAGAAAGAAATGGTGATCTGCCTCCTCCATTTGTTGTTCTTTAAATGAGGCATGAGCCTGCTTTTAATGAGTAACCTGAGAGACAAAAGGAGGGCTCTTAGCTTAGGTGGGAAATTCCCAGGAATTCAGGAGCAAAATCCTGCTTTTCAATGAGGTGAAACTATTTTCTGAATTTTTACCCCAAGATAGAGCAACTCATACATTAAAAGTCTGCATTGCTTAGGGAATCAAATCACTTGCTACAGCTCCTGTAGTAGCTGTAGTAATTTCCCAAAACAGAACATATTTGTCTTTTCCATTAAAAAAAAAAATTAAGATACTCAACACACATGCCATGCTGAGGGAATTATTGTTTGCAACAACAGTGAGAGCCAAAATACTCCACATGGTAACATACAGGAAAATAAAACCTCTGTACTTCAGATGTTTCAATCTTTTGGACAGAAAAATAGCTAACACAAATCATTATGCTTTAACTCACTGATTATCTTCTCAGAGACCTCCAAAACTCCATGTACCAGGAATCTCTCTATGCACTGCACCAGCTTTTGCTGTTTCTTTTCCTTTTCCATGTCTTTCAGAGAGTTCCCTATTTATCTTGATTCCTACATGTCTTTTCTAAAAGTCATTGTGTGGGAATATTCTGGGGCAGGAGGTACTTGCTGCTTTGAACCAGATATTGAACAGACAATGCCCCATTGCTATTGTCTTGGCAATATCTCACTATCATTAAAGAAAAAATAGGTTTATTGGATGTCTAATAATCATTGCTACTGTTAATAATACTACTAACATATTTTAACTATTAGCCATTGTTATTTATACCATCTTAATAAAATCTTAACGTGTAAATTAATAAAGATGTGTACTGTCGTACAGCACTCCCTTTCAGCTTCCTTTCTCTTGATTGCTCTTTACCTACTGGAGGGACACAATCAAAGGATATGGCAGTGGCAAAAAATATTTCTGAGGTGGGAAAATCCTTCCCCATTGAGATAATTCTTTGCCATAGCTGGCTGTAGTAGAAAACACCTGAAACCAAACAGTTAGGATGTTCAAGGAAGTCCTGTATCTCAAACTTTTTCAGTAGTGTTATGGTGTCATTTTCTGACCTACAGGACACTTATGGGCTCAAATCTGCACTCACAAGTTGTTTTAATCACAGGAGTACTATGTGAAGCATATGCAGGAACGTTTCCATAGAGTCACTTTATACACTGCCTTGTTGCTGCTCTCATTTTCTGAACAGAAGCCAGCTGAGGGTAAGCACCTTCCCATCTTACTTGTCATGAAAAAGATATTCCAAGGCAGTAAGTCTCAACATTTTTTTTTTAATGTGAAAACCTGAAAACCCTTTCCAGGGAAAAAAGGGATCAGGCTGAAACCTGTTAACAGTAAGACTGCTTTTAACAGGATTTTTTGCAGAGCCCCTCTCTCTTCTCCTTTCTCAGACCACGGGTTGAAAAACATTGCTCTGAAATTGCTTTCCAAATGGCAACATAAAGTAATGAAACAGAAATCCTTCTGGCACTACTGTACTATATTAGAATATTTTAGAACTACAGGGAAAAAGGATGTTTCATCTAAGAAGGAAAATATAAAAGTTGTTTCACAGGGACATAACCTCATATTTTTTTCAGAAAGTGTATTTGTGTCTTAATCAATTAGGCAATTTAAAAGCCTGTAATTAATTAAAAATATTATTTCTTTGTGGTTGCACAATGGTTGGAAAAATTTCTTCAATTTCTTAGAGACAAGACAGCAAATGCTTAACCTGGCTTACTGTGCTGTGTTCCCTGACAATCCTCAAGTGAGATTGAGTTTCTATAACAATTTTACTTTTTGCTGTGTTGTTCTTTAGATGAGAGAATCAAAGTTGTGCAGTCCTAAAGTTATAGGTGTGAAGATCAACTCCTTGTGTCCTTCCTTGCCCTCATAAATATGCACCAGATTGAGTTATGCTGGTGACCAGCTTTTTATTTTGGTTATTTTGGTTATTTTGTTAACAGTCTTACAGGAAAAGTGTTGGGGTTTGAAGGGTGCTTTGGGGATTTAGACACTTTCTTCCTTCTGTGACATTTTATGAGCAATTTGGTGGTATCTCAGAGCATAAAACAATTGGCTGTGGATTTGTAATGAGCTGGTTATCTTATTTCCCTTTGCAAATCAAATTAAAGAAACAAACAGGGAAATGCCCTGTTTGAAGGATGGGTAGTTTTTTTTTCAGGGATGGCTAAGAGAAAAAGGAGATAAAAGGTGATATTAGCATTCTTACATTTAGTTCCTGTGACTGTAGACATTACAGATATTAACCTGTTTAATATGAATACTGTCTCACAAAATGCTGGTAATAAGAGCTAAACCGTGCTGTATTTCATTTCATTCCCGCTGATAGCATTTATCAGCAAAATCTGGATTTAAAACCCCCCAAAATATGCAATTTAAGCCTCATCATAACTGGACTGCTGAGGAGGAAAGTGAGGGGATTATCTGGAGCCTGGAAGCACAAATATAAGAGTGTATTGTCAGCATGGGCTATAGGCCTTTTAGCAAATGGTAGTGTAAGCTTCAGCTGACAGGCCTTTTCACAACTGACAGATGAAAATATGAAACTTAAATTCTTCATGACAGATAGCTGTGCTGAATGAAGAGGCCAATGGGACAGTGCTGGGCTGGGAGCGAGAGTGACAAAACAGGCCCAGTGTCTGCAGTGCAGGATGGCTCTTTGTAACTCACACACAATTCATTCCTCAAGTCTCTCCCATTTTGCCAAGCAAACTGTTATAGCAGACTGGGGTTTTTCCCCCCTCTCTTTTTCTTTCAGATCAACATCTTTTTTTAGTAGATGAATGCCAAGTCTTAAAAGACGGGGGTGGAAGATTAAATTTAATGTGCAGGCATGAAAGATGTTTCCTGGATGCTTCTCCATTGGACTTTTCCACCCAATCTAACACACTGCTATTGTAGGAAGCTTATTCACTGGTTTATGAATTGTGCTTAATCCTCAGTGTTGCAGAGCTTTGTCAAAATTTTTTTAAAATTGTATTTTGAAATCACTGCTCCTTTCTGTCAGCACCCCACCTCTCCAGCCTGCCTGCTCATATGGTTGCATTCCCAACCAGGATGCTCCTCGGTGCAGGATGGGACTTCTGGCATGAGATGGAGGTCCTGGGAGTAGAGTCCAGCCCTGCCCCCAGATGTGGTTTTGTAGCAGGAAAAGCACGGGGCAAGGTTCTGTGCAGTCAGAGGGGCTCTGTACACCTTTGCTTGCGGAGCCAGCCCCAGTCCTGCTGCTGAGCTCTCTCATGGCTCCACACTGGTGCAGCAGCTGCCCACAGGGAGGTCAGTCTCCTGTGGCCCCAGGAGACTCCTGAGGTGCAGCTGCCTCCTGCCAGCACCAGTTTACAAGCTAGTCACCTTCAAGCCATGCTCTGTCCAAGACCTGGCCTGTATGGTTGCCAGGCGGTTTCCTGGCAGGAAAGCTCTTCGGCTTGGTGTCCTGAAGGGCATCACATCAGATGATGGCAAAGGTCTCCTCTGGCCCTCAACTCTATGAAAAAGAAGAAAGCACCCAGGCAGGTTTTGTTGGTTTGTTTGCTTCTCCTTTGCAGAGGGAAGTGCCCAGCTATGGAGATGTTATAGTCTCCCCTGTGTTTTCAGCCTCATTACTGGGTAATAAAAAGGGGAGATAGAAGCCAAAAAAAAAAACCCAACACACAGTATGGCCTCTGGCCAATCCCAGAGTCATTACCTCCACAGAGTTCCCTCTGAAGTCAGTGGACTGTAGGATCCAATCCTTAGTATTTGTCTTCCTTTATACAATTTGTAATCATCAATACAAAAAAAATAGAAAGCCCTAAGGTAATATGTTAATTCTTACCAGATGTACTGTATGTATCCTTATATGCTAGAAGCCTGGCAGGACTGCAATGTCACAACAGACATTTACTGAAGTACCTGGGGAAATGTAACAAAAAGTGTTAGTAGAAAATGGTCTTTCAGCTAAATTACCTAATATATTTGCTAATGGTATCTGATTTAAAAGCCATAAAAATACTAAGTTAAAAGCACATTAGAAGATGTGGTATATTTATAAGTGTTTGTCACCTTGGCAACAAAAGAGAAATTCCAAATCTAACACTAGCTTTCATGGGCCAAGACCTTTGAAAATTGATAAATACCTACTCTTTATAGCAATGATCTTCTCTCAGTGAAGAAATACCCCACTGTAAAAGGAAGTTCTTCACTGCATAAGAATTTCTCATAGCTTTCACCTACGGTTTTGCCCTGTCTGCCCACTGTAATATAATTTATAAAGTCTTGACAATAAAAACAATATGTTTGTAAATATGGTAAAGCACTGATCCTTTTTGTACCCTTCTTGTAACTTTGAGCCCTAATTTCGTTTCTACAAACCTGGTTTCTTAACACCTTTGAGGTCTAACCTGGCCTGGGTCAGTTTGCAGATCTATAGCTCTGCTCTGATAGCTGTGACCGGGGCTCTTTTTCCTGCCTATGAATAGCTGTGCCACAACCACTAAACTATGCATGCCTTGATAAATGAAGTACCAGTTTCAGCTCTGCCTTCCCACATAATATATGGTCCCATAAAACTGCACTTTAAGACTAAAAGGAAAGCTATTTGCTCACTTGTAATGCAAATGCTTCCAGTATATTACTTCTGCATGCAACTGAGTAAAGATCTTATTATGTTAATTCTCAAAGCTCCACTGGTTTGCCCACTGATCATAGATGAAGATCACAGGGACAGATCTACACAAAGAATTAACAGTAACCAAAAAAATATTCGTGCTGTCCCATGGACCCCTTCAACACTGCAAAGCTCTGTTCTGTGTGATGGCAACAAGTTTCCCTGAGGAACAGGGACTCCAATTAACCATGAAAAAGAATGTCCCCAAAACTAAGCATTAGCCAGCACAATTGCCCTTTACCTGTATCTTCACATCTGATGGAACTGATTAAACAATTTGATCACAAAGAAAAAAAAAAAAAAAGCAAAAGCTGTTGTGTGTGGGTAATCTCTCAGCAGAGCTGAAACCCTATGGATTCAAAGCTCCAAAATGCCTTTAAAGATTAGAGAAGCCTTTAGAGAGCTTTAGGTAGCACTAGATTACATGCTGCTGAGCATCTCATATCCTCTTTTACTCATTTCATAGATGCTTTCATTTTTCTTCTACTGTTGATTCATGATGTTGACAACTGGCTAAATTGAATTGACAGCTGAATTGTCCATGATCTCAGGAGACACTGAGCCAAGCTGCATAGAAAACCTACATTTATTCTTCATTTGAATCAAGTATCTATGGGAGAAAGGAAATTATAAATATAAATTAAAAATTTGGAGAAGTTGCTGTGGAAAGAAGAACTTTTCATTTCAGAGTTGTTTAGGACATACCAGTATTAGTGTATAATTCTGCTGTCCTGAGTCTAAAGTTTGGGTTTTTTTAAATAGGAAATTTAGAGCTACATATTTCTAGTCTGATTTAGATTTCCCTGTGCAAGTGGTCAAGCCTAGTTAGTTAATTTTCATCATAAGCACACCTTGTTTTTGTTAAAATTAATGAGTACTGAGAGTGTAATCAGACTGGACCTCCAACCTTCCCAGTGTTTCAGTGGATTGAAGGCCAAGCTCACAGCTCTATCCATCTCTATCCATCTCTATCCATCCATCCAGTTGTGCCCCAACACCTCCTGAGCAAACATCTCCAGTGAACCATAGAACTGACCCTTGTGTTAGGGAAATTGCTTTTTAGCAAAATACATGCAATTTATATGGAGCTGATAAAGCTTCTATTGAGGCACTGGTTAATACATGTGGTTGGAGCTATTTTTCAAGTATTGATAATAGGGTGGAAAAAGGGTTTCAATTAACTGAGGTTGCAAGAATCATATGGATAGACATGTGCTCTTACACTCAAGTGCACAATTTTCACTGATTGATAAACCTAACACACCACTTGAGACTATATTCTAGTTACATCACTTCACCATTAAATTCTTCATTTACCCCCAAATGAATAGATTAACATTAAGTAAACTCTATTGAAAAATTGTACATTTCAGTGAAGCTTCAAGATAAATTTGTACCATAAAAGAAGATTACAATTTATCCTTTGAAAGTCATTATTTCAAATGCACAATTCAAGTTTTCTATTCAATAAATGTTTCAGATGCGCTTGTGCAATAAGTTTATGCAAATCTGCAAAAGACAAGCTACACCATGTATATAATATATATGTATATATGTGTATAACATAAAAATTATAACACCTGTTAATAAATTAATAATATAAGATTAATATTAAAAGGTTACTAAATTTTATTGTAAAGGAGATGACCCACATTATTTTAGCAAATCTATATTCATAGTTTTTGCTTGCTCTTATGTATGCTTCAAATAGATTGGATTTTTATTTTGTTTAAAATAAATAAGGTAGGTCATATGATTCTGGCTATACAGTCAGCATTTTATATGCTGAGAAGAAAAAGACTATATTCTAGGGACCTGAAAGTCATTGAAAAGCAGAGTAGATGGAATTACCTTAAGAGGTGTAAAATCAGTACTGTTAAAGGATTGTCAAGACTCTGGGCCAAATTTTGAGGAACATGGAGTTGTTCTTTGAAAACCAGGTGGCTAATACCCACATTTTAATACGTCAAAGAATCAGGACTTCAGTACACTAGGTTTGGCTGCCTGCAGAACTAAATACCAATTGCTACTTGCTTTGTGCTTTTAAGAGGAGATGGTTTTCCATTATACCCAAAAAGCAGCTGTCATGAGTCCTTGGTGAATATTTGGAGCCCCTTAGTGTCACTAACAGTATGAAAAGATATGATGTTTTAAAGAGTCTTGTATGGCCTAGGAATTCTAAATCTCTGACAGCATAGGGGACATCTGTCAACTTCTTTCTGTTTCTTTCAGCATTAAAAACATTTTTTTTCAATTCTCTGTTTAGGCTATGGTTTAAACTCTTACAACTGAAGAGCCAGGCATTTGGATGTATTTGGTTACACTGTGCCAATATACCACGCATGTGATAACAGGTTGGGATATATAATTCTAAATTTAGTTGTATTTTTGGGAATTGAGGAGCCATTGCTTCAGTAGCCTCTCAGATCAACATGTGATTGTTTAAATTTATTTTTCCTTGTGGCTTCCATACAGCCTGCGTAAACACTGAACATACAATTTCAAACCTTATTGTTTTTCTTTGGTTATACTTCAGACTACAGCCACCTCAAACCACTTCTGAGTGAAAACACAATGGCAAAAATGGACTTTTCCCTCTAGATGACAAGGCAATGAAATACAAAGAACAAAAATTTAATATTTTGAAGCACTGAAGTTTTATATGGCCCATGAATCATCTGCCATTAATGTGCAAGAACTTTTGTGAAGATAATGCCATAGTCAGGCAGAATGATGCAAGGGAGAGGATCTAAAAGTCCCAGCATTTCTGAAACTCTGTTTTTTAAATAGTTGTTGTTGTCTTAACTTTAAATATAATATCAGTTTCCTCAAATTCTGGAAATTGTTCTGCTGACCAAAGTTATGTATCTTACTGGTAAGCAAGAAGTATTGACTTAGAACATTGAGATATGTTCTGAATGGTTTTAATAAAATCTGAGTTAGTACAAAGTAAAAATAAATAAATAAATAAATAAATAAAATCTAGATTTGCAAGAACATGAAAACAAGATTAGAAAACAACCTTCCAGACCTCAAATATTTGACCTGAAGAAGAGCTTGGCATTGCCATCTCTTGGTGTTTCAGATTGTTCAAAATCAGGCCCAGAGCCTGAATAAGAATGTCACCACAAGACATTTTCATGATATTTGCAGATTTTCTTTACAATACCTCCAGCTTTTGATTGTGCTAAAGGCTTAAAAGCAAATCAGAGAAAAGACTCCCCTATTGTGTATTACAAAAGATACAAGCCAGAAACAGTAAAACTGAGAGTACTGTTTCCTAATGCACTCCTTCACATGACAATCAGTTTAGATATTTTTTCTTTCTCAGCCAACCTCAATAACCATGTACTCAAATCTAACTTTTTTGCTGTAATATACTGCTGTAGGTGATACTTCCTATTTTTAATTTACTTTGTATGTTAGAATAATAATAACCACACTGTGCTATCATATTAGCCTGCTTAATTGCATAGTTTATCTGTACAATAAGTACTGTACAAGTAAATATTTTAACTTATGTGTGCATATATAATGTAGGCAAAATGATTTTATCTACATAGTCTCAAAAAATAATTGGGTTTGTAGATTCATTTGACATATGCTCACTGCTTACTCTGATGCTGTTTTTGTAAGAATTCTAGGTGTCACTGATGCTACTGTGTTTTTGATGGGGCTAAGAATTATAGTTACAAAAGCTTTATGTGCTTTGGAAAGCAGAGTAGGACAATGAAGTGTGATTTCCAGGGTTTTCTTTAAAATATAATTCAGAATAAGTTCCTATCTAACAGAAAGAAACGAACTACCAGTTTTTCACAGTTGAACATACAGTGGCCCAGAGTAGGCTGGGCCAACTTCTGCACTCATGAGAGCTGGCTGGATGAGCTGAATTAACTTTAGGATTTGCCCAAATTGCTTCTTGTGACTTTGATTTGACCTACTGCATCAATTTCACTTGGTAATCTATGATAAAAAGAAGACTAAGATAAAAAGGTCTCAAGAGTGTCCTTGTTTAGAAAGAAATTAATTGATGCCTCTGCTAGCAGCACAGTGTTTCTTCATTTATTTCTGTGGAAGACCACTAGATGATTCACCAAAACCTCTATGTTTGCTGAAGAAGACATGACAAGTTATCAGGAGCTCTGAGGAAGAAGGTATCCTCTGTTTTGCAGGGTGGATGAGGAGGAGCTTTGGGGCTCTGTGGGTTTCTCCAAACCATGGGCACCACTGTCTGCTTTTCCAGCTGGGGTGGCCTTGCTGCCCCCCTGCCTGGGCAGCAGCTGGCAGCACAGGAGCTGGGGGGCCCAGCATGCTGGTCCTGCTCATGCATCACACTGGCCCTGCACTGCTGGCCCGTGTTGCATCTCCAGGAGCTACATCCAGGCCTTCAGGATGAAAACACGCCTTCGACACTTGACTTTCATTGACTGCATAAGTCTATATGATAAAATACACCCATCTTGTTTTCCTGACATATTTGCAATGAAGATGTTTCCACAAGCGTAGGAAGTAAACCAACTGCAGAACACTTCTTCACAGGCCATGGATGAGCCACACTGGGGCACTGGAGCAGTAAGAAGTGAGGAGAGTGGAGGCAAGAAGTGAATTGCAGGGGCAGAAACCAATATACCTCAATGCCAGTTGCCAGTCACCTCACTGAAGGGACCAGGAGGGACGGAAAGTGGGAACCAGCAGTGAAAACAAAGGGAGCTGAGGTGAGAAAGAAGGGAGAAGAGGTGTTTAACTGAAGGAGAGCCTGAAGAAAGGTAAGGAAAAGTAATTCTCTTAGTGTTTGTTCAATTGTATATGTCTTCTTTTGTATTCTCAGTACACCAATCAGCAATTAAAAGGCTGTGTTAATTTGCAATACATTAAATTAAGTGAAATTCTGCATTAAGGCTGTGCTGCCTGTGACACTGCAGAACAGCTGAATGACAGCTAGGGCTGGTGACAAGCAGGCCCCAGGGGCTGGAAGGGCAGCAAGTACACTCTTGCCTGCCAGCACAGCAAAGCCAACAGCAGCAGCACGCTCTGAGTGACACACACTGCTAGTGCCAGCTCCCACCACATGCACTCAGGAAGCTCCTGGGGGATTGCTGAGCTGTTAAGTGAGCTAAACAGATACATTTAGGGCTAAAAAAGCCCTGGAGGAATTTTGCCAGAGAAATGTGGCCAACAAGGATGACTGCTCTTACTTGAACTTGTAAGAGATTATTTCTACCTCCTGACCTTTCACATATAATTATGGGCAAGTCCTCCTAATATAGTCAGAGATGAGATAGGTCCTTTCAAATTATACTTCAGGGCTGATATTTAAACCCAGGTGCTCTGAATCTCCACCTTGAACAGCCCATTCATGTTCTTTTCTGAACCGAAAGTGCAGAGGGGCTGTCTGAGGAAGTCCCCTTAGGTGGTGTTGGCCTGAAGTTCAGTGGCCTGACTCTTGCTCTTGAAATAGTCTAGGTATCAGCAAGTCCCTTGCCTTGCTTGCCAGGATTGCTAATGAATAGCCCTTCTTACCTAACTGAACATATTATGCTTAATAATTGTTCCCAGGCTACAATATTTGATTTTATTTGGGTTGAACTTCATCCTGGCCCCACCTTAGATATATAAAGGTAGAAGCATATTTGAGGTGGGAAAAAAAAGGCCTGCTCTGTTCACCTGATTCCAACAGATCATGGAACATATGCAGTGCTGCATACTAACCTCTCCTCTTGAGGCTACCACAGTCTACTATTCTCAGGGCAGCCATGGCAGAATAAATGAAGTCAGTTGTGCAGTAACATGAAAAAGACACTGGAGCACAAAACACAGTTATCTCAGTGTATGATAGGAATTCAGTCCCTTAAGCATAGGCAACTGATGCTATTATGGAAGCCCTGGGGTATTTTGCCCCATCTCCAGCTGCAGCTGGGGAGGGACAGGGTCTCCCAGGATACATCAGGTGGCCCTGTGTTTTAGGGCATCTCAATTGACCTTAGAAATGTTTGTTTAGGCAACTGAATTCTACCCAGGCAATCCTGATACTTGCAAGGAAATTCAAGTTATGGCGAAAGGTACCTAGAAATTAATTACATTGTGTTACCCCTTTTACATTCAAAACTTCCTTACAATTTGCATCAAGGTTCTGCAATAAACATTCTGCTGATACAGTTACATGGAATATACAGTTATTCCAGGGCTACTTGGCTTTGCAAAATCTGGTTTTGGATGTATCTGGTACTCTTCCAGGGTGTACAGCTGAGAGGCCAAAAACCAAGTGACCAGAAAACAAAAGGGGAGCAATATTTAGGAAGTTTCCTGCATCCTATACAGAGGAAGAGTCAAAGGAAAATAATGGTGAAAATTTGTAATGATGGACTGAGAGGAGAAGAAAGATGATACCAGAAATGGTAAACAAAGGCAGGAAATAGCCTGCTGGTGGTGTTAGTTCTTGATTAGGAGCCCGTAAAGTTTTGGCTAGAGGGCTAAACCCAAGGAGACATTTTGTCAGCCCCAATGTGGAGAGAAAACAGAAAGACAATAGAACAATTAGACAGAGGAAGAGAGCAGAAGGGAACAAACATATTGCCCCTATTACAATGACACACAGCTAGAGCTTTGCAGCAATACTGCCCAGCTGCCTTTAGACTGAGTGAAAATGAGAAAATAAATCAAACCCTCTTTTGACTGTCAAGGGCAAAGAGAGAACTGTTTCCATTTCAGCCACTGGTAACCTGATAGCTTGCCACAGCATATTTCACATAAGGAAGTCTGTAAAGCAACATCTAAGTGTTCCTTGTGATTAATATTCCTTATGATCTGCAGCCACCTAATCGCATCCTGACCCCAGCCAGGGTCAGCTCTGAGAACGGATGGGCTGTGGGAGCAGGGTGGGCTACCAGGAGGTGCTGGTGAATGATGGAGCATATGGAGAGAAAAAGAGGACCTCTGCAGACATGAATAAATAAATAGTGGCAAACCAAAGGCACTGACCTCAGGAATAATGCCATGGGTCCAGAGCTGTGCAGAGCTATTGAAAGAAGCAGGACAATCTGTTCCTCACTTCCAGATGCACTGAACGTAGGATATGCTTTTTTCTTTCAATTTAATAAAAAAAAACTACAGCATGAAATGCAGCACTATCCAGAGACACACAAAACTATCTCGGAAGGATTCCTGGGATGCATTAATCAATGCTTGGACTGCCCAATTCACTACAGGACAGATATGCTGCACTGCACAGCAATTCACACATTTCGAATGGTAGCAATGCTAATAAGCTTTCCTGTGTGGTGTGTTTTTTTTTTTTTTTCTTTTTCCCACCAGGAATTAGGTGCACTCCTGGATATCTAACAGCCTGGACCATAAGACAGTCCCTCTCCCACCCAGATAAGCTTTGCAGGCACCACTGATCTCAGACAGATGTGTCTGGGCTGGTGGGCCATTAGATGTAGATCTCTGCCCAGATTTCACATGATATTGATCCACAGCTGGATCAAATAGATACAATGCCAATTTCCTTTGCAGCACAGGGTTTTTCTGAACAGGCACTCTTTGGTAGCCATGCAGGCCTCCAGAACAACAGTTTACACAATATAACTAAAATGTTTGATATGGCTTTGAGATTTTTTTCAACAGGACACCTTTGACTGCTTATAAGCAAATTAATTTCTGATCTATTCTATTGTCTCTTTTTAATCTTATCCTCAAAATATGCTTTCAGACAACAAAGCATCCAAATCAAAGAAAATGGGCCCAGGCATTGAAATGACTAATAGACCACCTAAAAAAATCCGGAAATCTTAATGAGTATACTACGCACACTTTTTATTTCACCTTGAAGGGGAAAAAAACGGCTTTAATTCTGAAAAGAGGATTTATTTCAATTTTTCATTTATGCAAATTACACTCTGAATAAATAAATCTACATAATCCACCTCCCTGCTAGACAACTTGCAGCAACATTTGCCAAGAGAAAGACAGGCTTTTCTGATACTAATGCATAAAACATGCTGAACAAAAAAATTAAAACAAATCATATTGTGTAAATAGATGATGTGCAACTCTAGAAAGAATAATAGAGGCACTGATGAATTACTCAGGATTGTCTTATTCAATTATTTTTAACATGTTACCAGTTAAGAGTATACTCTTAAACATTCTTAACATTAAGTAAAGATTTTAATAGAGACAGTCATATCCCAAACCACTGAAATCTATAGGAATTTTTCCCTTTAATTTCCATGCAACAGGCATGTAGACCTCTCTGCTGAAGCACCCAATACTGTCAGGCTGTTCTTCTTGGAAAACAACCTATTCAGCATGGAGCTGATGTGCTGTGAAGGGGCTGCAGCTCCAAGAAATCAGATCTCTTGTACTATTTTGGGAATGTAGGCAGTGCCTTCCCTAATTTGATCAAAACCTAATCCTTGATCCTTGTGTCCTGTGTCCATGTGAAATACAGGCTTGGTGACTGTAAAGGTTGCTGACCGTCTTGGGACTGCCACAGGGGAAGGATCAAACAAAAATCACTGGTGTTATGTTCTCTGGAGGTATCCATGGCCTTTCCCCACTCTGACTGCATAGGGTAGATACTGAAATGCAACTCTTATTCTTTATGGTCCATCCAGAAACTATGAAACTCTGATCATACCTGGAGCTTCGACATCTTCCTGCAAATTTTCCACACTCAAAAACTTGTTCTGGACAGCTGAATCCTGATGCTATTTTCCCTAAAGAATTAAAACTATTCCATGGGGCGGGATCCCCCAAAAGACTTGAGTATTATAAACTGGATCTCCACATTTTTACATGCTGTGATGCCTTGTAGAATTTGAAGATATCTTTTCTCAGTGTAGAAATGCGAGTTTCTCACATGCTTCCTGGGGGCAATGAGGTGTGTGATACACAAAGCTTACAAACTGGGAGCTACATAAGGCCAGGAAGAAACCTTAAGAAAATGTGATTTTGTCCTGTGACTCTGCTAAGAAATCCCAGACACAAGATTGGCACTAAAACCAGTGTTTTATACCAGCTATCTGCAGGAGAGTAAGTTCTTTCTACTTGCTACTGTATAGTCTGGCTGTTAGGAACACACAGCTAGGATTGGTATGTCATACCCATCCACCACCTGCCAGGCCATTCTCCTTCGTAGGCTACTGCAGACTGAGTTGCTCAGTCAGCTGAGCTCAGTCAGCTATCTGCTCTTGCACACTGAGTTGTCTGCTTGTCAAATCTGCTCCACCATGAGTGAAAATACCCGATTATACTTGGGAGGAGTTTGATCCCCAATCAACCAGCAAACAGCCTGTTGGTTGTGACACTTGGCATTCACACCAGCTCAAATCCAGCTAGGACACAGTGGAAATCTGAAGGTAAGCCTCGTTGCTTTGCCGTCTGGGAATCTGTTCCTGCAAGGTCTGGCTGGTGTGGAGAATGCTTCACAGATCAGGTCCTTCAGGAAAAAGAGGATGGGCTTACCTTGATGAGAGAAACACAGCATGGCAGGTATCTATGCCCTTGGAGACCCTCCTAGCACAGAGTTAAAGGGTTTGGGGAATTACAGTGAGGGCTGCATTCATACATTCACCTCCTAAAAAGGCTGGACAAGCCAGGGAAATTCCAGGCTTACAGAACCTGGGGTAATGGGTTTAAACCAATGGATTTAGAGTTTTTATTTTTGAAATAATGATCTGACAACAATCTTACAGTAAAATAGGTGAAACAAGAACCAAGCTCCTTATTTAATGACAGAAATCCAGAAACCACACATTTAAAAGAACCATCAAAAAATTGAGATTTATAATGAAAGGAGAAGAATTTGACACTAAAGATTTTTGTGGCAACAGAAGATTAAGTTTGCCTAACTGGTGATACAGGAATACTCAGTTCCACAGGTAAGAAATTCATAGGAGGCCTCAAATCTGGGACTGGTTCTGGTCAGACTCTACATCAGTAAGACACTGCTCCAGGAGTCCTTGATTTTCCTTGTCTCACTGTGGAGTGGCTGGCCATTTTCTCTTGGGAAATACAGATTCTTCTTTTCATGGGCCCTTCCTAACCAGCAGCTTGGCACAGAAGGAAGAGAAAGAAGAGGTGGAAAGGACTCTTGCATCTTTTCTCTACAGCAGATATGCAGGGAAAGCCTATGAAACAAGTTCAGGCTGCTTCCTGCTTCAGGGATACCTGAAGCTACTTGTCCATAGGAGTTTCCAAGTTACATTCTTTCTTGGATAATCTAGGTGCAACTGAGTATCTTGTTATTCCCAGGTGTAATCCAGACTTCATACTTCAGTCAAGTTCTAGGTTAGGCAAAAACTGGAGGGTTTGAATATGAGCCTTAGTAACTGAATGATCATGGATCAGTGCAAGCTTTTGATATCCACCCTATCCACTTTATGACTTTATCTTGTACTCTCTTAGAGCAATATATCTATTATTCCAAAATGCATGGTTTGCTGAAAATCCCAGCTAAATTACAACTAGATTCCACATACTGATTTATTAAACCAGAGTCTTCATAATTTCACAGACATCACTGTCAGTCAGTCCTTCTGTCACAAAAAAATGAAACGTGACCATTTGATCAGTCCTTTCACCTGGCAGAAGGGCTCATTTCCCACCTCGCCTTACCTGTGGCTGCATGCCAGAACACGCTTATGCTGGCTTGGAACTCCATGATATATGAATTCCCACACCAGCCTATTGTTGTTTCCCTGACTTTAAATCTAGGATACAGTACAACCCAGCTGCACAAGTCATTGCCTTGTGAATCAGCTCCTCGCAGAGCAAGGGAAAACATCCCAGCCCCTCCACCAAAGTGGCAGCATTGTTACAAGGTGATTGCTGGGAGAGAAGCCACTGGTGCTGCCATGCACACCGACTTGTTCAGGCTAGTAAGTGCTGAACTTTGCCTTTGTTGAAATCATCAACAGAATCTAGATTTTAGTGAAATGAATACACTTTGGAATAATAAAAATCTGTAGCGTTACTTTTCATGTAACAGCCTCTTAGTGAATAGCTTAGTCAAATGCTCTCTTTCAAGCTGCTCGTTTGTTTCTCTGATGTGCTGGACAAGGAATTTAGAACATAGCAAATTAGTTCTAAGTTTCCAAGGAATCACAGAACCAGTGAGGTCAGAAAAGACTTCTGGGATCATCGAGTCCAACCTATGGCCAAACACCACCTTGCAAACCAGAGCACGGACTGAGAGCCACGGCCAGGCTTTCCTCAAACACCTCCAGGCAGGCAATCCCTTCGGACATCTCATCATCCTTCTGTGAATGAGCCCTCCTAATGTGCAACCTAAACCTCCCCTGGCCTCTTGAAACACTACATTTAAAAATCGGAAGGGAAAAAACTCCAACACCATGACATGGAGGTTAAGGACTGAAGGCTGACTCGAAGGTTTTGCCTGCTTACAAACAGTAATGAACGAATGTAGAGAACAGAGGCGCTCAGTAGCGGCAGCGGCCTGTGCAGTTTGTTCTGGCGTTGCAGGGAAGGAGCTGGTTCTCCCCACAGCCCGGCACAGAGCAATAGCAGCAATAGCAGCAATAGCAGCACCAGCAGCTCCCGCGGGCTCCCTCACTCCCGGCTCGGGCCGCGCCGGGCCCGCAGCGGCGGGCGGGGCGGTGGCGCGCGGTCCGCAGGGCGCAGGCGCGGGCCGGGGCCGGGCCCGGCAGCGGCGCAGGCGCGGCGGGGCCGCGGGATCCCAGCAGGCGCGGGGCGGCGGGCGCGGAGCGGGCCCAGCATGTCGGAGAAAAAGCAGCCGGTGGACCTGGGGCTCCTGGAGGAGGACGACGAGTTTGAGGAGTTCCCGGCTGAAGGTGCCGGGCGGGGGCGGCACGGGACGGGACGGGACGCCCGGACGCGACAGGCCGCGGCCTGCGGGCGGGAGAATCGCGGCCTGGGCCGGCCGGGGCGGGCGGTGGGGCCGGGGCGCCGGGTGCCGCAGGGTCCCCGCGGCTTTCCGCGGGGCAGCGCCGTGCTGCCGCTCCGCAGGGCCCGGCCGAGCCCCGCGGGAGCTTCCCCGGGCCCCGCGGGTGCGGGCCCAGCCCGGCCGGGCAGCGGCTGCAGCGCCTCGGAGCGAGCGCGGTGCTGTGCCCGTGCCCGGCTCGGCGGCGGTGTCACGGCGCGGGGCACATCGCGCTGGAAGTGCTGTGTCATTGTGCGAGAGGGCTGGGAACACGTGCGGGAGAAGTTGACTGCTTTTTGAGACTGGAGATGAGAATCGCAAGGCAGAGGAGGGACGAGGGCCGGAAACTTGAGCGTAAGGTGGAAAAATGTGTGAAAATGAAATACTGCGCTCTGTGGTTACTCTTTACGTATTGAAGCACAGATATGTATATGCTGTTTTGCTTTTCGTAGGTACAGATATACTTAATAAGGAAATTAAATTCAATAAAATAACTCAGTGTCCTAGAGGTAGTCTTGGAAATATCCCTATTAGGGCATGTTTACTTTTTATGTCCTTAATTCTGTCTCAAGCTGTGGATTATGAGAAATTATATATATCAGGATTTTACATATATGAGAAATTATATATATCAGTAACATCAGGATTTTTTTTCTCTAATGTCCTTATTGTGTATGGTTTTTCTGTGGCCTTACAAGCCTTAGTGTTCTGAGCCCTTTAGTTCTGCTAAAGTTAATGTTTTTTGCAGGTACTGATAAAGTTCATGACCTAGTTAGGATGTTAGCTAAAATAAATTTACAAGACCCTACTTTCTTTTGCAGAAGTGTTTCCTAAAAAGAAAAAAAAAATAATGTAAATTAAATACTCACAGTAGGGGAAGTCTCTGAAGCTTCTGGGCCTTGGATTGGGCAGAGCCCTGACTTGCTGTTACAGAAGGTGAAATTAGTTTTGCTTGACTCCATCTGTAATGCTGAAGCAAAGTACTGTGCAGGCTTTCTGGGTGGAACAGATACTAAAAAGTGACCATCGTCAGGCTTCTAGATGTTCTTTCTTGCAGAAAATAAAAACCTCTAAAAGGGTCCCTTTGCATCCTCAAGTGAGGTTATAGTTTTGAGATGCTGAGTGTTCAGACCACTTTGTCTGTTATCTCCAGTATTTAGGAAAGAGCTGTGATAACTGGGCTCAAACCCATTCCAAATTGTTGTTCTTTCAAATTAAAACACCACTTTCTAGCAATAGAAGAACTTTGTGTTCTATTACCCAGTTTTTATTTCCAAAGGAAATTAGATAATGCAAGTCTGTGTTAAGGGATGAAAACACGGACCTTTGGGGTTTATTCCAACCTAAAAATTTACTTAAACAATGTATGAAATCAAGTTATGTATCAAAACCAGACATGTCCAATTTTTATAGGATACTTTGAAGTATAGCATAAGTATACTGTGGTAGATGAAAATGCATGTAAATGAGTCACTTAAGAATCTTTTGTACAGTGCATTTCAGAATATAGTGTGAAGTGATAGAGCAGGGGATAAAGAACCCTAAAATCCTAAAAATTATTTTTTGTTTCCCAAGTACAAAATAAAACAATCAGTGATCAGCATATAAAAGTATATTTTTAAGGAGTTCAGCCATGACATGTTTGTAATTATGGTGTATATTAGTAATACTTAATGGTAGTGGACTCTTAAGTCATCTTAATACTTTAAATCCCAGGTAATGCTCTACCTTTTTTTACTTTTGTTTAGTCACAGGCAAATAATGTAACAGGGAGTAATAACTGTATTGTACAATTCTGGGGTAATAGTTTCAATATACAGATGCTGCAGAACCTTGTCCTCCAGGGATGAGAATGTAATTTAGGCTTTACTTTCACTCTCCTCCCCACCCCAGCAAGGAAGCTGAGCTGTGCCTTTCTGACTCCTCTTTACTCAGAGTGATTTAGAGCATCTTTTTGCAATCTGCCCTGCTGATCTTCTGTGACTGAAGCTGCTGTTTGTTGTGCTGGATATGAGTTACTGGGAGACTTTTCTTTTCAAGTTTGTAGTTTTGTCTGAGCTACTTAGATGTTGCTAGGTAGAAAAGTTTGACTTTGTGTTAATTTTAAGGTTTTGGTTTTTTTTCTCTCTTCAAAATTCAGTTAATCAGTAAAGTTGTTTCTTTTTTGAAAAATAAAATCAATGGAATATAAACTGGCAAGGGCAAAGCTTATTGCAGGTGGTTCTAAAGGATAAGCCCTTCCCTTTTGAGGAACTAGCAATACAGCTAAATCCAAATAATGCATTTTTATAGACAACATTTTTTCTTCACCTTCCCAGATTTTTCTTTTGCTCTCACAGCACAGTTTCTATGCTCCTTCATCTTTTCCCATTATATAATTTATTTGAGTAGGAAACTTAATTGTAATGCCTTCCACACGTGTGTCTTTAATCAGTGACAAATGGATTTTCCTGTCCTGGTGAATCTCAAATATTAATTTTGTTGCCTGTCAGTGTTAGAAAAAGGAGGGGAAAATGCAAAGACCAGGCTTCATTCTTGGAAAGTTAGCTGTTCACAGTGAATTAGTTTTTGATGTTTACCCCACTAATTTTCTCCCCTGCTCCCCCCATACCTCCATCAGTGTTTAATGTTACTTTAGACCTCAAAGTTTTCTCTGCACGAGCAGCAGATGGCTTACTAGAACTAAAGGGGAATAACAGTATTGCAAAGTAATAGACTTTGAGAAATAAAAAGTTGCAAGTCAAAATTAGGGAGCTTCTTTTCTTTTGACATTTGAAAAACTGTGTCTCTTTCAGTAGGAATAGACTGAGAAACTAAAAAAAATCAAGCTAATGTTTTCATATTGATTCTAAGCCTTTAATTTTCATTATTTTTCTGAACTATTTTGTTTCATTATTAGAAAAAAATTAAAATCAAAGATTAAGTGTGTGATGAGTAATTTGTCAAGGGTGATGTGCCAGATTACTTTATTATAGGAAAAATATAATTAATGTTAGTAAATAGACATAAAGTGTTTCCCTACAAAGGGAAGACAGCTTCTGCTGTCTCGGGAACCCAGAAATAGTTGATTAGAGGTATCTAGTGCTGTTTGCAGATGCTTGTCTCAATTTGCCTTCGCTTTTGCATGACAGATAGTTTTTTGTCATTTGTCCATAGGCTGACTGCATCTGATTTGAGGGAACAGAGAATGTGTCTGTGTTTTGGCTAAAGCATCTGATGCATATTTACTTTTTTAATCTGGAAAAGGTGTTTAAATACAAATCTGGAAGGATGATGCTACAGTTTATCCATAAGTATGCAAAATATCTCTTAGGAATGTTTAATCTTGCAAGCCACGATGTGTGTGTAATGATTTTTTCCACCAAGTTTGGTTTTTGTTGTAATTACAGAAATTTTGAGATGTGTTATAGATCTTGGTGTCTCATAAACACTTGAATGTGTTCCAGACTTCTCTGTTAAATTTACCAGAAGTCTGCCTTTCCCCCTGGCTGAGCTAATTGGTCAGTAAGACATGCTACCAAAGCAGTGCAGGACACAATGTTTAGACCTGCTTTTCTGTCTTTAGATTGGACTGGTTTAGATGAAGATGAAGATGCACATGTCTGGGAAGACAACTGGGATGATGACAATGTAGAAGATGATTTCTCCAATCAGTTAAGGTAATTTTATTTAAACTTCCTGTTCTAGAAGACAGGTTAGATATTTTAAATGGAGTTGAATTAGTTAATATCTAAAAGTTTGAAATCTGCTTATTTTGAAGAAATAAAGATCTGAAATGGAAATAAATGAAAGCTCTACTTTTTGCTTTTCTGTTTAAAGCCTTTTAGACCCAGACTTAGGGATTACAAGACTCTGAAGTACTGATCAGCATTTCATCTTTTAATAATTCTACTGAAAATGCCTTAGGACATTGTGGTGACAGAATTTTGCTCTGTTACGCAAACACTGCAAAGATCATGGAACATTGAGATATAGTTGACACTGTCAATTTAACATGAGTGAATCCTTTTCTAATGACTTTTGTATGTGTGTGTGTGAAAGTTCTGAATTGTACTGCCAAGATTAATGGCAAGGCATCCAAGATGATCCCTTTGTGCTATGTGGTGTGCAAAGTATGCTGCAGTTTTTATGTCTGTACTTTAAAACAGCACTGCTGTTCTTTGTCCAAATGGCAAATTTTCTGGAGATTAGTGATCTGTATTAACATTAATGTTCTTTCCTATGTGATGAACATACTGTTTATGAGCAACAACAGCAAAGTAATTGTTAATTACATACTTTAAAAAAAGTGATAGCAATTTGTGTACCTCTAAACCAGTTGCTTAATCCTCTTTGTCACTTGTAGTTTCAGTAATCCTTTACTGACGCATAATTATAACTTAAATTGTTTCAAGCATTCAGAACAAAGCCAGATTTTATAAATAATCCCTCAGTGTCTTTCATGAGGAGCAAACTGTCTGTAGTACAGCCTGCTTAAACAGTTCCTGCGTTGATCTCCCTTGTACTCCAGGGAAAGGAATTATTTTTGTGTCTTCTGCACAAAAAAATGTTGGCATAGTTATTTCATATATGGTTCAAAGGCAGTTAAATGGTAATATTGGAAAACATGTAATGAAACAGACTTTCAAGAAATAGTATAATTGTTGATAGACACAGTTGATCTAAACAAACTTTGTGTAACTGGCCTTGGTTGCAGCCTGTGGTATTGGTGACTGTGTAGTGGTTTGCAGTGGTGCCTGGCTGTAGCGTTTCTTCCATCTCTAGAAAGCAAATGCTGCAGTCCTCCACTTTTAAAGTCTTACTACTAAATGTGCAGACTAACCCAAAATATTTTTAGAGTTTTGTATGTACTTCTGCATCTAGACACACATGTGCTAGGATAAAATGGGATAAAACAGAATGCATCCTGGCTGATGTTCAGAGGCAGGTGAGAGGCAAAGTGGTGGCGGGGCAGGAGCGATAACAGTTGTAGTTCCTGACTTGCTGTCCTGGCCACAGCTAATGATAACAAAGCAATTGTTTCCCTCAGAATTGTTCATTGCAAGGTGTATTGCAGCAAGACATAAATAAAAATTCCAGACTGCACTATTCTAAAAGCAAAAAAAAGCTTACAATTGTTTTGGAAACACATGCAGTTAAGTCAAATAAAATAGTGAGCTTGCTTGAGTTAAGGAAATGTTGAGAATAATGTATAAGATAATGTTTTGGTTATTCTAATGAATTTGGAGATGCTGCAGGTGCATAGGTGCTACTTCATGCCATATGGTGAGTCAGAGGGCAGTAACTGTGATTAAAACAAATACTTGAATTTTTCACTGAGAAGTCACTTATAGTGATTTAAGATAAAAAAATGGAGTTTAAGAATTACCAAGTTAGTAAGGTTAAGGTAATTGGTATGAATAAAAAAGTAGTATGACATTGCTATTTAAAATGGTTGCATATTGTGTAGTCTATTTAATTTTTTTAAAAACACATCTAACAGTATTGTGTATGTGTTTCAATATATCTGTCTCTCTTCTATACAGAGCTGAATTAGAAAAACATGGATACAAGATGGAAACGTCATAGCTTTTGCAGAATATGGAGTGGTTTAACACTGAACTGTGGATAGACTTTATTGAGAAAAGAAGATGGAAAATGAGAAAACACACTTAGTTCATTATCTGCTTGGATTTATTATTGTTTTGTATAAAAAATAAAGTTTTTAATCTTAGCCTGGTCATACATTTAGCCTCTACTCACCTGGTACGTTGTATTTTGGTTCTGAAGTGTCTTGTGTGGCGGAATTCACGGACCTGCCTGGAATGCCACTGGTGGTCTGTCAGTAGCTGATGCTCTTGCACTGGCTGCTGTCCTGGGGGGCTAAACATGTGTAACCAGAATGAAGACTAATGAATATTGCTGTCACAGGAAATAAAATACTTGTGTATTCCAATTAAAATGCAGCAGAGATTGAAAGCAGTATTAGGGAGTGATAAAACTTGTTTTGCCTCAGTATTTTATTTCATAATGACTTGGCTTTTTTTTTTTTTTTTAGTCATTTCATGTGAGTGCTGGTTTAATAAAACAGAGTTCAAAGTGTCTTGCAACAGCAGAAATCCAAACTCTCCAATCTTGTCCTGTCATTTCTCAGGACTGTTAAAGATGAGACTTCTCTGGAGGTGAAAGTTCTGTTCTTGCACTTACTTAAGCCTAGGAATCTCTGCTGAAATTGCCTCCAATTTGCCAGTTACAGCAGTTCATCTGTATCACGCAAACATGCCTGCGGAGAGCAGAAATCCAACTTCCAACTCATTTCATGGAGGCCAGCAAAGATTTGCCAGAAAGATAGCGCGGTAGTGACTGGATTCAATTACTCTCTGAACTAGAAAACAGAAAGTGGGAATTACCACACCTATTACCACTTCCATGAACGCTCCCCAAAGGACCTGTTAAAGCTGGTGTATGCAAAGACAGAGGGAGATGGCAGCCGTAGCTCCAAATTAGGGTTTTTTTAAATAAAGAGCCAACTATAGTTACATATGGAATTTGAATGAGCTACTAGCTCTTTAGCTGTTTACCTGGAGAAACGGAGACTTAATTGTTACTTAAAGTTAGCTTTCAGAATAAAGGTATAGTTGATGGACATGCAGTTATTTAACCTTGTTAACTAAATAACTGAGTATCTTATGTTGTAGTGACATTGATTAATGCAAAATGTGAGGGAGTTTCCCCTCCCCAAAATTATTGGGTGGTGCTATTTTAATGGTGGAGGCAAGATTCACTGTGACTCTTACTGCTTTCTGAAGATAGCTATGTAAAGACTGAGAACTTCATTGCCATCTGAATGGTTCTGCAAAACTGAATGTCTCAGATGGTGTTGAATGTTGGCAGTTTGTCCAGCTCTGTGCAGCTTGGGAAAAGAAAGGGAAGTCTTTTCAAGTAGGCTTGCCCTAGTCACTTAAATTGTTCACACTGAGAGATGTGGGTCATGCAGCCCACATCAGGAGAATACAAGTTCTGGAGTTCATGTTTTGACACACAACAAATGTAAAGTCTGTATAGTGAGTGGTAAATAGCAATACAAACATCCTCAGGTTACTGTTGGAAATTTAGGAAAATATGTTGAGTACAGTCCTAGGATTGCTGTTGTTATTAACACAGCAGCACTGGGAAGTTGAGTAACAAAACTGACCAAAAGAAGATGACAAAATAGTTGTGGAGATGTCTGGTGCAATCTGGGTAGGGACAGCTGCTTTCCATTACAGGATTCTGGAAACCTGACTAAAGCAGCCTTGTCCCCGTGATTGCAAGCAGCAGGAGGAAGCCGTGGAGATGGAAAAGCACCTTTGCCTCAAGAAAGGGGCTTTTTGCTGAGTTTTTTGCTATTTTTGCCAAGTCTCTTCTAATACTCAGTTGTATTAGTATCTTTATCTTTCCCTCTTTTTCAAAAAGCAGAATTGGAATGGAAGCCTAGGCTGAGGTAGTGGCTCTGCACTCTCACAGTATCAACCTTCAGCTTCTGGTATGAAACCCCCAGTTGGAAAAAAAGGAGAGCAATCTGCTTTGAAGGTCGGTTTGATGATATGGTCTTACAATGCTGTCTTTGCCCATTTTGGTTCACTTTTGACAGCTTTGGTGTTCAAGAAGTATCTCGAGGTGGTTGGCCAGGATGTCACAGTATATTTCATCCTAATGTTCCTGCCATTCACCTTTAAAAGGAACTAATATTCCTGTGTGCTTGTAGACTTGAGTTTTTTAGATTTGCCTTGCTGGGAGAGGTTTCCTTTGGCGGTTGTTCCTGGAGGTGTTGTAATGATCCTTGTTACCTGAGGAATGCATGAAGTGTGGGAGACAGGAATACTTTGGGCTTGTGAGGGAGGACCCACTGAGAGAAGACAGACTTTGGAAGGAAGATCTGCAGCCTGTCAAGGGTGGGAATGTGTTGAAGAGAGGGAGGTTTGGCAAAGATCTGAGCGGAGGAGAGGTTGGACTTTCTAGTTAAGAAAGTAGGACAGCACGTGGAGGTGTGTGCGTGGCGATGGCTGGGTGTGGGCTGCTGGGTAGTCTCTGTTCCCTGTTGTAGGAAGGAGATTTAGGTTGATGTTGTCCTGTGTTTGGGGACCTGTCCTCTTCACTGGCCCATCCCTCAGCCAAGCTGTGGAACTCTTGGCCAGTATCCTTACTCAGCCTTGCCAGGCTATGTGGCACACATCTGCAGCTCTGCAAGACGAAGGAGGGGGTGTTTTGCAGTGTGGGGAGGGTGACTTGCTGTGACCTAGATGCTGAGGATGTGTCAAGGCAAAGTGTTGTTCAACAAATTTGGAGAAAAGCTCTGGAACATTCCTGATTGCCAACGTTAGGCACTCGTGCTTTGCCTTGATCCTTAAGAAGCCATACACACCTAAGAAGAAATGCGAAGTCACAGGTAAGCACACAGAATGGTGAGCAGTCCAAAGTAAGGCTGTTTGGAAGGCCTTAAATTCAGCCCTTTTGTTTCAAAATAGCCTTTACTGTTTCCCCCTCCACCCCACGCCTACCTCCCTCTGCTACCTTGTGCAACAGCACCAACACTCCCCCAGGTATTTGCTGCTGCTGGGTCACAGTGTGTCCTGTTCCCCTCCTGCTGCACCGTGTCCACGTGGTGCTGGAGAGAAGGAGCACATGTGGGTCTCCATAACACAGCAGTCCGGCTGGTTTGCAATTGCTCAAATACATTTTCCACTGTCCCTGGGAGAGGGAGAAGTGTTTTCCCCCCTTTGAAGTGTACGATTATTTTAAGTGTGAGACCCCAGGACCTCATCTTTCACTGGGTTTGGTAGTATGTAAAATGCTCTGCACGTTCAAATGTTTCTTTAGCTTCAGTTACTGCTGTGCATATTCAGCATGTCTGCCAATCAGGATTTATGGGGTACCAAGTCAGCCACCCAGAAAAGGAGGCACACGCATTACAACCTGTGCAGCTTTTGTAAGGACTCCACAAATGGCTACCTTTCCCTGCTAGCTTTTTCTTGAACCTTATTTTTTTCTTATCCTGTTTTTTCTTGGACACTAACAAGGACTAATAAGTCCCTTGAGGGGGGGGTGCATATAAGAAAATATGTGATCATAAAATTAAAGACTATGAGAAGACATATGCATGGGAAAAGGAACTTATATTGCTCAGAGTCTCAGTTTCAGCATTTCCTATCTTTTAACTGTCTGACTTTACAGCACTAATAATAATCTTTTAATGCAGGTATGATTTTTTGTTTGCATAATGATACAGCTAAATTTGATTTAATTTCATGGCATGCAGGGAAATAAGAAGATTGATGCCCAGAAAGTTTTTGTGGTGGAATTTTACTAAAGAATAAATGTTATGTAACATTTCAAACACAGTGAGATCCTTCAAGATGAAGTGTGTGATATAAATGTAAAATATTTGCAAACTATAATTTAGCAACCGTTTTAAAATCACAGTCGGTATTCCAACCTCTTACATGTGGCGGGTGAGATCCTTTGTCGACTGCGAGCTAAGGGCAGTGAATGTGAGATTCATTAAGTAATTATATAGGAACATTAATTTCAAATTAATTTCAACAGTTGTTTTAGACATTAGCAACCAAATTAGGGGACCAAAGGCAAACAGTAATGCAGCTTAATACTTTTAATAAATGAAGGCATTTGAAGTGATTTACATAAATCGGATGATAAGTTCTCATTTAATGGGCTTCCAAATGCCCCCGCCTCCCCTTCCCGTTCACCTTCGAGCGTTTCCAGGCTGCGTGTGCTGTGCATTTGCCCAGCTCTCTTGTTACATCGTGCTTTTCTCAAATCCTTCCTACACTGGCTTTATAATAAGCGGTCAGACTTTCTGGAATGTGTTACCGTGAGCTGGAACCCTTTAAGGCTTCTGAATCTACAGCGCTGGGAGGCATGGGAAGGGAATGGAGCCACTATTGACAAGGCTCCTAGGAAAATAAATGGTGGAGAACAAAAAAAGCAGATTAGGGTATTGGGGGATGCTTGCCTACAGGCAGGGCAGGGAGATGAAAACCAGCCCATCAGCAAGTGAATGGGTCACATGTAATGGATAATGACCAGCCCTTTTCATCTTTCCTGCAGTGAGCTCAAGGCTCTTAATGAAAAGGAACAGGCACTGCTCTGGATTTACACTGCACCTGATAGAGGCAAGGCAGCTCGGTGACTCACCCGGGAGGCGAAACCAGCTCTGCCCATGCTCCAGCCACCTCTCCTGCCTTGGGTCCCTCCTGAAAGGGCAAAATAAAAGCCCTTCCTTCACGAGAGAGCTGGTAGTCTCTGAGTTGTGAAAAGCAAGACAGGGCAGCTGGGGAGGGCGGGCGATGGGCTGTGTTTCCCTTCCTCATGGGGTTGGTTTGCAGCGTCCAAATGGGATGTGGTGGAACTGTACAATGCAAGCCTCTAACAAAGATTCCTGTAACAAGGAATTGTCCCAGTCACCAGGCTGTTCAGTGACACTGTCCAGCTGGCAGTAATGTTTGTACCCTGTTTTTCAAGACTTGGGTAACAAACCGATGTTATCAGCCATTTCTCCCTCAGGAAAAGTAGTGGGGTGGCTGGGTGGTAACAGCACATCCAGAAAACAAAGGTGCAATGATTCTGTTTGTGCTCAGCTCGGTACTGCTTTCTTACACCAAAGATACCCAGTTCAGGCCAGAGATGCACAAAGAATAAGCTCTGGAAGAAGAGTTTGATCAATCTTAATCTGAAGTATTTAAGATGTTAGTTTTCCTTCTTCCTTCCCAAGCTGCCTGTTGTGCCCTCTGTGCAGGTGAGCGTGAGCTGGCAGAGCTGAGACCCAAGCACATTTTCTTTTTGGCTGGCAGTTAGCCATGGAGGAGGATCCCAGAGAATACAAGGGCAAAGAGGGAACCATGACAGAAAAAAACCAAAAACCAAAAAACCAAAACCCACCTGTTTTTGCTCTGAAGGTTAAAATGGGAAAGGATAAAAATCCGTCCTAAATAGAAAGCAGCATTTGAGAGGGTATGTGAGCACATCACAGGTTGAATCACTGTAAAGGGCAATTCACTCCAAATTATATGTGTGAAATGGCAGGATCTCTAATGTATCCATTTCAAGACTATTGCTTCAGTGGTTTTTTAGGGTTCATTATTATATCTTTTTATTCCTGGGGCATATTAAAATTCCAGAGGGTCCTGTGCAAAGCAGACTTTATCCAACAGGTATGGCCTTAGTTCTCTGGGTCTCATCTGCAGGGCCCAGCTGCTGAGCATTCAGTGCTGCAACCAGTGGTGGCTTTTTAGAACCAGGTTCCAGCTGCAGCTGACCCCTGACACCACAGACAAGAAATGGACTGTGCAGAGGTGGCAACAAATGGGTAGTACTGTCTGTTGCCCAGTGGGAGCCTCAACTTCAGCCTAGGAATGTGATCTTCTCCCAGCCTCTGACATGATATTTCATAGATGAAATTTAGCTGCTAAGAAATTTAAGGGATTTCACTAAAACATGTGCTGGGTTCTGTTCCTAGCTCTGCTACTCTATGATCAGTGTCCATTAGAAGAGAGAGCACAACGGTGTTTCACTGCCTGTGAGCATGAGTAAGATTACCATGGTACTGTACATCCTTCCCAGGATGTCATTTCTAGGCATTTCTAGGCTGAAATTTGCCCATTAGAGCCTGTCTGCTCCCTTTGTAGGTGCTTGCTGTCTGTACCACAAAGAGGGTTTGCCATGGGGTAAGCCAGCCTTAGAGGAATTATAGCAGTTAAAAAAGTAATCAAGAGTAATAAAACCGGTGGGTAGAGATTTGATTGGAACTTGATGGAGCTGCAGAAACTGCATGACTCATCTTAAAATATATATATATATATATGACATTTTTAAATAGGCTTCTTTATTTTTGTGGTTCCTGTGGAATATTTAGCAATTGCTGTTCTTTTTAAAAATAACTTTGATGTTATACAGATATCTAGGGCTTGCAGGTTGTGTTGTTTATTAAGAAAACACACCTTTTAGCAGTAGCCTTCTGTCAGAACAGGCATACATGGTGCTTTTACAAGCACAGCATCAGGCATGGCCTTCCTGCCCTGAAACTGTCAGTGACACTGAAACAGCACACAGGGTACACTGCAGGAGAGAATGGAGTGGGTTGTGATGGCCATTGGTGAGAGACGACAAATAGTGGATGTTCAGGGTCAGGCAGAAGTAAAGAGGAATCTCCTGAGTGAAGGGGTTAGGAGGAAGCAAGGGACACTGGTTCTGGTTCATGGACAAAACAAACTGGATCCAGGTTGCACCTGAATTGAAAAGGCTGATGTGAAATGAGCTATCTTCCTAACCTGAAGAACAGCACACCTGAAAAATCTGGGAATAGGGAATTCAGTGGTTTTTTTTCATCTCGGAGACAGCTGAATCTGTGATCTAATCACAGCTCCTCTATGAAGAAAATTGTCCCATAAGGAGGTGGGTATTTTAACCTCACTGTAAAGGTAGAGCAAGGCTGAGAAACTGGAGGCTCAAGTTAGACAATTCTATGATGCATGTTTTTGCAGCAAGTTCTGAACTGAACAATTCTCAGATGTAGTGGTCTGCCCACCATGGAACTGGTAATCAAGATTCTTCTTGATGCTTTGTGATGGCTGAGAGAGAGATGGTAGAGATGCAATGCGGGAATGGCAGGATGGAAACATGCATATGTTAAAGGGGATAAGGACATGAGTGTTTCAGTCTTTCCTCACCATGGCTTTCCTGTTTTCCTTCTGCACAGCAGTCAGTTTTGCTGTGCATTAATGGTGCATGGCACAAGTTCATGTTGTGACATCTCTGACTCTTCCATGACAGAAGGCCCCAAATCAGGCAGTTTGCCTCCCAGGTCTTTATCTCATCCTGGTTTTGCTGCCTTGATGTCCCAGGGTGTTTGTCAATTTCACATTGATGTGGGATCAGAACCATGATCAGAGCCTGAGAACACAGGGCAAAAATGATCTTGTACCCAAAAATGATCTTGGACCCAAGGAACCACCACAGGGCTGTTTTTGGTGTATATGGAGCTGTTCCCCAGGCCTCACTGGACTGCTGGGTCTTTATGTGTGTGGGGGCTATGGGTTTCCTTTCCTTCCTCTTTCAGAGGGCTGCAGAGACGGAGATCTAAATGCAAGGTCTTAAATAGATTCCAGTTCCTTATAAACTTTCAAAATACTGAGCAAGGTGTACAAATTCTCAAATATCCAATATTTCCAAGGAGCTGGAATCTGGTGGTTGGAGTCCATCCTGGAGAAACCATATTGTGGGGTTCAGCTCTGTGAACTGGGAATATGAAAGTGATTTTTACCCTGGGAAGTCATATTAGCAAGAGCGCTCAGGGAGCTTCCTCCTCAGTTTTGCTGTAGCCAATAGGTGGAAGAGTCTCATGCTGGGCTCACCTTTGCAATTGCCACAAAGATTTTGAAAGCAAGAGAAGGAGTCAAGGAAGAACCATGGAGCTGACTCAAGAGAGACTCCCCACAGTAAGACTATTGTGCATATTGCCAACACAGCACAAATCTGTCACAGAACAAAACCGTCTTAATGTAGTGAAGATGCCACATGCCTGAAGAGCAACTATGAGACCAGAGACTCTGTACCCAGAGGTGTCAGCTGTGAGGAGAGTCTGGCTGGGAGGAGTATCCCTACAGCTCCCCTTCAGAGACATGCCACTAGTGTTGCTAGACACAGGGGTCCTGTTTTGAGTGGGAAAATGGTTGTGGAGAAGTGTTACTGCCTTCGTGTGTGGATATCTCCATGGTGCAAGCTGGTGACTTCTATAGCTCTGCTGAGTGACAAGCAACTGTGATCGTTTGAGGCACTTCAGCATCAGCTCTGTAGTGAGCACCATTAATCCTCACCACAGATTGCTCTTACTGAAGCTTCAAGTGATTGGAGAAACTGCCCAATGTTCATGAAAGAAGTTGAATATCTATAATTTACCTCTGGAAAATCCTGAAAACAAATATATTGATTTGTTTGGGATGGGATGGGGTAAGTAAAATATTGGTTTAATTAGTTTGAAAAATGAAAAATATATTTGTAGAGATGGCAAGAGAGATGTGAAAATGCAGAAGAGGCAAACCCCTGAATAGCTACTGAACTGAAGAAGATAGGAAAGATTGAATCCAGACTGTGACCACCTCAGAGGCAAAAGATCCAGTGTTCCCAGGGAGGTACACATTGCATCAGGATGAGCACTTGTGCCCTCTCCCCATGCCTGAGCGCTGTGTTTTGCCAGTGCTGGTATGCAGAGCAGCACCAGGGCCTGGGCTGTGCCTCTCTATGTCAACATACCTGTTTTAGAAAGTGATGGCAAGCTCCCAGTTGGATGTCCTGTGTGGAGAAACCTTCCCATGGGCAGATACTCCTCCTTCAGGAGGGTGTTCTGGTTTGGCTTGCTTTGAAATGTTAGAAATAGTTGCTGGTTTTCCAAGGACACCGTGTTGTGCAAGCTGTTGCATGTCCCCACCTGGGCACGCCCTGTGGCCTTAGCCACAATGGCTGTGTACAGAAATGATTGGTTTTCAGAAAATCTTTCGTTCCTGAAGCCAGGATTGTCTGCAGGAATGTAACTTCTTGAGCTACAGTCAGATGTGAGATCAGGGTAAACACAGAGGAGAGCAGGAGACTGCAGGGATACTGACAACTCCTTATCCAAGGGCAGGGAGCACCTGGGTTGGCGGAGGTCCCCTTCCACTCCCCTACCACCCACCCACCAGTGGAGGCTCTGTGCTCTGTGTGTAGGAGTGGCAGCCAGAGCCACCACTGATTTGCCAGGCAGGGTCTTTGCCACTTGTCATGCAGAGTTTCATGAACTCCTGGGTTTATGTTGAGAAAATGGTAATAAACAGAAAATCCTCTCACTCCCCCCCCCCCTTTTTTTTCTTTAAATTCCACACCACCTATTCACCTGTTTTAAGGAATTCATAGTCTAGGACCCTGTTGGTCATTTTTATGTGGTAAAGTTTGCTGAATTTATAACAGCATTGTTCTCACAGTTTGTGGTTTTTTTTCAATCACTCAACACTTAAGTATCTGAAATTTGTACCTTCTCATAAAAGATGCCTCATTTTCTGCTTTCTTCTGCCCAGTCTTGCCCAGGTTGCCATAATTCTCTTTTAATAGGGTTCAGACCACAGGAGAGTTTTGATCTCAGTGCCACCCAGATGGGTCCATATATTGTTACACCTCCCATGGACCCCACATCTTCCAATCTGCCCTTCCACTTCCATCAGGGAATATGGTACATGTAATTGCCCACAGATTTTTCATTTCTAGTGTGCAGACTAAAAACTATCCCCTGCTCAGAAATGGGGGAAATTATGGGAAGGGCTGTTGGAGGAAGGTCAACAGAGCTCCAGGACAGCAAGGAGCAGAGTGGAATTGCAGGCCCCCCTCAGCTCCCACCTCAGAGCTGGCAAAGGCATTGAGGTGGGGAGAAGAACAGACATTGGCTTCTCAGCAGGGTTAGCACAGTGACAACGCAGTACTGCACTCTCAGTATTCTGCTTTACTACTGCCACTGTCACTCTTACCATTTGAAAATAAGGAAATTACATGCTTTTAATGATCAGAAGAAATTCCTATAAGGCTTTGAGTTAGCAGTCTTTTATGTTATTGGAGGCCAATGTTCCCTTGCATAGTCACCCATTGCTTCAAGGGCTTTGAAGTTGCATTTCTGTTTCAATTGACATAAAACTGACCAAAGGTAGTATTATAGTCACAGACCTCTTTTATTTTCATTTGGAATGCATTAGTATTTCAAGGAAATAAAATCTGCCCCAAAATCACTGGGTGATCACCAGAGCAATGCTCAGAAAGATTGTGAAATCACAAGGTGGAAATTCACTCTCCCAGCGATGAGTTGGAAGTTGAGTAACAGCAAAGAGAATGTCCATAAAACAGGAGGTGTGCAGAGTTGCATTACTATAAGGGCCATCAAATCACACATATGGTGTTGGGGAGATGGCACTGCTGATTTTGCTAGAAATTCAGCAATTTAAGTAACCTAATCAAGTGTCATAATTAATTGGAGGTTCATTTCCTCTCTTGGAAAACATGAAGGGTTGTCATTGCTTGCTTAAAACAAATTAATCCTCCCCACAGTAAGGGTGTTTCTCCCTGTTGCCAACAGAAAGCCATTTCTGCATCTGGGGGCACAGTGGGCAGCCATTCAGTCCTTAAAGAGGGCTGCAGTGCACTCACACCCAGAGGGATTCCTGTTGGGAGGATGCTGGGGCTCCCATGACAGCTTCACCATCCATTAGCAAGCTGCCTTTGATGCCAGAGGGGGATGTGTTTGGAAAGTGATGTTGTGTGATGTTACTTTCTTCTTTGCTGCACCTATGTGTTAAAAAGAAGTCTGAGTGCAGAGGTGCCCAGGTTTGCCCCTCACACAGCTGGCAGGCATGGCTGGTGTGAGCTCTTGCTCCTTCCTCCCAGCAACACCTGCCAAAGTGCAACCAATGCTCTCTGTGGAAGAGTGCAGCTCCAGCAAAGGGCATCCCCTCTGCAAATGTGCTGTCCAGATCACAGGCAAGTCCATTGTGTTAAACACCTCCTGTTTCACACATAGAGAGCTAAGCATTACTTCTTTAATGTGCTTTGAAATAACCTTTCTTGGATTAGCCCACAAAAGAGATAACACTATCTCTTAAAGTTTGGCAAAATTAATATCCCAGTCCATAGGAAAAGGTTTTGTAATTTTATTTTAAGAAGCACTTGGAAGATACTTTTATTTTTTAAAGAAATGTAAGCAAAGTTAAAAAGCTGTCATTCTTGTAAATCAGAATTTCTGACCTCCAAACACACAATATGGTCTTCAGTGAGCAGATTTCTGTGCACTCTGCAGAAGTACTTTCTCCAGGTAGCTCTACTATTATGCCAACTTACTGTAATCATTATAATCAACCAAACCAATTACAGAGTAGCAACCTACTATACACATAATATTCTAGGTGGATATTAAGGATGTTCTGTTAAAATTGGTAAAAGTCCTTTAGCAAGAAGAAAAGCCTTCATCACTAGTTTTTTTTCTTTGTGCTTCATTTTAGTGAGGACTTAAATATAGTAGCATTTATATTTTTCACCTTGGAAAATATTTGTACTTGAAAATAACACATTAAAGCTTTGAGCCTGAAAACACTAATGCACAAGAGTGACTTTATTTGTACATTAGCAATATTTTAGTCAAATGGTCTACTGTTTGCAGAACCAGATTCTGAAAAATAATGTACTATTTTATGTTGTATCACTATTGGTTCAGAAATTAATGGATGCTTTATTTAAATCAGGCATTTAGAGAGAAGCTTTGTAACTAGGCTGTTTTATGCTATCATATTGTTGGAAGAAACATGTAAATAAAATTTAAGGGAATGGGAATTGAAAATAGAGGGAATGAAATGCGCACACATGAAATATTCAAGATGTGAGGCACACCTGCTTCAGTCTGAAACGTCCCAGATTCAGAGCAGAGGCGATTTTCAACTTTTCCTCTGACCCAAGATTTAGCAAAACTCTTGATCCGTCTTTTCACAACTAAAAAAATCCTTTCATCATTTTGCTCTCCGTCAGCCTCAGAGGTTAAATCTTTCCTTTCAGCCCCGATTATCACAGATGTGGCTTTGTATGAGTGAAGACCCCAGGTTTATCCAGGACTGGGCTTTGCATTCAAACTCAAATGCCTTTTCTTCCAAAGCTCACATAGACCAATTTTTTTAATGCTCTGGATATTAAATACAGTCATTGCAGAGAGTGGTTGGGACTTTTGAACTAGAAGAGTGAGCAGTCTGTGGCTTCAGTCAGGATGGAAAGAAGAAGCTGAGGAAGACAAGCACCACTGCTAGAGGAAACATGGATACACAGATATCTGTATTTGTGTCTGGCAGGAATCCTTAACCTTTTGTTAAAGATCTAAGCTGCTGGTAATGGGAAAATACAACATCTGCCTCCAACAAAAGTACTTCTTGACTCTTTTATTTGATAAATCTAATAAAGATTAGATTTAGACCCCAAAGTTCAGGTATCCTTTTCATTGCTGTTCTGTCACCCCTGAGTACCTGGTGTTATACTGAGCCATCGTGGTGTCTACAGGAGAGGTCCCCAGGTGGCAACTGGATCCGTAGCACACTCCAGTGGTGCTGAGCTGGGTGAGCTGCAACTCAGAGTGATGTAGAGCTCTTGGTGATTAAGCAGTTTTTACCATCATCACTATAATTTACTGGTAGCAAAACAAAATTCTTGTTAAAAGCCCAAACAACCATACAGCTAAATAAATTTTATCCTGTCCTGTCACTTTATAGTCACAATCCACAGTTTCATTCTTGAGCCACCGAGGTGTGGAGACCAACCCTTCTCACACTCCTGTGGCAATACATGGACATTTCACTCAGGAGAGCACCAGGGAGTTTCCCAAAAGCAGCAGAGCTGGTTGTGTAGGGAAGCTAGGAGTAGAAGTGCCAGTGAGGATGGAGCAATGACAGTCACAACCCTCCACCTAAAATAGAACCTCAGTTGCACAAACTGTAGTGTCACCACAACTGTAACTCCTTCCCTGGCCTAAGATCTTCACAGAAATGCAGAAGGGACAGAAGGAGACCCCAGGATGGGATGTTTCATGCTCACCAAAATGGGCTATTTCTTTGCTGAGTAAATCCAATGTGGATTTTCTCTGTTGAGAAACACAGCTGAACTACTTCAACTTCTACATAAGAAATGGTTTTCCACTGCATCACGACCCACAGGAACGCAGCTTGCTTTGCGCTGCGAACATCCTTGGCTAAAGCTTCATTATAAACCTTGTGGTGCATATATGCTCCTGGACTAACAGCTTTCAAAAAGGTATCTGCCTTTTCTTCCTAAATAGACCCCTTTTGTACAATAACTACCATGCATTTCTGACTGTGAATATGTAAATAGGTGAAAAAGAAAATGTATCCACTGTCACAAAGAATAACATTGCAGCCTTAAACTTCAGATCCATTCAGAATGATTTGCTAACATTTGGTCCTCCAAGTTGAAGTTCCAAAATTGCCCGTCTTGTGCAATTTTCAAACATTCCACCTGCACAGAGTGAAGAAAAAAGAGCTATTTTCAAAAGAGAGAAAACTCCATTTAACATGTTTTACAAAGTACTAAATAGCTTTCATATTTCAGATGAAGAGCAGAGAATATGTCCTCTGTGCTGTACTTGCTAAGTACTTACAATATTGTCTATTCCATGTAGTTCCAAAGACACTATAACATTCTGCATTACTATGATTATTTATCAAAACCAAAACCATGTACATTTTTATAAGTCAGAAGCTCAGTGGGGAAAATTTAATTTCTGTTGCTATTAATTTCTTAAAGAACTTAAATAATTTCCATTGAAATTATTTTGAAATACTAAAGCTTTCTCTAGTCTGCTTGCTAAATACAATTGCAACTATAAGGTGCTTTGTGTATCATTCCACAAAAACGCTGAATATCTTTTCAATTATAACTAATCTTAAGACTGGTATTGCCTTCTTTCCTCTGGGTCTTCTGTCACATTAGAGTTTTTATAGACACAGGAGATTGTTTTTACACATTTAGAGACATTTATGGAGTGTACTTCACAAAACAGGACTGCTATTTAATCTGACAGGTGAAGGGTGACTCCCTATAAAGTCTATTTGACTGCACACTAGTCATGTTTTCACAAAGAAAACCTGATTTACACAAATGAAAACCTGAAATACAGAGGAGAGTGAAGAAAAGGCCCAGTAAAGCCTTGTGCAAGAGAATCTAGGCTCAGTGCGGGGCTGAAATTGTACAATTATTTATTTCTGATATTTGGGCCAAGGGCTGCCCTTACAGGGCATGAAACCTAGCCCATGAACATGGATAACTGCAGAGCATATACATCATTTTAATTTATATTCTATATAAATTAAAATGGTGTATACTATTTATATACTATATTCCTCCAAGAATATTGATGCTTTATCATTGCTTTTTGTAAACAATTGTGCTTATAACTTTTCTGAGAAAGAACCATGTTTTCTCATCATGGTTAAGGACTCAGAAACCTGGGGCTACTTTGCATTATGTAATGTTCCTAAATACCAATGATTTCCAAGAACATCTAAATTATTCCTATGCCCTTTAAATTGTTAAAATAAAAAAAAAATTCCCACAAAATAATTAATGGTTCCACACCAATTTTTTTTCTAATTTGCAGTTGATTTGTATGTGATGCAGAGTACCTTGGAGCTGGATATAAAGGATTATGTGGTTTTTCTGTAGACTTGATGTGTTGGAACCAAGTCAAAACTTGTAGTCAGCAACAACTGATGCTAAAAAATAGGAAATTTTTATGCCAGAAAGAAAGAAGTCTTTTGAATGGGGATGCCTAATTTGTGGATATGACATAGTGCAGACTTCCTTGCCGTATTTCCAGCATTTTGTCCTGCCCTCTGGGCTTGAACTACCAGGAGAACAATTTGTCATGTGATGTTTGGCGTTTCTGCTGCGGATGCCAGAGTAAACTAAGGAGAGAAAAGGCAAGTGGAAATTAAAAGCCTGTCACATGAGAATCAAATACTAAGATTAAACTTAGATGTCTTTTATTTCAGTTCTTCACTTCTCTCTAATATGACCTCAAATATACAACAGCTACTTCTGAGGGTAGGTCTCTGTGGAATTTGCCAAAACAACCAAAATCACACAAGCACCTTTAGAGTGAAGTGTGCTCAGAGGCAACATGAATCACTTCAAGCTCTGAGCTGGCATGGTCGCAGACAGAGCATTTGGCAGGAAAACAAAACATCTTCCACTGAGACACGCACGTCACCATCTGCATGTCCCAGCACCTCCCGTGCTGCTGAGCCCACCCCTCCGAGGAGGAGCTGCTGCCACGGGCCCTGCCGTCAGCAGGGGCCCGGGGTGTGACTGCCAGCATCCCTGGCCATTCCAGCCATCGCTCCCGGGGGCAGTGGCTGTGATGCCGAGAGAGCCGGGGCTGATGGAAAACCGACATCCGCAGCTGGGGCAGCAGCAGTGTCCCCTGGTCGGAAGGGAAATCAAAGAGGAGCTTTGAGTCACCTGCTCAGTGCTGTCCTGTCAGTCAGGAGTGGGGCAGTGCCAGAAGATGTTGCTGCACAGGTGTGCAGCAGATTAAAAACCTTCAACCCAGGGGAGGTAGATTAGATGGAAGGACTAAAGGATAGTCCTGAACCGAATAAGGAGTATTTCAGTGATGTTAAAAGACACCTGGAAATTAAAAAAACATTACTGATCTACCAGTACTGAGTGATTGCCAAATGAGCAAATGCACCAGCTCAGTGAGAAACAAGGATGATGATGATGTGCTCTTTGTGAATGTGAGGACGTTTTGTAGCAATGCAGAAACCTCCAGCACTGTGGCTGGGAAGTCAACAGGACTTTTGTTCCCAGTGTACTGAGCAAGCAACAACACAGGGTCTGCAACATGCAGGCAACATCTCCCAGAACAGTTTCCAGCATCTCAGGAAAAGTTCACAGCCAACTGCTCAGAAATAGCAAATATTTGCCTGCAGTTATGGTAATTTCTCTGTCTGCTCCCTCCGTGTCAAAATGATTATGTATATTCTTCAGAGCCAATAAAGTTACTCAGCTCCAAAGCCAAAAACATGTGTTGAAAAGCCGAGGTTCATTAAAGGCTCTTTTTTGATTCCAGCCATTTCACACACATTTTCCCTGAGCTGTGGCAAGCTTCCAGCATGGCTGAATCCAAATATTGCTCCTCTCACAGGCGCATAGTTTGCCAAGACTAAGGTTATTCCTTCTCCTTGCAATGCAATGTTTCTTACTGACCACTGCTGTGTGGAATGAACCTGGTGGCACCAGCTTGGCTGCTGCATGTGAAAAAAAAAATCTGGTCCCTCAGTTCTGGGAGTTTTGACATGTTTTATTTGCATTTATTTGCATATCCCTAAGCATTATTCAATTTTCAAATAATCATGTTGGTGGTGAGAAGTCGGGTAAACTATAAAAATGAATTGGCAAGATTTTCATTTGTAGAAAGTAATTTGTCTCCTCTGTAATACACATATGTATTGTCAGGTTGGAAAGAAGAGCCTTCTTAAGAAATCAGAATCAGATTTATCAGCTCAGTTTCAGAGTCATGTTTGCTTGCTTTATTTGCATAGTGTAGCAAAGAAAATCCAGCTCTCCTGCTGTTTTCTATTTCCCGAGAGCCCTCTTCAGCCCTCTCACCAGTCCTCCCTTTGCTGGTCCCATGTAAATAGAAAATGGGGTCGGCCCTCGGCATATTTTACTTTGCAGAAAGCTTGTAACCTCCCCCCCTGACAATTCCCGTGTGCAGCTATGGGAATCTAGATAGATACATCATTGCCAGAAGGGGATTTCTTCCTTAGGGCATGTGAATTGCTGCCTCTATTTCCTGTCTTAGCCATAAACCTGCATAAAAAAAGTCACAAATCACAGAATATGCTGAGTGGAAAGGGACTCACAGAGATCATCAAGTCTAGCTCTTAAGTGAAAGGCCCATGACAGGGATTGAAACTGTGGCCTCATCATTTGCACCATGCTCTAACCAACTGAACTAAATAAAATGCTTCTCTTTTGCTTTGCCTTCTCAAGGCCTCAGTCTTGGCAAGAGTCACAGGGCCGAGTCCGGTGACATGGAGGACAATATTGTGTTGGCTTCTTTTGGGGCACACCAGTCAGTGGGGCTTTTGGCTCTTGTGAAGGACAGCCCATGTCTGGGATATTCAATGTTACAAAAAAGTGAGATTCCAAGACCATCCATTTAGTGCTGTCCCATATTTCCTGCTGCACCTGGAGATTGTTTCTTGGTTTTACTCGGATTGTAACTGGTGTCAGGACTCTGCAGCCATAGAATGGCTCTGCTAACTCTGCCACTCAGCCATAGTATGAGTCTTCTAAATACAGCTTGTGAAACCATGCTTAGTGGAGAGCTGAGCGTGTCATTTTGTGACAGCAACAGGTTCATCACAGTGTCTCCATTGCTGCATCATCTTTTGCATTAAAAATTAGTGTGGAGCAATGAGGCAGGCAGCAGGCACATTATCAGTGGGTACAATGAAGCAGAGCAGGGAGGTGAATTTGACAGAAGAAAGACTGGAGATGCCAGTTCTTCTCAGCTCTTCAAGCATTGTCAGAATAATTCTTCTGGCTTGTATTTTCAGGTTCCTTTAAAAAAAGCTTTTTGCTTGTCTGGAACTTCTGTTTCCGAGTCTCTGGAGGCTGTGCTGCTCCTCCTGTTCCACGACGTGTCAAGCAATGCATGAAATATCACAATTACCCCAAGGGTGGCAGTCCCTGGGGAGACCTGACAGCACAGTTCAGATCAGCAGAGACTTTGAGTTATTTTCAGATAGTCTTAAAGATTGTTCAGTAATTCCCATATATGTTCTACAGATTCTGATCAAGATTTTCCTCTTGCAATTTTTTAAGTCAAGAGCAAAAATCAACCCTTATTTTCTTTTACGAGCAGGAGCAAGAGGAATCTTCATTTCAGTGATGCAATGGCAAATTATGAATTTAGGGCACCAGGCTTTAGAAGTGGTAGTCCAAAGGAAGTGTATCTAGTCTTTTTTCAGATTCAAAGAGATAAGGCCCACTGCTGTTGATTTTGAGCTACTTTTAGGTATCCTTTCCTTGGCGTCTTCTTGGTATCCTT
This sequence comes from Passer domesticus, assembly GCF_036417665.1. Lineage (NCBI taxonomy): Eukaryota > Metazoa > Chordata > Aves > Passeriformes > Passeridae > Passer > Passer domesticus. The sequence goes on along the minus strand of NC_087474.1, from coordinate 24,254,173 downwards.
CTTCCACAATACATTTCCTCTTACCAGACCTACTCCACTAAAATGTCAATGGATTGATTCTTCTCAGTCCTTGACAAGGAGGTTCAATGAAGCATTGGAGCAAGTTTCTCAGGGTGTCTCCTCAGTCTCCATTCCAGGAGAGGTTAAAATTCTGGCTGAGTAAAGCTCTGAGCAATCTCATCTCATCTCATCTCATCTCATCTCATCTCATCTCATCTCAAGCTGACCCTGCTGTGAACTGGAGGCTGGATTGAGACCTGCTGAGATTCCTCTCATCCTAAATTTTCTGGTGGTCCCATAGAGTGCATCAGGTTAGTAGAGGATGGTCTGCTTAGAGTTGCAAAAAGTTAGAGGTGGTTCTTCACTGGCACCTAAGAAAGAACTCTGAGTAGGAAACCAGAAAAAATCCATCCCTCTCCCTGTGAGAGGTAAGTGATAAATGGAGACACAGAGTGTCTCCATCTTCATCCTGGAACAGTAAGGTAATCCACAGTCTGGCTGTGTGTGCTTTGAGCACACGGCACTGGCACTGGCACAGAGTGCCTCCTCTGGCTGTAAGGGTTATCCCACAGAGTGGCACTGCAGAAGATACACCCTTGTGCGGGATATCTGGCAGGATATCTGGCTGGCACCTTTGTGTAGTACCTTGGGCACAGCCACAATTTGGCACACAATCCTGTGTGCCTCCAGCTGCAGGCTGGCAGTGAGGGATGAGAAACTCAGGTCTCTGCAGCAGGTGGGTCAGGACGAAGCCCTGCAGGATACAGGATACAGCTGTGTTTGTATCCTAGCCAAGGCTGGTGAGACAAGGAAAGGGAGACCTGACCCTCAACGTTGGCTGTGGGGCTGTTCAGAGTTTCAGCAATTTCTCAAAGGATACGACCATGTCAGTAATTTTCCAGCATCAAATTGCTACTCTGAGCAGCATGGGCTAGGGATGACAGAGATCTAAACCCCGAGAAGCTTCAGATCTGAATATGGGACATGACACTGAAATTGGTGGTTTGTGTAGCTTCTCGTGATTTTTTGCTCCTGTATTGCAACTACCACATAGCTGGTATGATTGCTAGCAGAAATAGAAGTTTCTGGACTTGTGGAAACTGTGATACCAGTAGGATGTTTTTCACTGTCTCTATCAGAAAGTGATCAGATATGTAACCAAATTCAGTGTTGCCAATTTTTATATATTTGTTGTGACTGTGAAAAAAGTTTGTTCTACTTACAGCTCCAAACTGCTCTTGGTGTTTCAGAATTAAGACTTTTTGTTTGAATGAAGGGTATATTTTTAGTTCTTACTGCTGGAGAAAAAGCTTGAGGTCCAATAACCTGTGCAAAGACACTAGCAAAACAGATGTGTGATAACTTATGCATTATCTCCTTCTTGCTTCTGATTTTGTCCCAGCTGAACTCAGTACTGCCTAAGCTATGTTATCACCTACAAGATTTCCTCCAGCTGTTGAACATGGCTGGGGAATTCATTTTTTTGTTGATGGTGCCTGTATCCCAAGAGGCATTTGTTACTATAACACGTTGCTGAACGTTGTCCTACAACTCTGCTGCCAAAGAAGGGGCTTGGGCACACCTGAAGCGTCTCTTTGGCAAAGCCAGCTAGCTTGGATAAAGGGCTGAGGATGCTGATCTGCACTTACCCAGTCAGCTTTGCCGGTTGAAATCAGGGTAACTCCTTTCCACCCACACATGGTAGGAGGGGCACGGCAGACCTGAAAAGGGACCTCAGTGTGTGGCCATTCCCCCATCATTAGGGCTGAATGGAAGTCCTGGGAAAAGCTCTCCACACGGGCACAGCCTCATCCTTCCTTCACAGCAGGGAGGTGATGTCTGTATTTTCCCCTTTTGGATGCTGTAGCAACTTATTCTGTAGAATTTCCTTTCTTGCACTCAGGAGACCTTTTTAATTCCCTAGCTTAGCACTCCATTATAATTTTGCTGTGGAAGGAGGTGGCAATTTTTATGTCAGGGCTGCTGGGCACAGAGCAGGATCTGGATGATAAGTACAATAAAATGGAGGTGTCAGATAAACACCTTTGCAATGCCTTAAGAATTATCTGATATCCTCCTTCCACAAAATGAGGGAGTTTCCTCAGTCCATACTTATCGATCACTGATGGTCACTGACACCCTACTGGCCACAGAACTGCCCAAGGGATCCAGAGTGGGCACACACTCACAGCAACAGCCCTTAGTGTGTGTGCGCTGTGGGCAATGTAGGCAGTGAAATCATCCTGGCCATCATCCCTTTCACTCACCCCCTGCCATGAAAAACCACTGCAAAGAAAGGAGAGGTGGGGAGAGGGAAGGGGGAAGGGGAGCTCTTGCAGGAGTTTTCACCTGGATACAGTTGCTATAGGAACCACTTACGGAGCATCTCGGTGCCTCCACTATACAAGAAAATTTGCTTCTCCTTAATAGTGGGCAAAGTGATTTACCCATAGGAGAAGACATTTGGCCCCTGCTGACCCCCAGCAGGAGAGGATCTCCTTGGCCAGGGCAGCAGGGACCACTAGCATTTGCAGCAGGGGAAGGGGCTCCATTGTTTGATGGAACAGGACATGGAAAGAGTGATGCTCCCTTTGCATCGCAAACAGCAGTGCTGGTGCTCAGAACACTGCTGAGGTTAATGGACAGCAGCAGAGGGTCTGCAGTGGACAGGAACGATGAGAAGAAGCCAGGAGATAGGGACAGAAATCTGGGTTCTTATTGCAAAGGGTTCAGGAATAGAAAAAGTGTATGTAAGCTCTGGAAGAAATTGAGTAGAGGAAAAGATGAGAGAAGAAATCAAAGCTGTGGGAGAGCTGGGTGGCATTAAAGGTGCAAACCTTGGAGAGTGAAGCAGCATTAGTGGAAAGTGCCCAGCTTGGTATTTGTAATGTGCACTGGGATCCTAGGATAAAAGACCTAAGTAGAAAGAGCAATACTGTGTCTTTTAATATAATTTTGATAGCTTTTTGCAATACCTATTAGTTTCAGTCCTTGAAACCTCATCTTGATGAAAACTGCAGTGGTGGCTCCGTGTCATTATCCTGCTGCCGGGTGCACATTTGTTCTTGATGGTGTGGTACAAGTGCAGAGATTGCAGTGCTGGAGCAAGGGCTTATCAGCTCTGTATTAGAGCAGCTCTTGACCCTTGGTTTGTGGGGAACAGTTCATTGGCAGCCAGGAACAGACAGCAGACAACAAGTTAATGACCTTTTCTCACCAGTTCAACAGAAGATGTAACTGCAAATTTGACATTGCTGGCAGAGCCTCTATCAGAGGAGAACGGTACTAATCACTGCAGAGCTGTGAGGGGAGGCTGCGAGGAAGGGAAAAGATTAAACCAAATTACATGGAGGATGCCCAAGTTCAGCAAAGCACTTGAGTAGCTGCCTAATTTTAAACCATAACTAGCACAAATTATGAGCCAATTTGGAGCGATCATAGAGGGAACAATCTAAGGATGGATCAACAGAACAGTGTCGCTTAACAGGAGCTCAGATGAGCAGAAGAAAAGCAGAGGCACACTTTAAAATGGCTCAGAGCAGGCAACAAGTAGGTGAGCAGAGGTCAGGTGAAGTAGTGCAGCATGACAGAGGAGGAAAGTGGCAGCAATAGGAGTGAATTATAAGCTATTATGATAAATAACAAATGGATTATGGTAAATCATCTTGATGGCCTATTTGTAGGCTGCAAATCAACAAGGGTTGGAACCTATTTACCATGAGATGCACTTTAACTTCACAAATTAATGATACAACCCTAAACAACTTCTGCTAAATGCACCACTTCACAAAATTACACAATTTAGGTAAGGAAACCTGAATTTCATATGTCAAGTAATATAAATACGATATTTATATAATTGTATTTTTTCAAATATATGAATTTTAAAAAAAGCACCCCACACACACAAATTGAGCAAATGAAAAGTTTATAGACTTTATGCTACAAATGTGTGCTATTTATGCGCTGCCAACAGGACCTGGATTGAAAATGTTTTTCCTGTAGTCACCTCTGCAAAGGTTTGCCACCATGAAGCTGACCTCAACAGTTACATTTGTTTCTAGGTAGGTCTTTATGCATACTTTCTTTCAAAAATATCCTGCCACTACTGCCCGTATTTTATGCCTAATTTCACAAAAGGCACAAAGAAGAGCATTTGGTCAAAGCCAGGAGACTGTCATACACCAGCAGTTGACATGCACAGGACTGCTTCAAGTGGTGGTGTATTTGAAAAATACTGGCAGTGGTGGTCTGATCCCAGCTACGAGTTTCCAAAAAGTGCTGTTTGTGGTTAGTGGATTCATTGGTTTTTGGACAACCATTTCTCCTGTGACCTGGAGAATACACACATCTAACAATCCAGCCTCACAACTATCTCCCAAATATCAAGGAGAGAGCAACAGATTTTAAATACCTGTAAATCATAAAGGGCAGGAGTCAGTCAACAAAACACAATCACTTTATGGGCTTCTGCTGCAGCAGGATGTGGTAGAAGCTGTGGAAGAAAAAAGTGGAGAAAGGCATTCCATGTTGCCAACATTCAAGTTAAAGAAATAGGCTGAGTTCTGGATGGGGATGACAAAGACCAGTTGAAAAGTTCTACTGCTATGTTACAGGCAAAGAATGTGTTGCAAGGGGAAAAGGTTGTTATAGGAGACACCACCAGCCAAAGCACCAAACTTATTCTGAATCTCACAAATAGTGAAAGTGATCTTTTCACGGGGACAGCAGAGATTGGAAGCAGGAAGAGATGATGGAAACATCACATGTATTTCAGTGTGGAAATGCTCCTGGCAGCCAGGAGGAAGATGGTGGGATTCAGGAACTGGAGGAGAGGCTGGTGGCAAGAGGGGTACTGCTGCTGCTGCCCCTGTACATGGTCCCTGAGCACCCTCCAGCCCGAGCAGACTGACAGCTCTTCCAGGCAGCAGAGATGCTCCTCTGCCAGGCAGGGATTGCCTTCCACAGGCTTCTGGGAAGAGCTCCATTGCATTAAGGCTCCTGCTCTGCTCTGCTAATTAACTATTGACCTGATTTCTTCTCCAAGAGATGTGCTCTTCCTTTATTTTTATTATCCTCCCTTCTGGTTATTCTGGATGTGTTTTATATTCATACAAATTTGGGTATCATAACATCCCAGCACCTGGTGATGGCAGGGAGCTCTGCAGACTGACTGCACACTGTATAGAGCAAACATTTCTGTGTTTTCTAGTTCAGTAGTCCCCCTTATTAAAAAATGCAAAATTTTCTTTTTCTGGCTTATTATCAGAGACAAGAGACTTTCCCACTGTAATTTCTCTCATACATACATTCTTCTATTACCTCCTTTTCTTGTGGCTCCTCTTTTTGTCTCTTATTGAAAACTGACCCCATTTTTCTATTCTCTCTTCTGAGGAGAGTTTTGAAAGCCTGGCTCCTCAGCTGTCTCTTGGCTGGCAGGTTCCCCTTCTCTTCTGAGTTGGAAGGCAGCAGAGCTCTGCCCAGCTTTGCAGATGGGGCTCCTCTGCTGCTTTTGACAGAGCCTCTGTATGACTGAGTGTGCTGTTCCCTATGCAGAAAAGACTGGTTTGCTTTTGGACTCTTGTCTGGAGTCTTCCCCAGGCTGTCAGTGATGGTGTCCATCTCTCTCTCTCTATTTGCCAGATTTGGTGCAAACACTGTAGGATCTAAGAGTCACTGTGTCTGCCTTCCTCCCACCCCAGTGTGTGACATTTTGCCTCTGTGTTGTAAAACAATATTTTTTTATTACTAGCATTGCAATCTCGCTGGCTTCCCCATGCATAAAAAATTATTATTATTATTGCCAGGATTGAGTGACATAATAATATCCAACACATTGTCCCACAGGATTTTTATCCTCAGATGTGAATTCCCAGCTCCACTGAAGTCCTAATAGATTTCAACATATTTTCAGAATTTTTGTTCCTTGTAGTATTTATAACATCAAAACTCACAGCAGCCCAAAGAAATAGATTTAGTGACACTCCACTCATTCAAATGAGCTAAGATTGGCATGAAATCAGTGCTAAATAGTAAGAGACCATGTCAGAGATATTCAGCATTTCTAGGTTACCTTGCACTAGATTCCATCACATCTTAAACATTTCGAAGTTTTGCAGTGTTAACAGAGTGGGCCACAACTTTGACTGGTTCTGTTTTTCTTTTTTCTCTGGGAATAAAGCCACACAAATAACAACAGATCCAAGACATTTATTCCTGTAAAATAAAACTGAAGCTGAAACCTTTTCTTCCCATGAAATCTAACAGAGAAAAATTACTGTGATTGGCAAAAGATTTTCCAGTCCTTTCATCAAGTGAAACCTATCTCCTGATGCTAAGATTTGAGACACTGACTCTTTTTTTTTTCTTTTCTTTTTTTTTTCTGAAGGAGCTTGTCCAGCTAGAGATCTTTGACAGGCTTGAAACACTGCAGCAACCTTTAATTTAGAGAAATTATTTCCAGTAGGGAAAGTGGCTGGTCATGTGCAGGACTCAAATTAGGACCAACAACAACAACACCCCCCACCCCCAGAAATCAGGATGCATAACACCATCCAGGCTTGGCTTAGCTCTGAGGCTGATTTGTGTTTCAGCAGCAGCTGTTCAAATAAGGAGCTGCCCCGAGGAAAGATCTGTACAAATGACTGGGCAGGTTTTGGGGTTGGGTTTTGGTTTTTTCTTTTTGTTTTTCTGTTTTTTTCAGCCTCTCACCTAAAACCCTGAAACAACTAGTTGCCCCTAGTTGCCACAACAACTAGTGGTGGATGATTATAATAATTATTGGAAAACAATTGAAGTGTGATCAGGCAGGGAGGGTGGTAATTGAAATATTGACAGATGGTTGCTTTGTGCCAAACAGGAGTTTTTAAGATCAGCCACATTTTGAAGACATTCCAGCTATGATGCTTATGATAAACTCTTTAATTAACTGAGTTATAGATTTTCCTACAGAATCTACAGAAAGACCATACCAAGACTTACTAAAAGAACCTCTGAACCTCATACAAATAATCTTCTGTTAATAAATGCTTTAGTAAGTGTATTTTTATAAGAGTTTTTCTGATTGTTCCACTTTTTAATTTACATGGATGATGTGTATAAAAGCAAAAAATTTGTCTATCTTCTCTGATAATCAAATATCATTGACACGTGTGGTTTTCCCAAAACATCATTGACACATGATATTATCGTAATTGGGTGATACTAAGGTAATCACATCATGGAGCCACAAGTAGGAAGGGCACAATTTTATTCCCAGACAACTATGCCAGTGCTAAGGGATTGACTGATTTGTAAGGATTCCGTGGGTTTATTTGGGACCCAGAGAGCAGATGTTGTGAATTACTGAGAAACTAACAATATTAAAAAGTATATTTTTGTTGAAGTATTGCTCCTAATAGAATAAAGAGGAGTGTTGCCAAGACAGTAAGAAATACATATTCCTCAAAACCTCCTGGTAGAGAAAATACTTCCTGAAAGGATATCCTGAAAGGATGCTAAATTTGAACTTCCTCCTGAAGCATTCCCTCTTTATTAAAGGTCATTTTGTCCAAGAGCTGTACAGAAGATTTAAACTCCCAATCTTGCAAAAGCTTCCACAAATGTAACCCTTCCTGAAGCATGAGATCTGACACAGACATTGTCCATCATTTTGGAGCCTATAAATGGTGTATGCACTTTTCCACCACCTTGTGAAATGGGATCCATTCCTCTGGCAGCAGAGAACACATCCCCAAAAAAGCAATGATCAGGTGTCATAAATGAGCAAAACATGAAGGATGGGGCAGGGAACTGCAGTTTAATTTGCATAGGTTATAAGTTGCTTACATATACACACTGGATGAGCCTTCTGCATCAGCTGAAACACCTTTGTTGTTGCAATTGATATTTCTGAGTGAGCTGATTATTTGTAATTTAAGGCTAGTGATCTTCAGTAAACATTGTGAGTAATTGAACTCTCTCTTTAACTGTCAGCATAACTTCTACCATCTCCACAATTAAGTAGGCTATTTAAAAGCATCTCTGTGGTAGCATTCCTTGGTTCATTTCTAACATTTTATATTAACTCTTAACAAATTGCAGTATCCTTGCTATGACCTTGGAAAAAGCAAGAAAAGCTATTTTCTGCTGCAGCTTCCCTGGCTGGTTTCCCTGAATGTCTCTGGCATATCACAGGGGCACAGATAATGGGTTTTATTCCACTCCTCTCCCGTTTTTGCTTCGTTTGTGCCTGGGGTTGCTCTCTTCCTACATCCATCAAGGACCACATTTACCAGAGCATATTCTCTCATTATTTTTTTCATATGGATAAAAATACCTGCCCATGGCTCCAGAAACATCTCACTTTGAGTGGATTGAAACTTTCTGGATCCCAACTACATTTGCATTACATCATTACAAGGTGACTTTGAAAACAGAAAGGAATTTTAAAAATTCTGCAAATCCTGTTTGTAGCTGGCAGAGCAGGTTGCTTGTGCATTCTGGTGTGTGGGTGACAGGACAGACATGTTTTGTACCACGTCACATGGAGTGCATGTTGTGGGACCTGATATGGGAGATGCTGCACCAACCCACAGCCCTGTCCTCCTCACCACATGATCAAACTGCATGGCCAACACTCTTCACGAGCCTCTTCTCGTGTCTGGCAAGCTGGAGCAGATTTGCCTTGTCAGTACCTAAGTCTTTCTCCTGTACATAAATATAACTCAGTCATCCAGTGTCTTGTTTTCTCATCCTTCCTTTGATCCTTCTCACAGGTCCTTGACTGGAAGAGCACATGGGAAACAGGCTGGTTCAGCTAATGCTCATTCAGTCCCTTCTCTGCAGTTTGCTCTTCTTATCTGTTTTGTCTGCCAGTCTCTATAAAGTACATCCTCAGGAAAACCAGTAATGTAAGCACTAAGACTAATGTTTCAAAACTGGGCCATGTCTCAAGAGGGGCTTTTGGTTACATTTATTCCAACTCATACTAGCTTTTAGAGGGGCTGCAACTTTGATTTTGAGTTGCAGAAGCATGTAAGTATTCAAGGACAGGTTGGATGAGGCTTTGAGCAACCTTTTCTAGTGGGTGGCATCCCTACCCATGGCAGGGGAGGCTGGAGCTAGATGACCTTCGAGGTCTCTTCCAAACCAAATTTTTCTGTGCTTCTATGAAGTATATGATATTTATTTAGGTTGCAAACTTTAGCCAACACACAACCAAAGACATTGGGCTCTGTGCTTTGATGGCACCTTTTCAGTGTAGAGAGGTGTTTTATGCTACAAGGTAAAAGCTCTACTTCTCCTACAATCAGCTCATAGACCTCTGCTGCTGCCCGAGTGCACTTGGTGATTCACAGCACTGCAATTGCCTTTCTCTGAACTGTATAGTGCAAAAAAGGCCAAACAAGACAAAAGTTTGGCCTTTTTTGCCAAAAAGGCAAAAGTTGTGCTAAAACTGTTTTTTTAAGGTGGAACAAATCATATCACTGTGTAACTGGACCAGAAGACACAAAACTGCATAGTAGCTATGCCTATCAAGATGTGGTGAGCTCTAGCTTCCCATTTAAAATGCACAGGGAAGAATTCAGAATTATGGAAAGAAATGAAAGATTTCCAAATAAGATACAGGAGAAGACAAGGATTCAGAAACACCTTCTTACTGATTATATTTTCTGAAGAAAGTTGAATGTGTCAGAAAATGAATGCACTAGAGATATCTAGAAACAAAACATAGCAATACTGTGTCCACTTTGGAGGGAGTTCCATCAAGCTGCATTTTGATTATTTACAGCTGAGTCCAGCCTGAAGATTGGACATCTGGATAAAGAAGGTAGACTTTTTCCCCCCACAGGTAGAACAGTAAGGAAACTCATAGCTACTTTGTAAATGTTGTCTTTTTATGATCATGTGGATCTTCTTTTTCATCTATTTACCTACCTACCTGACTACCTACGTCCTACCTATTTAATAAATAAGTCTGTATTTAATAAAAGATAGGATGTTGTTTGAAATAGTTTCAATCTGTGTTTATTTGAACAGCACTAACAATGATTTTTTTAACAAGCAGCTCACAGCCTCAGAGTAGTTACAGAAAGCCCTGATCTAAACAGGGATAAGAAGGACAAACACCCCAGTTTTTAGCATGTGACCTGGAATGCACCATGCCAGTCTTGCTGGAGGAGGAAGGATACAGGGGGATGACAGGGGAACAAGGCAAGCCTCTCCTTCCCCAATTCTCCTGCTCTTGAATCCAGTAAATCAGTACCTGACTGATTTGTTCTTAATTTTCCCATTCTTAACAACTGGGCTAAATCCCATTGCCTGCTGTCATCTAACAGTGCTTTCTTTGGTACCTTGTTAATATAGCAGGGATCAGAGCATCGTGATGAGCACTTTTAAAAATGACCACAGAAAATGACTAAGGATCTTGCCAGATTTTGATTCTGTTGACCAGACCTGGCTTTGTTTCTCACTTTGTGGAATAGTCTTTCTGGTCTGATTCACTGGTGTTGCAAGGGCTGCTGAAAAATGCATCCTCTGTACCTAGAAAGAATCTGTATAAATATTCTCAATAAATAAATAACAGTTGTCATTTTCAAAATATGACAATCTCCAGTTGCCTGTGCTTAAATTGAATGACATGTCATTTATCCTAATAGATGTGAATACATGTATAGTACATATGAGTGAGTCACCTAATTCTTATTCACCTCAGCCTTGGTCTCAGTTGGGGGCAAGTGCCTCTAACAGGGTTTGGATGGATCAAATCACAAGCAGAAAAATCTTGGTCAATTATAGATGCCTAAGGCTAAAAGGGCTAAAAGGTCTTTTTCTCTTATTCATTGCCCCCACCCTAATTTCACCAAGCACAGGATGCCCCTCCTATCCACAGGTTTACTAAAGGAGCAAGTCAATCTCTGCTCTGTGGAACTTCTGGGAATATCTCTTCTCCCTGTAATTTAACGTGACTCAATTCTCCATCCTGATAATACAAGTGGTGAGAAAAGCTTCTAATCCTATTGGCATACCCTCTTGTCAGCACCTCTTTATTTCACTGCTTTAAAGGCTCAACATGTTTTCATTTACAATAAGCACTAAGATAACTGCAGGTGCCCTCTCTAAAAGCAAGGTTAACTCACCTGAGATGAATTCTTTTATTGCAAACAAAAGCAACGCGTGAGCAGGAAATACAATTAATACAGGTGCTTCCCTGAAACTTAGCAAATGCCATTTGTCTTGAAATGACATAAATCCCCATTATATAAACAGGCCCCAGAGGCTTGATTTGTATTATTTCTGGAGAGGAAGGATTTAAGCAAAAGATAAATGAAGTGATGATGGTGGGGAGAAAGAAATCCTTATACTTAAAAGGTATTTATTTGACAGCAAAACTACTAGTGTGCTACTTTGTGATTGTATTTAAAAATACTCAAATGCCTGAACAGAGGAAAAAAATCCCAGTCTAGATGGGATTTGCAAGTTAACTGATTTTTGGTGATGAAGTGTAATATCCCCTGCATTTGCAATACAGCATTTGAACGTTTATCTGACACACAAATCTCCTAATTATTTGCTGTTTGGTGATAATGTCAGATCCTTCTGGACGTTGCCAGATGCTGAGCACCTTGGGTCTCCACAGCAGCAGAAGGATGCTCCTCCTTCCCAGCTCTCTCAAGGAGGGTCTTGCAGGGTGCAGCCGGAGCTCTCGCTCCTGCTCCCTTCGCACCACCAGGAGTGCAGTTCCAAACCTTCTGGAGGCAGGGATCAGGGATAGGTCCATGGAACTGCCTCTGTACCCACTACCTCCACGTCTACTGCTGTCCCCAGGGATTCTGGAGCTCAGGATGTCTGGTGAGTGCGTGCGGATGCCATAGAGATGGACATTAGATCATCTCCTGGGAACCCCAGATGTTTAGTTGGTGCTTCACACCGGGGCATCATGTTCTAAAACAAACCAGAAATATGCCAACAAGGAAGCAGACAGGGAGGGCAGCACAGGAGATTCTGCTGCTGAAATATTCCGTTCTCTTTCCTTCTCTGCTGCTGACTTATACTGAGCAACCTCAGAAAACAACCTTACCCCCCAAGACTCTTCAAGCCCCTTTCCTCTGCTGATTTTGTCTAGCTAGTCTTTCACTCCAGGTAGGCCACGGAGGCAGGTTTTTAGATTGAACAGTTATTGTGCTCTGGACAACAATCTCTATTACATAATTTTCTGAGAAATGTGTGTTGCTTTCCTGAGACTGTGTACCTCTGTTCCCTTTGCAATTACCGGTATGAACTCTTGGTGCTTATAAACAGGTAGGAGGAAGATATAAGACTGTCATCATAGCTGTTTATGCTCTAAAAGGCCACTTCAAAATAGAACTTAGATAATAATTTCTCTTACCCATTTCCTTTATAATTCACATATAACTACCTAAAAAACAGACTCCAAAATTACCTAAAACAAATAAACAAACAAAAACTGGAAGAAAGAAATTGTAATACTTAATAGGATCATCAGACAAACAACTGCAATTATGTTGACAACTATAATACAGTGATTTAGATATTCGGCTGTATCATCACCAAATCCAGTACCCCCTCTTTTTTCCCCCAAATGCTGTGCTTTGTCCTGATCCTCAGTTTTTAACAACTGAGGCTCTGATTGTTGCAACCAGTCCTGCTTGGTTGGATTTCTGCAGCCCTGTGGAAACTATTGCCCTCAGGTTAACTATGACCCCACCAGGCAGAAAGCCAATTGCATAATCTGGGCCAAAGCTGAGACACCAAGTTGGACTGATGTGTTTCCTCTTACCTATATTCTTATAAGCTAAGTTGGACTGATGTGTTTCCTCTTACCTATATTCTTATAAGCTAAGTTGGACTGATGTGTTTCCTCTTACCTATATTCTTATAAGCCAATGACTTCCAGCATCAAGATATCAAAGGCATAAAAGTTCATTATTTCCCCCCACACCTCTCCAGGTTTGAAACCATTGCACATCCCAAATGTTCTCCAACGTCCATTGGACCTTTAGATGTGAGAAAAATACTGGATGAGTCCCTTTTCTCTGAAAATTCAGGATTTATTCAGACAGCTACAGCAACATTTAGCAACCCCAGTCTGCAGACACTACCTTCATCAGGAATGACAAGTTGACATGGTTATATGCTCAATTAAACCTTCTCTTCCTTTTTAAACAAATGCATTAGGCTTCTAAATTATGTGCAAGTTTTCTTGTACACTTTGACTGCATTAAACTTCAGATGCCAAACTTCAGTTGCAAACCTTAATTTGGTTATTTGGAGAAGAAAGACTTAACACAGTTTTGTTTTTTTGACAGATATTGAAGTAAAATTAAAATTGCTTTAGAGCTTTTTCAATTTTCTAGAAAACATGCAGCTTCCCCAGAAAACAATTCTTAAATGCGTGAGGTATAAAACAAGCTACGAAAGCCCTACTTTCCAGAAGTCCCAAGAACAAACAATTCCAGCTGACAATAGAGATGGACAACCATTACATGAAAATCTAGCCCTAATGTTCTAAAAAACCTGCTTTCAAAACTTTATCAACTAGCCAAGTCTATGATTGGATGTCAAGTGTAGCATTTTTACTTAATTGCTCCTTTCTTACAATTAGTCTCCCATGAACGAGCCCCTTCCTTCATGTAAAACCCCACTGGGGTCAGCAAAGGATTTGCAGGTAAAAAAGAGGTGTAATAATTTGCAAAAATATATTCTGGACTGGCTGACTGTGAATGTAAATATCCTTTTGGGAAAACTGGACATTTTTAGTAGAAAAGCTATTTCTACTGAAAGTCTTGGATTTTTGTTGTCTGGTAAATGAAAGAAAGGTTAACCCAGAAGAAGCTTTTCCTGGTACTGTTCTCTCTGTCTAGGGTATTGATAACTCTTTCTTTAACAGAAGGAAGAGTCAAGCAAGCATCTCTCTCTCCAAAAATAATTTCTAATTTTCTCTTAAATGGGTGGGTGAAGCACTTTTTTCCAAGGAAAAGCAATAGACAGCCTACCTGCATGAGCAGCTGCAAAGGCACACGTCATGTCCATTGCCTCCACCATGGGTTGGTGGTTTCACCTTGCCACAGTTCAGCCTCTGAAGTTGGAGATTCCAAACTCATAATGAAGCTGTTTTACTTTCTAAAGGCCACAGTTTGCTGTAATTCAGGAGGTCACTGAGAGGCATTTGTGTGTGAGATACCAAATACTGAATGGAAAAGGCTGATGCAAGAATAGCACAGAGCTGAAGTCCCTTAGGTGCATTGGCCCTCACTGTAGGAATCAGTCACATTCCTTGTCTTCCCATCCCACCTGAGAAGACAAACCACTTCTCTCAAGGGCATTGCATTGGTCTAAGGAGGAGGGTATACTTTTCAATAATAGTTTGATATATCCACCGAAAAAAGACTCAAAAAAAAATTCTCCAGAGGGAACAATAAGGAATCATACCAGCCCATCCCGATCATTCTTCAGTAGCTGTTATGATTTGCAGCCACTGGCTTTAAACAAAGTACAGAGAGTCAGAAATGAGAATATGTCTGTAGTACATTTAATTTTCAGTTTTCTCCTCCTATAAAATATCCTCCAGGCTTTGGATTCACAAGAGATTGCAGTAAAAGAAGGTTTCCCTCCAGATAGCATAGGAACAGAAGTCTCTTGCAAGGCCATGCTTTTTATTATGGCCAGAGGGCAAGACCTTCAAGCTCGTGCAGCAAAAATAAAAACCTTTCACTAACCTTTCAAAGATCTGTGGTAAGCCAAAAGCAGAGCAACGCTGTTCTCCTGCCACAGTTGAGAGAAAAGACTATCCCCTAAATGGAAGAGCAGAGGACTGCTCAGGGTTGGGTCCAGAATAACCTCTTGACCCAAAGGGTGATACCAGACAAGACTGTGAGATCCACCAGAAGGAATGTGTGCAGCTAAAAGTTTTAGTAGTAAAAAGAGCAACTAAATCTTAAATATAATCTTGCACACTCACACTCACCAACTTCAAAAATCCATGAGAAAAACAACAACAACAAAAAAATCTTGTGCCAAAATGTTCTTATGATAGACCCAGGAATGTATTTTATTTCCTGCAATCTCTAAAAGACTTACAGAGATCTAGGCAAGGAATGGAAAGGACATATTCCAGTCTTCCAGGAAGATTTAGGTGCCTTTGAATGTAATGAGACCAAAATGATGACAATATTTTATATATCAGTGTTTTGATTTGAAGTGTTGGAAACTGAAATAAGCAATACAGTTTGTACCCTTATCCCTAAACTTTGTGTGGGCTTTAGATAATTTAAAGCTGGAAGATTTACACTCCAGAAACACAAGCATTTAACAATGCTGTGTTTAGGGAGCACTGCATTACTTGGAATGGGTCTGGAGGATAAGATCACTATTTCAGTTTGGATACTGAAAGAGGACTGCAAATTCTGCTGGGGTGGAGAGAGATCTGCATGGTCTGAATGAAACCCTGAAAGACCAACAGTGACTGAGAAGGTGGAGAGCCAGGGGAAAACAAGGCTGTGGACAAGGCTTTTAATAGATAGGTCTGGTGATATCGAAACAAGTTGAATAAGTGCTAGGTAGGGAGTAGAAGTAGCAGATATTTGAAGCAGGACAGATCATTTGCTATAAGATTAGACATGATTGAAAAGAGTAACAGCAAAGAAAAACAAGAAGTTAGAGAAGTAAAAAAACGTGGTTTTCTCTGGATTACCACTCTGTACCTTGAATATGATAAATATGTATGTCTTAGGCATGATATGAAACTTATCTACCAATTGTTCATGAAGAAATTAGACTGAGAGGTACTATTATGTTGATAAAAAATACATTTTGCATCTTCAAAAATGTTTTGTTATTTCTGGATATGATTTTCTGATGTACCTGATCCCTAACTAGTATTGCTCTCAGTCAAGTGAACTTCACTGTAAAAGTTTGATGTTTTTTGAAAATCACACCTAATAACCTCTCAGAAGTTGCAAGTGAAGTTATTTTAAATCTAGGGAAATGCAGTATGTGCAACACAAATTGCCAGAATTAGATATAAACACTGCACATACAGATAGAGAGACACAAATGCTCATTTGCAAACAGACAGAGCCATGCCTGGGCTCTGGTTCTATTGAGCTGCTGTGGTAGAATTGGCATTCTTATTGCATTCTTACTTCAAAGTCCAATTGTCCTCACAATTGCTCTTCTGATTATTTATCAGAGCACAAAAGTAATATTGTTCTCCATGTCACTGTACTGAGAGATGTTTTTCATGCAGGAGATAAACACATTTCCTTCCTTTTAAACTCTGTCTTCTCCCCTTCACTTTGTCTATAAGCCAAAATGTACATTAAAAAGGTGTTTGTCTCCCTATTCTTCTAGTTTAAAAATCATGGGTTGTGGCAGACCTTCTACCTGATTTGACTCCCATGCCAACATCAATTCATACACTGCACAAGCAGAAAATACGTGTCAGTCTCCTGCTGGGAATTTTTCCGGCATGGCAGATTTTCTGAGTGTGCAGAAGGCACTGAGCAGTGCCCGTGGCACTGTCCCTGCTGCCTCCACCATGGGAGCAGGGTGTGGCAGAGGGACCCAGCATGTCCCAGCCACGGCTCGGGTGAGCTGGAGCATGCTGGAACTGTGGGGAAGCTGGAGGCCAGGGTTCTTTCCAGACCCTCTGGTTTCAACAGGCCTTTCAAACAAAGCCTTCTGCCTGCCCTTAAATCTGTTGAGAATTCTGCAGCTTATGCCATCCCTGTAAACTCTATTTTAGATGGGGGATGCATGCAAGTCAGAGCCACTGCCAAATTTCCAGTGAATGACACCACAGTGATAGATGTCACATGAAAGAAAACATAACTAGAATGTGCCCTAAATTCAGAGCATGCAGAGAAAATGTGAAGAGTGGTAGTAGTTAGCTGGCACTGTTTTCATAATTATAAGTAAATAGGCTTTTAGCATCAGCAAAGCCCCCATAATCTAATACTGGTAATCTAATCAAAGACCTTGTGAAAAACAGACTCTATATCCATATGATGATGTGATGACCTATAAAATGATGATAGATGTTCCTAGCTGACATTGGTAACTGGGAGAGAAAACCAGGTTTATTGTTTGCATTATGTGAAAATGTAAATTCTTTAATTATACAGTGATCTGTCCACACAACCCTGGAGTTTCAGTTGTTAGGTCTGCAGAGTGGTTGGATGGAGATATTTAAAATATGAACTAAAAAGGTATTATAATACACAATAGGATAGAATAGAATAGAATAGAATAGAATAGAATAGAATAGAATATTTCAGTAGGAAGGTATCTATGATGGTTATCTGTTTCAACTACCTGACCCCTTCAGGGCTGATCAAACCCTAAAACATGTTATTAAGGTCATTATCCAAATGCCTCTTTAGTGCTAGCAGTTTTGAGCCATCGATCATTTTTCTAGAATGCCTTTTCCAGCATTTGACTGCCTTTTTTCCAAAGCCTTTAAAATATCATTGCTGAAAGCCTGTGCCAACAGAAACAACTCATCTCCCATCTATTTTCTCAGTAACAGACAGTATCAGCAAAAAACTTTGTACCATATCCAGCAGAAATCAATTCTGCCTAGCACACGAGAAGCAAGCTAAGACTGGCAGAAATAAAGGACCGGCATATCATAATCTTTCATTTCAAAGACAGGATAACTTTTGACAAAGTATTCTGCAAAATAAATATGTTTTAAATCTGAAAGATTTAAAAACAAGACACACTTTGTATACACTTCTGTCTTATACAGCAAGTGGGTTTTGTACTACTTCATGCATTGTTTGAAAATGCGAGACACTACAGGGATATGTAAGTGGGAAACTATTAAAAATTTCAAAAAATTTCAAAAAATGCAGTGACATATTGAAACAAAGAAGAAAAATAAATTATGGGACTAACAGACTGGTTTGGGTTTGTGTGGCAAGGTTTTGGTAGCAGGGGGTGATATGGGTGGCTTCTGTGAGAAGCTGTCAGGAGCTTCCCCTGTGTCCAATGGAGCCAAAGCCAGCCAGCTCCTCCAGACTCACAACTGTGGTGATGCCTCAGAGGTAATGTATTTAAAAAGGGGGAAAACCGCTGGACCACAGCAGCTGAAGAGTGAGAATATGTGAGAGAAACAGCCCTGCAGACATCCAGGTCAGAGCAGGAGAGGCAGGAGCTGCTCCAGGAACTGGAGCTGAGATTCCCCTGCAGCCCATGGTGCAGCCCATGGTGAGGCAGATGTTCCCCTGCAGCCCATGGAGATCCACAGTGAAGCAGACATCCACCTGCAGTGGAGGATCCCATGCCAGAGCAGGTGGATGGCCAAAGGAGGCTGTGACCTTGTGGGAGGCCCATGCTGGTGCAGGCTCCTGGCAGGACCTGTGGCCCCAAGGAGAGAGAAGCCTGAGCTGTGCTGTGCTGTGCTGTGCTGTGCTGTGCTGTGCTGTGCTGTGCTGTGCTGTGCTGTGCTGGCAGGAGCTGTGACACTGCAGGGACCCACCCTGAGTCTGTTCCTGATGGACTGCACCCAGTGGGAGGGACCCTGTGCTGGAGCAGTTCATGAGGAGCTAAAATGCTTGGGAAGGAATCATGTTGAAGAAGGCCATGGAAGACTGTCTCTGATGGAAGGGTTCCCATGTTGGAGCAAGGGAGAAGTGTGAGGAGGGAGTGGTAGAGACAGTGTGTGATGAACTGACCTCAACCTCCATTCTTTATCTCCCCTGTGCCACTGGGGAGGAAAAGGTAAAGAATTCAGCAGTAAAGTGAAGACTGGGAAGAAAGGACAGGTGGAGGAAGATGTGTTAAGATTTGATTTTATTTCTCATTATCCAACTCTGACTTGATTGGTAATAATTTAAACTTAATTCCTCAAATCAAGCCTATGACCATAACTTCTGAATGATTTCTCTCTGCCCTTATCTTGACCCACCAGCCTTTCGTTATTGTTTTTCTCCTCCAAAAAGAGTGGCTTTGGTGGGCAGCGGGTGTCCAGGTAGGTTCAACCCCACCACATGATTGACCTCAAAGTCAGCTGAGGTTCAGGTTAAGGAAGGACGGATTTCATCTATGGGAAGGCCTTGCTTCAGGTCTTGCTTCAGGTCTTACTTCCTTTAAGTATGGAGTACATATTTAAAAGTACCAAATATTTCAGTGTTTGTGTAAAATCCTCTTCACTTCTTTATTTCATAGCTACAGTCTTTCTATTTTCCATTTGCTAAAAAAAAAAAAAAAAAAAGAAACTTTGCGTTTAAGAAGAAATCCCTGCTATCCGGCACCATGCAATTAGCATATATGAATATGAAATGAGTTCCTGCTGCTCTGGACCATTGTTAATCCATATTGATGGGCTAGAAAACATGACATCAACTGTAAAAATCCAAGAACATTTCTTAAAATATTCAAATGCTGTACCTGGTCCTGTGTTCACTCTGCATCTCAAATTCTCATTGGCTTTGTGGGTGCCTGGAATGCAGGAGGAATGCAGGATTAGGTACACAGGCTACGTGTGGTATGCCTACCTGACAGCAAAAACAGCTTTTGATTCTGTCTCAAATTCTCTGAGACATATATTCAGGTCCAAGGAACTGGACAAAAAATACACACAAATTTTGTTCAGCTGTTATTTGTTCTGAGCTCATTGGGGCTGTGTTTAACTGCTGCTGAAGTGGTATCTGCACACTGCACTGTGCAGTGCTAGAGAACCATAGAGCTACACACCTTTTGAACTCCCTTACTAGACCCACACCTGCTTGTGCATTAGTCTCTCTTATTTTTCATAACTTTTATGCAAACTGGTAGCACATAAAATTTATCTTTAATGATGGGAGAAAAAAAATCATCATAGTGATGGAGGAAACACTGACCAATTTTGTATTTTCAGGGAAGTTTCAAGAATTAAAGCTGTGGCAGTGCACTGAGAGTTACTGAGAAAAAAAGACTAAGGAGTCATCTCAAATGGTGTATATTAGAGCAGCCCTCAGGATGATCTTAAATGCAGCCAAACCCAAAATTAGCCCCTATGGCACTAGAGATAGAAGCAAAGATGTCACAATCATATTCAGTTTTACCATTCTTCCTCTTTTTCCATCCTCTCTGTGTAGAGAGGTGTCCCCTTCCAAGCCAACAAATTGTATCTGTATATCTATCTGCCTCCATTAAAAAATGCACATAGAAATACCCTAATCCATAAAGAGATGCACCTCTGAGTTCAGATCTGTCTGTGAGAGAATATCTGACTATTTCTAGAGTCTCCAAAGAGCTGTATCTACCTATCTAATGTCAGCCCACCCACGGTGTGGGCTGGCTCAAAGGCTTTCTCCCAAAGCCCATTTACTTAAATTGTTGTTCATAAATCGTTGCCTTATCGAATTTAATGACATCTTCTGAACCATCATTATTGGGAAGGGAAGTGTGTGAGTCATTTCTCTCCCAACAAATAAAGGTTCAAAAGTTTCAAGCACCAGATAGACCTTTACTTTTCAGACCAATCTTTCTACCCCCAAAAGTCAAAGCCATTAGTCCATTTTAGAATTTGCAGGCTGTGAAATGTCATTCTAAAAAAGAACAATCTTTTCTGAGATATTGGAGTACAAAAGCTGCCTTATTAAGGTATCACAGTACCACTGATAATAGCTTTGGCAAAGACCTCACAGGTCACTTAGTCCAAACCCCAGCAAGGAACAGCTGTGCTAACCTTTTGTACAAGCCTTGTTTTGAACACCTCAAAACCGATGCAACTCCAGGACTGAAGGCTTGCTTCCAGCACCAATTCCCTTCTCCTGCAATCCTCTAAAACTCACTCTTTCTTTCTTTGGAGTTAGGCCTCCACTCTCTTTCTTTTTCTTTAACTTCAGCAGCACAAAATGTTTCTTTTCAGAATGCTTGTCAATTTTCACCTTTGATGAGCAGGTCTAGCTTGGAATCAGAGAATCAGTGGGTTCCTCAATTTTTATGGGGCTGTTTTCACTCTTTTATCATTCTGCTGAGCTTAAACTTTTTAAGCTGACATTTTCCTGCATCTAAGTGATTTCTTTGAGAGTACAGAACTTAAGCTGAAGGATCCAACAGTTTCCAAAATCAACAATAGGAAGAAAAATTATGTTAAGATATTTGGGTGGTGTTTTTTTGGCAGAGGGATCTTAAAATACATGAGGGACAGCTTTCTGTGGAAAAATGTGGTTTTTAATGGAAAAGTTACCTGTTCATCATAGTATTGTCTTCTGTAAAAGCTGAAAAGAGTAGGTTGGGACAGGCAAATCAACATGGACCATTTAAAAACTGTCAGTCTTTGGGCAATATCTCCTGACTGGGAAATGCTGCAGAAGAAATGCTGGCTCTGGGAAAAAAAATAAGCTTGATAGTTCTGACTTTCTTGGGATGCCAAACCAAGTCTCAAATAACTCTGCTGCAGAATGGTAGAAAGAAAATGCCAAAGCATTTTAAGGGGAACAAGAAAATCTTTAACTAGGAATCTTCATTTTTTAATGGACTTTTCTTGTGTAGTCTGGTGAACAAAGCAAATACTCACTGGATTATACTTTTAGAGCAATTATTTAGTTTGCTGCAATCACCAGATTGCCAATCAACTAATTAATTCCAAATTTAATCTAAAATTTCAGAAGAATCAATTTTGTCGTGATATTTCAGTGTTTCTTCTTATGCACTAGCCACTAATGGAGAAACAAGTTTAATCCTACCTGAAGGACAGGACAGAGAGGTCAGTGGGTCTGTGAGCAGCAGGATTCAGAGCCCCTCATGCAGAGGATGCCATGCCCCTAGGTGTGGGGTCACCTCCCAGTCCTCACCTGGCAGGCCCCGTGCCCTGCCTCCCCAGCCTCCAGGCAGGTGGGCAGGCAGAGGCAGGCTGGTGCTGCTGGCTTCCATCTGCCTATTTCCTTGTTGCTATGACAACCCACCAGAAACTCCATCAAGAGCCACCTCATCAGCTGTGACAGAGCCAGGGGCAGGAGGTGTGTGTCACAGGAGCCCTTGGCTGGGACTCTGTGTGCTGGCCACGGTGTCCTGCTGCCCCGTGGTGGGGCAATAACACACATCCCTGCCCAAAGGCAGCCTGCCAGCACATCACACATGCAGGAGCTGGCTCCTCGTGCTCCTGACTGAGGACAATGAAATGTCCTCATGAAGTCATGTTTCCTCCCCTCCCTATCTAATCCTCCCTCCCTATCCCATCTTGGGATGAAGCCTATGTAAAATGAGCATTTCCTTTTATTCCTTGCTCCTTCCCTGATCTAGTGTATTCTTTCTTCCTCAGTGTTACTGTCAGTGTCTTTCCTGTTTTCAAAACACATCTTAAACTGAATTATTTTTTTAAACTCTTACTAAGTTTCTATCTAAATTGGGTCTCTTTATGAGATACTCTATTCCCTGCTTTGTGTACTTGGCTGTGTTTTGGAAATGAAAGCACAGCCTACTTCTGTTTCTCAGTAAAATGAAAGATCAAAGCATCACAGAAGCTTTGTCACATAGCGTATTTTCTTGCAGTATATGTTATTAATTTTGTTTTTGTTAGGAAAGCTGTGTCATTCCAGCTCAGGAGAAGAAGGGATAGCTTCTCCCTCCATGCAAGTGGGTGGCAAGGCTGCCATTGGTATATCAGACAATGGGGGAGTTTATCCCACCCAGCCTTTGGGAAAAACTGGGGAAATGAAAGCCTCTGTAGTCATTGCCTGATATCAACTCCTAATTTTAGCCACTCAGCAGTGTTTCTGAAGGTAGATGATTGCTTTGAAAGGCCATTGTGATGTTTCCTCAGCCTTTCAAAACCAATGTATTATTTTTAACTTGGGGCATTTTACCATCTTCTTGAACACCAACCTGCCTGGATTTCTCCCTTATTATGACTCCTACACTGGAAACATTTTCTTCTCTCATTATTTGAAAAGCAGAAGTTTCCAAAGCTATATAAATAATTCATGAGAAAGCATGCCTGCCATGTGTGGGAATAAATTGTATGTGGGAGGAAGAGTTCAAGGGGTACAAAAATTGGAACAAACAAGTGCAGAAGATGCTAAAATCAGGCTGGATTAGTGGCTAATCTCTACCAGGCCAATAAAATGAAACAGAGAAAAAACCAGAGAAAATGGGCTTGAAGTGACGACCTAACCTGGAAGCAATTTGGGGCCAGGACAGCATTGTTACATGTGTGTACAACATCTGAGTACACTCTCTGTGTAGAGGAGGAGTGTAAATTGTTGTCTATATATGAACCATAATATGCCTAACCACACTCATATTCTCTACTAATGAAAACCAGCAAGTTGTACCTTTTACCTCCCTCACAGTAAAAGGGATTGTACAAGAGGGTGGTGAGAGATGTTCTCATTTCAAAAATTAAAAATAAAACAAATCTTAAAAAAAAAAAGCTACTTCCAAAAAAGTGGGGGGTTTTTTGTTTGTTTGTTTAGGTGGGGTTTTTTTTGTTTTTTAAAAAAGCTACCTTGATTTGGGTGCATTTTAACTGACTCAGCATGCAGGAAACCTTACAGAGATATTAGCCTTTGGAATAAGCATTTCTTCTTTTTGTCCATCGATGCCACTAGAAGAAAAAGAGCTGAAATATGGATATCCATCCACTTCTAAAACTGAGGAGAGGGCTCAGTGCTTTGTTTTGAGGTTGGACTGAAGTGTGGATGATGCAGTTCTTTCCTGACTGATTTCTTAATACATTCACTTCAAGAAAAAAACGTCAAAAGCCATAAATTACAAAGTGTGTGTTGGATGCTGGGATTCTTGGCTCAGGGGTACCAGTCCCTTTGTCTTTACCATGAGCATTTTTGGCACAAGAGCAGTGGGATATCTCCCTGCAGTGATGGGGACATCCAGCCCAATGAGTTGGGAGCTGCACTTGTTAGGTGAGTGACCGCTTGAGAGAAGGGGTGTGTGACATTCCAATCCCTCCCTAGGACTAATTCCCTGACTCAGGACAGTGACAAAACTCTGCAGAGTCCTTGGGCAGCAGAGGCTCCTGCCTGAGTTTTTTGACCTGGTAAGATCAGGTACATTTTAGGTCCTACAGTTTGCAACTAGGAGTCTGCAGAATGGATTCTGTATATTTCCCAGGGACTTTATAATGTGAAAAACTGAGACAAGGTTGAGAGCTGCCAGGCACTGCCGGGCTATCAACAGGACAGCCTCAACAGGAGGATTAAGGTGTGTCTGGGAGAGGCACAGGTACTCCTGCCTCCCTTTCCTCTACCTGCCATCTTCACCCTGTGTTGAGGAGATACTTCTTGAGCCCTTCAGATAGACTGGGTCCCAGTGGAACTCCCTCACCTGATGAAGGAGCCCTTGATGCCTCTGAATGGGAATGGGGCTTGTCCTGTGAGTATGCTCGTGGCCAGTCACTGACAACATCAGCTGAATTAGGCCTAGGTGAAGAGAAAAATTAATTCTGCCTGGAGCAGCAGTGGAGTGCCAAGGGGTGCAAGCTGAGAAGGAAATGTGAGGTTCATGGGTTAACTTCAGCCTGCCTGAGACAGATGTTTTGGTTAATATCTGCCTGGGCTCCCACTGTAGCCAGTGGAGATAACTGGGATACAGCATGCCAGACAGACACCCATTTTCCTTCCACTGACTATTGCCATTGCTTAGACAACTTTCTTCTATGATATGTGACTTCTGGTTACTTCTAGATGGCTAAAATTAAAGCAACAGTATCCTCTTCTGGGTATCTGAAAGCAAAAGTAAAGAAGGAAGGTACTGAGGCATCCCTCACCTATTCTAGGAGTAAAGTGGCCACTAGAAATAAGCTTTTTTGCCTTGCAGCATTTGCTTTGAGCAAATAAGTCTGTCCTGGCTAACTCTTGTTTTACGCAAGGCTGTTGCTGTATTAACTTCCTGATGCCAGGCCAGAATAAGTAAGGCAAAGTGAACACTGAATATTTGGCCCACTGAGCTTTCAGAGAACTAGAGGTCTTGAAGAGCTAGTGGACTCAAGAGCAGAGGCATGTGGAATGCATTGCTAAAATGAGCTTAGCATATTCCTGTTATCAATATGTGCATCACCTTTGGCATTGCTTGACAAAAACATGTCTTCTAAAACAGACACGTTCCTTCTCCACAGCTCACAGAGATACAGAAACTGAAATCATATTTTATGAATGGAAAATGAAATTAGCCAGAAATTACAGTGATAAATGTAGCTTTAGAAAATCTTAATTCACTTCAGTCGAGTGATTAACTTCTGCCACTCCACAGTGCTCAGTTATTGCAAAGTCATTTGGTGACATTAAACAATTAAACTTTAGACCTGGGAATAATTTTGCAAATCTTTATAGAACCATAAAGTTCATTATTGTTTTACATGCTTGCAATGAAACATAGTGCACAACTCCAGCTGTTTGCTCTAGCATAAAGCCAGCCTCTGGATAGAAAATGATAAGCTCTGGGCAAACTACCAACTCTCCATCAGTCCAGCTCTCCCAAATGGTTATTCTCTGCAGGGCAGAGACTTGATTTGTTTCTCATAGTGAAAAGTTCCTGCAAAAGAGTTTCTGCTGTAATAGTCTGACCAGAATGATAACTGTGGGCAACAGTGGTCAGAAACAATCCTGGTGAGAATGGGCTCTTGCTGGGGCCAGCTCTGCTGCTGGCAAGCACTGGTTTCCCAGGTGGTGGTCTAGAGGCTTCAATTCGCCTCACCTGGCATTCAAAGCACTGGAAATAGAGGTGTTTTAACTTCTCTTTGCAGTATTCAGCCTAGTGCCTTTCTTTGTGTCATTATTCCACCACAACAGGAACATTTTCATTGTAAATAGCCCTATTTCTGAGGAAGAAAACTGGGGCCCTTTAGGAAGAAAATTGTTGTTTTACTAAAAACACATGTGAAATGTCATGATTTCTCATTTTTTCACCACCAAATTACCATTTTGTGTGACACACAACAAAACCAGAACATATGTATGGGTGTGAAAATGGGTAATAACACAGCAGAAAAAATGTAGTGAATGTTCTCAGTGATTTTTCAAGACTCTGCTCTTTTTAACAGAGTAGCTCTAGTACACATTAAACTAATAAGCAATATGTATTTGATTTCCATAACGTCCTTGTTGACAGCAAAGGCAGCTAATTAGTGTAATTGATATTTGTATTTACTTGGCTGTTCCCTTGTGTAATTTTGGAGAGCGGCTGCTCATGCTTGTTATCCAAGTGCTGGGTGTAGGGACCAACCATGACAGTGGCATTAGATGTTTTAAGGTTGAGCATGGACCCCAGGAGGATTAAATGAGTCTGCACAGCCTTGGTTTGTCACTGTCACTATCATGACAAGCCCCAGCTTGTCTTCATGGACTCAAGCTCCAAATCTCCATTGTCCACCCTAGCCACCATCCCCACATGGTCCTACTTCATTCCTGTGGCCACCATCCAGGGGCTACAGCTTGGAAAGGAATTTTTGGAGCCTGGAAATGCTCATTTCCAAGCAGATGCTTATTTCCAAACAGAAGCTTAATTTTTTTTTTTCAGGTTCTGGCTACCAAATGTTATTCATAATAAGCTGCAAGACTGCAGAGGTGATACCAGCAAGGAAACAAATCGCTGCATGACAGTACTACTTACTGTAGCAAGAAACAGCTTTTCTCTGTGACCGCATTTCTAATTGGGCTGTACGAAATAGCATTAGAGCAGTGGTGTATGAGAAGAATCATATTTGTATGAGGCTCATGGCTTGCTGTGGCTCATCCAGATACCACTTTACAACTTCAGTCATCAAATCAGCAGAACCACAACAGGCTCTGGTACAAGCCAAAGGGGAAAGTGCCATTGTAAAACTGAATACAGCTGCTTCCATAATAGGACTAATTGCATATTGCATCGCAGAGCTAAATTAGTAGTGAAAACAGTTATAAAACCAACAGACAGTGAAACATGACTCACCAAGCAATTGCTGCCAGTTCGTCGAATTCTCATTGGCCCCAGTTCAACAGCCCACACCTGCATTTTCTGAATAGTAAATATATAATAAGGCATAATTACTAGAAAAATACGCAGCACTCCAAATGTGACAACACGCTACTTGTTTATTGGGATAGTGAATGGTATATAATAAGTTTGACCCAAAGTACTTCTGAGCCACCTGGGGTCACAGCGCAGAGAGGAGACAGACAGCACAGTCCTGACCCATGTAACATAGGAGGGCTTATCTGTAACCTAGCTGATGGCTGCTTCCAGTTGACACACTGAAGTGACACAAACCTCCCCATGCTGCTAAATCAAAGAAGAGTAAATAGGAAGAAAACATAAACAATAATCACTGTTTAAAAACCTCAGATATTTATAGCCTGGCTTAAAAATTCAAGCTGCAATCACTTGGGATGTCTCAGCTGACTTTACTCACAGTAACAGCTCCCTCAATAAAAAACAGATGTAGAAAGTGAACTTCATCTGTTTCTTCTGCTTATGGTCCATTTCTCCCCTCTCTTTCCAGGGGGTTGTGCTGCCCACAGCTCTGAGAGGTGGAAATCAGGCCCAGGGTGCAGGGAGTGAGGTGTGAGAGGTGTGAGAGGTGTGTGGGGCAAGTCCTCTCCACTGCCGACCTCGGAGCTGGTGCTGACTGCCAAAGATAAACCCCTGCTCAGGCTCCGAGCATGGAAGTACCTGGGCACTGCTCCAGGCTCAGCAGTGACTCCCAGTTTGAACACTGATTTTGAAGGACATTGAAATGTTTGGGTCCTGCTTTCCTTCTCTCCCGTGAAATTCCTTCCTCACTGATTTCTGCAGAGAGTAGATGGAAAATCTTTGGTTTTCCTCCATCTTTATCAGACAAAAGACATTGCAATGCTCCAGCTGCTTCTTTCAAAGTCTGTTTTTACACCTGTCTCTGGACATAATGGGGGAACAGCTTTAAAATAGGCACATTAACATTTCTTGCCTCACCTCCAGGGCAGCAGCTATTACTGAAAAAGAAATTCAGACATCTAAATTAATTTTGCATTTCCACTAGTGCTTCTACATGTAGTTCACAGAAATAATTTCTTTCCTATAGCTCAGCTTTCAGAGGCGCTGGAATCTCTGTCCTGAGCCGCTTCAGACTCAAGAGTAGTGTGACTGTGATCAGGTAATTTGATGTCTCAAGTCACTTGATGAGCAGCTAGCAGGACTAGCCTCAGATGGGAGGAAAAATTTAATTTGGGTGCCTTGAAGAAACAGCTCTCCCTGCTTTCAGCAGTCTGATATGGCCTCACTGCCTCAAACTAACCTTTATTATTCTGTTTTTCATTCCCATGAGCACTTGAAACTCTTCCATGAGCAGACAAAAATCTTCACTATTTCAAGGTTATTCCCTTTAGTAGAAAAAAAGAGGAGTTTTTCCTGTGCCTGCAGGATAGTGTGTGCTCCAGCTGAAACATTTGACTGTTAGCAGGAGCAGTAAGAGCCAGCCCACATGGCTGGGCTCTGGCTCTCCAAACAAGCCACTCACTGTGCATCTCCTTCCTTCACCTTGTCATGCCTCTTACCACATTCCTCAAGCACAGCAACAAAAGGTGTGGGTGGGGTGCTCCTCTAGCTGGACATGGTTGGCGCTGCTTCACAGGCTTGAGGACCATCTGGAATCAGGGACTTTCATTGCTTGACGGGGCACAGGACATTTTGCAGTACACCACATTTCTGCCACGACTTAAAAAAAAAATTAATCTGTTTCGGTTGTGTACAAATCAAAAGCAGGTATGAAGTCAAAGGCTCTGAGTCTTCCATAAGACAATGCTGACCTGCATAAAAGTACAGCATTATATACCAGGGTTTCCCAAGCTCTTCTTCCCCTTCTATCCAGAAATTTTGTCTTGGCAGAATTTTAGAATTTCTAAATTCCAAAATTGTCCATGTTTATCTGGGATTTCCAGGCACCTGGGAATGTTATCAACTGGCAGCCACACTGAATCACATTTACTGTGCATGTGCTGAACTCTATGCAGTCTGGAAATGCCATACAGGGAAAAGATAGATTATTCCTGCATGGAATAAAACAGCTGATTAAAACAATGGGAGATCTATTACTGACAAAACAGAGCCAGGACTTCACTCCACATTTTGATATAACATTTTAGGAAACAAGATTTTGCCCATGCTAATTTAATTTGAAGGAATGCTGCCTACAGTAGCTTTTTACTTCTTGAAATCCAGGTTCAAATTTATGTTGTAGGACTATAGATCTTGGTCTGGTCCCACCTCCCTAAATTGGCTTTTAATTTCCATACAGACAATTTTCAGGGACAAAGTCCTGCCCTGGAGAGCTCAGATTAGAGCAAGAAGAGATTTTATAGTTCAAGACTGAAAAGCTTCAGGAGAACCATATAGAGAGCTGTCTGCCTCAAGTTTTATGCTGGGAAATAGCAGAAACCTCACACACAGGAACAAAAATTTTCTTAGATCTGAATTAAAACCGTACAACCAGGAAGGAAAAAAGAAGAATGGAAGGGAAGGGAAGGGAAGGGAAAGAGTGCTTCAAGTTCATGCTTCAAGCTCTCCCTTGGTTTGAGACACTGAGAAATAGCTAAAGCATAAGAGTAGGTCAGCCAAGAGCCTAAATCCAACCAAGATGTTAAGCCATTTGTGTACTGCAGGGAAGAAGTCAGAATGCAGAGCAGACACATTTATCTTATTGTGTACATTCAATCTGTACATCTTAAACTTTAAAAATTTCTCGTTCAGTGTCAGTTTTCTTCCTGCTTTGTGTGCATATGTCTGTGTGTGGGGCGCTTGCACAGATTTAAAGCCACTTTTCTCTGGTGAACTTTTAAGAGCTTAAGTGTAAAACATTATGCAAACAAGTATTTCTGTGAAGCTCTGGAAGA
This sequence comes from Passer domesticus, assembly GCF_036417665.1. Taxonomy (NCBI): domain Eukaryota; kingdom Metazoa; phylum Chordata; class Aves; order Passeriformes; family Passeridae; genus Passer; species Passer domesticus. The sequence continues at coordinate 24,224,381 of NC_087474.1, read as the reverse complement.
TGTTCAGAAAGCCTTGTTATCGGCTTCTTGTTGGCAGGCGTGTTGGTATTGCTTAAAACCCAGTGCCAGCCAGCACTAACAAACAACCTTTTATTCCTCCACCACATCAGTTCCTCAGAGCTGAATATTTCTACTCATATGGCAATATTTTAGCAAGTTGTTGAGTTTTACTTCAGTGTAACTTCAGCAACCAAAGAGCTGCACTTTTTCAAATTTTCAGAGGAATGGAATAAATTTAGGTTAAGTAACGATGATTATTCTAGGCAAAGATTTCCTTCATTTAATCTTCCCATAACCAAAAAATGCAAGAAGCATTACCACTCATTTTTTAAAAAAACCTAATGAATTTCCAAGGGAAATTAGAGAATCAGTCCTAAAGCATTTGGATTAGAGAATCTAATTCTGCAGCCTCTTTGCATATGGAGCAAGAAGCAGAGTGGATGAGAACCACGTGTCATACAGTTCCTCAGCCTGATAGATTTATTTTTCATTCCTCTTCTCTCTGGACAGACCTTCATTTTCATTCTCTGCACCCTTACTTCTCCAGTAAAGTTGTTTTTCTCTAATTTCTCTGAGGCTGTTGTAAATCCAGACCTGTATTTAAGTATTTGCAGAGGTCTGACCTTTGTACCTATGCTTGGCTTCGGGTGCCAGGACTTGGCTTCACCTTCAGAAATGATCTGAGTGCTCAGTCACCAGCAGGTGAGTCCTGGGTGCACCTTGAATGAGGATACAGTGTCTGCTCTGCTTTTGAAAGAGACATTTGCATGCCTACAAAACACACTGCCTAGCACAGGGAACTCCATCTTTCAAAGATTTCCCCATCTCCTTTTAATTTGGAAGCATTCCCAGGGAAAGTCAGCAAACTGAGACCAGATGTATCTTCTCTGGCAGTGCTGGGGGCTGCCCAAGTTCTGAAACTGCCATGTTTTTAATTGTCTTACAATGGGGCAGCACCCAGGAATGCAGGGCGTGGTGGTGGGATCCAGCACCATCCTGGCAGGAACAGCAGAGCAGTGGCTCCTTAGCAAACTGTCTCAGGAGCTGTGGCACTAGGAGCTCCACATTTTTTAACCTCTCCTTCTCACATTTGCTTAGTTTAAAAGGTGAACCATTTTCCTGTCTCTGACTTTCAGTCCCTCAGACGCGCAGTAGGAAACCAGTGACTGATGTTTTGCAACAACTATATATCTGAGGGACATTACTACCACCCCCAAGTCCCCTTTGTTTTCCTGTGGCACCTCTGCAGCAAGTTCATCTTGCCTGTAGAGCCTCCAAACTGAGACGAGAGAATTGAGACAATTCCTATTTTAATATTTTGGTACTACTGCTGGACCAGCCATTCCTTCCTCTGTTACAAATCAGTTTGACTCTAGAAAAGTTTCAGGTAGTGAGGACATGGGAGGAGGGATTTCTCCCATGCTGAAGAGAAAACCACTCTTCTATAAAAGCTAGCTCAGGATCAGATAATAGCATACAGAAAGAGAGGGCAATGGGAGGAGGATGTTCTTTTGGGTATGTTGCTGGACAAGGTCCCGGAGGTCTGGCTTTAGTTCATCACCAGACCTAGGGTTGCCTGGGTGTTGTTTAGGGTTTTATCCATTTTGTACTGACCCTTTCCACTGATTTGGCTATGACATGAGTAGCTCGACTTCCACTCCCAAATTGCCAAACAACACTGTTCCTCCACCTCCTGAGCCCCTGTGCCACCTTGCCTATTCAAACCATATCAAGTTTGAGAAAAAAAATGTTTTGGGCAGAATCAGTGTGCCAGATTTTGGTTTTGAGATGGGATCTGCAGATGGGTATTGTGTGATCCCTGCTCCTGCCATAATGTTGAGTATGGGAGGAAGGTGATGGGACCAAGGATGGAGAGCCAGGGACCTCAAGGAGCTCTATACCTGCCTCCAAGGGAGCTGCAAAGTGCAGCCAGGAGATTTTTGTAATGTCATTTCAAAGCGATGGCCAGATTCTCAGAAATTTGCTTCTCTTCAAAGACATTTGCCAGACAGGAGAACGTGGCAGCATCCTTCTAATAAACTGTTCCTGCAAATTACTTGCCCAGTTCCTCCGTGTGTTCCTGTGTACACATATATTGGGCACTGAGTGTCTTTTTTAGGGATAACTCAGGCTGCATCTTGAATCCCTGAAATATGATGTTGAAACAGAAATTCTGGAAACCAGGATAAAACCAGAAATGGATGCAAACACAATTAGAATGTATGGTGTGCCGTCTGCATCTTTAATAAATGTTTGTCTGCAATGAAATACAATTAACATGTAAGATAATGCAGTTTACCTCATTTAGCTCTTCACTGGTTTATAAACAAATTCTGCCAGTTAACTGTCCTTGTTAAGCAGATGCACTCACCATACATGAGCTAAAACACACCGCAGACTGCAAACTGGAACAGGTGCAGGGATTATAATAGGATGATGAATTTGTCAATTTACCAGCTCTACACGTTGACAACAAAGAATGCATTTTATTTAAAACACTCGACATTGAAAAGCAGTTTTTTTCCTCAGTCTAAGGAGTCCAAGGTGAAGAGAAAAACATTCAATAAAACTTCGTAATGTGTTCTGACTTCTAATGCTGGTACAGAAGGTATTTCAGATAAATTCTATGTACTCTGTACTAATTAAGAAGGCCAATTATGCCATCAATTTTGAAATGGAAGGATTAGTGGAGAACAACATAAGGAGAGCTTCTGATTACTCTAAGGAGGTGCTGTGAGCAAGGAAGATGTGGCAGAGAGGGAGCCGTGTAGGGAGAGCTGCCGAGGGAGGGCTGTGCATAGCACGGGACAATCTCCAGAGGGAACAGCCTGCTCATGGTACTATTTTATTCACATCACAGTTGATTTCAATGGAGGTTTTGTGTTTACCCAAATTACCATCCAGTCTGATTTCCACAGGCATCCTTTGGCTAAACAATGTTCATAGGCACTTTTCCAGTTCAGACACTCCAACAAAGGTAACAGCTCTAAGTACCAATTTGCATCTTTGAACACCTAAATATCTGCAAATCTGGGCTCTTGTGCCAATGCTTCATGCTCAGTCTTCCTCAGAAGCACCCCGAAGGACAGTAATCTATTGTCAAAATGTCTTCTTGAACCCCACGCCTTTGCTTTGTTATTTTAGCTCATACTGGAACATATTAATCACTATTAATTGTTTCATCAGTCTCTATGATTTCACTTAGTTCTCCAAGAACAATTCAGTTCAGGTGAAGTTTTTTCTGTCTTTGTTTTCCAGCAATGTTTATGCAGGATACTCACCCAGCATAAATGAAGAAGCTGAAGGAGCTAAGCCAACATACATTTCTAGGGAACATCATGCCTATATTGTGAATAACAGCTGAAGTGTTACTATTCTCAGCTACTTTTTCAAATAAATTATGCTAGGTTTAAGTGAGGATAATGAAAGCCTGGAATCAGCCTTGGTGTAAAAGGGTAAAGCTCCTTTGACAGCAAGAACGTTGCATTTGGTTACCCCACAGCTGAATTTAGCCCAGTCAGTTCAGCTTGGCATTATCAGTGGGAAGATGTGGCTGTGAGTTCATGAAATGTCACAGCCTTATAGCTATAAAGGTGACACTTTAAATTGTCTTAAAGAATAAGTGTGCATTTAATTTACATTTAACAGGATGGTTACTGTATATCATTTAAATACTAAATCAGTCTGAGGTTTAGTATATGCACTAAGGTTAAAGAGTTACAGCAACTGGGGAGAATGGGCCAATTCACCTCTGATGAAAGGGTGGTGGCTCAGTGGAGCTACAAAAGGGAACGCTTTGGTTCTTTTTCGTTTGTTTTGTTTTGTTTTTCGGAATCTTTCAGCACAGAACATTGAAGAAGCCTGAGACAAACTAAACCCTCTCTTGCTCATGTTTCCATCTACGTGGTAAACCTAAAGAAAGATTAGTGTTCCCAAAGGCTGACTTTTCTACTGCTGACACAGTTGGTTGCCCAAAGAAATTGTGGCTAAATTCTTCAATCACTTCAGCTGCTGATGCACCTTTTAAAACTGCCTATCTAGGTCCTGAAGGCACAGGAAAAACAGACAGAGATACAAAGGGGTTTGTGGGTTGTTTTCTTTTTTTTTGGGGGGGGGGAGGGGCAACAAGAAAGCAAGATTTTTCATTTTGAGGTGAAATGTCAAAGTGTAAAAAGTGTTCATTTCAGAATAAAGCAAGCCCCAAAGCATTTCTCAGAAATGGAAATACTTGATTGATATGCATGTTGCAGTATTTCAGTCTTTTAACTTAATAATATATTATTAGACTTTATTTTAATATCATTAGACCTATTTTGTTACAACCCAGAATGAAAACTTTTATAAAAAGTCATCTTTCAGGGAAATGGAAGTGCCATGTTCTTAGAGGATAGAAAGACTTATTTTTCTCTCTTACATTTGAAAACAGATTCTCATCAAAGGTCAGAAATTTCTGCAAAATATTTTTGCCTTTGACAGCTTTAGTCAGGGAAACAGCTTGTGTAAAAGACTGCCACTAGCTTTAGCAAGCAGAGCATTATCAGGAGTACACATCTAATTGCCTACAATGCACACAGAGGATGGATGTTTGACTGAAATTGTGCCTGCAGGTACTTTAACTTATTGCTGGAATTTCTATTCTGCACAGAAATGCTCCTCTTCCCTTTACCTCCTTCTCTGCCAGATTTCAAATATTGCTGGATATTAAAGTAAAAAATGGAGAGGAAGTGAAAAATATCCCTTTCTCCTTTCAAAGGCAAATGTAATGGCTCTGTATTTGAATTCTTTCTCATTAAGGAATTTAAGGCTGAGGGTTGCTATTCCTGGACAAAGCAGCAGTTGTTCTACCCCAATTGCGTCATTTTAGCAAGAAATGAGAAATATACCTTTACAGTTTCTGAAAGTGTGCACCAAAATATCAGCAACAGGAATGCGACAGTAGGATCTTCCATCTAAAGGAGACAAAGGAAAATTCTCAGTGATAAACACAGATGAAACAAGGTCCTTTGGCACTACTGACTGTTTATATTTTACATTGTTAGGCAGAGAATACCAGATGAGGTCATACTTTCTTTGTAAATCTGAATTTTGCTTTGACACCTACATTTACTGCTGTATGTGGCAAAAAGTGTATAACAGAGAACAAATTCAAACTCTTGGCATTTAAGTGAAAATTGTCATCAATTGAAAGTATGTTAGGGGCAGTTTTACTGATGAAATGTTGAGTCTAAGATGTGTTTGATTAGTTCTTCTTTTTTATGCCTTTGGATTTACAGGAGGTAGTAATAATCCTGCCAGCCAGTGATACAAATGCACCATTTTAAAGCTTAGGATTGAGCAAGAAAATGGAGGGGCAGCCTCCACTAAAGCCACTGAGAAAACACACAAGTCACTTCACTGGAACCAAAGTTTCATCTGAAGTTTGGTTCAGACTGATCTTTAACACTACATCTTCTGTGGCAGCTTGACAAGTAAGGCTAATTTTTTTCTGTTTATAGGATAAAGCCTAAAGTAAAAGCATTTAATGCACATGGCATTGGGAAATGATATATTAAACACAAGAGAGTTTTTTTAACTCTTTTGGCCTTGAACCATAATAGAAAATTCGGGCAAACAGTGCATTTACATAGAAGATGGCAATTCTTGTATTCTCTGGGGATTTAAGATCCAAGGGTCATATTTGATTTGCCAGCTGGAGAAAAAATCTTGTGGTTATTACAAGTTACTTAAAGTCGCTGCTGTTCTGTAGTGCCTGCAATGCTCATGCTTTTACTTGATGGTATGTGAAAAGTCTTTCAAAGTGGTTTACCTTGACTAGATTGATTGTCTTATATAAGTATACATATGTATATAATACATATACGTATATGCTTAACTCTGAATATATGTATATGAATACAAAGTAAATAAGACACAAACTGTTTTCTCTTAACTAACACTGAGAAACTGTGGCGTTGCCTGAGACTGAGAATCACAAATTCTGTGTATGGTAAATAGCTTTTCCTCAGCATGATCTGGAGATCATCAACCTTTGGTGAACCCCTACACTGTTTGGCAGCTCACCCCATGCTCAGTGCTGGCTCTGTGACTCTCACTGTGCTCCCCAGGCAGTAATTGTTCATTAAGCAACACCTCACCACTGCAAGGCAGATAACTGCCACAGAAAGGCCTTGGCAGAGGGTTTAAGTGCTTTGTTTGCAGTGGCAAACAGAGGCAATGTCCGAGTTGGAGCCCAGAGCTCTCTCTTCTCACCCCTACTTTCAGTTCTTAGACTTTCCAGTGCCAAGAAAGAAGACGGATAATGTGGTAAACTTCTTCCTTAACAACTTATTCTGAATTTTTGAGCTTGTGTATCTTGGTAAGTAGCTGTCAAATTAAACAAAATAGGAGTGGAGGAGGAAGCATTAGATGTCAGAGCCCAACTTAGTCTGCTTCCATTTAGCCTAGTTCATGCACTGACATTTTCAGACAATGCATTCAATTTTTTTATTCTAGAAATGAAAAAGCATATTTTCCTCTTTCAGCCTGTGACCTCGTCTTTTGCTGATGACTTCAGTCATTGTTTGTAATAGTCAAACCCCTGGGGCAGAGAACAGAGTGATTCATTGGTACTTGGGGCACTTGGATTTATAGACCACTAAACAGACTGAAATTATTCTTACTTGACTCTTGCATGAGACGGTCTTCAAAACTAGAAATGTTGCCAAACCGAAGCCCTAGATCCAGATTCAGATTTCAGTGGGCAATGCAACCTGTTTCCATAGCAGGATGAGATGTATAGCAAACTTTTGGAAAGACCTCTGTTATGATTAGCCAAATTTATGAGCATTCACTTATGAATGAACCCACTGCTATGTAAATACTAGACAGCTTTACTGACAATTAAGGCAAAGCATGGTGTAAATCTCAGGCAACATATATATTCTAGACAGACCATAAATTATTACTCAAAAAATGGTAATGGCTTAAGATGTTGGAGTGTCCCCTGCCAGCAGCTGCTGACCTTTGTAAATTGTCACCCTCCCTGGTGGCAGATTATCTGGGCACTCCTGCACCCACCTCATCAGCAGCTTTGCTTATCTGGCTCCTGTAGCACCTGGCACTGGAGCAGGCTGAAACAAAAGGCAGCTTTGGTAGCTCAGAGTGGTGGGGTGGGTGACCATTCTACAGTACTGCCAGGGTGCCAGGAGCACAATCCTGTCTTTGAAATTCCATCTTCTGGGCGATATCAACCAACTTCTTAGTGAGAGAAGGCTAAAGCCAGGATTATATACTCAGCTTCACCCAAATCTGAGCCAGCACTGCTTTTCATTGTGCAAACCAGGACCTGACAGGTGAGGATTTGCAAATCCAGATCTCCTTTAATTTTTTTCTTTAATAAAGATAGGTCAAATGTAGAACTCGTTGCTACCTCTAAAGAAAATTTTGAACTAAATTGGAATTGGCCTGACCTCCCTTCTGGATTCAACTTTGCAAAACCAACCTCTGACAGACAAGCTCTTGTGAAACCCAAACATCTCCAGTTTGGTCATTTCTGCTATGCATATTTCAATAGCTCTTTGCCAGCTACAGTGCTTATGATAATAAGAATAACAGAAACCAAAGTGAAACCACAAGTTAAGCTGCTTATTATATAATTTAATTAGACTCCACTGCACTTTCTCTTCCAATTCCCAACTTACAAGGGTTGAATTGTTAGGTACATTTTTCACATTGGGATTCTGAAGAGTTTATTTTGACCTGGCAAATGATTTTAAGTCTGAGGAAAAGCAGGTCGAGCAGTGGTGAAATAAAATAGGAAGTATGCAGTTTCTTCTCACCAAGTCTGGTATCTGCGTGACTCCAGCACACAAAGAGCTGGTGTGAATTTCAGGTCCTGTGCCTGCCTTAAATCAAGGCATTTGCAGAAATTAGTCATGACATGGTTTACCCAGTGGTCTTTGCTAAAGGAGCATTTTGGGGGGGAACTTTTACATCAGATGCTCATAACTTATTGGCTTCATGAGGTCACATGTACCATTGAGTTAGGAAGGAAGCAAAAAACATGTCGTTATTAGCAAGCCCCTCACCTTCTTCCCCCCTTCTCCCTTCCCCCTCTCCTCCTCCTTCCCCCCTCTCTTTATGCCTCTCGTATGAGCAGTTTCCTTCGCAGTATCTGCTAAGCCTGCACAGGCAGGACAAAACGGGCCCTCTTTCTTTCACAATGTAAGGTCCAGTGTTTCCTTTCTGCCTACACATATATTGATTTATGCCCTTTCAAGCTGATTGACTGATTGTCCCATAACACACCATTTAACTTCTGTGTCGCCAGGACATTTGTTGTCTCCCCTGCATTCTTCTTTCCCCCCTCTTTGGCTTTAAAGGCCACATTTTCCAAGAGGGAGACAATCATGAGAAATAATGTTTTTTTGAAAAGGGACTGATTGTCACTGAAACTGATACGTCTGTGTGATAACAAAAACTGTCATTGCCTCACATGGAACATGTGCCCCAGGGACTGGGAAGAACAAAGAGATCCTTAGAGAGGAGCAGCGAGCCATGTGCGTCCTCTCATCTCTGTGGCACCAGGCAGAGCCCACAAGCCATTTTTCTCATACACCACTGGGACAGACAAATGAAGGAAGCATTTGAACAGTTTCCATTTAAGGAAGGAGTTAAATAGTTGAGTCATTCTTTTCAGCTATATTATTCCTTCTGCAGTTTAGAGCACCCAGTCACTTGAGGAAGGACCAGGGAGAAGCCACCTCTTCTGAACGTTGGGGCTGATCCTGCAGGTTCTCCATTTATTGACAGAAATATCATCTTGGGAATACGGCTGTTTCTCCTGCTCTCTTCCTAAGCACCAACTCTTCAATTCTCTGGAGGGAAGCAGGTCACCTTCTTCTCATGTTTGCTTTTTTAGCAGGCTGAAGCCATAAAGAGAACTTTTGTTTCCTGAAGTATTTCCTAGAGAACAGATGAGAGCAATATTCTGAGTTTGTGGATGGCAAATGTCAAGGTTTCTGCCATCTGTTTAATCAACTGATCTGCTGCTATCTGCCAGCTATTAGCTGTTAATTCACTTTACTGCATCAGCTGCACAGTGTCACCACTCACATCCTTTGTGTCACTTTTCTCTATTATCATGAGATGCAAAATGAATAAGTCACAAAATGGTAACTGCAATCACATTTGAAAATGAGCCCTAAACAAAATTAAATAGCATTGGCTGTGCTGATCAATGATCCCTATTAAGGCTGTGCAATAAAAGGAAACACAGCTCAGCTCCAGTTGGAGAAAATAGGACCCTGTGGGCCACTCGGAGGTGAGTAACTTTTCTCTCTGAGGGATTCTGAAGGCATTCATTCCATCAGCTGTGTTTTCCCTCTTTATATGATAGTAAAAACCAGGACTTTTTTTACTGACATATGATGTGACTGAGCTCACAGACCAAGATGTGCCAGGTCTGTCTGCAGAGGCTTTGGATATCAAAGCTGAGGGGGCAGGGAGATGTGGCTGGCTTGCCTAGGCTGAGCTGGAGATACAGTATTGAGGTGAAGTTCAGGTGAGTCCCAGGTTCCGAGGTATAGATACCACCAGAGGCTTTCTGGTTGCTTTAAACAGAAAGTACCTGCTGCCATTTCTGCTGCTGGATAGTGGAACTGATGCTTTTGCTGCTGCTGAGGGTGCACCTGGCAAAAATAATAGTCTTAGGAACTACTGAGGACAATTAAGTTTTCTAAATTTTCTTTCTTACAGATGACTCTTATGAACTACAGGACATAAAATTGACCAGCTATTTCAGTGACAATAAGTTGGAGTCTCTAAGTTTTCCAAGTTCTTAAATACTATTCATGGGCCATTACTTCCGTTGGTTTCTAGTTTATGAAAAGGATCTGGAATCCTAATACCTTTGAGAATTGGAACTAAATTAGTATAATCAGGTGTGAAGCAGTAATTCAATATAGACACATAAGGGAAAAGAATTCTTCCGTATGTCTTATTTTCTCATATGGTAAAATCTCCAAGAGAATATTATGGCTTATTATAAGATTGTATGTAAAATGAAACATAATCCTGCACTTCTTATTTTCTACATTACAAGCCCCAAAGTTAAATTATGATAATGTTCAGCAGCAGCAGTTGCTTACTGTTGTCAAAAGGCATAAAGCAGAAAGGTTTGTATTCTGCTGAGAACAATATAACAAATGATATCTACGTAGGGGGTTAAACCCAGGGATCTTAAACATGTGCACTAGGAGCAAAGGACAGTGTAAAAGGTCTTTGCACCTATGCTTGTACAGAATGCTGGAAGGTGTTCATCTAGAGCAGTCACAGAAAACATTTCCAATGGGCAACCCAAACCCACAATAAAATGATTTAATAAAATCAAATAGAGTTTGTCCATCTAGCCCCATCCTGCTGCTTTTGGGTGCCAGCAGAGCTCACGTGGCCACACTGGGGCTGTATTGGAGCTGCCCAGAGCAGCTAGATGGGAGCTCTTTACTCCCTCTGCAATGCTGCCAGACAAAAGACCATTATTCTGAAAATTTCCATGTTGTAGACAGAAAAACAACAACAAGGCAAGTTGAATGGCCATCAAGAGCAATTAAAACCACACAGCATATGATTCACTATTGATTTTATCTGTTGCTCCATTAAAATTGCTTCAGATGGTGTTTATTTACAAGCAGTTTTGTCAGATTCAGGTAATGTTAATTATAAAGCAGAGCCAAGAGAGGTGTGCTCTCCACAAGGGCTCTCAGGGCACAAGAAAGCTCCCACCCAAAAGCCCCAAAGCCTTGGTGGGATGCATACCTGAGAGCTGGAAGCAGAAAGAGGAAAGCACAGGATGCCATATGAATGAGAATAAGAGATGTTTTGCTTAAATCCAAATGGATTAATCCTATACAGCATAAACAGTTGCCAATGGTGAATAATTTTGCAATACCATAAATATAACATTTGTTCCAGGTTGTGGGTTTAAAAGCAAATCTAGGCTGCTGCACACAGGTAAATAAGACAAACCAGGCTTTGTTTTGTCTCAATACTTATAGAAAAGAGGGAATCAACTCAGCTGTTGCCTATGGCTGTAGCACCCATATCTCTCTCTTAGCAGGACTTGCTGATTAATGAGTGCACAAGCCCAGTCGGAAAGCAGATTGCAGTGCTGAAGCAACATCCAGCTCCCTCCATCAAGTCACTAGCTGATGATGCTACCAGTGTCCCACCATAGTCTACTGGCCATGGGTGCATGCCAGGCAAAATGGCAGTCCTTGCTCTGGAGGGCTCATGCCATCAAAAAGCAGATGCAAGTCACACCAAAAAATTGCATGAAAAAGAGCCCAAACCTCGACTGTTGGAGGTCGTGTCCTCTGCCAGGGCATGGTCCCATTCCCACCTGTGCCACTGAGATGTTTCCCTGAGAGTCCAAGGTGAGATGGAGGAAGGTGAGGTCTACAGAAACTGGGCTCTATCCTCCTACACACATTTATTTATAAATTTGCACCTGTTAGGAAAAAAAACAACAAACCACTCCAAAGTCGCTGGCTGGCAGTTGCTAATGACAAATTCACTGATTTTTCTCTTAGATGCACTTCCGCTCATGTACCTCTCCTTCGCAGGTCTGGTGTCACCAATTACCCCACACACTTTGTCTTTAGTGTTGTCAGCAGATAACACTATTATCTAGCCCTGTGATAGATGGCCACCAGGGCCTGCCAGGCGGCCTCATGCTGGATCACTCACAGCAGAAGATGCCTGTTCTAGCCTTGCTATGTTATGGTTTCTGAATGACTCTGTGCATGTACGAGAAACATCCCTCCAAAACAAGCAGCTTGTGTATCTTATAAAAATTACTTCTTAATCTTACATTACCCTTCTAGCTCATCTATTATTTGTGGGGAAGGTAGAGTTTCTTTTTATTCCTGTCTGTCTTCCATTAAACTAAAGAACTCTATAAATCAATAATAACCTTTTAGAGATGAACCTCTTTGTAATTATGTCTCCAAAGCCAGATAATTGTTTGCATATTTTTATAGAGAAATAAAGAAACATGTGTTCAGTATGACCGAAACAGAAAAAAACAAAGAAGAAAAAATTAATTGAAACTGGTTATCAGAATTCATCACATTCACACTTTTCATCAACATTTTATATTACTCTTAGACAATTAACTTCTTTTGCAAAAGAATCAAATCACTTAATCAAACAACAGTACACACACGGGAGAAGGGAAAGTACAGTCTCTCAATTGGGATCTGATTTGGGTTTTATTACAATGTGGTCTTTATTAAGGATAATAATCTACAACCTCTGAGTTAAGGGAATGGTTGATTTGAGTCAAATCAATCTTTGTGTATCTCTCTGATGCCTCACTGACATTTCCCAACAGGAAGGGGCTAAGAGCCCAAACGGGAGTGATCTCCGATTAAGAAACAACACAGACATCTTGAAGGCACTTGGTTTGTAGAGTAAGATGACAGCAAGCAGAGCGCCCCGGGGCACTTTTCCAGGATGCCTACTCCCTGTGTGCCAGCCATCTGGGTTCACTTAAAGTCCCCGGCTGCCTCTGCATGTGTGCACACACGCGTGTGCCAGGGGAAGGTGGGGAGCAGAGGTGCAGGGGGTGTTTCAGGTTGCAGGCTTCAGTGTGGGCTGTGCTGGGGGCTAAACCCTCCCGCCTGGACCTTCTCAAATCCACCAACATCATCTGCTGGTCCCTCCAGAGGAGTAATTTCAGCAGGACCAGCTGCAGGGGGTATGTTTAGCATATCTTTTATTCAAAGTGAAAGACGTTAAGCAGGAAATTTCAGGAGCCCTCTTGTTCAGAGAAAGAGAAAGGAGGATCAGGGGGAGAAAATAGAAACTGGAAAACATCCATGAAATTAGTCCCAAATCATTGCCTATACTGAGCATTTCCTGACAAGCTGTCTGTCATATATTTGCAGCAGGTTATGCAAAAGTCTCCGTTGCCAGTAGCATATCCACATGACTAACGCGAAAACTCAGCTACCAGTGTTTCAGAAACGGCATCCGCCAACGTGTTTTATTTGGAATTAATTTTAAAAAGGAGCATAATAATTTTTGAAGGGAGAACTCACATAGGATATGGCCAGCAGACAGCTTCAAGCCGTACATTTCCTCTCCTTATTACCCTGGATTTTAAAGCACAAGTGTATCAGCCTGAACAGGCGTGCTGCCCCAGTCCCTCGCCTCTCAGGCAGTTCATCAGGGGCAAATAAGCTTTGACATGGCTGGGGACTCCCCAGGATCTGCTGAACAGGGAGGGATGGAAGGACTTAAACTCTGCAGCCCCACAAGGATGGGAAATAGGCAGAAATTCAGCAAGACTAAGTTAGTTAGGAAGATACAAAAGTAGAAAATCCCAGGAAAAAAAAATCCAAGTGGATTCACAGCATGCTGGACTGAGTAGCATGACACAAGGATGAAAGGAGGACCATGCATATCACATATACTGAACATACAGAATTTAATATATAACACAATGAGAATTTAATTTGCCTTTTTGCTTTTATGCATTAAATTGTAATATAAATTTAATAAATGATACAATTTTGATAGCAATTTAAAAAAATTTAGTTTTAAATGTTTAATTTTAAAATCCACAAATTACTTCTAGAATTTTCAGACTGGTTTAATTGAATTTAGTGCTTTTGTCTTCACCAATCACTCTCTAAGGGCTGAATTTAAGAAATACTTTGCTGGCAAGATGTAGAGCTGTGACAGTAGCTATAGCTACAGAGTGTGTGGCACAAAGACATGACCATCTCCATGCAAGAGCAGTCCAACTTTATATATTCCAACAGACAAAGCCTTTTAATATCCAAATAGATAAAGCACCTACAGATAAAGAACAGTGCTGCAGCTCTTCCCAGAAAAGGAGGGTGTTTCTTGATCAGAATTTTATTGTCTCTCTGTTTGTGCTGATTACATCCCTAGGTTCCAGATTTTTTCCAGATTTTCCAGTTCCAGGTGAGATCTGCAGCTGGTGGCAATGGTTTCACGGGCAGGTCTATACTTCTGCCTGGGTCACCAGCATACCTCCTTGACATGTTCTGCAGGACAGGGAAACAAGAGAAAACATCCAACTCCTGCTACCCTTTACCACTCTGGTTGATGGGAAGATCCACCAATCTCACCACATTTGCAGAGGTGCAGAGAGGCCTCTCCTCCCATGTCTGGGCTCTCAGTAGCTGTCTCCTAACAGCCTCAGCTCACTAAATCGCCCATTGCTCATAAGCAGCTGTATTGTGTGCTGACTCCCAGCAAAATATGGTCAAAGGAAATGGTATCACATAACTAAATGTCCTCCTGGGACTTTACAGTAAGGTTATATTTGTGTATTCAGGTTTATATGTGTGCATTTTCTGCATGAGCCAACATGAAAAAATGAATGAGGGAGGATTTAGCCAGATGGGACTTTGCCATGATTGCTGAAATGTGTCCAACTTTTTGAAGCAAGAAGGTAAAAGCATTGGGGAATTACCTACCGGTCTCATCTGTATCCTCTGACACCAAGTAGATGAGGAGATGGACCAATCTGAGCAAAATCCAACAAGAGAGCAGATTGGATTAATTCTGCTGACTATTCCTCAGGCTAACTTATTATTCTTTCAGTGTTGATGTCTTGCCTTTTTATATGATCTTTATAGAAGTCTTTAAGGAAGTAAAAGCCTGATTTTTTTTTGTGGTGTTTTTTTTTTGTTTTTTTTTTTTTTTTTTTTTTTTTTTGTGGAGTAAAAATATAAGAAAATCAGGTACTGCTCCACAAAAAAGTGTGTGGAGCTAATAACCACATATTAGAAATAACAATTGTGACAGAGGCACAAAGGAAGGACGAGAAACCATACAAAGGTCTTTGTAGTCCTGTTTCTCTGGAGTATCAGCTGGACCATATTGACTAGCCCATGAAAAAATAAATATGTTTGGAATGAAGTGGTGTTAAAAAGAAAAATTGCAAATTCATTCCCTGAGTAGCCCCTCTGAAGCTGGTGGAGTTACCCTAGGGATGAATTTGGTCAGGTATATGTCAACTGGCTGTAAGACATAATTTGAGCTCCTGCCTTTGCCAAATGAGCGAATATACACACACCATTTATTGCCAGTTCTGTTGGTTTAAGAGGTGCTCTGTGTTTCAAAGCTAACATTTGTACCACTTGTTGCTGTGGTTGTCTCTTATTAACACAGCAAATAGCTAATGAAAATCTATGGCCTTGGAAAAAACCAGCTCATAAGTTAGGACTTTTAAATAAGTCTGCCTGACATGTACACACAGCATGGTACCCTGCAACTTTTTGTTTTATTCAGTCAGCCCATTTATAAGGACACAAAATCATGGGGTACAAAGGTTGCAAGGAAATTTTTTTCCATAAGGAAACAAGCCTGGCTCACCCGCAAACAGCTCATGCTCTATTTAAAGTCGGGTAGCATTCATTCCTCGTGCCAGAGAACCCGATTCATCCAGGGCATAACACCATAAACACCAACAAACTTCTACTAGAAAATAATTTAATCCAAAGTGCTTTAAAAATCTTAATTTATACATGTTTCAGTTTGGCTTTAAAGCCATTGGTTTCCCCCAGGACCAGGTGCCCTGTGCTGGCTCCCTCAGCAGGGCACAGAGGGAGATGGCTGAAAGCTATTTCCTTCCCCAGACGTTCTTCCTCAAGGCTCCTGTTCTGCAGAAGGTGTGACACCAACCTGCCTATGATAACAATGTGACCCATCCAGCAGTCCCACGCGTTCCCAGTTTTGTGCAGGCATTTTCTGAGATCACACTTCCTTCAAGGAAGCTACATTTCTTTTTGATAACAAGGTGACAGCCCTTACATAGGTCCATTTAGAACAGTTTTGCATTGCCCCATGTGCAAGGCTGCATTTCTGTAAAGAAAAAATAAACTACATAAAGTTCATCCTAGCAACAGCTCCCTGCCCAGCACCAAGGACTAAATTAGCCTATAACATTTAAACATCAAAAACGTGAATTTTCTGAAGAGTTCTTTACCTTCTTCCTTTAATCTTGAATAGAACATGTCCATCTCTTAGCAGAAAATTTGTTTTGTGGATGTCCACCCTAAAGACACCACTAACACATGATGTGAAAGCATGGTGCACTGACAAGGGGACTGAACCAGACTTTCCTAATGGGAGCTACATGGGTTGGATTTGCAGAGGCTCCTCCCAGAAGAATTGAAGCATTGAGCTGTTAGGATTTTTTAAACAAGGCTTCTGGTCCTTTACAAAGCATGTGTGCTATATATCCTTAAACATGACATGTTTTCCTCAAGGAGTTCCTTGTCAAGAATCTTTGTATTTAATAGTGGGTGATGATGAGAATATGCCCTAAATGAAATGTAATTGAAAATAAGATTATGTAACTTTACTTCCTCCATAAGTAGACTTTCCCTTGACATATTGTAGTCAGGGTTTGCATTGAAGTATTTAGTGTTAAGCAAACTGACAATACAAGATTTCTTTAAAAATTATAAAAAACCACTGAGATCTGATTAACATCTGCTGGTCTTCTGCAGCAGGAGGAAGCAGACCTCCTGCAGAGAAACAAACTTAAAAGAATAAAATCCACTGGGTGATGAATTTAAAAAAAAAGAGTTTAGAGTGAAAATCCTGATGTCACTTAAATAAATCAGACATCACAACAAACAAGCTTTAATTTACTAATTACCCTATTGGTTGTCAAATAAAATTTTAGTCACTCTCAGTACAGCTGCATATGCTGCTCTTGAAGTAAATGGACAGAGTTTTTGTTTTATTAAAGACAGCTAAATTGAATATTTTTTTTACATACAGGCTTGAGAATGAGGCAATATTTTGCTTAAAAGTTTCCAAGTCCTTCTAGCAGGCAAAACACAGAGTCTGATTAACTGATTCTCAGTGAAACCTCAATAAGAGTTTGGCTGGCAATTACCATTCAAACCAAAAAGTAGTAGTCAAATTATTATTTTAAATAGTGCAACGGTGCCAACACTTTAAATGTCTATATGTTGTCAAAACAATAATGGAATTTGCTGCCTACAAAATACCAACTTCCAAAAACACTATAGAATAAAATAAATTATGCACATATATTTTGCAATGGAGCAGATTCTTTTTAAACTTGGCCTGTGATTCCACAAATGATATTATTTCTGAAAAAAAATCTGTCTGTGGAGTGTTCCCTTTTAAATTATTTTTTTAACTCTTAAATACTTGTGATTTATGGTGCCGAGTGGTTATATCAGAAAAAAGTATACTTTTCTCTTGCAAAACTGACAGAAGTTACTATCACTGAGTAGTTTTACTCACCATGTTTATCAGGCTTACTAAGTTTAGTTGGGATTTTTCTCATACAGCTCCTTTCTGAAAATGATGCTGATATCTGCTCCACTTTTCCCATCTTTGCCAGGTAAATAGCACTTCTGTCCTTGACAGCAGACCACATGTGAATGAAATGATCAGTAAAAGTAATTACAGTATCAACAGGAGCTAAGCTTCTGCCAATGCTGCTGTTGCCATCTCAATTTTCAGTTAAACCAAATCACTTTATAAAGTGTCTGGGGATGAGATTTAGGCATCTGAGATTAGAAATGGAGATCAGAAATATCTTTTTGCTGGGGGCAGTCCCCTCTGGCTGTGTATTTAACATACATCCACGTGGAGGGAGACATCAGTTGGAGTAAAGCTGTTGCTCCAGCTGTGCTGTAAAAGTTATGATCATGCACTTACAGGAATCACAGCAGTGCTTGAATGGCCAAGGAGCTCAAACAGCTGTTGATCTTTGAGCCAAACCAATAAACAGCACTAAATGATGTTGCTACAGATTTCTGACTCATGTGCTGTACCTACAAAGCTGTGATATGGGGGTCAAGCCTACGTGAAGTAGCTCTGCTCTGAGCACAAGTGCACCAGGTTGCATGGAAAGAAGAGGCAGCTGTCATAGTAAGGATCACTGTCTTATTTCCCTCTCCATGGGGCAACTAAATGTGGGCAAAAATTCTTTCTAATAAAGTAGATTTGCACATCGGCAGGTCTGAACACTGAAAAAGATGAGTAGAATGATCTTTATGTTCAGGGAGATCTTCTTACTGCTATGTTTTCATCTGCTTAGGTAGGTTTGTTGACCAGAGTTTCACTGGGGTTTAGGACCGTCAACAAAGCAGAATGTTCCTCTTATGAGAAGGAAAGAGGACCCCTATGAAATACTCCTTTGTAAACTGGTAATTCCACCAGTGTATGCCCTTTTTCTTACATTTTGCATGAGACATTATAATTCTCTTATTCTGCTACAGGATCATTTCAGTTTCCTAGAAAGTTGGGTCTGAGGCTTAAGCAGCTGCAGGTGGTGGAGTGCAGCCATTCCAGCCATGGCTCCTCGTTCCTGGCTAGTTGAATGCCAAGAACATCCCACTGAGACATTCCATGTGCAGAGCACTCTTCACACTAATGTGATAGTAAATACATGTGTGAATAGGGCTGCAAGTGCTGCGAGAGATTAAGAGGCTGGGGAGCTGGTACCTGTTACTGAGAAGCTGGGGTCTTCTGTGATCTCCTGGCACCGGTTTTGACCCTTAATGTCCCAATTTGGGTAAACAAGACACCACTGTAATGGCTCAAATAACTCCAGACAGCATGGGCTTGATCTGCAGAGGCACAGTTCAACATGAAGGGCTGGGACAACTTCTGTCCTCAGACTCCACACCAGGACTATGACAAGTTTGCCTTTAGCCTGACATTGGGGGGCAAGGGGCAGTGTCAATGTGCCCAGGGCTCTTCTGGTTCTGAGGCTGACTGGCATGGGATGGCTTGTGTCCGTGCTATTAAACTGTCAGTACCCCCCAGACAATTTAAAAGGCTGAATGATTGATTTCTAGTGCCTGGAAACATTCTTCAGGGCTATTTAATTTATTAGTATGGACAGAGTCAATGTGAACTAACAACCAAGTCCAGACAAGAAGCTGCAGTCCAGCTGTGTAGAAGAAGCATCATCAGCTGTCCATAGCCAGGAGGCAAGGGTGGGGAGATCAGAAGTATTGCTCCAATTTACTACCACATTTCTGTTTTTCTGTGTTTGATGTCCCCTACACCAGGCAAATTTTGCTTTCTTGTCCTTTGGGACTTGCTGGTTGTGAGTGGAGAAATATTGCCACCTGTGAGCAACACTCAGACATCTCTGTGTTCCTTCCATGGGATAGAGATGGAGTTTATAATATCTAAGAAAACACTTAGACACATGCACACCTCCAAACACTAGATTATTGCTGTATAGATTTTAGAACAAACACATGTGATATCAGAGAGTCAGATTTTTACTTTCAGTAACAAAGTAGGTTGAAAAATGTGGAAAACCCACTAATTTCCAGTCATATATTAATTTTACTGCATGCAAATCTGATTGATACATGTTTTAACTAATAGAAGGAAGAATTCTTGATGATGCTGTGCAGTTTATCAACATTTTTTTTATCACAAAGCAGTCAAAGCCTAACATAGTTCTTTCTCCACTCAGATGTAAGTTTTCAGCAGTCCCAGTGAAGCTCTCCAGCCTTTTCAGTGAAACGAACACCCAATTTTTTCTTTTATTTTGGCTGGTTGCTTCCTTGGAGTCTTCTTATCATGCACATATGCCATTTTTTAGCCTGATTCTTCCTTGTAGAACTCAGCTGGAAGCTCTTCCTTCTTAGTCACTACCTACAGGAGTGGTGGAAGTGGGCCAAAAGCAGACAAAACACTGAATAATTTTAAAAGAAACTGCAAAGAGGAAAAGAATATTACTGGCTGAAACTGGGGTGAAAGGTTTGCTATCTCTTTCCTTCTGGAGCCTTTTTGTCCAGTGTTTGCTCTATTTTTTATGTTATCCCCCGCATTGCTTTATCCTTGCATCCCTGGGATCCCTTTACTTCTGTCAATGCTTCCATGTCCTTTCCTGCTCTGCACAGTATATTTGCTTTTTTATTTCCCCTGTGCTTACCAACCCTCACATAGCCTTAAAGCTTTAGAGAAATTCATGTTAAATGCTTTTTTTTTGCATGTGGCTCATATTCTTTTTATGACTGCCACATTTTCTATTTCTTATCTGTATTTGTATGTAAATATAATCTCAAATTCCCTTTATACAAAAGAGGGGCAGCTAGCACAAATGGCCAGCAGAGCTATTGAAAAGCCACCACAGGACATACATCTGTATGAGAGTATACACTGCATTTTGATACCAGTAGTTGCAAGGTCATTAATGGCAGGAATAGGAGACAAACAGTGTTAATAACAGGCTAGTGAGGAACTGAAGGTGCTTCATGCTTCCTATGAAAGCTTTTGGGATTTTCTTCAAACCCTTCCCTGACAGGAAAGGAACGAGAGGACAGGGAGATTTCTTCCACCCTGGCCGTTTCTTGGGCACACCACAGCCAAAGCAGGATGCCGTGAGGATAAGTGTTTCCTGTGAATGTCTGGCCATGGTGGCAGTGGAGCTACCTTTATCTGCCCTCTTCTACCTGCAGTCCTCTGAATTCATAGAGGATTTAGATTAGATCTTTCAGGGTAATTGTTGAGATTCTCACTCAATGGGGAAAACTGAGAGGTTATGAAGGATTAAGAGGTTGAGAAGACGACCAAAAATGTTATAGTCTGTTTCTTTTGACACTTCCCCTATTAAATCTTCGTACTCTCAGGACTCATCCACCTGGATGGACATGAGTGAGGTGGCTCATTCCCATGTGACTGTGAACAAGAATTTGGCTCAATGGCATAATTAGTTTTAAAACTTGGGAATAGATTTTTCTCCAACAACAGTACAATTAAGAACAACAGCTACTTGGGATCTGGCTTTCATTTCTGGTGTTTACAAGTTTAATTCAGGTTGGGTTAGACCTCTGCAAAGTTAAAAATGCACAATTGTGATCAGCTGTTCACTGACCAGCTGATCAAGACCTGCTTGCTAAATTAGGGAAGAGGAATAATTAGCTTGTCAACATTTAAACCCCAGAAGTCTGTAGCAAAAGGTTACTTTGAAGGATTCCTATCACCATATTTATTGACCTTTAAACTCTTCATCTCTTCTGTCATTGATGTTTAATCGAGTCACTTAGGCTGTCAGGCTAATAACTGAGATAATGAAGTAGTCTAGGACCTTGGTTTACTACTTTGTTATTCTAATGCTAATTTTAGAATGCTAAAAATAGGTTCGCTAAAAATAAGACATTGTGGGTGGGATTTTCTCCTAAAACAATTGAGGTTCTGTTACTTCCCTTCCCAAACTATTAAGATACCATTAGATTTCAAAGAGGCTATTTTGTAGCAAAATTAATTGTCATGTTTGTTGTGAAGGGCTTTGTAAACCAAATTCCTGGGCAGGTTATATTTGAGGAATAAAGAAAGATGGATTTGTTACTTGTTTACAGTTCTATATTGCTAAACATGAAGGGAAAATAACACTTTTGTCACAGTAAGTGCACCAGGAAGGTGAATCATTTTATTAAAGGACAATATCTTTAAAAAACAAAGTCACTGAAGCAGGAGTGATTGGTACTAAAATGTTTTAATAGTATGCTGATTGCATGGAATGTCTGTAAGGACAATTTAGGTTCTTCAGACATTTACCTGAGCTGCTTTTTTTAACCTTGAGTTGCTCAAATTATTTTTTAAGTGTGATTTTGTTTAGCAAATTTCTGTATGCACAATACTTGAGCTTCAGATAATGTTGATATGGCTGCAATTTCTTTATTTACCCCTTTCTTCCTGGTATATATTTTTACCCTTGCAGCCATTTCAATATATTTGTATTTTGGTATAGCTAGTGATATGCATAAATGCATAGTGCATCTCCGTGTGAAAGCACTGTGCAGAAAAAAACACAGTACTAAAACCAGATTCTAAGAAGTAAAAGAGACTTGACACATTTTTCACAAATCACTTTCTTAGAAAACCTCCCTCTTTGTTTCTGGATTTACGTGCAGATTTTTTCCCCCCCAGACAAGAGCCCCATCTATTCAAATTCTCTGTCATGCCCAGGAGTTAAATCAATTTATGAGTTTTTGCTCTTCTTTTAAAATAAAATAACTTTTTTCTTCAGCCTTCCTTTGGACAATAATATGTCCTTAAGGCTTGTAAAGGGTTCTATGTGATTTTATTAAATAAAAAACATTGATGTGTGTGTTTTTCAGGAAAATGTAACGGAAACTGTTTTACATATTGAAAAATTTTGTTTCAATGGGATTCTGCTTAATAGGAAAAGAAGAAAATTAATTGATTACATTTTTTATTTTTTACCCCAAAGTGTTATCTCCTCTTAATTTCAAAAATCCTCTGTTTGCTGTACCCCATCAGTTTGACCTGCCAGCTTGGCAGTCATAAGGACACTTGGCTATTTTATTATCTCTGAAATGGAAGTTATGCAGACAGCCTTAGATATCCTCTAGCCTGACAAATTTCCTGGATTATTATTTTGGAGGGCACAGCTGATTGTGTTAGATAGGAGGAATAATGCTACCATTACTGCCTGAATCTGTTGAAATCTCTGTCTCTCCCAGCCCCCTACTGACTTGTGTTTTAATGCTGTGTGCTCTGTCTAGTAGAAACAATTCCTCAAGGCTGAAACCAAATCACTGTCTGGTAACTACTATGCACATGTTAAGGCACCACACAAACAACATTATTTATAAATAAATTTATGTTCATTTTATTTATATTGGTTGCATTATTTACTGCACTTTCATGCAGTGCTTAAACCTGTTGGCCCCTTTAGTGTTAAATAACTCAGAACAATGGCTATGATCTGGTATGGCTTACACTGTCTTCTGGGGTGCATCTTGCTTCTTGTGGACCCCTGGCTTTGAATGAGATGAGATTTTGCTTCTAGTAAAAAATCTTTTCTGGAATTTCTTTACGATTACTCCAGGCCAAGAAGGCTGAGAATGGTTTCATGCAGAAACAAGACTTTTATCCAAATAAGCTAAATAAGCCAACTTATGCTGAGCTCTTTCAAAAGGACATCCTACCAAAAGTACACTCTCCTGCATCACAGTACCTTCTGACCATACTTCCCTCCAGCACTGGCTGGAGCACCTGCTGAAGCTGAAAGGCAGCAGGGAGCATCAGTCCTACTTTTCTATTTTTAGTCCATGGCAATCCTTCTGTGAGTTTCCCAAGTTGCAGTTTTGGGAATGAGGTGGTTCTGGGTTAGAATCAGTATCAGAGGCAGTGGAGTAGAGGCAGTAGAGGCAGCATCAGAGATAACCACATTTCGCAGGCATACTGACTCACCCCAAGCTCTTGGGATTGCTTACTGAGCCTCACACTCATAATCTGATGCTGCTTTGGTGCTCCATTTTTTGGCTGCTGATAGAAAGCACATGGGAGCACACTTGCCTGAGAAAGCAGTTTCTGCATGCCAACACAGATATCTCAGTCACTGGGGGAATATATAATAGAGTGTTTTAACTAGTCCTTCCCACACAGAGAAGAGGTTTTTGTGTCATCAAGTGCACCACACATAGATCACAGCATTGTTGTAGCCAGTGGACTTGGGAGTTGCTATTTCAACTTAAGATGAACCCTTATAGAAAGATATATATCCACGAGTATGCCAATAATTTAATTCCCATAATTTGCAAGAGTGTTGTAGTATTTTCCCACTTATACATTTTGATTTTCCTAGAGATTTTCTTTATGCAGAAACATTACACAAAGAGCATATTTCATCTGCATCTCCAAGATATTACTCTGATGAGCATTTTCTCTACTCACTAATTATTATTCTGAATTTGTTCTTGGCAGATATCTGCTAGCATCTCAATTCTCATTGCTCTGGGAACAGCCACTGTGCTTAACTTCGGTTTTCTTTTCTTAGAAAAGAAAACAATTATCAGGGAATTCACTTTCTTTCCCAGCTAGCATGAGCTAACAGCACTTTGTTAGATTAAACTTAACCAGGAGCTTAGTCTCAACCTCCATGCAACCCAAACCTGGTTGCAGCACTGATTACAAGGGAAGGAGGCTTGTGTCTGATCTGGACGCCCAGAGCACAGTTAAGGACATATTCCCCAGCTACATATCCACAGCAGAGATATAAAAGCAGCTCCACACAGAGAGTGGTACAGGAGGCAGATATCTCCTCACCCCATTAACATCCTTACACACACCCTGAGTTTGCAGCGCCTCCAAAAGCTCCCTGATCCTACAGCTCCAGGCCTCCCTGCTAGAGCCACCTCCACACATCTCCTGGGACACACACACCTCCCTGCCCTTACACTGAGTCTTTGCTCCCAGACACAGCATTTTCCTTCTGTTTCTGTGGTATGGTCAGGGAACTCGGGCCTCCCATCTGCTGGATGTGCCACACAGATGTGCCACCCCCTCTGTCACCACCAAGAAGAGGGCATTCTGCCACCACAGGGCACCAACCCCATACTGGAATCCCAGTGCATCAAGAGTTTTTTATGTCTGAAAAAAGCTATTTTTTTTCAGCTCTCACCAATAGTCATCTGCTGCAAGATGATACGTGTGTCATCTATAGAAGGGCTCACCTCTCCATGATATACCCCAGAAATTACTTCCCTTCTTTTCCCAAATAGTTGATGGCATGTTCTCTGGCCAGATCCCTTGGCTCCACCAGAAGAAAGTGCTTGAGGCCATGAACTGGGGGCTGCCAAGGGACACACCAGCATATACTGGCTGCAGAGCAGAAAGCAGTCAGACAGTGGCATTGCAAGGGACAGAAGCAAAGTAGCTGCAAGCTCTCTCCAAAATTAGGCTTCTGCCCCAGGTTCCCTCTTCTCTCAGTTGCAAAGAGCTGCTTTGTCCCAGATTGCTGCATGCTGCAGATTTCCTGCATGTTTTAGGCAAGTCTCTTGGCTGCCTCAAGGCATTTCTCTGGCACCAGGTTTAGGCACCTGAATCCTGCCCTAGATGGCAGTAGTAGGACAACGAGAGATGCAGAGCACTTGTGTCCAGTGGGTGCCCTGCCTTGGACATGGCCCTGCAGCATTACCTAAGCCTGAGCACATGAAAATGAGAGCTCATTAATGTTGCATGGCCAGCTGTAACTTGTAGGCACACCAAAATAGAAAAGCTCAGTATTTCTACTCATAGCCAGCCAGAGCCTATTTTTCAAGGCATATTAAGATTTTTCTTGCTAGTTATCTTCTGTAGAACACAATTGTATGAGCTTCTCATTGACAGAGAGACCTCACTGCCTGACACTGCCCCATTCAGGGCTGAAGGTGCCTGTACACTCAGCTGCAAACAGCACACACTGGTACACTCATGGCTTGGGCTAGTGCTGGTACAGCAGGGCTCTGAGTAAACACTGCAGCCACTCATCCAGCCTCCTGTTTTTGCATTCCGGGATATTTCAGGAACACGTTTGAGTTACACGCTTCACCGCAGCTCTATTGACTCTGAAAGAGAAATGGTGGCCTTAAAAAACATTCTACCTCTCTAACTCAGTGAGGGGATTTACAGATTGTGACCTGAACTTCTTAGTGTCAGAGATATTACTTTTTGGCTATTCAACATACTTGGATGAGTTGCCTATTTGCTGTAACCCTATGGGCTTTGTAAAGATATTCCTTCTGTTTAAAAACACCTTTATTACACTCTAGGTACCTTAAAATATTTTGCCAAGTGACTAAGGACTTCAGAAGAAGCCAGAGTCTTTGCCACAGACACCTTTAATGTGAGATGTAGCTACATTTTTCTTTATACATTTATATTATATATGTGTGAGCATGTCTGTGTATACATATATGAAGATAATTAGTTTAGAAGGGTTTCAAATTATTTCATCAGGTATCTTTTCAATATGGATTATTATTTTACAGTTACACTCATTTCACTTGAAAAGCTTATAAATAATGCTACCAAAAATGACAATTCAGAGTTTTTAATCTCACGCATTTTAAAAATAGCTGCTTCTCCCTTTGTGGGAATGTAGTGGCATTCTGCCATTGCCCATGCGCACAGCTGCCTGACTGTGGGATTTGTTAAACAGGAATAGCTCACACACAGTCCAATGACTGCATGATTTAACAAATTTGACTCAGATCTATGAGACTATAAAGACAGTGAATATGCAGCTGGTGTGTCACAGGGGATGAAGGTTTTGCTAGATCCCACAGCAGCAGCACCACATTCTCTTGACTAGAGCACGATGCCTGCATTTTTGGGTGTTTGAGTAAAGAAAGGGTTTGTATGTGCATGGAGAGATCGGTTTTCCCTGGAATAGCTTGAAGTCCTGTAGGTTCTGAGTTCAGCTTACATAAGATTTTTCTCAGAATGCAAGCTGGGAGTTGGCTTTATGTTCACAAGTCAGTATTTGTTCTCTTCTCTGTGCCAAATCCTTCCATCTCCTGTGTACTGAATTGATCACTGGTTCGTTATTTTGAAAACAATAATTTGAGTCCATATTTCAGCCAGCAGTTTCTTTTTTCTTCCTCTTTCTTCCTCCTCCTGCTAGTTTGCCACCGTTTGCCTCTGTGTGGTGACTTGCCCCATACAGTCCTGGACATTTTCCAAATTCCTTAATGACACCCTTCTTACCTCAAATGATTCACCCTTTGCTTCCAAAATGGGAGGTCATCTCTTTTCCTTTCCTACAGAGTCTCATACAGTGCTGCTGGTGAAAAACTGTCAGCTATATTTAAGTGGTATGCATGGTTATATTCCACCAATGTTTGAACGAGTCTTTCCAGGATTACTCCAGATGAAAGCACGCGCTGTTTATTCCTGTTAATATTAGCCAGAAATGCAACTGAAAACTTTATTGCAAAGTGGATGCAGATACTGCTCCTCAAGCAAGTTTCTGGCATTTGCTTGAGGAGCAATGTCCAAATGATCCAAAGGATCTTGGTGTTACTTGTCTTCTTCAGCCTGCTACTGGAAGAAAAATCTTGGCTGTAGCATCCTAAATCTGATAATTTCCAGAGCAGGAAATTAATTCTCCAACTGCCACCTCTCAGAGCAGGGCCATGCCACTGCCTTGTAGGACCACAGGAGGTATCTTTGAGAAAGGACTTTTTGAAGTCCTCTTACCACTTCCTATGCCATCATCTGGGCATACGAATAGAAGACACGAGATTTTCCAGAGCAAGTAGATCCTTTTAAGGTGATGTATGAGAGTAATGAGATTTTTCAGAACGAAATTTTTGGTCAGTAGATCTTGTGGCAGAAAAGTTTTAAAAAATTTGCTAATCTCAACAATAGGCTCTCATGAATAAAAACACCCACTTCATTAAGCGCAGCCACAGTGCCATGACTCCCAACCGTGATTTAGCAAGAAATATTTCAAAAGTGTGTGTCAATGTAATATCTGAACAGTGTTCTGGGAATATAAAAATGCAGAGACCCACTCAGAAGGACAGTATATCAATTCAGAGATGAGAAGTCATATCATATTTCATTAAATATAATTCTATTCATGTATTCAGTTGTACCCCACTGCCAGCCATTGTGGGAATCAACAAATGTGTTATTCAAAAGTCTAGAGGCTCCTCCTGGAATAAGTGAATAGCACTGGATCAAACCCCACTCCAAATTTCTGGGCTCACTAAGCAGCCTCCCAAGGGGCCCTCGGAGGATGACATCTCACTGTGTGTGACTGCAGAGGTTATGCACCAGGGGACTTGCATGAGGGAAATAGTGCTTGGCTTGGGAACACACACCCTGTCACAGCTGGACCACATGCCAGTGTCATTTAGAAGGAACATTCCTGCAGGGAAGTGCCCCATCATTGCACCACTTCCCATGATGTGAATAGTTTTACAAACTTAGCGAGATGATGTCTGACCTGCCTTGAAGTCTTTGGAAAGTGCAGCCTCCTCCTGTTCTGCCAATTCCCTGAGCCAGCCATGGTACCCTGGTGCACACAGAGGCCATTCAGCCCTGCCCCTGTTCTCAGGAGCCCTGCCAGTGTTGGAGGCTTTTTGCTGGAGGATGACCACAGCTCCCTGTAACC
Source organism: Passer domesticus (assembly GCF_036417665.1). NCBI lineage: Eukaryota > Metazoa > Chordata > Aves > Passeriformes > Passeridae > Passer > Passer domesticus. The sequence continues at coordinate 24,196,441 of NC_087474.1, read as the reverse complement.
CTGAGCAGGGTCCTTGCTGGAGAACTGTGCTGCCCACTGCAATGCAGAACCTCTTCTGCTCTCTTTCTTCATCTGTTTCTCTCAGCCGCTCCACCAGCTCTGCCTGTGCAGTATTATTGCTCTGCCTCTTGTTTTGTCAGCAGGGCTTTGAGGTGCTAGCAGACTTACACTGCTGAGTCTTCCTGCACTTGAAATTAGGAAAAGGAAAGGAAGAAATGAGGAATTAGTCTCTCTGTTTATATGAGACCTTTTCACACTGCTACAACTGATAGAAAATCTTATTAATCAGCAAGCTACAAATTCAAATAACTGTTGAACAAACCACATATGCTTGTAAATTGCTCTGAAGTTCAGGAGTACTAAGGAGGAGATGAAAGAACAACAGGAGAACCTTAGGGCTTGGATCAGTGTCTAGAAAAAAGATGATATTGTAGGACAGTCAACAAATAGATGAACAGCATTGCTCTTATGCGTTGAATCAAAGGAAGCATCACATCAGATTTCATTACAAATCCTGAGAAGGCATGGCAGGTGAAGCAAGAAGATGGGACTGCTGCATCATACCATTTGTTACATGTCTTTCCTCAAATCCCACCAATACATCCCAGCACATATCCAAAATGTATCTAAGGACCAAAAGCAATTTAACTCAAGCTTGATGTAAACTATTAGGAAAAGAACTGTAAAAAGTAGTAAATTTAAGATCAAACTTCAAAGCATTCAGAAATGTAAAATTGGACAGTGGGAGAACTAAAAGCTTAGATTCTTTGCAGTAGCATAAATTTTCAAAATGTTAGCACAGAAGTCTTCACATTAAAAGAGGGCTAATAATGACCCTAATTCTTGAAATTTTATCATGGATTTTAAGCACTTAAAAAAATCTAATGATAACATAGCTGTTAAAAATTCAACTTTTAAGATGAAGCTAAACAGAAGAGAACATAAAAAAACTCATGTTGTTTGAGGATTTAATTCACTCAATCAATTTTTCTTAGCCCTAGTGAATTAAAACAGGATATTCCAACTATTCACATAGCTGCTTTTCTTATGAAAGACATCAGGTGTAAATATGAGGTCAAACATCATCCTTCATTCTGGAGATGAATCAAGATGTAGAGAGTTTTAGGCCCCCATTTATTGCAATGTTTTACATCCCATTTATTGCAATGTTTTTCCTTCTTTAATATAGTAATGAAAGTCATTTCATGGGCTCTAAGCCTTGCCTCTGCTTGTATGCAAAGAACACAATAGTCTCCCTTAACCCCAACATAAATCTGGGTAGTTTTCCAAAGGAAATCATCCAAATGATCAGGGGAAAATGATTAAGTGGTTTCAGCAGAGGGATTTATGTGTTTTCCCTGCTAAATAAAGAATTAATGGGGATGGAGTACCAGCAGCTGGGATCTGCCAATGTATTCACTCCTGGTTTAATGGTTCTTCTGCAGAAGTAATGGGGAGTCCTCCTCATTACAATTACAATCCTCATTGGCATCAAAAGGGAATGCCGCTGGCAAAAACTGAGTGGTTTTGAAAATCCCAGTATTACTGTTTTCCAGTTAGACTCAATTTTATTGGTGAGTTGTGCACTGTCATGTACTATACTACACACAAATATCTTTCTTTGCTCAGAGTGTGGGAAAAGAAACTAAAAAGGGGAGATTATTTACTTTTTGGGATGATGAAGGACATTTGCCATACAAGGTGGAATGCTCTGTGCCCTATTCTGTCCCTCTGCTAAAGCAACATTTACTATTTTGTTCTGCTTTTTCCTTTTTCCTCTTTACATCATTACCAAAGAAAAGTTTGCTTATTTTGTCACCATAACATCTTTACCTCAGACAGAAATGCACCTGAATAACCCCTGTGAGTCTGCTGTCAAGGCTACTCTGTGAGTGAGCTGGCAGGGATGCTGTTGGGGGCGTGCAGCCAGGACACCTTCCCGGGGATGCTACACCTTGTCCTCATACTCTGCCCGTCTGCCCTTGCTCAGCGTGGGACATGACCTCCCACCTGGATGGTGGCTTTTGGCTTCCAGCAAACAGGGCAGTGGTAAATAAGCCCTTTGGTTGCTTGACCCCATCCATGGACTGGATCCATCCAGGCATCATCACCCACCAGAAACTTTATTTATTTCATGTCTTATGCTGGCCCCATGGCAAAAGCTCTAAATACTACCTTTTATCCCTCTTAAAACTCAGAAGAAATGCGAATGTTGTCTTAGTACATTCAAGACTAAACTCCTTTGAGAGAAAAACAAAACATGTTTTTCCTCCATTTATTAAGAGTTTTCTCCAACGTGTCTGAAGGGCTCTTTATTTTGCAGAAATATGAAAAGAACATGGTCTATGGGCCATAGCCCTACTGATGTGGAGTGCTCATACCCTCTGGCTGGCTCAGACCAACAGGAGTGATGTTTGGTTATCTCCCCAAGAATGGAAATTTCTGCATCTGCACTATATTTAAATCACTTTTAATGGGATGAGTGAGAATTCAGGTAAAGGATTTGGGTTCAGCTATTGGAGGTACAAGAGACGAGAAAAGACGGGGAGGAGGATTATGTCCATTGAGGGACAAGAGAGCTAGGCAGGAGAAGTTTAGGCTGACCAGATATGAGATCAGGGCTGCAAAGTGCAGGGCTCAGACTGATGCTCATTTCAAGACGAGTTACTAAAAAAATATAAAAATTTAACATAAAATGAGTGGGAACTTCAAGAACTCAGCATTTGTCTGTTTGAAAGGTCTCCACACTTTGGGACAGCCAAGGCATGGTTGACATGAAAAAGCTACTTCTGGACTCTTGCAGAGCTTTTGCTTCCTCATGCTGAATTTCAGCAGTAATGCCTTAGCAATGTACATATTGGAATTAAAAGAATATATTCATTAATTTGCTCAAACACTGGTAACTCTTGTTCAAAATATAATTTCCTTCTATTCTTGGGGTAGAGAAGTGTCAGGAAACAATAAGAGCACAGATATATACATCATCATTCTACTATTTTCCTTTTATATCTCTGTTTAATATCATTCAGTTTTTCTTGTGTGGATTTTCTGCACACATTTCCTCTCTTCCTTGTTTCTGAAAAGTGACATTTGGCTACAATCCCCTTTGCTTTGCAGCAGCCATTAGTGCTGTAAAAAAAGGTGGACTGGGCAGGGATGCTGCTAAGAGCCCCAGCTAGTGTGAGAGCCCCAGGCACAGTGCACACACCTCTGCTGCCCTTTCCTCTTCCACACCTCCATTGCACCAGCTACAGATGCTCCTCTTTCTTTTGGAGATGTCCCTTTTCTCTAAGCACTGATGTCCTATCATTTACATGAGATGAATAGAAACTCTGATTTTTTTGTTGACTGAGCTCCCAGCTGCTCAGGTTTGGTAGCCAGACTGTGGTTGGAGGTCTCCATGAGTAAGTTCTGAAGGAAAACCTGTTTGCGTACTGCAGTTGTAAAGGCTTACATGAAAATGCGAGTGATTGTACACACTTGCAATTACTAATTTGTCCTTGTAGGCAAACAGAGATGTCCGTGGTCAGGGAACAAACAGGTTTACACATCCTGTGTGGAAACCTGGGGCTGCACCCTTTTTCCATTGTTTGCTATTTACATTATGAAAATCTAATTGACAGTTAAGATGCCAGAAGTTAAAAATATTCTGCAAACTTGGCTGAAAAAACCCAACTGTCAAGAGTTCAGGTAGTTTTATTTATTTTTTTTAATGTGCTGTCAGTACTACATTCACACTTCAAGAGGCTCTCGTATAAATATTTGCTTGCAAATGCCACCAGAACAGAAAACTACATAGACAGCCCTGATGCTTTGAATGAGGATCTAAGCCTAAACTGGCCAACTGTTTTATATAGCCTGGTTTGGGAAACCTGCTGCCTCATTTCCAGACGATCTCATTTACTCTTTATCGTCCAAATATTTGTGGAAAAATTGTTTACTCCTAATTTTGAATAATCCCCTCTATTTTCAAGTATTTTCTGCAATATAGCATACTTAGAAGACTGTCACAAATGTTACAAAGCAGAATAACTATTGTGGACTTAAAGGAGAGAGCTTAGTATAAATGAGCTGAAGATCTGGCCAGTCTCACCTATATGAAGAATTAACTGCTTTATTTTTAAACTCTTGTTAAATTAAGTAAAACTGAGATGTAATGGTAATAATGCATTTGGCAATTGACTTCTAAGCTTTACCAGATTCTTATCATAATAGCTCTTAGAAGGCAAATCAATGGTCTTCGCTGATGACTTAAAAATATACTCTCTAATATTTTCCTCCCTTAACCATAGATGTTCTGAGGTTGAAGGTCTGAAAAATTAACTTTATCTTCCTGGTGGACTTCTCTCTGAAACCTCAACTGTCTCGAGATCAAAGAAGATCCCTTGTCTGTGTTGTCATTTTGAGTGACAGATCAGCAATGTGTAATTCAGTAGATCAACCCCTACTATGAAAATAATAATACATCTTCCTTAGTTAGATCGGTGAAATCAAAGTGATGGTCTAACACAACTTAATTTCATCCTTCAGAAAGAAGTCATTCTTGAGCTCACAATAACCTCAGGGATATTTTCTTTGGTAACTGTTTCCTAATTAACTGTTTCACTGCCCAAGCCCATGCTTCCTTTGTCTTTTATCACTTTATTGTATTTTTTTCCCTTTTTTGCTTCTTTTCCCTCTCTTTTGCTGCTTCCCCTCCCCACCCCTCTTTTGATAGTTGGGAATTATTTTAATGAAATAGTTCAGAGGAAAATCTACATGTGAAGGCTACGAGGAAGCAATGAATATTTGTGGTAGCAATGTCATGAAACACAAATTTCTGTAAAATCTGCCAACAATGGCAGTCAAATTCTCTCTGAATGTCTGTGTATGTCCCACAGAGTTCTTCTTGGCATCATAGAAATACATTTCTACCTGCTGGAAGAGAAATCTGCTAAAGTTCAAAACTGATGAAGGTGAGAAGCACAAATGGGCTTTTGGGATGTAACTGGGAGGTGAGTTGACAAGACATTTGTGGAGGACCACATTTCTGTTTACAGGGAGAAAAATGACACAATCTCACTTTTGGAAGCTGCTTTTCTTGCCAAATTTGCAAGTTTCTCCTAATGTTTGCTTTTATACATACTTAATCCCGACAGTACCAGAGATGTGAATATTTGAATGTACACTTGGAAAATTTCTAGCACTGGGGCACATGTTGTATAACATTTGCAATCCCAACATGTACAGCAGCTGGAAACTGCAGAATGGCCACATGGGATCAGCTGGTTTGCTCTGCAGCAGTGACCAGTACCAGCTACTCAAAAAGGAAGATGCACAAATCCTTGCAATAAGCTTTTACAGCATAGTTAGTATCTAAGGTAGTTTCCTTCTCATTTTGGCTTGTTGACGATGGCTCATGAGATGGCACATAAAGGGTCAGCAATTCTTAGTTTCTTGCACTGCCCTCTAGCACTGCCAAGGAAGTACGGGAAGATCAGGTGCACAGTATCTGTGAATTTTGGCATGAAGGATTTGTTATTTTTCCCCTCTCAAACTAAAAGGCTTGCAAAGGCTGAAGCAAAGGCACCTCTGCTGCATTGCTAGTTCTTACATTGCTATTTCTAATTATGTCCTCTGTCCTCTTTCCACTGCAACCTGTCCAGCTTTCACCATCTTTCAAGCTTTCAGCTCCCCACGCCTGCAGTGGCCGGAGGAGCGGCAGACGCGGAGCTGCGGCGTTTCCTCTGTCCCTCGGGACACACTCTTCACATTTGCTCAGTAACACCACGGACATGCTGTATCGTGGCAATATGTCGTGTCAGCTGGATAACAAAGTGCCACAATCAAACCTGAGACAGGGCAACAGGATATTCTCTGTCATTCCTACCTGCCCTGCCTGACGCTGCAGGTAGAAATGTGCGCTGTTTGCGATGCACATTGCATGAACTACTGGACATCTGAAAAACCAGTGGGATGATAAAACAAGAATATCACAATATTAATCCACTGTTTTTCTTTACTGATATTTCCTGGCTGGATATCTATCCACAGGCACAAACTCTGACATTTGCAGGCTCCTAGACCTAAAATAGCAGGATATTCACTTCCATCTGATGAGAACAAGAGACTGTTTCATGTCAAAACATGGGATTTACTCAATTTGCCTCATTGAATTAATGTCAGGATTTTATGTTAAAAGTTCAGGATGCTTATTAACTTTTGGGGAAAACACAAAAGCTCTATTATATACCTTTACTGTATTAAAAAACCCCAACCAATCTTTGATGTGTTCAGCGTGCAACTTTTTGAAGTTTCAAATAGTGTAGCAGGCGAAGCGTGGAGCAAACTGCCTTGCTTTGGGCCCTGAGTCTATTGACCTGTGATCTCAAGCAATAAGCAATTAATAAAAGCAAAATTAAGATACTGGAACAGATTTTCTTATAAAATTAGGCTTTTTTTTTTGTTTTAGCAGTCTCAGAGTCTCAGCAGTATCTGCATGCTAACAGAAATTAAACTGCTTTCAAAGGGAATAGCAAGCTGTACAGTCAGAGACAGAGAGTTTAAAACCCTTCACATTCATTAAAATGTATTTGAAGAAAGATAAATCTTCCTTGCATGTCAGACAGCCATCTTTTCTGCTTTATTTTAAAAGCTGCTTTCCAGAGGTCTGAGAGTAAACAAGCATTCAAAGACCTCTTTAACTGCACAATTTTTTACTTTTTTCCCTTCTGTAATAAAAGAGTGTTTATGACTACATACACAGGACTGGAAAGAAAAGGATGTGACTACCAAAGACTAAAGGTATAAAATCCACAGGCTACATTTCAAAGTAACTTTGAGAAGCTTTATTTAATGCTGTATATAAGAAGAAATTATTTTCAACTAGAAGATTAACCAGCTTTATGCAGACAACATTGCAATCAACTGATTCTAATTTTCTGGTGTTAAATGGGACAACAAACCACACTGATAGTGTGGCTATTTTCAAAAACACACATTATTTAGAAAGAAAAGGGAAATCTTCAAGCATTGTAAGGATCACTTTTCATTGGTCTTAATAAGGCAAGGACAACTTACATCAGCAGAGTCACAGGTTTTCCTTTTCAACTTGCTTACCCACAAAATCATGAAGTGCCACCTCTATACTCTCTACAGTGAAGGAAGGATTGCATAATCAATGTATTCATAACATGTACATTAATAATGCTGTATTACTTTAGCTGGATGGAGACACAAACCCCATTTTATATATTTTCCAATTATAGCAAGTGACTTTGCTCATCCTCTATGTTCAGCCATGCCTCCCAGTCAGGAGCAATGATGCTCTATGCTCCCTTTGCTGTGTGCACCGTGGAAGTCACCAGCTATTTCAATACTGCTGTCAGCTCCAGATAGCCCTCTCACCTCCCCTTTCATTCACAGTTGCCACAGTTGTGAGTGTCTCATGCTGAGATATCCTAATTCCACTCCTGATGCCCTCTAACCTTCTAACCATGATTTCCATGCAAAGCAAATACGGCCTATATGATCAGGAATAATGCATTTTCCTGCCTCAATTACAGAACAAAAAAAGCCTTTGGATGTAAATATCTACCCCTTTTTAGGGGTAGATATTTAAAAAAGAAAGGCATCTTTCATTTGCTCTGAAAATAGGTAGCTTCCTAATGATTTTCTGCTATATTTCAGGGCAGCAAAAATTACCATTAGCTTATTACAACATAAATAACATTTTTGGGGAGGGTATTCAGAGAACATTATCCGAGAATATCACCTAATTTCAATTCCTTCTCTTACAGTTTTTCTACATGACCCCAGGACATTCTCTTAGGATAAAATTTCTGAGACGGATTTGTACATTAAGTCTTGATCTAGAAAAGGGCTTATGTGATTAAAATGGAACTTAGGGAGGTTTTAAGTACCTGTGACCAAGACTGAAATCCTGCCAATTCCTGCTCAACTACAGCTTAACCTCAGAGGCACTGAAGGAACAGATGGGCCTGAATTTTTCTTTTTTGTTAAAATGCTTTAGAGGCATAAGGAACTGCAAAACATATGAAGCTATTCTGAAGCACACAATTACCCTTTAACAATGTATATGGAAAATAAATGCTAATGAAAGGCCCAGTGGTTTGACTACAGGAATGGGGTACCTGTTTTCCTTCTCCCTCTGGGTTTGTAAGTGATAATATTAGTGATGTTCAATTAATAAGACCATGGTATTCAGATATTCCCAGGCCTCATTTCCAATTATTTTAGTAGGAACTGACAGCACATAAAATTTTAAGGTTTGTTCTTTGGATGTATAACCTGCTTTTGAAGATGTGACTTACATATCTTGGTGATATTGCTTTTACTTTTCTCTGGATCTCAGTTTTTCATGGGGGAAAGGGGCTCGGAGGTGCCTCCCTGCTAATGAAGCTGATATGCTAGATGAGTGCATGTAAAAACACGTAGCTCCTAGGTGCTAATGGAAATGTATACTAGATTAGTTTCTGTTGAATTGTATTCAGTTAATTTTATGTTATATTAAAAATAATTGTAAATGCAGAACAGCCCCAGGATGTGTTAGGAATCAAAATCACACAATGGGAAGTGCTGGAATTGCCATAAAACAGATACCTTAATATTCTGATCCTTCTCTGAAATTCTAAAGGAATTTGGACATTATTATTGCCTTTTTTCTCAAGCTCAAATTAAAACAAATTTGTCAAAAAAGTACAATAAACATGCTATATGTCCAAAAAATGGACATAATGTCAGATCCAACATCTGACAATATAGTGCATTTTTTGTGGTATGTGACAGTTATTTGTGCAATGTTATATGCTGGTCACAAGGAATGATGCATAACACAGTTCTAAAGAAATGACCATATTTTGCAAAATATCTCACTGATGGTCTGCAGAATATTCAAGAAGAATAAGAATTTAAATGTTGCATATATCCTCCATATGTAAAGAGACATTGACCTTTGACACAAATAGGTTCTTAAAACGGGAATATTCCTTTCTACTCCTATGTAATTAAAGTTTGTTTTGTTTTGTTTTCTAGGTAGTTTTTTACTAAGTAAGAAACTACTTTCATTATTTTATGCATAATTTCCCCCCTATTTACTTGTCCAATTTAGTTTGAAATAACTCTTAACAAGGAAGTTTTGGGAACCATTTTTGTTTGGAAATTTTTTCACAGTCTTATAGATATTTCTGCTTGAAACTTACTCCTTTTATTCTTTTCAAAAATGTAATTTGTTAAAATAATCACACTAGCTTTTAATCCTTGCAACCATTCCCTTCAAAGGCTTTTCAAGGTAACAAGCAGCGATTAAAGCAGCTCTCTCCCCTCCTCCCTCTGCAGCCACTCACATATCTCATTCTTCATTTGCTCCTGAGCATTTCCAGCCCCAGGTGACCATCAAAACCAGAAAACACTGTGAGATGATTCTGGAGCTCAGCTTCAGGCCAGGCAGGTGAGCACACTGGTAAACTTAATTTGTCCCTGTGAGCTGTTAGTGTTGCAGCCAAGAGAAGCTCTTTGTGAGCATGCTGCCATACCCCTGGGGATGTCCTCACCTGAGACTTCTTGATGCCCCCACTCCATCTGTGCACACCTTCTGCAGAACTCCTGCTCCATGATCAAAAGAAACATTGTCCTGACAATATGCAATCCTTTTTAGAGCCAGTCATTCAGATTACATCACTGCTGTGCTAAACCCTGCTTCAGCTTAAATATTCTTGCCTCATTTTTGCTCACTTAAGCAACTCCTGCCTGCATGTTCTCTTCTTTAGCAATAGCCACTCTCAGCTGGCAGTCCTGCCTCTGTATCTGGGAGGCTTTTTGGCTTGCTGTGTATACTGAGTTGGATGTTTGGTTTGCAGGGTTTTCCATATCTGAGCTCAGCTGTGTGGTTTGTTTAGTTCTTGGAGACTGGGGTTGGCCATCTGAATTCCTAGGTCTTGTGTGTCTGGACTGAACCAGTTTGGTTTTACAAAAATATTCTCTGGTATGACAGGCTCTTGAATAGCAATCAGTGTTCAGCAGCAATGACAGACAGCAGTATCCACAGGAACCGGGTAATCTATGGAGACTCAAGTAATTGGCATGCTAATGGTAAAAAAAAATTAACTCATTCTTGGAAAATGAATGGCATGGACTTATGAATGGTACTTTTTTCGAAAAGGTTGTGATGTAAATATCAATAATTGGCCCTTAGAATATTAGCATAATGGAAATATTAGCAATGGCTGTGTTCCATGGGAAGAAAACAATCTGTCACAAGGAAACATAATGGTAAACTAGTTACAGTATAATAAAAACAACATATACTTAAAGCCTAAAGGCTTATTTGTATGTTACGATTGCTACTAAACCTCTTACAGTAAAATTGCTAATGACTTAATCAAGTGTTTGAATTTCAAGTCCTCTCCATGACAGCAAATTACGACCTTTTGAAACTGGAAGTTCTTTGGGGCAGGCACCTATATCTGAGAAAGGGCATGTATACCACGCCACACTAGCCCTCCCAAAATTCTGGTCTGAGGTATCTCAGTAATGTGAACAGCTATCAGGACCAGGATTAGACCTCTCAGGCACTTGAGATGAAGAAAAATGTCTCATAGGAGAATTTTGTTCATGGTGTGTAAAATCTTTCTGTAACATATATGGCAAGATGTGATATTTATACCACATCATCTTTCCTTCATTTGTCATAGCATAACTTTCATTTTTTGTAGTTATTTATCATAATACATGAGGATTTTCTAACTGTCTGAAATGACCTAGTTCTGAAATGACAGGATTTTCCACACCTTGCCAGCAGGAAGATATCAATAAAAACAAGCAGTTGGATTAAGTTTTATGTTGTTTTCTATAAGTTAACACTGATAAAAAAGGTCTCCACTAGCTCCTGTCTCCAGCTTTCTATAGGAAAGGAGATGCTGGCTTATTCAGGACCTCTACTTTCTTTACCAGAAGAATCCTCTGTTACACATAAATTAGTCTGTATAAATACAAAGTTTGAGAAAGTTACTCTCAAAATGCTGGTGCCTGACAGCCATGCAGCCAGTGGGAGCAAAGATGTATAGCACTGCCGTTTTTCACAGAGGGAACAAAGGGACATGCTAAGCTACCACGTTCCTTCTTTGTTGATATTGGACACTTATTCTGGACAAAGTGATCCAGAGGAAGATAAATAAAAAGACTTTGATTTTTCAAAATAGTGACTTTGAATTGGCCGGAAAAGAAAAATAAAGAAAGCCAGTACCATGTTACCACATGCCAGGAGACAGTGGTAAGTTTTTATTTTTATAGCACATTCTGGAAAACATCAGGGAAGGAAAAAAAATATCACAGAATCACATAATTATAATTCTCTATATTAGGAATTAAAATGCATTTCCATATCTCTTCTCTTATGTTACCCTTTAGGAGCTTTTGCACATTTTAGAAAATTAACAATATTAAAAATTAAAGAAATTAATTTAAAAAGAAATATAAAATATGTCTGCATTTCACTGGGAGGAGAATATCAAAGTACATGTGTCTCAGTTTCTGTGCTTACACCTTCAAAAGTGATCTTTGATGTTTCTGTTGGCTGGTAGTGGGCCTCTGGATGCATAGCAAGCTCTCTCTGTTTCTGATTGCAGGACTGGGATTTCATGTGGTAGGTCTTTGAATGTTCACCACTTTACACAGAAAAGGCTCTGGTCTACTGGTTACCACAGTGTAACCAATGCAAGTCTAGAAAAAGAGAAAATGGAAGAACTGCATAATTTTCATCCTTATGTTCAAAATAGTAAACCCATTAAGATGACAGCTATATAATATACCTTTTGTTAGTAGCCAGTGGAAGCGGTTTCTGCACTTTTGTGGAAACTTTCATTCTTTCTTTTGAAGTTTATAAAAAGCTTTGTCATTTCTATACAGAGATCCAATCCTGAATGACCCCTGTGACCTCAGTGCACGCATACATGGGCTCTTCTGGCCACAGTGGTGGCCATTTTGTCATTGCCTTCAAGATTTGATGTTGTAAGAAAATAATTTTTTGGGTCTGGCTAGCTGGACCAGGCTGACATTTCGCAGAGCTGAGTACCTTTGAAAATGGAGTGCTCCTTATAAATAGCAGAAAGCACAAGCTGAGGCTTCTTGAGGCCAGGGAGGCAATGAGCCAAACTGCACAGACATATGGCTACAGGCAATCATCTGGTGTGATGACAGAAGGGCAAAAACTGTCCCTGAAAAGGGCACATCATAACAGTTCCTCATTACTGAACACAGCTATTAGCCAACAATTTATAATTTCATGGAATTAAGTCACTTTTATATCACTGTAAAGGTTATTCTTAGACAGCAGAGAGTTCCCTGCTTGTTTCAAACAAGCCAACTCTGACATCAGAAGAAATACAACCATATTTTCCAATACTGAGGCTGTAGTCTCAGCTACAGCTGAGACATCCTTGTCTCATCAGCATGGTGAAACCCAGCATGGATTGAATAAAAACTGTGACCAAAGGGTCAGACACTCCACAGGAATTATTTTGGAGTGATTTTCAAAGACAAAGAAAACAACAAGCAGATCTCTAGTATTTTTTTGAAAGGTTAAAATTTTAATTTCTAAATTAAATGTATAATTCTGCCTTTGATAGAAACAAATAAATACATGTTTTAAATCCTGCTGATGGATTATAATGCATTTAACACAGCCAATCTCTGTAGTCACTGATTCTAACATAAAATGAATAAATGATAACGCAAATAACAAAGAATGGCTGGAGAACTAGACTGGAGTTCCCAAATGCTAGAAACCCATGGGCTTTAGGAAAAAGAGGAACCAAAGAGAACAGAAAGTTAAAAGCTCTTTTGAAGTAATACAAATGTTTGTAATCAAACTCAAAACTAAAGAGGTAAGCATCTGATGAACAAAGCATTCAAAAGAAGGGGAAAATGATGAAGCAGTATAAAAGGGATCGTCTTATTTCAGGACGTATGCACAGCAATAGAGACTTTCCATCTCAGGCAATATAGCATTCTTGTTACTCAAAAGTAGTCATTCTTTCAAAGCATTATAAAAATTACCCACAGAACACAATTCTAAGTTACTAAAACCCCAAAACTTAAAAAAAAGAGCAAAGTTATCTTTTCTTGGCTCCAGCAGCATTTTCTAAAATTCAAACACAATTTGTGGACTCAATACAGTTTTATTCTAGTAAATGTAATAGAATGGGATTCTTAGTATTCATAACAAAAAATAATAATCTGTTGGGTCTTGAGTACCTTAACGCAGCAGCATTTTGTAGTGGTGTCTTCAAAAATGCAATTATGTGCAGTGGAAAAGGACATCTCTTTTTGTAGTTTTAGACTTATTGCCTTTCAATTTCTTTGAAAGTCATTCTGCTCTTGAATTTTTGTGAGAGCCAAGACTACTAAGCTAATTTTTTTTTCTGGCACAATCCATTTCTTACGACACAAATACCACCTTCTTTATGAAGCAAAAAGCTTCAGTTGTTTTCAGTGTCCCCTCAGATTCTTCTGCTTTCTGCCTTTCAGCCCTTTAACTTTTGCTTGCTTTTGCTTGATCAATGTTTTGAGATCAACTTGATGGAAATCAAATATGATATTCACCGTCAGATACCCACTAAATGCAACTGTGCCAGAAATGCCACCGTTGTTTACTGCTATAATTCCATTACATAATAAGGACTATTAGCTGCTTTTATTCTTAATAACATACGATGCTGTTTGCTCCTGCCTTCTGTTTTCTCCCTGGTGACTCGTGTATCATAGGATACCGAAAGCAGTCTAAAGACTGCGTGAGTGCTATGAGCTAAAAGGAGCAGGTACCCTTTCACAACAATTTTGTGCTTTTCTTTTAAGCTGACAAAGTGTGAGCCTGTATGTAGAAAGTGGAATTATCAGCACTTTGAAAGACACTCCTCCTGCTTACGCTCACTACTTTGTCCCACAGACACTAAGAGTCAAGTACATAAACTTCTGAAGGGATTTCCTCACCATTCCCTGTATGCACAAATTATTATCAGTTTCCAAGGCAAAATGTTGACATTTGTATCACCTGAATCCATTCTAGCTGGACTAGAGAAAACAATGAGGAACTGAGCAGGGTGAAAACAGCTTAAATAACCTTTGCTATGTTCACATTTTAGGATTTACAGAAGACAGTTTTTAGACAAGCAGACATGATGCTATGTATGAATGTAGATTTGTCTAAGCAAAGTTCGCAGCAAATAATCAGAGAGATGCTAGAGTTCATGGTTATTCAATTGAGGAGACATCTTTTGCAAATTGCTTTCTGAATCAGCTATGACTTTGGGGGAATGACTAAAGAGGTAAATGAAGAAGGGGACACCTCTGTGACTGCATTCCATAGACAGCGGTCAACTAGTATAACTGCCAGAACATACAACATGGGCAAATATCAGAGTTTGGATCAATGGATCATTTTTCCTTTAGAGTCTTCTCCACTCCAGCAAATAATGCTGTTGACCTCAGAAGGATTTTCACTCATGTGATTCAAGGCTATTAGATCTACTCTGGAGAATGTGATTAGTTTCTTTAACTAAGTCTTGCTCTGGATTTCCTTAGTTGAAATCTGAATTCTAAGCCATGGTTTATGCTGTCATACACCCTTGGCAGAAATTGCCTGCCTGGGGCCTAAAGGAAAATACACATCACAAAACTGTCCCAGTGAGTAAACATGTTTGTGACCTGAATCTACTTTTGCTTTCTAAAGGCTAGTTTGAGAGAGCTGCAAAACCTCAGACTCCCCTGGTTCATTCACTGCAATTGTTGCTCATAGTTGTGGTTGTTTTCCTTCAGACGCTCTCCTTTTCCTGCTTCGTGGCCTGTTTTGCACAGTTCACTTGCTCAGGCGATGGAAATAACTTCCCTTGGAAAACAACACTGAAGCTTAAAAATGTCATAACAGTGCAGAAAGGATTGAAAAAACATTAATAAGAAAATGACAAGTTTTCAGGAATATTCTTCTTGAAAAGTGGTCCTTTACAAAATGGGATACACTGAAGACAAATTGAATTTCTCAGAACTACCAATACATCTCTGTAATGGAATATTATTTTTTGTATTTGCTTTGTTTCAATGAGAAATAGGATTTACAGTTAATGACAACTTTAGAATAAAACTGGAGCACTGTTATGGTTTGTTTCTTGAGAAGTAGTGAACATTAAGAATTTAGAATAAATTAATCTGTAATTTAAAAAATCAAACCTTTCAGTTCAGCCTTTGGTTTATTCTTAGCCTAACTTTGTTCTTCAACAGCAGTAGCCTTTAACTAGTTTTTTATTCTGCATCTATCAAAAACCTTTTCCCTCAACTTCCAGCTAACCCAGCATGACTACTGCAACCTGAAGTCCGAATATCTTCCAGGCATCAGATGAAAGCAATCATATGTATGTAACTTCCACTCTGAAGAACTATAAGAATACACTGCAGCGCATAAAACCTTCACTTCCCATTAAAAATGAACGGTGTATATAGTCAATGCAATCTATTATTTTTTACTTATTCAGCAAAAGAACTGTGCAAACCGAAAGGTGGGATCTGTGATCTTTATTAACACTAACTTCCAAATTCAGGAGTGCACCACACTCTTCTATAAAACATTATATTTAAGGGTACTGATCATAATGAGGCACAAAATCCCTTATTTCATTCCTCATGATGATCAGAAAATTATTAAGAAACAATGTATTTCTACAGAATACTGCCAAAACATGACTGTTGAAATAATATCTGCAATTTGTAAGATTTTCTTTTTAAAGCTGGGAATCCTAACTTTAACATCAAAAGTTGTATTTAAGTAAATGTCTTTATTTTCTTCAGTAGTGTAATTTGTTATTTCTTTTGTATTTGCAAATATAAATTTGTAACTCACTTTCACCCTACATCTGCAATTAGTTCCAAATTAAAGAATAGCTACAGGAGTAAAACTGGGTACTAGCTGAAGCAAAAGACAACAAAGAAATCAGTGGTTTGTATAAATCCCATTTCTAGTTGGAATGCTTTCTACTGTTACATGATTATTTCTACAACAGTGTCAAAAAGCATTTTCCTCCAGAAACTTTAGTTCTGTCTTGCCAAAGTAAATATTCTTAATCTGTTGTAATTTTCTGTTGTTCTCTAAGGACTAACACACCTCTGTTTGAGGCTTTACAGTGTCTGATCAATGATTATTTCAATGAATATTAAGACTTTCTATATATATTCTGTACAGTCATTTACCTTTCTAGAAGACTGAACATACAAAGCATTTTAATTCTGACAAAAAACAGTGCATTTAATCTGAGCTATTTTTTTATAACCTGCCATTT
Organism: Passer domesticus; assembly: GCF_036417665.1. Lineage (NCBI taxonomy): Eukaryota > Metazoa > Chordata > Aves > Passeriformes > Passeridae > Passer > Passer domesticus. The sequence continues at coordinate 24,180,119 of NC_087474.1, read as the reverse complement.
TCTTTAAAGCAAGTTGAATATCTCATCTAGTACTTCAATACAACAAGCAATCACAGTTATTTCGCTGCTGTTCTACTATTTCTAACTACAGCTACTTCCATTCTGTCTCAAAAAAGAAAAGAATGTAATAAAGAAAAAGTGAGATTACACAAATAACTTATTCATCATACAATTAGAAAAAACATATAAAGTTTTTTTTCAGCATTTTCTATTATAAGGTTTTTCATTTGCCTACAGATAACCTATCACACTGGGCCATAATATTCCATGGAGCTGGTTGGCCCACAGTAACTTTTTTTGAAAATCTGAGCAAAACTGATGCAGTCATTCTGAAGAACAAGATGCAAAGTATGTGTTTTCAATGCTGAACCTCTTTTCAGATAGTTGTTTGTGGCATTCACCCTATTCTGGAACAGACAGATAAAAACTAATAGACAGCTAATAATTCTATTGGGGATGTGCCTTTTTATTACTGCATGCCAGTAAAATTATCTAATTTGGACAATATAAAAACTTTGGAAAATTTGGAAACGTCTACAGATTCACAGTAATGGTTTGCTGAGGGGTGGTACTGAAATTCTTTAAATATTTGTTTTACATTGAGTCAGCAACTGAAGGATGTTGGCTCCCCACATTTCCATAGAAAGGCTACTCTTTGATGTTGTTGGATAATGCAACACTTTCGATCCAAACTACAATTAGGGAATTTCTTTTCTGCTTCACTGCACAAAAGAGGATAAAATGGCTCAATTAAGGCACAAGAGAAACAAGTCAGAAATGATGTGCTGGGTTACAGAAGCAGAGTTTGAAGTAAGAAAACAGGCAGAGGAAGAGCAGCCATTGAAAAGTCTTAGACACAACGGTAAAGGACTTCAAGCACTGGGCTAGGAAAGGAAAACTAGTGAACTGAAAAAGAATGAGGTTGCAAGTACCCACATTAGAAAAAAAGTCAGACTGAGCAAGGCTGCTCGGTGGCAGAAAGAATGAAAGGGGGATCATGAAGAGAAAGAAAATTGGCCAGATAAGGAGGTTCATGAGTAGCTGCTGGGGAAAGACCAGGATATTTCCTGCACCACAGCATAATGAGTTAGGAATAAATAAAATCAGCAGACACCAAGCAACTGAGATGCACCAGCATTTCTGCAGATATTTCTGATGCTTTCACTGTCTGTCATGTACCAAAGTACAAGTCACACTGTGTGAAAATTTGTTCAAAGTCCTTGCTGGAATGCCAATTCCTGCCCCTGAAACTTGCAGAACCACACACGGTGGCTTCTCTAGGGTTGTAGTACCTCCTGACTCTATTGAGGGAAAAAGCAAAAAACCAGCTTTGGAATAACATTCCAAGTGTTTCACCATTTTTCATGTATCTGACAGAGAGAAGTTAGGATTTCTCTTGAGGTGTCACAGGTTACAAAAAAAAAACTGACTAGGCATTTCAGGATCACTTACAAAAGCTGAATGCAGGTTAGTTAAGCAAAGGAACTCGAGGTACTGACCTCTGAAAAGTTGGCAGGAGCTTTTGGAATCACCTTCTGATATGCAGCAAGTAGTTGATGAGTAATGATTAACAGATTCCATATATCAACTTTAGACCATGTAGCTGTGGTCAGAATAAATGGTTCATGTTAATGATTTACACAAGCATTTCAAACTCCCTGGCACCAAAGTGAGTATCTTTGATTTTAGTAGCAAGAATATAGAAGATCTGCCTGAAAGGAATCTGAAAGCTCAGCTACAGTGATAACAGCTACAGTGACCTAAGAATCTAAAGTTTCTCCCTGAAACAGAAAGTGGTATCAGATGCTTAGGCTGAGCTTGTTTCTCCATAATCACTCATAGAATGATTTTCCTCCAGAGGAAAAGCTCTGACTGGGACCAAGACTCTCAAAAGGTATGATTTGCTAAGTTTCACTAAAAATGTGTCAATGCAAAGTGAGATAGACACTGCCATGAAAACTGATCAGAACTCATCTCCTCAGTTCCTGTCCAAAAATGCACTTAACAACAGGCTCTGCAACAGGCACTGCAGGTCAGCAAACTCAGGCCTTCCAGAATTTAAAGGACACATGCTCTGGAGCTGAAAGTCATTTCTACTCATGCCCAAGTTTTGCAGGACATGGATCTCCTACTTGATATCAAGTACAACAAGAAAATACAGAGAAGGCTGTAGTTAGTTTGCTTAGCTTTTAAAAGCAAATAAACCAGGACCAAACTCTCCACTATATACCTAGGACATACTTGGGAACCAATACAAGATTGACAGAGTGGGAGATAAGTATTGTATTTTGCAATCGCCCAGAGTCAAGAAGTCTGACTGACGTGTCTCATCCACTATAAGAGTTGCTGCTGCAAAATGCTATTCTATATCAATTTCCAAACAATATAACAATACTAACGGGCTCCTTTAGGCATCTCTTAAAGACACAATTCCCCCAATAAGCCATAATATGAAGCAGTCATCAAAACTCTTCTGAAGTTCCAAATGCTTTTTAGATTGAACTTCTGCGTGGATCTCATAAATCCCAGTTTCAAACAGGCCAAAGGAAAGTGAGTGGATTCTCACTAAAAAAAAGTGCAAGTCCCTAATAGAAGAACAACCAACCTGTACATGTCCAGTGCTGGTTATCACCTTAGCATCTGATTTGTGGCTGAGGATTCAAGAAAGGTAATCAAATCTTGGGAGTAAAAGGTGCATGTATTCTCTCAATAAATACACTTTACCTATTTGATTTATCTGGCTGAATCCAGTAATGAGTCTTACAGTGATTGTATATGCTCTGCACTGACAGGGATAGTCTAGAAAAAGAGGAAAATACATAGGCCTTGAGTGCATTTTATGACTACTTCTCTGATGCTGCTGCAGAAGGCTAAAGTAATGGATTCCCTCACCAGGTGATGAACATTTCAGTGATGTGCACTTTAAGTCACTCTGTACTAATATAAACAAGAAAGCAGCTCATGACAAAGTGTTTCTCCTCACCACAGCAGAGATGAACAATTTTTTCCTCTTTTCAGGTTTTCTTTTCTCTCTCTGGAAAAGGACACTTTGCTGACTCATATGTGATTAGCTCTGTTGCTGTAGTAGAAGCAGTGGAAAAAGAGAAAAAAGATTAATCTTTTTCTGCCTCACACACCTCTATCCACCCACAGAATCTAACAGAGGATAAATCCTAATCTCAGATGGGAATTTTCCTACAGATTTCAGCAAGCATATCAGGGAATTTTCTGTATCTGTTGTTTAAACCTTGCTAACTACACGACAGAAATAGTGGACTAAACAACTAAAACATCTGCCTCAGTTAAACTTCTAGGAGCTTACTTGAAAGCCCTGAAAATCTCCTTCTGATATGTAAAGTGTGGACATCTGGCTAGAAAAGCTCTGAGACACAAAACCACAAGAGCTGCACAACTCATTTTTACTGAGTCACCACTGATCACATAACTCATCCTGAGAAATACCTTGTCTACTTCATGAAACCGCAGATCCAAATGGTTCCTTCCCACCTCACCAAGGCTGGCTCCAACCAAACTGAAAACAACAGCAAACAAAATTAAAAGAGAAGAGGGGACAGAAACTATCTACCAAGAAAGCAGCTATGTGAGCAGAGCAACCTAGAAAGTCTCATCTCCTGTGGATTCTTCTGGAAGAAGAATCTTAAAGAGATAAGTAGCTGAGCTGATGTCTTCCCCTGCAGTTGGGCTTTCCTAGTGCCTCTTTTGGTAGGGATTCTTTGATATTAAAGAGATGAAGCTACAGCGCAGTCAGTGCTTCAGTGGAAGCAATAAGAAATCTTTATTCTTTATCAGGTTGCTGTGGAGGAATATAATTCCTCTGAGAGTGCTACTGTTTTCTTGGGCCTGGTTGAAACTGGATGCCAGCTGACTTTTGACCAGATGCATACAAAAGCACTGTGACCTGCATTTCTTGGTAATGAAATTAAAAACAAGTACTCCAAATAATTAGAAGTTACCATCTTCCCTAGATAAAAACACTTGCTATCAGTGATTCCAATCTTGTAAGTAATTAAAAACCTTTTGAACTTTTGCCTCAATCCATCTCGTTTTAACAAAACAAATACCAGAAGCTGGCATATGCTGATAACAGGGAGCTGTAAATACCGAGGTAGGTGATAGTCTTCGACTTTAAGCCAAGCACTGAAACTAACAAAAAAGCTCCACTTGGCTCTAAAGGACTTTGAGCCAGACCATCTTTCTTCAGCTTGTGGGAAAAGACTAGGTCACAGTGGGTCCTTTGGAAATATGCATTAATACTTAATAATTGTTTTATCTCCATGGAAAATATAAAATTATGGATTGTGGCTGGAGATTGAAAGAAAACATTGAATTTCAAGATGACCAAATGTTTGTATTTTCAAATATGTAAGTTTGTTGAAGCTAAGAGAAACTCAGTGCTTCAGAGATATAAAACTCTGCAGAGGTTCTGTTACTTTCTGCAAAGTCTTGACTAATCAAACTCCACCTGACCTCTTGCACACAATGCAAGTTCAGTTTGCACAGATATTTGTATCTACACTTTAAAGACCCACAAATGTTGTTAAATTATGCCTAGTCTGTTCTGTTTGAGTAAATTCTGATTGAACTAGTGTGTCTATTCAATGGATTTAGAAACAGATGTCAACCTATCTTGTTAGGAATAATACTTTATATTTTAGGTATTTTGGTGACTAAGGTTAGCTTCATAAATAGCAAATTATTATAACATATTAAAAATCTGATCTGCTTTTGCTTTTTATTTTGCAGTGATTGACAGATATATTATAATTTTTCCCTCTTCATAAATGCTTCAGTATTGAGATGATCTAATCCCTCTTTTGGTATTTTAACTTGGAGTTGCAATTTAGTTTAGGTAATAAATAAAATTGCAGAAAAAAGAAGGTAATTTACCTCTTGATAAATCTCCATCTTGTTCACTTCCATCTGTGAATAATGGCTAGTGAGTGTGCAATGTACATGGCACTGGTTAGATTTGGTGTATGGTGAAACAATTCTGATGGTATTGTTAGGAGCTGCCATCTGCACTTATGCAAATTTTTACTGTCTAGAATAACAATGATTTAATGCAGCAGAACAGTTCAGCACTTGACATGCAAACACAACTGTTACTGGGCTTTATTTTTTTATATCCCTCTTTAAAAAAAAAAACCCAAGAAAAATATAGATAACTCCTACATCTACAATATAATTTACATTCAGTACTTAGCTTATAAAATGTGATACTATTAGTACATGGTATGATAAATATTCTAAGCATATACAACTTGCACTAGGTGATAAAATATTCTGAGCATGTCCTAAAATGATTCTCTCATCAGAGATGGCTTGTTACCTCCACCATCAGCAGATACTGATAATTAATCAACTGAAATGAATCTTTACAGAATAAACAAATCTGTTATACATGAAGGATGATTATGTTCTTTTGGCTGTGAAGATTTTTCATAACTTATTCATGCCAATAATGTGCCTGAGTTATGAAGCATTTTTTCACTTATGAAATAAATATAGCATCTTTCGTTTGTCCTATATCCCCTCTATCTTTTGGGCTTTACCAATGTAAATCAGTACAAATCTACCACCTATGCTGATTTACACCAAGAGAAGAATTAACCCCTTACTCATCATCAGCAGCAGTGTTTCTTTAGTTATTTCAGATGCATTTCTAAACCATAGCTTTGGTAAAGCACCTTCAGCTGTTTCATTTTTACAGCAATGTCTGTGTAAATGCCATTATCAGCTGTAAGACTGAATCATAGCTTCTCCTTCCAACTTTGTGAATGCCACCCTCCTGGCAGACGTGACACACACTGGGAGATAGTGTTGGATTTTGAAATAGTAAAGCTGTGAAAATATAGTACCATTTGTATGGATTTTTAAATTAATTATTCATACTTCGACATGCTGCTTTTATATTTACTTTTCCTTGAACTATTTAAATGACCAGTTTGTTTTTTCATTGGCAGAAACACTGATAGACAATGAATTCTAGACATATATGTGAAAGTACTTGAAAATCTTGTTTTAAGAAAGGAAATAAGACCATGTTTGACTAACCTTCTCAAAAATCACAAATAAACAACAGGGTTTAAATTAAGCATATGTGTGACTTAAAAGTTAAACAGAAAAAAAAGAAACATTGAAAATTATTAGACAATGTTATAAAATAAGCAGAAAAACAGCAAATACATTTGAGGAAATCGTGATCTGTAGTGAATATCCTTCAAACAGAAGAATTGTGAATGATTCATTCAGAGTGAGTCATATTTTATTAGAGAAATTCTCAGGGTTAGGCCTACTGTGCAAGCACAAATTCTTGGCAAAGAGTCATTAAAACTGATGTGCTAACTCACATCAGCCAAACACCCTTTATGAAGTACAAAACAAAATAAAAAACCCACAGAGGGAACAAAAAATCCACACCAAACCCTTGACCTAAGGAAGGGAATACTGCTTTGTGCCTTTCCTTAAGACTTCACTGAAGGAGAGAGGTCAATAAAGAGTTTGAAGAAACAAGACGTGCTCAGGAAAACTTTGTGTTCATTTCCTTTTAGCATTCCCACTAGGATTGAGGCCCATTGGTTTTTTTGACTATCAGCTGTACTTGTAGGAAGATGCACTTGGTGCAGTTTTATGGCTGTTAGCATACAGGAAAATATCCATGTGGCTGAACATACAATATAACACAGAAGGAGACATTTGGAAGACAGTTTCTGTGTTGTGAGGCAGAGAGAAGGTATACTGAGGAAAACAGCTCAGTAATTTGGATAGCAAAACAGATTTGAGGGCATTGGGTCAGTCTTTGCTTTATCTCAGCTATTCACCAAGATAGTTAGCAATCCAGGTCTTTACAGACTGATTTTTCCAGATCCAGTCCTCTCCAGACCTTCCCAGATGCTCTCAAACCTTTCTAGATCCAAGAAGATATTTATTTGCCTTTAAGCTACATACTGCAATGACTACATTTGGGGAACCCAGAACACTGTAAGAGAAATCATAGAAACAGTTTGCTGAACTTGCAAAGTAGTAATAGAAAGAGTAATGAATAAGATCCAAAACAGCCAGCACACTGAGCTCTGTCTTACACTGTCAATAGGTAAATGTTAGTCCTTTAGCAGCCGTTTAACAAGTCTAAAAAATCATGAGCCCCAGGCTGTTGGTCTCTCCAGGGTAATCATTAATAAGCTCAGCAAAGATCAGATGTGTCTCTCGAGGTACATTGCCCTGCTATACAATACCCTCATGGTCAAAACATCAAGCAGTGAATCAGCTCTCATTCTGTCTTCTACATGAAAACTATCAAAGTCTAATTTTGCACCTCAAGGACAGTGTCCAGATACTTGGTTGTGACTTCTCTTGGAAACAAACTGCAGCCCTTCCTGCAAAACCCATCCTCATGCATACAAACACATTCAAGATGCCCTATCAGAAGAGAGCACAGGAAGGAGCTAACCCTAGGCTGTTTCTTATTGTAGAAGGAAGCCTTGAAATCACTGTGTGCTCTGTTTTGTATTACATGTAAAACACAGAAAAGAAAAAAACATTTGCTGGAGACACATAATGTCCTGACTTCTCTAAATATTTGTATGCTTTGTAATGAAAACTGACTCACAACTTCACCCTCCTCTTATTGCATTGTACCATATAAAAGAGTCATGTTTCTCTCCAGTCCAGCTGATCTTGGATTCTCCTCTCACAATCAAATGTCTTCACTAGAAAGAATGAAAAATGTTCCTCCTCTCTTCCCCAGAGCAGTCTAACGCTTTGTGGTTAAAACATACTGAAATAAGCATGACACATGGGCCTGAATCTAACCTCAATCAACAGAGGACTTTGAAAACAAGCTAATTATATGGCCAAGGAGAGTGCTGTAGTCCACTACAGTCATATTGCTTATCATCTAAAATATGAACATTATTAGCCTTCACTGCCTTTTGTATGAAGATAAGGAACTTGGGCCTGTATGTGCATGTTGGTCATCATCAGAGACCTGTGAGGCCAAGCTCAGGTTTTCTTGCAAGCGAGGCAGTGACCTTCCAGTCTTGTCAGGAGCCAGGTAGTGCTGAAGGTATGCTCAGATCTTGAGGTGCCTGGAACTCTTGAAGGATGGGAAACGAAGCAGATTTAGACTAAATAAAGGGCATTTTTTGAAACACTGGAACAGGTTGCCCAGAGAAGTGGTAGATGCCCCATCCCTGGAAATATTCAAGACCAGTAGATAAGCAGATGGGTAGATTTCCTATCCAACCTGATCTCGAATAAACTGAATAAACTGGTCTGATTGAAGGCATCTCTATTCACTGCAGAGGACTGCGATTAGATGACCTTCAGAGATCCCTTCCAAAGCAAACCATTCCATGATTCCATGATTCTAAGTGTTAAAAGAGGTCAGGTGCTGTTTCATTTAGGGAGCAGTTGAAAAAGGCTTTCCAGGATCATTCTTCTTCACTCACCCCTCTGAATTTCACCACCAGTCTACCTGAAACATAGGCAGTTTTTTGAGTTGTGCTTTTTCTTGGCAATTAGCTCAAGACCATGTATCAGTATAACATGAGAATTCTAGTAATTTTCTTAGCAGTCTTAAATTGAAAAAAATGCTGTTGAAGCCTGTTTTTGTAATAGGACTGACTTTCAAGATCACATTTAAATATCCTGACTTATGAATATACACAGAACATAGTATTTGTATTATAAGACAATTGTTATGCTATTTTCTCTACATAATTTTTCTCTTCTTAGTGGTATCATTAAAATAATCGAAGATTGTTTTCTATTGTTTATAAATGGACTGCTATTATCTATTCATTTATGACAAGGTGACAGTATTTACTTATCTAGTTTGCAGATAAGCACTACATAGTCTGTTTTTTGTGTTTGTTGAAAAAGTGGGGTTGGAGGAAAGCTTCAAGTCTTCTTTGATCTAACTGCTATTTTCTAGGTCAGGGAGATGCAGCAAGAAGAGAAAGGTTGTGCTGAGACAGAACAGCTGAGATCACGCAATGGGCACACATATGTGGAGCAAGCAGAAAAGGAAGAGAATCCAGCAAGTGGGAGGTTTTTACAAAAAACTGAGAACTAGGAGACTGCTGAGAAGGGGGGTATATCTGCTGCTGTGCCCCACAGGTGATGGGAGAAACTTCCAAGGGGCACAGGGGAGACTACAGTTTGCTCAAACACTGGAAGTAGTTAATTCATTGGATTGAAAACATAAAAAGAGATATTCTTCACAGATTTATAGTGGGCAAGTACAGATATGTTTACAAATCCTTACAATTTCTCTAAGATGAAGAGAAATCACCTTCACCTTTTCTAAGGTGAATATGCATTTAGGAATACTTATCATTCCTCTACTGTCTCTCTCTAGGACAACTAATAGCAATCAAAGAGTTAATTGTTTTTGGTTTGTAATGCAGTAGTTGTCTCAGAGATCCTTTGTCTTTTTAGCATCTTTACACAACTCAGTTTAAGGGAAAGTGCTGAAATATCTACCTCAAAGCTATGACTAACTTGATACATCATTATTAACTCGAAAACTTGCCCTGCAGCTGTTCTTGCAAGCAACCTTTTAGTTACACGCACGTGGCAAGCTCCCTGCCTCCATTACCAATCCCAGTCTATCCGAAAATCCCCTCAGAAGCGCCGGACGAGCCCGAGCGGCACTGGCAGCCTGACGATGGCCCCGGAGGCAGGCACAGGCCGGCATCCCCCGAGGTGCGCTGCCCAGCATGCCCGGGCAGGCTGTGCCAGGCAGCCGTGAGGCCCGGCGGGCCACGCTTGTGCTCGTCTCGGCTCCAGCCCTGGACTGCGGCGGGCTGCTTGTGTGTCACCTTCCTGCTGACTTAGAAACTAGCACGGCATTGACAAAATTTGGTTTGAAGGCACAGCTCGTTCTTGGGACACCCCAGAATGATGGCCGGGGGTGCTGCAACTGGATGAAACATCCCTCGAACAGCAGCTTGTCTTGAGGGGAAGAAAACAGCGCTGGGCAGGGCAGCAGGGTTTGATGCGAAGGTGTTGGCACCCCGGTGTCCTCCGAACGCGCCGGGGCATTCCGCGGGGTCAGAGAGCGAGTCACCAGCCGGTGACACGGTCACCGTCCCCGGCGGGCGGAGAGGCTGCAGGGCCCCCAGAGCTCGGAGCGCCCGTGCGCCCGCTGGGCCAGCAGCCGTGACCGCGGAGCAGCCAGGAGGGCAACCGGGCCCTTCGCAGGGATGAGGCGGTGCTCGCCCCGCAAGGCCGGCGTTCCGCCCGAGGCCGCACGTCCCGCCGCCTCGCCCGGCGCGCAGCCCGCAGCCCGCAGGGCCGCTCCGGACCGTGCCGGGCGATCACGGGGCCGCGGCGGGGCCGGGCGGGGGCGGCGCCCCATCCTCGCCTGTGCGAGCGAGCGCTGACGGCCGGCGCTGGCGGGCTGCTGCGCAGGCGGGGAAGCTGCGTGCCGCGGTCGGAAGGGAGGGGAGCGGAGGAAGGGAAGGGACGGGAAGGGGTGGCCGCGCCGGGCACAGCATGGCTGCCAAGGTAAGGCACCGCCGCCGGCGGGCGGGCGGGCGGCGGCGGGGAAGGGGCCGCGGCGGGGCGCTTGCCGGGTTTGACCTCGGGCCTGTCCTTGAGGAAACCCGAGGTGGCGCCTCCTCCTCCTCCTCCTCGCGGCTCGGCGGCCGCTCGCCGGCGGCCCCGGGGAGCGGGGGGTGGGCAGCGGGCGGCCCCCGGCCGGCGGGGCTGTGTGCCAGCGCGGCGAGCATCCGCAGCTGCCCGCGCTGGGAGCAGCGGGCCTGAGCTCCCCTTGCAGCGCATCGTCGGCGTGAATGACACTGCACGGCGCCTCCCGCGCCCGGGGCCGGGGCCAGGGCCGGTGTCGATGCCGGTGCCGGTGTCGGGGCCGGAGTCGCTCTCCCCGGCGAGGCCCCGCGCTGCGCCCCGGGCACCCGTGCCCTGGCCCGGCCGCGGCTCCGCCAAGCGCATTTGGGCCCAGTGGTGCCTCAGTGAGAGCCCCGCCGCGCCGCTTGTTACACAGTGTGCGGATGCTTACAGATACACGCACACACGTGTGCCACATGCGACACACGCAGCTGCAGGCACGGCAGGATGCAGCGGGCTCTCGGCACGGCGGCTGGCCGGTCCCGGAGTGGGCGCAGATGTTGGCCCTGCCCCGCTTGCAGGCCTTAGCACGAGAGTCCCTTCCTGCTTTTTCTCCCATTTTCTCCATGCACCTTTTTGACCTTCTGTTTCCTATCTGGTTATCATTTCCAGTGATTTTTTACTTCTCAGTGCTGTCCTGTCAGGTGGATACCTGCTGTTTAGGCTTTTTTACTCATCAGAAGGATAAACAAATTAAAATACGTAATTTAATCACCCAGTAATTTAGTCACTCAATATACTCCCATCCCAGGAAAGAAATTAGCCATTAGCTGGATCAAGGCCATATCTAAAGGGAGATAAAATTAGATGTAATGTTGGTGTTTCAAAACTTACTACTTTCTTTAGGTTTCATATTTGAATACTGACACTTCAAAAAGAAATTACTCCATGTCCTTTTACTGAAGTCAGTGATGAAACTTACAACGAGGAAAAATCAGGAAACAAATCTTCCCCAAACAACTCAAAGCACGGCTCAGTGTGGCTGGAGTTGTGTGCTCCTGTATTTCAGCTAGGATATGATAGTTGCTTTGGTCAGCGCCTTTCTCAGTAAGAGTGTAGGTTATCTGAACTGCATGCTCTTTTAGTGGATTGAGCAATATTTGATTCCTCATTGCTAGTGTATATAAAACAGTCATCCTAAATCTTGTGTTCACTGTTTGTGAATCTCAGCTGACCTATCTAGACTTTTAAAAAAATTTTCATTGCCCACTGGTCAGTTACATGTCAGTTACATTTCACCAAACTATTGGTGTTTAAAGATTTAAAAGTCTTCTATTCTGTGGCTTTTTGAACCTTTTACTTATTTTCTCTTCTCCAAGCAGTGGTTTGTAATCTGCAATCCATTTTAACCTATGCTAGTCACATAAACTTTATGTGTAGTTAGTGTTTATGTATTTGGGTAGACATGTGTGCTCCATGCTACACATTTATGTGGTCTCCTTCTTCCTTAAGCTAGATTTCTTACACAGTTCAGATGCCTAAAATCTACACAAGCATATGTTGGAAAGACTCAGCACTTTGAGAGACACTTAATTGAATATTGTATATGTCAGGTTACATGAGGCTTGGCAGAGAGATACCCAATAAAAATAATAATGGCTTAATTGTCATGTCATATGCATTCCTGGTGTATTGCAAGGCAGAGATACAGCTCTGTTCCCCAGGGTGTACAGTTCTCACATAGCTTCCAAGGCAGGCTTCTGGTTTGTAAGCCTAAACACGTTCTGAGAGACTTAGGTTAAAAACAAATAAACAAACAAACTAGAACTGTGAGCAGCTAGAGTGGATTAATTACATTACCTTGTGAGACTTCAAGGGGGTTTTTGTCTTCTTCAGTTGAAACAGTTAAATACAGGTAAATTTCTATTTATACTGAGGTCAGTAGCAAAATGTAAGTAGCATTTTGTACTTTGAGGGTAACATCTGAGCTTAGGATCTGCAAGCACACATATGAATAACTTTGCCACAGAAAGAGCTTCTGGGCCTGAAGTTATTCACATGTGCTTGCAGGCACGGGCCTTGATTTGTGTTCTAACTTCCTCACTGATGCATCTCAGTAATGTTTGCCTTTTTCACCTCAGCCAAACAATGGACTGGTGAGTTAAATGCTTTTTCTAAAATTTCTTTAGTACCTTTTCCTTGCCAGTATCCTGCATGACCGCTTCCTTTAATTTTTTAATTATACCCTTTTAGGCATATGAGTCTTTGGGATTGAATGTAATTGGTCTTTGCTTGCAAGATTTCAAATGTTGACATATTAAGCAAACCCAGTCTCTCAAAAGGAAAACCCAAATGGGATACTGTTAAGGCTGCATAGTTAAGCACTCAGGTATCAAGAAATGGGCATTACAACCCCATTTAATTTCCTTCATTGTATATAGCTCAATATTTGCAACTTACACAGCTTTTTAAACAATGTATGTTACATATCAGTGTCTTTTCTTAAACTTTGAAAACATTTTCTGAAACTGTTTTGGGAAAACCCCGCTATAAATTATATTGACACAAATTTTCAGTAAAAACCAGAGTTGAGATTTTCCAGTAGATTTTTAACCCCATTGGTAATTAAATTATCATCCTAGGTACTGGCTTCTTTTTCTGCATTGTGCAAAAAAAGAGGCTATGTGGAACACCTTTATGGTAATGCAGGTACAAAGCACTAATGCTTCACGTAGTGTGTCCTGCTTATTTCTTCATTTTGAGTGTTTAACGATGCAATCACAATGTTGTTTTTCTGCCCTTTAGCCAGATGGTTCTAAAGACAATTTACGTAGTCTAGCTAATGCCCCTTGCTGTTCACCTGGTGTGTATTTTACAGCAAAATTAAATGTTTGTGTTGAGTGAATGTCAGTTACCCTTGATCCCTATTCTGCTACGAGTTCTGGGCATAGCTGTTGTCTCATGCATGTGCAAAGTGTGACTTGCTGTCTTTTTAAAGTTCTACTGCTTGGCAAAATATAAACATATTTTCAGTGGGAGGTCCTAGGGTATGTGTCAATGAGGCTTCTTTCTGTAGTTGATTTTGCCTTTGCTACTATCCTACTTTGTCTGTTCAACTTAAGGTCAGAAATTGGTATTTGTAATGGGAGCTAGTATATATAATGTTTTTAAACTTTATATTTCATGACCATTACATTCAAAATAGTTTAAAAATACATTAATGAAAATGCCAAACTCAAATAATTTTGATAGAGAAATTGAAGCCTAGTAAACTATAAGAACAGTGGCTTAGCATGGAAGGACGTGAACACCATTAAAGTTTCCCTCTGCTGTGGATAGCATGTGAATAAACTTCTGTAATTGTATGAACTGCGTAATAATGATACAGGAGTTGATTTTTAAATACTGTGGAATGTCTCTGTTTTTAATGTAATTGTTTTTTTGTGTGTCGTGTGTGAACTTTTATCTGTTGGGCATGTACTGGTTGCCCATACTACTCAGAATGTATAAGTTACTTTAAAATCATTGTCTTATGAACAAAGTGAACCCAGACATCGCATGCTAAAAAGGCTAATTGTAAAATTACTGTTCAAGTGAAGGCATGAACCTTACATCAGTACCCAAAGGGACTTGCTTGCATGCTTAATTTTAAGTGCATGTGTGAATCTTTCTAAGACTGTCATAACCACATCAATAATGTAACAAGAGATTTGTTGCTGACTTATGTGACAATATTTGGGATAGTTCTAATGCAAGGTAAAGAAAATTGGTTATGCAATTTCCATGTATTTAACTTTTTTTTAAAATTCTCTTTTCTCTTGTGTTTTTCTGGAACTGTTTATTTATTATGGAAGCTGTATCAGTGGAGTTAAATGTTGTTTCTGGTTACTGCCACATCTACCTTTAAAATCCTAAACCTGGTCACACCAAAAATAGCTAGTCCCCAGGCAGAGGGGGACTTATATGTCTTGGTGTTACTACAGTCAGACATCTCACACTGAACACCCCAGTCCTGCAAGATGCATCGCCTCAGCTGTATTAACTGGAGTTCTGTGAGGGATTGATACCACTGGCCCTGCCTCTACAAACCTTTTTGTCTGCAGAAGCAATCCAGTGCCTGTACGGGATGATGTGAATTAGTGAGGTTTGGGTAAGCAGCGATTCAAATGCAGGCACAACGGCAATGCAGTTCTAAATAAACATGATTGCAAACAACATCAAAACTATTAGATGCTGACACAACCATGCCCCTTTGATTTTTTTGCTGCCATGCACCCCTAGTGTGTCCCTTTGTGCATCATACAGCTCCATTTTGCCTCTTTGTTCAGCTCCTTCTTCCGTGCTCATTTTCCTATGCTAGCAGTAGCATGGAGTGTGCCTGGGAACAGATTAAATTCGCTCTTCTTGCCTTCAATCGTGCCATTCTTCCCTTCCTCCAGCAAAATGGAAGAGAAGAATTGCATTGCATTGGACATGGATTTGGTGGGCCCTCAGAAAAGAAGAGGTGAGGGATTCTGGCATCCTGATGGGCTCCTGTGTCCATGAAAGGAGAGGAGTCCATTGTGGACAGGCTCCAGCCACTCAGTGAGGTCAGTTGTGGAGAGAAAAGTGGTTGGTGAGTAAGGAGAGAGCAATCTGTTTCCCTGAAGCACCACTGAGTTTATGTACTATAGATTTAATAGTGTTATGGCACTTAATAGCACCATGGTAATTTTTTGGATGTGATAGCACTATGTAATATCCACATGGAAAGTCCTGTTGCTAGTCTGTACAGGTCCAGCAGTGCTTGCTCATGTGTAGTTATATTTTCGATCTGTGCAGAAATATGTAAATTCTTATATGTATCATAAGACTCTTCTTTCCACTTTCCCCTCAGAAAAAAACATGCATTTATGCTGTTTATGACTTATTACTGCATCTTGATTTCTTAAGAGACCAGAATTTGCTTGATAGAGGGACATTGAATTTGTATGAGTGCTGATAACTTCAGACTTTTTCTAAGTACAAAGTAGCATGACTGATGACTGCAGCTGAAACAGAGGAGAAACCAAGTCATTTACTCCACTGTCCTGCCTGTTATAGTTTATGTGTTTGGTTTCATTTGGTTTCTTTTACTACATAAATCTTTGTTTATGATGTGTACCTTCAGGAGAACTGGCTGAGTCCCAGTCTCACAAGACTCACAGCATGCAACAGGGCCCACTGGCACTGGCAAGAGTAATCCCAGGAAAGACCCTCATGGAGCAATTCTGCCGTGGAAAAATTCCATACAGCTCTCAGCCGCAGTGGACGCTGAGTTACCCTGAAAAGAAACTTTATTACAGTGGGGTTTTTGTCTCAGTTGAGTTTACCTGTGTCTTTGTACTACTATATCCTCTCTGACCCCACCTTTTCTTACCAGAGCAAGGTGGGGGCAAGAGGTAGGAGGTGGAAGAGGTTGCTTTATGTCTTCAATATGTTAGGTACTGATGGCATTGCATGTTGCAGTTGCCAGTGGTCTTGGCAAGTTTTTGGAACTTGTTCCTTTCCATTATGGTATCCCTGTAAGAGGAATTGCAGGGTGACTTTGCTTCATGTATAGCCTAGGAGCGGGCTACTGGATCCAGCAGTTAAGTGTATACCTTGTCTTTTGTGATGCCTACTGAAAAGTATTTAAAGTTATCTGGATTTTATCACACCGGGAAATAATCTGCTCTTTCTATGCAGCTTTGTGTCGCAGGAGGTTAGAGGAGCTCTTCGAAGTGTGCCTCAAACCACATGTTAAAGGCACTCCTCCTGGAGCTGTAATGTAGACAAGCTTACAGCCCTGAATGATAAAAATGTGTCTTCTGACCAGCTTGTTTAGGCCAATATCTATTTTATTTGTCTATGTTGTCCAAGGAGTATGACAAGGAGGTATGTGATACTGTATTTCCTGGAAGATGGAATGAATGTGCTGCTAAATTTTAGCTTAATTTTTGCTTTTGATCTATGGAATTGCCTCTGCTTTGGCTGTAGAATGGCTTTACCATACTGAATTGAGCCTGTGTGTTTGTTTGGTGCCAAACGTAAACTTGCATAAGGCCTGTAGGCACTACTTGACTCTGCTAATCACGCTGTTTTGCTTTAGCTACAGCATAATCTTCAGGAACTGATGTTTTATGGTGCTAGATAACTATGGCTAGTGAAATGTAAGGTTGCATGTTTTCTGATGCATTCTCTTTCTGGAAAGTATCTGTATATCAGTTATTTGCAGAGAGACAAAGAGGCCATTATAAAAATACTCTATATTCAGTTGCTTTGGAATAAAGCAATTTCAGCTGAAGCTGTGTTAAAACACTTAAAGGAACACTGTAAATGCAGTTTTTAAAATAATGTCATGCTATTTACAAGATCTTAGAAACAGGCAATTGCAATTATATTCTTTACCAAAAATGTTACTTGACCTGAACAAAATCCAGTGTGTTAAAGGATGAAATTGCTCACAAGGAATGGGTTGTTGGCATTTTTCTTTTCCTCTGAAGAGGAAAAAAAGAAACATTTGAGAGAGAGAGAGTGGCAAAGTGACTGCATGTACACCAAACTGTGTGCATCTAGAGAAAAAACCAGAAGAAATACAACTTGTTGCAGGAGTAATCACATTCCTGTTTTTGGATACATGTGAGATCCCTAAACATCAGGTGCTGGATTCATATATTTATGATGTCTTGCATGCCTAGGTAGCCTGCCAGAAGTGTTTTTGTGCTGACCTATATGGTCATTCTTCAAGTCTCCTTGAAGATCTGCCTTACACTCTGGCATGTGGAAACCAGTTTAGAAAGAGATTATTTTTTTGCTGTTCTTTAGACTGACATCTCCATGCCTAACTTTTTCACCCACTTGACTTTGGAATTAAGAAACCTACCAGAGGTGTCAGGAATCAGTACCAAAACAGCCAGTGTGCTCACTAGGGAGCATCTAAGGCAGCCAGTGGGATTTGAAGGAATAGGGATGAAGAAAAGGGAAGTCCCTGGAGGATCTTTAAACAGCAAGGTTTGCACCTCTGTTTCAGGCAGGGCCATTGCACTGTGTTGTTATAATGCAACACAAGGACTGGGGGTAAGATGTATGGGCCAGAACCTGATTCAATTTCTAGCCATTATGGTACCCTGCTGAGAGGGGGCAAGATTTGCATTTTGCATGAATGATGCCTCCAGCTGCCACAGCTTCAGAGGGTTGCAGCCTGGTGCTCACTGCCAATGTGCATTAGGCGTGTTGCATGTGTGGTTGCTGGGCTCCTGGTCAGTGTGTCTGAAATGTCTGTACATGCTCAAATCAGGGCTGCGACAGTTCTGGATGTGCACCTTGATGAGACTTCTGGAATCCTAAAACATTAAATTGCATGTGACTTTCTGTTTGTACAAATGGGATGGTTTGTGCATCATGCTGTGACTAGAGGTAGTGGAATGTGCTAATGGATCACAGCCTCAGAGGCTGAGCAAAGTGGAGTTTGTAAATACACAAACACAAGTTTTATCTGTAGAGAGTGCACTGAGATGGGCAGCCTTGTTCCCACACAGACAGATCTTTAAAAAATGCTTCTAAAATCTTAGTATCATCACTACTCCATAGCTTTAGGATCTTACTTATTCTTCTTTGAAAGCCAAGGCTAGGCTAGACCAGGCATTTAGGACTGGTTCTTTGCCTTCCTGGTGCTGGGCTGACTGTTCTCTGCTCTGATACCAGGGCTGAACTTGCTTCTCTTGGTTGGGTTGGTGTGGAGAGGTACCTGTTTGTTTCCTGAACTGCCAGGTCACTGCAATTTTTAAAAGCTGGCACTAGCTGTGAAGTTGTGATTTCACTAAGTAATGATTCAGTGGCCATTCTAGGGTAGTGCTGGGGTGAATTGAACTGACTGGGGAAAAAATGCCACAATTTTTTTTTTTCTTTTTTTAGTGTATATAAATTGGTTTTGTTTGCATCAGATCAGATCAGTTCCCTAGTACAGTTCACAGCAAAGCAGTTTAAAGAGTTATGTGGATGGCACTGAGCACAGAAATACCTTAAGCTGGAAACCTGTGAAGGGTTGTTTAGTGTGACCACTATAGGAATATTTACTGCTGTGCATTTATAGATACTTTCATATTTTCCACTGCTTGGCAAAGAAATAAGAAGGCAGGGTTTTTTACTTTTGGTAAGTGGTTTGTCAGCTATGGTTCATGCTGGGATAGCCATAGAGGTTGTAGGGATTTTTCCCTGAAGGTAGGAGGTGTGGTGCAAGAATGTAACCATGCGGATGTAACTGTAATATTGCATAGGCAGAATTGTGAGATTGTCATAGAACTAATTGGTCAACTAATTACCCACTAGTTACTTATGTGCCAGTGGGCAAAAATTTAAATTGAAAGATGGAAGGTAAAAAATGGAACTGAAACGCCAAGAAAGCTTTGTCATAATTTTTCTTTTAAATGGTTATACTCTTTTAAAGTGTTTTGTCCCATTTTCTTGGTATAGGCTAATACCTGGACTGATAGGAATATTTTTTAAAGGATTTTTCTGAGTAAGCAGAAGTTAAAAATCAGCCTTTCCTTGCAAATGGTTTCTACTGTTGTGTTACTTTTTTTTAATGATATGTCTCTGATTGGCTTATTTATGTATTCAAAAGTGACCTGACTTTGCTGTAGAAGAAGTAACTGCCACTTGCTTTAGGCAAGTTTGTGGTGGGTTCTGCCTTGATTGACCAGCCTAGCTGGTCCCTACGTATTTTTCTAAAAGTGCCGATCAGTCTTAGCTCAACTCTACACTCAGAAGATGACTGCAGCCTTAGTCTGTAGGAGTCAGGCAGCTGGTGAAATTCTAACTCTGAGAAATTAAATCCTAACTCTTCAGAAATGTGGGAAATTAAAGGAGGATGACTTTGATGACGGATGCTGAAGATGAGGGAACGTTGAGAGCCGTGCAATAATCTGTGTTTTATTTTCCTTTGATTGGTAGTTTTTGAATGATTGATACAGATGTGAATTGTTAAGCATTCTGTCATTTTATGAATTATCCATATTAAAATGTGTAAAGGTCAAAATGAAAAACAAGGCTACAGAGAGGTTTCATGCATTTGTGGTTTAGGTTACTGTTGCCTTTACAACTTACGACCTTCACACGCCCTTGGTCTTGCTCCCTGCTAGCCCAGTCCACGTTAGCATCAATAATATTAGTTCATCCCTTTGGTAGAAGACCTGATCTCAAAGGCTCTGGACCAGACCTAGAAGCAGGGTACTCTGAGAACAGACACCTTAGACCTTTTCTGGGATTTGTATTTGTGTAAGTTTTTTTTTCTGTTATGTTTTTTTGTTTGTTTTTTTTTGTTTGATTTGGGGTTTTTTTTAATAACCCAGATATCATATTTGGAAAACTTAAGCAATCTAGGTTTATTGTAAATAGTACTACCCCAACTGATGATTGTTTTAGTGTTTCCATTCTTAAGTGACAAATTTTCTTTACTCTGTACATCTCTGTAATCTTTTCACATTTTCGACATTCACACTGTTAATATTTAAGGTGACTGTGATTGCAATGAATAGAACAGGTAACCTCTCTTGAGACTGTTAATTCTCACTCCACAAACTGTCCTTAGGACAGGTGAACCCTTCCCAGCCCTAATAGTGCTGTTTGCATTATTACTGGTTCTCTTTAGTGAAAGCCAGGTGCAAATGATGGAAAAAGATGTTAACACTGCATCTTATTGCATACAACTGGTTAATTAAATTTGATGTAGTATGGAGAGAAACATAGTCGAATATTTATTCAGACCTGTAAGCTTACCTTTTGTCAAGTGCAGTGCTTTGCAGAAAGCTAATAATGAGTGTACTTCAGCACCTCTTTTGGATATCTAGGACAGGATTGTCTGGAAGCAAAATAGACTGATCAGGGAGGCAAATAGTTAATGTCATGTTGTAATTTGAAGAAAAATCCTTTAGAAATTGAGCATTTTTAAAGCTCATTAAATGCTTTTTGACCAGCATATATTATCTGATAGAAGCTGCCGGAATACAGAATTAAATTCACCTGCTAAGGTCCAAGTTCTGGTGAGCTGGCAATAATAGTCCTAGTCCTATCTGTAGAACTATTGTTAGATTATATTGAGATTAGCCACAAATAATATAGCTGGAACTTGATTGTTTCTACTTTTCAAAACAGAAATTTCAAAGAATAATTTTACTTGAAGGGTATTAGCATTACACTTAAAGGGTGCAGTCTTTAAATTATTTTCCAGTCTTCAGGTCCCACTGTGAATCAATCCCATGTGAAGATAATGTACACTGTAACTCTTAATGTCTAGTTTCTTTTTTAAAAAAAATCCATCAGTTTAAACATTTCAGGGCTTTAAAAGGTTATTTTTGCAATTATGGAGACCTATCAGAAGAGTAATACATGTGGTTTTTACAACTATGATTGTTATGGCCTTGATGATTAGAGTAATTGAAGGATTGAAAGAGTAAACTTAATTTCAAAGCTAGAATACAGGAGATGTTGTGTAGCTAGATGACCATAGTTATTAGCCAACCTTATAAATAAGTAGAAGCAGAGTTTGTGTTCTCTCCTCCTACAGAAGAGGAGACTGAGGGGAGACCTCATCACAGTCTTAGAACTTCCTTGTGAGGGGAAGAGGAGGGGCAGATACTGGTCTCTTTGCTCTTGTGACCAGTGACAGAACCCAAGGGAAGAACCTGAAGTTGTGTCAGGGAAGGTTTAAGTTGAATATTAGGAAAAGGTTCTTCACCCAGAGGGTGGTTGGGCACTGGAACAGCTCCCGAGGGAAGTGTCACAGCACCAGGTCTGACAAGAGTTCAAGAAGTGTTTGGACAATGCTCTCAGGCTCATGATGGGGAGGGCATTGTTCAGTCAATGGGGATGGCCCTATGCAGGGACCAGTCCTGTGCAGGATTGGACTTGATGATCCTTGTGGGTCCCTTCCAACTCACCATATTCTGTGATTCAGATGTTTTTGTGTAAATAGTATTCTGAAGTATCAAAACCATGGCTTTTGAGTTAAACAGCTGTTGAGCAAGTCTAAAATAAATAATTCCTGAGCAGTTGTGGAACTGCACAGGGAGGGATGTGTGGGGGAATCAAAGTCTGAGTATTTCCTATGCAGCTGAACAAATGTCTTCAACTGAAAACTTTAGGAAAAGATGAGAACAGAGATGTAATATAGTTGAATTTCACTTGCTGTTTCCCCAATAGAGTTTATTATTTTTCTGTTTGTGACAGTGATTTTGTTGGCGCTTCCTTTGTAATTGGAATTTGATTTACTGGAATCAGATTGTTATGTAAAATGCCATTGACCAGAGACTTTTCCAGCTCCATGCACTGTTTTGTGTTTATCTTTTCACACTTTTTGGTTTCTGTAGGTGAATACTACCTGATCTTTATTCACTGAGGATTTAAAAATGTTCTTTCCTGGAGCCAAGCTTTACTTCTAGCTGAGGAGATAAATTTAAACTTAATAGGAAATGGAAGGTTCAAAGAAGGTTCTGTGGCAGGTTGGAGTCTTTTTTTAGAGCTGGCTTTGCAAAGAGATGAAGGGAAAAAATTAACTAGCACTCACTGTGCTTTGTTTTTCATTCTGACATTGTGTACAGGGAAAAATGCCTGTAGATTTCAGAATATGGAAGGGCACATATTTTTCTTTCCTGATGATGTTTACCCACTACTTAAAAATGCACTCAGTCAACCGGGAGGAGGCTTTCACAAGGATGATCTTAAACTAAATGCCAATCATCCAGCTAGTAGGAGGAAGAAATTCTAATTGTCTTTATATTTTAGTTGCTGTTTCTTATCCCAACTTCCCTGAACTCTCTCAGCCAGTAGAATCATCATTTTGTGGGGGGTTTTGGGCTTTTGCTTCAGCCAATGGATATTTAATTCTGGGAAGTTATCAAAAGTGCCCACTTCATCAAAGTAAAGCAGTAAATTAGAGTAGTTTTAAAGAAATAAATTAGAGCAAATTATTCAGTGTTGGAGTAGCTTGAGCGGCATCTGACTAAATCTTTCATCAAAGGTTGATGGGTGTTAATCAAAATGCAGGTAACATCTCCAAAACGTGAAAGGCCGTCAGGAGGATCATGACACAAATATTCTACGTCTGTACATGCAACTCTGGCTTGGAGGTCTGTGTTCAAATGTGTAGACATGTGGTTTCCTATACTGAGAAATAGAACCTCCTGTCTTAATGCCTCTTAGTAGTGCATGTTTATGGAGTGGCTTTGTTTTTGTTTTTGGTTTTTTTTTTTGCAGTTCTTTTACACCAGGTGCTCTCTACATCTGCTTAGGCAAGTCTGGAGTCTGGTGTGGGCTCTTAGTGTGGGATAGAGACTGGGATGTTGCCTCATATTAGTAGCAGGGCAGGAGTCTCCCTACTTAAAAGACTTAATTGCAAGATATGTCCTGTAATAGCAGTCATGTATTATCATCTGTCCTTTGTTATTTGACTTTCCTGTCATATCTGTCCATTGTATGACCTGATGTGTAGGTCTTATTTTAGGATAGAAGAGGTCTGAAAATTAGTATTACTGAATACAAACAGCAGACTTCATTACTATTGTCATTTTTCTCTGCCTTGGAAATGCAACCTATTTCCAGTCTTCCCTGAATCCTTGGCTGCTAAAACCTCTTGGTCACGTATTTTATTATTGTAGTTCTTTATCATGTTTGACAACTACTATTTGATGAAACATCGCTGATTTAACAGATCTTTGACAGAAGAAACCTTTAAGTGAGGCGCTGAGTATGAAAAGCCATTAGAAAAACACGGTATGTAAAAATACTGCATCTGCCTGATTCCTCTCTCAGCCCATTGTGCAGTCTGAATCTGACTAGAGAAATCTTCACGTGTTTGGGAGAAGAAATTTTTGAATAATTTCACATTTCCATTAAAATAGTTTTTGTCACTGACATCAAGTCAGCCTTCCTCCTTCCTGTCACTTCACCTGTCTAAGACTGCTTGCCATTGTGTGTCAGTCTAACTGGAAACTACTTTCTAAAGATCATGAATTAGTCCCATGTTGATGCTGTTCAAAAGGAAGAAAAACATGGCAACAACAAACTTTATACAACTGCTTTTACTCTGTTCACAGATCTAGATCAGTCACTTGGTCTGAATCTTTTCTGTCAAGACTAACTGTTGTGAAGCAGCAGGTTCAGTCTTTTCTGCATTGTGAAGATTATACTACAGGAGTTTTGAGCCTCTTTTGTCTCCATAAGTAAAAGAGTGGTGTAAAACTCTTAATGACTGTAAAACTCTTCCAATTTGCTTTTGGTTTTCCATTACATGTAACCTGTAGGTTCAGTATCTCAGGTATGAGACTAGCCAAGACCAGAATACTTAATTCTCAAGTGTGCAAGAATTCAAATTCTTTATAGTTGAAATAGCACTTAATAGTTCCTTATTCTGTGTGCCTTTAACAAGCTCATAATAAATCAGCTTTTCTCCCTTTTCCTGTGGATGTGTGACGAGCAAAGGAAGTCAAGAGAGAACTGAACTCTTGAAAATTATGGAAATATCTTAGGAAAATATGCACAGAAAGACTGCCAAATACACTTATTTTCCTCTAGTGTTTTTATGAAGTTTTATACAGAATATGTGCCTACAATTGTTTTGTAGCTTTGGAAACCTGGGGTTTTGTGTTGTATATGACCCACAATTTGATCAAAGAAAGGTATATATAATGAAAACTAGTGTGAGATCTCCTGGCTTTTCTGTTCACTGCAGATTTTCTGGGGTAGTGTAGGTTGTGAAAGCTGTGAGGTGTAATCACTGATTGATCACCCAGCTTTTTTTTTTTTAGGTAAAGCATTATTTTTTTTGTTTTTCGAAGTGCAGGATCAAGTGATCAGAAAGAGGTTTTTTTGGAATTCTGCTACAGTTTTGACAGTTTGGGCTAAAAAGTAGGATACTGTGGGATGGCAGACATGCTGTTCTGAATTCATGTGGGGATGTCAGGGTGCTGACATCAGACCAAGTGTCCAAGGAAAGAAATGGAAAAGCTTCTGGTTACCTGAGGCATTAAAAGAAAAGTGCTAAGTCTTCTCTAGTGTCTTAGACACTGCTCTGTGTTTGTTAATCTGGTATTTTTAGAGTTTAGTTTGACTGCAATGCCCTCAAATCAAATGGAATTCCATTTCTTGGAAAAAAAAAAAATGTTCAGTATTGATTTCCCCTCTGCTAAAAATGCTTTCCTGAAAGTAATTTTAAGGATTTTATCTTTAAATTCCCATCTTTAAATCAAAATGTTCAGTTTGACATCATCATCATCATTATTTCCACTGCAACCAAGTGATCTCACAAAAACATTCGGAGGGCAATGCAGCAGAAGTAAATTTAATGTTTTAATGAAACAGTTATTTCTTTATGCAAATACCTGTGATAAAATAGACTCACAGATGAGAAGCCAAAATCATTCAAGCTAAAATCAGAATAATTTGTAATTAAAATGCTGAAAATGTTTCCACAGTTTCTTAAGGAAATGAGGAGATTTTAATTATTGTTGTCAGGTATCTTACAACTCAGGTGAATTTTGGAGAGTTATTGTGAACTCTTTAACAGTTTTGACTGAGGTGTGGCAAGTCAGTGGCAGATAAACCCGTAGGGTTACAGTGACAGCATTGCATAAAAAATATAGGTCTTCACTGGTTTATTTTATATTCCCACTTGAAACTGTAAATTATTTGCAAGTACCCTCTTTGGTAGCTTCACTTTTCAGTTCAGATCTTTAGCAAGAATGAAGGTCACACAACCACAGTGTCCTGTGGCAGCTGTGTAATCTGCTAATATTTAAACATCAAGCAGTTGTTTGTTGTTAATATTGAAGGTAAGAATTGTGAAATAAAATGTTAAACTGCCTTTACTTTGTACTCCCTGTCTTCAGGGAGATTATGTAATAAGTTTAAACGAAAACCCATATGGTGCTAGTTGAACAAACAGTGCTACCCTTGTTTACAGGCAAAAGAGAGTGTGTTTGCAAACACATATTTTGGCATATATATTTTAGAGATGACAGGTAAAAATCTTTAAGGGAGAGAGATACTTTGTTAATGTGAAAGTCCAGGTTTTCCATAGTCAGAGGCTAATTGACATGTTTGTGTGGGAAAGGTGGATAGTTACTGTGACGTAGCTTTCACAGACCATGGCTATGCTTCCCATGGCCCAGTATGCCACTGTGTTGAGTGCTGTAGGGATATAAAAAAGAAAAATAAATAACATTCTTTTTGTGTTTCAAGTAGGAAAGTGCTACCTTTTTCCCAAGTGTGTTCTGGAATGCTCCTGTTTTTGTTAGCTATGGGGAGGGGTTCCTGACCACAGGACTTTAGCTTTTCTTTGAGTCTCACCATTTATAGCCTTTTAATAACTTTGCTTGATGTGTGTGATGTTGTTTCCATTGTGCAGGTGTCATTTGTTCTTTTTAAGTTTGTGGATTGGATCCATACATGCATAAGGATTTATGCCCACTCCCACACCCTTTGCAGTTCTCTGAGCTGCTGAAGTGTAGCACTTTGAATAGAGCTGAATAGATGAAATTGATTATAAACAGGATCTTGAAAAGTGAACTTCGGTCTTCGAAAAACAAAACACAACACTGAAACAAAACACATTTACCTGTCAGTTATTCCCACATAATTCCTGTTGTGCAATTATTGGTCAGTAATCTTTGGATTGTGACTTTTCTTGGTGGAAGAACCACTTTAGGCTGTTACAGCTGCTTTGTGCTATGACAGGGGAAAG
Organism: Passer domesticus; assembly: GCF_036417665.1. Taxonomy (NCBI): domain Eukaryota; kingdom Metazoa; phylum Chordata; class Aves; order Passeriformes; family Passeridae; genus Passer; species Passer domesticus. The sequence continues at coordinate 24,153,790 of NC_087474.1, read as the reverse complement.
TGAGTGTTTGGGTGGTAGTTGGGGTCTGAAGCTCGAAGCCAGGTGAAACCAGGAGTGATTGTCTCCATTAAGCTGTGAATTGTTGGGAACTTTGAGCACCATGAGTGTGGGTACATTGGAGGGGCTAACTAACTTGTCTTGCATTCAGAGATGGATCTCTCAGAGCTCACTGTTTCCCTGTACAGCTGTGAGATGATGCTTCCTGAGGGTGCCACCTCCTGAGAACCATGGTGTCAAATGGCCTTTTGTCTTGTTACCTACCCATTGCTTCATCCTGCTTAAAATATGTATTTTATGTTAATAACATTGAATGCCAGGTAAGATTCATGCTGCCCTAATAGTCTGCCAGTTCTCTCTTCCAATTTTTTTAATGATAACAGTGTCCTTCAGTATCTTCATTGTCTGCTTTCTTCAGAAACTGCTTTCAATCCTGCAGTGGTTACACTGGAGAATTTTCCTATTCTTTGCTGCTCTGGGTGAGATGAATGTTTTTCTTCTAGATGTAACCCTCTAGAAGCCAAATTGCTGGAACTGGGATGATTGCATTTGAAAGATGAACATGAAGCACTTGTTGTCTTGAGCTTACAGTCAGTGCACTGGTTGTACATTACCATTATTGTTGTAACAAAACATGCCCTGGGAGAATCAAAAGGGAAAGTCTAATCTGGGCTGAGGTAGCCACCAAATATGTTTCATCAGGTTCATAATTCTTAGATATGACTCTCTTTCTGAAAGGTGTAAGGAAGTAAAGTAGCAGCATTAACATCTATAATATATAATCTCATCCATCTAGGATGAGCGGGAGTGGGTATTTTTGAAACATACTCATGACTGGATAAAAAATGTCACTTGACCATTCTCAGCAGCTCCTTTGAAAATAAACTTTTTATTGAAGGACCCCTAATATATCCTATGTAGAAATATTACATTCTTCAAGTGAGTGGTGATCTCTGGTTTGCTGAGATACATGGGAACATGTTAATACTGCATAATGGCCATTGCAACATCACTCACTTATGTATAGTTGGATCACTGCCCTGAATAAAAATGTGTTGTAGAAGAGCTATGAGACAATAGGGAATATTACTTTGAGGGAGAAGTTACAGTCACAGTGTGGTAGCACTTTATGATGGATAGATAGAGTGATTGGAGAACTGGGCTTTTTCTGATAGTAACAAAGAAGTTTCTGTTTTTAACAAAGTTTAGGTTTTCAGGTTCAGTTTCTTACTGTTGTGTAGTGCATCAAATTTGTTCCAGGAATGATAGCTGTTGTATCCTTGTCCTAGTCTGGAGGCTGGCTATGAATAGTCCAGTTTGTTCCTAACTCCATTTTCTGATAAGTGCTTAAAGTTTGAAGTGGTTTGTGTTGGGCACAGTATGGTGCTTTTTCCTTTAGTTAAATTATTTCGCTAAGCAATGGCAATGCCTAGCTGTTTTTACCTTTGTATTGGGATAGATTTACTGTCCTGCTGTTTTCCAGGTCTTTAAGAACAAAAACTGTACAAGTACACACTCAAAAGGTATTTTCACATAGCATCAATTAGCTAATCTTGGAAATTCTTGTAGCAGTTTTTCTTAAGATATGCATTACTCCCACCTTGGTTTCTGTACCTACTTGGAAGTAGATTTGAACAAACTGGACAAGGATTTTCCTGTGTGTATATAATTGGTAACTGTGTGTTGATCCCTGGTGAGTTTGTGTGCAAAAATTCTGTGGTTCATTGGGAGTCTCCTTGTGTGAGAACCATCTTATGAACAAGTCATCTGCATTTGCTCTGGGACTTTGAAAGTAGGATCAAAGCTGGAAGGTAATTGCACAAATAAAGTAGGTTTGTTAGCTTTGATGCACGTGGAGGAAGTGAGGCTTCCACCTCCCATGGTGTAGAACACTGGGAATTGCCCAGAGATTTATAATTATGATGAAGTGAAGATGGATATGAATAGTTTTGCTTGAGATATGCTGTCTTTGTTAGCTGACAAATTAGTTTTGCTTCACCAGTGTGTGGGGTAGACTCAGCACAACTGTCTAGTTTCAATAGTGCTTATTCTGCATCTCTTCATGCTCAACTAGTCTGTAGGATATGAAAAGATCCTAGAGAAGATTGTTGATTATTGTCAATAGCATTCATTTATCTCAGCTTTGCTAGGTGTTATTAGACAAAGGAATGCAGTAACTGCTGCTTAGTGTAGGGTTAGACTTTTGCAAAGTGTAGTTGAAATGTTTGACTGTGAGGATGAGAACTGCTTTTAGAAAAGAAAGGTTTTTGTCTCAAGGCTGATTGTGCTCAGACTGATCAGGCTGGATGTACCTACCTGCTAGGCAGAACTTCTCTTGCTGTTCTTCTTACCCTAAGGGTTTGGGCAGATATGCCAAATGCTATCTGAACTGTATTTTCCTAGGAGAAATACTCAGTTTACTGTTAAGGAGGTCTCTTGAGAAGGTTTTTGATCTGCATTCAGTGCCAGCTCTCCTTGCAATTGTCTGATTCTCTGCTTGGTGAGCTGGTCCACATCTTGCTTGAAATCTTGAAATGTCAAGCTCTGTGTAGTTCACATTCCACTGTAGATCACAGTAAAGTTCTTTTACTGTAGAAGGAAGGGCAGTTCTTTTGCTGAGGTGACAATATGCATGTTGGACTAACAGAAAATGCTTATTGAGGCAGCTGAAACAGGAGACAGTGCCCTGCACACATGCTGATACAGAGCACTTGTAACTTAGGATATGGGTATGATGACGGAAAGCGACCAAAGAGAGTTGCTAGGTTAGGAGAATGATTATATATGTTTATGGTAGTATTAGTCTAAATATGGAAGAAAGATGATTCTCATCTACATGAGCAGGTCAGTTGTAATAAGATAAAAACTGGAGTGTTGTCTTGCATAATACTTAAATAGTATTAATGGGTTTGTGGTCTGAATTCAGACTTGGCCTGTAACTGTGCTCTGACTGGTTTCCGATATTCCAGTCACTCATTTAAACAAGAATGTAAGGTCAAACCCCAGTTTGATCTCCTTTGGAGTTGCACATTTAAAGTGTATATGTATACTTTTAGCCAGAAGGAAACATTATGATGATCTAATCTGACCTCTTACATAAACTGGGCCACATGTGTTTGAGTCTTACAGGTGGACTCAATAACTTGTGATGAAATAAAAGAATACCCCTACAAGACATAAGGTTTCAATTTTAATTTGAGGTCTTGTAGTGGTATGAAATACATTGCATTCTTAAGTTGTGTTTAAGAATGGATGAACTTCTGAAAAATAATCTTAATTTCAACACAAGTTGCAAGAGTTTGTGATCACTTGTTGAGCCTTTCATCAAACATCTTTTCTCTGTATGTGTCTGTAGATGGTGTTCTCTAAAACTGAACAGACTGAGCTCACCATTGTCAGCTCTGCCACAGCTCTGGCTCTCTGCTTGGAGAAGGACAGCTGTCCAGCATCTTACCTGCTCGGTGTCAGGAGGTTTTAAAGATACTGAGTTGTGGGGGAGCAACCTTACCTCTATTTTTCCTTCACATCTGCATTGTATTCAGACTAAACCAAAAGAAAGAAAGAACATTATCTCTTTATCTTGGATTAGGACTTGCTGTTGTTGCAATAAACTTTCTGGAATATTGTAGCAATTCCCAAGTATTCCTGGATCATAATCACCTTTCTACTCTATTCAGACTGTGGGTACCAAAATGATCTTACTGTAAAGGTGAGACGATCAGATACTATGTTTTTGTCATTAGATTAATGTTATATTGACATTAATTATGATTTTCCTACTGCCCTTTTTCTTTCTTGCCCATCCATATTGTTGTTCTTTACTGGATGGAGTGCACTATGTTATTAGTCTTTTTGTGTCTTTTGATACCATGCAATCTTTCACAACCTGTTTCTTCTACCTTGTGTATGACAAATCTATTAGTAGAATTGGCTGGGAATGTAATATAATCTTCTTTGACTCTCAGTGGATTCTATTTTCTTATTTTGTACAGTTACATTTTTATGCAAAGACTCTGCATTTAATTTTGAGTATGGAAGTGAGACTGAAAATGCATATGTAAATTGAGCATAAGTCAATAAGGAGAAAAGAGGTCTGCTGAAGAAAATGGGCTGAAATTAAGGTGAAGGTGCAAGGGAGTCTAAAGATATGATGAGCTCCAGTGTGCAAATCAATCTGTGTTACTGTCTCTCACAGAGTTTTCCTTTTCTCTGTTCACCCTCTGTTGAGTGTTAATGCTGATGGGATTGTTATTACATTTTAAGTGCAGTTCTTATATTGCCTGTTCTGTTTTATTCTTCATATATATTATAACACGCATGTACACGCAGTATGTTGCTAAAGACTTTCAGATGTCTACCTTAGGAATGAAAATCCCTGCTGATATTTTCTATACATTATCCCAATCTTCCCTGTAGAGTGTTCTAACTTGATTATAGTCCTGCACTTCAGTTTATGTACTCTGTTGTCTCTTGGGTTTTTTTTAATAATAAATGTTTGTTGGAGGGCTTTCTTCCCTGAACCTTACTTAGTTGCTGTTTTATTTTTAAGTGTATCTGTTACATAGTATTTCTTTGTAAAGAGCAGTAGCAACATTATTTCACTCAGATCTCCTTTATCAAATGCCTTCTCATGCCACTAGAGAGGTGTTAGGCCTGCCAGCTCATAACTGCTTTTGTCTTTATGGAGAAAAGATGGGAGTAAAATGGAGAAGTCTTTCCAGTAACAAAACACATCACCTGAACCCAGTTATGTGAGAGTCAGTAAATATCACCTGAGCTGACTGATGGAGAAACAGCTTTCGTCTGTGGGTCACTTTTCATCAAGCATGTTACCTGTCAGCTTGCAGTCTTGTTGGCATCAGGTTACTTAGCCTTTCAACTGTTGACATAACAATTTACAGAACAGTATGAAAAGTAATATTTTGACCTTTTCTAGAGTGGGGAATCTTCTAGTAATGCCTGTCATCAGGATCGGTTTTTATGGCAGTGTGTGCAGCCTTGCCTGTGGCTGGGTATGGATGAAAAGCTGAATTAAATGCCTATTTTAGCCACTGGTATGGCTGCATTAGCATCAGTTCTGAAGTTCTCATGTCATGTAATAGAGGCTCTTTTCCTCAATTGGAATCAGATACACCTTTCAGAAAGCACATTGATAGATGTCATATGGATGCACCAAATAATGGGGTGTTAACCATGCCTTTCCTCTCCAGTTTGCTGGGGAATGGAAGAATAAGCAAGTAGACTGTAGGAAATGGAGAAAAGCTGTGGTATGCAGCCACTGCTTGGGCTGCTAGTCCGCAGTTCTTCTGTGCATTCATTGACCTCACCAACTTCAACCTATCTTTCAGTATTGACAGTAAAAAACACCACTCAAATTCCCCCTAATCAAAAGGGGGCTGAAAAATGGTAGCTGGCCTGTGAGCATATCTTCCAAGTTTCTCAGAATTGTTAATACCAGTGAAACTAAAGGAAAGTAGTGTAAGTTTCCTTTTCTTCCTCCCTTGGTTTCTTTAGACTTAGCTTTCTCTGACAGTATAAAATTTGAACTTAAAAGACAGATAAAATATGATACTGATTTTTATTTGCTGGCTAAAGGTGTTTGAAGTGTCTTTCCTTTGCTTGTATAGTGGCAAGGTTCTGGATTGAAACAGCATAGAAATACTGCTTTTTTTTCTTTCCACAGAGTTCCCAATAGCTCTAGACTATCAGATTTTTACAAAACAAGGGTTAAATTAAATCTCTGCTCACAGTGATTATATTTAGGACAGCTTGCATTTTAGAAAACACACATTTTTGTATTCTTAGCTTCACAATTACACTTTGATTTTTTGCGATGCTTTCACACCAATTTCTGTGTAGACGTAGGACTGGGACTCCAGCTGTGGACATTGTCAATTGAGCATAGGTGTGGTTCTTCCCTTTTAAAAAACTTCTAGAATTTCTTAATTCTAGAAAGAAAACTTTCTAGAATTAAGAAACCTTAATCATACATTTTCTTAAAATACTCTGGGTTTAGGTATAGTTTTTATGGGGTTTTCTGTTGTCTATTTTAGTTTTTAAATGAAGGTTCATCATTAAGTGCACATGTGACGATATAATGCTGTTGTTCAGACTTACACAGACTGGTTCTATTTTCTGCAGTAGGCCAGTATGCTTCTAGAAATGCACTTGGGGTCACATTTGCCTTTACAGTCTACCATTGCTATAAAGAGTTAGGAAAGTAGTGTTTTATTGATAACATTCTTGATGTTTAATTCTTAAGTGAGGGTAAGATTGTGTGTCTTGTCCTTTGGCTGTTTATTCCCTGTTAAATTTTTTTTTGAAAATCCATGTTTGCTTGCAAAGTATTTGTTTTTTAAATTTGGAATAGATTGATGTTCTGAATTGACTTGTCAGATGAAGGTTATTATATTAGCAAGCAAGATTTTATCAAGGTATCCTGAAGGTGGAAAGGGAAACTATAGTAGGCACAGACTGAGGGGACACATCCACTTACTGCCAAAAGCAGCAAAAGGATTGTATGGTATATCAACCAGGATAATACTGATGGACTTACTCCATAGTGGGTTGACTATTTTTTGATTTAGTGTTGTGAAAAAAAAATCTAATTTGGGCTTGTGGTGATCAATGTAACTTAGATTTTAGTTTAAACTTGCTAATGTGATCTGCAGAAATATCTAGATGCTCTAGATACTGCTTTCTGAATTAATCTCATTAAAAAGATCTACACTGTAAGTTTATAGTGATGTAGTGAACCAAATAGTTACATTGAAATTCAGTTTTCATGGAGCTGCTTTCTTGAACAAGTTTGTGAGTCTGAGTACTTCATTCTTGCCGTTTATCACGTATGGGCTGTGTATGGTACTCTGAAATCTTTAGGTGAAAGGCACCGGAAGTGTAAAAATGTGGGGTGAAGATAGTATAATGCTGAATCCCAGCAGAGAAGTGTGCTATAGAGATTTGGTTCTTGAATGTTTTTATGACTTATTAATGTGTGCTTGTTTAAGAGTTGCAGGGTTGCATAACAAAAGCGGAACAGCAATATTGAATAACCTTATGTAAGTGTGAAATTGATAAAATGAGCATGGCCTACTAAAGCAGCACCTAATTTATCTAAGGCAAATGTATATTTTCATCACTCATTCTGTTGTTTATGTTCTTGTTTTTAAATGACACTTTGACACCTTTTGTGTAAGCTATGCATATTAATATAATTGTATTTACTTGTAGGTGGCTCTAACCAAAAGAGCTGATCCAGCTGAGTTGAAAGCAATATTTTTGAAGGTATGTGTAAAGTAAATATTTTACTCTCTCTGCTTAAATTTTTCATATCTTTTGCTCCATTATTGCAGCATACAACTCTTGATAGTTTTTTCCAACCATTAATCATTCACTGTATTATTACCATGTTAGACTTAAATACCATTATCAGAATTGAACAATGCTCACCAAGAAGTCAGATATATTCCTGAGTGATTATTGTATTGACTCAGAAGAAGTATTGCTATCTTAGAAAAAACCTACATTGTTCAGAGAATGTGGTAGGAGTTTCACTATTGTTCTTACATGTGGTAAAATGTTCATGTAGACACCTTACTGTTAGATGATTTGGTAAACTTTCTTCTTCCATCCTTGCCATTCTTTCTTCCTTAGGGTTATCTCTGCTTCTGTTATTTGTAGAAGTGTTGGGAAGATCACCCTGTGAAGTGCTGGCCATATTTATTATTTAACTGAAATTCCTTCTTTGTTGGCCTGATGTGGAAAGCCTGCAAGTGAAGACTCACGTACTTGCTTATATATTTGACAGAAATGTGATTTAGTGTTTTGCTGAAAACTGGGAGGTGATTGTCCAGCCCTGCTCTGTGACACCCCACCTGCCGTGCTGCATCCAGCTTTGGGACTCTCAACATAAAAAGGGTGTGAACCTGTTGAAGCTAGTCCAGAGGAGGGTCACAAAGATGATCATAGTGCTGGAGCACCTTTGCTATGAAGACAGACTGAGAATTGGGATTGTTCAGCCTGGAGAAGAGATGGCTCCAGGGGGATTTTACTGCAGCCTTTTAGTACCTCAAGGGAGCCTACAAATAATCTGGAGAGGGACATTTCACAAGTATAGGAACATTCTACAAGAAGTGATAGGACAAGGGGGAATGACTTTGAAAGAGGGTAGGTTTAGGTTAAGGAAGTAAGGAAGAAATTCCTGCTGTGAGATTGGTAAATCCCCAGAGCTTGCCCAGAGAATTTCTGAATGCCCCATCCTTGGAAGTGTTCAAGGCCAGATTGGATGGGGCTTTGAGTAACCTGGTCTAATGGGACATGGATGTGCCTATGGCAGGGAGGTTGGAATTAGATGATCTTTAAAAATTCCTTTCCAACCCAAACTACTGTGTGGTTTTGTGAAACTGGCTTTCTTTGACCCATTTCCTAAATTTAAATAACTATGTCTAGCCTTCCTAAGATTCATTAGTCCAATATCTGGGTAAAGTTGGTATTCTGGTATTTAAAAAAGAAAAAAAAAGAAAAAAAAAGAAAAAAAAAGTAGAAAAATTCGTGGTTCTGAAAAATAAGTATGAGGTAGACGCCACACTGCTATTGGGGAGCTGTTGTATCTGAATTATTTCTGTGGACATGATGAGGGCCCAAGACAGCTCATCCCTTTGCGGTTTCTTCCCTCCCTCTTTGCTCTCCAGCATCATGCCCCACTCTCCATGTAGTTCTTGGTATTTTTTCCATTGTCCCTTGTGAGCTATTATTAACAATATGTGTAGGTGTCACAATGTATATTGCCTGTATTTATAGTTTTATTATATACTGTCAGTATTTATAGCTCTGAAATGAGATTTTCAGTTGAGAAAGTCAGGATTTAACTTCTTAAGTCCTGGAACTTGTATCTGTCGGGGGAGCAAAAAGACTCTTGAGAAAGAAGGGGTTGTGTGGTTTACAGAGCAACATACGTGAAGAGCAGCAGCAGAAAATGCAGACAGGGAGTAGACCACTGACCTGAGAAGACAGTAGCACTGAAGAAGGAAATAAACACACTAGAGAGAAGCCCAGTCCTTTCTGAGCTGTGAGGTGATCCTCAGTTGGAGGATGGGGAAGTTGGTTAGTTGGTTTGCTGAGAATAGTGTGAAAATAGTTTCCTACCTGCCTGTGGATATTCATCTCTCTTACATTTCTGAAGGTTGTAGCTCCCTCAGCCTTCTGATTTGGTGGATTGAATGGGTTGTATTTTAGCACACTAAATGCCACCTCTGACTTCTTTTTCTTCCTCTTTTGCTCTCCCTTCCCTACTAAAAAGAAGGGATCCTAGTAAAGATGTAATGAAATATGAGCTAAATGTTTTGTTCATTGTAATGCAGGATTGTCATGCTGCTTACTCCCCTGAAGGAAAAATAATGAGTAAATGTGTTATGTTGTTTCATGGTCTACAGATGAGTGATGCCCAGAGTGTTAATTAAGCTTCTCCAGACTGTTTTAAGTGGTGAAGCCAGTACAGTTGCTTCTGGAGATTGTGGAATGTTCACTTACAAAAGAATTTGACAACTATCCTTTCCTGCTTCAATTAAGAATTAAAAAATATGATTGCCATTTAGGAATGGTACCCTCAGTATAGAAATAAATGTAAAATTATCAGTTTAAATGCAGTGGATTGCAGTCAACTTCTAGCATATTTAGTATGTCAAATCCCCAATAGAATGTTTGCAAATCTTACTTACAATGGGGTTAAACTTGTTTTTACTTGACTATATAAAATATGTGTAAATAAGTTACCAAAAAGCCATTAAGTACTATGTATAATATCAAATTCTCTGTGGCTATAATTGTCAAAGTGGAGGGAAATAAAATTGTAAAGAACCAATTTTTAAATGTTGCTCCTCCAAAACAAATAGAATTGATATTTTCTTTATTTTTGTTATGATAATTTCCAAGAGTACTTCTTCTAAGTCTTCTAACATAACCCCTAAGAGATTAGATTTTAGTCAAAGTGATCAAGCTGACATTTTCAAGGTCATTTTTTATATGTAGTATAGAGTACGTGATTGGATTTCAAATACACTTGAGTAAATCACAGTGACAAGAAACAGGGGGACACTGAAACCTTGTGCTGTTTTCTGTTATTGAGTGCCCTAGCAGGGGGTTAGCCTGGATGAAAAAAAAGAAATGTAGAAGCATAGGCTGTCTGACTTATTTGATTTGTTTCTCAATAGCAGCTGTGTTAAAAGTTTCTGAGACTGGGATTCTGAAGGAGTCTGTCTTTCTGCAAATGATTACATTGAAATCAATTGATCTGTTAGTTCTTATAAAAGTATACAATTCAAAATTCCTTGCAGTGTAGCAGCTAGAAAGCATGTGTTATTGAAACAGGAATCCTTTAGCACTATCCAATATATAGATGCCGAAGGGAGTTATGTTTTGTTGGGCTTGCTTCTCTGAAGCCTTGTTTTTTGAAGATATTGCTGTACCTGAAAATGGTATTTCTATAGCACTAGAAGAAAATAATCTACTTACTGTAACACTTTGGCATCCCTCTGAGAGTTATATGCCTACAGCAGGTATAGCGGTACGCTGCAGGCACCAACATGAAATGAAAACTGGCAGTTTTTGTCCCTTAGCAGAGCCACAGTAATGTGAAATAAAATGTGTGTTTGAAGTACACTACAAAATAGTGATAGGCATCTAATTTATTTATTACTTTAGTGTGAATAATGGTCTGTGTGGAGATGCAATGATAGTTTATCATCCTACCTTGCCTTAAAAAATTAAAAAAGAGAAATTAGCTGTTTCTTTCCTGTTCTCAGTGCATATTTGTTATCCCAAGATAGACCTGTTTCCCTTAAAGCTGGTTCTATAAATCTTGCCTGGGATTTATTTTCCTCTTAATGATTGTCATTATCCTTTTTCTTTTCATAAATTACATTCTTTAGGGTTGATTTCAAATTTGACCTTCTTCAGAAAGTGAGGACTATAAAATTTGGGGGATGACCTAGCAATGGGGGTAGAGGTGGTAACAAAGGGAATTTAATGAATGAATGAATGAATTAATTAATTAATTTAGATATTATCTTCAAAAGTGTTAATATTAGTTTTATTTGTAACGGATTACTGGAGGCTTCCCCTGGAAACCAATATGCTTGGGTCTGTCAATAGCTGTTTTCTGGAGTAGTATGCTAGTAACTGTGTGTAAAGCAGGGACAATGTGTGGCAGGTGTCAGAATTCTTTTCTTGTTTCTGCAGTGTGCTGATCTGTCAAAGTTCAAGTTTTGCTGTTACATTTTTCTGCAAATGCTATTCTTTGGCCTACTTTCAGCACTTCAGCCAAGGGGAAGTATCTGTAGGTTCTTCTTTCCTTAAGGAGAAACCTCCATGGCTGGGGGTGATGCAGTAGAGTTCTTCAGAACAGCACCCCCCGGTGGACATTCCTGCGGGATCATTTGCTGCACTGGCATTTTGCGGGTGACACCAACCCTGCCTTCTCATCCTGAAGTAGAATGGCTAAGGAAGGAGTCATTTCACATAAATGAGATATTCTGCAGTGCCCTACTGCTGTCAGAGTTTCAGTGGGCCTGAGATGCCACATACCTGCTTGCAAATGTGCTTGTGCTTCTACTTCAGAAACATATTTGGTGCTATTGAGCATTTCTAGACTACTATGGAGAAATTGTTGACTTGTAATCTAAAAATCATATGTCTGCCATTCATTGTCTGGGAAGTTGAGCCTTCAGCTGCTTGAGTACTCGCTTCTTACACTTTCCTGTTGGGGTCTGAACCTGTTCCAGGTTCACTGGAGCAGAACTGTCATCTGCTGTAGAGGCTTGCTTGTGATTGGAAACTATGGGTGGTGGTAATAAATGCCTGGAGAAGGATGTGTTGAGGCACTAAATATTGTATTCACTTAACAGTATGCAAGTGTGGAGAAGAATGGAGAATTCTACATGTCTCCTAATGACTTTGTCACACGGTACTTGAAGATAATTGGAGATGGTTTGCCTAATGCAAGCACTGTACAGCTCCTTGCAGGTGTGGTGGACCAGACAAAAGATGGGTGAGTGTTTTTTTGTGGTTTTGGTTTTGGTTTGGGGGTGGGAGGAATTTGTATTGATTGGTTTATTTTTTTTCTTTTTCTGTTGTTCATTTAAAAAATACAAAATCATTTTTTCAAACAGTCTGATCCTTGAAGGTGGGTTGTTTTGTTTTCCCCTGCAGATCCATAAAGAAATACAGTATATTTTAAGTGAAAAGAGTAGAAACATTGTTTTCAACTGCACTTACCATTTAGTGGTGCGAACAATTTTCTGTCTACTATGTATTTTTAATTCATGGAACCTTTCATGTTTGTTGGCTGGCTCCCCTAGCTCCTGCTTTTCTTTCCTTCCCTGAGTCTTTCTGTCTCTGTTTACTTTATGTATCTGTCATAAACACATTCAAATAGAAATCCAAAATAAGTTTAGATGGTGTAGGAAGAGATCCTAGAAAAAAGTGCCCCTGCTTTGTTTTGCCATGGCACTGTTAAAGGTTTTTGCCACTGTGTTTTTCCTTCAATACGGAGGAGGAGTGCCTAAGGTATTTAGGGAGCTACTCTGCAATCTTGGGAAGACAGCAGTGAAGTTGGTTGCACATGGTTTGCATTTGAAAGGCCGACTTTGCCAATAGGCAAGATTAGCTACCCTTCCATCTTCCTTCCCCCTACTTTAATGAAATCCTAGCATTTGCTTTTGGTACTTGCCCAGGCAAGCTGTCTCTTTACCCATATGAGCTGTTGAACCCTCCCTTTAAAGTATCTTTAGAGAAACTTGAGAATAATTAGATATGGACTTAAAGTGTGTAGTTGTGGCATTTTTAGAAACCAGAAAACTTCAGGCATGACTCATATCAGTGGTTGCAGAGAGTAAAATGCGAGATAAACAAAACATGACTAGAGAATGCAGTCTTCCTAGGGAACAGATGCAGGCATAACTGAGAAGTTTTGCAGTCCTTTCTGTGCTCTCTTTTCTGCTCAGCCAGTCTCATGTATTTGGCAGCTGGGCACCTTAAACCTTGCAGATGAGTTAATGTGATGATTGCTGCCCCAGTAAAAGAATTCTGTAAAAGGTTATGTTGGTAACATTGATAGCATCAAGCCGTGGCTTCGCAGTGTTTGACTGAAAACGTTAAACATTTCTCAGATTTCTTCCCTCAGTTTGATGCCTGCAAAAACAGCATTTTCCAAATTACATGGCTTCAAATCCGTTTTGTAATAAGAAGATTGAGAACATAATCCATACCTTGTGATTTGGATCTCCCTCACAGAAGCTGGTGTCAGGAAGAACAAAATGTAAAACTGTAGCCTATGTGAACTTGTTGACAAGTTGGGATTTCGTAACTTGGCATGATCTTGTAAGAGTTTTGCGGTAGTATTGAGGCTTCTAATTGCCGCTTTCTGCCGTGGGTAAGGATTGTTTCTGTAATCCACACTGTGCAGTGACAGTTCGTAATGTGTCTTTGGAGAGTCTCTTCTGGTATTCAGGCTATCTTACTGTTTAGCTAATATGTGAAAGAATAGAGAAAGTTTGGAAAGTGATTGGCATCCATCTCCCTAACATGACATTGCAGCATTTTTTGCCATGTTGCTCAGTGTTTGTACCTTGTTCTCCTGGTGTTTAAAGTAATTTGTAGAGTAATCATCTGAGGCAAGAGTCAGCTGCTTTTTGGTTCCTGTAATGAAATCTCTTCAAGACAGCAACAGGACTATTGGTCTTCTCCTATTGAATGTTGCCAACTTGGCAGTCCAGAGCTCCCAGTTTTACAGTGAAGCACAAACCAGCTTTTGTTGGTGTTCATTTTTAATAGGCTTGTCAGTGTTTAGGGACTTACACATGGTTAAGGTCATGAGAATCTGTTCAGTAATTTAGCATTATTTCTATTGTAAAATAGAAGGTAGCTTGCAAGAGCAGTGACAAGTTAATTTTGTTACACTGTTAGTGACTTAAAGTAGTGCAGTTCTGAAAATACTGCTAGGCTATTTCCAGAGATATTTATCCACTGTCTTGGATCCCCCTTTTGCTCTGAAGAAGCAGCTGCTGTTCATGACTGTTGAGCATGACCACTTGACACTGAAAGGGTCTGAACCTCCACCAGGGCTGTTCCTAGCACTCTTTAGAATGTTTTTTAACTTTTTCTGGTTTTGGTCACAAGTTAGGTATATGTACCAGGTGTAATCAGTGTGAAATACTTAACTGGGTAAGTTCAGGTGAAAGGCAGACAGCACAAGGACTTCAGACTCACGAGCAGGGTGTATAGATGGGCAAAGAGTTTCTTACCCAAGAGCTGAAAACATTCTGAGTGTGAAATGAAAAGAACCATAGCTCTTACATAGTCTCACAGTGTTTACTGTAGACAAAATCTCATGTAAGTCTGGCCCAGTTCCTGCATTGCCAGAGACTGAGGATTTGAGGGTCTGCATGAGCTACTGTTGTGACAAAGGTATGAGACCTCTTAAGGCATATTCTCTTGTTCAATGAATATCTGTTGCCATGGAAGCAAGTTTTGCCTCCATCTTAAGCCAGGGCAGAGTTTATTTGATGGTGGGCTTTTCTGCTGTTCTCTTATGGAGGCATGTTTTTAAGGTTTCCTCTAAGAAAAGGAAATACTTTCCTTGCCAGAGAAACCTTTCAAAGTAGTCTACTGGTAATAACATATATTTTAATAAGTGTTATATTGCATGATTGTTGTTTGTATGAAACAGATTGAGGAGCCTGGCTTAAGTCTCTCACTCCTAACCTTAGTTTAAAAAAAACCCCGAAAAACAAAAAAGAAGGCTTCATTTGGCCTCAGTTGGATCAGAAATTTCCCCAAAATGCAGCAGCTTTCTAAAGGCCTATCAGCAATAGGCCAGGCATTTTCCATCCTGCCTAGTGTAATATAATTTTTCAGATTTTTGTTGTACTTTTAAACATCTGCCTAACAAAATAAGTATTTACTGCACGTCTCTGTTTGGACTGTAGTAACTAACACTTTACTAAGAAATACCATATGCTTTATTTTTAGAAAGGACAAAGTATTCAAAAATAATACTTGGAAATGCCAGCATTTTCCATTATTATTGGATATAAATTTATCCTCTAATGCACCAATTTACACTATACTTAGTTTACCTAGCTTGCAGTGTAAAATAATAGATGTAGCTTCAATTTGTGTCCCATTATGTTACCATGTTTAAATTGCTGATACAGTAAAAACATCTGCATTGATTTCTGAAGAAAACCTCTTCGTCATTGCATTTGTATGTATTATTACAGCAGGTAATAAAACGCAGGTGGGTTTGTTTCTTTGCGTGGCTACATGCAGACTTTCTCTGGTGGGAATGTGTTGTGTCTATGGGGTGTTCAAATACCATGGGTGTGAGTGTGGAAGATAGGAGAGAGTAGTAAATAGTGGTTTTGCTGCACCATACTCTGTTGTTACGTTTAGACTGGTGCTCTTGTTTGTGGATGCTTTTAAAATATCAAGGTTTGAACCCTCCTGAATAAACTGTACGGTATTGGCACTGGTAATGAGGGTGTGAAGGTGAAGGAAGACTTTGACTTACTGGGTGGAATATCTTCAAAACTGAAATAAAATTTCGTAAACATTTCAGCTTCATTTCATTGTGCTGTTAAAATCACTAGGTTTTTCTCTGCTTTTGTAACATAAATGACTACTTGTTTAGGTATATGAAATAACTCTTAAGTAGTATATTGAAGTCCATGTTAACATGTGCTGTTTAATGACACCTAATGATATTCACTGAAGGGTTATGCTAAACCCAAAAGGGTGATGCTAAACCAGAGAGAAAACGTGTTACCCAGGCAACTACCCTTGTGCAGTATAGAGAAGTGAGCATATGGCTATGTAGTACACATTTTTTCAGCTTCTTTAAGCATTAAGAATCACACGTGTAATTGACTGAAAAATTACTGCTCAGTTACTGTATTGTATGGTCATAATAGAAGTAAATGAATACGTCGTCGTTAGAATAGATCTGTTGGGAATCACTAGCAGGCTAGTCTACTTAGGGAGCAAAAATACAATAAGAAGAAAATAGCTGGTTTAATTAACATGTAAAAATTGGGTTAATTTGAATTCAGCTGGCACAGCAGATATTAATGTCTCTTCTTTAACAGTCTGGCTAGAAATACACAATTTGTACACTTTAAATCTTCCTAGTTCTATGAGTAATTGTTTAAAAAATATGGATATAGGGTTATTTTAAGCATTTATCTATGACTTATTAGGGGGGTTATTGCTTCCAAGTGCTGAAAAAAATGCTTCTACTAGTATAAAATCTAGTAGCAGTGTTAATACATGAAGTTTTAATCAAACCCAGGCCTAGTAACATAGCATATGTTCTTAAGATGGTGCTGGGATTCTGCTAGGATAGGTGCTGTATTTCTTTTCTGTGCTGTAATCACTGTATTGTAAACTGTTGGTAAGGACACACGCAGGTTGTTTCACACAAAAAGCAGCTTTACCAAAATGGTGTTGGCAGAGATTTGACATTTATAATTCCAAACAATCCTATTCTATAGTCTTGTCACCTGCTGTCCTTTTTGTTTTTTTTCTGTGTGCTTGTATTACAATCTTTGGAACAGAACTTAGTGGAGTTCTGTTTGGATCTATTTACTGTTCTGTCAGGTATGTAGCCAATAATAATAAATAATAATAGCTTTTTATAGCCAGTAAGTCACATTGTAACAGTAAATATGCATAAATACAAAACTGAGTAGGTTGTGATATATTGGTTTAAAATTAAAGGAAATGTTACTTCTGAAAAAGATTTATTTTGGCTTAGAAGGGATGGAAGTTTTCTTCTTTTGAAAGACTGAGTGTCTGTGTAGTCTGTGTCTAACACTGGGGAGTACTGAGAGCTCCCAAGGCATTTAAAGGACTGATGGATTGCTCATGTGCTAACGTGTGCATATGTAACAAGGCACAGACTTCTTTGCCAGTAAAGCTTAAGGCATTCCTGTATGTTTGCTGACATCCTTAATTTTGAGTTTAATCTTAAGAATACCTGAGGAGTTTTCTTTTTATTTACTTCTTGCACTATGTTATAATTCATGGTGACAGGCTCCCAGAGTTAATAATTTGTTAGGCCATTTCATACTCTACATTTCTTTTATTTTTATTTATTGCAGGTATATTGAGGGAGGTTGTGTAGAACAGCTTTTAGGCCTTCTCTGTGCTGTGCTTCTTTAAAAGAAATGTCTTCTTTTTTTAATCTTCTCATGTGTTCCATGGGAACATGTTCTTCATGGAAATTGGCTTGTTACTCTGTGGATGTTTGGCTGCTGATGTGCAGCAAGCACACTTCAAGTGTTGGTCTAGGAAAGCCAGTAGATGTAATCTTTTAAGACTTCAGCAAAGCTTATGGTACTGTCTCTCATAGTGTCCTTCTGGACACAATGTCCAGCACACTGGATTGGCCCAGTTATATGATGGGTGAGTGACTGTCTTACAGGTCAGGCACAAAGGGTTACAGTGAATGAGGTGACATCAGGCTGGCAACTTGTCACTAGGGGGGTTCTGCAGGCTCCATCCTCAGTCTTGTGCTCTTCAACATCTTTGTAAGTGACCTTGATGCAGGACTCATAGGAGTACTAAGTAAGTTTGCCAGCTGCTGACATCCTCAAGGGCAGAGAGGCCCTGCAGAGACACCTCAACAAATTAGGGAGATAGGCATTCACCAAGTGTTTGACAAGGGAAAGTGCCAAATTCTGCACCTGGGGTGGGACAACCCTGGATATAAGGACAGACTGGGGAATGAGAGGCTGGAAAGCAGCACTGTGGAAAGGGACCTGGGAGTCCTGGTTGACAGAAAGTTAAATATGATTCAGCAGTTCCCTGGCAGCCAGGAGGGCCACCCGTGTCCTGGGGGGCATCAGGCACAGCATCACCAACCAGGCAAGGCAGGGGATTGTCCTGCTCTGCTCTGAGCTGGGATGGCCTCAACTTGAATAATGTGTGCAGCTCTGGGTACCACAATATAAAGAAGACATTAAGTTGTTAGAGACTGCCCAAAGGACGGCAACAAGGATGTTGAAGGGCCTTGAGGGGAAGCCATATCAGATGTGGCTGAGGTCACTTGGTCTGTTCAGCCTGGAGAAGAGGAGACTGAGGGGAGACCTCATTGTGATTTTAACTTCCCCACAAGGGAAGAGGAGGGGCAAGTGCTAAACCTTTCACTCTTGTGAGCAGTGTCAGAATTCAAGCAAACAGCATGAAGCTGATGTCAAGGAGGTTTCGGTTAGATATTAAGAAAAGATTTTTCACTCAGAGTGTGGTTGGGTACTGGAACAGGCTTCCCAGGGTAGTAGTCACAGCACCAAGACTGTCTGAGTTCAGGAAGGACAATCCTCTCAGGTACATGGTGTGACTCTTGGGGATGGTCCTGTGCAGGGCCAGGAGGTGGATCCTGATGGGCCCCTTTCAACTCAGCATATTCTCTGAATTCCCATAAAACAGGTGATTGGAAATTGCTGTATAGTCATGGGTCATCATAACTTGCTGGGAAAAAATATCTTTTCCAACTTATTCAAACGGTTAGTTCTTCACTGTTATTGCATACATTCATTGAACTGGCTGCAGTGTCACTTTGGATCCACGTCCTAAGGATATAGTTAATTTCCATTAAAAATTCCCTGGGTTTGTGTGTACACTGAATTTTGTGCTTTTCAGAAATAATCCTTGTTCCCCAGCTGCTGCCACATGAACCCATTAAAGCTACGTGCCTGCTACACTGACATAAAGCAGCCTGAGAGAGAGCAATCTTAACTATCCCAGACTGCTAGCAGGCCCTGCCGCCACATATTTGAAGATTATTTTAAACTCTACAGCCTAGACATTAAAGAAGCAGCAAAAAGAAGAATAGTTGGCCTTTGCCTCTTTAAGAATAGGAGTTTGATCTCCATTTGAACTCTTGGGTGTGACGCAGAGAAATTAGAATGTTCAAGGTCTTTGCTGTTATCAAACCTACTGCTGGAAACAATACCATGTTGTCTAATTATATATTTCTGCTTATGAACTAACTTCTGGAAGGACAACTCTGCTTTTATCTATGCCCTACTACTGTGCTAGCACATTAGGAACCGAGCTATAATGAAGAATTTGAATAAACTGCTCTTGGGCTGAGGAAGAACATGCACACTACTGATTGAAATTTGTGACTCAACATGCAGGACTGGAGGGCTGTGATGGATGACTAATAAGTTGCTAGCAAGCAGATAACGCATTCTGATCGGTTCCTTCTGAAGTGAGTGGCAGCATGTAGGTCTTGAATGGATTTGCTTTCCAAAAGTGCTAAGTACTGAGTCTTGAGAGAAGTTACTCATGTCTTTATTGGCTCTGTCTTGCCAGTGGAGAGAGGTAGGCTCCCCCAGAGGGCAGTTCAGTTAGACATTAAAGCTGAGGTGAGTAGCCATGCTGAGTGTTTTGCTTATTTTATGTTCTGTTGTGACTTGCTGAGAGGAATAATGCCTTGTTCAACAGACATTTCCATTTAGTGATATAAAAGCTTCCTGACAGCATTGGGGATAGGGCATTTTAGGATAAATTTTAATCCCTACTGAACACATTTTGAACATATTTTGGTTATGGTCTTACTTCTTTTGTGTAATCAGTATTGTATTGTATTTCAGGTTTTTTGTGAACAAGTTGATTTCATAGGCATTGTTTTTTCCTTCATCCCTTAGGTTGATATCCTTTCAAGAGTTTGTGGCATTTGAATCAGTCCTGTGTGCTCCAGACGCATTGTTCATAGTAGCCTTTCAGCTGTTTGACAAGACTGGCAAAGGAGAAGTTACTTTTGGTAAGACATGCTTAAATGTGCATTCTTGATGTAAAAATCCGTACCTATGCCAAACTCTGTTTCACCTCCCAACTCACTGTAGGGAGACAGTGGTTGGTAGCAGAACTACAATGCCAACAACAATGCCAAACAACTTTATGCCTGCATTTTTTAATCATTTATGTGTGCACAGTATGAAGCCAAGGTCATCGTCACCATCATTTTCTCTGGAGGACTGGTCACTTCTCTTTTCCTCTTCCCCAACTTGTGCAGGTCCAGACCAGGAGTGATAGGTGACCATAGGAAATTACTGTAAAACTGCAAGGAAGTTGCCAGAAGACCTGGGTGAATGTTGAGTTTGAAATAATTACCCTGAATTATTTTTTGTTTAAATTTGCTATATTTCAAGCTGGCTGACTTCTAAGGCTTAAAACTGTATTCTGTGAGATTTTACAGTATTTAATTCATTGTTACATGCCCTCTGCCATTCCCTCCCCCTGTAAAGTTCAGCTGTGCATTGGAAGTGTGATGTTTGCCCTGATAATGAGATACACTCAGGCCAGTTTAAAATTTGATTAAAAGGACTGTTTCTTTCTAGATATCCTAGAGATAGCTTTTGATATCTGCAGGACTATCTCCCACCTGCCTAATGATAAGGGCCATTCAGTCTGAAAGAAGAATTTGGAATTTAGCACTTTGGACTAATTTCTGATATTGAGCTTGCACTTGAAAAAGTATGGGGAATTTTTTTGCTGAGTACCTACACTGTCTAAAATTGCTGTTTCTAATCTACTACATTTGGACATGGTTATTTCTATATATCAAGTTTTATTTTTTCGTTGTTAAACAGTTCTAAGTAAACGGGAAATTTGATTATATTGATATCTTTTGTCTTTCTGAAATATATGGTTCGCACATCAATTGCGTTTTACTAGTATTTCCCAGACATGTCTTATGCTCAGTTATAAAAGCCCTTCTCTTTCCATTTGAAATAACAAGACTGAGTAACCATTGCTTGAAACATCACTGTATTCTTTCTGCCTTCTCAAAAAATCTGTATTTGAAGTTGCAGCTGGTGAGAAGACTTGCTTTCTCTTGTGTTTCTTTTGTTTTTTATGATTTTGGTAGTGTGATGAGGGTGTGAAAGATGTGTTTTTTGTTTGCAGTTTTTCAGAAGTTACTACAGATGCTAAAGGATTTTCTGAAAAAATTCTGCAGATCGTAACCTTGATGAAGGAAGTACTTTGTGCCTAACAATTTTTTATATGTATATGGACAGAGAAGCAGTGAGAGGTGCCATGCTTTTAAAACAGGATATTTTACTAGGGTTTTGTTCCAGTGAGGGCAGACCAGAGTTCCTGGAATGCCTGTGATGTGCAATTTCTTGTCTGCGTCAGAGGCCCTGGTTGCTTGCAGCACTCATTAATAATCTAGGAAGAACTGTATTTGTTTGATCTGAATGCTGAATCAGTCCGACTTAACTTTTTAACTCTTGGCATTCTTGTTCCTATTTTTCCTGCTGTCAAATGGTTCTCTTGGGGTTCGACACAGTGAGGCAAAGGATTTGTTTGGCATTTGAAGTCCATTGAATTCCTTCTAGTGATGAGAGAAAATCCTATGCCAGACTGTATTTAAGGTATTTGAAAGAGGAGACATGCCAACATTGGCAGAACCTCAGATAGCTTTTGTTTAATTCCTTCATCTCCCCTTTTGAAACCGTGGATGTATTTGTAACTTCTGTGTAGTACCTTGTGGCTACCACCCCAGTAACTGCCTGGACTGGGGAGAATGGAAGAGCTGTCTCTGTGTTGTGCATTCTCAACAGAAGTGGTTGGCTTTAGACAAGGCTAGTTCCTTATTTTATATCATGAGGAGAAAAGAGGAGCTTTATTTCCCTGCCATTATTAAAAAAAACCCCTAATATTTTCATAAATACATTAGTAAAATGCTATCCTGTAACTTTGCCACTCAATGCCTTAGTCACGCATCTTTGAGGCTAATTATGAGATCTTTTTCCATTCACTTGAATGAGGGTGGTATCAAGTCCTTATCAAGGTTACGAGACTTAAATAGGGGTTTTGTATACTGTGGAATTACAGTGTGAAAGGAACAGAAGAATAGGGAAAGGATAATTTTTCAGTATACTGCTGTTATGTGTAGTATCTCAAGGCTCTCATCTTAAGTCTCTGTCTCATTTTGTTGTTGTAAAGAAACAGTATGGCTTATCTGTGCAGTCCTTTTTTTTCTGTACACTAAAATAATGATATAAATATTTTAGCTTATACCAAGCAGAATAGTTCCCAGCAGTGAATTTCACATTTCTGACCATACAAATCTGTCCAATCTTACTCTTTCACAGGTGCACTTGGCTTGGCATCTTTGGCATAAAGCTCATTATTAATTCCTTTAACAATGAACTTTTACACTGAATGTGAGATCCAGGCTGTAGATACTCAGAGAAATACTCTGGATGAAGAAGTTCCAATTTAACACTTTGCGCTTACTTCTCTTGAAAAATGCTGCACTCTTACTTTAGCTTCTGGGTTGGAAGTGGATTTCCATTTTAGTCGTATGTTGACATCTCTACAATTTTAAATGTTTCATTTCTTTAAAATGGCAAGTTAACTGTACCTGGTTCTTTGACAGAACTATTACCTGTTTAAAAGGGCTGATGTGCAAGCAGTGTGGGTACATGGAGGGTGGGAAGTATTTCTAGTTTATTGCTTTTTGAGGTGAATTAAATGGCCACTAGTAAATTAGTGGCTAGTGGCTGCTTGAGACTACACCTGGCCATTGCATCATATTGTAGATTTACTTTCTGCTGAAGTGTCAAAGCTTTGACAGTTTGTAAGGAGTTAAAGCTCTCAGCAGGAAAGTTTAAATTCAAGGCAAAGAGCAAACCATTGCTTCTTACTGTTGAGTGTTGACAGGCACATAAAAGCTGATAATGTAAGTCCAGGGGTTTAAGAGACTTAGTAGAGTTGCTTTTTTGTTGTGTGACTGTATTTTAATGCCTCATTAAAGAAGCAGAGCCCTTTGAAATCCTTTACTAGATGGCATTTATAAAAAGGTGAGAGGGTTGCATAAAAAAGTGTTTAAAAACGAAGTCATTGTAACCATCATCTTTAATTTTGAATGGGTAAAATAAATGATGGTACCTAACAGTTCTGAGCTGTGAATAACACAGCAGTGATACCTAGGAACTGGAACTTACCTTTTCTGATACCAGTTCTCACAAGCCCTAGTGTAGGGCAAAATAGGTGTTGTCCATGTTGATTTTGCTAAGGGAGTAAGGAAAGGCACAATAAGAGCTGTGGTTGCCTGAGTCTGTGCTGCCAACCATTATTGAACCTGCTTTAAAAATTTTAATTCTGATTTGTATGAAAGAGGAATTACCCACCAGACAGAAATTCTTGCTCTTGTACTTAATGAAATGGAGCTGTGGTATAGTGTGTGGTTTTATGGTTTTGGTTTTCTTTTCTAGGCATCCTCTAGTTCAATCTGAAGCTGTTTCAAAATGAATGTTGTGTTGTGTTACTTTGAAAAATATGAGTATGCTGTAAAATATCAGTCCTTTAATTAAGAAAACTCCAAAACAACAAAACAACAACCTCCGCCCAAAGCCAGCAAAAACATGAAGGAAATTGGGAGCCCAATCCCCAAATTTTTGTCTGTTAAGTGTAGTAGCTGCAGATTTGAGCATTGTATTTTGTTTTTGTCTTTAAGCAAAACTTTATTGGCATGTAGACAGAAGCTCTTGTGAATCTCTGCTTCTTTTATTAATTATATCAATACATTTGTTAGATAAACACATTAATTAAGGATACATCTTACTAAGTGCTCCTGTTAGCTGATACCTGGTACTTGAATTACCTGAATACTTGTTTGTAAACTTTCTAAAAGGACATAGCTCTTGAGCGAAGTTTAAATAGCTCCACAGCTATTGTGATGAGCTTCAGTTTTTTCCTCTATGATAATGCTCTGATCTTTTTTTTAATATACAAAAAATGATTACCAGAGTTTCATAATTGCTTTCATTACCAAAGAATTAACTTCTGATTGTGGGACGTAGCTCGTGCTTTCGTTACAGAGGATTACTTGTTTTATGCTTTGCACTGCAATTGCTTGTATGACTTGGTTCTTTTTATCTCTTGCACAACACCTAGCTTAGTGACTCCCAGCCTGATACACTGAACACCATGTAAAGTAATGAAAAGCTAAATCTGAATCTGAAACAAAATAAATTGCTGTAGCTGTAAGCTTTGATCTCTTGATAAACTGCAGTATTTAGTATTTATCACTGATACTTCCATTGCTGGTTCAAACTGCCTTGAAATCAGTTGTATCTAGTGATGTGTTAGCTTACACATCACAGCTTCACCTATACATTGAAGCATTTGCTGATTTATGAATGACAGCTGCCTGGATATGATGGATCCAGTGGCAACATTGCAGATGCAAAATCTGTTCAGTCTCTGATGTTATTTGTTGTTTGTACAATGTTGGATTTTGCACAAGTAATTGCCAGTTTTAATTTAAAAAGGATGTGAATTAGACTTGTTAGTATATTTATTTTCTTGAAAACAATTTTTGAAATCTTCTCAGACTATTTTTTGAGAATTTCATTTCTAGACATATGTCAACTTAGCAAGTTTTTGTTTTGTTTTTCTCTTTTAACTATTATATAACCAGACAGACTTGGATGCAAGCATCTGAAGTAAAAGAGAGCCTGTTAGGATACAAAGTGAATCTGTTGTTCTAAATATTAGGAGAAGCCTTGTCCTATTATTCTGTTTGGTTTCATTTGGTCTAGAAAATGCAATTGAGTTTTCTAGATCATCCAGAACTGAAATTCAGTGTTTCAGTTTGTTCTTTATTGTTGGTTCTGTTTTGTTGTTTTGTTGGGGATGGTAAGAGAACCATCAAACAATTCAGACTGAAGTGACTGTGGCAGCCATATGATTCAAACCCTTGCAGCACCACCGTCAAGACCAGTTGCTCAAGGGGAAATATCTAATCAATGTTTTAAATAATCTCTGAGGCTGGAGACTCTGCAGCCTCTATGAGCAAGCATTTTCCAGAGTTTGATCACTATTATACTGGAAAACTGAATTGCTGATGCCTGGTTGGGATTGCCAATGTTCCAGCTTGCATCCATTGCCTCTTGTCCTTCCGCTGTTCATCTCTGTCTTCCCTTCATCTGTTGGGTAGCTGTAGACAGCAATGAGCTCCTCCTTTACAGCTCCCCTCTCCAGGCTAAGAAAACCCCATTCCATCAGCCTCTCTATGCATGTCACATGCATCATCCCCCAGCTGCCTTGTATGGAGAAAATAGAAGTGATGTTCTGTTTTTGTTAGCAGGTTGTGCTGTTTTACCTTGGTGAAAGTGATCTGTTTTTTTGGGGTTTTATTAATTGTTATTATTACTCTGGGCAAGAGGAGTAGATGTATTTTTTATACCTACAGGGGGCCTAGTGCTTTTCAAACTTGAAGTCTTAGGGTGCTGGCAGTTTGTTGCTAACTTCTAATGAGGCCAGGAAAGGTAATAAAAAATATAAGGATGTTGGTAGTGAACTGAAATTATGGATAGCCACAGTTCAAGTAGAAATATTTTTAAGGGATTGCATCCTGGAAAATTTCTGAAGACATTTTAAGTAAGCAAATTATGTAATATTCTGTGTGTAAATTCATGTTATTTCCCCTTACATACAGCAGAGACAGAAAAAACACACAAGCTTGAATCCAGAGTCTTACTTGATGAGGGTGATGGTACTTTTGGAAAGAGCCTACATTTTTGCTTTTTGCATTCATTTTTTCAAATTTTTTTGGTGGTATTTTCATTATTTA
This sequence comes from Passer domesticus, assembly GCF_036417665.1. Classification (NCBI taxonomy): domain Eukaryota; kingdom Metazoa; phylum Chordata; class Aves; order Passeriformes; family Passeridae; genus Passer; species Passer domesticus. The sequence goes on along the minus strand of NC_087474.1, from coordinate 24,128,145 downwards.
ACACAGGTAACAGAAGTGCACAATTATGCTGTATGAATATGTCATGAGAAAGTGAATTATTAGTTTTCAGAAGTGACAAGGGCACAAACAACCAGAGGAGGGGGAAGGTAAGAGGATAAAATAGACAACAATTTCAGCAGATTTGTGAAGTTGAAGCTTATCACGGGTTTTTTGATTGGGAAAAACCATGAAGGCAAAAGCATGTTCTGTGTGATAATGTTTTTGTTAACGTGAAATTAATCTGCAAGACATCTCTGTCCTTGTTGAAAAATTTGGCTAGGGCAATGCATTATGTTCAGTAGCTAGTGTCTCTCTCCTGAAAGAGAATGCATGCTGAACATTTTTTACGATTGGTACTGGATTTTATGGTTTGCTGCAGGCATTTTGGGGGATCTGTTTGGTTGTTGTCTTCTTTAAAGTCTACTTACAACATTTGAAAGACATTTATTTACCAGTACTGGTCTTCATCTCACCTCTGTGCACAACAGGTGCTGTACAGCTTTTGTTGCTTCTTCCAGCCATAAAATGGTTGTGGTTCCCATCAGAACAGAAGTGACCAGTTTTAGTGGGAGACTCCAGGCTCCTGCTTCTCCACCCTGCTGTGGCAGCCTCTGAGGATGCTGGCACTCCACTGGGGCTGTCGCATACAGTCTTTTTAAATGCCTGAGGGGTGTACCATCTTAACCAGTGCATTTTCTAAGAGCAGCTCAACAAGTATCATAAGCTTTTGCTTCTCACTGATGGGCTCCAGATGTTGGTATATTTTCTGGAGGTGAAAACCAAAAATTTTTTAATGTAAGTGGACCTTTTTTGCACTTCTTTAATGATTAGCTTTTATTACAAAAAGACCAACCGTGATTTTTGGAACTTTTAAAGTGATACGTGGGTGTTTTCTGAACGACTGAATGTAGATACATGGGAATATCAGAATCTCACGTGTGTTGTATGGTATCTTATCAGAGATCTGAGGAACTGCTTGGAAGATGTTCAGTGGGTTAAAAATCCTCTTTACAGAAGACCAATTGTAGATTTGCACAATTGGCTATAATGGCTCCAATTTTAAAAGATAGAGGTAACAGAGAGCACTCCCAATTGGTGGAATAGTTCAAGAATACCACATGCTCAGGTGGCTAAAATATTGTGCTTTCTGCTGCTACTTCATGCTACTTGAAAAAAATAGGTGTGGGAAAGGTGGGAACACACCAATTTGAGAGTCAGTTTCAACTGTATGAGGTCACTCTTTGGTTAAGAGAGTAACTCTTTGTTAAACTGAGGGTCAGCCATCTGTATGTCCTGTTGGAATAAAAAGCCCAATGTGATTACTTGGCAGCACTTGGGGAGGCACCAAAAGCTTCTACACCAGAACATATTTTAAACTGTGTCAGGAGCTGTATATCACTTTAAGCTTGTTTTTTATTAAGATTTTTCCCCATCCCATTTTCAAACTGGCCTGGAATTGCAGATTAGTTTCTACTTCAGCAAGTTCTAGGAGCCAGAAAAGTGTTTTGTTATTACAGATTTTAATATGAAATTTCAGATAGCAAAATACATATATTTTTGTGGTGTGTGTAATTTAGTTTTCTAAATTGGAAAATGTGCTGTTACCTAGCAGTTAATGACTATTTTTTCCTAACATTTGGAATTCAGGACCTGATTTAAGAAGCTGATAAAAGAAAACAAAACTGAGAGTATGTTGGAAGTGCTCAAAGTGAAAATTACAGTTTAGATAGGTTTGAGGGTAGATAGTTAGACATTTTAATTGAACTAAAATAGTTTTCTACTAATACAGTACTGTTGTGGGAGTACATTTTTTTGGTGTATTTGAAATTGAAGTGTTTAAGTGAGGGAAAATGTGTGTTAATGCTTTGCAAGAAAGTGATTTTTTTTTTCTATCATCTATCTAAGCAAAATAGCTGTTAAAGACATAGAGGTTCCAAGTCTATGCTGGAAAGTAAAGTGTAAAGTTCATGGTTATTTCTTTGTGTCAGATGTTTGCTTTTATCACTTTGGTTCGTATATTAAATTGCTGTAGTAAAGGTGAAGAAGAAGATGTGAATTCTGAAGTAAATTTTTATAGCTGGACAGCTACAGTCTTTGCCAGTGTAAAAAAAAAGGTATTGAATCTGTCTACATTTGAAAAATATGCTTGCAAAATAAAGTTTGAAAGAATTTCAGATTTAATATGTCAGATACTTTTGAGTGATACCCAGTAAAAATTTTAGTAGCTTTTTTTGTTGAGTGACTTTCCTTAGACAATGAAATACAGTGGAATAATAACTTTCAGAGTTTTTCTTTTAAAATCTAAAATTTGTAAGTCCAAATTTCACTTGGAGAATATTGGTGGTCCTTGTTGTGTCTGTAGTTATTCCAAAGCATGCTTTATTTCTATTTTACTTCTTAATCATAGGGAATGGAATGTCATAGGAATGGAATGGAATGGAATGGAAATGGAATGGAATTGCAGGAATGAAAATGTGAATGCAGCGTGCTTGTTTGTGCAATAAGCATTTAAACATACACATCAGTATACTGCAGAGAAGAAGGTCCCCAGGACTTTAAGGACCCAAAACCTCACTGTAAAGCAGCAGGCAGATCACCTGGAGGGAAAATAAAACAACTCTTTCATGCAGTGATCAGAAATGAATGGCAAGGTTTCTATTTTTTAGTTAGAGACCGTGGAGGGACAAACAATTACTTGTTTTAGAAACTTGCAATTTATTTTAAAATTGAGTTTCAAAGTTGAATTTTTTAAAAGATTGATAAAAGTGAGAGCATGGATTTTTGAAAATATTTAAAATCTTCAACCTGTTTCTTGTTTTACTTCCTGATAGCTCTGGTTCAAGCAATGCAAACACACAAATGGTTGTATCTTTTGCTAGCTCTAGATTGATTTTGTCCTGTTATGGCTCTTGACATTGAAGCCTTAACATTTTGCTTTTTTAGAACTAAAGCAATTAAACAGTGTTCTGAACTGGATTTTAAAGCTTCCATTTATCAGATATTTTGATTAAATACTTGTTTGTGATCAAAGCACAGTTGCTCAGGGAAGCTGTGGAATCTCTCTTGTTGGTGGTATTTGCAGAATGACAGATTGGGTCAGGTTGGAAGGGACCACAGTGGCTCATCTGGTCCAACCTTCCTGCTCAACCTGGGTCATCCCAGGGCACATGGCACAGGATTGTGTCCAGATGGTTTTTGAGTATCTCCCATAAGGGAGACTCTGCAGCCTGTCTAGGCAATCAGGCAATCTGCTTCAGTGCTCAGACACCCATGCAGTAAAGAAGTTCTTCCTCGTGTTCAGGTGGAGCTTGCTGATTAAACAGTACTGGGACTAGTGCTGTACCTTGGAGAATGCCACTAGTGACATTATCCAGGCCTCCAACTAGACCCTGTGCCACTGATTGTGACCCTCTGGGATTTCAGCGTTCCCTTACCCTGACATCCTGAGTCAGAAATTCATGAGGCGATATTTGAAACTCATCTGGCCATGGCCCTGAGCGGCATCTTCTGGTTGGACTTTCTTTGACTGGTGGCTGGACTCATGAAATCCAGATGTCCTTTCCATTACAAATTATTGTCCAGCTCTTAAACAGGTTCCTTTAAAAAAAAAAAGTCTAAACAGACATCATAGCTCCTGGCTACTGAAGCACACCTCAGCTTCTCTGTGTTTTGCTGTGTTTAGTTAAGTGACTTGTGGATAGCTGTCGAACTTCCAGCTGCAGGTTTAATGCAAAATTCCATTTTTTTCATTGTCCATTTTTTATTTTAATACCGGACTTAGATGATTAGGAGATGACACTGTTAGAACTGAACAGTAACTTGGAGTGAGCTCTGGTACATAATTGGATACCTTTTGATGGTTAAATCACAAGCTAAAACACTTCAAATTTTTTTGTGTAGTATGAATGGTTTCTAGTGTCTGAATTGGCAATCTGCCTACAGATGAGACTTGAGTCAGTGATGTGGTAGATGATTGGGTAATGAGACCTAGCGAGGGAAGACGAAGAAGACTGCTGGGCATAGGAGTTTGTGCACCATAAATGGTTGCAAAAAGGAAGTATGAGTAAAAAAGCAGTGGCAAAGTGGATACGTCTCATGCCATCAAAGAATCAGTGGAAGCAAGTAGGCAATCTTCCAGTCAGCTGCCTGCACTGTATATTCCAAAATGCATTCTGTCAGAAAAGCATCTGGTAGTAGTTGCCAAGTCATATTGACATCAATATACAGTATGATTGTGAAAAGATCAAGTTGTGTGGGTTCTCTTACTGTATCTACACTAATGTGGTAGTCTGTGTTTTCCAGGTCATAGGAAAAATTACATGCACATCTTTAACTTGGAATGTTCAGAGTGATACTTGTACTTACATGAACTTCTGAGACATGCTTGTGGCCTTTAATCTCTAAAACAGACAAGGGAATGCAAATGGTCTGGATAGAGACCTTACTATATTCCAAATTGGCTTGATGAGGTTTTCACTTTCATTGCTGTGCATTCCTTTACCTTTTGTAATGCCAATAATTAAACATTATATTTAGTCTAAAGTTACCATTATTTTCACTTCCTGATGTTTGGGCATGTCTTGGTCATGTGCCCTTGCAGCCCAGAAAGCCAGATGTGTTCTGGACTGCATCAAAAGCAGCATGTCCACCAGGGTGAGGGAGGAGATCCTGCCTCTCTACTGTGTTCTGGTGTGACCCCACCAGGAACACTGCATCCAGCTCTGGGGTCTCCAGCACAGGAAGGACATGGACCTGTTGGAGCAAGTCCAGAGGAGGAAACCCATCATTAAAGCAATGGAGCACGTCTCCTCTGATGAAAAGTGGAGAGAATTGGTGTTGTTCAGCCTGAAGAAGAGAAGACTTTGGGGTGACCTAATTGCAGCCTTCCAGTACCCAGAGGGAGTCTACAAGATAGGAAAAGGGAGAATGGTTTTAAACTGAAAGAAAGTAGGTTTAGGTTAGACATATGGAAGAAATTCTTCACTGTGGGGGTGGTGAGACACTGTAACAGGTTGCCCAGAGAAGCTGTGGATGCCCCATCCCTGGAATTGTTCAAGGCCAGGTTGGATGAGGCTTTGAGAAACATGGTCTAGTGAAGGGTATCCCTGCCTGTGGCAAGGTGGTTGAAGCTGGATGATCTTTAAGCTCTTTAAACCAAAACAATTTTATGATTGTATGTTTAATTTTCTTGAGATGAAATTTTAATTTTGGCCTCCAGCCAAGGAGGGTTTACAGGACACAGAGCAGGATACATTGTTCCTTCAAGGTGGCTAATGCATGATAGTTAAAGAAAATAAAATTACAGGGGCTTATTCAAAGGAGACTGTGCAACTTTCTTATGTTAACAATTTAAAGTAAGAATTGTATGGAGCCTTGCCCCATCAAAACACATTTGAGACTCATTTTATATTACCTAAGTTTCTGCTATCTCTTACCTTGCAACAGGTAAGAATGCTCCTTTCTTCTCTGACAAAGGCAAGTCTGGAGTCCAGCCAAACATAGCTTTTGGTAAATGATGATTTGTTCCTGATCTCATCCACACAGTATCAGTGGCTTGTTCTGGGGAAATTCTGGAGATGGGATGAGAGGGAAAGAGGAAGCAGATGGACATCTGATTTCTCTGTGAATGTTTTTATTTCTCTGGAAGCAGTGGTCACTGCCAGTAAGAAACAACCTTTATTTCCTTTTGGATGCAGGCAAGACAAGCTGTCTTTTTCATGCCGGTTGCCTTCTTTGAACAAAGTCTGGCAGAAAGCAGGAACTGTATGAATGTGATCTCCAGTGACATGTGGCAAGGTGCCTTGAGCTGTGTCAGTAGGAAGCACCCTAAATGAAAGACTTCAAGTAGAGAACCTCACCCTGAACCAATAGACTTTCTCTCCCACTGTCTTGAGAGCAGAATTTTGCTCCAGGAGAATGCTGGCAGACAAGATCCAAGCTGGCTGTGATGGAGCATAAGACATGAATGAACAATGGGGCTGTCCTGGGGGCATTGACTTTGCTTGGAGAAAATTCTCATAGGACATTAGGACTTAGAGTTATGAATTTTATGAATTTGAGGTTAACTGGGGTTGCTCTTTCTATTTGTAGGTTAAATCCAACTTGCTCTTTCACCACTGATTTCCTGGGATCAGTGGTTGCTGTGTTTTTGAAGCTGAAACTACAGACTTGGTTGTGAGATGGGAAGAGGTCTGCAGTTTTATTTCTGCTCTCTCTGTGAAGCCTTCTTGCTTTAGAACAAGATGTTCTTGTGGGTAATACCATGTGCAGGGCTTTTGGGTCAGTGCAGCAGGACACATGCCCCTTTCATCTCTTTGTGACTGTTTTTTTTCTGTGTCTTTATTCTTCATTACTTGGGCTCTTCCTGACATCTTCCTGGCTCTCGGCTGTACCATTTCACTCTCACTTTTTCCTGCTTCCTTGCCTGAAATAGGGGATTCCACCTGGCTGTATTTCCCCAAGTCAACAGAGCTGCTGTGATTGCCTGGCATGGACTGAACCAGAAGCCAGAACTCGACATGCACAGGAGACATGACCTCATCTCCCCAAGGAGTCAGCTCCCACCTTTGCTTGTGGCACTGGAATGAAGTGGAAGGTGGCTCCCAATCCTGCCTGGCAGGCAGAGGCTGGCTCCAGTGGGGTGATTCCCAGCTTGTTCTGAGCACAGGCAGGCACTAAGCTGTGCTGATTTCCTCAACCCCAGGCACCAGCCATGCTTGGGAACTGGCTTACAGCTCTGCTGCTTGCAGAGACAGACAGGAGCTCGTGGTTTGGACTCCTGGTCTTTCTTCCACAAAGCATGAAGGGAGCAGACCAGCTCCTGGCCCAGCCTGTGGGTAGGGAGTGACTCCTGGGAACCATCTCTCCACGCTCAAAGGAACTCGCAGGAGACAAGAACTGGCTCTTGGCTTCAGTTGCTGGAAGAGTCATACAGCAATTAGGAGGGCATAGAGCAGCTGGGAACCTCTGGCCTTGAGCTTGTCTTCAGAGGATATCTTTGTCCTATTTTTTTGGCTGAGACAAAACTATTGCATTGAAGTGGGGTCTGTCCTTTGAGACAAGTACTTTCTCAGATCTCATTGCTGTTTTCATTACTTACAGTATACGCTGTCTAGTTGCAGAAACATATGGTCATTACTACTGATTGTGTATCAAATAGTTGCTTTTTCACAGAAACTGCTGTGTATTACTAGTCTGCCAAGTGTGTAGTAAACCGTTGCCCAGTTGTGACTACTAAATATAAAGCTTGTATTTAGATGTGACCATCTGCCCCCCTCCTTGTAGAAAAGATTCAGGTTTAAAATCTGCATAGTGCTCGTTGTAAGTTTTTATTCCTGCTTGCCATGTCTCCCCCCATCCCCTGTCCTGCTTGCCAGTGGTCCATAAGTAACTCCAGAAAAGTGGATCTTGGAATAATGGTATTTTTGTAGTTGATTTGTTTGAATGTGGAGAGCTCTGGGAAAAATTCAAAAGCATGAATTACAGTGATACAAAACTTTCATTGTTTGCAGCTTGAAAAGATTATGCTGAGAATCAGTTAGTTTTAGTCATCTTTTCATAAATTGTCTTTTAATCTTCCCTTGCTTGAATTTGAAATTTGAAATATCTGAGTTCCTTTTAATTAAATGCTGTACATATAACATTTCACAAATAAAAATAATAATTCAGAAACTATTTGTCAGGGTGATGATTTGGATAAACAAAAAATATTAGGTTTGCTTTACAATATGTAACTAATTTATATGAACAGTATTGCTTTCCTGTTATAAAATATTTGTTTATATGTTTGTCTCTATTGTTATTTTATTTATTACTAAATGAACACTTTTCTTTTCTTCGCAGAGGATGCTAAACAAGTTTTTGGCCAGACCACGATTCATCAGCACATTCCTTTTAACTGGAATTCAGAGTTCGTACAGCTGCATTTTGGAAAGGATCGGAAAAGACACCTAACATACGCGGAGTTCACTCAGTTTTTACTGGTGGGTCTAATGCAGTGTGGTTTGTCAAGAGTAATAAGAAGGATGCAGGAATCAAAGTATTTGCAAACTTGCCAAATACCATGCTGGTAGCAAAGTTGAAATACATACCAAGTGTAGGCTCTTACAGTCAGAGTGCTGGACTTGTAGAGTATGTTAATAGATAGGATATGCTATTGGTAAAACTTCTGATTCAGGCTAACTGGGTTTTTTTTCCCTGTGTTTTTGCATCTCTATGCAGAAGGTGATTTTTTTCTACACTGTTGTGTAGACACAGACATGAAGTTAAAAACATAGACTTCAATGTCTGAAAATCTCCTGTATTTTTAAATCTGCAAGTCAAAGAATGTTAAATAAAGTATTGAACATTTTGGACTCAACTTGCCAGACTCTTATTAAGAAGTCTGTAAGCAGCATTTTTGCCAAACACATATTTAATTCAGAGCTGGTATCCAGTAATATTTGTTAAAAGCTATTTCCCTACACTTTACTTTTGATATTTTTTTAAATTAAGTTTATCTTAGAGAAGGAAAATTTGCTTGTAACATATAAAGAATAAAATACTACTTTTTGCAAGGAATTCTTGGCTATTCATACTTTTGGGTATTTTGTTACATGAAGTAAAATATTATGCTAATAAAAAAACCCCTGATTATCTGTATTTCAGCAGTACTGTTAAAAATAGTTTTCAGTAGGAAAAGAGGTGAAACACGTGAGTTTGTTATTTGTATTCCTCCTGAATACTTAATGCCTGTATTAGTATTTACACTAGAGAATTTTAAAATGGGAACCTGCTTCAAGACTGCCAGGTTTCTTTTTTTCTGTTTACACAAGTATGTTAGTTCACAGTAGGAGGTGGTATCATTTTGATGAGGAATAATTAAGATAATGCTATTGAGACAAATGTTTCAAATTGACTTTGTAGAACAGAGCCTAATTAACTTTGTATGAAGAGACCGTCAGGTATCACATGATTAAATTATATTCCCTTAGGCTTTGTATTGACTATTGTAACTCCTAAGTAGCTAAGACATAAACCAGTTTTGTGACAGAAATAGGAATCAGAACCTCTTTTGAATGAAAAAGCAAATGTGCTACTTGATTAGGAAAAAATGCCTCTGGCAATGTGTTCTGGTATCTCCTTCCAACTACAGAAAAAGCCTCGGAAATGTATCCTGATTTTGGTGATTTAAAGTCACAGTTTTAAAAAAAGTACCAGTCCTGTTTGCCTCATCTATTTGCTTAGAGATATGGGGAAAACCTGTAGAAAAATGCAGAATAAAAATATGACACGTTCTCACCATTAAAAGAAAACCCAAAAAGATGTGTGTGCGAGGCTTGTTGAGAGAGGTTAACAGAGTTTAGAGTCATGGACCTAAAAGACCTTGTAATGGTAAGGCTGGGTATTTAGGGTATTTGAGTTCTTTCTTTGGGTTCTTCTGTGTTTTTAACTTGAATTAGGAAAAGCAAGCACTGAGGGAGGAGTTTTCTAACTTTGGAGATTAGTCTTAACTATTAGGCTTTCTCATCTTGTGGAGGGATGTTCCTCTTACCTGAAAGGACTTTTCTTGGATGGGATGATACTGTGGGGATAATTGCTTGTGGTGGAAGATGTCAGTGGTCCTAATGAACCAGCCAGTCCTTTTGGTAATGAACCATATAGGTCAGAGCATAAACCAGGAGAATAAGGATGACAATTCTGGGTGTCTCCAGAGAGGTAAGATGTACTCAGGAAAAGTTCTAATGCTGCTAATAAGGATGCTCTCAGCATTGGTGCAGGCAGCAAGGATTTTCAAATAAATTAATTCTCCTAAGACTGTTGAAGCTGCCTGTTACCAGTATGATTTATTAGGATGCTCAGTCAGTCACAATAATTGGGCACATCTGTTTACCCACTTTCTAGAACTGTAAATCCTTGAGTCACATAAGTTTCCCTGCTGATTCTTGCCTTGCAGCATTGTATTACAGATGCTGAAGTTTGGGCACAGAAATGGCTCTTGGCACAAAGTGGAGAGTTACTGTTCACAGGCATGGAAACCTTCCTTTAAGCTTTGTAACCTTTGGTACTCAGCTTTTCCTTCTGACATTCTGCCTGTGCATGAGTCAGTCTTTTTAGTCTGATGTCTAGACCTTGGACCTTAGACAGCAGGAGACCACAGTGGATACCAAATTACCTTTCTGCATTCCTGATGTGTGAATGCACTTTACATTGCACTTAACATGGACCAGATGGTTCTGTAGGGCACTTCAGGTACTGCTTTGTAAGTACAATGCAATTTGCTATTTTTAATGGAATAATCTAGTTAGATTCATTCCTTTACATTGGGTCCTATTATGTCACATAAAGTTGTTCCATGATCATTATCTGTTGAAGCATTTGGACTAATCATCACTTCTGGCAAAGCTCAAGGTAGTTGGAAAATAACATGTTTTATCCATGCACAAGATGGATCTCTTGTGGCTTTAAATATGAAGTGTTTATATGAGATTCTGAATATTTATATTCTTCCAGCACTTTTTCTGTCTGCAATAAGAGAGATGCCTGAAAGTATAGCCTCCAAGCTCCTTGGCTCTAATGCAGTTAACAATCTATTTGCATCTACCTAGAGCTCAAGGTGTGTTGTTTTACCCTGCTCATTTGCTACCTTAAAATTAGCTTATCTACTTTATACCCATCATATGTATCTGTTTGGATATGGTCATGTTCCATCATCACTTAAGTGGCAGGTCTGGCTTGTGAAGAACAGCATCAGCCCCTTTCTCAGCATGTAAAATCTATTACATGCAATGAATTTTAACATACGCTTATATGTGGGCTGGTAAAACCATTTCTGCATTGTCTGGGAATTTATTTACACCCAGAATATTAGTTGAAGTAGTAGTCTCTATAATTGAACCTTGGGATCTACTCCAGTGGCAAAGATTGTGATGTACCTGATGACTTGTAGATCCATTGGGATGGAATGCAAACATAAATTTCTATCTAAGTGGAAGGTGAAGAAGCTTTTAATGAGCTGTAAGTGAAAGCTGAGGTAAAATCTCTAGATAGGAAATAATTTCATTAGAATTCTGGTGCCAGCATGCCTGCCATGATGTATGAATTAATTTTTCACAAAGTCTTATCCTACCTGGGGGAATTCTGGACTTCCAGCATCAAGGAAGATGCTTGTTTTTTATGTATATCTAAGTTTACAGAAAGTCTAGTTGGAGAAGGTTCTTTAGGATGTGTAATTTGTATTGCAAAGTAACGAGGACTGTAATTCTTTAAACCTGAGGCTGTCTAGTTAAAATAATATGGGACAGAAATAAAATTTATAAATAAAATAATAAAATTATTGCAAGTCAGATAGCATCTCTGAAGACTACAGCTTTGCTTTATTGTTTTTAAGGTGATATTTTTTATATTAGCTGCATATACACAACAAATGTTACAAATATCTGATAAAGAATTTCCTGATAAATTGCTAGAAGCTTAGTGAGCTCATTTTGAAACATAGTTATGCTGTGAGATTTCTCAATTTTCAGGCATGGAGGCTGAGGGAATGGATAGCCTTTTGAGGTAAACACTTCAAGGAGTTTATTGCATTGATATGCACTGTGCAGTGATTAGAAAAGTGACTTATATCTGGTTTGTTTGTGATAGCAGAGATTGTTACCATGTGATTGCTTGCGTGTTCTTGTGTGCCATACTGCTGCCATCCATGGTCATAGTTTGGAAATGTCATGTGCCTGAAGATCCCTCTGCTTCTTGGTATAACTGGAAAATATATAGCACTGCTCAAAATAACCACAGCCTAAAAAGTCTCTACATTTCTGATGTCAGTCTTCTTTATCTATGTGCAGTATGTGTAAACCATTTTGAACCTGAGCTTAGTTTCTGAGCTAGGAAGGAAATGTGAATAGGGAGTTTCAGAAGACTGACATCATCCCATTCACAATTTTGTCTTGCTGTCTGTCTATAGCTAAATGGCTGACAAGAAATGGGTAAATGGCAGCACCAAGACCTTGACAATGTATTTAAACAAGTGGGATAATTCTGTCCAGTGGGTTTTAGTTTACCAAGAAAATTGGAAAGAATCCCATTAGCAAGGAGAGGATGGGGTGTTTTGGCTTGTTCTCAGGTGTAGTAGTAGCAGCCTTTTTGCAGTCAGCTGGGTGATGGCAACAAACACACACTTGATGCACCTCTTTGGAGCACGAGCCCTGCTTTGTTCTGTGGCCAAGACGTCGCTGTCAGCTAAGGTCACACCAGTGGTACAGTACCTCCAGACTCACTGATGGGTGTACAGAGACAGGAACAGATTGGACTTCTGCAAGTGGTGTCCAGGTTTTTTTACTGTATTTTAGTGCTGGATTCTGCCAACGAAATTCTGCCAGCAGTTTCAGTGGTTAAAACAAATTGAATAAGGGAAGGAGAAGAAAGCAACATGCACCGTTTCCCACGTAATCCTTCTGCTAAATACAATTGATTTTTCTATGGTGGTGCTTTCATTTAATGACAAAGATTTTTGTTCATACATTTCTACCTGCTAGGTGATGAGTGTTTAGGATACAGGCTTTATTATACTTAACTCCTCTACAGAGCTCTCTCCCTCCAAGTAGTTGTCTGCCTCAAGCTGATGAAGTCTTTTTGTGTTTTTCTAGTCATCTCACCATAAACCTTCCAAAATTGCTTCCTTCCAAATTTCTGTTGAAATTGTAGTCTCAATTGGAGTGAAGTAAGAACTTGCATGGCTGCATCCAGCCAGAGTGAGTATTATTGCTGAATTGTTACACTTCAGCATAGGGGTCTGTAATGTAACGAAAATGTAGCTGAACTGAAATTGTGCCACTTCAAATTATAACCCCCACAAGCGTTTCCCATCAAAAGAAGAAATTTCAGATTTATTCCGGAGTGGAACACTGATCAGTCTTTTCTCCCCACCCCTTTCTTCCCTCTGCCTAATATATTAGGAGGTTTTCATCATACAGGGTACAGTGCTGTAATTAGAAACTAGGACCAAAACTGGCAAAGTCAGAAGGCTGAAATAAAAAGACAAGCATGGTTTGAGTGGCAGTGTGAACTGAGTGAATAGAAGGAGGGAGGGATAGCATCTGCAGGCCTCTGGCAGGTCTGATCCTACTCCATCTGAATTTGCCTTTCACCTTCCACTTTTTATTTCTTTGAATGCTGCTGTGAGACAAATACCAACTTGTAGGAGATCATATTTACTGTGGCTGCTTCATGATGGTGATTCTTGACTAGCTCGAGTCTTGTATTAATATGTATTTTAAGGCACATATTTGCAAATATAATGGAAATAGTTGGATAGTGTCATGGTCCACTGCAAGACTTGCTTAGTATTGCTGACATCGTTTTGCTCTGATTCCATTTTCTTAATAACTGACTTTGAATATGTATTCAGAGTAAGCGCTGTTTTTCCAGCAAAGAAGTTTTTATAATCCTTGAAACTTAAAGGGAATACATGGCAATGATTTGTGTTCCTCCATTCAGGTAAAAAATACAGGTTAAGAAGTCTAATTACATCATCAGAGTTCTTTGGATTTTTTTTTTTACAAACCTGTAGAACTGAACAAAAATTAATCTGTAATATCTGGTTACTATCTGTGCAGGATTGTTCCTTTTAAATGACAAAAAAAATAAAGTACTCTAGCAGTAATTTAAGAATAAAGGGTGAAGGTTACAGTAGGAAATGATACAACTTTGAGAGATTATATACTTTTTTCCTTCTCTTTCCTTTCAGAAGTACATTTGAATCTCAAAATGAGATTATCAAGTGGTTGTATCAGATAATATTTATGCCTGTTACTACTACTGAAATATGGAGAACTGATCTTTAATCAGTCATGAGACAAGGAGTTCTAAATTAAACTGCTGGTGTTTTTTGCAGACAAATAACTTTATGTTTTAAGTGAGGATGCTCTTTGAGGGAATCCTTTCCAGATTACTAGGTGTCTACATGGAAATCTCTGATGATTTCATTGCCCTTATTCAGGGAGTAGTGAGTGCTTTTACAGAAAGTATTTTGACCTGCTGTGACACATGCAGTAAACTGGATTATGCGTATCATGGAAAACTTTAATGTTCATGAGTGGGAGATTTTGCTTGCACTGGTGTGCTGGTATGTGTTCTCCATTTCTCAGTTAAATGAATTGCATGACATAATGTCCAGACAGCAAAGAAATCATGATGTTGTCCTAGGTGCTGAGGTCAGTGATAGACACCATAGGAAAGACTGAATAGGAAAGGCTGAAATTTACATAAAACATACATATAACAGCCAGTTAAAATTTGGTTGCATGTAGTTGTGTTTTGTTAGGTATGAGAGTCTCGTAGAATTGCATTACTTATATTAAATGTAACTGTTAAGGTGATTATTTTGAACCTAACTGCTTTTTTTTTATCTGTGTATTTTCAGGAGATACAATTAGAACATGCAAAACAAGCCTTTGTACAGAGAGACAATGCTCAGTCTGGAAGAGTTACAGCTATGGACTTCAGGGACATTATGGTCACTATCCGGCCACACATGCTGACACCATTTGTAGAAGAATGTCTAGTAGCTGTGAGTAGTTGTGGTATCCCAGCTGGCAGACCTGGGATACAGATGTGGAATTCCTTTTCTTATGTACCTTGACCGCTACATGACATGTAATCCAGCCTTAGGATGCATGTTTTGAAGTCTAGCAGTTATTATCTACATATATGAAAATTAACCGTGATTGCTGAATATATATCCTCAATGGTCTTGGTTTCCAGAGACAAAGGTAGATGGACCTTAGTAATGGCCTACAAATGTTGAGTTTGCCTTTTTCTAGCCATTCCATCATAGTAGACTCTGTCAAATATTTTTGAATGCCATTACATCCCACTTAGACTATCATCCTCAAAGAACTTGCTTTGTAATGTGAATTCTAAGCTCCTGAGTGTAATTTCCAAGTATCTGGGACAATGTAAGAGTTGCACCATCAATCAAGGACATTAACTGTATCTTGACTGATAGTTTTTACACTTGACTGTATATTTTGTCTCAGTTAGAAGTGCATAAAGGAAAGAGGTACATTTGGTTTTGACCACAGTTTATAATTTTGGGAACTTGTAGCAGCACATTCTAAGTAATCCAAAGCTTGGCCATGTTTAGGTTTGAAGATCTGCTTAAAGGTCTGCTCTGCTTAGACTTGCAAGGGAGAGATTTCATCACTTCACTTGCAATTGTGAAGTGATGAGTAGTGGAAACTCTGACCAGAATATTAGAAAATGCATGCAGCAAAAAGCATAGCCAGAAGATTTAGGAACTGACAGTGAGATTTGGTACTTTCTTCCATGGTTCTCTATCAGTCTTGTTACCAGCCTTCCTGTGTCATATGCTCTGTCATAAAACATCAGGTATGATTTTTTATTATCCCTGAAGGTCAGTTAAAATTCGGCTTTTAAAAAAATAAGCTTATACGTATATTTTTTTCAGAAATTTGCTTGATCATTGATCTTATAATTTAAATAGCGAATTGATCCAATATTTTTTCTATGTGCAGACCCATCACCCCTTTAAGACAAAGGTTTAGTCTCAGTTCTCATTTGAAAATGAGTAACTGTTCGAACCTTATTGTTCCCATTATGTTTGACTGCCTGATATAAGCCTGAGAGCTTACTGCTGGTTTCCATGACTTGAAATGCCTGTGAATTTAAAGGTTTCAATTGACCTTTTTCAGAATATGTTTTGATTTTGTTGAAATTTTCTATATAGTAATATGCTTTACATGTAGAAGTAGATTTCCTCATTACTAGAAATAAGCCAACTTATGAAACATTTCCAACCAAAGGAGTACTGAAACTTGAACTTTGTAAATTACTACTGGTTATGTTGTTATAATCCTGCATATGTATTTGTTTAGGTTTGTAGGGTGGGGAGAGTTTTATACTCTGGTCATGATTAGTTTCAGTAACATAAGAATCTTTCATAGTTTAAAGTTCTTTATTTTGAAGGTTTTTTGAAAAAGCAAGCCTGAGCTGCTGTCACTCTTGTAAAACAACATTCTTTGAAAACTTTTATTTCAAGGTTTTTTTAGTCTTGCAACAATCTCCTTTCTCTTTTTCTCTTCTGTCTCTAGGCTGCTGGAGGTACCACTTCCCATCAGGTCAGCTTTTCCTATTTTAATGGATTTAATTCTCTCCTTAACAACATGGAGCTCATTAGAAAGATCTACAGTACTCTAGCTGGAAATAGAAAAGATGTGGAAGTCACTAAAGGTTGGTAGAAATATTTGCAGTGTGGAAGTTTCCTTGGGTATTTGAATGGAGGGAAAGACTTCATCTGTATGCTTTTAAATCAGTAGGGGGAGGGGGGGAAGCCAACCTCGTTACCATTCCTTGGTTTGCCACTCAGTCCTGTCAGAGTGCACCCTCCAGCTTTTTCATTTTGTTTCAATCAGAAAAAGGTCCTAGTAAACTGGTAGTGGGGGCAGGGTGAGGGAAGTATGTAAAGATATTTAAAAGTTTAAAAAACTTCCTAGGACTCCTGCCAAATTGGCAGCCTATTAAAGTGACCTTCAAGGGTAGTTGAAGAATTCCATAAACTTGTATTGGCGGCACAGTAAGCTGATCTACAAGCTTGGAACAAGATGTTATCTGCTATATCTAACCACTTTTATAGAGAATTCCCTGTGCAACACCAGAGTTTCATTAATGTGGCCTCCTGGGACTATGCTTGAAAAGTTCCACATCTCTTGACTCCTGTTTTGGGGGTTTTTCTTTGTTTGCTTTTTATTTTATATTTTTCCCTCTGACCTGCAGCTGATTGATACCGTATGTCAAACATCCTAAATCCTGCTGGTAGTACTAAGCTTTAAGACCAGAGAGTTGTACTTACTTGCATGAAGGACAGACCATTTAAAGCACACGTTTATGTAGTGACAGGAACACTTCTGTGTTGGGTAACTTTCTCCCCTTTCACCCTCCCCAACCAGCATCTTCTACTTTATACTAAAATATAGTGCAACTTTGGGCTGCTCTGGATTATTTCTTCTGGTTTGATTTCATTTAATTTTCTGTATTTTTATTCTGTTGCAGAGGAGTTTGTTCTGGCAGCCCAGAAATTTGGTCAGGTTACACCCATGGAAGTTGACATCTTGTTTCAGTTAGCAGATCTTTATGAGCCACGGGGGTAAGTGGAGAATTATCTATCCTTCTCTCTTTCTTCTTCTCTCCTCTTCTTGGAAGGAGTGGGAGGTGGTGGTGGGGAACAGGAGAGTGTAGTGTAGTGGCCCACATGCAGGTAACTTCTCGTGATTGGAAAACCAACCTCTAAGTAAACACTAATGTGAATTAATTTCCTCAGGCGCATGACATTAGCTGATATTGAGAGAATTGCTCCTCTGGAGGAGGGGACGTTGCCCTACAACCTGGCTGAGGCTCAGAGGCAGGTAAGAACAGCAGCCAGCATGAGGTAGTTATTTGTTTCCAGTGCCAGTTAAATAGACAGCCAACCTCTTCCCGTTGTTGTTATCTAAGTTGCTTTTCTCTTGTGTTCTGTAATAACTGTGAGGAGTAACATCTTGTTGGAATTTATTTTTTATCCAGTGTCGTGTTCTCTCCATCTCTTCTTTGTGCCCCTTCCTCTTGGGCTCCATTTTAACCAGTCAAATGTAATTTACTTTGGAAAGATAATATGTATAGCAGTGTCATCTAGCTAGCCAGTAAATATTAGATGCATGCCTAATTAAGGTGCTTAAGTTTTGTGATTCTGTTACTGTGTGTTCTTTTTAATGAGGAAAAGAGAAAACAATTAAAATTCAGCATCTATCCTATGATATGGCAGCCCTTATACTGAACACATATGCATGTTCCTGGCTTCACAGTGTTCTCTGCTTTGCTTTATGCTCTGCTGAATATCAAAATAGGAGAGCTTATGTATAGACTAACATCACAGTTTCAGTAAAAGTATGTCCAAAACCTAAATGATATTTACTTTCAGTGGTATAACCACAAATGGATTTTTTTTTTTAATTTGAGGCAAAAGGAAGTAGGAGTGTTCTTTAAATGTCAAACCTGTTGATCTTTTAGTTTTCATATTATCTTATCATATTTTGTATTTTCATTGACACAAGTTTCTATACAGATAGATTTAAAACTAACCCTCCTGTTTGTCTCTATTTTAAGGCAGTCTTAACTTTGTGTCTTGTGAGACTAAGGGTTTTTTGTTGGTTTTCTTTTTTCCTGCTCTGGGTCTCTGTGGAGACGCCAGTTTGACCACAATGAGTTGATCCAGGCTACATTTTTAGGACTACCAGGCCATAAGCCAGGCCTCTCTGTGTGTGTGTCTCTTTTTCTTCTCTTTTTTCTTCTCCTGCCTCCCCTACATGTGAACACCCCCACCACCACTCCGAGACAGTATCTGGGGTGGTGGTTTTCCGTTTGTTCAAGCACTGACTAAATGGTGATGATGCTGGGCTGAATTCAAGTGAGCTGGCTCCCAAAAGCTCACCATCTATTCCCAGAAGACTCCTAAAGGAGTTAAAAGCACTTGCATTGGGCTGAATATCAAGTAACATAAGTTACAATAGGTGGCAGTAAAAGGTAGAGAAAAATGTGTGATGAAAGCAGCAGCTTCTTCACTTTTCGCTTTGGGGCCACTGTCTCTGCTACCATGATTTACGTTGTTCTAAGAGGCAAGGACAATGAACAATGGTCCTTAAATCTTTCCATTTCTTCTGTGTATGTGTCCTACCTTTTCACTTTTTTCTACCTAATTCCTTTGCTGCTTGATGCTGAGACTGAAAATATTTTCAGCTACATTGATATCTTTAATTTATTTCTGGTCATCTCCACCAATATTGGAATTAACTAAAACGTAAACACAGGAAAATGTATCCATCTTTTTGTTTTGTTGCTTTACTTGTAGTATCCTAAATATGTTGCAAAAAGTGCTAGTAAGTATGAAAGATTTAATGCCCCTGCAGAACTTTTGTTTTCATTATTATTTTCTTTCATTAGATAGAAATTTTAAATCTGGAACACTTCTGAAATTTATTTTTCATTGCGTTGAATCTAGCACTCATAGACTGTGAGCAAATGAAATTGCGGGGGTACTTTATAAAACCTTATTTTCCTTCAGCTAATCTGTATGTTTGCATACTTGTTTTGGTAGCCTGGGAAGTAATAGGTGTACTAGTTTTGGTGGCAGTAGAATGAAATTCCAAGCTGGAATTGCTTTTAGCTATAGAAAATTAATGACTGAAGAGGCAATATGTAAGCCCTCATTTAGACCACATTTAGGCCATTGATTTTAGAGTTGCATAATTTTGTTGTAGTATCTGTTTTCTTTCCTATTCTGATCTGAAGAGGCTGCCTTATATGACACTTAGAAATCAGTGGAAAAGAAGTAATAATTGAGAACAAAATCTCTAGTGTATTGTGGAATTTTTTCTAGGTATCCATATACTTATATCTGTCTGATCATGAAATGTTCTCTTGGGAAATGAGATGTTTTGATTATTTTTCTTGTCTTTCCTTTTGTTTTAAATCCTGCCTTGACAGAAAGCTTCAGGCGATGTGTCTCGACCTGTTCTCATCCAGATTGCAGAATCAGCGTACAGGTTTGCCCTTGGTTCAGTTGCTGGAGGTTAGTCATGGCTGAGCAAAAGAATATTCATCTTCACTGTTTGGGTTTTTTCTTCTTTTCTTTTGCCCTTCTTCTCCTTTTGCCTCTCATTTAAATGTGGAAGGCTTCTCAGACTTTCCCTTGGAGCTGTGTCTAAGGGGTGGGATGACTGTGTAAGATTGAAGGGGAAAGGATCTTCTGGTCTACAAGAATTATGGAATTTATGAGCTGTTGGAGTTTCCACGTGGTGTTGCTATCTGATTTGTCCCCAAAAATATTTCAGGAAAATAAAAGTAATAGTGAGGTAGGACTGGAAAGTGTGTTTGGTTAAAACTGTGGGAGGTAGTTTAATATATCCAGAATATATAATGAAGAAAAAAGATATAACTGATGTTATAGTTAGATGTAAATATGAAAGATGGCAGTTGCAATCAAACAGTGCAAATGCAGAATCATGTTTTCTTATATTTTGAATTTTATTTGCAGCTGTTGGAGCTACTGCAGTCTACCCAATTGATTTAGTGAAAACTCGCATGCAAAACCAGCGTTCTACAGGCTCTTTTGTGGGAGAACTTATGTATAAAAACAGCTTTGATTGCTTCAAGAAAGTGCTACGTTATGAAGGTTTCTTTGGGCTTTATCGAGGTAAGTTTAAAAGATGTTATATACTAATGATATTATTAAAAGTTTTTTTTCTTCAGACTTCAGTTTTGCTTCTTTGTTACAGGGGAAGGATTTGCAAACTTCTCGATAATTAAAACTTCACTGTAATGAGAACATTGCTGTAGGACCTATCTGTCCTTTCTCTCCTCATCTGCCATAGGGGAACATTGGCAATTTCCTACAGCAAAAATATTTTGTTAGTAAAGTTCTCATTTCCTTAGCAGTGCTTAGTGCCCAGAGTGTTTTGTCCTGTTTGGTAAGAAGTTAGATCATCTGTGGGTTTTTGTTCTTTGCAGTACCTTTTGTTGTGTTTGTTTTGAGACGAAAAGGTCTCTGTGATCCAGTTGCATTTGCTTCAGTAATCATTGGAAATAGTCATCTTTATCAAGTTTTATGTATGTCTTTTCCTAGGTTGTCACTGTGGAGTCAGCCAGACTGACTCATTGGGTTTCAGCCCACTTAGCTTTATACATGTAACCCATACATTTAAGTTAGGAAGTTACCCATTCCAACCTGCCTTTGTAGTCAATGGAGAAAACTCCAAAAATCCATTGACTCTGTTCTAGATGCAAATCATACTCATTTTGGATATCTTAGATAAGTGCCTGAAGTTAAATGGTGGCTTTTTTTCTGTTCTGTCCTTGTCCCAGTTGTGGCATCAGTGGTGTCAATTCAGGTAATCAGGAGGAGTCATAAAGAATCAGGAACCTTGGCATGAGATTCCAGTTTGTCTCTGTTACAGAGTTAAAGTAAATTGTATTTCTGGTGTCACAATTATTGAGACATTTTATGCCCCTCTGCCATATTCAAGGGGAGAATTTGAAATTTGCATTACTGACTTCATTTTTAGCTAGCTTGCTTAGAAAATTATTTTCACTTGTAAAATAAGAATATTATAATGAAAGAAATTAATTGTTAAAAACTGTTGAGTAAGGAATGAAGAACAGAGTTGTCTTGGTAGCATATTGTTATGAACTGGCAAAGCTGTGTGCACCTTAGAAAAAAGTAACAGTTCATAAAACAATGTGGGAAACAATACTAAAACTAGGTGGTGTGATAGATGTGCACACTATAACATATGACCTGAGTGGTTAAGTAGCTCCTCTGCAAAATACAGACACTGTAATTATTGCAGCACAATTGGACATGGGAAGGCTCTCTTATTACTGACTGAGTTTGAGGCCATTTTTGGGGTAGACATAATAATTTAATAAAGAGTATTGACATGGTCTCTATTTTGTAAGGATTTATAGCAAGCAAAACCTTTCAAAAGTCTCAGGTATTACCTAAAGAACCAAATGTATTCCTTGTTAATTTTTGTCTGCTTCTTCCAGCATCCTGAAATAATAAATATGCAGAATTCTACTATTGCATCCTTCTGTCTTATTGAAATTCTGAAGGACAGTGATTTTTTTCAACTTGGAAAAAAAAAAAACAGATAAAAACTCAGAAATGTTATAAATGCATGCTCTAAACTCTGTTTGCTTGTCCTGAGTTTGGACTGGTTTTTTTCATTGCCAGGTTTAGGGAACCTTAGGAAACTTCATCAGTAGAGCTTGTCCTTACGTTCCCCATTGTCTTTGCTACTTTCCAATTTTCCAAGGAATACTGAATAGTGGAATCTCAGTTTGGTGGAGCTGAACTTCAAAGACTAGGCCAATAATCTAATTTCTGGATTATATAGTTGAATACCATCATTTTAGAGGCAAATTGAGACCTGCACTTCTACAAATTCTCTCCTTAAAGAGCACCCTGACATAGCTCTTTTTAAAGAGGCAAAGAGAGAAAACTGCTTAAAAATCTGGAGCTCCTTCTGTGCAGTTCTGTAAATTCAGACTATTGCTCACTTTCTCAGGAGATGTTGAAGAAAGTTAAGGAGCTGAGTGCAGAAGGAAGTTTCCAGTTAAGCTTGAGAGGAAGGAAGATTTGAAAGAAGTGTTTTGTAGGTTACTGTAATTACCCAATGTAATGCAGTAAACATTTAGCAAGAGTCATCTTATTCTAGTCTTGAATTCTACCCTAGGTAGGACACACTGCAGAGTACACTACTTTTTGCTACTCACTGCTCACTTCAGTTCTTTCTTCAGCTGATTTCTTTAGGGTTAAGTCAATGTGGGTAGTTTTGTCCCCACTGAAGGAGGGAGTAATCATTGGGAGACTTCTCCTTAGCTGAATAGATGCAAAAGCTTTTTAAAAATTGTACTAGAAACATTTAGAGCAGTGGTCTCTTTGTCATGATGCACTTCAAGAAAGCAAGCAGAAATTATAAGCCCCACTCTGAACTCAGCCATTTCAGATATTCTTAATAAAAGGCTCATGTTTCCATTTGACAAAGTGAACTGATTTTTCTTTTTTGTATCACTGTTTTTTTCCAAACTTGGAAACCGTGTTTTAAACCACCATCTCAGATAAGGATAAATTACACCATCTTGTGGATATATAGAGAGCACTAAATTTGGTTTGATGTCAGTTTGGTTCTAGGTGTAATCAGTGTTTCCACTGAGAAGACACTTGGATTAAAAAGAAAAAACCAAACCAACAAAAACAAACATGATATAAACCTCTGTAGAGTCTTTATAATATGTATTATATGAATGCTGTCTTGTTAGCATTTTTTAAAGACTTTATATCTGAGATACATTTTTCATCTGTCTCTCAGCATGGCTGAAAAGAATGCTCATCTCATATACCTGTAATTTACTGTTGTGTCTACATTTATACCCAAAATGCATATTTAGAAACTCACAGGTATTTTTATGCATGCAAATTTAAGAAAATTTTGAAAGCTGTGATTTGTCAAGGTCTCTTCCAACTGATGAGGTCACCTACATGTCATAATAAAATTTTAATCAGAAGTCCACCTGATAAGTCACAGAATGCTTCAGAGATTTATCAGTTCATCCAGTAGAGATTATTTCACACATACTTGATCGAAGTTTCATGGGAAATTTAAGTACCAGAGATAAAATGTAGTTTAGGAAAATGTTTGGTAGCCATGCCGTTAATGCCACTTTGCCTGGAGGATGGAAAAGACAGGGAATGCTATTGAAGACTCTGTGATCATTAACTGTTCAGGAACTTGTTTGTTAGTTTTATTTCTGTTGTGCTTCTAGCCCTGCAGTGACTCCAGATGCCATCTAATTATATTTTAATGATTTGTTCATCATCCAGGTTCATTATTACTGATATGTTATTACTGGACTTCCATGCTCATGATGCAAAAAGACTGTGGCAGAAGCTTTCCTTCCAAATTATGCAATGGAATACCATATATAGACTGGAACTACAAGCTTACTTGTACCCCAAGTTCTGTCAAAGCACAAAATTTTTAGGAAATACCCCATTTCCAGTTTGAGAGAGCTATATTTGAATGGCAACTGGTGATTAATTGTCTATTTTATTTTGTGAATCCTGTAATGGGAAAATGTGGCAGTGTTCTATTACTGCCTTCCTATGAGATGGCCTAATGGTTTCAAATATTTTATCTAGATCGAGCAACAAAACTTTCAGTCACTGTTTTTTCCTAATATGAATGGAAAATCACATCTGTTACACAGTGTGAAACTGAAACTTCCCTGTTAGACATCTAAAAAAATACTTTAGCCAAGTAAGAGTTTCGTTTCTCAGTGCTATCGGTACAGCTGGGCTGGCAGAGCTGTTGTGTGTGTATTCACAACGTATTTAGGCTGCTTTCAGAAAATAACTTGTAGGGTGTCACAAAATGAATGCAGCCCTTGGTGCTCTGTCTTGCACACACCTTCCCCTTCCCTGAGAGTCCCACTATGACAGTGTGTCAGAAACAAAGTGGTACATTGTAATTGCTGCTAAAAAGGCATTGAAAATAATGTGTTTACTATGTACTGTACTAGCAGGCTGCCTATGTGCAAGATATTATGCTCTGATGTTATAAAAGGCATGCATTTTTAAGGCACTGTCAAACATTTTTAAGCTTGTTCTCCATCTGTGTATATGTCATATTGCTGATCTGCTAATGCATAGTAACATTGAGAAATTCCCACAGTGTCAAGATAACCCCAACAGAAATATGACATTTTCATATATGGGGCTTTTGATGTGCTTTCTTTCTTTCAAAACTTAGCATCTTTATCATGTTTCGAAATTTTTCGACAGTGTTTCAGGGCTCTCATCAAAACAATAAAGAAAAGAAAATTTAATTTTGGTGGTCATAGCATATAGAATGCACAGGTACCACTTGGAGATAGGTATGAGATCAAATGAAGGGTCCCTCTGCCTTCCTAAGATGCTGGAGACAGTAAGCCTAGCTGGTACCTGGTAAGGCTATAAAACCTGGTCTTAAAATTCATGCTACATTTTATAGAATACTGGTTTCTATCTTGCAGTAGATATATACAGCATTATCTGTAATTAAATTAACAAAGCAAAATTACGTGTGAAGTAGAGGCAGGAAAAATGTTCAAGGTTTTGGTGGTTTAGCTGGGTTTTTCTGCTGTTGGGTTTTTTTTTAAACTGCTGCCTATTCTATTTAATCTTTCTCTTCCCTACCTCAAAGTTTTAAGGAAAGCTTTGAGTTGTAACATTCCCATTCAGATTTGAGTACAAAAGGAATGAACCAGATGGGAAAAAAATAACTTGTGCCAAGATAAACGTCTTTTTCTTATGACTTTGCAAGTGTTTTTACAAATGCAAAGTTTTGGGAGCTGAAAAATGGTTAAAAGGCCATCTTCAGATCAGTTCAGTGAAAATGGATTTGATTTGTCCTGCTAATGTTGTTTCTAAGATTGGAGGTTTATGTAGATCATCAACTGGACTACTTTTATACTGTTCATATCTTGATATTTTAGAATGTCTTTTTCTATGATTTATTTGACAAAACATGACTTGAAAGTCACGGTATATATAGCTTGGGTGTAATAATATATGTATATGTGATTTTAAAATTAATGACCTTTGTGTTTGGAATTTTATCTGCTATATCAGACCTGCTTAATTTTGCTGGATTTGGCTTAAGATTAGGTAGTGTGCTTTTAAAGTATATGGGACATTTTTTAATCTCTGAAGATATAAAATCATTTGCCATAATGTTTCTATAAAGCCACACATGTCCTATAGCAAGTTGTAAATATTATAGCAATTACAAAGATAATTTTGTAATGAAAAAATTCTGTTCATTTTATATTATTGTGTTTCCCTCATAGTGCTGCAGATAATGTAATATTTAATTACATAATTCTGAATGGCTTAATGGTTTTTTATTGAAGTCTGATTTGATGTCACCCATAAAAGTAACACTTTTTAAGAAACTCAGATTCTAAAATTTAACTTACTCTGCAGAATCTCTTTTGGTTTTGAGCACTGTATATGAACTTAGTGCTACTGTATTGTTAAATTTGAATATTAAGTCATGTGATCATAATGCAGCATAGTTATCTTGAGTAAATGTTACACTTACATGTACATCAACTGTATAAAAACATCAGTATATAAATATGGTTGGGTCTTCTGCTACCACAAATCAAATGGTGCTTTTCTTCAATGTAAATTTCTTATTAAGAGGATCAGTAGGAACCAGTAAAGCTGATGGATGGTAGCGGGATCAAAGAATATACTAAACCAGAACTTGTGCATTTTTCTGTGTTATTCTGACATTTAGTTCTTTAAGAAAATGTTTCTTCGGCAGGTTAACTTTTAGAGGTGGAAACTTAATTGTTTTTGGAGTTTCTTTTCAACAAAATAAAACCATGGAGAGGTGAAAATGTCAGGCTTTGTAGAGAGTACCCAAATATGCTGCTTGAGCTGCTAAAACAAAGGGTTCTGCACCAGGAGCTCTAGCTGGGGTGATTTTCTCACATTTTTGAATGGTGTCCTAATTTCATTATGCTGATGAATGCTTACAACACCATTGTAGCTTCAGGCTTTGTTGCCTATTTTTAGGCTGTGTCATTCAAATGTTTACAAAATATCGACCATTCACTTCAAACAAGTGAAGCTGACAGTCAGAAATTCACACTTCCAGCTCTGTAACACATCACTTCTAACAAAATAAAATAGAAAATTCCATACCTGGGTAGAAAGCAACATAACTTCCTTTGTTTTAAGAGCTGGTGATATAGCTGGGCAAAGAGCTCAAGAATGCAGTCATACATGTTTGAATGTTTTGCATTATTTTGATTCCTATCCCCTTCGGTCCTGCCATCTAATGCCATTGTTTTTTCTAGGAAAAGGTACTGAGGTTTTGACTTTTGAAGTGGATTCTTTGTGTATCTTACAAAATTAATTGGAAGGTCTTGATTTTTGTGTGAAGATGCAGAAAATAAAAGTCAGCTTAGGACAGTACTGAAACATATTTGGCAAATCTATATTAGTGTTTAAACATAGAATGAGCTAGTATGAATTAAAAAGAGTAAAGAAACAAATCCATATAGACAGTGGTAGTACTTGAAGTGGTAGCACAAAGTTTGTTCTCAAAATGGAATGTTTAAGTACTCTCATTATATATAATAACACCAAATTGCTGTAAAAATCGCCTGTTTCTAGGTGCTGGTCTCTACATTTGTTGATTTGTTTATTTAATACCAAGTTACTCAATGCCTTGAATTCTCTATTTCCATGTTACAGGTCTGTTACCACAGCTACTAGGAGTAGCACCAGAGAAGGCCATAAAACTTACTGTAAGTTTGTAAATGGATTTTTTTCATGTTTCTCCACATTGTAAAATGCAGCAAATTAAAATTAGCAGCTATTAATATCTGACTTGTGAACAGTACAAGTGGCATACAAGTCTCATCTGGAGGTGTAGATGTAAATTTAAAGAATCTTACTAAAACTTATTTTTGGACTCCCTCCAAAATAGAACAAGCTCATTCAACTTGTTCAGCTCTTCTGCTTGCTTGTAAGTAGCATAGGCCTTTGGTTTCACTTCTTAGCAAATCAGAATAGTTACTCATTGGAGGGCTTTTGTTTTTGTATCTCCATGTGGTTACTGTATGTATGATTCCAGTGCAACAGGACCTAGATAATATGAGCATGTAGTGAA
Organism: Passer domesticus; assembly: GCF_036417665.1. Classification (NCBI taxonomy): domain Eukaryota; kingdom Metazoa; phylum Chordata; class Aves; order Passeriformes; family Passeridae; genus Passer; species Passer domesticus. The sequence continues at coordinate 24,100,891 of NC_087474.1, read as the reverse complement.
TTGTTGGTAAGAAAGAAACTTGTTTGTGTGATGGTTTTTTATAAATGTTTTACTTCTGTAATTTTGTTATTTAAGTATTTGTAAGGCACTTAAGAATTTCTTACTATAATCCAATCACAATATATTGTTTATTCACTATTAAGGCAGTATTCATCAAAGCTAGTAGTATGCATTAAAAAAAAAGGCATGTAATGCTACTAATTAAATTGCCATTGTGTTAAAGCTTAGTATTGAACATTCTGATATTAATTTGACATTTTAATTTGTTGATATAAAAATTTTATTAATTTGACACTTCTAAAATATTAACGTATTTATAATTTTATGATTTTTAAAATTACATTAATAGTGATGATTTGTTTTTTGAATAATAAGTATTTGAATTATACTGCAAATTCTTGTTAGAAGGAAGAACATAGCTTTAGAATATTTAAGACAAAATCTCAGACTTTGATTTCTTTGCTATCTTGTAGTTTGGTAGCTTAGTGGATGTATTTGCATTTTCATTTGCACAGAATTTGCAGCTGATGAGTGTTTTCTCTGACCTTTTAATTTATCAGCTTTCATAAATGTTTGTCTTTTAAGGTTAATGATTTTGTGAGAGATAAGTTCAGGACTAAAGATGGATCTGTCCCACTGGCTGCAGAAATTCTTGCTGGTGGCTGTGTAAGTATCTTTAATTTCCTTCATATGACATTCATGAAAGTGCAGTTCATAAGATTAATTGTGTGGACTAAGGCTTCTGTTTAACCACAGATCCGGTTCAAGAGCAGACTCTCCTAGAGCATCTCAGTTATTTCCTAGATAGGCCAGCCGTTCTTGATGAAAGGGTAAATGTTTCTGTGCATCGTGCCTTTTAACTGAGCTCTGTAATTCTCACGGCTTAGAGTTTGTTTCCTTAATCAAGAATGTGTCTTTATTCATGTTGGCTGTAGCTTATGGCCTAAAGAGGATTCATGCTAACCTTTCCAGAAGTTAATAATTAGTTACTACTTTGTGGCACCCACTCTACCACGTCACTTCTTTCCTGATGTGTTATTGCACCCACTAATTTTCACTTTTTGCAGTGATACTGGCTTTTTGAAATGGCAAAGACTGCTCATGCTTCTTTGAGTTCGTAGCAGACGTAGGCTGTGTAATGTTAACTCAGTGCATAATACATTCCTGAATGTAGGCTGTATTTAAAACCTACTAAGATTTTAAGAGTGTTTTCCTTGCACAAAGTAGTATCTTAATGAACAACTGGCGCATTACTGGGTAAATGATAATACTTCACTACTTGGTCTAGTTCTGTCTGTTCCTATTACAGCTTACTGTATCTGGTGTATTGATTTGTTCAAGGAAATGTAAATACTTTAGGTAAAACGAATAGTTGTTCAAAGACCAGTGCATTTTACAGATAAAGAGCACTGTTTATTTAAAACAGCTTTGATCACTGGGGCAGAGCAACGCTGGTGTATTTTTAATCTATCTTTGTTTCTGCTGTCATAAGATAGATGAGGTCACATTTTCAAGCAGCTTCTACCTGTGTCGAAAACTACAGTGAGCAGCAACTTTAAAAAAAATGCTTGCATCTTAACCTCAGTAGGTGCAGAGATTTGTGCTGTATGTGCTTGCAGAAAGTGAACTACGATTATCTGAGCCTCAGGGTGCAGTGGCTCGGTTGCATTGCAGGCTGAGAAGCCCTGGCTTTCTGTAATTCTCAGGAGATGGGGCAGGATTTGGCTGCTGTCTCACTGCTCCTTCTGTTTGATCACTGACCTGTTGTAGACTGCCAGGTAGGATCCCCTTGTTCTGTAATTTTAGGAGCATTCAGGGAAGGAAAAAAGAAGGGGAGGGAGAGAAGAATGTGGGTCTCTAAAGCCCTAAATAAAAAGCATGCTGTAAATGAAGGAAAAATGCAATAAAGCGCTTGCAGAGTAAAAGGTATTTGCCCCTTACACTAATAAAAAGTCCCATGAACATAGCAGCCATAGAGAATTCTGCAAAATTTTCATTTAAAATGTCATTTGATCTAGAGTTTTTATTTTACAGGCTGCTGTGAATTTTTTAATGCAGTACAAAAAGCACTCTTTACAGAGACCTGTCATTCATGAGAATGCTGCAGCAAGCTTTTTGCCAGCAGTTCATTGTAAACTAAGGAAATGTTTTAAGAGATAGGTGGTTTGAGATGTATTTTAAATGTGCTGTAAATGTTGGCTTGTCCTAAATTTATATTAACAGTGAGATGCTGCATGAAGTTATAGCAGTAGACGTGCAATGGCAGAATGCCCTGAGTTTTCTTTTAACTGTAGTGCTCCACTTAAGGGCATAGTTTGGTGCCAGGTAGATAGGTTGCAACTTGTCTCTTCTGCAGGTGGTCTTTGGGTTCTTTTGTAATTTTAAACCCAATTCAGACTAGCAACAGAGACTCTCATTATCAGCAGTTCCTAGGTTTTTTGGGGTGAATTTTTCTGTCATGGTGTAAATTTATGTGTTAAATATGAGATGCCAAAGACATGCTTTTTCCTCTAACTTCCAGCATTGTATTGGCCCAACTTTTTGTCCCCATTTAAGCCATTGTGAAACCTGTGATTTCATTGTGGAAGCAGCACGGGCAGTGTTGAATGCTCGAAAATTGTCAGTCTTGGATTTTTACCTCATTTCACAATGTAGTAATTGCTTATGTGGGAGGCAAGAAGACAGGAGGGCATGATGTGTTAAAGTCTAAAAAGGGGAAGACAACTAAGATGAATTTTCTAAGACTCCTGCCCTATCACCTTTCCACGTTCCACATCTAATTCTCAGCTGGGATTGTGTTACAAACACAGATTTAAATTTTTCTTCTTCAGTGCTTCTGTTTCCTTGGAATGTATTCATTGCTTATGCAAGAGCTGAGTGCTGGGATGCATGCTAGTTTGCAATGTTCTAAATAGCAGCCCTGTGAATATGGTATAGTAATAATACCCGAGAAAGGGAGGACAAGCAGATACTTGGATAGTTTGGGTTGTTCACTAACACAAAGGGCTTTGAAGGGGTCAGTATCACCTGAGTAGCTCCACTCTGCTGTTTGCCCAACCATTGCCAGGCGTTGACTTTTAAGTCTCCAAGGAGTTCACTTTGCATCATAATTACTGTGAATTAGTACACATGGCTGACTTTTGCACTTGTAACTAAAGCTGATTGTTTCATTGAACAAGTCTTTTTCTGTTTTGTAAACTGTTTTCTCTCCTAAAAAAAAAGAAAGAAGAAAAGAAGAAAATAGATCTTTTATTTCATGACCTTGTGACACTTAATTCAGTTAACAGCCTGTTTCATAGCTTTTTATTACGTGAAGATGAAAGCGATAGGTTGGTTGAGATTTTTGTTTTTAGACCCCCAAGAATACAATTAAAAGTATAACCTTTATACTTAAGGATGGCTGCTATGTAAATTACCAACACAAGATTTCCATCTCCTTTGTTTGTAAGAAATTTTCCTAATGACTGTAGTATTTGTTACCCATAAAATGCATGTAGCTTTCAGATTTGCACAATGCCTGACACCCACAATGAACTCTGATCTCTGCTGCGCATTTTGGACTCTCATCACTCATGCAAATCCTATATAGCCCTTATCATTATGAGCTAGTAAAAATCTTCAGTTTCAAGGCATCGTGTAATGATGCTGTAGAGCTAAGATCTGCTGAGCATCTAAACCAAAAAAGCTGACTTAACCTTATTGAATTAAAATGGACACAGATATGCTGGGTTTGATTTCTGCTAATGCTATAACTTACCTGCAGAATTCCTTAATAAAAGGATGTGTAAGCTGTAAGTACAACTTGAAATATTTTTTTACAGTGGCAATAATATTGAAATTTCTGGAAGCTTTATTTCATGGTCTTTTACTTGATTTTATATTTTAAATAAAAAATAATTTTAAGTCATATCAAGTTTAGCTGCTTGCTTTTTTAAATCTTAATTTATTTACAGGCATCTGTTGAAAGTAACCTGATTATTTTTAATATATCATTATATATTACTCTTATTTTTTTGAGTTAACACATGGAAAGCTCTGTTTGTAAAAGTGTCATAAATACTGTATTGGGGTATTGAGACATTACCTTTAATTCTAACTTTTTAGGTGAGACAGTAATTTTGCTTTGTATCTTAAATAAAGCAGTTGAATACTTAATGAAAAAATTACGTTTGTGTAACTGGAAAGGAAATGCAAATATGCAAAAGAAAGAGGAATGTAAAACATAAAAGAATACTAAGAAAAACAGAAGAAGGATTATAGCACGACTAAAGGAATCACTATATAATGTATGTTGCCTTGTCTGCATGTATTCATACAATGATATCGGTAAATAGGAGGTGTAATTTTTAGCAAGAAAAGAGAACTACATTTTGCTTTATTAACCTTTCCTTCTGCTCTCCCTTCTTCTGAGCACACAGTCTTTTCCTTCCCAGCTGCTCAGTATGTGCTCACCAGTTTAAATCATGTAGCACAGTACAATTACAGATCCCATACAGATCTGCTTTTGTTTAAATTGTCAAGGCAATTTTAGGCATATTTCGAGAGACTTTATAGGAATCGTAATAAAGTTAAAATGCATTGGACCTGCTTGGGCAGCCTCAACTCTGCTATGGAACATAAAAATAGATATGGTTAATATTGAGTGCAAAATCCTGCCCAGAATTAATTTTTATACAGGAATGCAATGTGAAATTCCATGTGAATTATGCCAAATAACAGATCAGGTGCAAATAGTTTTATTAAGCTACTTAAAACATTTATTTTATGTTTCAGCGGGTAATAAAGATAAGTCCACATCTGAGCTACATTTTCTTCGTGGCATTGCAGTGGCGACAGAGGGTGTATAAACTGCAATTCCCACATTTAGATCTCTTACTTTCAAAAATTCAGACATTTGGAAGTTGTGGACTAAAGGAGACTGAAGGTGCCATTCTTGCTCTCATTATTATGAAACCTAAATATGTTAAAATTCAGTTATATTTGGCAAGTGAGGCTGAGCTATGGGTAAAATTAAATTGCACACTATATATGCCAGGGGAAAAAATTACCTGCATGTATATCTGGGAAAAAAAAAAAAGAAGCAAATAATTGCTGTCGCACAAAAAAGTTTTGGTCTAGTTTATTGAGATAGATAAATGAAGATGGTTATCTTGATGATTGCTCTTATGACCTTTGACAGCAAAAGGCATATATGTCTCTTGAATACTTAGCAGATTTGTTCTCTGAGGTCTGTTCTCCCTGTGCTTGGGGATCCATTACTTTCAAGGAGAGTTCTGCCTGCTTGTGTATATCCAATTTTCACATCTGCTTTAACGAAAACTTCAGAATCTCCTAATACATGCTTTTTTCCCTTGATTAAATGTAAAGCTTTTTTTTGTGCATAAAACTGTTGTTGTTCTAGAAATTATTTAGATTTAAATTCTGTTTAACATAATTAATATAATGTACCTGACTATACTATAGCTAATTAGGTATTTTTAAAGTGTAGTACTGTTCTCTGAACCACAGTAATTGTATTTATTTTCAGCATGCTGAAAATCATTTAAACTAATAGTAAATTTTTGGTAAAAAATCCCCAGCTAGATCTAGACTTAAAAGTTACTTCACATTTGCAAACTCACTGGATTTCAACACTCCTCTGTTTTAATTGTCTCTGATAAATATTCATCTAATTTTAGATTTAAGCCTTATGATGAGGTTTGGGAAGGCAACATACAGTAACATGATAGCCCTTTCCAAGAGGTTGTACCAAAGGCTGGGAAAGTTACTGGTGTAAAGTTCCTGCTTCTCTTTGGCCTCACCCCATATTTCCTTGCAGGTTTGGATGTTTTTAAAACAACAGTTTGCTGAAATTTTCATCCAGTCATACTTACTTAAACTGGTCTTTCCCTAAATCAATCATGAATTTTGCAGAACTTGATTTAATTTCATTTTGAATTTTCCTTTTGCATTAGTTAATCTAATTTAAACTTTTTTTTTCACAAAAGTATTTTTCCATGACAAATAAGAGATACTTTCCCATTTTGCTTTTCCTCTCTTCTTTCTTTTCATTTCTTTTCCTCCTAAAAAAAGAGAGACAGAAAATTTTTCAAACATTTTTTTTCAAACTGTTAAACAAGGAGGGATACCTAGGTTTAAGTTGATGGTTTTCTGATTCCAGAACCAAACAATTCTGAATGCTTAAAAAGTCATTTTTTCCCAACAAACTTACATAATATTAATTCAACTTGAATCTTATTCTTTTTTTCTCCTGTTATATTAGAAATAATGACTGCAAAGTTTTACATAAATGCTCACTGCAGTTTAAGACATGGAGATTTATTTTGACAATTATATTTTATTACATGTCCCTTTCTCCTTTTATTATAGTAAAATATTATAGTGTTTGCCAGTGAAGGTTCAAAAAAACCCCAAATCCAAAAAGAAAGACTTGAACTCAAATCAGGAATTAAAATCTTGCTTTCTGTGAGAAAAAGGAAGATATTTATGATGTCACAGTAATTTATGATGTGACCAAGAAATAATGGGTCACAGTTTTAATACAGCTACCATGCCTTAGGACTTGAAAGGTCTGTAAATCATTAAATGATTCTACAGCTAGTCAAAATAGACAAGTAGAGCAGACAGAGCCAAACATTAACAGATTTGACAGGTCTGTAAGTTAATTGCTTTTATAATGCCAATCAAGTAGGCTCCACTTTGATTTTTTGGCTAGGCTTCTGAGAAGTGAATTACCTATAACGTGGAAAATACCCACAATTTTAATTTTTTTCCCATTGCAGACTTGGTCAGTGCTTATAAACAAACTGTACTCCTGTTTGTTTCTGTTTAGCCAGGTCATTAATATTCTGTTGTGGGACACTCCTCACAACTTGTATCTGAGTCTTGGAAATCCGATGCAGTAGCAGGAATGTACTTCTGTTCAGACTAATTGCAATTCTATTTATGAGCACTTTTATGTGAGGATTTGACAGAGCTTGTACATTTTATGTACATTTAGACATAACAAGACTGTGATTCTAGCAGTGTTTACTGTTTGAGCTGCACAAAGTAAAACCTCAGCCGGACCAAGGAAAGGCAGTCCTCAGAAGACAAGAAAGGTTGGCTAGAGAAAAACAGAATTCTGCCTGAGCAGCATGAAAGCTGTTTGTGTGGTAGGCTGATCAGGGTAGTGAAAAGCAGATGATTGAGGGCTCAGGAAATCTTGTGATCTGAAGAAAAGGTATTTACTATATGAACTCCCATTGCTAAAGAGCATTATCACAATGCTGTGTAGATAGGACCACAGATGAGAGAACACAAAATAACATGAGATAGCTTGTCTAGATTTTTGAGAGCTGGCTTTATGGAATCAAAAGGTAGCATAGAACCAAGCTTTTGAGAACCCAGTGTGCTTTGCTCTTGACATACAGTACCACATAATTAAGGTGGTCACCTTCAAGATCAGTGAGAAATTAAGGTGCTCACCTTTGAGACTGTAAGAAATTAAGGTGGTCACATTTGAGACTGTAAGAAAAACAGTAATTTTGGTCTGCTGTCTGTTACTTGGGAGCTTTTCTGGTAACAGGAGAGTCCATAGTGAAATCCCCTCTGCAGCAGTTTGGCATAATTCACCTAATGCTCTTGGGACCTACTGCCATACAAACACCAAGGCTTTTAGAGGTAGTTTGAAGCACTGCAGTGGCACTCTGTAAATCTGGCTTCTAAGACTTGTTCTGTTGTAGAGTTGGTATGTGGTTTTGTGGTAAATCATTGAACAGTTCTGTACCTTAGTTGCCCTTTATTATACAATGAGGATAGTAATTCTTCCATTCTTGAAATCATTGGTACATTTTTAATTTAATTTTTTATGAAAATGAGCAATCTTTATTTAGTGTCTGTACTTTAGGAACCTTGACTTTAATTAGTATTTATGGATGCTATGAAATGCGCAGGAAAACAAGCTCATCTGGAAACTGACAAGGAGGAAGGGCTTGGGACAGAGTAGGATATGCAGTAGGACTGAATATGATAAACAGTTCACTAAAAATCTTGGAATTTGAACTTGCTTGTCTTTTGTGGATTAAACAAGTAACCAAGACATTGTAGGCAATTTCTTTTGCAGAGGTTGATTTTTGGTAATTGTATAATATATTGCTTATGAATTTTTATGATTGCCATTAATTGCTATAATTACTATCCCTGGGTGATATTGTTGAAAAACATTAACACTCTAATAGCAGTAGTAATCCTTTCTTCATCCATGAAACCATAAAAGGGAATATGTGATAAATTGGATGGGATGCAGAAGAAAGATCTAGGCTGACCCTAAGAGCCGTTAGTGAGAGCAGGAAAGGGGCTACAATTTGAAATAGGTAATAATATTAATTAGAGGAGCAAGAACATTTGATGGTCAGTAGCACTGAAAGGAAAAGAATCTAGTACTTTCTTCTGGAATGGAAAACACAGAATTTCCTTCTTTAATTGCAAGCTGTATTCTCTTCAGAACATACACCAAAGCTTTCAAATGGAGATGTGAAAGCCTGAGGAGAGTTGTGTCTGGTGTGCTCATTTCTTAGTTAATCTCATAAGGGCACAAAAAGCAGTTATATTAAAAAGAACAGGAATTTCTTCTCTCACTGTAATGAGGGGGGTGAAAAACTGTTTATTTTCCAGCAAGTTCATTGCAGAGTGATTTGAACATGAAGAAATAGAAAACATTTTTACTTCTTAAACTGACATACTGTTAAGTGCTTCTTACTAAACCAGTTTTTTTTTTTTTAATTAGAGAGTGGGCTTTATTTCTCCATGGACAAAAAAACCCAGCCAATCCTCAACTATTTCTACTTCTTCCTTCTATTCAGTAAAGTAGGAAAGTAGCAGGAGACATGATAGACAGTACTGTATTACTGTGCAAGACTATACTGCCATCGAGAGGTGTTGGGTGATATCATACCAATTGCAGAGTTGAAGAACCACAAAAATGGGAAATAACCCAGCTTATTTTAAAAATCCATATGTGTTTGGGTGCATAGCTGGCTGACTTTGTTAAAGCACATTTAAAGACATGCACGTTTCTAGTTATGCATGTATGAATTGTTCTTGGAGGACAGTGATATTTCCCTTTTATTTTCTTGCTCTAAATCAAACGACGATAAGTGCTTGTGATTAGGTCAAATGTTAAATTCTTTCAGAATAATATGGGCCCTTTGTGGGCCCTTTGAGATAATTATCTATGCAGTACCTCTGGTTATCTATGCCTATTAATAACTCAAAATTGTAGTTTTTACTTTAATCACATTATAATAACTAAAAAGTAATAGATTTACTTATACAGTCAGGCCATTTGTTTTAAAAATGATTAGAAGATGTGATAAGGAATTCAGAGTTGAGGGTATTCAAGTTTGTAACTTCAGTATAGAAAAATTTGTGTTACTGGGAACCATCTGTATTAAACATTTGATGTATTTGATTTTTCTGACACTTAGTGGAGAAATCATTTAGCTTGAGGAACCTAAGCTTAAATGGTGTTTATTCGGGACAAAGGAAAAAAACAACTTTTCAAATTCTCTTTGGGAGCGTATTTTAAAATCTTATAATTAAATAAATACATTTTTGACGGCAAAGGCTAGCAAACCAGAAGGCAGTATTCTTCAACTTTTCGCCAAACAAAATGAATGAACAGGGTGATACAATGTGCTGAGGATGTTTTGTCTTTTTTTTTTCCATACCAGTTCATACCAGTACCTTGAAAAGACTGGAAAAAACCCCAGATTGATAAGATTTCTTTCATTGCATTCACTATGCAAAAAATGAGAAAGAAGACAGAAGCAGTGCTATTGTCATTCAAGCTACTGATTTGAAGATGAGGATATCTGAAGACTCTTACAAGTTGTGAATGTTTGAGCAGGGAGGAAATGCACACACTGGTCATACAATTAAACTGTCTGCCTCAAAACCCCTTCTTGTAAAACCAGATTCATTGTGCTTCCCTCACAGAAGCACTGGGAGGAAATAAATTAATATTTATGAGACACTTGCATTACTGTGATGATGAATAACACAATAGGAGTTACCAGTACTAGATAAGCAAGAAATCATTTCATTAGAGAGTACAGTAGCCATCTCCGGTTTGCTTCCCCCCCCCATTTTGAGAGCAAGGAGCTGCAGTTACCAGCACAGACGCTCAAATAACAGAATGATCAAAGCTCCCCACCGAGCAACTGTACTTGTTACCACTGGAACTGCCTCTGCACAGGCTGATAAACCAGCCTTCCTCTGCATCACGAGGCAGGCAGGTGGTAGAAACCCTCCTACTGAGACCTCTGTCAGGTATTGTCTGGCTCATCGCTTTCAGTTACTCACCGTTTGATTTTTGGAGTGTATCTTAGATCAAATTCAGAGCGTGGCAGAGGTTGTTCAGGGAGTTCTGAGTATCTGGACAGTCTGGAAACACTTCACTGGAAATGACCAGTGTCCCTCTTCAAACCTGCTGTGTGGGCAGCAAAATTGATAGTCCTTTTAATACTGTGTGGTGCATGCAGGGCTCTGTTTTTAAAACTTTGAATGCAGCGAGCTTGGTTGTGTGAAGTGGGTAAATAATAGCATCCGTGTTTTTAAATAGCAAGCTGAAGCAGAGGAAGTCCTATGGGATTTAGCCAGAGAAGCAAATGTCTAATGCTGGAAGTGTCTACACAGCCAGGCTGGACATGCAGACATAGGCATTTATATGTGCTAGCACCTGAAGTACTTCTCATCTGTTTGTGTTGAAATTATATCTTATTGAAATAATTTGCCTTTATTCTCCTTTAATGTGAGAGATATCTTTTTACTTCCTTTCTTTATAATGGCATTTACTTATAAACATTTTTATAGATTTTTAAATTGTTCCATGTTTTGGTGCACTAATAGTAATAATAATAATAATACTAATTTTGTTGTAATCTTTTAAAATTTAATATGGTTTTCCTGTAGTGAAAATTAAAGGAACATTTCTTGTGGAGTCATGGCACAATGAACTGCAGGAATATCATACTGAGGGAATGTAGTTTAATTCTGCTAGTTGATCAATTGATTTAGAGAATGGCTCTTGTATAAGAGTGTGTTTTAGAGAATGGCTCTTGTATAAGAAACTTGCAAATGAACATTATCACCTGAAATTCAGATTTTATAATTTTTAAGAAGAACATATATATGCGTTGATATGGGGGAATGCCTAATAATTGCAATATCTACACCAAAAATTTATTATATAGAAATATGCAATTCCTCAAATAACCTTTCCAGGATTCTTTTTTATTTATTTTGAGACTCAGCAAGATGAGTAGACAAGTAAAAGAAATATTTCTTTTGTTTTGAATGCTTTCTTGTTTAACATGTTCCAGTTTTAAGTGCAAAACTTAAGTCAGCATATGTGCTAAATAATTTATCAGTCTAATTTTTGATGGCAATAAGAATAGCAGTTTTATATATACCAGGATTCTGGTTTGGTAAAAGCAGTTAAATTAAATTATGCCAATTTGAAAGTCAAAACCAGTTGAGTTACACAAGGGTATGCTTTTCCTGGTCAAAATAGGAAACACTTGGGATATTTTGGGGGTTATGTAAAGACTTTAATTTGTAACCACATTGTATATGCTCAGTCCAAGTGGTAGACAAGAATAGTTGTTCGTGTGATTTGCCATTTCTTCAGCACATTATTTGAACCATATTACTGTGCATATTTTTTATTTTGAATGATAGTTAATCTGAGCTACAATTAATTCTTTTAACACTGGGATAATTTTAAAACTATGTGCACGTGGTGTTTGCATAGTAGACATCACTACATGCAAATGCTTTTAAATGGTTATTTTATTTTAGTCATTACCTCCTAGAACAAAATAGTTGTTTTGTTGTAGGGAGGGTGCGGGTTGCCCTTTGCATAATTTGTGTGATTTGAGAACATAGAGAAGAGCATAGCTGTCATGCCACAGAATTACATACTTAACAGAAGTTAGAATGACATTCTGTTGAATTTGAGCCAGAAGGAGTTTGAATGAATTTTTTTTTTTTTAATATGCTTAGGTAACCTTCACATTACCTTTATTTTTGGTTGCAGTTTTTTAACTCAGGATCTGTCAGTGTAGCTAAAGGTTATGCCCTAAGTTATATATGATGAATGAGATGAACTTTACCAGAACCAGAGGGAATCCAAAATGCTTGCCACCATTGTGTTTTAAAGCAGAATCGATTGAGTGGTGTCTTCCCAATGAATGGAGACTGACACATTGAAAACATTTAGTGGTTCTTGATTAATAGAATCCTTCAGTCTCTAGACCTTCTTTTCTTTAATGCCTGGTACCTAAGTAATGATATAGAGCTCAGACTCTTGAATCAAACCACATTTAATGGCACTGAAACTGGTAGTTCAGAGGGGTTTTTTTTTAAAAAAAAAGCACAATATACTTGCAATTCTGTTCATTGGAATCCATGTGTTCTTTGTTATGTGAACTCATGTCAAAATTGAAAAAAGTTCCTGCCAGATTTCTACTCTTCAACAGTATGTTTTCACTTTCTATATACTGCACATCACAGCTGCTTTACTAGTTACTAATTTTTCCTTTTACTTCATTACTTGCATTATAGTGTTATTGGTTTGTCAGTATTGCATAACTTTGTGTTGGTGAACGTGTCCTTGCAAAAAGAATTGAGCTAGTGTCTGTCTGATGTACTGCAGTGTCCTGCTGTGGCTGACCTGCTTCCTCTGTTTTTCCTGACAGCTCATCTTGTGGGGGAGTAGGTTTGTTTCTTTGTGACGTGCACTAAAACTAAAACTCTTGACTGCTAATAGCTTAACCGAGTGCAGCAAAAATGAAAATGTCTTATCTTGAGTGTAACAGGATGCACACTGCAAATAATGTAGCAGGTTAATATATTGATTTCTGCTTTTAATTTCAGGCTGGAGGTTCTCAAGTAATCTTTACCAATCCACTGGAAATTGTCAAGATTCGATTGCAGGTGGCTGGAGAAATTACTACTGGTCCACGAGTTAGTGCCCTCAGTGTACTAAGGGACTTAGGTTTCTTTGGTCTCTACAAGGTATGTTTTTTTAAAAGGTTAAAAATAAGCCTATTATAAATTTTCAAATCAATATATAATTTCATTGTTCTCACAAACTTTCACAGGTGGACACAATTTTACTTTCTAAAAGAAAAAATATTATGTGATATTATATCTTCGTTTTTCATTTTTGATTAAGGGAAGAAACTGCCTCATCTTTTTGAGCATATGGTTTTGCTAATCTTACTGAGATTTCTTTTTTCACTTCAGCAGGTTTAAGTCTCATTGAATATTAGTTTGTGATTCCTAATATTCTTCCTGCTGTAAAAATAAGCTTATTTTCATCTGCTACATGGTATAGAGCTTACAGTTTTGGAACTTGCTTTTGCTCTTTTGTGGTTGATTCAGCAACTTTCCCAGATGTCATCATTCATTTGGTGATGGGAATTAATTGCAGCACAATAATAGTGAAGAAATACAGACAGTGGGAGCCCAGCATAAAAATAAACTCCTAAAGCAAGCTTCCCCTTACTTCTTTAGCAGACTATTTTCCCAAATAATACCACAAAAAGCTGCCTTTTTGAGCATATGCAACAGACTCTACAGTTCTGCTTGTTATATTGCTGTTCTCACATTGATACATAAATATGTAGAAGTCCTTAGCTTTAATGTTGGCAGCAGGAATGAAAACATCTTCTGAATGTTGAATCTAATAGGATATATGCTACAAATAATTTAAAGGATTAACATACTTTTAGGATATCTTCTACTTTTAGATGAAGGTGATTAGATATGTGGGAATATGAAAGGTCTTGAAGTATCTCGAGGTAGCCACTACATTCAAGTATTGAAACAAAAGTTGTAATGGATACCATATACTGCAGAGCACCGTGTGGTGTTGCTTTAGACTCTGCAGCCTACAACTCGGGAGAGGGCTTGCATACTTCCAATTTGTCCCAGGATTTCCAGTGAAGCAGGCAGTATTCCTCTGTTTCTTATTTACAGCAGTCCAGCCATAAATTGAAGATGCTTCAAAAGACATGAAATGAGCCCCATCCCCCTCCTCCCCAGTATTTAAATTCCATCTGCTTTTTTAATCATCCAGTCTTTCTAAATTGTTCTGTTAACATTACAAAGAAGAAGCCTACCCATGAGAACGTGTCTGTGTGTTTTGGCCTGGAGAGAAGTTGCAGGTCTGAATAGGATTTAATGGGGAGTTGTTTTTCCCTTTAAATTGACTTGCTAATTTTTTAGGTGTTTTACTGAAGCTGAGGCTATTGTGTAAACTCCTAGTAAATGGCATTACTGTGTTGATCAGATTAACATTTACAACTGAAAACAGGGATTTTGTAGAGTCTGTTTCCCTTAGGCTGTGCAGGAATGGAGGTCAGCTACTGACTTTTACTTGGACTAGCAAAAAGAAAACACAAGATGAACCCAGTGATGAACTAGTTTACTAAAGTAGCAATTTTTGATTTTTTTTTCCCATTTTTAATGGCATTAATGTCTTGGGTTGTATCATGAATTGTTTCTGTCCTCTAGAGTAAATTGTGGTGGACATTAGTCAGGACTACACATGAACAGGAGCTAGTTACAGCACTGTTGCGTTGAAACAGACAATTATTTAATCACAAGACACAGTTTCAGTGCTTCATTTATTGAGTCCATTTACGTCCACAAAAAAAGATGCCATGGAAGGGTTTGGATTTGTTTTTACTCAGCTGTTGTCTCTGTTTCTGTCTCTCTCAACCTCTCCACCCCACTTCCTGTGTTCATGTCCTTTTGTATGTCGTTAGGATTCATTGCCTACAAAAACTTGAGTGATTTGTCAAAACTAGAGAATTTAGCCTGGCAATGACAGGCACCCACTGAACACAGACCATGTCACAAGGCTTGTGTCCAAGGGCACCCTTAGTCAGAGCTAGGTCTGTAATTGGGCAGCTTTGTGCTGTTTTCTACCAAACATTTGGGACTGCAGCCAAAAGAAGACGGCAATACTATCTGCTCCCTTTCCTGTGTGCCAGTCAGAGCATTAGTGCCCCCACATAATGATCTGGAACAAGAAGGTCATTAAAGCCTTCTCCTCCTTAGGGCTTAGTTTGTTTTGAACCCAGACCAGCTCACTCTGGTGCTTCTCAGGATGGCTGTACCCAGTCAAGGGAGGAATGGCTGTGGCATGGGAAGCCAGTCTGTCTCAGAATAGTTTTAAACTGCCTCCAGGTGCTTGTGGAACTGTAGTGTTGGAGGCAAAAGCAGCCCTCTCCTTAATGCTTGAGCTGGAGTTGGCAGTGTTTGTGAGGCCAGGCAGATATTAAGAAATCCCTGCACCAGTCATCAGCCCCAGTAAATGTTACTCACAGATATCAATAGTTTTAAATTAATTTCAGATGAGACTAGATGTGGTAGGTGCTGCCTTCTTTGGTGGCACTTCTAAATTAATTTAGTAAGTGTAATGACCAAGGGGACATCAAATAATAATGAATCTTCTGCTAATGAGAACTGAAATATCTTGGTATGTTTGGAATGTTCATACTCTTGACAAGTCAGATTAGCTTTAAACTGTGAAACAAGAATGAGGATTTTATGACTATCTCAGTACTTCTCATGTCGTTCACTCTTAACAACTCTTTCATTTGCATCTGAAGTCTTTACTTTAGCTTTGTCTTTCCTGTCTCAAGACACAAAACTTGTATCTCAAGCCCTTAATGTACCTACTTTAGTAGACCTAGTTATGACTCCATAGATACTGCCGTGGAAGAGCAGATAGTTATTCTAGAAAATAATTTTATTTGGGAATCTTGAAGTTCCTTCAAGTAAGTAGGTTCAATGAGCCTTCATGTAAGTATTCCAGCTGTTTAAACACTTGTCTGTCTTTTAGCTATGACTTAAACTTTAACTGATTGACTTTTTTCTGCAAGTGTTGAAAGCAGTATTTTAGACTTTTAATTTCAGGAATTTTAATTTTAAATAAATGAATGTCTTTTTTGGTTTTAAGTTCTATTTACCACATAGCAAGGATTGCAGTGAAAATTCTTCTTTCCTAGTTCAGAGAAAATTCATCCCTGAAAGTTGTTCTTACCACTACAGATCCATCTGGCATGTTCTGCTTAGTTTCCATGAGTCGTTTATGCTGAAATTCAGCTGAAAATCTGTAAGAGTCCCATATAGTAGTCAGCAAGGAAGAATGTATTAATTATAAGTGCAGCCAGGAGATGTGAAGAGTTAGTATTAGCTTCATGAGGCAAATTCCTGCATGTCTTAACAAGACGTACTGCTTGTTATTTGAATTTATATATTTTGTATTATTTTCTACCTATGAAGCACTTCCTGTGGATTTTAAAATAAAATGCCCACACCCCCCTGATATAGCTAATTTCAGTGCTCCTGTCTTGCAGTAACAGAGAAAACCAAGGCACAGACAGATAAATCTTATGTCTCATGTCAACAAATTAACAAAGGAAATGTAAACTCTTTTTGCATCCAGCTGAGTGAATCTTGTATTGATTATGATCATAATTATCCCTGCATTCTAATCCAAATGCATATCCTTAGAGGATCACTGAGAAGAAGCTGATTGCATAGTTTTGGTGCCCCCCTGTATAAGTGAGAGTAATATTCTCTGGGTCATTCACTGGCATGTTAATGTGCCACTTTACTGTGCTACCGACAGGAACAGTTCACAGTAGTACTGTGCTGAGATCTCTGCTCTGTGCTTTCTCTACTTGCAGACTTGATGTTAGAATAATTTTTGTTGAGACCCAGTACTGGAGGTCACCTGGGCAAACTGGGCAACCTGACCAGGTATTTGACCACCCTCACAGTTGAAAAGCAAACATAGAAAAGAAACAATCCCACACCTCTTTTGTTATAACTAATTGAAGTGGCCGTGTTCAAGCTTCTGATCCTTCCACTGTGCACATCCAAGAGTAGTTTTCTTTCCCTGCACTTTCCTTTAAGTGAGCAATAAGGTCTCTCCCTGGCCTACTCTTCTTGGAGTTGAGCACACTGAGCTCCTCCAGACTTTTTCTCCAAAGATGCTTTCAGCCTGTATCTCCATCCTATGAAGTTATCTCTGTACAGCAGCCTCTCACTACAGCACACTATTTCCCAGGTCAGCATCATCTGATGAGATTACAGCTCATGTTCCACTGGTTTAGCTATGGGACATGATGACAGACCGTTTCAAAAGCTAGGCTTTTAGTCAAGGTGTACAACATCCATTGCTGTCCTCTTATCCACAGGTCTGGCAAACTGGTTGGTCAGCTGTGATTTGGTAAATCCAAATTAGTTGTTTCCAATATCTCCTTTGTTCTTCATATGCTTGGAAATGGTTTATGACACATCATAAACCTCCCAGGAACAGAGGTGTGCCCAGACGTCTTGTAGTTTCCCAGATCTTCCTTCTTACTCTTCAAGATGGGGGCGATGTTTGTCTGTTCTACTTACCAGAACCCCCTTGTCTGACTTGACCTTTTGAAGGTAGCAACAACTTCACAAAGTCATCAGCCAGCTGTCTCAGCACCACTGGAGGTTTCTATTCTGGTCTCAGGATTGTGTATGTGCTCCAAGTGCCCTGTCTGCAGGTAATGCAGACTTTTCTGGTAAACTTGTGGAGCTGAGGGCCTGGGGACAGATTTTACTGGTAAAAAGCAAGAAAAAGGTAATTTCTCTGCTTTTTCCATGTACTTTGTCACTAGGTTTCCTACCCCCATTGTGCAACAGCCTCACAATTTATTTAGTTGCCTTTTTGCTACTGATGTGCTTACAGAAACCTTTTTCATTCCCCCTTCACATCCCTTACTAGATCGATCTCCAGCTGATCTCAGCTTTTCTGTCTCAATTGCTGCATACCCAAGCAGTGGTTCTGTATATCCTGCGTAGCCCATACCCACCTCTGCTTCCCTTTCTCTTCCTTCCTCACCAAAGAACTAAAGAACAGTAGGTCTGGGATCATAATAAGTGCGACAATTTACAGTCAGTGCTTCCTCTTAGACTCCCTGTGCCTTCACTAGGTGGTCAGATATTAGCCATTCTGTAATGATATGCAGCTTAGAAATAAAATGCATGTTAATTCCAGCAATAAAAAGATTTGACACATACAGCTTGTTAAGCTGATGGCTGGGTTGAACCCCTGTAGTTCCTTAAAGCTAGAAAGCAAATATTTTTTTTTCTGTCTTTGTCTAAAATTCTGAACTACTTGTGTAAATAAGTATTTTAAAACACTGTACTTCTCAAAATACAGACGCTGCTTTGGGGAGGCACTTTTGCAGAGGAAATTTATTTCCTCTATTTGTGTTCTTTCTCCTAGTAATCTTTACTGTGAAAGCACCAGGGTATTGAAGCTAGTGACTAGTAAATTCTTTAGCTACAGATACTCTAACTAAAGATACTTTTTAACTATTCTTAAAAATATAGAGACAGCATATCACAGTCAGCGAAAATATCACTTAAGCTAATGCAAAATGTCATTTGTCTTGGCAGAAATGGGGAAGGATACTTTTCTGGTTTTCAATATTTTTTAATAGATTTTATTTAGTTCCTAATCACAAATGAATATTGAAGTAATCATCCAAGATTAGATAATACATTTTCTGTCTTCTGCCTTACAACTTAATATCAATAAAGTCCCGTTAAAGTCAGTTGAATTTATATTCTGTTGGGTTTGAAAGGCATCTTTAAAGTGTCCATGTAAATAAACACTGTAAGTATGCCTGCTTATTTTGTACATCACAAAAACTCATATCCATATAATATCTGCCATAAAATTTTTAATAAAATATTACTTCTCTTATACATAATCATTCTGAATAGTGCTTTGCAGCATAACAGACAGTTCCACTTCATAATTTTTGCACAACAAAGTTATTCTGTATCCCAGGAAGACAGTAAATAATGGAGTGGTAAATAAGTCTTCAAGGAAAGGGTATGTTGGTTGTGGTAATGTTTATTTTTATAATTGCTACAAGGTATTTAGCTCAAATTTGTGCTTTTGCTGATACTGCCAACACAGTTTTCATTTCCAGAACTAGTCAGAAAAAAGCTTGCAAAAGTCTCTTTTTCCTTCTCCTCTCCCTTCCCCCCAAATGCTTCATAAACAATCTTCTGGTGTGTTGACCTGGAAAGTGTAATCTCAAGTGACAGGATGTGTACCAAGCTCTCACCTGGTTCCTTTGATAACAGCTGAGGTATTTCACGTTCTGAAGTTGAGGGTTTACAGCAGGATGATAAACATATGAAAGACTGTAGTAAAAGTTTTGAGTTACATTTTGCATCCACCATGCCTATTTGTGACTGCTCTCATATGTAAGAACCTGATTTTCAGAAATTTCCTTTTAAATTAACAAAAAAAATGCTCTTCCAATTAAAACAGCTGTATTTTCTTCCTGCAAACTGAATTATAACTGCTGGTAGAGCATTTGAAATTGGCATTTTATTCCTCTAACATGATGTTCTAAATGAGTTTCGTAGTTTGGTATATGTGAATAAAAACCTGTAGTAGCTTTTAAGACAATGCCATTTTACAGTGGAAAAAACAATGCAGCCCTTGAAAGCAAATACCAGTAATATTTGACTGACTGTTACGAAACCTGTTAGGTGCTATTAGGGCTCCGATTCCAAAGGGTTAAATCTGTAGTAAAACCCAAGAAGAATGCGAAATGATCAAGAAATGACATGCTGCCTATTGTTTGTAGCTATAGGATCAAAATAACAATTATACATGCCAAATAAATTCTAAACCTGTAAAAGAGAAAAAGAGGGGGTGGCTGTAAGTACAGGTGCCAGAAGCATTAAATAACTCTCGCAGACAAGGTGCACCACTGTTGTCTTGAATGCTGCTAGGTTCCCCCAGTCTGGCATTTTTCCCCCTGCACTAGACAATGTGCATTCACTGCAGGAGACTAGGCTAAGCCTGCGTCTCCCAGACCTGCCGGCTCCTTCTGCCCAACCCGACACAGAGGTGCCTTTGTCAGTATAATTACCCTCCCCTTGTAGTAGAAATAGTTTGTTTAGAGCCTTATTTGCAGGTAGAGCTGGTATAAGCAGGAATTAGCATGCTAAAGAACCTGCCCCAGCACTGACTTGGGTTTATTTATCCAAATCTTTGACAATCAGGTTTTTTTTCCTCCGTTGGTTTATTCAGTGAGATACTATCCGAGATTAAGAGCTTTAAGGTTATTAAAGAGATTGAGGATGGGAGCCAACTGGCTGTTGTGCGAGGAAGGCGCATGTCCTGGTGTGTAGGATCTCCCAACAATTTCATGCCTGGCAGGTCTGCACCTTGGCTGCCAGAATAAACTCGGGTGGATGCTCCTTACTGCTTTCTGGGGATTGATTAAAATTCCCTTTGGCTTTCAGCACGTTGTCCACATCAAAAAGGTGCGAGAAGTAAAATAAATGTTTCTTTTGCTTTTCAAGATACTGTGGCCAATCTCCCTAAGCCTTCCTAATTGGCCTAGGCTGGTTGCGGATGATTAACTTGAAGTTAAATGGGGCCTGCTTTTAAACATGCTTTCCCAGACTTTAAACGGAATGATGGGGGGAAACTTTAGACTGTTGCAGTGCTGGACCAGAGCCAAGCCTGGTTATTACTAAAGTGGATCCAAGTTTTGATCCAGGTTTTGTTTACATTGAGCCAGCTAAGTTGATGGACATCCTTCCCTCTCTGCATACCTGAGTGTATAATATTAGTGATATTAACAATATGCCACTTCTGCCCCATGAAAAAGAGCCTTTTAATGAAGGGGAAGGAATATTAGCAACTCAGGTTGAACTGGGAGTTGCTTGCATTTGGACTTTATTGCATTTTAACTATATCAGAATATTTCAGGGCATGCAGAAAATGCGGAGGGAAAAAAATGTGTGCAGTTTTTAATGACATTGCAAAGAAAATAAAAGTAATGTTCCCTGAGGGCAAAGGCAGTGAGGAGATTTGCTCAGGGGAGGTTTGCTCTGAGGAAATGCACGTTCTAAAAATAAATCTTTGAAAAAACCATGTCAGTCTGTGAATGTTTCAGTAGTGAGTCTCATAATTTTTTTCTGTGAAGTAAGTACAGTACAGACATTTGATCCTTGAAATGTTGGGATTTTTCATGCAGAAATGGTAAAACCCTAGTCTTGTCTATGTGAAGATTAAAGGTAAATCGTTAAAAGGCTTCTGTTGCGCATGAGAGTCCAGAATCTTTGTCTCTGTTGAATACAAAAAATTCACCTTCTCTGTGTCCTCAAGGTAGGGCATAAGGGGCAGAGCAGGACCGGTGCTTTTTGAGTTCCTTTATGGCATTTTGCTTAGTGTCTCTAGAAAGGCACAAGAACCAGCGATGGACAGCATAAATCAGACATCCAACTGAGTGAGAAGCCAGGGAATCTGAACTGCAGAGTCATTAACCTCCAAAGGGACTGTCAGGGGAAGTGGTCAGTACTTAGTCTGAAAACATCAAGAAATAAGCTGAGAAAGTGTGGTGGAAAGCACTGGGGGCTGGAGCAGAGCATGTTGTGATCCCTGTGTTCAGTAGCTGAGTCTGTGACACACAGAAAGTCTGACTAGAAAATCTAATGGCTTTTTAAAATCTTTATTTTTTCAGAGGCAGTCTCTGACTGCAAACTGCACTATTCTCTCCTGAGAATTAGCTTGCAGGACCTGGTTATCTTGTCACACATCCTGCAGCCTTCTCTTGCCTTGCCTCGTGGAAAGGCAACCTCACAGTTTTTCTGACACCTTGCAGCTCTTTTGTCTTTGATAACCAGCATCTGACTTGGATAAGTGCTATATTTTAACTGGTATATTATAATACAAGCTAAGCTTACAGATGTGTCCAGGCATATCATTAGATGTAATTAAATTTTGTGGATATTAACATGTCCCCTGTGAAATATCTGGCACTGAGCCATGTGCTAGTAGACCTGTGAACAAGAGAAGTACA
The DNA here is from genome assembly GCF_036417665.1 of Passer domesticus. Lineage (NCBI taxonomy): Eukaryota > Metazoa > Chordata > Aves > Passeriformes > Passeridae > Passer > Passer domesticus. Next base: position 24,078,950 of record NC_087474.1, on the reverse strand, counting down.
GTAACAAGGGCACCCCCTGAGGGTTTGTGGATGAACCTCAAGCAGTTTCACCAGGTCTCCACCCTTGCTTCAAAGAGAAGAGGCCTAGGCTCATCCATGAACCATTTCTTTCTCAAGCTTGAAAGATTTTACCTGTTTTCCCAAGCTCTTCTTCTTGTTTGTGCTTTCCTCCTGGTCTTAGTCCTGGCAGGTTCTGCTGTCTTCTGGATCTCCATTCTGAGGAAAGGCAGACTACAAATCCCTGTTGCTGTTGGAGCATGGATACTATTTGATATTTTATTTTGGTTGACCTTCTCTTGTGGCCTTTTTACTTTTCCCCCGCTTGAAAAACATTTGGTTGCTTGCCACTACCCCAAACATTTCCTTTCCTGTTTGCTTCCCTCTTAGGTTTGAAACCAGCTTATTGGTGGTAACTTTATTGGCTGGTTGTGCTACTTCCACAAATTGATAGCAAGGCAAATTTAGCAGTGAGAGATGAAAATTATTGAAACAAACTGTATCCTAGATAACTTGTATTTTAAAATTCACAAGCAAATCATTCTGTTACTGTTCCGCAGAAAGACTTGCTGTTAATTCCCCTATTCCCTCAATATGTGTTGTATTATCAATTACAGTGCCTCTATAGAGGTATGGGCTGGGCACCATTTTCCCTGGAGTATTAATCTAAAGTGGGAGTGAGAGGTGGCAGACCTATCTTGGGGCTCTGTTCTAAACAGTTTTTAAACTCCCACAGGTTCATGGCTACAAGGTCAACTATTTAAAGTTCTCCAAAGGTGTTTTCAGAGTTTACTCAAACACATGGTATTGTCTCCATTACCAGCACATAACTACAGTACCTCAGAGTGAGGGAGAAGAAGTAGACAAGATAAATACAATTACAGAAATTACTGAACCAAGAAAAAACACAGACACACTCCTCAGCAGGGTGAAATACATTAACCTCTCAAAATTTTGAGGGAGAAGTTGCTTTTTTTGTAAGTCCTTTGCAGCAAAGTGAAAAAATGCAATGTTGCTGTGTTCTCTGATAGTCATGGTTCATCATGGTAAATTTGCTCCTCCTCAAAATTTCTTCTCTTTCAAACAGGGTGCTAAGGCATGTTTTTTGCGTGACATCCCCTTCTCTGCCATTTACTTCCCCTGTTACGCTCATCTGAAAGCTTCATTTACAAATGAAGATGGGAGGGTTAGCCCTGGAAATCTGCTCTTGGCTGGATCAATAGCTGGTAAGTGCCCAGATTTTCCTTTTCAGTTCTCTATACTGCTCTGGCAACACAATAGTTATGGCAGTGACAGCAATAACAAAAAATGCTCAAAAGGACTGTATGCAACAATACTGTGTTTTGCAGCCTTACTGCAGAAACAACAAAGTTACTGTGCTATAGAGTCAGTTGAAGATACTTCAAGTATCTTACTTCAAGAAGTAAGTTCCTGGTATAATCATAGTATTCAGAAAGCAAAAGAAAGGGAAAATAAGGTTTTTTGCTGGTGTTTTTTTATCATTTATCATCATTCCTCGTGAAATTACTGTGCTGGTTTTGGCTGTGTCTCACTGTCAGGTAACTTTTTGTTGTAATTATTTATAAACAAAACCATGGCATTCATAAAATTCTTTATGATCGAGTGATTCTTGAATTTTGGTATATATAATCCAGAAGCCACACTGGATGTACAGCTCTCCAAACACAATGATATAACAGGTGACAACATGATGACAGTATTTGCTATCCCCAGTATCCCACTGAAGTTACTTGGCTTCTTGAGGATTTTACCTTTATAATTTTTTAAAATATTAAACAAAGCAGAAGGAGAAAATCTTGAAAACATTGCTGCAGTGCCACAGGTTGCTAATTCCTGTGATATACCCAGATATGACAGAGGTACAGAGCACTTGGTTGTTTTAGTCTGCTGCATAGCAGAGAGAAGAGCCCAAACATGCTTAACTTCTCACAGGTGAATTTAGCTTGAGTCTGCCAGAGCCTAAGGGAGAAGACAGAGGCTTTGTAAGCCTCAGCTTGCCCTTGTCTGCTGCATGGCTGGTCCCTCCACAGCTTCTACACCCACAGAGAACCATCACTTGGTAGCTGTCTGCTGGAGGGGACAGCTTGAGTGTCCTGCTCCTGCAGTGTCCATGGTTTCCCACCTAGGGAACAAATAGGCTTGCAAATTTGTGCAACAGGACTTTTAGGGGAGTGTGTAGCAAGCAGGAGGGCTCAAATCAGCTGGTACTTCCACCATGCTTATTGGGGGCTGCTTGGTCTCTCCAAGCTGCAGCCAGCAGCTTCCTTCTCAAGCATGGCCCCTGGCAAACTGCTGTGACCTGCCAGGTGAGAAAAATGATGGAATGGTATGAGTCCAGTACAGACAGGTGGTTTAGCAATGTTTCCTCATTTAATTTTAAGCTTTCTCCTCTCTGAGAAAACTTCTTGGTCAAGATTGTACACAGGGCTGTGTCTCTTTGAGAGCAAGGCCCTTTTATGGCCAGTATCTGGTCTTGGAGAACTAAGATTGGTTGGTTTGCTGTCTTGAAGCATATTGATCTCTATTCAGCAGCTCATAGTCCAAAGGAATTGAGCTGGTACTAGCCAAGCCAGCTGTGTTCCAATGACTGCTGCTCAAAACCCCCTTGTCCTCTCCCCTCCCCCACCTCATTCCAAAGTCAGGCTTCAAATCCTCCAACGGGAGCTTTTACAGCCAGCTTATTTCTTACCCATTTTAGTGGAACAAAACAATTTTTGAACTTTAGATCATATTTACAGACTTGAAACATAAGATGGCATTTTTAAGCCAAGTAATTTCTTAGGTTTTCCTATTTTTCTCTTTCTAGCCATTGTCAGGTGATTGCAGACTGAGATAACCGTCCCTTTGAAGTTCAGGCACAGAAGCAGTCTTTATTGTTGCTGATATGGCTCACCAATCTAGTTATAATGTGAATTTTATCCAGTGCTTCCTGTGAATCCCATCCTAGGTTAACTCTCATGAGCAAATTACAGTGTTAGAGATACAACACTCATCATAGTGTTTACAAAAACAAGATATTTGTTTTATTGGGTACATGTAAAGTGTGATGGGGGTGCATGTGTCCACTGCTTTGCCAAAAGAATGTCAAGGGAAAGACAGAACAAAACACCCACCACTTCTCAAAAGCTGGCTTCAGGCTTTGGGCAATATCTCTTCTGCAGCCAGGGATCTCACCTGGTCATCAGACTTCAGATGTGTGCATGAGCTCTGGCTGCATGTGGGAAACTCCCCCTTCCCACACACAGCCCATGGTGCTGGGATATTCAAGCTAGCCATACTCAGATGTGCATCTGTCTCCTCTGCCAGTGGGTGTTGCTTGTACTGCTTACATCATCTTCCTTTCCATTGTGGTTGGGGTCACAGGCAACACGTGTCATCCAGCTTGATCTGCTTCTGGTTTTCAGATGTCTCAACCTGTTGTGCCGTAGTATATTCTGAGATGATTCTAATATCATCTGCAGGATGTCTCCTTAATTTGCTCTCTTTGCTTACTGACTCCATGAAGTTCCTTCTTCTCCCCTAGTTCCTTTTGATTCTTGTCAACTCCTGCTGGGCTATTTGCCACGTTCTGATTGAAAGCTTCTCTTGGCAGCAATCTTTAACTTCGATTTGTCTGTGAACGCTTTTGTCCTGTACACATAGTTCCTAAAGAAAGGATTTTAAGTATCTCAGGTGCAAAATATCCTCAGTAATATGGAGTGAGTGATAAGGAGATGGAAGTCAACGTGTAGTAAGCGGAATTGTTTCTAAGTAAGTTCTTTGATTTTCATGAAAACACTGGTTGGCTTTTGAAGGACAAAAGTCTGGCTTTAAATTGAAGACTCAAGCAATACCCTGGTGTGGGTAAAGCTAAGCAAAGAGGAATTTCAGTGTTTTTGGAGTTCAGAAACCTTGACCAGGTTTTAGTGCTTGCCTGCCAGACAGCCCATGCTTGCACTGAGTGCACACTCAGTGTATGAGTTATTTTGGGGGGACAAGGAGAGGAGGAGGAAATCTTCTTTTGGTAATATTCACATGATTTGATCTCTTGGAGCAATCTGCAGGAAGGGTGCCCTGGAGCTTGAGGCCAGACCATGCTGGTTTGGATAAAATTTGTTTCAGAATTATTGAGCTGGGGAAAAAAAAGGAAAGGAGATTTATGCATCTAGATCTAACCAAGTTGGTTTGGAACAGATGCAAAATGGAAAAGTAATAAAACCATAAGAGACAGTGTCTTCTGGGTACAGTCTTGGTGCTTTTCTTTGCCTTTTTTGTTTTTTGTCTTTTTTTCCCCAATTCTAAACATGCCCCAAGTTTGGATAGGAATGATTTTAGAAATACCACCCATTGGTAATGTGGTATTTTTTACTTTTAGTTGATGATCTGCCAGGGTAAATTTAAATTTTTCTCCACATATTCTGCTGAGGATGTCAGCTGTGGCTTTGCAGCTGAGCAGTCTGCCATTCCTAATGAGAAGAATGACCCTTTTTGTAAGCCTCAGCTCTCAAGTGATGCTGGGCATGCATGGCATTATCTGGTTCTTGGTGAGGTTGCTGTGTGAGGGGTGTTTGTGTGTCTGAGTTTGTGTCTGTGTACAGCCTATTCTAGCACAGTGTACACCAGGATGCCAGGAACCACAAAGAGGAATGAAAAGGAAAGGGAAATATCAACCTTCCCTCCAAAAGCTTTGTGCTTATTAACTATGCAAGTTTCTGATTAGCACTGGAAGCGCCAATCTGTGCCTCCCAGCTTGGCAGGAAGCACATGATACGGTTGTTCCTCTGGGAGAAGCTTTCTCTGGGTTAAGCCATGTCCACAGCAGCAATCTCTTGCTGCTTGTTGCTTGTTCTCCTTCCCAGGTTCTGCTTAAATCAAATGTGCCTGGGTTCTGCTGGTGTAAGGAGGAAAGACCTGCTTCCCTCTGGATAAACTAGGTGTGCAGTGTATGTGCCAAGGCAGTGGTACTCACATGACGACTTTTGTGTTGCTCAGGTATGCCTGCAGCCTCTCTGGTCACCCCTGCAGATGTGATCAAAACAAGGCTACAGGTGGCAGCCCGAGCAGGACAGACCACCTACAGCGGCGTTGTGGACTGTTTTGCCAAGATCCTGCGGGAAGAAGGCCCGAAGGCTCTCTGGAAAGGAGCAGGAGGTGTGTAAATGAGCTTTGATTGCCAAGTGATTTCTGATTGTGGCATTTGTCACTTAGAAACTCTCTTATTTTCTTTCAAGCTCGTGTATTTCGATCTTCTCCTCAGTTTGGTGTAACTCTGGTGACTTACGAGCTACTGCAGAGATGGTTTTATGTGGACTTTGGAGGAGTGTAAGTATGTGATGTCTGAACACACCTGGATCCTGAAGTTACCCTTGGTTCTGTTGGGTCTTGGTCCTCTTTGGAACATCAGAGGCAGCAGCTTGCTAGGACATGTTGTAAAGGCTTTCTAAATATTATTTCAACTACACATTACTGGTGGAGGTTGGGATGATATTCCAGTAGCTGTTTTCATAGCAAGATATTACCATATTTTATATCACAGTTTCAAGCAGGGGACCTATGTTAGTGTAAACAGAGACAGTGGGAGGCTAAATAATGGGCTGGGGATGTAAATGCAGGAAAAATGTGACTCCTGCCAGGTCAGGATACACTCTGCATTAGTCCTCACTCTTTGGTGGAGGAGCTGTGTCCCTAATAAGACAGGGCATTTGACATCCAAAAAAAAATATAGTTGTCACCAAGGTCAAAACCAATTTGTTGGCATTTCAGCTGTGCCTCCTGCCTTTGTTGACAATACAGGTGGATGTACATGTGGCTGTTTAGCTTGATCCAAGAGCAGCTGCAGATTCTATGGATCTTTGGGGACAGCAGTTTGAAAGCCACCACAGAAATTACTTGAACTCTGCTATGTTCCTGGATTGGTTGTGTGCTGTAGCAAATACTTATGAACCCCTGCTACCTCACACTAGTTTTGATTAATGCACTGCAAATTTTACCTGGATTTGACCGTACTCAATCAACATGAAGGCACCTAACTCTTCTGGAAGGTTTTAAAACAGGGCATTTCTCCTTATATTGCAGCATTTAATTTAGTTACTTATAGGGAAGTACACTCAGATGTCTCATTAAATTTATGGAAATTTTAATGAATACTGATTTTACTCTATGGAAGTTAATTTATTCTTTTTCTTATTTTGCAGAAAACCAGCTGGATCAGAGACAGTTCCTAAATCTAGGATCACGCTCCCTGCTCCTAACCCTGACCATGTTGGTGGTTACAAATTGGCAGTTGCCACTTTTGCAGGGATTGAAAACAAGTTTGGACTTTACCTACCTCGGTTTAAGCCATCGCCACCTACCTCAAAGGCTGCTGCAGCAGTAGGACCCTAAGTTTATTGCTGTAGGGTTTTTGTTATTAGTTGGGAAAGAGCCACTTTTCTAATTGGTTAATACTTTGTTCCTTTAGCTTCTCATCATATAAAAGATTAGCTTCATTTGAGTTTTAAGGTAATTTTCATCTTAAATGGAATCATTTGTCTTTGTGCTTCCGTAACCAGATCACTGTGAAATTCTTACCAGTTGTTTTAAGTTTGGGACCATGAATGTATTTGTCCACATCTGACATGTGCTTGTGTTGGGAAGACACTAATTTTAGGTTCTGTTTATTGGGGAGGGCTGGGTGAGAGCTGTGAACCAGATCATTTTACAGGCAATGCTCAGTTGCAGATTAGCAGGGCAGATGTCACACATCGTCACTCAAATGGAAAACTCAGTGGATATCACGGTGCTCAAAGCAGAATGATTTGGACTGTGCGTGTAAATTGGTTTGAAACTTGGTGCGTGTCTGTAGAGGTCAGCAAATATATACCTGGTACCTAAGTATGCCAGTACAGCTTCAACTTCTTAAACCACGCACAAGTTCTGTTTCTGGATTGTATTATGGAGCTTTTATGTGGAACATGTTTTTGTAATGGAAACCACATTTATAAATGTTTAGCCGTTGTATTATGTTACTGGTATCAAAATGCTCAAAAGAAAGTGTTATTGTCCATAGTCTTTGCACTTTATGGCAGAACTTTTGGCATTCTACTACACATACAAGGAAATTTCATAACTGGGTGCCTATCTTGGGTTGCTGGTGTTTGGAATTCAGTTTGTATATGCACTTCTATAGTAAAACGCTGCTTGTTTAAATAACTGCAATAGAAAATTCATGCACTGTATCAATGGTACCTGCCTTAACTGCTGGCTTGTAATTGGCAAATAGGTGGTTTCAGATTCTTATTTACTTCATTGAGTCAAAAGAGATTAAAATAGTCTAAAATAAAAGATTTTACTTAATTTTTGGTGCCTTGCACAGTGTTTAGAAAATTCTGTATTTATGAAGATAGAAATAAACCTTTCAAACAGATGCACACATGGTATTCTGTTATGGAAATAGTGCAGTACATCGAATGTCTTGTTCAGCTTCATTGATAAAGTCGGGTTAAAATGAAGCTAATGTTTGCACTTGTAGGCTATAAAAACACCTGCAGCTTGAGAACAAATAACTACAATTCCCCTGCCCAGAAAAGACGTCTGTTGGTGGGGATGTCACTCAGGAAAAAAGAGAAACTTTTTCCTCAGTCAGAAGTGAGGATTGAAGCTTTGATATTTAGATCTTTACTATTGGGAGAAGGTTAGTGGTTATGAACAGCCTGATCACCTAGTCACTTGAAGGTCCTTTTGGGTGTCTCCTATGATAACCTCTAAGATGAGGAATTTGGCCTTGCTTGTCTCCTTGGAGGGGGGGGGAGGGGTGAGGGGTGGATGCCTTCAACCTTGGCTGTAAACTGAGGGAATGCACAGATGCAGTGTCTCTGCAGAAGAATGAGTTTGCTGGGCAATCTCACACTGTGCTGTAATTTGTGGAAATACTGAAATGAAAATCACCCTGATTTTGTATTTGGGTCATCATGAGAGTTATTCTCTTGGATTAATTTGTATTTTGAAGTTACTAGTGAAATGGAGCTCAGGGGTATGAGTAGCAGGACTTGTGTGTGAAGGTGAGGGGAGCAGATGCAGCTGCATCTTGGAGTCTGGCTAAACCACTGGGCTCTGAGAGACAGCAGCTCTTTCCTCCCAGCCATGTTTGTCCATGTCTCCCCAAACAACAGCTCCTTCATTTCAAAAACAGGGGGAAAAAAGCTCTCCCTTGTAATAACCCTTCAAAATTAACCATCAGGATTTTTGGTTAAAGCATGTCACAGAAGTAAAACATTCTCACTGGGCGCTGCCTGTGCTTCACACATGAGATTTCAGGCTGTTTAAGAGCTGCTTTTATCCTTCATCCCTCAGATTTGCCTGATATACCATATCAGGGGTTTCTGTGGAAAGTCAGCAGCTCTGGGAAGATGTCTGAGTGCAGAGCTGCACCTTCTCCCTGATCCAGGAGAGGAAATGCCTGGCCGCTGGATGGGCTTGGTTGGCAGCTGCTTCCTCCTGGCTCATTCTGGAGAGGGACACCCAGGCTGCACCCACCAGAGCACATTCCTCTGCTGCCTGACACTGAGCCCCAGTGCTGCTGGGGCTTTGCAGCCAGGCACGGAAGAGGAATTAGAGCTGGGTTATTGTAGGGCTTGCACAACTTCTTGGCTCGTGTGATAAAGACCATTCAGTGCTTGTGTTCCACAAAACCAATTTCTCTGCCTCCTCGTGCCCTCATTCCCAGGCCTGGCAGTATATTTATGGCTTGTTCTTTATTCTGGGATGAAGGGCAAAGCTCCCATCCCAGGGGCAAAGCTCAGGTACAGCTCTCGTATGGCAGATCCATCTCAGAAGGCCACTGACTTCATCTTCTCTGAGCAGGGCTGGACTGACACCCCCACCCCACCCATGGTGGCTTTCCTTTCACCATTAACTTTCCTGGAGGATTGTTCTCTCCTTCTGCCCGTCTCTTCAGGGTCGGTAGACAGCAGAGATGGGGCAGAAGTGTTGAAGAGCCAGTGGCTGCTTCGTTAACACTAAGCAGAGTTCCAAATCTGCTGCAGCTCTGCCCAGATATCTTGGGGAAGATTTGTGCCCACAGTCGGCTTCCTCCAGACACAAAAGGATGCATTCCTGCTCTGAAAAGCTTGCAGGCCAAGGAATTGTCAGATTGCCTTGCAAACAAACAAAATGCCCTGAGAACAATGTTTGTCCTGTCTTGGTTTCTGGGTGAATTATGCAAATGGATAAAAAGTAACCTCACTTGCTTCCTGCACTCCAGCTAACTCCCTGTGACAGCGCTTCTAGAAAAAAGAAATGGCCAAATACTGATGATGTTACCTGTCAGACTGAGAGTGGGGAAGGAGTGTCCCTGAGGCAGGTACCCCGTGTTTGTGTTTCTCAGTCCAGCAGAAGCCAGGAGATGCTTTTCTGCCTGGTCCCTGGGGAATGGGTTTGGTTTAAGCTGACTTAATATTGACACTTTGCAGGGATGCTTTTGTAAGCAAACATACCACAGGATTCAAAAATAAATTGGGCAGGTTTTTCTAAACCTGCTAAAAATACAAAACCTGACAAGCTGCTCTGCATCATCTTAGGAGGGGACTGCCTGCTTGGAATGACCCTGGCTTAGCCTCTGTGTGCACATACATGTCACACTGCCTGCTGCTGAGATCCTTTCCAGTGGCACAGGGACAATCCAGAATCCTCCAGCTTTGCTGTTTAAACACTGCTGTGAAGCTCAGACTCTGTTTTTGTTTAAATCTTTCCTGGTTTTTGCATAAGCTAGAAGACGATTTCCAGAGATAGTGATAATTTGTGAGTTATTTAATGGTTAAGAATATACAAATCTCAAGATGTTTGTATTTTAAGTGTCTCCAGAGACTTTCAAAAACATAAAATAACACAGAAGCAGCCTGGGATGAAGTGGTTTCTTTAATGCCACGTGCCATGTGGTGATTCTGCTTTCTGCATGGTGGGCAGCAGATAACTCAGGCTGTAAGACTGAGCAGCCTCTCCTAGTGCTGAACCTAGGGATGTCCTCAAAGTGTTGCCTTTCAGAGAGATGACATTTAAAGTGTAGTAATAATTTCAACTTCTCCTTGCACTGTTCCTCATTGCACCAGGAAGCAGTACTATTGCTTGCAAGATTCATTCCAGCTGCTCTAGTTACATTGCCTGGCCTTCCTCACACCCCAGGCTGTGCAGACACTGCGTACCAGACCTGGTGGTGTTACTTCAGAAGTATCTTTGCTTATGACTTTGAAGGAGAACCAGTCCTGTAAGCTTCCCAAGGACAGGTAGCTACTCTATAGCACCCTTAGGCACTGAGTCCTGCCTTAGGAGAGTGTCCTTTGTCACTGGCCAGTGGAGACCATCCCACTCCATGTGGGATGCCATTTTGCTCTGTGAGGGGTTTCCAGTCTTCTGCCATGCATGCTTCTTACCTACAGTTGCTAAAACTCTTTGGAGCTTTTTCCACTTGTCTTGTGTGAAAGAACCTATTCCTGCTTGTTTCCATAGCCCTAGGGATGGAGGCTGTCATTTGTAGTGTGAGATAATGATATTCCAGGGCATGGTAGGGGCTCTCATGTTTTCAGGAGTAGCAAGAGTGTTTGGGGCATTGGTTTTGAGACTCAGGAGGGAACACCTTCCATCTTGAAAAATTTCTTATGGAGCACTTGCTGAGTACCCTGTGGAAAAAGCTGCAGCTCTTGAATCGTTGCAACCCAGTGCCATTTGTCCCACCTACTTTTTCTCTTTGAAGTAATAAGCTACAGGAAATTCTGTGGAGTCTACTCTCAGCAGCAAAGACTTGCTCTGACAGCCTTTCCATGGAGATGTTTGTGGTCTTCTCAGACTTCAGAGGTAGCCTATTTCAATTCCACCTTTCGAAGATCCACTTGGTCCAAGTGCTGTTATTTGCACGATGGACCTGGCATTCCAGCTCCATGCTGAGTTTTGTGTGTCCTAATCAAATTCCAGGCTGGCCAGTGCTGTGCACATGTTCTTTCAGTATACCCTGGCTCTCACCTTCTTTCTCTGTTATCATGGGGTGTCTTGACCAAAGTACATGTCATAAAGGTGAAGAATCCTGCTTCACATTTCAGCTAAGGCCTCCAGCTCCCACCCCCAGTGCCACCTGTAATGTCTCCCCATGTCCTTTCACAGCTTTTTTCAGAACAAATCCCCTGTCCCTGGCCACATCGTTCCTCTGCCTCTTGCCTGTGCTGGTGTAGCTCTGATCCTTGGCACTGAAATCAAGAGGGACTCTGGACTTTCCTTCAACCAGTATAGGAGAATTGTCCCTTCCACGTGTACCTCACAGTCCTGTCCTTCATGCTAAGCCTCAATTTAGCCTCTTCTTGCCACTTGCCTGCTTCTGCTGGAGTTTGTTTTATCTGACCTCTGTGGTTCAGATGTGCTGCCCAGCTCAGTCTGAGCACACAGTTTTCCTTCACAGAAAGCTCACTTGCAATGGCCCTAAAAGAGCCAGGCTGTCTTCTGACCCACTCCACACCCAGAGCAGTCATGGCAGCATCCAGGCAGTGCTAGAGCATAGGACATAACCCTTTATGTTCTTCCTTTTATTCTCTGAATGTTTATAGGCAAAAGAGACTGGAGAAGATGATTTCTTTTTGCTTAAATTAAAGGATAATTTTGTACTTATTTCCTTACTGGGCAGATTCTGAGTAACATTTTGTCATATGGGCTGTTTTAGAAAGACAGTGAAATGCAGCTATTTGTTTAGCAGCAGGAAAATCAAACAAACAAGACCTGTGGGAGATTCCTGGAAGGGCAGCGACAAGGGCAGGTTAGAAACTTCACTGCAGGATAATCATGAGCAGCAGAAGGGAAGTAAATGTTCTTGGGTGCTTTTCCATCTGCTTCAGCTGTGTGAAATGGCTCTTTCATGTTATTGCTCTGTATATACAAACCTGGTGATTTCTGTGGAAATTCATATGTTTTCCTTGTTGCCTCTGTGTACTGTTGAACCCCACACACCACAAAAAAGAAAAAAAAAAGGAAAGAAAAATTTCAAAAATGGACTTTGGTCATACTGATTTGCACACAGCAGCAACTGCTGAAGGTCCTATGGAGGCTGGTCTTAAAGCCATTTCAGAAGCTATTAATGCTATAAAGTAGGGAGAACTTGGACATGAACATGCAGACCCCCCTCCCCCCCTTGGGTTCAGAAAGCTGAATGGTAATATGGAAAAAGTAGAAGCAAATTTGCCAGCTGTTCCCACTGCACTGATTATGATGAATGGAGACAACATTGGCTGCATGCCTTCCCGTTACACCACACTCGGGCACTCTCAGTTGGTATCCTCACACTTTGCAATGTGCAGCTACTCCACAGGGAAGAAGGGTGGTGGGCTCCCACCTGTGCCTCCCATGATGACAGTACTTTGCTGTGTATCCATGTGTGCATATGTTCCTGGTCTTGTGACCCACTGAGAACCAAGTGTCTCCTCCTCTTCCACTCTGCACCACATCTGCCTCATCCATGTATACAGACAACACGGTTTCTGAAAAGAAAACAGGGCAAAACAGGGAAAAAACCCCAGAGATTATATCTAAACTGCTCCTTTACAGTCATTTCACCTGTTTGTTCACCTTTAAGCTACAGAAGTGCTGCAAGTGCTACGCTGGTTCTTCAGGACAACTCCCAAAGCACCCAGGGGAGCAGCAGGAACAAAAAGTTCTCTAACGTATGGCTCCAATCTCAGGGTGCCACCCAAAAATGACTGATACATCTCTCCTGTGTACTAGGCCTTCTGGGAGAAGGTGCTCCCCACAGCCCAGTGGCAGGACATTTTCATGGGCACTGGGAGATAGCTGCAGGTTCCACCATGAAGATGAAAGTAGCCCCTGCACTCTCACAGAGGTGCCTCTAACCACCAAGAAGATAAGGGAAATGCAGCTTTTCCAAAGGATTCATTTTCTCAGCCTACTCTGGTTTTAGCGGTGCAGACTTTCCAGAGCTTCTGGATCAGGCCATAGCCCCAGACATGATCAGATGATGTGTTCATTCCTCAACATGACCGCCCAAAGATGAGATGTGGCAACAAGATGAGAAACTTAATGTACAAGATCCTTCTTGTCAAACTTGCAGTGTTTCTTGCTAAAATGTTTACCTCCATGCCCCTAAATGTGAACCACTGCTAAACCCAGATGTCAGAGCTGGCCTCTGGCTCAGCAGAGTGTTGTGACATGGATGTATTGAGCAGCCTCACCACCAACATCCATCTGGGCCACAGCACTCAATGAGACCAGTCTGCACTCTGTTTCTTTGCTCAAGCCACAAGAGATTGCCATAAAGGAGCTTGTTCCTCTGTCCCCTGTCTCAACCTGTCAAGACAGTCTAAGGAGGCTTTGTCTCCCGTATTCCTTTTCTTTCAGCACATATGGCAGCATGTTGCTGCTCTGCATGTGCATGTGTGTGCAGGTAAGCATGGAGGGAAAATAAAAATTAGCCCAGAATCTGACATGCAAAGCTTAGTGCTTGCCCCCCATGGAAAATTAGTAGCAGGGTCTGATCCTCGCAGGTCCATTACTGGGCAGTCCCAATGCCAAAGCTGCTATTTACAGAGCAGCTGCATGAGTTTTCTGTGTGTCAGGGCAGTCAACATTTACCCAGTGCCTCACCAGTGACTGGCAATGAACATTCTGAGCACTGCTGGCAAAGAAAGATCAACCACACTGCAACAGAACAGGCCTGATACATTTTATTGGCAATACTGGTGTCATACTTGGGAACCACAACCCTTTGTCAGACTATTAGTGTTAACTTGCATGACAAGTATCAGTGACCAACTGTATCTGAAATATAGTTAAAGTGCCTAGAAATAATAGGCATCTTAAAAAAAAAGGAAAGGGAGCTCATTCCATCCACTCAAGCCAGCCTTTATAGATCTTACGTCTTAAGCACAACTGATGTACTGTAATTGTTACGTGGACTTTAATGTAACCTCTACAGCAGCACACAGACAATGCAGTTCTCTCATTATGCACATGCTTTAGGATCGTTTATTTTAATGCTTTCAAATAAATATGTTCCATGCAGCACACCGCAATAAATAAGGAGCAGCAACTTTCGTATAGTACATCCATTCATAATGTAAGTCACCATGTGATACACCACATCTAAAGTCTTTGGCCCAGTCCCATACAGTGAAGCACACCACATCTGCACATAATCATATCTGGCTTCATATGGATTTAATAGGACTATGCCAGAAGGGCAATGTGAGCACAAGTTTAACCAGGGGTTTCTAGCTATTAAATACAGCTACTAAGTAGTTAAAAGGCAACAACTAAACCCATAAAGGGTTGATTTGTCTCTTCTTTCTTACTTTTCAGACAGAAATATAAAGTATGAAAATGCTCTGGATATTTTCAGCCTTGTGTAAAGCAGTGTGATTAATACGGAATGCTTTGAGCAATACTGGCATGTACACTGGCATCAAAAGCCACAGCAAGACCGACTCTGACACTGAACACTGGCGAACTCAGTGGGGGAAGCTGCTGTTCTGGGGGGTGCTGCTCCTCTCCCTCTATGCCGACAGCTCCACCGCCCCCTCTTCCTCGCTGTCGGCTCGGTTGGCGCGGATCTCCACCAAGGTGCGGGCAAAGCGCGTCCACTCGTCGTTGTGTGGAACAGCCAGCTGCAGGACAAACCAGCAGAGAATTCATTAATCACTGGCAGTGCAGGACTGGTTCTCGCCCTGGCCCAAAACTGAGGCAGCTCCTTTGAGGAGCTCCTACCACAATCAGCATGGCTGTGCACAGGGAAGCACCAAGGCATGTGCCTCACCAACCCGCCGCGGGCTGGTACCTGGGAAGTGTGGCCAAGTTCACATGGCACATCTGGCAGTTTCCTATTCAAGTACCAGCCAGAACGAGCCTTTAGTCAATGGCAGAGCAAAAGGCTTTATCTGCTTGATTTTGTAGTGTTGCTGCAAAATCTACCCTTAGTTAAAATATTTCACATTTTCCCAACTAGAGCAAGGCCTTGATCTCTACATGTACACACACGTATGTTTCACTTCACATATACAAGCAGGCCATACAGTCAGCAACCCTGTGCCCAAGTGTAATTGTTTGCAGGAGCCAGGTCAGCGTGCACAAAGTAACAGAGCTTTTAAAACACTCTGTTGAAAATATTTTCCTGAAGTTCATTAAAGCTCTAAGTAGTAAAATAAATATATTGTGTTATTTTAGTTACCCTTCTCTGTGTTAAGGAATTCACAGTTACAGGAAATGCTTACAATGGAAATGTTATACCAACTGGATACTGCATTACTAGTCTGATTTTTTATATCATCATGCAAGATCCATTTCCATTTAATACCATTGATGTTTCTAATGAAGAGCTCTTGAACATCAGGCTTCAAGAGGGACGTGTAATCTAAATAGCTGAACTTCCAGACAAAATGCTTTAGTGCTATGGCAAAACAATACTGCAGTCATTTCCAGCTGGATCCAATACTGCAATTTCTGGAAGATAATGCAAGCTGGGATTGAGATAATTAAAAGAAAAAAAAAAACCAAAACGAAACACCAAAACAAAACAAGCACTTTTCTCAACTTTGTTTTCATTAAGCTGAATTCCAGAAAATGGCAACAAGCATCCACATGATCCATGCAAGTTTTCACTGCCCTCCTGAAGCACTGTGATCACGTCCTGCATATAATATGAAAGAATAACTTTCCAGACATTACACACGGCTTGGTACTGAAGAAGACATCTGTTCTGGAAGCTACAGGAAACTATAATAAACTGCTGTCCACCTTAGCAAATGGATGTTTTTGGATTGAAGAATGGGTATAACCATAGCTAATCCAGTCTGTACTACCCAGTATTCAATCTGAACTGGCTTAAATATTTTAATACACCTAGTGTCCACGTGGCACTAGTAGATCATAGGTGCCCATGAGGCATATGGTACATTGCACTGAAAACCAGTCAAATTATTCTCTTCTCGTTACATCTTGACTGGATACAGTCCAGAACTGGAGACTAAGAAAAGGACATGACGCAGCTGGGGAAAGAGCTTGTGTGTATGTCCAAGATTACCTGCATGTGGAAGCTCCACATCCGCTGGTGCAAGTGTTAATCGTATGGACAAGAATTTGCAATACAAGATCTAAACATCTCCGTAGCTCAGTGGTGATTAGCAGGTTTTTTTTCAACTACTTTTTCTCTAGCTTTGCCTCTACCTCCAGTCTATTGCAGTGTGTTTTTTAACGCTTCCCATGTATTATAAATGTATTATACATGTATATCAGTGACTGAGTTACATTATGAAGGGCTGGTGTGCAAGTTTGGGGTTTTGCCTGTTGAAACACCAAATATAGTACAGTTAGCATTAGGTCAGGCTACAGACTGAGAAATGCAGCCTGTGAAAAAGCCATGTCAGCCCAGTTAATATAGGCATCGTTGCAGTCATCGTTTTCCATTCTTTTTCTTCCACTTCTGGCATTATTCTCCTTTACTTCTCCCAGGAATGGAGACCAGAGTTACAAGAGCAAATCATTTCAGACAGCTGTCTCTCATGTGGATCAGGGATGGCCTATGTTTGAGAGACCACTCTGTCCTTTTAAAATCCTTCAGCAGAAGGAACTGTAGCACCAGAATAGAGGTCAGTACATCAGCTCACAAGTACCTGTAGCACAGGTTTGGCCACAGCCACACACCTAGACTGGCTTCTGTGTAGTAGTAAGGGGCAGTGCAGAGATCCTGCTATCAGAGATGGAACCAAAACCAGCTGTGCAACTATCTCCCTGTCATTACTATATCTCCTAAAAGATTTCATTTCTTCTGATGTGCATAGCACTACCATTTGTCAAACTCTTGAATGAAATGAGTCTCATTGATTTCAAGTAGAAAAATCTTTGAAATGGAGCAATACCCTAGGCAAAGGACTTTCTGAATTTAATAAAGCATCACTACTTCTTGTCTTCTAAAGTCTTTAACAGCATTACATTATATCAAGTGGCTGAAAAATAAAAGATGTCATTCTAAAGAAAAAATCTAAATATATTTATGACATTGAGATAATTTAATTGCTGATACTCCCCAGCATGGCCACAGACAAATAAAATCAAAGTCCAGGCTATTAAAACAACTTTGTATCTCAAACTTGAAGTGTCTCCCAAGGAATGTATGCATTACATGCATTATTTTTAGCTGACAGTGTTAGCAAGGTCTGGGCCATTTCTAGTGACTGTTCATAAAGCAGTTAATGACTGAAGTCAATACCTTTAGCACAGAGAAGAAGATATTCAGTGCCCATATGCAACCTAATGCCTTACAACTTCATCTTATTTTACCTTATTGAATCTCATGCACTGCATCATGCTTTCAACAAGGGGCCAATCCTGCTAACAGACTGTTAGTAAAATAAACCTCTCTAATATAAATTCCTCAGGGATGCAGAGGGAAACCTTGGCAATAATAAAGTCAAAGGAAAAGCTGTCTTTTATCCTCCAAACCCCTTCTTTCTGCAAAGGCCCCAATACTAAACCACAATAGTTATACAGGAAAAGACCACAAATAAAAGTGTCCACAAACTCCAATTCAAATTCTTCTCTGGATTAATGCTCCCCTTCCAGTCATTTTCCATTCAAGCTCCTTCATCTGGGTGCATCGACACCCACAAGTGCTGGAGACCTGAGTCTATCTGTGGGATCTCCCTCTCAGCTTTCTGCACATGTTTTTCCTGCAAATAGCAGGGCAGAGGTAGAAGAAATGAGGAGATACTCCGTGGAGGAAGGGCAGAGGTTTAGAGCTATCTGGGTGTTCCTCACTCTTGTGACAATTTTTCTGTCCACTTCCAGTTACTACAAAGCAGCATCTGTTAACTTTCATATCATGATGTTGGTGCAGGGTAGAAATGTTCACCAAAGCATAATAATATAATAACTTATTTGGGTCAGGTTATTTGAATGAACTGATGCTAAGGCATGGAGCAGAACAAGAACATAAAAGCTATTGTTTTCCTCTGATCCCTTTACAGTGAAAGGCAAATGCTACCCACACCTAATTAATTGATTTACTCACACTGCTTCAGCTTTAACATCATGGTACATTTAGGTTGCATCAGACAGTGATTCTAGTGAGGAAAACCAGTATTATCTACGAAAAATGGCTGCCAGGATCTTCCTGACAAGCACCTGTCCTTGCCTTGCTGATGTGTCACCATTCTACATGATTTATCCACTACACAACTGTGTCTCACAGAGCTCTTGAACCTTCTGAAGCTTCTGTTTCTTGGGAGATCGCTCTAGCCAAGCACTTTGTTTACCTGTCAGCTTTCCTGCCCTAAAACATGCCCCACTCCCCGCTAGGACTGACCTAGAAGATGGTTTATGTGCATCTGGTAGGCATGTGAGTGCCCTGTCCCTGAGGCCCACCAGGGAGCACCAGGCATGTGAACTTCACCAAAACCAGACTCCTCCACCACCCCATGGAGCCAGAGACAGCCTCTGTGTGCCGATCTTCCAATCCATACAGCACAGATTTGACAAACACAAGCTGTATTTCTGTGTTTTCCTAGAAACCGTGCAATTAGCAATTTCACTGAACATTACTGCTCTGAAAACTGTGACAGAACTCAGGAAAAGGAGATGCTCTGACCAGACAACTCTTGAGGCTGTGTTCGGAGTCAATCAGTGCTGGGCTCCCCCAGCAAGCAGGAAAGGAACAAAAAAACCAGTGCCTGAAGATACAAATCAACAATGATTTCATTTTCAGATAAATTAATATACCTAATATATCTGCTTTTTAAAGTGAGGGAAAAGGAAAGAAAAGGCAAAAGAGAGAAGCAGAGGAGACAAGAAGAGAAGGAGAGATTTTGAGACAAAACTCCCAAATCTTTGAATGTGCCTTCTAAAGGAATCTATCCAGATGGTTGAAACAAGATATTACAACATATTTCAAGACTTTTCTATATTTCCCTCCTATCCATCTTTTTTATGGCTGAGAGTGTTTCAGTTGAATTTGTCCAAATCCCTGTATAGCTTCAGTTTCCCTAAAAAAACACTTCCCAGCCAATGAATTATTCATTGAGGATATTTCACTTTATTTCTGACTCCTTGCCTTCCCTGAAGCCTCTAAATCTTTGGGATGGGAGTGGGCATACTCTTCCTGCCTTCATCCCTCTAAGCTCTTACCCATCACAGCTCTCCTTTGAGGGCAGTGGACTCTCCTGAGAAGGAATCAAAATGCAATTTCAGCAGCAGCAGCAGCCACCTCCACTTCAGAGGAACCAGTGTCCTATAAGCTCAAAGGGAGCACAGTTGTCTGTGCTGAACCTGTTCCATTTCATTTAATGACTCTAGCTCATGGGTGTATTTACCTGTCACTGAGACACTAGCTCATAACCTGCAGCACTGATCGCTGGTGGAATTACTGTGTGATCCCAGTCACCAGTTCAGTAGTCACTCTTTTTTTGGCTTCACCTAGGGCTCAGAAGCCTCAAAGCAAAAACAGCCATGGGAAGAACCTCCTCAGCATTGTCAGTGACCGCGAGGTTGCTGTGAAGGGGCAAAGCTCTCCGGGCAGCATGGCCTGAAAGGCTTCTGACCCACACGTCCGTGGGCACAGGTGTAAGTGGAGAATCTGACAAGGAGCAGCCACAGCAGGGCTCGGGAGATCTGCAGAGCCTGTGGCTGCAGCCGGCCCGCGCCGCCCAGCGCCGCACGCTGTTTTCAATTACAAGCCTGCAGACGAGCCGGCATGGTGGTCCAAGATACACTCCAAGGGTGATAGCGGTTCCCAGTTCAAAAATCTGTGGCCCATTCAAAACATTTGGTGGAAGCACAATGCTTTCTTATTTTTGTGCTAAGAACAAGCTTGTTCTGATCTAAATGGATGGCTTTCTTACAGCTAATCACTGTGCTCCAAAAGGTCAGACACGTTCCGATTAACACGCATCTTTTGTTAGTTACATTTGGGTTTGTTGCTGTTTGGAGGCAAAGGGTGATCTTATTTTAGACAATTCTGTTTACTTAATCTCATATCTAGCAGGGAAAATAAAAACTATATAAAAACTGATGTTCTAAAATAGCCTGTTGCTATTACAGTTTTTTAGAAGGGCAAGTTAAACACTCTTTGAAGAGATAGCTAATTAAAACTTACAAAATACTCAGATTAATCTGAGTTTGTAGCAAGTCTAGTAAACTAGTGACTAAAATCTCAGACTTCACACTAAGTTATTTGTGTAAGTGGCTTATCACCATTTTAATATTCCTTCAGTTCAATTTAACAGCATCATCAAATAAACATAGCTTCAGGCAAATGTACTTTTAGCTGTATTTTCTGTGAGCAAAATTTTTGTCAATGTATATTGTCTGTATAAGTGCTGAAAAGAAATCTGCTGTAAATACTTTAAGCAAGGGATTAACATCTGAATGCAGTTATGACGTTGTAGGTAAAAATGAGTTTCATGATGATTAACTACTTGAACTTGATGATTTCTAAAAAGTAGAACAATCACTTGGTCTCATTTTCTGGGTGAAAGACAGCACTTGCAGAATGAGAATCACAATACAAACAATAATGAACAATTATAGTTCCACTTTCAGAACTGATCCTGTCTTACGGAGTTCAACAGATGTTGTGACACTATTGTTGAGGTGAAAACAGATATGGAAATGTAAATATTAAAAATCTTTATATACACATAGAGCAGGCAGGAACACACCTATTCTGGCCCTGGTCTTGCCCCCCAGAATCAATTACAGGCTGCCTTTGATATTTTTCTCAACCTATATAGATATTTTATTTCCTGAAAAAGCCTATATTTTTTCAGGCAACACCCTATGCCACACACATGGATGGAAACAAAGTGGGAGGTAATATGCAGTGAAATGGCCACCAAAGTAACCAAGAGCACCCTCTCCACATAACTGAAGTACCACTGTATTTAACTCTTGGGAGAGCCGAGCATCACTGTTAACAATGGATGAAACCACTGGCAGGAACTCAAACCCCACATACTGCATGCAGATGATTTTAATAAGATACAGTGTTTAGACCACAAAGGATACACTCAAGAGTAGCTCTATATATATTTGTTTACTTAATTGAAGGGGTGGAATACCATAGGCAACCTAAATACTGCATTTATTCTATGCACAGCAGTCAGTCTAGTGTCACAGACACAATATACACCACCCTTCTATGAAGTTAATTACTTAGCCCTCATCTAGATTAATGTCTGTTGTGATTTATTTCTTTGCAATTCGCCAGCAGGCTCTGATTTAACTAGTGCTGCCTAAGTAAAAAAAAAAAAAAAAGACAAAATATTAGCTTATATCAAAATCCCCCAACTTAAACAAAAACTGAATCAATTTTCAGCAAACTCTGACTTTTTTCTTCTAAGAAGAACAGCAACTTCTGAATTGTTACACAGTTGATGCTAAATTATATTTTGAATACCAAGCTAACAATAGTGTTATTTTAATAATTTATATGTGATGTGCAAAGATATGCTGTACAAAGGGCCTACATAGGAACTGAACATTTGAATGCTCATTAATTCTTTTCTAAACTTAGTACTCTTTGTCTGCATCAGTCATCTTGATGCCAGTCTAACAGAAGAACAAAATAAAACATAGCCTGTAAATTATACATACGTGACACATAAATGCATGTTAACAGAACATTAAGACTGCAGACTGTAACACTTCAAAGATAGAAAATGTCAGAGTTAAGACTAACTCCCTCAATTTGAGCATGTTATTAATTTTGTGTTATGGTACTGTCTTTAATCTTAAAAAAAAAAAAGAAGAAATAAGAAACAAAAATGGTGCTAGAAGCAAACGCCAATTATGGAAAACTTCAGCCTGGAGGATTACAAATTGATAGGGGATATAGAAAAGAAAACAAGGAAGTGGGAAGTATTTTTAATTTGTAGACAATGCTACAGTTCCTCCTCTAAAACCAGAGCTGGCTTGGGCTCTCCTGAATTAACCAGAAGGAATGATGTCCAAGCTATCAAACAGATTATGCCTTCCTCACCCAATGTATCAAAATGCTGCACTTGATATCAACTACAATGAGGATAAAACATTCAGTAATCATCAGTCATCTTCAAAGAGTTGACTTCAAATTGAGATTTCAAAAACTTTTATTTCCTTAAATCACGTCTTATTTTTAAAATACTATGGCTGACTACAAGTGTATAGCTTGTTCTCCAGCCCACTGCTTTCACCAATCATATTGGGACGAGCCTCTCTTATGCATCTCCCTCAAGGGATACTTTCAGTGGCAGAAAGTATTGGCCTGAAAGACCTTGGAAACAGAGGAGATAATCAGCAGAATGAGCAGGAAGACCATCTGCCATGCTTGAGGAAAGCTCACAACTTTGCTTCAACAGAGGTGGTGCCCTAAGCAACAATGTTCTTGCAGTTCCTGCCATTCCGTTTCTTCTGTAATGCCACCAATTTACAAGTGGATTGAGAAAAACAGTGAGGCATGTTGTCTGCTGTTCACCTCCCATGGGGATCTCAGCCCTGCTCCAATTGTCATTTCCTAAAGTCAAAGGAAATCCTGGAATTTTTTACATGCATTTCAGGACATTTAACATTTGGAGCTAAGGCATCAGGATTCCTCCTCTACCAAATTATGTTATCAGTTGTCATTATTGCACAAGAAAGCCTAAAATGACTAAATGAACTAAACTAGAAGGTAAGGAGCCCGCAGCCTGTTCTTTCCAATACCTACTTTTTTTTTTTTTTTTTTTTTTTTTTACTGACAACTACATTGATTGGAAGAGTGGGCCCATTGTTCTCCCTTGGGACACCAGAGCTTTGGCTTGTGGGGTGGCTGCACTGGCAAAGGTGCCTCCCTGGAAGTTCATCTGCATGAAGGACTGTTGCTTCAGGGAAGAAATAAATCATATTCAGCTCAGCTTGCTTCCCCTCCAGACCAAGCTGGCCATGTCCATGCCATGATTCATGCCAGGAAATCTGTCAGAACAGGAACTTTAAAGGACTTTTGCCACAGCTTTCCTGCTCTCAGCTGGCAAATGGACTCTCACCACGGCAGCTTATAAACTGCTCAAAGATTTTAGTCAGCAGGAGAGTTGCTGCCTTCTCTGAGATTTTGTACACATCCCGTTATCTGCAAGAGCTCATCCATCATGACATAGCAGTGGGTTTTATTTTGTTGTTTCAGGGTTTTTTTTTCCATTTCAGACACAGATTCTTCCATCACTTTAGGCACTGCAGTATAGATTTCACATTTAAATTAAACACAGAATATAGAATTTTAGCTGCAAAATAGGAGGTATTGAGGCCCAGAGTTACCCTCAGTTGATATTTTAACTGTTACTTTCCAAGTCACTAATTATGTATTTTTTCATGATCACAATGCAGACCATTCTGCAATCCATAAAGTCTGAAAACATAGTTAAGGATTCTCAAAATGAAAACTGCTACTGGATGTTACAGGTTGAAACCACAGAAGCCCCCTGAAAAAAATTAATTATACAAAACAGCTCTTGCCTCAGAAGTGTTTTAACACCACAATGGTAAGTCATGGATTTCTATGAAATTTGCAAATTGCTGCACACAAACTGAGTTTAAACTAAATTTCATACTTGGCAATTCTCCTCTTCCATACTCATGGACATTTTTCTACGGACATTTTTCAGTAACATTTCTTTTTACATCAGAAAGGGGGTAAAAAAATTCAGAGAAAATGTCACCCAACAGACTAAGTAGATATTTAAAAGACATACTCTGTGACACAGCTAACATGCACTGACTACAGCTCTGCTCCCCCACCGTGTTCCACAGTACCGGGTTAGGATGGGGGCAGACCAGCTAAAGCTGGGACCCCTGTCTCAGCTACAGCTACCACAGAAAGCCTGGACCCAGATTCTCTTTTCCACTAAGCCTCCTGACAGGTTTTCAGGAGAAGCAGTAACTGAGGAAGTGGTAGTGTAGCCTGAGTAGTGTCCACGTAGACAGATGGGTATGTCCGATCTGGGCTTCCCTTTGCTCTTTTTCTCTTGCTCTTCTCAGTGCTTCCCCGCTCAGCAGGAAAATACCAGCAGGAACACAGTCACACAGAGCTCTCCCTTCTCCCCCTCCTGCAGGCTGCACTGTGCAGAAAGGGAATGATCTCTTACAGATTCTCCTCTGCTGCTCTCATCACTTCGTTATCTGAGTGCCTTCCAATAGCGTATTAAGCTACATGATTAACTCCTGTCACATGTGGCTTGTTCTCTCTGATCCTCTCTGCAGGGGGAGGATCTGGGCCTTTGCAAAGGAAAAGGAAACATAAGTCAGCTTTAAAAGTGGTGTGCAAATGAATAAAGAGGACTAGGGCCAGAGTTTTTTTGGTTGGTTCACTGGGTTTCTTAAGGTTTTTATTTCATACGATGAGAAGCTGAATAATTCTTCTAAAAGATAAGTGTATCATATTGGAAACTCATGTCTTTTTACGCCATGCAATTCTCTGGGGAGATACTAAGCTGTCTCTGGAGAACTGCTGAAATATTTCATAGTAAGCAAGGGGAAGCCAAGAATAAAGAATCAACTGAATTTTTAAGATGACCATTTAAAACTCCCACCCTGTCTGTTTTCACTAATACCCATTAATTTCACTGTCTAAACAACAAATGAGATAAAAAGGTACTTTCATTAAAAATCTGACACTTCCTCCTTTAAAAGTAACATTCAGACAGTAATATGGAAGTAGAGTTTCATGTCCATTTATCTAGAGAGAGAAACAGAAGAAAGCATTGTTGACAGGAGCAAGCAAACACCCGGGCATGGGCAGGAGAGTGACCCTGTACACCAGGTGTGACCCACGTCTGCATCACACACAAGCACATCACAAAATCCTGGGGACAGGCTCCACTTTGGGAGGATGTTTGTCCCACCATCTCCACCTGCTCTGGGACTTCAGCCTTCTGACAGTCAAAAATATTCTTTTAATTTTTGACTCAAATGAATACATGGCCAGCTTGCAGCCACATGCGCTGGTGGCAGCATGTCCTCAGCCCCACTAGGTCTCCTCCTCTGGCCCCAAGCACTCTGAAAGAACATGGAACATCTATATTGCCACCAGGCTCATGCTTCCCTGGCTTAGTCACACCAAGTTCTTCTCTCCCTTTCTACAGGTTACTCTCCTCTCCCCATAACCCACATCCACATCCCTCCCTGACACATTTCAAGAGTTTTTTTTTTTAAATAAAACACTTTTTTAAACATAAGAGTAAGGGATTTTGCGCTCACAGTGCAACTAGAATATGACCTGGAAAAGATAAAAGGAAAAAAAAAGGGGAAAATAAATAATAGAAGGTAGGATGAGAGCCTATAACCAAAAGTGCAAAGTGGATTTGCAAAGTTTTGGTCTTTTGATCTTTTCTGACTGGAAACAACACCAGTTTTCTGAAGCTGCTTTGTAAGTCTGAAACCCACGACAAGGGAGACTGAGAAGGGCAGAGAGCCAGTGATGCCACATGATACGCAAGAGGTGGCAGAGAAAGGGAAGCACAAGGGCCCAGGCTGGCACTGGAGATAAAGATCTCCAATCCTCAGCAACCAGCCTTAGGTAACTCAGATTAATTAGATCACGGCTCAGTTTTCCCTCTTGAAAAGTACTTCCCTAATAAAGACTGTTATTAGGAACATAAGCCTCCATTCCAGCTTCTTTAAGTACCCAAACAGACTGAAATAACAAGGTAACTCATATCCCTTTCCATTCCTTATCAGACTAATACAAGCTCAGTGACAAGCAAACAGCCATCAATAGGTGTGTATAGGGAAATTTCTACTCAGAGGTATAAACTTATGCATTTCCATGTATGGATGTAGCTAAGCCTCATTTTAAACTGTAGAAGTATATGAACACTTGGTTTTAACTTATCAACATAACATTGTTTTTCTACAGAGGAATAAACCAGTACTTACATAAAGACCTCAAAGCGTTCACAGTAACCTAAAGTAATGAATATTGTAATGAGAAACACAAGTATTTAGGGTGATAATGACTGGACTTTGCTCTACTTAGATCAGCTCACCCCCTATGGAGGCTACCAAAGCTTAAAGATTTTATCACCCTAGTAATCAGCAATGGGTAATGGCCTTCATAAAACATAGTAATTAAATTGACTGATTTCAAACTAGTGCGTTTTTTTCATTAGGGAGTTCTTATTTAACATACTTCAAAAATCCCTTTGTGAATACAGACTATATCAGTCAAAACTGAAATGATGAGGGACGAGGAGCTTGTTCTGCTCAATATTTCAGACATTATTCAAGTAAAAAGCTGAAGTTCCTGGTATTTTTTGTCATCTCTAAATGCTTCCAGTTTCAAAATCTTTCAACTTACAAAACTGGGGGGAAAGAGGAAGCAAATCAAAACCATAGTTCTTTACATTTTCCAACAATTCTTAAGAGATTCTGCTTTGTTAAAACATGTTTTTAAAATTCTCTGAGGCCAGGGTTCCAACCTCCCTAGCAGAAATATCAACGGTGAAATTTAATTATCCCTTATGCCTGGATTCTGCATGTTGTTTAACTACTGTGTCTTACTTAATCTTTGAATGTTTTTGACTAAAACTTGGTTGTAAGCACAACCCCTTATTATTGCTCAAATTTGCCTTCATGATATTTGCGTGAGCCATTTATCTGTGTTCCAAGAATACGTGTAACTCAACACAGATTTTAAAATAAAATGTTTTATGGTGAGTCTCAACTCTGCTTTTGCGGCAAAAACATTTCCCAACTCAATATATGCTCTATAGAAGCTTTATGATGGCAAAAGAAAACCTACTGGAAAATCTACCAGAATAACTACATGACACAAAATCTAGCTTCATACTTCTCTCTCTGGGCTACAGCAGTTTTTAACTGCATGAAAGAGATGCTGGATATGTGTTTTCCATATGAAATCTACAGTGAAACACAGGGATCATCAGACAGAAGTACAAAGTACAAATGCTCCCCCACTCTAGCCAGGAAAAAAAGTGACTCAATAGTCATACCAAAATGTGAGAGCTGGTCACAAATATACTTTTGTTTTTGTCTAGAACCCTAAGAATCTCAGAGCAGATGTTAAAGACTGCTGGAATCAAAGGAAATAATTTTATAGGCACCAGCAGGATATCCTTACTGTACCACTTCCACGTACTTCAGGGCAGTTACCAGCTCCTCCCTCGCTGGTCATGTATTTGAAAACGAGATATGGGATTAACACCTATGATGGAGCAAATGGGGAAGTACACAAACAACCTAACACAGCAGCCCTAAAAAGCCTTAAGGCACTATTAACTCTGAAACCTGACAAAGTCACATAAACATCCATAGGATTCTGATTTCACTGCAAGGAAACAAGGACAGAGGTAACAACTGTACAAAGAATCCCAGGTAACTGCTCCGTTGGCCGAGCCTGTCTTCCTGGATGGTTTTGAGAAAGACATTTTCTTACTTCTCTCCAGTCCACCTGTCAACACTAGTTGCCTTTTAAAAGCATGACTAGAACTAACTGTCTGAAAGACTGCCAAACAGAGGCAATAGCTTGTCCTGTAACCACTTTAGCAAAATAATGCACTGCATTATGCTCCTGGTGATTAGAGTTTCAAATTCTGTGATCCTATGTTGCAAACTTGTTTTATATTTTATTAGAATGAAATAATAAGTCATTGACTCACAGTTTCTATCTATGTACTCACAGTGCAAGCAGAATATGACCTGGAAGAGATAGATGGGGAAAAAAAAAGAAATAATAGAAGGTGGATGAGAAGCTGCTTCTTTTACAAGCAAAGGTGCAAAGAGCATTTGCAATAAGCACGGTAAGCAACAAACATGGTTGTTAGAGAATATTTATGACAGCAGGCACTGTGTAACATCACTGAAGCGTGCACAATGGGAGCAAGCTTTCTAGAAAACAGATCTGCAAAACAGACAAGCAGTTAGGTCTAACTATCAATCACCTGAACATGTGAATAAATCTATAGGCAGTGGTCCATGTTCTCTTAAAATCAGCTTCTATCATACAGAAAACTTGCTGCCCAGTAAAGAAGCCCTAAGGCCACAGGAGCTAAAATATATTATACAAGCTATCACAATGATAATATCACAACTACTATGCCTGCAGAAGTTTGAATATTTAGATCTTACAGAGACTGAAGTGCATATGCAATGACTGGTTATATGTACTAGTTTAAGATCCCATCACACTGAAACAATCAGATTTTTGCATGTTTGGGTTTTTATTTAATTTCATAATTCACATTCTTTAAAACTGTTGCTTACTGATCCACAAGAGCACATCTATATGGACTGTTTAAGTCTCCTCTCTGCTGGAATTGTGTGTGTGTAACACCCATTAATGCTAATGGGCATAAAGCACACGCATAGAGGAGAAAATAGACCCCTCACTGTGAAAATAAATGTGTTCAGTTATTTTCAGATGTGATGCCAAAATCAAACAACTAAAAATACATAGTCAAAGGAGATAACACTATATAGCCTAACTGAAAGTGTCACCATTATTTTTAACTCCCTGGTCATGGACCCTGCCATGTTATTCACGTGTCTGACATTTCTTGTCATAAAGACCATGACTGGCTAACATATCAACATGGGTCAAATCCTAAATTCTTGCACAAGTGAAAACAGCCCTGATCCCACAGTCCTTACCTTCACAAAGGATGCAAGGTTAGGCCTTACGTCTTATGTTTTTCACTTAGGTCATATGTTTTCTTTTTATAACATATGGGTTAATAGCAGCAGTAAACTTTACTGCTCTCTAGGATAGTTCCTTAAAACTGTGATGAATCTATCAAAGGAAAAATTCTTACCACTTAATTTTTTCCTTAATGGTTGATAGCCTGATGTTTTCTGCTCTGATTAAAATTCACAGTGTCAATGCTGTCTAAGAAACAGGTAAGAAAAACTGTTTCTCTAGTAAGGTGAAATTGAAAGCTACAATGCTGTATTAAAATACAAATATAGTATTTTTTTCTTCTGCTGGAACCAATGCTTTATGAGTTTACAGCTGAGCTAATGTGACATTTGGAACAGCCACAAGTAAACAAAGGTTTTTAAAAGGGTGCAGTATAAGTGGAGCATTAATGATTTTGGTGAGTGTATTTAGGGTCTTTGGAAAGTGGCCTCCTGACTTTCTAATGCATGTAATCACACCCATCTTCCCAAATCAGGGAGATGCACCTTCAAACAAGTGGATGCTACTGAGTTATCAGCCAGGCAGAGATGAGTTCTTCCAGTGATGAGGCCTTTTCAGAAGCTGATGTTGTAGGAGACGAGGAGAGTGCTGCTGCTGAAAGGTCAACTTTCACAGCTTAGTGTCAGGATTTGCAATATTCTAGGTCAAATAGTAAAGTTATCTTCTGCTGGGTGCTGTATAGTCCAGCTCCCAGCTCCTTGACCCCAGCTACATGCTCACTCATCTACTCCCACATGAGTCATTTAATAGAGAAAAACAGCCCAAAGAAAACAAAACAAATAAATAAATAAATCTATACTTCTCTACTGACCTGTCTTTGCACAATATGAGTGGTGACAAGCCCTTCTACCTGCACAAAAACTGGGCAGCAAGGGATGCAGCTAAGGATGGCTGGCAGGAGAAGAACTTTTCTTTTTAAACTGTCAGACCAGCTCCATCAGACCCCAGAACCAAACCCCTACAAAAAAGGACAGTCAAAGGAGAACCCCAGCTGAGCCAAAAACTGCCCAGTGCCTTCACAGTGAAGTAACGCAAAATCCTTAAAGGCTGCCATGTTTCTGTACCAGACACTTCCAAGAGTGTACGTGCACTGTGAAGCCGCCATGCATCGTGCCTGAGGACAGCTAATGATGGAATCTCTCATCAAAGAGCTCTTCACAGACTGGCCCACAGGCTTAATGACCCAAGAGGCTGCTACTCACTGTCCATGCCCTTGGTTCCAGGCTCTTGATCTGCAAAGTATTTCTGTATCTCACTGGAGGCTTTATAGTGAGAACAGTTGGGCTAGAGAATATATGAGCACCCTTCTCTTTTAAACCAGAAAAATGCATGAACAACACAGCAGCCCCAGCAGTGCTGCAGCCCAGATGACCTCTCCTAAATTTCACGCAGGAATTACTGCAGAGACTGATGCTGCCTGACTGAACCAGGCAACAAATTAATGAGCTCCTTCATTCATTACAGCAGAGCAGGACTGGCAATGGTCTCTCAGCAGCCGTGTGGACAGACATCCATGGGTTTACTTAAGCACAGGCGGAGCTGAGCTGGAGACACTGAGGCTCTGCAAGGGCAGGGCACGCAACATCCCTGAAGCAGAACTCTTTATGTAACACTGAACTGGACTCACACAAATCAATACTGTTGACTGACTCTGTTTTCTTTTTCAAGTAATAGAAGCCTGTCTTTCTTTTTTATTTGAGTGTATCACTATGACTCATTTTGCAAGATGACGTCTTATTATACACAGGAAAGGTCAAAAACTTCCATATTGCTTCTTCTGCATAGAACACTATTTTCTTCTGGGTGAACTTGCAGGAGTAAATAGTCCTATGAATGATTTGGTGTATGATATGCAAAAAGAGACATTTCTACAGCCTGTCTAGACTCTCAGACAAGATCAGACTGTGCTGTCATCAAAGACATTTCCACAGCCTGTCGTATCACTTAAAAGACAGAACAATCATGCAAAATGAAAAATAAATAAAAACAGCTGACCAGCCAGTGTCACAGTGGAAATCTGAGCACAGTAACCTTAGACAATTTAGAGATTATGCTAACAACATGGCAAGAAGTTTCAGCAAACATTTGTGAGGAAGGGCAACTCCTGCACTAGCGAATGAAATCCAAAAATATGAGTCATGCACAAGCAATTTTGCTATGGGCCATAAAATCACTTTATGAGAGTTACAGATAATTCTGTATGCATTCTATAATGTTTCCCTACTGTGTAGAGATGTGTATCTCGGTATCCTATCACAGATAATGATGAAAAACAAATTCCCTACATAAAAGCTGATTGCTCAGAGATTCACCCTTACCTGTTCAAAGGGATTGTAATGCCGATGGAACACTTTTACACTGCATTCATCAACAAAGAGTTAGATTCATCACTGCCAAATGCACTGCAGTTTAGATCCTTGTTATAAGATGTAGCAGGGTGAATTGAGAGCAGTTTTAGAAACAGAATACGCATCCTGCTATAGTCTATCACACATGCCCCTACTATCCTTCAGAATGAAACCTCTTATTTCCTCCTGTTAGTACCTTTGCACATATTCAGACATATGAAGCAGTATCAAAAGAACAGATGCATTCTATGCATGTCATGCTGACAAAAAACTTACAGCAATAAGCCAATCATAAAATAAGAGATACTGGAGTATAAAAGGTGAACCCTTTAAGACAAATTTTAGAACAGCACTGCCTCTTTTTGCACCTCAATTTTTTCTTTATGTTCTTTTAACTTTTTCCAAATGTACCCACAGGATCATTATACAAAAACAGCTTGAAAAGCACTGGTAGGTTTCAAAAGAGATTTCTCTCATGAGATTTCAACAAGTTAACTCTTTTGCAAGGTAGCATTATGATTAATGCACTGTTGGCAACCGAAATTCAATGAGGACTCCACTGAAAGAATAAGATTTCTTTCTTAAACTTGGATGTGGCAGTCTCCAGGAGTTGAGCTTATAAACAAAACACAAAAAAACCCAACAAAACAAACAAACCATAAAAGAATCCCAACAGAAGATACCTCTCCAACATCATAGACCCATATGCGGCCTTCTGAATCACCGACTGCCACCTCCTTCCCAGCCTGGGCCCAGCGGACACGGTTGAGGGCAGACGCTCCTTCTATGGTGACACTGGCTGTGGGGACCTGTTGGAACAACAGGAACAGGAAGGACAATAAAAATCACACTGCCTACAAACCCAGGGGTCAGTTTTGAATGTCCTGGATGAGTCGAAGTCCCTTAGTATTGCTGGAAGAAGCAAACAACTCTCATTGAGGTGAGAAAAAAAAAAAGCCAAAGGGTTAATTGTTTCTTTGATGACGTGCTAAAAAGAGACAAGAGTAAGAGACTGCTTGGAATAAACAGGAAAGGGCAGTGAGTGAAACCATGTTTTCTCCCTTAGCCTTGGAAACATGCAAAACCAAATACTTCTTTCTCAAAAGTCACTTACATGACCAAGAACCAACTGAGAGCAGGATTTGGCTTCAGTCCTGGCCTGGCTTCTGACTCAAGCCCAGATAACCTGACAGTCAGCAGACACATCTCTCTATTCATGCTGACACATCTTTGAATCCAGACTCTCCTCTGTGGCTAAATGCAGAGGTTGAAACTTAGGTATTCTATCATAAAAGTCCTGAGCTAATCACTTTAGAGCGAGGACATGGCAGAAGTGAGAACAGCTGAGCTGACATTTTGGAACTCCTACAACATATTCCCACAATTCTCTTTTACATCCCCAGGACATTACTTCTGCTTTAAATACACCTGGATGCTGTCTAATTCCTAAACCCCCTCCCTGCCCCAAGTCAACCAAGTTAACTGTGATCCAAGTGGATCACCAGAACACAAAGGTTCTGGTTAATATGTGGGATGAATAAAGCACTGAACATGATCTCAAGAGAAGTATTTGTCATCTACGCTGGAATGAGGGCATCAAAAGATGCTGCGGGAGGAAGGAACTGCGTGGGTGTTTGTCCCAGATAGGTGGATCACTCAGTTGATTTAGGTCACCTCATATGACAAATGACAGTAACCTGCAAGCCTGCTAATGCTCCACCCAGCTGCCTTTAATAGGAGAGAACCTGCCCGAGCAAGGAGCCTGTAGCTCCAAACAGTCTTCCAAACAAAGCTTTTGAGTTTCAGTGCCTTTTAGGTCAAGGCAAATGGGAGAGGACAGATGCAAAAACAACTCCTCTACCGCATCCATCTGGTGGGAAAAGGTTTTGGTAACATTGTGAGATGACAAGGGAGTGTCCCAGGATCTATAAATGGGCATAGAATGGAGAGGAGCACTGCAGGTTAAAAAGAGGTAGCTGGACAAGAACTGGAGTCCCGGCTACCCTGAGAGGAGTGACAGGTACTCCTTGTGTCCTCATTGGCAGTACAGTGCAGCAGGAGCAGGAAGAAAGCAGCTTGAAGGTCACACTAAACCCTGGTCTGAACACTGACAAACTGGCAGGATTAACAAAACTGAGACAGAACTGAGACAGATCTAAAGATCCTGGAGAAAAATAATTTTAAAATTAACACTGTACAGCTCCTATGCCAGTCTCCTCCTCAGCCCTAATGCCTTCATTGTGTCACACCAGCTGAGTGACAGCAGGAAGCCAAACCTCTGCAGACTTGCTGACACTCTCCTTACAGCCGCAGCACGTGCACTGCCACGCCAGCAGCTGGACAAGGACCGGGAATCCTGTCTGCTTCCCTTGACTCTCCCCCTGGAGGCTCCCTGCTCCCCCTCACCAACCCTGACACCAGGTGCCAAAACACTTGGCACCTCAAGCACAAGGATTCTGCCACAGCTAAAGCATCAGCTCAGCAAAGGGCTTTACAGTAGTGTCCTGAGCCCCACAAGAGAAACGCAGGAGGAATTTGTTTGCAGGATGAAGAATGATGTAGAAATAATGCTGGATACCAATCAGAAAGCAGATACCACCCTCCCCCCCCTTCAGGAAGTCATTCAAATGCAAATAACTACTGGACTCATCTCCCCATTGTGCAAGGCCTAGGTCCTGTCCAAGGCAGTATTACCCAAAAAAGCTGGCATGCACTAATTCCTTGTCCCGGGTCTGTTACCCAAGAAGAGTCAATGGCCGAAAGCTGACATGGAGTCATTGATCCATGATAACAATCACAGTAGAAAAAAAGCAAGTTTTAGTGCTGTGATCATGGATTTCCGAGGAAAGAAAAAATCCAGGCAAAGTTAATTTCATAACATTTGGGAATGGGTTTTTTCAAACAGCTAAATGCCATATTTTTAGAGGACTAAGCCACTAACCAGCTACATTTCTCAGAAAACTGCAGATCACAGATATATGTTTCATGTACAAATACACAGTGCATATTTAAGGCATTGAATTTTCACAAAATCTTTCAGGAGACTGTAATACATAACTCTAGAGCTGGGATTGGTTTAGGTTTTTGTTTTTGAGGGTTTACTTTTTGTTGTTGTTAATACAGCATTCTTTCAGTGCTCCACATAAAAATAAGCACGAATGCCGCAGACACAAGACACAACCCATGCTTTTTGTCAAAACCTAATGGTTTTGAAAAATCCTGTTACTAATCCACAAAGCTATCTAACAAAATAAAAAGCAATACTGAAACAGTCTTTAAAAATCCAAAGAATAAACCTTTTCTCCAGTGATATGAAGAGAAATATAGTCAAACCGTAGTATCTTAAAATAGATTAGTCTGTTCTTAGTAGTGATAGTTTAAATTACACATGCCTATTTTAGATTTCAAGGTAAGAGTTTATTTATAATGGTAGCATTATGTTTTTAGAATCACATTTGAAATACCTTATAAATTCTCTGAAGTTGGTGCTTGTCAGATTTTAAACAATTTTGAAATGAAATTTTAACATATAACAGATTAAGAAACATACAGTCAGAAAAACCTGCATGATAAGAATACAGCTTTTTATTATTATTTTTATTGCCTATGTAGTGTCAAAACCTGCTTGCAAATACATCTGTTACTGTTTCTAGATATAGATACCATCTTCACACTTCAAAAGCTAAGATACAACATGCAAAAAACCTGAGAAATACCTGAACATCTGATGACATCTGAGAGGATAACACAGAAGAAATAAACGACTTTGTAAGTCAGTTTCGTATTAGCTCATACATAAGTAAGACTCATCAAGCACCAAGAGATCTCCAATCTTGATCAAAAAATAAATGTTACAGGTACATTAGTAAGAAATTAGCATTTGCTATCCTGAAGCTTTTTGCAAACCTCACTACACTGATCCATAAAAATAAAATTCAGTTTGCAAGAGAATGATGGAGTGGGTGAGGACTTTTTTTTCTTTTCAACTTTTTTTTTAATATGCATTTATCAGATATAAAATAAAATGTCGTGTACTTCCTTGCTATTGCAAAAATAATTTCTGATATGCAGAAATAAACATAAAGTACACCAATAGCCTTGCAACTTTGCAATGAGCTTTTTGAAAATAATTACTACACTGATTAAGTCCTAGGTACAGTCCAGTGATCTAAGTTATTTGGTCAGAAAGCATCTAGCTCTCAGGAAAAATGTTTCCAATAAATACCGACAGCACACTAGTGGAAACTCTGCTGAGATTCAAAAATCTGAAGGTAGCATATTGTAACTAAACCCAGGTGTTTTCTTAATTGATTTTCAAAATGATACCTAAATATTAATGCGGCTTATTCCACAAATTAAACAAAGCCAGGACTCCTTAATAATAATCACATCTAGTTCTTACACAGAGATTTTTATCAATAGCTAGCAGTTAAACACAGTAATAGACCTGTCATTTTCTACTGTCTTCACAAATACTTTGACATCACATATCTGACATCTAAAAGCAATAACGATCTAAAAAATAGGTGTTTCAAGATCTCTTATTACAAAGGCAGAAGTGCTGACAAGGATTTTTTCTTAGCAAATAGCTGTGCAGACTTAAACGGCATAATCAATTACAGAAATCTGGAAAATTATTAGCTAATTATGGCCTACCAGATAGAGGGTAAAAGCAAACAACGATCACTTTCAGTTACGACGCTTAGAAGAACTGTTTGCAGTTCTCTCTTTCAGAGATACTTTTGTTGCTTCTCCTGCGTAACAAAACTTCACATCTATTCAGAATCTGGCAGTTTATAATTTATGTTGATTTTTTTATTTACTTCATCACTGCTCAGCAAGGAAAGCAAATTATATTCTATGTCCAGAGACCCAAAGTTGATTCTCATAAAAACACAAAGCTTGGATACCATGGAAATAATTCCAGTCTGATCGTACATGAGAGCTGATTTTGACCTCTGAGAACGGAAATAATTTGTGAAATCAGGGGGTGGCCTTGCATGCAGAATAAAAGCAGGATGAAGCTTGAAATTAATTCTTTTTTTTGATGTTCCTATATATTTATATGTAAACACACTGAAAGCAGCAGCGGTTTGCTACGTACAGCCTTATTATTGATGGGAATGGGATCAAGCAGTCCAGACTAATTTTTTTGAAAGAAATTATGGTCTCCTTGAGTAAAATGGCAAAACATCAGTTGATTTCAATTTCAGCCCTGGTACTTGGGGGGAAAGGTTTTTTTTTTCTTCTCAAAATGCTGGGTTTTATGCTCTGTGTTTAAGCCTGCATTAATGAGAACACCTGAAGGATATGTCCCTCCCTTCCCAAAATAAATTCTTAGGAGACTCCTCCTGAATATCCTCCAGCTGTATGTGCTCTAATTAAAAAGGCTGCACTGCTTCCTGCTCAGAGCACTTCAAAAGGCCTCAGTGCTCCCCTTGACAGTGCAGTGCCTGGTGCTGGTTCCTCTTACCTGTCCATGCTTATTTATGGCAAGCACCACTTACTGGAAGCCATAAACTGCACCCGTATTTTACTCTGACTGAAACGCATAGCAGGTTTATGTGAAAGGTATATTAATGATCCAACTAATCTTAAAAAAAAAGAAATCAAAATAGGGTGTAAGGAGGGAAATACTGCTGCTTGTTCTTCCATCTTCTCTTTTTTTGGGACATAAAAGGAAACCGACCAGATAATATGTGACTTTTGATTTTTTTACAGTCTGTTTGTTCTTAGTTTTACATTGCATTATGTAAAAACAAGGAAGACTTAGTGAGTGGAAAAATACTTCAATTTTTGTGCTGGAAATTAATTACTTGCCATCTAAGATTGACCTCAGGTGATAACAGGTTTTCTGAAAATCATTTTTGGGTGAAACTCGAATCCAAAAAAAACAGTATCAATTTATGCCTCTGGTGTTTTTAAAAATTTGAAATAATTAGAGGAAAAACGCGAGGTTTGGCACATTCAGAAAGATACTTTTTAATAAACAGTGTTTATCTGTCTCAATCTTTGCTAGAAGTGCTCTGATTAATCCTTTCTCACCAGTGGTCCCCACTGTTTAGCGAATAGCAGTGAAAAGGTAGTTATTTGCATTTGTACCTTTAAGTTCCACAGCAAAGTTTAAAGATAC
The DNA here is from genome assembly GCF_036417665.1 of Passer domesticus. Classification (NCBI taxonomy): domain Eukaryota; kingdom Metazoa; phylum Chordata; class Aves; order Passeriformes; family Passeridae; genus Passer; species Passer domesticus. The sequence continues at coordinate 24,041,797 of NC_087474.1, read as the reverse complement.
AAGAAGGGTGAGGGTGTAAAGCCCCAAATAACGTGTGAGAAGATGCCCTGCGCTTTAAAAGCCTGAAGCAGGGTACCAAGCGACTCAAAGGCAGGATGTGAGGGGAGATGCAGGGGCACACGCTTGGTTTCTGATACTCTGGAGGCACTGGCACGGTGCTTCCAAGTTACATTCCCCAGCGAATGTGGCGCAGAGACAATCAATTCAGAGGGAGAGCAAGTCCCGCAGTCCAGCAGGAGCCCGGTCCCCGCTGGCAGCGAGGGCTGCCAAGGTGCGATCCCTGCGTTCGGGCCGGAATGGCTAACCTGGCTCTCGGAGCGCCAGAAACGGGGTGAGGGGATAAAAAAACCCCAAACCTGCAGAACGGGCGCGGTTTAAAAGCGCACCTTAAAATAACAGAGGGGGAAGGAGCCTCCTCCCGAGCCGGCACCGCGGCATTTAATTGCGTTGGCTTTGTGCCGGGGGTGCCGGAGCCGGCGCTCCCGCCCCTGACAGGTACCGAGCGCAGCAGCCCCGCCGCAGGGGAGGCGGGAGGGAGGGAAGGAGGGACGGCTGCCGGGAGAGGGGGACGGGCGGGCGCCCCCGGCAGCGGGACCTGCCCTCCCTCACCCTCCCCTCCCCGCCCCGCCGCGCCCCGGGGCGCGGGCGGCGGCCGACGCCGGGCTGTGCCCGCCCCGGGGGAGCGCGGCGCCCCTCGGAGCCCGGCGGGGAGGACGGCAGCGCCGGCTCTCACAGGGTTAAGGTGGCGCCCGGCGCCCCGCTGCCCGCCCGCCCAGCGCCGCCGAGCCGCCTCACCTCGGTGTCGTTATTCAGGTTCCACAGATCCAGGCGCCCCATCCCGTCCACGCAGGCGAAGAGCGCGGGATGCACTGGCGACCACATGACATCGTAGACATAGTCGGCATTGTCTTCAAAGGAGTAGAGCGGCTTGTTGTGCTGTAAAGCAGAGAGCGGCATGAAGACTTCGTGGCGCTAGTGCTGCCTGGGGCTGTCTGGCGAGTCTAATTAAAAACTTTGCACATTTATAAAGTGTCATAAAACTTCCCCAGATGAAAGGTCCTCCGCGAAGGGCGGGACTGCGCTTTAATGGGGCAACAACTGTCCGGTGGGATAAATGAGATGCCCGGTGTGAGGGGTGTGGGACGCGCGGATGACGGGGCGGGGAGAGCGCCCGCTCCCGCTCCCGGCCGGCACCCCGGCGGCGGGAGGGGGTGCGGGAGCACGGCGGAGCACGGCTCCCGGCGGAGCACGGCTCCGGGCCGGGCCGGGCCGGGCGCGCCGGCGGAGGCCGCGATAAGGATCGTGAGAGCGGCGGGAGCAGCGCGGCGGCCCCGCGGGCCCCGCAGCGCGGGCGGCGCCTGACACCTGGCGGCGGGCGGCGGCATTGCAGCGGGCCCGCGCCCCGCCGGCAGGCAGGGAGCGAGCTCCGGAGGGAGGGAGGGAGGGAATGCTGTCATCTGCAGCAGGCGGGGAGTCGGAGGGAAGTTAGGAAGTGCACCAGGAATAAAGTGTAATTGTCCCTCATGAATTATTCATCGCATCTGGCTTGTCTTTTAATTTTTGCATAATGGCTTCGCTAATCCCCGATCAATTAATGGAAAATGAAATTTGAATGATAATGAAAACTCCAGAGATGAAAGAAATTAAGTAGTCTCATGGCTTATGACAGAAATCTAAACAATGGGGCTTCTCCGAGGGTCTCCCTCCTCCTGCCGTTCCCCGGCGAGCGCGGCCCGGCGGGACGGGAGCCCCCGGTCCCCCCCGGTCCCCGGCCCCGGGAAATGCAGCATCACCGAGCGGGCCTGCAAGGGTCCAGGTCGCGCCCGTAGAACATCCCGGTCAGGTCCCTCTGGAATGCACCCTCGTGCATTTTACAAAGGAAACACTGTCCGGAGTGCCTCAATACACAGCCATGCATGTATTGCCATTTTTCCAAAAAGTGGAGCAACCAATTGCAATTGTTATATAACTTTCCTCTCCTATATTATTAATTTAAAGCGATAACGCAGTCGGTTTGACGTCTGTTTACGGACAGGTCCTTGCTGGTTTTGGTTTTGGTCCTCTTGCAGCGCGTGGTGCTTGGGTGGGTGTTGGGGCTGGAAGCACTGCAGGGTCAGCACATGGGACAGGCGTGTGTCCTTCTCTGTGCTGCCCTGTCTCTGAGGGTTGGTGTGGTGTGTTGCTGTTGCTGCACCATGTTGTAAACATTTCCATAATATTTCTGGCCGCCACAGGTATCACAAAAAAAAAAATTACTGGAAGTATTCAGAGGTTTAATTACATGACTTTGTTATTTGCAAACATACTGAAAATACATAGGGATTTATTCCAGGGGCTGGGTTTTCCTCTGCTTGAATTAAATGAAAGATGCTTTGATTACAGGATTTGGTCTCAAATTTTTGTAACTGGCCTAATGGTTTTTGTCCATTTCTTAAGACTAGCAAACATTTTGTGTAACAATGAAATGAAATCAGAGCTTGATCTTATTACCTCGAATTTGTATATCATTTAAATTCTTTTCCCAGGCTGGAGTTTTGCAAAAGAAAATGAAATAATTACAAAAAAAATTTTTAATTCCTGAAGAAGGTCTTTGTCTCCAAAACATGTGTGTCTGCCTATTATACTATCAGTGGACTTACATGTGTTAATGGAATTACTTGCATGCCTGTGCTAAAGCTTTTCCAGGGTTTAGGGCCAAATGAACACCAAACTTTTGAGGAGGCAGAGGTACTCAATAGGAAATTTCAAAGTGAATCTTCACAGCTGTGAGCTAGGAAATAGTATTTAGTGAGAGCTACATGGATTCCCAATGCTGCACTGTGGGTTTTCACTGAAAATATCCAATATGGGTTCAAATATATGAGGTGTCTAAATCATGGTGGACATTGAAGATAGTAGTATACCAAAAGAAAAAGAAATCTGGTCAACTGCTAGATGGATGGTATTTTTCTTATTCATGGGAAAAGTGCTGCACATACAGCACTTTAAAATTTAATGTCATGGGAGAAGTAACAAAATTCCACAGAAGTTAAGGGCCTATTAAGATATCAATCAACCCAGGGCAGATTTCAATCAGCATTTCCTTTTTGTCAGCATATCAAAACTTGTTTTGATCTTGAGTGTGGCACTTTTAAAATGGCTTTTTTAGTTCTGTTACGTTATTTTCCACTTCACACCTAAAGACCAAGGCATTAGAAGGAAGGGTCAGGAGATTTGGTGCTAGTCTATATCTTGCTGTACACATGTTGTGTAGTCTCTGGGAAATAGCTTTAGCTGATGTGCTTCTGTTTCCCTGTTATCAAAATAAAAACACTTTCAAGGCTCTGGGATTTGAGGTGAAAATCCTCAAATACCAAAAATGAAATGCCTTTACCGTAACAGTGGAAATATTCAGTCAGATAGAAAGTCAGAGGGAAAGTGTGGACAACAGGAATTATACAGCATACTGCCCCCAATATCACTGTCCTCCCAGCCTGACCAGCTGCCAGTGAAAAAAGAGAAAGTATTTCCCACACTGTCTTGTCTTCTTGCACTGTTTAACCAGAGAAGAGCACAACAACTGCATAAGGTCCATCTTTCTTCGTGTCCTGTCTCAAATATTAACAACGACTGGCCTTTTTTGAAGGTTGGCATTTCATCCTGGTCTGAGAGCAGTTATGTGGATTTCATTGTGAAGACTCCATTTCTGAGTTTAGCTGTGTGTATAAATGTGCACAGGATTTCCTTACTTTGAGCCTCTTCCTTACTATGGGCCCAGGCCTGCAGATCTTGTAAGGCAACCATTTATGAGTAAGAACCTCTACCGACTGCTTTTAGAAATTGTTGAAATGTGGAACCATGTAAAGGTCACTTTAAAGCAGTTTTAAATTACCAAAACTTCAGACCTACACAATCCATAACTAACATATGGCTATTATTAGAAAACAACTGAAATTTAAACTTGATGAGCTTTCATTCTTAAATATGAACCTACTCTGTTATTCTATAGAAGAGAAGAAATAGTTTAAAGCAGTATCTTCAGAAAAACTTGGGTCAAATCTACTTATTACTGAAAAAGAAGAATGTAGGGTGAAAATATAGCCCTAAAAATCAATGGAGTTTTGCCATTGATTCCAAAAGGACATGATTTGAGTGTTTAGTGGAAAAAGCAAAAAGTCAATTCCAAGACATGTGGGCTTTTTTTCTCATCTATTTAAATATGTTATCAATCATTTATCCTCAGTGTTTTTATAGAGGTATTGTTTAAGAGCACAATGAAGAGTGAACATTTTATGTACCCATTGGCTGTCTAGGAAGTAAGACTTGTCTGTGAAATAAGAAGCTCACCTAAATAAATTCTACACATTTATATAAAAGTGGGGGTTTTTACACATATAAATTTGACCAGTCTATTCCACTTATTTGCATAGAAGAATTTTCTTTAATCCATGAGGCGCCACACATGAAGTAGCTAATTATCCATATAAAGGAATGTATACATATACACAGGTTTTAACTAGCATCTGACTTCTAAAAAGCCATGGAAAAAACTATTGGCTTTGCCTATTTCATGAAACGAGCACTTTTTTACACTTTGCCACAATTTCTGTGGGTGTCAGCTCCACTTAAAGGTACTTTCCTAGACTGTGCCTTCAGCAGTACAGGTGTGTGGTGACACCACACACTCTGCTGTCTCCACTTCTTTCTTTCTACTCAACTGTCTTCTGTTCTAAAGATGATAAGCCAAACACCATACTTCTGGCTCTCACCATATTAACAGCAGCCATCAGTATTGTGTAGTACTTGCAAGTTGATTCAAGCTGATTTTGTTTCTCTAGGTGTGCAGCAAATATGATGCATTCATTAGTCCTTGGCATAGAAACTTTCTGAACAAGCTAATGTTGTTTAGGTTCAAGCTCAGGCTTCCAGGCACTTGGAAAGAGCAGAGCCAGAGTGGTCCTGAGCAGTGTCTGTTCCTCTGTTTGGCCCTTCAACAAACCAGGGAATAGGAGTTGGGAACGAGATGATCTTTACAGAGCCTTCAACCCAAACCATTCTATGATTCTATGAACTTGGTCCCTGTGAGACCAAGTATTCTATAAATAGTCTTAATTAATTAAAAAAAAAACAAACCAAAACCACAACATGCAAAATGGTGTCAAAGAAAGATATTTCTTTCAGCAGAGATAACACATAGGGAAGGTACAATCTTCTGTCTTTATTTAAAGTGAGTGCTGCAGTGTCACACTGACTAGATGATGTGAAAGAAACTGGGACAGGGCACAGCTTGTGGAACTTCTGCTCAGGATAGGATCTGAGCTTGTTCAGTGTTTTATAGGCCCCGTCTTTTCCATCTTGGAAGAGACCTCAGTATTTTGCTGAATCCAGGCTCATTGTTTCCCTTCTGATGGTGCCACTTAACCAGGCCAACTCAAAATATGCAGACAGCACAGCAGAAATGAAAAGCTGCTGGGAATATTGAGTCAAATACTCAGCAAATTTGCTTTACTCTGGTCTTGATCTTTCCCCCTTCAATGGTGTTCTTCTTGGGACACCAGCTATTACCTGTTTAGGATTACTTGTCCATTCCTCTTGTGGTGAGGAGTTCAGTCCTCGGCTCTGTATAAGGCTCTACTGCTCTTGTAAGTCTGCATGTTCTCTCTCTGTTCGTACGGAGTCAAAGAGGCCCTGGTTTCATTCAGACTGACTGATCTCCACAGGAATTTTGCCAGTTCTGGACTATCATGTTTCTCCAAAATCTGTTTTCTAATAGTTGCAGTGATCTAGGATTATCCAATAGCTCCTGCTTGGATGCTATACTTGTGGGCCTTGACTTAGTTCAGTTTTTGCTCATTTTTTAAAGTTACAGCATTCCCGTGAACTGTTACTAGATGTCATAAATCAGAGGCAGTAGTTACAGGTACATCCCTGATGGCTCAGCAAAGCCTGTCTGCATTCTCCACAAAGGGTATCATTATCCTACAGCCCCCAGTACTATACAACTCACAACTTGCAGCCTGCTCCACCTTTTCCAGGACTAGCCAGACCTTCAAAGGACGGCAGTGGGAAAGCAAAAGGGTCATGTTCAGCTTTAGCCACCCAATGTCACTGGCAATCTGAGTCACATGAGTAAAAACTCCTTTACCTGCCTTAAAATTCCTTCTGGCAGTCAGCGTCAGTGCTGGATTGCAGATGAACCTCTGGGACTCAAAGAGCATTCACTGGGCTGTGACCTATCTGTATGTTGTGTCACCTCACTGTCAGATAACTACTAGGTCACTGAATCAAGTCTAAACTGACTTGATTGCCAAGACAACAGGCTTAAGTTTTAGACTCAGAAGCAACAGGGGGAAAGAAATGAGTGGAAATGATCCCTACGCTCTTCACAACCCTTTTGTTTAAGTGCTGTAGTATTGTTACACTGATTGGGCTTCGGCATTCTAAAAGTTGCAGACAGACAAAGCAGAAAACTGTTCACTTTTAGAAATTATTGTTCTTGCAGAAATGCCAAAACAGTTGCCTTTCTTAATTGTCAATAATAAAAGAAGGTCCAATATTTTTGCATAAACACGTGGGAATTGTTATGGATAGAGGAGGGGACAAGGGTAAGACCAAAAGGAAAGGGGCTATGAGAGCAGACCGAGTCTGGAGATAACCTGATGATTACATTTTTGTGGTTTCCTTCAAAGTCAAAGCGCCACAAGTGAGTATAAAAGAAGGAAGCAAAGGAAAAAAAGGTTTGATGATTGGCACAGGCGGTTTTAATGAGAACTGATCTCAATGTCTAATACCATGGTATGAAGAAAAAAAATAAAAGAACTTGGAAAGTCAGACAGCACTTGTCTTTTGAGAGCATCAGAAATTCAAACAGCAGAGCTTTTGAAATCTGTGGATATAGCCTAGAAGCTAGTTTTACTGACAGGTAAACTCCTTATGTGGTTAATCCTTCTTAACTCTTTAAGTACTCAGCAGAGGTGCAACATTCTGGCTGTGCTACTGTACTTCCAAAGTTCTCTTCTACCATGCCTTTCCACTTACCCAATAGAAAAATACCTTTCTATTTTCTAAAGGAAAAAAAAAAAAGCAGAAAGAATGCCATTCTTCTTTACCACTGTATATTAGCTGAAGAACTATTTTCAGTGAGTTTGATATAAATGTGCATTACTTGATGCCTACTGTAAATTTAAATTATTTAGAAGATTTTCTTGCAATGGATGAACTTTAAAAACATCAGAATGCATGTAAGGCAGACTGGCTTACAGTGTTCCCCAGCTTACTTTTATCCCTAGTTCCTGCTGGCCAGGCTGGTGTATTCTTGTTTCTGCATTTTAGATCATCCAGTTTTAATTCCTAACCTGGAGCCCCTCTTATTCCACAATTACAAGAGTTGTGCCTATGGGTTTCCACTCTGTGAGGTTTAATATTCTCTGCTTCATTCACCCACATCAAACTGGAGGCATGTGCAGACAGCAACACTGGAAAAGCCTATACAGGTATCTGCCATTTTTTCTGTATTTCCTCAGACTGCTGACTTCATCACTAAATGGTAATCAAGTTTTCCACCTTTTATCTAAAACATGCTCTAAGCAGGACAGTACTTCTTCCTAAATTACTAACTATGCATTTGTGTCAAAAGACTCCTTTAGAAATACTATTGTTCTAAAAATGGCTCACTTTCTTTTAAGAAGTTCAAAACACTATAGAAAGTTCTACTGCCCTTGCCTAGCAAACTGATTCATAGTTTCTGTAGTTCATACTCCTGCCTTTATATTACTATATTCCTGGATTATTTTTCAGAGGAGCTCTTGAGGGACTTGCTGAAAATTATAAGCAAGGCATGTTGATGGAAGAATTACCAAGTCCTGGTCAGAGGAAACACAGAGTGAAACACCGAAGGGCAGATTTGGTCTTCTACCTTCAATCATCACTCCCTGTTTATATCCCTCACAGGTGGGACAAGGAAGCAGAGCTGGAGAGTGGCTGAGATGATTTGGGAGAAGCTGGATTGGTGCACTAGTGCTTTCCTGCCATGCAGGAGAGGCAGTGGCATGCACTGGGGTCCTGCACGTACCTCTTCTGGGGTCAGTGGCACCGGTCTCCCTCCTTCGGGCCTCAAGTTGTTAAAGAGAGGTAGTTTAGCTCAAATTGCAAGGCGAGGAGAGGAGTGGGATAATGTAGCTGTGGTTTGGTTGGGTCCCACCCCTGTGATTCTGATGGGAACATTCGGTATGAGGCCCCTGAAAATTCAATTTTTCTTTTTAATGGAAAACGCTGCTTCGTCGCAGGGTACCTGGCCCAGCCTTGCGTTGTACTCAGCCAATTGCCAGGATTTCCAGTGACCCTGCTGCTGCTGCAGTTCAGCTGCCAGCAAGCAGGAGCACGAGGAGCATTGCAGGATGGCTGACACAGCTGATGTTACAGCTCTGTCTGCTAACAGCCGAGATTAGTATTTGTGGCTGCTGCCACCAGGATGCCTGCAGAGCTTTCATGGGTCAGCAAGCAATGATTTTGAGGCTAATTATTATTGAAGACGACTTCATCTTGTAGGACTTTGAACACAGTTCCTTTTTTTTTTTTTACTGATAACAAAAGTCTCTCACATGGCAGAGAAAGGATGGCTGCCTGAAGCAGGTGGGAGAAAATTTCCATTAGGGAAGAAGTCCTAGGCTTTATGTACTGATAATTGTCCTGAAATGCTTCACTATTCCTTGCGAGCTTGATCCTCCAGTGTAATTCTGCAACAGAACTGTCAGTGGGAGGTTTGCATTTTGATTTCAGGGAAAAAAAGGAATGATGACTTTGTTTTGCACAGATTATATAAGCTCCTGAAATCCAATTCTGCTTTCCATGTGCAAATAGAGCTTTCACTGCTACAGCTGGATTTATATTAGGGTTTTCTGAAATACATTTTAGCCCACTCAGTTTTTAGAACTCAGTATTTTAGATGACTGTTTTGTTTGTGTGTGTGCCATTGTTCACTAAATGTATTACAAAGAAGCACCATGTTTCATGTTAGTAAATTAAGCATGTTGGCCAGCTGATAAATATTTTCCTAACACTTATCAAATATGGCTACATAGGCAACTGAAATAATAAGAAGTATTTCAAGTGAAGGACTTGGGACTGATTTCAAGCCACCTGACTTCACTTTGGTTTTGCTCTTTAAAATTACCAAGAAAATACCTTTTTTTTTTTTTTTTTTTTTTTTTTTTTTTTATAGCTGGATGAGAGCCAGACCTCTGGCTCCAGAGGTAAAGGGCAAAACCTAAAAAAATCCTGTCTGAACAGGCAACTCCACCCTCTTCCCCAAGTCAGCTTGGCCTTCTGACAGAAAGTGTGCTCTGAAGCAAATTCATTCATTGACTTGTTTTTGGATCAAACTCAAAATTCTGAACTCACACCACAGAGAGATCATTTCCATGAAATCCCAGCATGCTATTTTATTACCCTTTGTCATTCCCTCTAATCAGATAAAATTAACATTTGGGCAGCAATTAATCAAATCAATAATTTTAATTGCTTTTATCAAAGAGAAAAGAAGGAGCTTTGTGTGGTAATGCATCAGTGAGGGAGACCATTCTAGTCAGGTATCCAAAATAAGAGGAGGGAAATTGTCCCTTGAGGTAGACATTTGAGACCCACCAAAATCAGTCAGAGGGAGGAGAAGTAAAGGATTCCACAGGATTCTGGCTGCAAATCAAGGGTCATATGTATATGTGCATGTGGTATGGGATAAAGAGGCTGATTCCTTCCTGGCAGTGGTTTGGGAAAAGCCAGGATACGAAGACAGACTTGGGAGCTCCAAAGTGCTGACACGTCTGCCGATTTAGACATGGCCTGAGGCTGCCCAGATGCAAGAAAGCCACCAAAAGCTACAGCAACTGATCATCTGCCAGACTTGGGCTCCTGCATAGACAGTGGTGGGCAGGAATGGTGGTCTCTCCAAGAGGGGTCTAATGTATGCAGTACTGTTACTGCTTCCAGTGGCTGCATAAGAAACCAAAGTGTGAAAGCTCTGCGTAATAAAAGATGCAGGAGAATCCAGCTTCATATGAAGAGTCATCTAAAGTGCCTTACATGATAATATGAGAAGATGTGGCCCAATGGTGACCATCAAGTAGTGCCCTGGTTCATTCTGCAACACCCTTTTCCATCACAGTAAATTTGGTCTATTAGGTGGATCTGATCAGATCCTATCAGCAAGGTTTTTAGGGAAGGGCAGAGGTACCTATAGAGGTCTATAGCACCACCACCACCACCACTACCACATGCTTCTTTGCATTTTTCTAAAGGTAGGCTTCAGCTGGACCTTGGAGGAGATGGTGTTCAACTCTAGACTAAATGAAAACCAGTGGAGTCTGAAGTTACATGCTGAAAGGAAGATATAACAGGTAAAATTATTTGCTCCAGGAGACAGGAGGATTGGGTTGTACCCAGGTTGTCAGCAAGCACATGGACATAAGACATTCAAGGTACAGAGATGTATGTGAAGGCACATAGCATAGAAATGGGAATGTTTGCTGTTTAAAATGTGGTTTCTCAAAAAAACTCAACAGACTAGAATAGCAGAGCATACAGAAGAGAAGAGCAGCATGTGAAGAGCATAAGAAAAAAAAAAGAAAGGAGAGGCACGAGGAAGGCACTACCATTGATGCACATACTAGCAAAGAAAAACTGAGCATAGACACACAGTGGGTGATCTGTCACTGGGGGCACACATGACCTCAGGCTCCAGTAGACCCTGCTAATGGTTATGTGGTGGCCCTACTACCAGTCTGCTCACCTCTGGCATTACCACCATTACTTAAACATTAGGTGGAGGGAGACCAGCATGGATGGGGATACAGCAATGTTTTACAGTTATTCCAATCTCTGCCCATCTGAGCACAACTTAGGCATAGGTGCAAGAGGAGAAAATTAGTCATTAGCACCTCCCCTCAGTGGAAGAATAAGAGCTAAAGAAGGCATGTGAAGGATGAAAAAGCTAACAAAATCCAGCTGTCTGTCCAGACCCTTATTAACTCCCTTAGCAGCAAACAAACCATCTTCTAGGCTTTAGCTGAAGCCAGCTTATGTTTTGCTATGTTTTAACAATTCCAAGACAGCTTCCATCTCTTGACACAATATCAAAAAATTTGCTCTCCAAACAGCAATTGCTGTAATAATAACAATACTTACATTTCATTATTTAACCTCATGCTATTCATTCATGAGGATTAGTGTTTAATTAATTAACAACACTTAGCATTTCCACTTAGCACTTTACCTCTTCAAAGCATCGTACCGACACTACCTAATTAAGGGCAGAGCTCCACAGACACTTCACATCGGGACTTCCCTTTGACAGCTCTGCATCCCAGACTTGCTCACATGGTGTAGCACAAATTCAAGGTGAAAGCCCTATTAACTTCATCAGGAACCAGGTAATGCCGTGGTTATCAAGCAACTATCTTTGCAAATTCTGTTTCTTTTCCTGTTGCTTCTGGTTGCTTGCTATTCACACAGGGATCTAATTTTTGGCTAATGTGATGGATGATAATATGAACCTTGTGTTAGTGCTATCTACAAAACGCTCATTCATCCGCTAGTGAAAATCTTATTCTCAGTCACCTGGCTGAACTGCCTTTAGCTAGAAAATGTGTTAACCACAAAAACATTATAAAATGTAAAGTGAGAGTTTTTAAGGGAGATGGTGCTTTCAATCCATCAGTCAAATGCCTGCTATGAAAATGCTTTTCTTGTAAGCACCCCAGGATGCTACACAACATCAATAGACAATATAAACACAAAGCTTTTATGGTTCACTTTACAATTGGACATTGACTCTGAACCTGTGAAACAGAAAGGAATTGAATTTCATGACCAAAGAGGATAATGTGCACAGGATTAAACAGACAACGCTGGTAGAAGCAGGAAAGCAATATGGCTTTGGATGCTGATAGGGAGACTAAATTTACAAATAAAAAACTAAAGGAATAAAGGAATTCCGACTAAAATCTTGTTAGCTAGCAGAAGCACTTAATACTTTATATCAATCCACTATTTTTTTTTCAGAGCCCACTGATTGACTGAGCCTTGACTATGAGAACTGAACAAAGAGAGCCTTAAATATGTAGTAGCTCCAGCCAAGAAAATTATTCAGACAATATGGAAATAAACTTCTGATGCAGTTGAATGGGGAGAAAAAGAAAACATTCATCACAATTCAAGAACTTGTCTAGTGTCTCAGAGGATGTTTTCACAAGGCAGTGGCTGGCAGGGCAGCAGCCTGGGGCTGCTGCTGCTGCTTAAACCTGCTCCAGAAGAAAGTGAGTGATCCAAAAGAGCAGTGCAGCTTCCAGGTCTGAGCGGTGCTGTGGTGTGTCACATGCACATCACAGCTCGCCCAGCTCAAACAGCTTTCTCAGGAAGCCTCTCTTGCCAGACAAGCCACAGCTTGATAGATATCAGAAATTTAAATGGTTTGGTTCTTTGAAAACTGATTGTCTTGAACAAAATCAGACCCAACCATTCTGGCACTGAAATGTTCCACAAGGATAACTGTGTATTACTATCTGCAGTGTCTTTGTGCCCAAAATGTGCTGTGTTAGTGTTACTACTAACTTCTAAAATCCCAAGAGTTTAAAATAAAAATCAGGCTTTATTATCCCTTAATGCAATTTCATTTAAGCTGCAGATGAATGAGACCCTTATTGCCATATTCAGCCTCAAGCTGACAGCTAAATACCAGTCCAAGACTTTTCTGTACATGTGTGATTGGAATTCAATACTTGCCTTTCATCTTCCCTGCACTCCCCACAAATTCTTCTCCCCTTACTCAGCTTCAGCTTCAACACTCCAATATTCCCTTGCTCCCAAGGGAAGTCACCACTGCCCAGGACTCCCTTGTCTCACACACCAGTCTATCTAGCCCCAGTGAGCCAACATTTAAGCTGTCCATCCCCTGGCTATCATGCAGCCTTTTCTAACAATTGCCACCTAGGAACCATCCCAGAAGCATTCCAGCCGTCCATGTCCACTCCTCTGGATTACTTTTGCATTGGTTCAGGCTGGGTCTAGTGATGTATTTAGTTACATGTGAATTAGGTAAATCATGCACCTTTCTCATTGTGAGTTTCCTGAAGTGCAATGCTCAAGACAAAACCAACAGCTGTGGTCATTGCTGATTAGGAAAAGATACCTGTTAATTAGCACACACATTGGATCAAGCCATTAACAAAAGCATTGGGAAGCTACTATGGAAGCTGATTCAAGTTACCATCTAGGTAACTGGTTCTTTTTCCAGCACAAGGCTGTCACATGAGCCCTTCTGATCACTTGCATATTTACATTTGCTGTGCATCTGTTCTAGCATCTCCAAGCCCTGATGCTTGGAGGAACACATGCTGAGATACTTCCTGACTGTGGTCAGCTTCCAGTACGGGAACTCTGCTGGGTGCAGCTCAAGATGTGAAACAAATGCAGGCATAAAACCAACTTGGTTAAAGCAAGAACCTGACATTCGGAGGGCAGTTCTCTACTCTGGTGTATAAAAACATAAATTTAGATTACTTATATAATTAGGACTTTACATCTCATTGTTCTGTTTTACTCAGACTGTATCCATCAGGTTGGTCTGTTTAGTCTGTCCCATGGAGTGTTGGGGTTTCAAAGTTCCACAGGACTGTGCCATTTCTGCTCTTCTGCTGCTCTCTCTGGAAGAGGTCACGGACAGACGGCCACAGAGCAGTCAGCAGCAGATCCCTGGTGGTCATGAATGTAAGTTCCAGCATGTGCTTCCTCCCTGCTTCCAGTGTCTAATGTCATTGGGACATTTTATACCTTTTGGCTATCACAGCCTCCTCCAGCAGGGAATTTTGCAGGTGATATTGATAGAAGTAAGTTGTATGTGCACTTCCCCTGTTGCTTCATCAGAGGAAGCTGTTCCTGCTCCTGCACCACCACGGTGCATAATATCAGCCTTGCAGTTTAGCCTGCACAGGGAGTGCTGAATGGATTGTTTGATGGCTGGGAGTACAAGACATCCTCATCTCCTTGCCTTGCGAAACTGCTCAGCACTAGGGTTAACACTGAAATGAAGGTCTCCTAAATGGTAAGGTATGCTCCATGGCAAATATGATTGAGGGTTATTACAGTAGCTATATATTTTACTTACAATTCTATCACAATGCTCATTCTAATCACAGCATTTCAATTAATTGGTTCTTAGGACTTGATAGACAGTATTAAAATATTTCTGACAACAGCATTTTCACAAGTAGAATTACTTGTCCCAGCCCAACTTGGATTTCTTACCTTTGTGGTCCACAATTTCACTGTCCAGTCAAATGATGATGTGACAAAGAGATGGGAAAAGTCTATTGGACCCACTGCCATGTGACAGTTGATTCCTGTGACAGGTCCTTGGTGGCCTTCAAAAATTTCACCAATGCCAGCTTTACTGCAGGAAGAAGAAGGATTTACATGCAGAGAGTGGTTCAACACCTAGTGTTTTAACATAACTTTACTGTTAGGGTCCTGTTTCCTTTTAAAGTTCTATTTAACCTGCAAATCTTTCTCCTTCTGCTAAGGACTTTGCCTGCAGAAGTTTACTCCAGTGGGCAACATTAATGCTTAGAATCAAGCACAGGGAGAATTTCTCTTCCTTCTGAAGATTTACCTTACTCACTTCTACATACATGGTCTACTCCTGTAGATTGAAGTAACACTTCTGTATAATTATAAAATTCTAAATTGTAATTATACTATAGCTTATGCCTCAGAGTAAGCCATTATCAAGGAATAACCATTGAAATAAAAATGCAGATATGTTAATGACTTATCATGGGCAATTCTTTTTCTCTTAAATATCTAAGATAACTTTTCATAGCAGTCAATCAAGTCACTAGGAAGCAAATGCTTTTTCACAAAAAGTGAAGTAATTGATCCTGCGATCAGGTATCATATAGTCATTAGTTTGAACAAGGGGAGATGTGCATTTCATCAGCCAGAGGCTGGAATATCTATTAGCAAGGAAAAGTACAACGCTGTGTAAGAGGCAATGTGCACAGTTTTCTTCTTCCTGGAAGCAAATGATGCTAGATAAGTTGTCAGTGCTGTCTCACAGTGTACACAGAAAAGGGAATAATGAAATTACCCTTTTAGCTAGATTATAGAAAAATTGCCCTGTGCCAGTGTGAAAGAAGATATGGAGCTGTGCCAGAGGAAACTGCTCCCTCATCCAGCTGGTGCAGTGTCCCCTCACCTCTCCAGAGTGGACAGGGTGACCTCACTTATGTTCCCCTGCCAGACCTCGCAGCATGTGCTGGAGCAGGGGCTGAGCCCTGCAGTGCTGGATACAAAGGACACCTCTTGTTTTATCCCAGCTCTCTGCCACGTAGTCAGTGGGGTAGGGGGAGTTCTGGAGCACTGAGACCACCCTGGGTGTCTGCTGTGCTTTGACACACCTTTTTCCAGAATGACATATGGCTCTTCACTGTGCTGGGCTGAAGGACACAGGAGCCTCTGGAAGTAAACCTGGGATGATAGCAAAAAGCTCCAGGAAAGACAAGCAGGAGCAGAAGAGCTTTTGTCAATGGTCAGCAGAAGGCTTCTAAAAAGGTGTACTAAAAGAGGATCTGACACCTTCCTCCTCTTGTGAGGAACAAACCAGGCAAGTCTGAAAGTTCAGAAGTGAGAAATGCCCTTGGGCATGCTTCATTCATCCTAATAGCCTAAGACTCATTCAAATCATGTCTAAATAGACACAATTTTGCAACACTGTCAGCTGTCAGGCTAAAATAAAAATATATAAAAATAAAAAGTCATTGAACAAAACATATGTGAAACAGTATTTATAAAATATTTGGGATGTGTAACAGAAGCCTTACAATCTTAAATCACTGTATCAATGTCTTTTTGGCCAACATAAACTCAGAATATGATACAATATGAGTTCACAGAATATTGCGGGGCAGATAAGCTCCACGTCTGTCAGTGGAAAACCAAGCTTTTGTTCTTTACAAAAGCCTTTCAAGTTTCCCAGAGATAAAACTACTACTGGAAGCTAAGAGATCACACTAGCATCCTGCAGGTTTGCGGGGTGCCAAACAAGGAACTTGCAATACCAAACTACAGCCTGGGTTATGTTATGTGTGACCACAGCATGAGAAAGCACAGGATTGTCTAGAACCCATGTGGCACACTGTGGCTGCATCTGTCTTATTAAAGGAACCAGGCCCATGGTGGCTTTTCTCCGATTTATTCCTGTGGAGACTGAAGATGGAGCTGAGAATGGTAAAAAATAAAACAGATTACCATTCGATATTGGTTTAGGCCTGATTACCCTGCAACAGAAGTGTCTCTGAGGGCCTTGTTTGACTTGTGCAGACATAGACACTGGTGTCTCAGCTAGGTGTATAAACGTGTACACAGCTGTGTAAACCTCCATCATCTCATCTCATCTCATCTCATCTCATCTCATCTCATCTCATCTCATCTCATCTCATCTCATCTCACAGGTGAGAAAGAAGTATTTTTGAGGGCCCAGCCACCTTCTCTTCAGGCACATGACTGAAAAAGGTAAATAAAGTCAGCCTTAGGGTAATCGTTGCTCCCCACCAGCTACACGGGGAGCCTGGGGTAACTGCCCCACTATAGCAGGGTGTAGCAAAGATGCTGAAAGTCAGGGAGCTCCTGTGCTGGTCACAGGAACAGTACAAACATTGTTGATCCAAGAGAAGAACATATTGAACACTTTCCACGTACACTTGGCTATCTCTCATCAACACAGGTACACAACGTTTTATAAGTACAAAATGCTGAACTTCACCTTCCGTGACGACAGGCTGTGTAGACTGTTCCCTCTTCACTGCCCACGACAAAGTTATTGACATCTCCAGTTGGGAAAGCCATTCCTGTGACCGCCACTGGTTTGGACTTATTGTATACCAGCTCCATGCTCTCCTACCAAAACAGGTTTTTGTTATTATGCTGGCATCCTCCTTTCGTTAGTCTGGGTTGGGGTTTTTTTAAAACTGATTTCTAAATATTACATGGAGTAGCAGGAGAGGAAGATGAAATCATTTGACCCAGTCACATTTGGTTTCTACATAAGATGTTGTAAGAAGATGCAGTGTCACAAACCAGGATGCTCCTGCCATCCCCAGTGCTGTCTGTCACACATATGAGACTGGCAGGAAGGCACTGGCCTTTTCTGCATCATCTTAAATCAGCCAGAGATGACAGGTGAGAATTTGAAATCTAATGGTGCAGAAACTAAAGATAATACCTTAATGGTTACATTTGCCAGCCCCAGGCTTTAATAAATCATGCAATACCCTTCTATTTACATTCTGGAAATCACTTGTCAGGAAGCTCTTGCAATATCATGTGCATGTGAGGCATTTATTTCACTGTGTCATTTGTCCCTTTGCAGAACAAAATTAAAAAGTTGGGGTCCTGTCACTACCACCATTCTAAGCATTGCTTTTCAGGGATTTTCTGAGGTAACCATAAACACTCCCTCTAGACTCCACCATCAAGCTACAAACCAGCAGGAATGTTTTTTGTTTTCATTTGGTAGCTATATTTTAAAGTAAATCAGCATGCCCATTTTTGCAATTGCAAATAAAATAACCATGCAAGTTTGTGGCTGTTGCAAGATGTGTATGCTTTGAGCAGATTTTGCACAAATTTTTAGTTTTTCAGCCTAAATGGTGTAACCCAAGAATCCACAAAAGGCCTGAATGATTTAACCATTTTCATTTTTAGCTATTTAAGTGGTTATGTTCTCTATGTTTAAAAGGTCTGTGCTGCTGTTCTTCTAGGGCCAAAGCCTGTACGGTTTTTCTCAAAAGGGCTTTTTTTTCTGTAAAGAAATTGGGTATCCCTGTGAAAGGAGAGTGATGCAAACCCACAGAGAAATTCTTCTGCTTGGTTTATGCTTTTCTTTGAAATAAATTCGGTTCTATTATAAAGGCAAAACAAGGCATGGAAAATGCATTGGGAGACCACCCCATATTTCTGTAAACATGTGAGTGAGAGAGAGAGAAACTCTGTTATATGGGAGAGAGACCATATATTTTTGTTACAACCTTCTGGGGTGAGATCATCATTTAGTGTCTCTGCAGAGGCATGGCCATAGACTGTGGTGGACACTCTGCTCCCAGCGCCCACACCATGACTGTACACAAGTGCTCTGGAGCTGTGTCTTTGGAAAGTTTCAGACTGACACACATCAGCAACACTTTACTCCTCCCAGTTTAAAGCTATGGCAGGCAGCTTGACGTCAAGTCCTGTGCCTCTCTTTTCTAGATCACCATGAGCCATGTGCCAGACTTCAGTGTAATGTGGGGTGTGTTCCCATCCTTGTCGAGAGCCAGACTTGGAGCAGGGAAATTCCATTTGAGTGATGAGATACTGTAACTCAGATGTTCACAGATCTGTGCTTCAGACTTTAGTATTCCAGTAAATGAATATGTAGGGGTGGGATTTGATTTATCTTCTTGATGTTTAGGTGAGAAACTGTGGAAGGCATTATGCCAGGGCCATTTTAGATGCCTCCATTTCTACTACAGAAGAGTATTGGTTTCTTACAGTCCCAGGGCACAACTACCAGCCCCACACTGTTGCCTTACATGAGCAATGTGGTCAAAATTTGAAGTTGGTCTCACTTTGAGTAGAGGAGTAGATGTGATGACTTCCAGAATCCTCCTCCACCCTAAGATAGGACAGTTCCATGTCCCAGGGTGGGTATCTGAAATGGCTTTTCACACTTGGATGGGATGAGTCACCCTCCAGAAGTACCAGCCTCTCTCCACCTCAGTGGTACAGAAAACTTGAATTTCTAACTTAGACTTGACACATCAACTTTTAGATGGCTGAGGTTAGGATAGAGGAGTCCCACCTCTTGTGTAAACACTGAAAAGCAAATAATTCAATAATAATTGCACATTAGTGCATGATTAATGGAATCATTATAGGGAGTTTCTATGCAGCATTTTGAAACAAGATCAGATCCCATGATGCTTCGTAAAAATTATATTAATTTTTTTCTAAGAAATTCTTTATAAAAATGAGTGATGTGTTAGAATAGCAAATGTATTTCTTCAGAAGATAACACTTAAAAGATGCTTTCTGTACACCTTTTTCAGCATTGGATTCTTTGTTTAGTTTCCATTATTATAATCACTAGTGGTTTGGGCAATTTTCCTGTGTTTCCTTTCATTTCTGATACAAAGGAGAGGAGGGGGGAACAGACAATAGTAGCAAACATTCCAGTGGGGGAGAATTAGTTCTAAAACTTTTGATTTGCATTGTTTGTTCCTTTGGCTACTGAAGGCAGCCAGCAAAATAAGTTTCTGACTGTGCCTTGGAAACCTGCAGTGCCTAGGGTGTGTTCAGCAGCAGTGCAATCTAGTCCATATTTGTTAAACAATGCTGTAGAATAAGTGCAATTTATACCACAGGCGACTTCTGTAATTACCATGCTTTAAAATGGACTATTTCATTTTCACTTGAAACTGACCTATGTATTAACGTATTACAATAATTACATGATTTGTGGTAAAGGAAATGGGGTTTGGCTCTTAGCAGAGACTGCTGGAAGCAAGCTGTACTCTTTCAAGTGCATCCATTGGTTTTAGTTTGTATAGGATGCAAGATTTTGTCTCTTAGGAGCTATGTTCCACTATGCAGGTATCCTGCTCTACCAAAGACAATTTCCCCCCCCCCACGCTGGTGAAAACAAACCCACCTGTGGAGTTGAGAGCATGTCCAGGCTCCAGGAGCACATTTTTCCATCCGTAGAGACAGTAATAAGATTGTGTGCATTCTGTGTTCCAACTACATTCACACAATACACAGGATGCTGAAAGCACAGAACACTGGAAGTCAGAGAGCCATTCTTATGCTTTCACAAACAAATTTCTAATGTCTCCTATGTTAGTTTAAAGAATGATTAAATAGTCACACAATGCCTGGAAAATATAAGACTCAGCTTTTGCCAGATAGGAATTGCTTTGGTTGGGTTATTGTGTTTCTTTTTAATTTAAATATTAAGAAGTACGTTATGGAGGTGGAAATGTTTTCAAAGTTTCATTTTCCTCATAATAAAACAGCCCAGCTGAGTAATGCTGTGAAAATACAGAATTATGTGGATGAGATTTCACCCACAGGGACATGTATCATTCTACTGATGGCTTTTGACACTGAAAATAACCAGCAGAAAGAGGAAAACTGTCCAAATGGAATAAAAATGAAAACTTTATTCAAGAAAACAGCTGCATAAAACTTGAACTCTGTCAGAATTTGGCTTGCATGCTAAATATTTGCAAATGTACTCCAGTTGAAGAACATGAACAAGCCCATCGATGTTCTTCAGTGTTGGCCAATACACCTTTTAAAATCTGTCATTATAAGTGGGGAGTGACAAGATTTAGGGTGTTACACCTGGTTCATCAAAGTGCAGTCATTCCATGGAGGCTGAATTCCAGTTAATATGCATAATGAAACTTGGCCTATTCCTTTTCCAAGAAACCTGGTAACATTTTGAGCCTGAAATATCATCTGATATCTGATGGTGACATATGAGGGATGGGTCCAGTTCAGCAATCTCCAGAGTGAAAAATCAGTCAGACTGAACAATAAGATTTAATTTCCTTTGACCAGTACAAGTGGTACTGCTAAATTAAGGGTTAGAAATATACAAAAGTCAAGCAAAGAAAAATTTAATTTTTTTGCTGTGTTTACCAATAAATAGAAGACCTCTAGAAAGAAAAAACAATTTTTCTCTAAAACTTTGCTTAATTAAAGAAGATTGCAACTTGCAAGAGATCCCTAGGGAGCTTCTAAGCAACTGCATGTAGTGTTAGGAATGTAGCATTTGGTCCTGCTGAAAGGAATGGCAGAAATGCCACTTACGTCAAGATCCAGCTGCAGGTCACCTACCCAGTCAGTGGGGAATGGCAGAAATGCTCAAGAGCTCTGGCTCACTCTCAGGTTTGTTACCTGAGTGGGCCCAGTAAATGTCCCCTCTGCAAGAGCAAAAGGTGCAGCACCTGTACAAACAGTGTTTGTGCCCACACTGAGATGGACTGAGCAGTTGGTGCTGATATTTTCACCTTGCACTTGAGGAAACCTATACACACCAGTAAGTCACAAGGTCCATTTGATGCTATTTTTTTTCTTTCTCTCAAGAATGTCAGGCACCTGGTTTCTCCCAGATCATCAAATGCACCCCAATTAGTCCCTCACATGTGTCTCACACTATTACCCTCCTATCATGGACCTTCTTGCTGCTTAGTGTAAGCTAATGACCCCAGTGCTAAACATGATTACTGCATACTGATGTGTGAAATAAGCATAGACCTATTTTTTTCATGGGCTTTTACCTCCAGTAGACCAAACAGACAGCGTGGGTGAGAGGAAGCTACAGCAAGGAGTGGAATATCTAGAATATTTAGTGGTGGGGGAAAGAGTGAGCCATGTCTTTCCAGCAGCATCTCAGTGTTTCAGGCCTGGCTTTAATCAGGGCTACCAGCCATCAATTTCATGCACAATAAAACTCATGGCAGAAATGAAGAGATGTAAGGAAAGCGGATGAAAAAGACAACCAACTGTATGTAACAGAAAGTCTAAACAGGCTCCTTCCTTTCAAAGGGTTGCTGCCAGCTTGCTTTTATTTATCTTGGAAATGAAATCATCATGCAAAAAGGTTTTGTCTTAATTAAAATTTCCTGTTGTCCCAAGTGCAGATGTGTGGTGGGTGTGAAAGGAAATTAGTGAGTAAGCTGTGGGTAGAATTCTCTTTCCTGGTGAATCCAGGCAGTAATCAGTGATACTAAATTTCAGGAAGGTTTAAGTCAGGGAAAACAACACGATCTATCTGTTTCAAATAAACAAAGCAAGAGAAAGAGAAGAGAAAAATCCTTTTTTCACATACAGCATGAGTTCGAATTAAAAAAAGATTATTCAGCTCACGTATCTAGCAGTACAAAAAGTAACATTGCTAATGTAGCGTTGTCTTAATTTAATTTTTTTTCTTGGCAGCAAGGATCCAAACCAGCCTTTTGCAACCAAGACCTCATTTGCAGTTTATGTAAGTAAGCAACTCTTATTGTAAAATCTGAGCACTCCTTAAAACATCATACATCCTCATGTTAAACGGTGTAAACACTTATTTATACCAATCCATGACAGCACATAAAGTGCCCATCCACAACTGAAAGTAATTTATTTATATTTTTCAAAAGGAAAACATTACATATTATTCTACTGCAATAATAAAACTGTTTTAATATATAATTCCAGGCGGTACAATTTTGCCTTAAATGATTTTTGAGTGTAAACAAATTACTTCCCATTAATCTTTGCTTTTCCACTAGATTTTGAGTCCCAGTTGTTCAATTTTCAGTGACAGTCAGCTTCTTGCCACTAGTTTTCTGGTCTGCTACATCTCTAAATTGCACTTCCAGGAGAGACTGTTTCTTTTCATGCAGATTGAACAACATTAGTGGCAAAAAATTGAGTAAAAACATTAGGGAAATGAAAAGCAATGCTGAAGTTGCAACCCATGGCACAAATCATTAGATAATTACATCAACATTCATGATAGTGGAAATTTAGGGAGCAATATTTGTATTGCCTGGCTCACTAAGCATGTCTGTGCACACCTGTAATTTTTAATATAAGGGACTTGCAGACATAATACTGGCCCCATACTGAATCTTCAGCAGTAATTCACGTGCCATGGCTTCTGGAGTTATCTTTTAACTCCAAGGATTATGTTGTCACAGTCAACTGAAAGATGAACCTTGATCTGCAAATTCCAAACATTAGAATCACAGAATTGAAAAAGCTGGAGCTGCAAAAGTACTATCACTTTGTCTGAACCTTCAATCTGCTAGAATAAGATTATCCTCTTATCTCTCAGAGTGCTTTGTCGAGTTCAGTTCTTTATGTTACAGAAAAATTGTGGTTTTCTGCACTCTTATATCACACTTTCACATTTTTCTCATCCTTTCTACTTTCCACTCAGGAACTGCCCTAAGCTTGCTCCCAGGATGAGCTACTCCACGTTCCATCTCTCCTGAAGAGTCCGCCCTTCCCCAGACTCTGAAGGAGGAGAATGCACAAGGCGTTTGTGCAGGATGGACTGGATGTCAGTGCCATAGCAGAGTCAGGACACTTTATCAGGCAACCTAGGCTTGTCTCTTCCTCCAGAACAATATGAGTGCTTTGCAATGTAAGAGACTCTCCTATCACAGACATCATCCTTGTACCACAGACAAAGTCTCTTCTTTCTCAGGCATTTTGTGTTACTGCTCTGTCCAGACATCACTAGAGCCCATTGCCACCACCAATAATTATCTGTAAGTACCTGTGTGTATCAGCAAAATACTCTCCTGCATCATTCCATTGAAACAAACTGTCCCTCAGTGTGCAAACTCTGCCCTGTGGCCCTGTCTGGATCAGAAGACCATGGCAGGGAATTATGTATTTATGTATTGATCTATTAGAAAACAGAAGCAAATTGCCCCATTTTTCCGAGGGCACCAGCATCTACTTACAGGAATCCACTATGAGACCCTCATAGGTGCCTAATCTGATTGAAAGGAGAAATTTGTGTACACCAAAACAATGACTTAAATTGCCTGCCACATCAGACTGAGAGGCATACAGCCTCCACAGCGGCCTGGCTCTCTTTTCAGACAATGGGGACAAGAATTACAGTGCCACTGTGCTGGCACATAGGTGCCTCACTCAAGTGTTGTACTCAATCCTGCCTTCCTCCTTAAAAAGGAGAATAATGTCCTGGCTTGACTGTGCAACATATGATGATGAAACACTTAAAAGAGGTGGTTGTTCACATCTCATATCTAATTTCTTCTCTTCAAGGGCCGCAGTTCTGTTTTCATCTGTGTGGCGTCTAGCATTGTAGACACAACTAGGCAGCTGCCTCTCCCTGCTGACCATCTCCTCTAAGGAAGGAGGAGGTGATTTTTATCCTTACCGTGTGAGCAGCAGCAGACAGGGGAGTTCTCTGAACTGGAGTGCGCCTGTGACTGCGATTATCCCACAGGACAATCTGGCCAGAGTATGTTCCACCGACAACCAGGTTTGGGTGAAAGCGGGCAAAACAGACTGACATCACGGAGGACTGGAGGAAAAAAGGCAGAGAAGAGAGGGGTTACATGGTCAGACATCTTCATTTCTCTCCCTAGGGAAGCATAGTGTAATTAACATTTTGTATTTTTGGAATCACTGTATGAACTGTATTCATATTCCTTGCATACTAGTAACTTGACTAAAGCAACAGGACACATGCAAAGAACTAACTTTGACCCTAAAATGTGTTGTTCCATTGGTCCTAGGGAAACTACAGGATGAGTCTGAGCATGATGCTAAAAACTTGAGATAACCTTTCCATGACAGTGATGGTAAAGTGCCTAATTTCTTTTCCAGAAGTGAGAACTTCAGCTAACCAGATGCCAGCCAAACAGAAAATGGCATCCTGGCCCATGACATCCCATCAGGGAGAACTCTCTCTCCTCTAAATTTTAACTCAGGCAGCTTGAGGAAAGTCTGTGAAAAAAACCTCCAAAGTTCACCTCAAGGTGTGCTGTTTTGAGAGCATCAGCTGACAAGCTGTGTCTCATTGTTGCGTCAATGACTGATTCCTCTGCTACCAAGGTAAGAACAAAGGGAACCACATTTTACTTTACACTGTTTAAACAGAACTCATCCTCATCCTAATGGCAGTTGAGTTATCTTTGTATATTTTCTTTAGCTGGGGATGCTTAGGAGCCAGTCTGGTGTGATGGGTACCCTGGTTACCAGGTAGAGTGCCCCACCAGGCAGTATGGAGACTGTTATCTTTCCCAACTACCACTTTTCAATGTATTTAAAATAACAAAACAGCTGAAATCCTCAAGGGAACAGTCCCCAGGCTTTCATGTGCCTACAAGCTACAGCCAAGAGCAAGGAGCAGTAACTCCTTCAAGTCTTCCATGCTCTTCTTAAATAATTATTTTCCATTTTAATATAATTGGTACTGAATTGTATGTCTTTATTTTATACAATTTTTAAAATATTTTAATCACTGGATATATTAAAGTATTGGTATTCCTATCTGGGAACACACTTTACTCAATGACAAAGGGTTAACCAAATTATCATATTTCATTTGCATAAAAAGATGGCAGATGTTTCAGTAAACTTAATTGAATTAGGAACACTGGAGCTGCCAAGCTGAACTAGACCCAGTGCCTACCTAGGTAATGGCCCTGTCTCTGGGAGAAGTGGATGGGCTTGTAAGACCTTTGACATCTGTTGCCTCCTTTTCCTACTGCTCCTCATGATGGTTTCTAGTGGCTAGAGACTGATCTGAACTCATGAGAGACTTGAAACCCCTTCTGACAGGGCTAGAATTAATTATGCTCTTGATGCCTATAACTAGATTATTAAGAATAAAGTTAAATGGGAAGTTTAAACAGTTTTTACTGAATTCATGTGGCTGCCTGATAACTGATAAATAAAGAAATTTTAATAAATTGATAAATTGTTTAAAGCCAAAGTATATGCTAAGTGAACTTAATAGACATACTTACAGCATACAGCAGCATATTCATTACAGGATTTTTTGACCTAATAAGATAATCAAGACAATGAAAAAAGCTGCCATTACCTTTTTCCTTCTGCACTCTCTCTGGATCTTCCTGACCGTTCACTTGACATCTTTATACATTCCCCTCTTAACTAATGCTTCTGCATACATTTCTCTTTTGTTATGTAGTCTAGCACCTAATGACTAGAGGATTAGTGTACATAAATGCCTGTTTTAGTCTGTATCCAAGTGCTTGAGCACAGCAATTCCATTATGGTCAGTCATAGCAATAAGAGGTACCTTCCAAACACCATTTCCAAAGGACCTAGCTTTACAGAAAAGAAACTCCACCCCTAAGGAACAGGATGTTGGTACTGTTAAGAGGGGTTTAAGACTCAGATACTCTGCAGCTGCCATCCAGTTTCCACAGACTCCCCCTACATTATAATTAAAATGACCCTACAGCACATGTTCTACATTTTATCTCTTTGTTTAATGGCTTCATGAGTTGTTCTAATCAACCCCTCTCATTCCTTATAACTAAGCTGACAGATATTCTTACATGAAGTGAAATAGCCAGATGATTTTAAAATAGTACAGCTCCACCACTGGGTACACCCCACAGCAGCTACAAGGCTCCACATGTATTTTAAGAAACCCCAATTCAAACAGTCATTCCACAACAAAGTTCCCAAGTTTGTCCCAAACAAACTTGGGAGACTCTGAAGCAGGGCAAAGAAGCCAAGTGGACAGTGTATTTTTAAAAGTTCTGCTTTCATGGTTAGCATGTTTTTGCATTTAGAATGCCAGAATACAGTTGAATGGTCAGGATATAAACTGCTAAAGTGTGTTTTTCATAAAGTTCAAAAATAACCTACAGGCATGACATGGGCTTGGGCTCTCTGCACTGCTTCTAGTTTTCTTCTAGTTTTCTTCTAGTTTTACATCTCCCTCCAAAGCAGCTTGCAGTCTTCGAAAGGTGAAATGTTCACATCCTTTTAATTATGTCAGTATTATTTTTCTATCCAATAAAAAATTCTGTCAAATATTAGAATTTAACAATTTAAGGACTCCATTCCATAGCACTTAATACAGTGATTATTTTCTTAAAATTAATGGCAGTACTGAGATGAGTAAGGGCTGTAAGATTAAGCCCATTCATTTAACAACTTGAAAAGCATTCATTTCTTAGTCTTAATGGAAGAGAGTGGCTGACAGGTCTCCAGTCTGTCTGAACAGCTCTGTGCTCAAGGACAGCAGCAGAAACCATTCCCTGTAAGCCTCTTCTGCCCCCAGGCTGCCTCTTGTTTGCCTGTTCAAGTAGTCTTGCTCCTCTGAAACAGCTTTGCCACTGACTTCAAAGGGGGAGGAACCAGCACATGGTCAGGTTTTTAAAATAACAGCATATCCTCGGTTGCACTTCTGCCACACCCTTCTAGGGAAACCTCATGGCACTTTCCAATAACAATGGTAAAGGTTCCCAGTTCTTCAGTTAGGGATATTTTATAGTGTAGGTGCTTAGTTACCTGTTGCAGAGGACAGAGGCAGCCAGTTTCACAGTATATGGCAACAGCATATAAATAAATGTAGGAGGAATCATGTCAGAAGAATTCCACAGGGAGTTTAGTGTTCACAGTAGAAAAGCAGCATTTAAGGCTAGGAGATTCCCAGCATTATCTTTTTATGGGTGCCACAAAGCATCTGTCCCTGTGTTGGGACCCACAAGAGACAGGCAAAATCGCAGTGTCTGCTTATCTGCATTCCTCTGAACTGCACTGTGCTGTGAATCACTTCAGCATGTACTTCAGCCTAATGCTCAGGTGTTTTCTCCCTCTATGCAAATACAGCCTACTGGATTTTGCTTTTTCTGTCTCTCCTTAGCTTTCTCAATGGCCTTACTAAAGTATTTCTGGTGCTTCTGGCTTTGTGATCTTCCACCCAGATGTTGTACTCTTAGTGGGGCCACAATACTGGGGCTGCTGTCTCATCCCCTGTGCATGCTCTGCCTCTCTGTGAATCTCCAAGGGCCAAAGGGGGAAACCCGAGTTAGTTCCATGTGGGAGCGCTGCCCAAGCATAAGAGAGAGCTCAGGCTGCTAAACCTGGGGATTTTGCCTGGCAAACAGGTAATTCTGCTACTCAAATGCCAAAGCTTCTGCTCCAGCCGCTGCAAGAACCGTGCTGAAAACATAATTAAGAAACAAAACAGGAGATGTCCATGCTCTTGTTACAGCAAAGAGAGGGCTGGGCCTCACAAACAGAAATGCTGCCCAGCCCTTGAAGAGGTCTGCAGTTGAAGGGAGAAGGGCAGCACCCTTTGCCCCCTGCCTTGGTGGGGGGGTCAGGTCATCTCAGCCCGTGGGGAGGAGTACTGTGGAGCACGGCTCACATCAGCCCTGCTCTGCCTCCCTGCTCCTTCCCTCCCTCCCTCCCTCCCTCCCTCCCTCCCTCCCTCCCCACTAATGCACAGATCCAAACAGGCCCCCAGCCCTCTTCAAGTGGCTGGCAAAGCTGTTTTTTATTTTAGAAGCTTAATACAGCCCAGATTTGGATTAATGATGGCATATCCCGTCAACCACAGGTACACGTGCTTGGGACAGACAGTCATTTAGCTTCTCCCTGCTGAGAAGCCTGACCTCAGTACCCACATGTGATGTGTGTAAGGCCCTGGAGACTCAGCTGTCTCTGCTCATGTCCATACGCTCCGATGGCACTCTGCCCAGCCACCAGTCAAACAAGTTCACAAAGACCTGGGTGCTAAATAATAATAACTCTCAGTAGGCAGTGACTACTGCCTTCAGCCAGACCTCTTCTGCAGGAAACCACCCCCGGAGCCAGCATTGCCATACTGGTGCCATATGCCTACGCCTGACACCAGATGTATCTCAAAACAATACTTTGTCAGTGGGAAGAAGCAATCTGAGGAGTTCACAGGGATTTCTAGGCTCCAGAAGACCAGGTTATATTGCAGCAGGCTCTCAGTAAGCTCCTGAGTGGATTTTCTAGCTGAGCACATGCATGTGAAAAAAACACATCAGTGGCATGCTGCTGTGGGTCTCTGACACAGACAACTGCAGGCAATGAAATCAACTGCAGCTGAGTTAATAGAATCACAGAATATGCTGAACTCGAAGGGACCCATCAGGATCATTGAGTCCAGCTCCCATTAAGAATCACGATGTGATGAGAGCCTTGTCCAAACACTTGTTGAACTCTGTCAGGCTTGGTGCTGTAAGACTTTCCTGGGGAAGCTTGTTCCAGTGCCTTCTGAGTGAAAAACCTTCTCCTGATCTCCAACATAAATCCCTCCTGATGCAGCTTCATGCCATTTCCTTGAATCCTGTCACTGGTTATCACAGACAAGTGATCAGTACCTGTCCCTCCTCTACCTGTCATTAGGAAGTTGTAACTGCAATGAGGTCTCCCCTCAGTCTCCTCCAGGCTGAACAGACTACATGACCCCAGCTGCTCCTCATATGGCTTCCCCTCCAGACCCTTCAGCATCCTCGTGGTCCTTCTTTGGACACCTAATAGTTTAATGTCCTTTTCATATTGTGACACCCAAAATGTGCACACATTACTCCAGGTGAGGCCACCCCAGAGCAGAGCAGGACTATCCCTCCCTGCCTGGCTGGTGATTCTGTGCCTGATTCACAGCTGGCCCTCTGGCTGGAGTAGCAAATCCTTTTCTGTGCTTGAGGGACTGAAAGCAGAGGGACAAAGCTATGGTACTGCTCCTTAGCTAAAACCATGAAAAGGTGCCATACTCATAGTCCTTCACCCATAGGAACTGAAGAACAGGGACGGAATCACTGATCACTTATGTCTGCGCTCCTGAAGAATAAATAAGTAAAGAGGAAGGCCAGAAATACACATGCAACTTACTCATAACCTTTTGTTCTCAGTCCTGCTCATCAAGATCAGCACTTACAGAGTCTAAGCACCCACAGGCCCTCTGAGAGCTGCCCAACCTGCTGCTGACCAGGCAGATCTTTTCATTCCTGCATTGCTATACACACATATATCTGGCCCCCTACATCACAGGGATGATATACTTAACTGCAGATGTGGATTAAAATCATCATCTAGAAATAAACCAGAAACTGAATTATTAAATAAAGCCCTTTTTTCGTGACTGGTCATGGACTGAGAATAATCATGGAAAGTAGCAGTATCAGATCTGAACACTTTCTCTGGTTTGGGGCATTTCTCTGGTTTTGCACCACAAAAGGTGCGAGATATCTTGAAAGAAGCAACTTTAGGGTGACTTTGCTCTGGCAACTGAGATACCTAGTATTGTACACTGAAAAAAAATCTGTGTTCCTTCCAAGAGTCCTGTTTATTTTTATTACCTGCTATTGTGAGTTTGGATATTTCTGTGTTTCATATAACTGTCCAAGGATAATTAGTAGTAATAAGAAATCAGCAGAGAGAATAGCAACAGAATTACAGCTGGTTTTGAAAGTAAATTTGAAAAGGAAGTTAAAATATGATTTATGTGTACAAAAACCTGTACTGAAGAGGTAACCTCTTAATTCTAAAAGCTTCAAATTCCAAGACTTCTTCTCCCCTCCAACTGTCTTCCTATTAAACTATGAAACAACATCTGAAAGATTTTGTGCTGGAGATTACTTGCGGTACCATACAAAATTCATCTCTACTAAAAATAAAATAAAAGCAGTTGACATCCCTCACATATTAAAAAAAATAAATAAAACCAAACAAACACTTCTTCAAACCAAATGTCAGAACTCTGTTTAATTAAAAAAAGGAAGTTTATACTTGGTTATGGTGTGTGTCGACATCTACCCCTTTGATTTACAAGAGTATGGACGGGAAAGAACAGATTGCTTTATTCAAGAGAAAGAAAGGAGGGAGGGGGCCCAGTGTGACAGGAAAGAGTGTAGGCTGTATTAACTTCAGTGCTTGTTAAAACATGAAGGATTAATGGTAGAAAGGGAGGGAAGAATTGTGAATGTCTCCAGTTTAGGATCTTCAAAAATGTTTGGGGATTCTAAGAATGTCTCACCAGA
Source organism: Passer domesticus (assembly GCF_036417665.1). NCBI lineage: Eukaryota > Metazoa > Chordata > Aves > Passeriformes > Passeridae > Passer > Passer domesticus. The sequence continues at coordinate 24,011,201 of NC_087474.1, read as the reverse complement.
CCACATGAAAGCTGTACAGAGAGACTCAGCCACACGACTGCTCTAAATCCAAAGCTGGTATTGCTCCACTTATGCCATCAAACCAATGGAGCTGAAATGTAGCCACAAATTAAATTTATTTTTATTGAAAAAGTACTAAGTCCTTAAAAATAAGGAAAAGAGTATGTCAGGAAATGCAGCCTTTCTTAGCCGAGTTTACAGGGTAGGTAACTCTGGCATCTAACCTCAGCGCTGACATCTGAGTATTGCAGTAGAATCAGAGCACTCTGCCCAAGTCTGCAGAAAGGCAATATCCAGCCTTATGACTTCATTTTAAATAGAGCAGAAAGCTGGAGCTTTCTGCTTTCATCTTTGTAACTGCAGGTTCAGCCCCTGTACCTACAAGAGAAAAATAATCAGGAGAAAAGTTTACAGGCTGCCTTTGCAAACAGGAATCTACACTTTAGCCCTTCTGCAAAGTGCATTTGCTGTTATTATTAATTCAGCAGGGTCAGGGTGACTTGGAAAAACAGCAATACTGCTTGCTGTATTGCAAATGCGGATAATCCTGATACTTCTCAAATTTAATACAGGTAGATCCTGCATCCCTTTATCCATGAGTGCAGCAAGGAGTCAATTCAGTAACCCTGAATAACTGCACACACATGCAAGCCTGAGAATACAGTCTTTGCTGAGTATCATACTGTCTTTGTTAGACTGATGATGAGATGATTAAAGCCTGGAGAAATAAGAAGAATTTCATAAAAATAAAGTTTTCTTTCCTCCCAACTTCTTAGATACTAAGTACCCAAATATGTTTGCTTTCTCTGATGAGGACCTGGCTGCTTATCAGATCTCAGGGTCAAGCAATTAATGTCTGTGTGCTTGCATGTTGGAGAAGCAAGCACTTTCTTGGTTAGTCTGTTTTATTTAGGTCATGATACTCTACAGTTATCCATGAGCACTCTTAATAGTTTTGATTGAATTTTTGACAAGCTTGAAGTGATGGGTCTACACCACCCTTTCAGACCTGTTGCCTGAGGGCATGTGTCTCTGGGTGGAGCACAGAGACCTTCTGCTGTCCCCGCTCATTCCACAGGCTGGCTGCAATTTGGAGCAGATGGTAAGTGTCAGCTTGAGCGTGGCAGTCTGGCATGCAGCTTGCATGCAGCAAGGCTCACTGCTTTCAGCTCAGCATTAGCCAAAGGCTTCTGGGCCAGAGCTGCTATACATGTAGGGTCACTGCCTGCCACCACTGCTAACTATAGCTGCAAGTTTTGTCACATGGAGACTACTTTATTATGATGGGTTTGTAACAAAATCCCTACTAAAGCATCTCAGTCTGATGAAGGCCTCTAGAATAGAGTAAATAATAGCATTACCTGAAAAATTTACTTGGTGCAATGGTTAGAAATGCCAGGTAAGCATCTTATTTTAAGCACTGCAAATGAAATCAGATCTAGAGAGGCACATACTCAAAACATCAAGCAAACCAAAGCCTTCAGAAGCGTTGCAGTTAGCCAACTCCTAAAGCATCTCTGAAGATGAAGCCACTTCTATCTAGCAATTACCTGGGGAACCTGGCTGTGAGGGACAAATCCAGGAATTTTGTCCACTCTTCCTGAATTACTTCTGCATATTATGTCTCTGATATTATCTGATATAGAACATGGGTGTAATCTTAGTAGTCAGCCCCAAGCTCATAAAGAGCCCCAACCATTTGCCTCAAGACTTAAGCTTCTTAATGCTTCACACTTCTCCAGGCACAATCTCCTTCCTGCTGGAACCAGGATCAGGCCTCAGGAGTGAGGTTTAGGAGTCCCTATCCAGAGGTGTTCCCATCTAACACTATGCAGAAGTAGAAGAGCTCCCCCAGAGACTGAGCTTAAGCTGGGATTTTGATGTCCTGGACTCTTCTCCTCACAGTGAAAGCACAACAGATAATCACTAGATGGCAAGTTCTGGAAATACCAGAGTCAGACTTTAGAGAGCCCGCAGAGGTAGCAAATTCCAGATCTGGAGAACAGGAATAGAAACACAAGTTATTCTCATGCTCTGGGGATGGTTTTGTGGTTTCTATGGCAGCAGTTCCTCAAACCAATGTGTCTAATCAACCAAACTAAGTGAAGCCACAGATGAATTAGAAACCAGTACAGATGCTGCAAGAACAATTATCTAAAACTCAGCCTGTGAAGCTGGGTGTAGTAGTCACAGCTGCTTGTGAGAGAGTCACAGATAATTCTCAAGTGTAGCACTGAGTCCAAACCCCCAGAAGAGATGCAAAAGCCATGAGAACCAAGACACAGTCAGAAGATCAAACATATTGAATCAAGAACACTTTAAAACCCCAAATGAGGAAAGGACTTACTTAAGTCCATCTTTTCTCAGAAGTCCATGAACTTAATTGTAATTAATTATTCCAAGTTCTTCATTATTTGAATGACTCAAAAGTCTCCTTATAGCCAAGCAAATTGGTAAATGTTTTCCTAAACAAGCAATTTTTAAATTCAGGCCTTCTGAAAGAAAATGACCTTCATTCTGTGAGGAAAGAAGGCCACTCTGATGTTCAGATGGTCTGATGGTCTTGAGAAGACTCCATAGACTTAGAGACAGTTTCAACCCATCAGGCTTCTGCATCAATATCAGACAGGGAAAGGAAAACAAGTATGAAGTGTCAGAGACAGACTGACTTAATTGGCAGTGTTGGGAGGCACATCTAGAGATTGTCCAGTCCAACCCCTGGTCAGAGCAGGATCAGCTGGAACAAATTGTTGTCGCTTGTGTGTGGCTGGGTTTTGATTGTCTCCATGGATGGAGACTCCATTGCCAGCCTCTGCTGAGTTTCTCATCAACCAACACCCCCAAGTCCTTCCCCTCAAGGCTGCTCTCAATCCCTTCTCAGTCCAGCCTGTATTTGTGCTTGGCATTGCCTCTCCCCAGGTGCAGGACCTTGCACTTGGCCTTGTTGAACTTCATGAGACTCACATGACTGACCCCTCAAGCCCATGAAGGTCCCTCTGGATGGCATCCCTTCCCTGCAGTGTGTCAGCTGAACCACACAGCTGGGTGATGTCAGTGAATTCTGAGGGTGCTTCAATCCCACTGTCCAAGTGTCTGACAAAGACGTTAAACAGTGCTGGTCCCAACCCTGACACCTGGGGACACCATTTGTCACTGGTCACCCCTTGGACACTGAGCCATTGACAACAACTCTTTGAGAGCAACCATCCAGCCAATTCCTCATTCACTGAGTGTTCCATCTATCAAATCCCTGTCTCTAGTGTTCAGAGACAAGGATGTTGTGCAAGACAAGCAGAAAAGCTCTGCACAAGTCCAGGTAGATGATGTCAGTCATTTGAAGACTAATAGGCTTTTATATTTGCCCAAATCCATCACTTTCAGTGTCACTATGTAATTGGAAATAAATGAAAATAATTGAAAATTAACTTAACATTGCACATAGATGTGGAGATTGAGACTCTGAGAGGCACAAATAAACAGCTATCTAGTGGAAACACAAAAGATACCATAGGCAAGTCTGCATTTAAGAATGAGGGTGGAAACATTAGTTGTTTTCACACTGTTCATTTCTCCTACAGTAAATTACTGTAGAGATTCTAGTATCAGTAGCCTGATTCTGCACCCACAAAGCATGAAGAAGTAGCTAAGATCACAGAGGAATAAATTAAACCCATTATAGACAATTTTTAATTCCCCTTTCTCCAAACAAACCTTAGTTTTCTGAAATTTCACATTTTGCTTTTGTCACCTGCAAGGATATGCTGCTTGGTTTCTACAACTTTTTTCCATAAGTAGTCTTGTAGAGGAGGAAGGATTGAGATAAGTGTTTTCCAGCCTCAGGGTGAAAGCCTTAGGAACACTAAATCAGCATAGTTACACTACCTTACAGTTGCTGACTCTGCAGTATCAGAAGACCACCTCTTGCTCAAAAACCAGCATCCCTGGGTCATTCACTCACACCAGTGATGGGATGTTTCATAATGCATCTTATCCTGCCAGGAAGAATGGATTTATCCCAGAAAACTCATGTCTGTAGTTCTGCACTACTCCAGTCCAAATTTGGCTTAGTAAATTTATTTAATAGAGTAATAGATGTAAACATGAGACAGCAAATGTTAAGCATGCTTTTCTCTCCATGAAACAACTGGTGATTTAGTATATGTTCATGAACAATATGGAACTGAGTTGGGATTGATATTTTTCTTAACTACAAAAATACTGAATGGTGTAATAAGAGCAATCAAGTGAACTAATCACAGATCCTAATGCACTCTGGCACGTTTTGTCTTAGAGATAATGAAAACACTCTGCTCTCTTCAATATGACAAATTGTCAAAAACATATTGCTTCTTGTATTTAGGACATTTGCTTGTCATTTATGCTAAAATAAATGTACTTTAACTTTTCTTTCTCTTTGCCCCATGGGAAACATCTTCCAAGGATAATATAAGTATCTCAGCCACGTGGCACGTGCTTCTGCTTTCCCTTTGTGGGAAGCCAGGAGTGTTAACCATCATTAAATCAATGTTGTCCATATACAAAAGTTCTTTTTAAGGAAGTACTTGTCAGTCATTCAGCCATGGGGGCAGAGGGCGGAAAACTGTTGATTTTAGACTTAAGGCAGTGGACAGTTGTATCCTGGGCTGTAATGATGGATTATTTGGTTTCTGGGGACTTTTACAGCAATTTAGAAGAGTAACTGTTTTACATTTTGTGCCAGGTAACACAAAAAGAGGCTTCACTCCTCACATAGAGCTCCCACAGAGACAAAAATCATGAGGTGAAATAATTTTCTTGAATTTGGACCAAATGCAGTCTTCATTGCAAGTAGTTTGCACTGAGAACAGTTACATAACCCAAACAGAAAAGTCATGCCTATGGCTGTTTATCCATCATTTACAGTGCAGTTAGGGAATTGCATGGTATTTTACATCCTTTATGGAAAAAATTCGGTGGAAGGATCTCAGTGACTTGCTGATTTCCTATCTGATCCTGCATTTCTTGTTCACCTAAAACCCTTTTAGCAATGGGAGTTTCAGATATACAAAAAATATTTAAAATGTAATGTTCATATCAACAAAGGAAAATTGGGTTCTTTTTTCCCTTCCTTCCTTTTTACACTAGGTTATGTTGAAATGTAACAAAATCAACAACTTCTAAACTATAAAACAATCCCAGGAACAATTGCAGCATTTGGTGATCTTTTTTCTCTGCAATTTTGGGATAGTGTGACAAATCTGCATTTTTTTATTAACGGAGATTTTCAAAATTCTGAGTTGAACGAATAATGTCATGTGTTTGTAAGTATCAATAATCTAAGCCATCTGCAAAGGAATGGTTTTGCAAAGGCATCTCTTTCAGGACACTGTGGATTTTGTCACTGCTTGAGGTTTTGGCAAACCATCAATATCACTATAATTTTCTCCTATGAAATATAGTTTTTTACTGAGGTTTTTAGTTTTTTTTTTTCCTTAGCTAGCTAAGGTTTAAAAATATTGCATGTCTAACTCGGCAAAGTCAAAAGTTAGGCTTTCTCTGAATTGCATATAGATGCCAGTAATTCAGAAAGGTATAATGCAAGTTATCAGTAAAATATAGAAACTTTAAAAAAAAAAATGAATGCTCACTGTATCAAGTAGCCAACATATTCTTTATATTTGGTCTGAAAGGAGGACTATGGAACTTAAGGAAGAGAAACAGCATCTTTAAGTACAGGTTCATTACAAATCTCTATTTTCACACTTGCAAAAAGCACGGTGCTATTGCTAGTAGTGACAGTGTATCATTTAAGGGTATGACATCTACCCCCTCCAAAAAAAGGGCTTAGATGTGAGAACCGCCTGAAATTTTCTATCCAACACAAGCAAAGTTGTCACTTCCTAATTATTTGAGTCATAATTGAAATCTCAGTTTCAAATGAGGAAGATGATCTGTGTTAAGCCTTGCTCTAAGCAAAGGAGCATTCTGTTGCTAGCAGACTTTATATGTATAAACACAGTTCTCAAATAATTCAGAATGTTAACTACTAATAGGGGAACTACACCCACCTTTTGTAATAGCAGTCATTTCACAGACTGACACGGCTACAATTATTTTGTTATACAAATTGGCTTTGATGGGTGTGTCACTCTTCAGGGTTCTGTATAAGGCAGCAAGAGATCCAAGTCATTATGGAAAAATCAGCTTACAAAGGGTTTGTAAAGATACAGTTAAAACCCAAGGGAGGGTATGCAACTTCGTGACATCCCTTTAGTCTAAGAATGATGCTTATTTGCTCTCTGACCTTGCCTGGAAAAATGTTTCCTTCTCCCACTCTCGTTATGAAAAATATAATGATTTGAGTTTTGTGGAAATAAGTCAGGTTTAAGAGATTTTAGGACTATTAGCATGTGTAGAGCACTGTTGAAAGCTATGTAGAAAACATGGCATACTTGGCTTTGATCTGCAATGCTAGTGGATTCCAGGCTAACAGCCGTGGCACTTCAGCAGTAAAGCAGGACTGGTGATTTCGGGACTGGCTAAGACATTGTGGCACCCGAGCCAGAATATACATTTTCACATTTTCAATGCCTTTTCTGTTCTCCCCCAATTTCAATGTCTTTGACAGGAGACAGGAGACCCTGTCCTTTGTACATGGGGTCCTCTTTGTCCCCCTCTAAAATTCTGCTACATGCAGGTCTCTCCTCTCACCTAAGACACCAAAAACCATTTTCCAAGTCCTACACTCAGATGTGTTAAACTTCTACTGACTCACACACAATCTCTCCACAAGTATAGGGGCACTAATCTTAGGCCAAGTGATAGATATTTTTAATCAACAAAGGCTAGAAGTGGTGTAGCCTCCAATGTGAAAAAAAAAAAACATAACTGGTAAAAGCTAAGGACAGAGGGAAGAATCCAAAACCAAAGCCTAAGAGACAAGATGTGGGCTCTTGCTCAGTGACATCTTCATGGCACAAACTGTGCTCTGTATTTCCACATTCCAAACAGAAACGTGGCAGGGGACAGAAGTTTTGAAACAGGAACAGAGTAAGTATGTCCTTCTATCACAAGCTGTAGCTGAAACTCTTCTTCTCCCTCAGTCATATAGTTAGAATTAGAACTTCCCCCAAAATGTAATTCAAAATGGCACAACTATGCATCTGCATTAATTATTACAGTGTGCAGATAACCACGTAGGCACAAATGTAAGAGAAACAGAGTGTCCCAAAGAAAAGGCACAGCAGAGCTTTACACAGCTCCACCAAGATCATTCTACCAATGATGCACAGCTGGAAACAAAACCGAAATGAAAACAGCACCTTTATGTCTGAAGAAGCCCCCCTTGGTATGATTGACATTTGGGTGTGTATTACAAAAGTCAGTAACGAATTTGGGAGCTGGGTGCTGAGGTATTCCCACTATGAAAGCTGTCTCAGTTTCTTCACAGGCAGGCAGTCAGTCACAGGCCCATTTACCTGTGAATTGCTATGAAAAAAGGAGGAATCTGATTCATGACTAGGATCATAGGGTCATGGGGAAACTCAGGCTGGAAAAAAGTTTCTCTTCCAAAGAAGAGGTTTGTGGTTTTTTTGGGAAAATTTGCAGTCAGCTCAGAAATACATGTCTTCTGTGACATTTACAGCCCTTTAAAGACTGATCAAAGGTACCTTCTCTCACTAGAAACTGAGGAATTAGATAAGTCAGCTCTGGAAATGGATATGCTGGATTTTTGGATTGATTTTACTTAGGAAAGTTTGTGAAGCTTAAGAGAGAGTTCTGGGTCTTTCATTTCTTATATGTCTCTGAAGAACTGAATCCTTGCTTGAAACTTAGTGCTTACAAGGTGAGAACGTTTTTGTGGAAAAGCACCAATATAACTACAAGAGAAAATTTTCTTCATTTTAAAAATATTCCAACCATACTTTCTGGACTTTCCTAAACTTCTTGTAGTATTTCTTTTCTTTAAAAACACTGGAGGGACTAAGCTCTAGTCTGGCTGCCACAGAGAAGGAAACTCAAGGACAAGAGGCAAAGGAGGATATTAGTCATTCAGGCTTTTACCTCAGCCTGTTCCACACACAAGTCTTGTGGATTTGGGCGCCCAGCACCTTTAGAAGGCAGGCTGCTGGAGCAAAAGGCACATCTGAAGGAATTTATGTTGATTTTGAAAGAGCAGACAACAACAAAGAAACCAGATCAGGAAAAAAATAAGGCAACTCTGGCCAATATCAGCCACTAAATATAGCCTTTCACTTACCTCAATGCATCTAATTCTAAGATATGTGTTTATGACTCCATCCATTTAGTTGAAAAGGGAAAGACCACACCAGGATAAGCAATGAAGAGTGGTCAAACACATAGCTTAATGGCACTGTATGGAAGCCACTACAAAAAAGCTAGGGGAGAATGAAACATTTTGTGGTGTAGCTGAGTAGCTGATTTCTGTACCCAATCTACCAATATTTTCCAAGCATGGACATCTTTTCTTGAAATTAAAATAGAAAACACAAATCCTCTTTCCCACAAAAAACCTGACAGTTTAGTAAAAAGATGGAACTAACCAAGTAAATCTGACTGCATAGCATTTTAGGAAAAGGACAGAAATAGCTGCAGCTATTGAAAGTGATATACTGCTGAAATATTTTTGTGATTATGCTAAAAGTTGATCTGACTCCTTGAAAGAACTCTTAAATGGTTACTGCTTCCTCAAATAAAAGCTACTTCATATGTGCTCTCCTGCTTTAAAAATACACTGAATGCACAGTGAACACAATTCTAAGTGTCAGATCTGTACTTCTCACTGCCCTTTTGAGACATTTGGAAAAGACACAGCTGACAAAGAGGAAATTAAAAGATCAGGAAATAATCCATAATAAATCAAAAGACTGTCAATGCAGTAATTTTTTGTTATGATTAGATTGTGTGTAGTAAAACAGAACTCTTTACTTTCCAATAACAATGCAGAGTCCTCCAAATCAGAAAGTAACATTCAATTTGGTTTATTTGCACAAAACAAATACCTTTAGCTGTCTTCCTCCTCCACCCCTCCTCTCCTGAAATGATGGATGTTTGAGGCTGAGATCCAGATACCTCAACCAACTTTAATAACCCCTCTTCAGTTCCAGAAGAAAGAAAATTATTTGTAATACACTCAAGTCCCTTAGGTACACTGATTATTTATTTTTCTAGTGATTTTTTGATTATTTATTTTTCTAGTGACTTTTGTCTCTGCAGATCAGCTGTAACCCAAAAGCTATGAGATCTGATAGAAGGGCAGTGCTGTACACATGCTAATAGGCCCTGCTGAATGAAGGGGTATAAAGTTCAGACTATTATCTACTAGCCCATCTACTGCAAACTCTGAGTTCTCATTTGCCTCACTTGACCAGATATGTTGCTGCAAAGTTTCAGATACTTCTTCAGGTCATTCTGCCTTAGAAAGCTTAGATCGGACCACCATGAAACAGAAACAACATCAGGGGCAGAGACGATGAGTAGTACAAATAATCCTCATAATGAATGGGTAATGTAGATTTTTATTTGTATGTTCAAGGAAAAAACACATTAAGAACATAAAAGCACTTTCTGAAAAAGACAGAAATATTGAGAAACATGGTTGATGCTACTCTATCAATCAATGATACAGGAATGTTCACATACAAGGCCAGTCCTGTGCATTGCTGAAATCAATACAGGATTGAGCACGTGTGGAGTCAGATCATCAATAACTGTGAGATACTATTTTTGTTTTTGTGACCCCCACCTAAACACAACCAGCAGTAGCTGAGAGAAGCAATGTGAACCACTGCTTAAAACTCTCCCAACTAAACCAAGGGAGAGTCAATGTCATTTCCATGTTGTTCCTGGAATTCATTCCATCTCGGGATACTGCCAAACCAACCCAACAAGGGTTGACTCATCTGCATGGTTTCATAAAGTACTTCTGAAAGGCATGTGTCTTGCCTTTGGAACGCTCTGGATTGCATCAAGAGTATGTGATGCTCCACCATGGGGGAAGAGGACATCCCCGACTCTTCCCTACAAAGATATCCCCAGTCTGCACTCTGCAGTATTAACTGCATGCTCAATGTATTTCTCACCACCTAAGGAAAGCATTGAGCATTCATTCCTTTGGCAAATGATATCATCCTCCCATTCCAGTTTTGCTTTTGAGACAACAAATTTTGCTTGCATAGGAAAACAAATGAACAAATTGCCCAATCCCTCATTCTTCCCTGTTTTCCTATTTCTAACCTTGTGGTAATGTATGATGAGCTACAGAGGAAAAAATCTGGGAGTCACAGCTAAAATACTGTCAGCACATAAAGCAGAAATACAAAAACCCAAAGAAGGGCAAAAATAAAACACATAGAAGAAAAAAAGCAATTCTTTGGGAGCTAAGAGTAGAAGCCATCAGGACTATTTAGAAAGCATCTGATAGAGCACATGGCAGTACACATGAATTAATGAGTAAGTATGTTCACTTGGCTAATTGAAACTTTTCCTTTAACAAGTATTAACTAAAACTGAACCCAGTATTTTAGCACAGCACATTGTAGAGCTGTGAAATTTACTACTACTTAAATTGTGTTAATGAGACAACAACTTTAAATGACTCTAAATTGGGTAAGAATTTAATATTTACAGAATATAGCACCCCTCACATTTGAGGACTGAAATAAAATATTTTGCTGACTGGATTTAGACAAAAACATCCTTGCCAGTACATTTTTACATCATTGTCTGTCATGGCTGAACTTTAGTGGAAGCCCCTTGGTTCTGGCAACTTTCAGCATTTCACATTCTCCTATCTAAGATTAAAAACAGTCTCAGAAAGAGGCAAAGAACATAGAAATTCCATGGTGCACATCTAGATAACATATCAAGAAAGACAGGAAAAGATTAAAGGTCCTAGCTTCAAAAATTTACCAAATGTGCACAATTGGTATCCGAAGGACTCCCTGCTGCAACTCCAGCCAGCTCTTTAGCTGTCCAGAGATGCCTCACAGATCTATCTCTATTGATGTTAGCAGAACTCCAGAGATGAAATCTCTTAGAAGTTTCTCAGAAATGCCTTCGTAAACCTATTTATTGACTTCTCAGAAGTGGATCACAAAAGCTGATTGAGAGTCACACCTGAAGTGAGTTTCTACTTCCTTGTGTCTCGCTCTCTGAGCCCCAAAAATGGAATGGCAAAAGGTATATTAGTCATCATCTTGTAGGATTTATTGAGACCACTTTCTATAGAAAGTCATTGGGAAGGAAAATAGAGGCCTATTGGGGAAATACACTGTATTTCCCCAACAAAATTCCACAGTACTATAAAAAGTGTTTGTCGTATCTGGGCAACCCAGCTGTAACAGTAAGGTGTGTGTTCATCTCTAGCTGTTGGGCTGGACTGTTGTAAGGTCATTCATTTGATGAAACAAAATCAGACCTCTCTTGCAGAAGAAATAATTGAATCAGGACTGAATAAGGGAATGTTTCTCTAGCAAAACGGTAATATAAATTATATGGGGCTGACTAATTATACAGTTAGTTTCCACTCAAAGAATAACATGATGATCTATAGAACTGAAATCCAGAGTATGAGCTAAGATTAAGCTTTTCTTATTTTCCATCTGAGTCAGTTACAACAAAACCTGTGTTCGAGACCAAGTTCCATACTTTTTGCTCCCCCTTTTAATCCCATGTGGGTATCCCCATCTGATCTGAAGAGAAGCAGAAGATACTCCACATCAAAAGACCTATAATGGTGGTTCAAAGACAGATCCAACTCATAATGGACTTATAACGCAAATTATCTATGGTCAGTTTGAAAGGAAAATAAATATTTCCCTGAGTGGAACTGACATTCTTTAGCTGAAAGAAAATGAATCCAGGATACATGTGCAAGCACAGTGTCATATATGTCTCTCAATTCACAGGTTTTAAGGGAGCACATCCAACAATGTGAGGATTAGACAGAAACTCAGCCACGCCAAATACCTGGCCACCACTTACTTTGTCCTGTGTGTGTTTTTCTAATGGAGAGTGTAGCCTGTCTCATTGCTTTCAATGCAGTAAGTCACACCTCTTTTGATTAAGTGTATCTAGACAGAACTTTAATGGAACAAATTGTTATGTCATTAGTCAATCTCCCTCTGTCTACACAGGAGGGAAACCCTGAATCTGGTCATTATCTTGCAAAGTAAATCTAGTTTAAGGATTATCCTTCCTAGAAATGCCATCTCTTCTCTTGGAAGTTTTGTTCAAAACATTCAGCTGCATGTATATCATAGAAGAATCTGAACATGGGATCTGAGCTAAGACCTTAAGCAGTCTGAAAGGTCAATGCCAATCCGGCACTGGCTGCCGAATACAATATCCGGGAAAATACAAGTCATCTTTTGAAGGTAATACACACACACACAAACACACACACACACACATACACACACACACACACACACATTTATGTATATAAAACTGTATAGCATATTTGCAGGCCTAAATTCCTTGTGAAGTTGTTTTTCAGTATAGCAAATTAGAAAAATATGCCCAGAATTAAAGGTTACTTAATCGGGTTGAAGCAGCAACTTCAATTCCAGCAACTCCCTCCCACTATGTTATATCTGATAATGTACCAAAGTCCAAACATAAACTTAGTTCAAAAAGATGTTTGGTCCTCACATGTAAAATGACACTTAGCTTACACAATTAGCCAGGTAATACATATCCTTCCAAGAGAAGCAATTTTTACCACAGAATTATCTGGATTTTACTAATCTCTGATTGTTAAGTTTTACTTGCTGAAACTTTTCCATATGGCTTTTTGAATACCACTGTCCTGTGTTTAATTACCACAGAGGGATATTAATGAAGAGGTTTGAAATTTGGCCCAAGCCCTGTTCCACAGTTTGGACAATTTGATGGAGATAGAGGAAGTGTGCTGAACACTTCTGTCAATATGAGGCTGTGCCATTTCACGCATAAAAGCAGTGACAAAAGAGGAACAAACAAACATTCAGAAATAAAACACTTATCTATTTTTGAATTGTCCATAAACTCCTAAGCCAGCAAAATTGTAAAGTAGAACTGAGTGAAGTGAAACACTATTTTGCTGACTTCAAGGGCAGTCAAACTGACTGACCTAAAGGAATTGGTGGAGTAGTTCTCGAAATCGATACCATTCTGATTAAGCTGGAAGACAGTCACATGTCCAAAAATGCAAAGTTTACTACCCAATTTTAAAGGCAAAACATGATATTGAGCAGAACCAAGGCAAGGGTAGGCAGCTTGAGTGCAGAGGATGTGAGGAAGTTAACGTGGGTGGGAAAGCATGTGTTACTGCCTGGATGAGGAAGTGGTACACCACAGCTGCTTCATAAGTGCGAGGGATTTATGAACTAAATCTCCTAGGGACTGTTTTAAATAGACAAAGAATGACATGCAGCCCTGTCAGGCTTTTGTTTGAGAAGGCTGGTTGCCTTCTAAAAACACTGGACTGTCACTTGTACTTTTACTAAATTTGCCTATTTTTAACCTTAACCTTTTCATATAATCAGTGGGGAGATGCACCATGTAGTAAATTGGTTTGTCGAAAGCATAAAATCAATGGGCTCCTCAGCCTTACCTGACAATGGAACACATATTCTGGTGTGGTTTTCTTGAACTTCATGTTCCACACCAAGGCTACCCCATCAGGCTCATGTGGAGCATCTTCGTTATTGTTATAAGATGCAACCATCAATTCGGGGTACTAGAAGGGAAAAGAAAATGCAAATAAAATAACATGGATAATGAAAAACCTACACAAAATCATAGCAGAGAGAAATAATCTACAGTAAATATGCAATATCTGGTTTTAATTAAAATACATGCTAGCTCAATCATATTATTCTGCTTCATTTTGGTTTTACATTTTACTCATCCCTAATGTCCTTAAAGCCCCTGATACTTGCTCTCTATCAGTTATTCTACAATATCCCAAAGGCAATGTTATTTTCTGCCAGTAATTCTTAAGGAAAGATAACTAGCAAAATATTTATAAAGGGAATGAAAAGGATGGAGGAAGAAAAATTTGAAAGCTTGAATAATTTTAATGTATTTGCTCAGCTTCTCTACAGGGACAAACTGCTATCTTAATTGATTTTGATAATAAAACACTATGGCCATAGGGATGACTTGCTTTTATTCTGAAATTCACTTTTTTTAGCATTCCTGAAAACTATTCTTTCTTATTTCATTATGCACTCTTATTCACTTATGCACAGAATCAACTTGAAAGCTCTTCTTGATGATTCAATGGCAAACAAAACATTTTCTTCACAGAAGCTCAATTTTGCAAGATGCTGAGGTCATCTTGTAAAGCACAGGGTGACCTTGAATTCCACTGACTCAGTAGGATTGATGCAATAAGCACTCTAAAAACAGAGCCACACTTTTTTATATACCCATTATCCACTGCTGTATAAAGTAGATATGCAACACACATATTTATTTTCTTTGTTTATATATCCATATCTATATATACATAATATCATATATGAAAAATCAGAATTTCACGCTGCCTCAATGACCTTGTGTCATTTTAAAACACTGTAAGAAGTAACAATTTATCCACAAAATATTAATTACTTTCTGTCTACTTAGTAACTCCCAGTTGTTCACTCACATTTTTGACACTAGCCACCTCTGGTAACTCGGTCCTTCCCTCTAAGTATTTGCCTATTTAGAGGGATAAGGCAGTGGAGATTATGGCATGTCCAGAGAAAAGCATGTGGCTTCTGCAGACCAACAAGTCAACAGCCCAAGTTGTGCAAGACCTACACTCTCCTCTTGTAAATTAGAAATGCTTTCCCTCAAAAGTTCTCAGCAGCTGCAAATTATTGTCACTTTTTGTCTTTCCCAGGTAAATTCCTGCCAAACCATCCACCACTTTACAGGAGAACAGTGCAGCTGGTAGGAAGCAGGACAAAGAAACTCTCATTTGGGAGTTGTGAATTTGGTCCAAAGGCACTTTAACAATTAACAAAACCCCAAACCACCACCCTTTCTATCATTATTATTGGGGGTCTGAACCTCTCTGCTCTCAAAACCCATTTGGAAGAAATGATGCACACAGCTGTAACTTCTGCCACCAGCAGCTGAGGCTTCCCACATTCTGCACGCTTCTATGGATAATGGATCACAGAGCTGATGATTTTTCTATTCAAGCTCATTGCTCCAAATGAGTCTGGACCCATGTGTGGAAGAATCAGCAGTGACACAAGGACAGCCTACCCCTTTCCTATTTTAAGGAAACTCTGACTAGATTGTACCTACATCCCTCCAGAGCCTGGCTGTGGCACAGCTTGTAAGAACAATTTAGCACCTAATTCACTTGCATGGAAATTAAAGAAAGCAGTAGACCAACCAACCATGTCTTCTCCCTCATCAAGACATGAGGGGCACCTGAGGGTGAATTAATCCCACACCTGTGATGCCACCTCTGTGGACACAGTTGTGCCAGCCCTGCCCTCAACTGCTCTCATTCATCTCACCCTCTCCTCTCTCACTCCTGCAACAGAGCTTACAACCACTTCTGAACAGCAAGCTCAGCTTCTCCTTTGAACCTTTTCATCCCACGCTGGCCCATGGCCAAGTAAACAGAGTGTGCAGCAGGCTCTTGACAGCGCATCACGTTTTGGCTGAACAGGTTGGGGACCATTCACACGAGTGGCTGAGCCTGCAGTCATGGAGGGGCAGATACGTGGGCAGACAGAAGCAGCAAGCCCTCCTGCCAGCATGACAACAACCAGCTAGGGTGTGTGACCAGGTCCAAAGTACCAATTTTGAAGCACTTTGGGGCTGGTTCGTGCTCCTGGGAAGGTTAGTGGCCATGGTTCACAGCACGTGTGGCCAAAAACAGACACTGACTCAAATCTTGCTGGTCTATTGGCAGGTTTTGCAATCAGTTTATGTATTTGACTGAAAACACAGTTTAAAGTTTACACAGATGCTGGGGTCATACCGAGCTGGGTAACACCATTATGAGGCTTTTTGACTCTTAAAAGGACAGAGCTAAGTGCAGTACCCTAAATCCTCTCTGGCACTGCACACTCCAATGCCCCACTCAATCTACTTCCATTTACACAGTTTCAGTCCTCACCAGGTGCCCACATGTCCTGTAAATGAAAGCAACATAGAAATGGTGCTGTGCAAAACCTCCTTCAAGGCTGCTGCCTGAGGGTCCAGAAAGACACATCACTATGCCAGAGACCATGATTTTCTTGGCTTTAGGTGATCTCATGGACAGAGTAAGGTGTTATCTTTGTTTGTGTTTACTCTCAGTCTGTTGGGCCTTTCCCTAAGATTCTTAAGCACCTAAGCCATTTTCTTGTTGCTCTGTGAAGGAATCAAGGGGCTAGAGGGTTAACTTGAACGCTATGAATGATCCCACATGTTTGAGACTGTATTCTACATGTGTCTGGGAACAGAGTAACTTGTTTAATCAATGCATCAATGTCCTTTGTTTGATTAAGCTTCTATTTGCCTCCAGGCTGTTTCGCAGCAGCAGTTTTATCGCAGAAAATTGAGCAATGTGTTCTGCAGTTCCCATGATTATTCAAGTTATTCTTTGGCACAGTGGACACTGTCATGTCCTGGAGCATGTGTGAGCAGCAGAGCTAGTGGTTAGGTGAAATACCTCTGTCTGGCTCCAGCTCTTGTCTCGTGGATACAACTCAAAGCAGGAAGGAGAGGAGGCAACTCCATACTCCCAAGCTACTGCAGGGCAGCATGCAGAAGCCCCCCACATAGAGAAGCCCCTGCTGGGGTGCCAGGGAGCTGAGCATGAGGAGTTAACAAAGAGGAAGGCAGGAGGGGCCACCCTGGAACAAAGAGGTGGGAAGCAGAACATGCCTTCAAGCCCCAGGGGCTGAACAATTACATTTGGCAGTGCTCTTCTGAGGCGGCTTTTTTTCTTGCTGCCCTGGGAATACAGTAAGAGCTGCCTGTTAGGAAAATATCAGATAAGAATTCCATGTAATTTCCAGCCCCTGAACAAGTGAACAACCTAAGATAAGTGTTTCCTCAGGCTTATATTTGATTTCTGTGGAAATCCATATGTGCTTAAAGGCCACCCACATCACAATAGTGCATACCTGTTTCTAGGCTGATATTTTGTATGAAAGCAAAGGTATAAATCCTTCATTTCACACATGGAGTGCAAGCTGGCTGTTACAAGAAGCCTCTCTGCAAGTGGCTGTTGTGCACCACCCAGACCTCCTCAGCCCAGCAGCCGTGCTCACTGGGACCCCTGACTCTTCTCCTCTCTGCAGCCTCCAGGTCCTCTGTGCAGGCAGTGCCACCTTGCCTGGGAAGTACCCAGAGGGATGGAAGTAGCTCTGTGGCCATTCCAAGGGGAAAGAGAGAAGCATGGATTTAAAGTCCCCGTGCTTCTTATCCCATGGCACACCTGAGGCTGGGTTTAGGGACAAGTAGCCAGCCCGGCTTGTGCCTGCATTTTTGACCTCAATGTCCTCTTGGGGCAGTTTTGTTATATGGGTATGGCGGATTGAGGAGCAGAGTCTCCTTGGTTCTCTCCCCAGGGAAACCAGATACTTTGCTCCAGGCCAGAACCTAGGAACAGGCTAACAACGATGAAACAGGACAAAGGGGGCTGGAATAAAACCGGAACCAAATTCATTTAACAGGACCTGTGATGATGTCTGATAATCCCAGCTCTCCAACAGAGTAACTAATTAAACTGGTTTCTGTACTTTGCTGATGTGATTGCAGTGGTTTTGGAGAGCTTAAGCAGGTCTATCATCAGTTTTATTTTCCAGTGACAATGCTTTGCAGTGCAGAGAAACTGGGTACATTCCAGGCACGCTGCCTTAGCATGACCCAGAGCAGCTGCAGCCTCCTCTTCCCTCACTTGAAGACAGGACCCAGCAGTTTTTGAAAGACCTATTTTCAATATTTTCAAATTGTTCAGATACTTTTACATTTTAAGTTTTAGTATATTAGAAAAATTAATTTTATTTCTCACCATTTAAAAAAAGTTTTATATACTACTATGTATAATTACGTATATTTAGTAAATTAATTTTAGTTTGTTTAATTTTAAACCTTTTGTCCTAAAAAAATGTCCATTTTTGGCCGAAGTAGTGAAAGAGGGAGGAAAAGTAAAAATTTAATCTTGGTGGGTTTAAGCTAGGGTTTTAACATAACATCCTGATTTTGAAGACCAAGTAACATACACAAAAAAAATGACATGTTCATTATTGTCCACCACTTTCTTCACAGAGAAAAGTGCTTTCACTCACATAGGGAGGGCCCTGCTGTTATCTCAAAAATAACATCCTGCTCTGTATAAAAAGAGCAAACAGAGGCTGCCCATAAGTTTTATAGGGAGAAGTGGAAGTGATATGGAAACATATCTCCCAAATCCACATCTTACCTGAAGAGACCAATCCATGCAGGTGACGACACGGTGCTTTGACCAGTGCTCATCATAAAACTGCCGGTTAAAGGACAGGTTGGCTCCTGCTTGAACATCTCTGTGTGAATTCAAACAAAGTGACAGATTTTCAAGTACCAGGGTTCAAATGCTGTGAAAAGCATTCAAAAGTTTTTGGCTACTTCTCAGATCTCTGCTCAGCCTGGGGAAGTCTGCCACCTTGATTTAATTGCTCTCACTGACTGTCTGGCTGAAAATGATGCAACAAGGAACAAATTTTAGGCCTGTTTCACAAAACCACATAAATTTCTCGCTGCTTGCCTGACTCTTCTGGGTCACCCTGGGCCATCTCTGCCCTCTTTGTCTCCCAGGATGAACCTGGCCCTGGCATTCAGCTCCCTCTTTTAAGAACTTCCACCTCCAAGCTATAACGAAACCTTTCTTACTTTTGATTCCTAAAATGTTAAAGGTACAGCACCTTCTCCCAGAGATGGAGACAGCCGATGCTGTGTGACTCTGTAAGGACATGCTGAAGCTCAGTGCTGGTCCAACACTGCCACACTGATGCACTCAGCTGGTCCATAGGGATGCTGTTCTGGGTTAACCTCCAGTGACTTCCATGCAATACAGCTACTGATTTGCCATGAGGCTTCAACAGACACATAGCTGTTGCAACCTAAATATTTCCTCTCCAACTAACAAGTTTTACTGCTTTGCTCCCATATCAATTGCTGAGAACAAAACTTGTCACTTCTCGTCTTAGCTGTAAAGATTGCAAATGTTTTGGGAGATAATTTTCATCCCCACAATGCATGGTAAAGTGGGATCCATTACAGACCTGAGGCAGTAGTAGAATATAAACAACACTAGTTTGAATTTGTGAAAATATCATAAGCACACACATGTACACCACTGGAATGTACACATTTACATGTACACACACATTGTGCATACACACATTTATCTCTTTCAGTTATTTTCCCAGAATTTTGAATTTCATCACAAAAATGAAACAAAAGATTAAACCAGCTGAATAATACACAAATTAAAAAACCTGCCAAAACCCAGATCAGTAAATCACAAAACTATTTTAAAATATCATTTCAGATGACAAAGAGACCCAGGCCTTCACGGAGAGATTTTAAGCTTTTCTTAAGAATAAAAATGTTAAATTTTGTTTAAAATGAAGGCTTCCTGTTATTTGACTTATCTTTATAAAACTTATTTTACAGAAGCAGAAAAACCCAAAACTGACCCATCTTTCTCTTCTACGTCTCTGCCACTATAGTCAAAGAAGATGTCAGAATCTTCAGCCAAAGCCCTCTCAATTACACGTATTGTGCGGTCAAAAAATATCAGGAATTCTTCTGAATGGAGAACTTGTTGCTTTTCTTCTTCTGTCAGTTCTCTAGGAGGAGCTTGGAAAATGAAAAGATGAAGTTAGGAGTATGACATTTCACTCCTTTCCCAATGAATCAACATCTTCAGTGGGTTTCTTTTGACATGAAAGCTTTCTGTAGCCATGTCAGGAAAAAAATCAAAGCTTTACTCTTAAAATCATGACTAAGAAGTTTTTAATATGTCTAAACATACTTCTGTATATTATCAGAATGTAGCCTTTACATAGAAGAGATCCTGTATCTTATGTATTTATTATTCTGAAATGAAAAATACTTAAACCCCCCAAATTAAATAAACCCAGTGTTCTTATTTCAGGAAATGGCCGTGACTGACGTTTAGGCAATACCTAACTGGAAAAAGCAGAACACTTATGTAACAGAGGACCTGTCAGAGGAGCTGAAGATAAAATAATCTTCTTAACTTATACTACAGTTCTGTATATTAAAAGGTCTCACATAATCTCTCCCTTCAATTCTTCCAATTTCTACTTGGTGTCACTGACAAATTCTGTCTTTACTTCAGAGCTTTTGCAAAGTAATGAAGTGAATAACCAAAGATATTCTCTGAGGCAGCAGAATTGAAAGCAACCAGCCAAACAGCAGTTTCTTTAAGGCAGTGTTATTCCTGCAGAGGAATCCTAAGACCCAGAGCAACAAACATCACCGAGCCATGGGCAAAGTTGCCCTGGGAGGGGTAGGGGCTGTCGTGGGCAGCAGTAAGAATAGCCTGTCTGCCCCAAGATGAAGTTGCTTCATTGCATGTACTCAGAGTTGCTAAACCTTTACTTCCAATATTTCCAGTTGGGCCCTTCATTTGAAAAATACTGTCTTTAAAGAACGCACCAATGCAACATCTCCATCATTTTAACGACCTGTTGGTAAATTACAACTCAAATGTGAGCATCAGAGGGAATGAAAGTTGGGATGCTGCGGTTACTACAGTAAAAAATTCTCTTCTCAATTGCACTATCACGGTCATATTGATATTCTGGCACTACTGTATATTGATGATGTATTTGCCCACAAGTGCTTTGAATCATCATTATAGTTCTATTTCAGAATTACTTGTATTTCAAGAAATGACATTAGTATCTTTACAGTTACCCCAAACCAACCTTGCAACTAGCCTAAATTCCCAGCATAAAAAGCTCTGCTGACAGAGAATTTTGTTCCAAATTTATAATTAGGAACACAAACAACATATCACAAACGGATTTACTGCAAAACTACAGAGTCTCCTACGTAAAAGTTTAACAGGAGATCAAAGGTCTACTGTTTGAAAGTCTAAAGCATTTAGCTTTAGACTACAGATTTGAGGTGTTTACCTGTGAAAATGACCTTGCAGCCTCCGTAGGCCATGTTGGCTTAAAACACTGGCAGCCAAAAAAGGGAATTCAGAGAACACCCACCATACAGCAAAGTTTAACTCCCAGCCCTGTCATACATGTCTCAATGTTTAATTAAACAGTGAGTGACACAGTTTCAAGCTGCAGCTCAAAATGATTTTCTAGTTTCTGTGCTATGCCACACAGCTTCTTTCAGTGAACAGGCAGATGTGGCCCTTGCTCTCCATCTGATTTTCCTCTGCTTCATTGGATTCATGCACTCCAGTGTCCAACTGGATGGGGCACAATGCCACCACCAGCCCTCGGGGCAGGAATGGATGGAAGGGCACAGCAGCAGGCAGGAGGAGTGATGTGGTCATCACCCCTGCAGTACTCAGCTCCCCCTGCTTTCAGCATACCTGCTCTCAGAGCTGCTGTGCTTGGGAGAGGCTGCTATCACCATGCTTTGCCTCAAAGTTTGCCTCAGGTGGTCAAAGGATTAGTTCTGAAAGACAAAATCTCTGCACTACAATGAGCTAAAGAGAGAGGGCAGGAGAAATGCAAAAGGTGCAGGAGCAATTTAGCTGTCAGGAAACAGAGCAGCTAAAAAGTTATAAACTTTGGCCTTTGATGATGTCCTATGGCCTTGGCCCTATGTCTCCTACCAGCAGGTTAGGGGTCCCTGTGGAGCTCCACACATCCAGAGAATATCTGCATCCTCTGACATGGTCCCCCTGAGTAGCAGAGCAACAATTACCAAGGCAGGAGCACAATTTGCCCCTAAGTGCTTTACACAGAAGCAATGCATGTGAAAGAAAAGACTAGCAAGAAGTACAGCTTGACCTATTGCAGCATCCATTGCTGAACAGTAATTGGCAGTGAGGGAACTCATCTGGCAAGGAAGCCTCTAATGAGGCAATATCCCATCGTCACCACTAAAGCATTGCTTTCCCAGAATCAAAGACAACAAGCATGACAATGCAGAGAAATGGCATAAAGAGGGGGAAAATAACTGCAAAGGCAACTGGAAAACTCATGTTAAACTGCTGCAAATGGTAAAAATTATTTGCTAAATCAAATCCTCTCTACAGCTTGGAAATATAAATTTATTACTCGGCCATTTGCTGACTAAAACTGCAAAGAAAATACAACCCCAAATCAATAGAAAGGGAAAAGGCAAAAAATAAAAAACTTGGGAGCTGTGGAGTGCTCACAAGCAGTGGAGAAACACATGATTGTAGTTCTACCTCAGCAAAATCTCCCTTGCAGTTAGCAATGATCTGTGGGAGGCCAGCAGTCTATTAAACCATCAGGAACACCTTGGCTAAAGTTTTTAGGGCATAAATCAGCTTACCTCATTCATCTGACTGACACACCAGATGCCCCCTGGCAATATTAAGCTTCATATTTTAGCCTTATTTTCTTCTTTCATTCGGCTGCCTCTGAAGTTTTATTTGAGGCAATCTCTTCTTACAAGAATGTTATCGTTACTTTTTCCAGTGTAAAACATTGCTATAACTACTGTAAATACATGAAGTATAAGCAAAAAAACCCAAACAGACAGGCTTGTTCTTTCAAATATGGAGGTTTTCTAACCATTTATCTTTCAGAGACATTTCCATTTTCTTCTTGTTCCTTCTCCCTGTCTGTCCATTACCTCAAATAAAATAAAAAGAACCTATGTAATTTTCTGCAATTTTTCTTCCGATCTGGGAGCTTACAGTGACTTTGATCTCAGCTTTCAAGAAACACAGGCTCTCTTTAAGGAAAACTGAGAAACATAAGTAGATGATCAAAGTGTGTTTTGTTTTGTTTTGTCACAGAGACCTTTGTGATGTGACAATATCTCCAGAAATTCCCTGTAAGAATACAGCATTTGTCTTCAAGTATCTGCTCTCTCTGGCATAAAACCCAAACCAACCACATCTAACCTTCTGTGCTGAACAAAGCCCAGTGCAGTGTGTAGCTTACCATTGCTAAAAGTTACGTGCTTATTGCCTGGAGTGCCACGAAAACTCCTGCAAAGAAAGCTCCATAGTCTGCTTTTGTTTCGGCACCATAGCTTCCTTATGAACTGCTGTGTCTGGGCTCTGACCCCACCCCAAGGAGCTGAACCCATCTGTGGCCCTGCACAGCTCATGGCAGGAGGATTTGTGGTGCAGCCACCAAGTCCTGCCGGACGGGTCCCGTCTGTCCCCAAACCCACCGGGACATGGACAGAGCCCTGCAGCTCCAGCAGCTGCTCTGCAAGGGCTTTGGGGCTGGGATGTCAGAGACAGCTACCAAAGAGGCCCTGTGTCCATGCCAATGTACAATACTCTACAAAACAAAATGGAATTTACATTTAAAATTAAATCGCTCTACAGAGTAATAAATGCACAGAGGGCACCACAGGGAAAGAAACTGTGAGGTGTATCTGTGATGAAAGATATTATATACTTGTGCTTGAACAGGAAGGTCTAGAATATGAAACAACAGTTGAACATGATGTGAAAGCAACCAATTTACTCAAGATTATTTACAGAAATAGGAACATTTTATCATTTCATGTGATTTAACATAATCCTCAGAAATACCATATTTCACATCAGGTTCTTTGTCCATAAATTTCTTTGGGCAAAAC
The DNA here is from genome assembly GCF_036417665.1 of Passer domesticus. Lineage (NCBI taxonomy): Eukaryota > Metazoa > Chordata > Aves > Passeriformes > Passeridae > Passer > Passer domesticus. The sequence goes on along the minus strand of NC_087474.1, from coordinate 23,987,444 downwards.
AGAAAGAAACAAAAAAATGATATTAAAACATCTTGAATCTTTAGGAATGCAGATAAAAATATCTGCAGACTTGTTCTTATTCAGTAGAAGTAGGTTTGTAGTAAATACAACATAAATAGTTGGGATAACAGTGCAGGAACCGATTTAGAAATATTCAAGTACCAGAATTTGAGTCTTCTCTCAAGGGAGATAAAAATATAAAAAAAACGAACAAAACAAAAAAACGCATTCCACATTTAAATAAATATAACAAAGATTCTCCTAGAATCTCAGCAATTCTAAAAACCTGACAAGAGAAATTAAAATTAAGTCCATTAAAGGGAAAAAATAAAAAAAAAACCAAAAGAAAAAGACCAAAAGGACTAAGTGAATGAAAGAAAGGGCAAACTAATAAAAACAGTAAAGCAGGAAGCAGCCTTGTTATCAACCCAGAGATATAATGAGAGACAGAAGGAGATTATTAAAACCCCTTTAAGAGCTGTATTATTTCTTTCAGCATCTATTTAAATCCATGTAAACTTTAGATGTGCTGACGATGGAGCATGGCTGAAAGGCACAGGGTGAGAACTGCAAGGTGTGAAGTGGCTCTCAGCAGCTTTCAGTCTTTGCCTGCTGATCCTGTGATCCTCCTGTTTTTCTTGTGCTTTACACTTTCATGTCAGGCTTGACAAATGCCATATCCTGCTTTGCTGTGTCCCATACCACGGTTTGATATATGTCATGCCTTTGTTGTGCTGGCAAGCCCCTTCATGGCATAACCACTAAACATAAAAAGGAAGACTTCAAGCTTTATTTAGGGATTTTTTGATTTCAGAGTAGCAAGTTGTAGAGCCTTACATTTGATACAGTGCCAGGCAGGGCTGTTCCCACTGCCTGTGCTTCTCCAGGGGCTGTGCTGGACACCATCCCTGAGCATGCCTGAGCTGGCTGTAAGGATGGGTCGGCACACCTGAGCTCCCTGTGGTGTTGGTGGCAGTAAAACCATGGCATTTCTGGCCATGACAAACCTCACCACAACCTGTCTTGCTTTTCCAATACTGATTCCTGAGCTGTTGAGAGCAAAACCATCCCCACCAGCCCAGCCTGCTCTGGACACCCGAGCCCCATGCACAGAGCCAGGGCAAGAGCAGGGCACAGCAGGTCGTTAGAGCTGCAGATCCCAGCCTTTCCCATCACAGCCTTTTGTGCAAGTTTCTGTGGATATGCCCATGGCTTCAGATAAGTGCAGATTGAGGCCCACTTTTAAGACCTAGCCTGTCCCGTTGTTCTTGTGGTTTCTACTGACACAAAGAGCAGCCTTAGGTGGAGCTCCAGAGCTCTCTGGTGGTGAAAAACCCCATCCCACTTGTTGCCACAGTTTGGGACCAGTCTCTTGTTTATGTGGTCAGGAGAGGCTGGGAACAGGCAGAGCCCAGCCCAGTTCACCGTCAGGTATCCCACACTTGCTTCTTCCAAAAACAATGGGGAGAACCTGTGCCCGAGACACGGGCAGGAGCAGCACAAGGTGGTCCCAAGGCTTCAGATCCTTCAAGTGCTCAACGAGTCAGTTCTTCATCTCCCACTCCACTTTGGGGGGCTCGAGCTGTTCCTCTGCCCTTCACGCCTCCATGGCAGTGAAGTTCTGCAAGAGGGGCCATGCCAGACAGGCTGCCCCGATGCAGGTGCACTGAGGGCCTTACAGTGGTGCTGGGAAATGTCCAGAACCAGGGTCAGACCCTACAAACACCTCTGGCTGCTCAATAATCCCACCAAACCCCATAGAGCAACGCTGGGGTGTGCAGGGGGAAGATGAGGAAATTAAGCATGCAATAAATGTCTGAAGAATTAAACTGAACTACCTATAAACCACATAGGAAAAAAATCCTGTTTCCTCTTAAAATACCATTATAAAAATAGAGCACTCGTGTCCTGTTGGCTTGGAGAGAGGGAGACTGAACAGACTGCATCCAAACTTTATTTTTTATCCTGACCAATTTTTGAGTTATATTCATGAAAAAATGGTCTGCATTTCTCTCCCTGCACTTCTCTCTCCCATGGATTTTTTCTTAACACTCCTATAACTCAAAAAAGGCCATGTTGATTTTTTTTAATCTGTTAAAAAATGTGCTCCCTGAGCTGAAACCAAATTTCAGCCCAGAGCAAATTTTTACGGCTGGGTTATAAATCCCTGAAAAACAGGATTCATAATGGAAGTGCTGACACAGCCTTAACTACTATATAGCAGTGTGAATGGCGCCACTATAATGTCTATTAGAGATTCTTTAAAAAGTTTGCAAAATATTGTCTTGCCTTGCAGAGAAAAAGAAGCCAGAGTACTTAATGCCAACATAAACATGCTTTTAACCCATTATGTGCTAATTTGCAGAAAAGCTATTAATTCTGAGTAGGCACACAGAGTGCAGCACCGACAGGAAATGTACTTCTAAACTCCTGTTTGACTTGTAACATGGTTTTAATCACTTCCATGAAACACAAACGATGGCTTCAAACTCTGAATGTTGCTCAGAACATGAGAAGGGTGATTACAACAGAGAGGAAAATGGGATTTTGTAGGCAAAAGGGCTAAAGCCAACAGGGAGAGAATGACACCAAACACTAAAAAATGGGCCTCCGTTCCTTGTCAGTTTGGGGACGAAGGCTTCGTTTGATTCACAGCATTTAATGCCTCTCAGCAGCACACCACTATTTTATCTATCACAACAGATACTACAGGTCAAGTTCACTGTCTATCAGGCAATGAGCATGTTTTCTTCTTCCTTGAACCCCGTCAGATGTTAGCACCCCACAAAGTCAGTTCTGCTGAAATGAGCTGTGCCTTGCTTTTACAGCCTGCAGTTTGTGTGCCTGAGCCCAGTGCTAAACCAGGCCAGATGATCTACTGCTCCTGGGGGTCTGCTAGGCAGGGAAGGGGAGCACTGCCCTCTGACTGAAGCACAGCAAAAAAATAAAAGATGCTGGCAGTGGTGGCTGGCAAGCAAAATACATAAAAGGCTAACTTGAAAGCCCATTAAAATAGTAAAATAAATAAGTTGAGAGCTCTATTTTGATTTTTTTTTTCTTCTTCTCTTCTTGCAGGAGTTTGTGCTTTCTCCCCTTGTGTAAGCATTAGCATCACTTTTCTGTGGGAATAAATGGGTGTGGGATAAGCTTTAAGTTGAATAACACAGGGACATTCAGCAACCCAGGACAGTGCTTGTGCACAGTGTGCAGTAGAAGAGGTTTTTATGGCTTTCTGTTGCCATCAGTAAAAGAGATAATCTTTTACTGATAGGTCCAATGACTTCAAAAGCCCATACACAAGTTGACCACACAGTTTTGAAAAGAAAAGTAATTTTCATAAAGAATGAAGTTTTTCTATGTTGCCACATTTCTTGCTCATGTCCTCAGTCCTGCCTTTGCAGACTTGCCTGACACTTTGTTCCTGCTCTCTGCACTGGTCCCCTCTGCCCATGGCATCAGTGGCTGGGGCCAGTGGAAGAAGCAGAGTGATGAGGAGCAGGAGGACTTTTATCTCTCCACATTTCCCCAAGGACCTAAACGAGCAGTGAACACTACATGATATATGGCATGGGTGATTTCTGTGGTGCTCTAAAGAGGGTAGAAAGATCAATTTATAGTCAAAATTATATGGCTGATACTGCAACTCACTTCAGTGGGTGAGGATAGCAAATGTGGGCACTGTGTACCAGATTAATTATTTTGGATACTGATGAAAAGATACCAGTCTCCCTGGATGAGAAATAAGCATCAGCTGCTGTATTCCCAGTTGAAGATTTCATGGGCTGCCATGTGAAATAGCTGCTGCTATTTCAGTTATTTTTCCCTACTCAACACAGGAGTGAGCATTGACTGTGGAAGGCACTGACCCTTTACTAGCCAATACCCTAGTAAATTTCTAGATGAGGAAGACCAAATTTCACATCCTTCTTCTAATTTGAAAGGTAGGACAGGTCCAAGGAAAGGAAAAGAGACACCAAATATATCTACCACATCAGTGCTGACATGCATGACTTGAGCAAATGTCTCTTGTCTGCACCAGAAGCATGTAGTAACCTGAATTTTTGTCTCTTGTAATGGTGCAGAACATCTCAATGCAGAGTAATGGACAGAAGGGCTGGACTGGGCTGGACCAGTCTGGCTTCAGGGGGATTTTTTAAGTTCCTTGAGGCAGTTCCCACAAAATGCTTTGATTTTGACACAAAACATTTTTCAAATTATTTTCTGCTGGAAGATTCCTGACTACCACTAGGTTTAAGTTTGTTCCTCTGAAGCAGGCAGACAGTTATGGGCTCCAAGTACCTCTGAAAGCCAACAAACTTTATAGAGCTGCTGGAATTCCTGGCATTGCCATTTTAAATCTTTCACGTAAGCAGGGTATTTAAGCCATGAGTAGCAGTACTGGGATCCAAGAATCCCTACTTCATTTTCAAATTATAAGGATATATAGGACATTTTTCTAAATGGCTCAAGTCTCATGCCTTCCACAATCTTCTCAGGCCTACCAGCTAGGTCTCTGGGATGCAATTTTCTGCTTTTATGATACTCATATGCTTTTGAATCATTAAAACTGGTTACTGTTTCAATTTCAGTGTTCTTAATAGTAGAAATTACTAATGAGAGTAACTACTGGCAGAATCCAGTCCTTTTAACATCTAACATCATCCTTTTAATTTTTTTAAGTACCTTCTTTCACTTCCTGCTTCTGGTCTTGCTTTTCTGTCTCTAAGTCATCCTGTGTTTTTGGCTCCACCATCTCTTCATCATCTTCATCCTCTAAAAAAAAAAAAAAGAAAAAAAAGGAAGAAAAAGATTTGTTAGATTCTCCTCCTTAAGAGTCCTGGAAATTGTCTGACTTCTTTACAATTATAAAATGGTAAGGCAAAGTGCCCAATACATGGAACATGTACATTTATGCTCAGAGTGACACTCTTAGACATTTCCCTACTGACTGCAAGATAATCCTCTTGCACAGGGCACCTGCCACTTCTGCTCCCCATAACTTCCCCTCTCAGATGTCAACTGAATATCTCCCTGACCTCGGATATGACTTCTGGGATGGCATGAGGACAGATACAAATACATTTCAGCCTGCCAGCTATTCCACAGCTGGGACACCTGCTATCCAGATATCTCATTTCCAATTCAATTCTCACCAGATTAATTTGTCTTTTGACCTACAGGAATAGGTTAAACAGAAAACTGACCTCAGGTCAGATGCCACTAGCAAGAAAACAAGCATGGCACAGTTCTGAAAAGTCATCACCATCAGCTGGGGGAATATAGCAACCAAAAGTGGAATTTGGAGCTTAGGAACCATTCTTGCATTAATACAAATTTAATGAACACTAAAATTTGACACATGTCAGTTACTACCGCCAGATGTTTTAATGACCTTTCCTGACCTATGCAAATGCATCTCTCCCTCCCCCTCTCTCCCCACACTCACATGTTCTCATTTTATTCAGGAGGGCAAACCATTCATTCCCTGATGTTTCTCTGAAGTTACAAGGGTTCTGATTGTCCAGACCAGAACTTAATGCAAGCAGAGCTGAAAAGACAGTGATGCACCAAAGTGGCTTGGAGTCTACCTAGCCCTCATAACTTGTTACCAGCTTGTTACAGCAACGTGATCCATTTTTCCTGTGCCCAGGGCTGGCACCCAACCCACTCACATTCCTGAGAGGATAAAGACATACAGCTTTCTAGATTTTGTGAACTATGAGGAATGAAAATAGAGCTGTTCCTAAAAGTATTTAACAATTAGGATGAGTAAATCCAAGGGCTGTGGAGGAATTACTTTGCAGTTATTTTGGAGCTTGACATACCACCAAGGCATAGTAAGTGCCACTGGTGCCCTGTATTGGTCAATGGCATGAGAGACCACATGTTGTCCTGGCCCTGGGGCATTCAGCCATCAGGAAAACACTGCAGTTCCTCTGGGGCTTTCTGAGCAACCTGCTGTCACCATAGAGTTCCTTGTGTTATGGTGTTTCTCCAGGCACACTCCCTTCTCTAACCTACCATATTAATGGGGAAAACATATCAAGCTTCCCCAGCTGGTTGGTTACTGGCACCTTCTGCTGGGAAGGCTGGCTGTAATCAGTCCTGGCTTCTTGCGAGATGCTGGTGCTGACAGGTTGCATTCAACCAACAGGAACATGCAGCTGTATTTTGTTTTCAATAACGTAATAGGCACCGTACTATTCCCACCACATTGCCTACCCTAGGACTTCTCCCAGAAGCCCAGAGGGCACATGTTGCTAGCTGCCATATGGGCCATTAAATTAAGAGTTGGACTCAATGACCTTTGTGGGTCCCTTCCAATTCAGAATATCCTGTGATTCTGCAGTATCTTGGCTGGAGATCAGGGCTTAGCCACATACTGTAAGGAGGTGTCTCAGCATGGACAGATATGCTTTTCCCTGTTGGTAAAATGGGGAAATCTTGGCATAAAATCTCCCATCACTCCCCTTACTGCTAGTGACTGCAGTGGGGAGAAAGGGAAAGCTCATCTCCCCAGCCACCAGAGACGAGGGATAACCATGTGCTTCCCAAGCTGGAAAGGGAGGAGGAATCCAGCATGGATGAAGAGGAATTTCCAGAATTAAAAGCACTACTAATGAATGCCAACTTCTTTATCAGGGATTTGTCAGACCATGGAACCTGAGGTGGAAAAAAAAGGTAGGGTACTCACAATGCCTCCCTTTGGTGCCTACTTTTTTCCCTAGGTACTCTACAGAGAAGGACTAAGGATGAACTTTTAGACAGCAAGCCAGGGCAGTGCAGTTCGGCAGGGTAAATACGTTACTCTGTCCACTGGGTGAAAGACAGATAACATCCAACACAGTCAGCAGAGAGTTGGTGAGAAGAAGTCTCCTGCTGTACACACACAAGAGGGGTAAAAAAAGCTCCTTCTGCCATTGGTCTGTGGTGCTAGAGGAGATGGGGATGCAGGGAAGAGAGAGGCACTCCCAGTTTCAAAGAACGGGTGAGAAGTGTGAGTGCCTGGTGCAGCAGGGAGTGAATATTCTGCTAACCTCAAGAACCATGCACACACAGATAGAATCACAATGCTGTACAGATGCATACACACAGACAGAATTATGGTAGATACTAATAAAACCAGCTCCTACAGAAGTTTTGTGAGTCTTCCATTAAAGTTTTTCATTCCCTAAAGCACCAAATTTTGGAACCAGCTGTTTAAATATGGATTTCTGCTTCCATTTTAACCTGTTTGTAACCTGCCAGCTTGTGCAGGGAAGTTTCAGAAGGTGAAGGGTTTGAGAAAATTTTCAGGCAGCAAGCAAAAACTACACCAATATTAAACTGAAATGTTTGGGATTTTTAAGGCTTCTTGCAATGCTTTTTAATGCTTCACTTGCAATTTGGTAGTGGATAGGGATGATATATCAAGTTTAGAACTTGAGATTTAGTAGCAGGTTTTCAGGTTGAAGTGGAGCAAATTTACCCCTGTTTCTAGAAGTCCTTGATTCCTCTGATTTTGGGCATCTAATCGTTGCTTGCCTATATCCCTTTCCTGCTTCTAATGCAGAGTAAGGATAAATGGAAGTAAGTAAAGGTTATTAAAACACGTCATGCCTTTTTCCAAGGGCACAAACATCAAAATAGTTTTACCAAGAAAGCAGTGCAAGAGTTTTTAGCAGATTACAAGCAGTTTAGATGTCCTTATTTATTTACAGAGAAATGTATACACATACACAGAGAAACTCAGATAAAAGAATAATAGGGTTGTGAGTCAAATGCTAAAATCTTAGCAAATGCCAGAATTTGGATTGCCTGGGCACGATTAGCTCCTTTCCCCTCCCCACGTGTAGGCATGATGACATAATTCTGGAATTTCCTCCCTCTTGAGTGGTTGGCTTCATTTTCTGGGTGCTCAGCAAGAGACACCTGGGGCCTGAAATGCAGAAGTGCTGAAAGCTGAAGTCAGCTGGCACTGTGCTTTGAGTGGAGAAAGTCTTAGGGAAATTCTACACATGCAAAGGCTCCCACAGCTCCCTCTTTCAGCCTTCACTGAAAGTTGTCATTCTGACATTTTTGTCCTTTCTCTCCCTGTGCTTAAGTGCTTTTGCAAGATGGCAATAATATTGTAAAAAAATAGAATTCTCACCCTGCATAGATGTTTTGCAGAGACATGTTCATCAGGATTTGTGGCATATTAAGATGCTGTTGGGGAAGCAACAGCAAAACTAAACCTTGGAAGTGGATTAATGTTTTTACTGTGTTCAGTGTAGTACTTTGATCATGTGAACTAATATGAGATTTGAGGCCAGAGGACTCAATGGAATAAGATAAAAAGCAGAAAGGTTAAAAAACTGTCCCCCTATTGACTGGCTGAAGCAAGAATCTGTTAAGGAAAAAAGCTCTATATGTTATCATGCAAGTAAAATTGTATCATTCTACATATTGAAGAGGGCTGATTAAGAATGCCTGAGAAATCTGCATTCTGCACTACCCAATGTTGCTTGGCTTTGCAACCTAAATATTTATTTGACATAATTTATATATACATATACATCCATATATATATATATATATCACACTATTTAATACCAATAATATGCATGTTCATAGTACATGCATTTGTTTTTGTTAAATATGGTTATGCATTTGTGCATTTCACTGCTCATAGATATACATTAAGAATAATGGGAAATGCTTCAGCATTCATTTTCCTGTGTTTTATTTAAAGATGACAAAGATGGCATTTACTGTAGATTTACTGGAGAATCTGTGAACATCTACATAGTTACTCATTTCCACATGTGCCTGCTCAGATTGCAATAATTTTCCAGGGAGATGAAGAAACTTGTGTAGCTCCTGAACGTACATAACCTTTCCCTTTTAAGAGCATATCTAATATTAGGAAGTTTAGAGAAATAACTTTGTAGCTGCTCACATCACAGTAGTAGGAGTCTTCTAGTCACATTTGGCAAACAGGGATGCTACCAGCAGCAGCAGCAGTGTTACACCCTGTTCAGAAGAGAACAGGGTGTAACACTATCACAACTCAAATGTCTATTAAAGGAACCACATGAAAAAGAGCTAGTAATGAAGAAGTGTATAACTGCCGTGCAGCACTTCTCCTTTGTAGATATAAAAGGGCTTTGCAAGGAGGCCAGTTTTGGTATGTCTATTTACCACACAGAAGCTGACAGACAGACAGACCCACTCACTGCAGATCACGCAGTAGGCCAGCAGCTTAGGGAAGATAGAGTGGGCTTCAGAGGTTCAGCCTAGAGTCCTGCCCACAAAGGCCACCCTGCCTTCTATAAATAAACAAATCCTCAATGGAAATGATCATTAAATGCTTGGATAATGATGTTTGTCTGCTGAAGCTGGTGGAGCCATATGTGGGATTAATACAGACTGAGGTAACTGGATCAAAAATGTTTTCTTCGTAACTCAGAGCTTGATGACTCTGCAGGCTCTAGGAGGTGGTCAATCAGTCTGACCAGCACTTGACAAAGTAAAAGTAGAGCAATTGTTTTCATTTGGTCTTAGCTTGAACACCCCTGCTTCTGTTCCAGACCAGAAGTGGTCTTGTCTGTCTAGAAGCTTGCCTGTTTTTCCCAACTATAGAAATTGCCCTAATAAGAGTACAACCTCTCCCTACAAACCTGGTGGTTTTTTTTCAAATATTATCCACCTACTAGCTCCAATGAGCCTGCTCTATGTCTGGTCTTTGCTTTGGACACCACAACCACTTGCAGTAGGTGGTACAGGGGAAAGCTCTGTGAATACATGGCCAACTCCCTGGCAGCTGCAGAAGAAATGCCCAGATGTGCTGAGTTGGATCAGATATTCACAGACAGCATGGATGATCTCAGAAAATCAGACACTGCATTTCTGCAGTGATGGACTATTTAATACCTACTTGGACTTTCCAGGGCTTTAAACCACTGTATTTAAACCACAGCATATAAAAACATACCGGGCAAATTCAAGACAAACTAGAATACTAGAATAAATAATTGCATCTGAGAGGACTACACATGACATTGGCTTTGGGCTTAAATTTTTGAGATGAATACCGTATTGCCTTTTTTGGATTGCCAGTTTCAGGAAGTCAGCACTGGTACTGCTCAAATAGATTACTAAATAGCTGATTTTTGGGGGGATTTATGTAGTTATGGTCTCTACTCTGCTAACACATGTAGCACCAATTAAACAGCAGGCAGCATGTTGTGCATTCTTCTTCAGTGAAGGATTTACACCTCCTCAGACCTGTTCCTCTGAAGCTAAGAAGTTGCAGCTTCTGTGTATTGTTTTTAGAATTGACAGCTATATTGAATTAGACTCATAGCTCTGGTTTTAATTCTTGGTAGGTACAAGCAATTCCTTTTTTAAGCTGTGTCTTTGTTAAAGACACAGCTTAAAAATCGCAATTTAATTAGCACCACAATTATATATTTTATTGAATGAGTCAGTGATATATGAGAAGTCAGTGGGTTATTATATGGGGTTTTATATCATCAGCCATGCATATGACACATTCAATAAAATCAAGTGTCTTCATAAAAAACAGACTCCATATTTGCAACTATGAAATACCAGAAACCACTGTATAAGTTTTATATTTACAACTGTTCAAAATAACTTTGCTGCTTCTGTTACAAAAGAACTACAAACTGAACAAGGACAAATGCATTGTATTTATATTGGCATAAGCCTGGACCAAACAAGCTGAGTACTGTTGGCAGTATCCTAAGTAGGAGTTAAAACACTGTCTTTCCTTTATGAATATGTTCTTTCCATCACTAGCAAAATATGCAACAAGCAAGGGAAGCCATATTTTTTCAAATAGGACTGCCTGACATTCCATGTTTTTGAAAATCTATGATTTGCAATCTGGCTGAATGACCTATTTTTCATATAATGTCATTTTTTGAAATATGTCCAGTTTTTCACTTTCATCTTTTGACTGCCCTTTGGAGCAAGAAGATAATTAATTCATCAGTGGATCTTGTTTGCAGAGTGGGATGTGATTCTGGACGTACATTGGGCACATGTTAGTCATCCCAGATGGAAATATTCTTGCATTAGGGCTCTTCTTGGCAATAGGCAACTGCCTTCTGAAATGTATTTCATTTAGCCAAAGCAAGGAACACTACTCAGACCTCAATACTGAGAAAAAAACCCCACAGGTGAACAGAACTTGCCCTAAGCTCCATGAAGCAGGCAACAAATTTCAGATGAGAATTTCTTGGGAGCTGGAGCTTGCAAGTATATTTGCACTCAAGAATCATATGTATGCAAGGTATTAGTCCTCACTACCCAGGAAAATACTTAAATGTGCATTGGAGGAACATAAAAAAGCTCTGTTTCATCCCTGTGAAGTTCCCCATCCCTGTTACAGAATACTTCCAACACACCATCTTGTCCTTATGAACTAGCACAGTGAGTTGTGCTTTCCAATGGCCATCAGATGAAAAAAGAACATTAGAAAAAGAAAGGATAGAACGGATGAATGAATTTCTGGAACCATCTAATGGCCACAGCACCTATCAAACTTGAACAGAAGTATATGATGTTCTTCCTTCATTTTCCACATACATGATTTTAATCCTGAAAAAAATGATCTGTCTGTTACTTGACTGCAGTTCTGCAAGAGCAAGGAAAAAATCATGATGCTACAAGAACAGACTGCCTAGCATCTTCAAACTCCCTTGATTTTATCTTTTGTCATGTACTGTTAACAAAGTGCAGTGGTGTTCTTATGCAAAAGAGAAGCTTTGAAAATTGGTAAAATACAGGCTGTAGGAATCATGCTACTTTTACCAGAGTCAAGTATATTGACTGAGTAATTTTAAAGAAAATATTGTTCAAAAATTTATAAATATAAAATAATATCATGCTTGACACATATATAATTTTAATCTGGAAGACTGCAGGGCAGTTGTCTGTGAGATTAATTTATTTAACCTAATGTCTTCCACAGTAAGCAGACTAGTAATGATACATCACTTTTAAAAGTGCAAGACTAATAGAAAAATCCTAATTTTCTTGATTCTTGTAAAACTAAGTACAGGGCTTTCTGATCTCATCACTTATTGTGCAATGCAAATTTGCAAGACTTCACCCCTCATCCCATAAAGGGCAGGTGTTATTACCAGCCATTACAACCAGATCCCCAGAGTCCTCCTCTCAGGCTTCAGCTATCCTCGTACGAGCGCAATGAAGGAAATACGTATTTCACCCCAAAAACAAACACTTAGCCTGGCTGACTGAGAGCAGTCATTTAGCTCAGAAAATTTATTTTGCCTACAGCATAGGCCGTGCCTGTGCTATTGCCACTTAAAAATTTGTCCTGAAATTTACTACACTTCCCTCTTAAAACAAGCACACCGTAAGTAATTTTTACTCAACGTTTCTTCTCAAAGCTCTCCTTAACAATTACCACATTCAATTACTCCTGGTCAGGGGATTCTGAGGTCCCCAGTATATGATTTCTCATAACCATCTCTTGATCTAGGGTTACACCACTCAGCTCCTGTCCCTATGCCTCTTCCTGACTTGTGTTTGCAGTCAGATTTCTTTTTGGTACGTTATGAAGACAGATCTTATTTTTCCATTTTGTCACAAATGATAGACTAACAGAGCCAAATGGCAAGAAACTGTCACAGAAAAATTGGTTTTACTGTAGTATTTCACTAATCTCTTCATAGCCCTGACTGCAAATCTTTGCACGGGTTCAAATGTTAGGATCACTGCTTCAAAATACAACCATTTCTGTACCAATTAAAATGGAAAGCTGTTTCTGACTCTTCAGGGAAGCATTTCTCAAACCCAAGAAACTGATTTTCCAGTTCCTTGGCCTGAACGCAGTTTTCAGTTGTGGTGAGAGTCTAAGAATTCAAAGTGTCCCTTGTTTTTAGTTTCTGGTTGGTCTAGATCAGATGTGGATTTTTCTCTCCTCTTTTGGGCTGTTGCAACATCACACTGGTTGAAAGCATTTTTCAGTCCCCAGAGAACTAAACTGCAAAGTACCCCACTGGAGTCATCACCTCTTCTAGCTGACTCCTTTTTCTCCTTTCTTTCCTTCTCCAAATCTCATGTTCAATTCTATTGTGCTTGAAAATATTCCAGTTGGAAGATGTAACACAAAAAGAAAAGTACAGAAGTGTCCTTTCCTTGGCCATGTTTGGGTCTTCAAATAAAAATGCCAACATGAAATAATGTTTGAACACCAGAAGCCTTACAGTAGCATTTACAAACCTCCAGCTCCAAAACCAAATAGTATAAATTTAAAATACCCTGCTCCAGTATAACTGCAGTTAACCTTGAGGAAGAAAAAGATGGAGACCCTTCATTTCTGTGGATGAAGAAGGGGATTACTAAACCATGCAGACTTTCACAGCCTCTGAAACCTGTGAGGATTTGTTCCTGCTGTGCTGCTGGAGGAAATCAGGTCCTGCCAGCAGTGTGAAATGACTCCTGCCCTGGGAAAGGGCACTGAGACACGTGGCAAACTTCTGGATAGGGCCTGCTCAAGACATTTTGAAACACTCAGATCATGCAATAGTGTTAAATCACAAAAAACTTAAGTATGTTAATGAAAACCAGTCCCCACAAGCTATGGCATGAGCAGCAATTGTAAAACAAAAGCTGCTTTCACATTAAACACACACACACACAGATGAAGTATCTGGCACTTACACTGCCCCTGATACAGAGGTCAATCGTGGTTGCCTCAGCTGGGCACTAGTTACTTAAAACTTTAAGTACAATGTAGACCAAGTGAATTCTGTGAGATTGTTACTTCTGACATATAGGGGACTAGGACTTCACTCACAGACTCATTTATTCCAAATGACTTTAGACTCCACTGGCCACCTCGTCTATTTTCCACTGGGTTTTTGCACAAGCAAGATTACAAAATGTAGCTGTTTAGAAGAGATTAATTCTCCACTTCCATACTGTATCTCTGCTCATGCAGCTATACTAATATGCCTTAGGACTAATTCTCCAGCCCTGACTCTGGATTTAACTTCTCCTTCAGGTATTAGCATGAGTTCTGCCCTTTCAGAGTTTTTCCTTTGTTTTTGAACATGAAATAAATGTTCAGTTCAAGCTCCAGAAATCATCTGAATGGCCACACAGTTTTTTGTATGACCATTGTTTAAGTTTTAGTGCCATCTTTCCCACAAATCTCCCCATCTCAGTTCTATGGGATTTTATGAATAAAACCCAATGCTTTAGATGTAGCATGTTTTTTGTAACTGAAATATTTGACAGCATGAATTTCTACATTTACACACAAACCTCAACCGACAGAAATGGAGACAAGGCTGCTAATATATTAAAACTGGAAAGGATAATTGGAAAAAACAACTATATTCATAAACAATTACCACAGTAAATAGACAAAAACTCCCTCTCTTTGTCTCCTTGACACACACATGCATACATTTCACTCAGCACTTTAAAAATAACCATTAGTCATATGGCAACTGCATTTTACATGAGCAAAGATTAATTTCAACATTTTTCTTAGGAAAAGGCGGGCAAAAAATACTTTATTAAAAATTTTTAAACTACAAAAGAAACGCTGGGTCAGGGCTCGATGAGTGTGTGCTTATTACTTTTATAGGCACCAAACGGACCCCACTTAATTCTGTTTCCCACTGACGCCACTTCACCTTAGTCACTGGTGTTAGCCATGATTTGCATCAGCCTATGTGAAAAAGGTATTCCCTCTGACAGTTTTGAACTTGCCATATTTTAATTTCATTTTCAATTTAATGTTTTTGTTCTGCCACACTGGAAGAGGAGAAGCTTCCACTTCTAGACACTCAGTTGCGGGGTATGAAGGCGGGCAACACCTTTTGGTGGTAGAGAAACCAGGGCACAATCACATCAGCTTCTTGCCCAAAGTCACTCTTGAAATAGCTGCAGATGACAGAATAAAATCCTGGTCTCCTGATTCCTAAACTGATATTTCAGCCACTGCTTCCCCTGCGGCGTGTGATCAGGGCTGCTGTGGAGGCTGCTCAGCCCTCATTATGTTAAACCAGCAGTTAAAAACCAGCCGGTTTCCCCCAGCTGCTTGTTGCAGCCTGTTGGGAGAGCACCCAGCTCCCAGCAATGCTGTCCTCAGGGCTGGGAACCCCCTGCCCACACCCTGTGCCCTGACCCCTGCCTTCACCCCCTGCCTCCGCAGCTCCCGCACCCCTCTGCCCACCCCGGCTGCCTCTCGCCTCCTCTCCCACCCTGCCCACCCCTCTTCTGCTCAGGGTCACACTTCAAAGCCTCTCGTGCCCCCGGGAAGGCCTCTTCCTTCCTCCTGGCCCTTCTCCAGCCTCCCTGGCATTTGGTCTTCCCAAGGCAGATATCAAAAATCCCCTACTTGCAGTCTGGGGCTTTCTGCACGCCAGGAGCCTTACCCACCTGCAGATAACTGCTTGACACAGAAATGCCCTCTGATTTGGATTCTCAGATGAACTTCTAGGTTCTTCTGAGAACTTGAGTTGTAAGACATTAATTAAAAAAAAAAAAGAAGAAAAAAACAACTCCCATCACCCAAGTTCACAATTGCTATGATTAAAATACCATTTATCTGTTGCAACTCAGAGGTATGTTTGTCTGTGCTTAAGCTCAACACAGTTCAGTAGGTTCATACGTCTAAACAGGCAGATTGCACCTGCAATTGGGATACATGGGAAGATTCAACTGCACCACAAATACGCACTGGAATATGCTGCCTTTATCCCTCTTCACAGTTCAGACGCATCAGGGAAATAATTTCTGTCCCTCGTTGGTAAATGGGTGCTATGAAGTACCATACAATGCCTACCTGTATATTAAAACCCTTCCTTTTCTCAAAAAGCACTGCCAAGACCCTCTCCTGCAAGCTCTTGGAAGCTCTCAGCTACAGACAGGAGCTTTAAGTCAGGAGAACCATATGAAAGTAGATAAAAAATGCTGGGTTATGCTGCCTCCTGATCCTTTACTTGAAAAAGCACCTCTGCATCTTTTTTTTGGTTGGTTTTTGCTTTTTTTTTGGAAAACAAATGAAAGAAGTTGCTGGCTTCTGCCCCTGTGTCTTTTCACTGTAACACAACTCACAGCTGTGAATTTACATGTGTTAACTTGGGATGCCACAAACCAGGCAGCAATGAGGTTGTCATCCTGATCTGAGGAAACAACGCTCATACACACCAGTGAATTTACTGCAAGCAAAGTGTTTTCTGTGATAATTCAAAGCAGATTATGTTTCATCAGTTGACTCTTCCATCTATAGCCAGATCACAAAAGCCAGCAATGCTGGAGTATATTCCATCAAAAAGGTGCAGCTCCATCAAATCTTTTTCTTTTGCAAAATGATGCCACTTTCTCTGTGGAAGTGGGAAAATGATAAAAAGAATCCAAGATGAAGAGGCAGTCCCAGAAACATTAAAATGGCCTGTTCTCACATTTTCTGAGTGGAATTTTTTGGAGCCTTCCATTAAAAAGTACTTCTTTAGACTACTTTATAATGTGAGGTAAAGAACAGTAAAATTGAAAGTTATCAGTTTTGTTAAAACATAGATGTTTTCAGTAACCAGACTGGAAATTAAGGCAAAATTTTACTTAAGGTGGAGTGTCAGTACACTGGAGTATTCTTTCAAGCTGGTACAAAATTTATTTTGAAATTTGAAATTTCACAGTATTGCATGAAGGAGAGATTCCCTCTGTGCCTGACTTTAAAGCAGCCACTGCCTAAGGGATGCAGTCATACTTGAGTGGCAATTTTAAAATCTGATATTAAAGCAACATAGAAGCACACACTCGATTGGGGATAAGGATGTCTTTCATCAACATAATGACAAGATGTCTATTCCTGTGATCTGAGATTCCCTCTCTTAAGACTTCAGGTTAATGATTTCTTTCAGATGGGACAAACATCAAGTCCTGCTTTCAGTTCTGATTGCCTGAAGGCGAATTTCACATCCACGTCCTGAGAACAAGATAACAGATAGTCATAACAAACTTGATGCACACCTGAAACACAGCCCAGTACATCGAACAGGAAATTAGTAAGCAGGTATTTATTGCTTTTGAAGCCTGATCCTGACTCTTTATATTTGCATGCAGAACTCAAAATGAACAGGACAAATGCATTATGAAGTTAGAAAAGTGCTACCAAGTCGTCTTGATGGCTCTTGCATGGAGAAAAATTGCACAAGCCAAGTCTGACCAGCATCTTGGAAACCATTGTCCTAGTTGCCTCTATGGTTACATGGTTGGATAAAATAGGAAAAATCACCTCAACAGAGGTGTTTGTTTTGGGGGTAGGTACTGGGAGTAGTGCTAAATTCAGCAGCCACAGCAGAACAAATAGAAATTGTGAGCTTTCCACTACATTAATGAAACTTCATTCAAAAGGTGGAGTGTAATGTTCTTCCAAGATGGATAATTCACATAAGCTGTGTGATTCAAACACTCATGTCTCCACACCATCTTGGGATTTATGTTTTATTTCACTTTTCATCAGGCTGCTTATGAATGACCAATGACAAAAGAGCATGTGTGCATTTTTCTTTTTCACAGGTCCCTGTTAATGAGGACTCTGTTGCATTAAGATAGCCAAGATTGTCTCTGGCAAAATGTGTTGAACTAAGGTGTTTGTGCCTGCATAAAATTACGCCACAAGTAAAGCACTTACTTCTGACAGCAGATTTATAATAGGAAAATCCCAGCAGGAACGAAGAGTTACAAACCCCCGTTGTAGCCTTTTTCATAAACTTCACCTTGATTTAGTATTTCAAACAAGTAGCAGGAAAGGCTAACAGCAGAGGTAATCCTATCATCTTTTCTCCAACAGCTCCATTCCATCTTTTTTACTTCCTCATGCTGCTAACATGAATTCAAATCATCTGTGTTTAAAGTTAAATACAGTGATTGACAGATCTTTGTAGTCTCAGTTCATACTGAAGATTATTCTAGATACCTATCAGTTATTACTACAAGCCCTGTCTGATATTCAATACCTACAGGGAAAATTGTTTTTAACAGTGTAATGTCTGATCTATTTTGAAAGCTATTTTAAAATAAGAAACTAACTATAACCAGGTGGCTAAAATCTAGACAGGTTTTTTATAGCTTGATTTTTGGGGAGAGAAGGTTGAAGATAACAGCAGAACTGTCTTACACTGCAGTAACAACCAAGATTCAGGGCAAATCAGAGACAAAAGAAGCATTTTGTTTTGATTCCATGACATTAATTTCTGTAAAAACACCTATTCCAATTACACAGGACATGGGAAGGTTTAGGGGTTTAGCTCTTAGAACAGACTCATGACAGTACACACTGCTATGAAGTAATTGCTTCCTTTTATGAACACAAGCTCAGTTGCTGTGCTAGAAAACTGTGATGCTGGAGGAGACTTCTGGATGTACTAAAGATCTTACTGTGGACACAAATGCAAAACAAAATATCAAATGCAGTGGTCAGACGAGTCACTGTGCTCAAGGACCTGTGCTGCAGAAAGGCAGAAGGTCCTCTTCCATGAACACCTGCTGTGCCCAGCTCTGCCGACCCGCTGCTGCACTGAGCGACAGCCTTGCTGCTCCAGTGACAGCAGTCCAGAACAGGCTGGCTTTGGGCACAGGGAGGTCAGCTTTGGGTGGGGAAGCACTCTGGTCAATACCCTGTGCTCACAGGGAAGAAAGAGGAAGCACTGCTGTCTTACATGGGGAGCTCAGCAAAGGTGGAAGATGGAGGTGGGTGGCTGGGCAATGCCAGCTAGTGCCCATCATTGCTTCCATGAGCTGATTGCTCCACTTCTTCCCCACCACTCCATTTGCTGCTGAAACATTTTGAGTAAGTTCTCGCCTCATTCTCTCAGTGCTTTCCTCCACAGAACTGAAATGTAATAGCAGGGAAAGTAGAACAAGAGAAGTAGCTTGGCACAAGCAGCAGGCAGGATGCTGCCCTTAAACTCCACCACTTTTCAGAGCTCCTACCAACATGACTGAGATCCCATAGACCTTTGTGAGACTTGATTAACTTTCTGCTCATGGTTAAATGAATCTGAAACTGTTAGACAAGGGCTTAACGATGTTGCTCAGTTCAACAAAGTATTTTCTGGTTTTGTGACTGGGATGTGAGGAGCAAGCACAGCTAGTGTGTTTTGGCTGTAAATCATGGTAGGAAAAGAATAAACAAAACTGGGGAACAGAGCTTGTGTGTCTTGGGTTAGCTGGGATGGTTCAGGCTGCTAAAAATTCCTAGTGGCTTTTTCAAGATTGAATCTACCCCTGGTTGTTTTTCTGTGTGCTTAGAAATGAAAAAAGAAGTACAGAAGATTTGAAAATACAGACTTTATAAAGCCATACTCAGCCCCCTAAAACCAAAGGCAGTAATGGCATTAGTAAATGCATCAATAGTTTGGCCAAATGAGAAAGTTACAAAGATGGGCAAACTCTATCAGCAGAATGACAGCTAAAAATAATCTTGCATGGAAAAGTGCACGGAAGTTCATTTTTCATGCACTGGGCAAATAAAATCCAATTGGCTTTTGCATTCTCAGTATTACCCCATTACACTTCATGAGAGCTTGAAAGAAGATGATGATTTAAATAAAAAGATCCTCCCCTGTTTGTCAAGCTGTCATTTTTCCATCTGCAAATAATGAAACATAAACTGCTCTGAAAGGGAGAGAGATGGAAGGGAATGTGTTCCATGGATCTGTGGAGAACCACATAGAAACTTATACAGAAAAAGAAGCTGCAGCACGGAGCACTTCCTGACCTCCTCTTGGCTACAAATCTAAAAGAAGTCTCCAAGGCAAGAAGCATGAAAGAGCTTAAACAAGAAACCCTTCAGAAGTACAGCTCTTTGCTGCATGAATACCACAACACAGGGAAAATCTGCTGTGTAGGAGTACAGTCCTCCCACTTGAAAAGAGCTGGTAATGCCATCATGTCACGGAAAGATTTTCTTCATGGCTTTTGTGCATTGAAGGCATTAGCAAAGTGGGAAAAGTGTGAGCTGACAACTGTGCGAAGAGTTTCTTAATTACATTGTAAAGCATGTCTCATTTAAGCATGCAGCAGAACTAATGTTAAAAATACATGTCTTCCCATATAAATGGATGTGAAATCAGTGCAGGTTAATCTAGCAGATAGTGCACTCCAGAGCTCTCTACAAACGGTAAGAAGTTAAGCTTCATCAACAGCACATTAGTACTGCCACCACTCCAGCTTCTTCCCACAGTGTTTGCTGCAGCAAGACTCACAGTCCATGGCTGGACCTTGATATAAGTCAGTCCATGCTTCAGAATTTGTACAGATGTTTTTTCTGTCCTGCCTGTTCATAGTTTCTCAGTTCACAGACTCCCAGTTTGGGATGTGTTGACCCTTTCCTATTTAGCCATGTGTGGATGTCTGCTTGTATCTCCTGTGCCATGTGGTTTCAACCAATTACACCCAACCTGCCGGTGGTGGTGACATTGGAGCTCAGATCAGTGTCTTGATCCCACCCAGCTGAGTTTCTCCACATGGGGATCAGAGCTGGCTTCCAGGTGTACCAGACTGCAAGCCAACAGCCAGGCAGTATGGAGCATCAAGGCATTCAGCCTTCAGCAGAGGCTCCAGCTGGGAACCCTTTTGACAACAGAAAGAAATAGTCCAAGTGTCAGAGATGAGAATTGAAACCAGGGCTCTGTGTTTGGGTCTGATACCTTACACAAAAGACCTTTGATTTGGTCTGAGTGACCAAACCAAAGTCTTTAGCACCAAGAATGAGGGTAAGATCTGCTGGCTTTTGAACTAGGACCATTGCCTGAAGACCACACCAGGATGATGGGCTTTGCCATTAATGCCTGACTTCCCAGATGTGCTGGAAATTAACATGCTTACTCACACTGTTTCCTTTTGTTATGTGTTGGTGAATAGCTGTCTCCATTTCTGTGTATGTCATTTTTGTCATTTCAGGTGCTGTCTCTGGGTTATGCTCTGGCCTGTGCTTTGATACAACAAGCACCAGCCTTGCAGTGTGGCAGCAACGAGCTGCTCCAAACATGCTTTGTGTTTTATCTCCAGAGGAGGTGTGGTGGAAGCACAAGGGATACTTTATCATAAAATGCTGAATATTTAAGCCCTATTCCCCTCCCACCACCCTATTTAAATCAGCAATGCAGTTGGGATGAAATACAACTCGGCTTTCAAACATTTTCTTATTTAATTCAATTTACTACTAGATTGATAGCTAAACTCAGAACAGATTTTACTCCTTTTCTCCTGGATGGCGAAATAGAGATGACCAAGTTCCCTTTGAACTTGGTTTTAAATGTTTCTGTTTTTTCCTATTAACTAAAAGGAAACAAACAAAAGAAAACAATTATTAAAGTGGTCTGTAGTCTATTTCCAGTACAGGATTCATTGACATGGGAGAAGAGCTGAGTCTCCCCAGGCCTAAGGGACAGGTGTTTCTAGTACTAACACATTGGGTGGCTGTCTCGAAACAGAACACAATCTTGAGTGAACTGTTTATTTTTAGGAGCAAGCTTTCTCTACCTTAAGGTGTGCTTTCTCCAAGTTATGGTGTGCTTTGGGTGGTAGGAATTGTGATTTTGGGGGTAGGCAGCTCCAAGAGCCACCCATATACATAAGGAGAAGATGCGTAGATCACAAGAGATAAGGCTGAGAAAAGAGCATACTCAGTCATCACATGTGTTGTGCTAGTTGACTTTTGGGAGGAGTAACACCAAAGTAATACTTGATCACCTATTTTGGGAAGGACATGAGTAAAGGGGAATGGAAATTCATAACAAAACCACAGTTTCCAGTTACGTAAGTGCTAAAAGTCACCAGGTAGAAATTTCTAACAGTCTAAACAAGGAATAGTGAGGCTTTTTTTGAGTGACCCTTCATCAGAATGGAATATTTCAAAGGCTGTAGACACAAGCCACACAGTTCACATGAGAAAGAGTACTGCCTCAGCCCAGCTTGGACTGAACTCATGCTGCCAACAGCTCTGTTCTTAACCAGAGATGTTTAATATTCGCAGATGTCAATTTTGCCTCTTTCATAAACACATATTGCATTTTGCATATTGCATTTTAATTTTTTTTTTCAAGGCAGGTTTTGGTGACTGTCCCAGAATTCAGATATTTACCCAAAGTTTGGAGGACTTCATTTCAACATCTATTTATTCTGAAAGTATGTTGGAAATACAGGAAAATCTTTCTGCTCTCAAATATCTGTGTCTTGTAGGTTTAACTTAGGGAAATATTTAGCAGCTTGCTCGCATTTTTTTTCATGAGTTTGCTCAAGTGCAAAGCATAATAAAGGAAAATGATGAGTAGATGATCTCCTGAGTCCCTTCTGGCCTCAAACATTACTCGATTCTGTGAAAACGGACTAAAAATTACATTAACTGGGTCTTCAAACACAAGAGCTGTTTAAATTCTGGACAGACGAGGTTTTTTATTTGAACATTCCTATTGTCAGCATTTACTAATAAAATTCTAAATTGATTTTATTAGTAGATGCATTTCTGAGCAAAAAAGTACCATCACAGTGTTTGTAGCTGAGGCCTCTGTTCAGTCCTTTTTGATAGCCTGAGACCAATGTGCTCTCCCTGCAGTTGCAGTTACCTGTATCTGTAGGAGAGTGGAAAGGGCTGTTCTTTTACTTCTGTAATTCCAGAGCCTACAGTAACGAAACACATCTAGAACCTCCTTCTACATTTCATTTTCATTCAGAGGCCTATTTTATACACCCCAAGCACAGCTCTATTTCACACCTCTCTCACAATTTCAGTGAGTGCAAGTCCAGGCACAAAGCAGGCCTGCTTCTGAGGGACTCAGTCCTGCAATGTCTGTTCATGCTCAGTTTTGCTCTGATATTTAAAAGCCTCCCTTTAGAAGCACTTTACAATTCCAAAGTCAGAGTGAACTGTTCTATGTTCGGAAAACTGCTCTGTCCTCACTAGTAAACCAGAACTTCCATGTGCACAGGAATGCAATAAACACACAAGGAGAAAAAGATCTATGAGGAAAATGATTTAGAAATCAAAGGGTCATAATATACCACTTAAAGTATTTTGTGGATTAAATTACTGAATTATAATGAAAGATGAGAGATTAATGACAACCTGGTCAAAAGACCTCCATTTATACCCAGGCCAAACAAAATGGTAGGCAGGTGCAGTGTATCCCTGAATCCATAGAGAACTTCTGTCTGCCCCTTACTTTTCATTCCCATTAAAGTTATTATACATGCTTTTGTAAAAAGACAAAAAATATTTCCCAGAGTTAACAACAAATGTATTTTATCTTTAGTATTTACCTCTATCAATTACATTTTTGGCAGTATTATAAAACAATGCAGGGCAAAAAAATCTCAATCCATTCTAAGTAGAAATCCCTGCAAAACTGCTTTCATCTTTGTTTAGAGGAAATCCAGACAGACTACTAAAATATCCTCTTTTTTGTTGTTTTTTTCTTTCTTCCTGGAGTAAACAATCTTCTGAAATTTTTTACTCTTTTAAGAATTTGAAAAATTTTTATTTTGTTGTCTGTTTTGTCACGGCAGTGTCATCACAAAATTGCCAGAACAGAAAAGTTTAGCACAACAGCAAAGAAAAATCCCCAACATTTACCACCTGCCTCCAAACAGTTTTTTAAAGTTCATATTAATGCCTTCTCTAGCTCCTGTTCCAAAGGTTCTCCTATTCTTATACAGCTTTTTTGTTGCACATTCGTACTTTGTTATGATACTTGTTCTGTAACAAATAGAAAAGCCCCAACAAATCAATTTTCTGGCAACAAGTTTGCTCATTTATGAATTCTTTTAAAAATGGGGTGCTGGGGAGGAAAGATGCCATATTAGAAATTTGCGGCATCACACAGTAATTTTATTTCCCCTAAGTTATAGTTCTTTGTGATAAAGAACCCACTAAATGTACTAATGAAGATCAGAGGACTGAACATAATGGACTTTCCAAACTAAATCATAAACAATGGCACATTTATTGCAGTGTTCAAGTTTTTAGGAAGAGTAAGATGAATGATACCAAGAAATGAATGATACCAAGAAATGGTCTTGAGCACTTCTATGAATCAAATTCTCTCTGATGGCAAGAAACATTTGCTACCTGAAAACAGTTCACCGGAGTATGCAAAGTACAAGGGTGACTTTAGTCTAATTTCTAATAGACAAACACTAACAACATACTTCCATAACATGCTGTACATCAAAGTATGGTGAGCCAGGATAGACATAAAGAGTACCAGACATTTAGGTAAAAACTGGTTTGTCAAAGAACTTTGATGAAATGCAGCTTCTGGTACAGAAAGGGCATCATCTTAAGGCAATTGCAGGATACCTGCAATTTTAAAACTCTCCATAGTTTAGTGATTCTCTCTGTAAGTGACATAGAGCAAATGTAGCAGACATCACTGCTTCACAAAGTGAAGTCCTATAGAAAGGAACACAGTTTAAACCACTAAAAAGAGTGGGAGGAAAGGAAAGAATGGGAGCTCAGCTCTATAAGCCTTTTTTAGGCCAAACCCTAGAAAATCAACCGGAAAGGCTGCGTGCTCAGCACTTTGGGTAACCAGGCTATTTGTTTAAGTGCCTGTATACAGATTTATGAGTCAAAGTTTCAGCTCTTTATAAATCCTTAAGCACAATGTCAGAGGGTTAATATTTCACAAGTTCTCATGTCTTAATTACAGGAAAAAAGATTAGGTGCAAATCTACACTGTAGAGAAGATTTTCAGAAGACCTCAATACCAAACAAGTCCCAGTATGGCCACCTTGACGCTTGTAGAGAATCAATTACAATGTCTACTTACCTTAGACCTAAATAAGACCTAAATGTATTTACAGCCATGGCCCTAGGACTCTCTCCCTAAATGCACTAAAACAGGTAATTTCTGTGCCTACTACTTTTAGATGGGCTGTGCAAGGCTTGGCCCTTCTTTAAGGTCTCAGCTCTGCCCTTTCATTTCAACTGAATTTCCCCATCATATGGTGCTTTTACAATTCTTACTTCATCTCAAAACTGCCACTGCTGTGTGAGAGCTGAAAGGGCTGCAGAAGACACGGGTGTGGCAGCAGTGACTTGGGTGGGTTGCTCCTCCCCAGACCTGTCACTTGTCCACCAGACCACTCTTCTTATATGAAGCCACAGTCTTCAGCACATCCTCAAATCAGGACCAGGTTCAAAATACTGGGTGCTGCTCACACAGCTTTTCTCAGAGGAGACAATATCACCATATTTCTAAGGACCACTGCTTTCTAAACAAATGCATTGCTGAAAGAAGTCTTGAGGAGAGGGGTGGAGAAAGGAACTGGGGTGGGGGGAGAAACCAAGATGAGGGGGATTGACTAAAACCAACCTAAGGAATATTTTTCTTATTTCAGCATGAAATGTTGACAGAATTAAATGTGGGATTAAAAAAACCAACCTTCTAAAGCACAGTTTCATGTTACCTCCGCAAGAGTTTTGATTCCACTTATGAGACTTCCCAAATGAAAATGCTGGCTGTGTGCCTGACTCAAAAATACATTTTTTCCTCAGCAGAGTGGGTTTGCCAGTTGTCAATGCCATGTCTTTGCTAGCCAGCAAAATACATTCATACTCACAGCAGGCAATTACCATTCTTTTCTCTACTGGTAAGGGGCATGACTTCACTCCTAGGTTGAAGATCCCTGGATCCTTTCTGTATTGCACAGTATAGTTAGCCAGTGTAATTAACCCTTAAAGCAAATGGAATAATTATTTCCTTTCTTTTTAAAGCCAGTTTAAATGGTTTCATCTGAGAATGGCTTTGCAAAGAGGTGAATCTGTTTTACACATTTGTGGCCTGTTCTGCTGGGAACAGAAGCGCCACTGGAGTGAGGCTGCCTCGCACCACGGCTCAAAAACCTCTGTTACAGGCAGCACTCTGAAAACAAAAAACACCAGCGATCGGATCCAAAACTTCTTGAAGTTAATGGGAGCCTTTTAATTAGTTTCAGTGTCTTTGGGGAAAACCCTTAGGGCAAATATTCCGTTTTGAAACTTGTTCTCCAACTCGTGGGGCTCTGAGGTGGTATTTTTCATGCATACACAACAATGCGGCAAATGCTCCCAAAGTGCTCTTATTACAAGCCCCAAACCATACTGGGAAAAGAAGGAAAAAACCCCAGAGGTCTCTGGAGTGCAAGTCTGATCTGCTTTGTCTGATAAGAGCAATATTATCCCAGTGAACAGCATATGTGATAGCGCTAACAGAACTGGACATCACACTCACTTTGAGCCAATGTGGAAATTACTAACACTAACCACTGAAAGGGGTCACAGATATATAATAAAAAAAAAAGTAAAAACAAAAATTCAGGGTCCTTATATGAAAACATTTGTGAATTCAGCTACAGAAACCAGTTGCTTAAAAATGCCGGGTAGAGAGATTTGCTACAGTCAGGAAAATCTTCCATATCACAGCTAGGAAGTTTGGGGATCAAACCACTAGACATCCACATTAAATTACAGAATTCAAGGATTATATCTTTCCTTGTCAAGCAGAAGCACTATTTCTTATTGCTGTCGCTGCATAGCACAGACTTAAAAGCCAGCATTGTGCTGCAGACAGAAAGACATACTCCAAAATTTATGTATCACAGCCCTTCTCTCAAAGGAACAAAGTTATCAGCTTTACCCCATGTTTACACCACAAAAAATGGGATCAGGATCGGTACCACAGTGCATGGGCTGCAACTTTCCAGACCAAATATGGTCCTGGAGTTATGTAGAACAACCTGTCTGTACCAGGAAATGCAGACAGCTTCTTAAGGGTTACATTTCCTTTTTACATACTTCTACATCAAAACCATATTGCAGCACAGCCCGGGATTCAAACACATCCTACAAAAACAGGCAGCATAACTCTGATATTGAACTCCAGCCCAGTTTTAATTGACTGCCAGCTCTCAGCCACTTCCTAAAGCTCCAAATAGCCAATACCAATGTTGTAATTTCTAAATGTGCTTCTCTCAGCTGGAGACAAACTCTAAGGGCTTCAGCTTGCTTTTTGAAATATAAACACGGTACCTTAACTCCCACAGTGGAACCCCACCTTCAACACCTTTCTGAATGGGGAAAAAATTTAAGGAGGGCAGCCGGGAGGCAGTTGCTTATTAAGAGGATATCCTTGAAGTATAAACAACCCAATATTTTCATCATTCATTGACAAATAATTTCCAGTGCTGCTGGTAAAATCCCTCAGAAAGCTCTTCAGGCACTGGCAACATGGTAGACTGATCAGTATTTTTAATTAATGCCACTGTAATCATGTGTTCCATACATTTACGATGGTATTTTTGTGAAGATCATTAACAGCAAAATGGTTTTCAGTGCATGCTACAGTTCCCAAAAGCATGAATCTACAAAACACAGAAGCAGTCTACAAAATTTGGGCAGGAGAAATGTTTAATCATGAGAATTTAGGTGAACACTACACACTGTACATTGCTACAGCAAGGACTGGCTGACAGTGCACAAACATTTTGTCCTAGCTAGGTGTCTAAGAGCACTTCTAGGCTTTCCATGCTAGAGGGAGTTTAGGGAGCAAGCCAGTTAATGAAATAATTTGGAAGCATTTGAGTACTTCCCTTCTTCAAATGGTTATTCCCCACTTTGAATGTCCATATTTTTCCAATTCACACTTCCTCTGCAGAACCTTCTCAGGGGAATGGTCAACAACATCATACCCCTTCAAGCTGGAGTAAATCTTAGGTGGAGATCAGGGACTAAGACAGCAATGCCAAGGTCTGGAGGACTTGCAGCGTGCTAGCAGCAGCACACAAGAAGCAACACTAATTTTCTTTATTTATAGGATTGTCTTAAAGGTTTCAAAAGTGCTGTGAAAAACATAATGTCATTTCCTGAAGCAGGCATAAAGACATATGAAAAACATGTTCTCCAGCCAGCCAGAGAATGAGGTTTTGGTAGCAGAGAGGAAGCCGCATCTGTCACTCTGGGAAACGTGCTTAAAAGAAAGATGAGTTCCAGTCCTGGCTCACAGTGTAAGGGGAGTGGTGATTTAGTAATTATTTCTCTTGCCCATTATAGCATCCCATGCCCGCAAAGCTTGCAGAATATTGGCACTATCCCAAAATATCTCCAGCACTGATAAGACATCACCAAGCACCAGAGTGTAATGATGCATCACCACCTCCCCGCACAGCAACATGACATGAACATCACTGAAGAACAAGACAGTGACTTTATCACTGAGTAATTTAATTGATGACTTGAGCTCTAAATAGCCACTTCCCTTCACCTCCTCAGCTGCATCTCTGCTTCTAAAGATGTCATCCACACTGAACTAGCACTTACTGTTGTGATACTGATTGATGCTTCATGGCAGAAAATAAAAGGAAAGAGCTCTAGTGGAAGTTCATTAACTTTAAGCTAATGCATTTCATGATAAACAACAAACTGAATCTCTGGGGGAGGGAGAACAGCTTTGATTAACAGGAGGTCTGTAAAACAGCAGGAATGACCAAAAGCCAGATGGAGCAGAGTGAAACAGAGGAAGATGGAGAAGCTAGAAGAATGGAAGAGAATACCGTCTCTCAGGGCAGGGCTGGCAACACAAAACCTCCAAGAGCTAGGTTCCCTAAGCATATATTAAAGTAGGAAGTCGGTCCCAATGGGTGCCAGGATGTTCCTTTATTTTACTCCTTTTCAGAAAAAAAAGAAATATATATATACAAAGAAGCTTCTGAGGGAAGACCTGGATATGAAACCATGTCAGTTTATTTCACATTCCCTGACTCCCATGATCTTTTTGGTCACCAGTGGTTTCAAGATAATTTGAGTGATCAAGTTTCTGCTTAGCCTGAAGAGAAGCTGGGACGCCACCTCACAGTTACACAGCCATCAAACTCCACGGCTGTATTTGTTTCTCCATGAGCTCATACACTGATGGAGTTAGTTTGCCCTTCCCACCCAATCCCTACTCCAAAACTGCTTTCTCTACTCATGCCCTGGACCCACTTTGTCCCTTTTTATCATCTACATATCACTCTAATATCATCTACATCCTGCACTCAAATGCTTGGTTAAAAGACTCCCACGTGGTCTGGACCGAAACCAAACTTGTGACCCTCTCCATATTTCTAGGTGTCACTGCATACCAAGACTGAGGTCTCTTAAATCTCCCAGACTTGGGGAATGCAGGCAAATTCCCACAGCTGAGCAACTCAGAATTGCACAGGCTTCTAAAATTCCTCCAAATTTCTTCATTCAGTCTCTAAACAGAGTAGGGATGTGGAACATGTAGGTACTTGAAGCTTAGAACTAGCTCTTGGTTAATTATACAGTTGATTATGTAGGACTCTGTTGGCTGACATACATGAAAGCTAGGGCATTCCAGTTAAAAAAAAGCAAAAAAAGTAAAATAAATAGAAAGACCTACTGCCACAATGTGGCAGGAGCTAGGAATGATGAGAAACAAGGTCCTCTGGCTTCATGTGTGGCATTTACAATATGGAAAACTCAATGCCACACATGAAGTACAGTAAAAGTAACAGAAACAACAAAGTAGTTCTTGGTTTCCTTATTTAAACACTTCAACTACAGCTGGAAGCTCCCCTTCTGCAAAAGCAACTCAGTCAGCACAAGCCTTCTGAACTTTTTCACCCGACTTGCCTGGTAGAAAAAATATAGTTTCTTGCTGCTCTGTAACTGAATTTTTAAAAGTATGTGTGTATATTTAGTAGGGTTGTTGAATTATGGAAACCAGAGCTACACCCGGCAGATACTCCTCTAAAAAAGAAAAGGCTTTTGTGCATTTTGATTGGAATGACTGCTAAAAATACTCCAATGCAGCTGTTTAATTTGCTATAGCTCGAATGCTAGTTTTACACTTTTAATTGCTACTATACAAAATTCTTTGATTGCATTTGATGAAATTAAGATCTCCAGTGTTTTGTGATTAAACCTGGGGAAGAAAATGTAACCACATGCTAGTTAAAATGTAAATTGTCTGTGCTGGGAAACCTAGGTAAAAACCTATTCAGATAGTTGTCAGAGCACTAGTTATACCCAGCTTGATAAACGTCTCAAAAAATGATCATTCTACAGTATCCTAAGGGTTAAAAAATGTATCATGTCTCTAACTAGAAAATCTAGATTACACTGCAGTTGCATAACTTTGCACTTATATGCCAAGGACAAAATGCCTCCCTGAAACAGCAAATGTCACATTTTCACAGACCCAAGACAGCCTGGTTTAGGTACAGGGAATTTTGTGGGTGCAATTTTTATGCACTGGCCCTCAGGCATGCAAACACTGGGATTCACATGGACAAAACCTATACACTGGGAGTGGGCAAATATCATGTGTATAAATAAGAGCGATGTTTACAAGAACACACAGAGCTTGGTGGTTGAGGTGTTTTGCTATGCACACAGACACACAGGGTTTGAGCTCTCCTGGACCCATGCCGAAAGCCACCCGCGTTTAACCACAGGTTCTTTTGTGTGTTGTACCTTGATCACCTCAAGGAAAGAGCCTGCTGGGGAGAGAGCAGAGTTTCCACTTCAGGACATCAGAGCTCTCACTGTACAAGCACTGTTCAACTACTTTTTCCTTGTATAAGATGCGTGCCACAGCCCTTCTCTCTCTCTCTAAAATTTGAAGTGCTCCAGATTGTTTAGTCTTTCTGTAATGACACTGCAGCAGTCGTGCACTTGATCTGATATGTTTCCTCTATCTGGCACAGGTGACTGTTGTGTCAATATCTGGGATAATGAGGCTGGTGTTCAGATTATATTCTGGGAACTCGAGTCTGTCACCCCAGACAGTGTTACTCAAGCATAGCTTTGCCAACAAACTAAATATATACTGTTCTTTCAAACAAGAGCAAGCCATATGAAAGGGAAAGTTGAAGTGCCAAGTAAAAACTCCAGTGGGTGTTACTAGAAGCATGTACCACAGGAGCATTGGCTCTCACAAAGTCTATAAGAAACACAGCAATGACTAAAGCATGCTGCTATCTATTGCAGAATCCAAGTCTTCATGTAAATGCACCCCAAGTACTGGACTTTGCTGCTGAACAAAAACCATACACCTACTTCACAAGCTGCACAGGGACACAAGGAATCTAACAGAAGCCTCTGCTCCTATGTGTGCATGCAGAAGGCTGTACTTAATTCAGGCACACCATTTTTTTATGCTATTACATTTTTACCTAGTAATTATATTACAAAGGCACATAGGGAAAGGACAAGCACACAAAGCACACTCTCCTTCCATTTTCTTCCTCACTGCAAAAATGCCAGTATTTGAGATGATCTCTGACTGAATCTCACAGTACTAAATTCTACCTTCTTTTAGGAATCTAGTATATTTTTGCACCATGGAATTTTACTTAACCAAAATATTTTATGTCAGGCACAGCTCCGGAGCACTATTGTCTAGTGTATAAACTCTAGCCATACTTAGATACAGCAACCTGCAAAAGCTTTATAAAGTAATTTCTTACAGTACCACTAATGAAAAAAGTGTAAAATCCTATCTTCATTTCAGTATGTCAGTTGTGCAGCTCCCATGGATTACAGTAAACATGTTGTGTACATATGGTTTTTTGTTGGTGTTTTTTTTTTTTTGTTTTTTGTTTGTTTGTTTGTTTGTTTTGTTGTTGTTTGGTTTTTGTTTAGTTTGAGGGGTTTCTTTTTATTTTTTGGGGTTTTTTTGACATGGGTGTGGGAGAGAGGGTTTAGGATGGGCAACAAAGAAAAACATTTTGCATGAATACTTGCAGAAAGAATTGGACTAGTTTCCTAGCCCTGAAATCTGAAGGAGGCGCTGCGGCAAAGATTCAGTGCAAGACTGGGATGAAAACACAGATGTGTAAACTCTGCCTCTGGCACGGGGTTGATCTTGTGTGCCTTCTTGATCAAGTGTTCCTCTATGATATATCACTAAGGGCAGGAAGGGGATAACTGTGGGACAAGAGTTCCTATACGTGACAAAATTTCCCGTGCAGCCCGACACCCATGCATCATCCATGCTGCAGCATGTGCTTGTGTATGACCCAGAATGTGACAGAGGTGAAGCCTTAACCCTGTAACAGAGTGTCCCTAGATATGTTCCCAGAGCACACTATGGACAGTGGGAGCAGAGGCAGGGCAGAGGGCTGTGCTCTATGAATCAGCCCCAGCTCCATGTGCCTACACACAGCATAGGTGTAGCCAGCATGGCTTCAGAGAAGTCCCACACTTTCTTTGCATTGCTTTCCCAGTTACAGAGCTTATAGGAAAAGCCTGACTTGTCTACTTTCTGAGAGTGTAGCCATGGCTAGAGTATTTTCAGGAAACCACACCAGAAGTATTTCCCCTATGTGTTAATAGAAATGGCACCTGTATTAGGCAGTAAAATCCCTCATGTTCATTTTGCTACATCCTCTGGCACTGATGCATTAAGGTCCTCAAAGGCTTATTATGACTTAAGTCAGTCCACTCCTATCCTGCTAAATATATGGTTGCAGAAGTTAAATAAATGTCATTAGGAAAGCTGTGATCTTCCCCCAGTCATCTCAGGCATTTGCTAAATCTGCCTTTTTCCATGGTGTTTTCTGTGATCATTTTGATGCCTGCAGCTCCAACAGAGGTAGAAACAACAGGAGCACTTGTTTATACAAGCCATGAAGAGCTGTCTACATCAGAGTACTGTTCTCTTTTGATCTCACACACACTTACAGTTTTACCTATTGAGTCCATTTTTTTAACTGTGGCCACTTTTCCCATAATTTCCAGAAATCTCCACTCATTAATGTTAAAATAAAATTTCTTCTGATAGCCTGATTTTTCTTGGTTCCAATAAATACAGAAAAAAATGTTTCCAGTTTCATGATTCTAATTAAATAATTAAGATTGTACTAATGGCACAGGCTTATTATAATGACAGATAATATTTTTTGATACAAAGCCAAAATAATAATCTGGATAAATCCTGTCTCATTAAGCCTGAAAACAAGTTAGATTTTGAAGTGTATGCTGTGGAACTTACAAAGATAAGGGGCAATCTTGCTGTTTATTGATTTTTACCAGAAATAAAGATTAAGAACTATGAAGAACTACAATGTTTTCTCCTAACCTTTGCATTGAAGATAGAGGCTTATTCAAATTATAGCGAGCAGCAAAACCCATGCACTCTGAGGCATGACTCATGTTTTCTTCTTTTGAACTCCCAGTCCAAAAGCAGCATGCGTGGTAGAAGGCATGGCTTCATTTGCCAACGCATGACATTTTTCATGCTGTCACAACACATCTTGTGCCAGCTAATCTGCCAGCCAAGAGTAGCACCCACCAGCTGCAAAGGATGCTCATCACCTCCATGCCCAGTTGGTGAGAAAATGCCATGTAGGAAAAAGTTTGGACACATTGAGCAATGCTGTCTCAAGTTATTTGTAGAAAAGCAAACAGAAGCAATCCCTTATGAAAAATTGCAAAAGATAATACAACAGTGACACAGAGTCTTTCGGAAACAATTCATTATATATAAGTATTTATAACTTATACATATTTAAATATCCTTATTTAAATATAAATATTCAAATATTCTTATGCACGCTTTGGCACAAAAAATACTGCAAAGTCTGTATAACCAAAGCAAAAGGCGATGAAAGATCCTGCACAGCTTCAGTTCCCCCCCGCCCATCCCTCTCTCAAACACTGAAGTTACCAGGGTTGCACAGATGTTTTGAGATCATAACACAGGGTCAGAGGATAACTGGTAAGGTCAGCTAGAAAAGGGGGAATGTAAACACTCTTTTTGGACCTTCATGAATGGGATTCTCAAAATAGGAACTTCAGGCTGGAAGAAAAATGAGATAATCTGACTCCACTACTCTCCTATACTGTATTGGTTTGGGGCTCTCAGTGTCTTCTACATAACTCAAATTTGTTTTACCTGCTGATTTTTTTGAGTTCCACTCCAGAAAAGGCAATGGTAAAGGGATTGCAAGTGTAACCTGGTAAGAATAATTTTACATTATGGAATAATAAATAAAAAGAAAATATATTCTGGAAGTTTTAAGCAAACCAACTAAAGATTTTCTTCTGTTCCATCATGAGAGAGCAGCACACTCTACTGGCTGTTTTCTTGCAGTTTTCTAGATAAAGCCCTACGCATTCCTGTAAATCAGGATCTTTTACTGTTCCACTGATACTATCAGAGTAAATATGGCATAGCTGGAAAAAAAGGAAAACCAAAGGGTATAGACAGCAGGTCCTGCTTCTGCCACTGGTTCATGTTGCTAGAGGCAAATTACTCGACTTGCAGCACTGCAGTTTCCATGTTAATAGAGCAAGGAGAATGGAACCAACCACTGCAATGCACACTGACCTTCACAGTCTACAAGCACAGACTGAGAGAATTAGTGCTGTTGTTCCAATATTCACAAAGAAAACACAATGGTAGAGGTTTATGTTTCGTCTTTCATACCAGCTCAGTAGCTCAAGATTCTTCAACGCTGTAGCACAGCACAGCCTCAGGAGAATGATGTCTGTATACTTATCAAGATGTTTGTGGTTAAATTTCCTCTGTTCTTTCATTTTGCATCTCTGTGCAAATACACCATTTTGCCTGGGAAGTCTATAACTGATGAAACTGAAGACTGCTATTTTGCTGATTTTGCATGGAGTACATTACAAAGAGATGTCATTCACTCTCAGGAAAAGTCCGTCTCAAAGGCATGTACCCTACATGCCAAGTTGTGTGTCAGACCACAAGAAACAGTTAAACTGGTGCTCCAGTGTTGTGTGAGGTTTCTGCTGTTAGCACCCAGTACACAGAATGCAGTTTCATGTATCTGATGGGTTTAACGTGTTATTCCCTTTAAAATATACCAATTCAGTACGTTCCCAAAATGTTACTGTTAAAAAATAGCTTGCATACTTAAAAATCCCTCAATGTCATATAGAGAGAACTAACTTTTCTTTCACATTGAAATAAACTAACCCATTAAAAATATATCTCACCTGCTAAAGCAAAAACATTGAATTCACAAACAACCATCAGTAGTCATTACTGTACTGCAAAAGCTTGAAACAAATATCTAACTTTAAATTTCTGCAACTCTTTGTAGAATATCACTGCTACAGATGACTTTTCTTCCTTATGACAGATTATACTAATTTCTTTGTAATTCAAAAAAACATAGTTTCATTCCTCAACTACACTTTTGCATATGTACAGACTACTTAGAACACTATTTAAAGAAACTTCCAAACTGGAGATAGAGAATTAAAACAGAAGAAAAAAAAAGTAACAAAACTCCAAATCCTACAAACAATTTTGTTCATGTTTACATAGCAAACTTAACAGCCTATTTCTTTCCTATAAATTCACTTAATGATTTTGCCTTTTTCTGATTGCAGATAAAGAAATACAACCAAACTCTTACAGATTCTACAAAAAAGACATGATTGCAAGAGACTTGCATCCTTTTATTCTACAGAGAAAGAAACAATTCCCTGGGGGTCACTGAAAGTCAAACTGGCTGTTATGTGCAGCTGCAATTTTTAGTTTATATGAAAACAAATCAATATCATGTTCACAAAACTCTGACTCTATCTAATAGCACCAAGCTGAACTCCCCTTTATCAAATTCCCAGCAAAATTTCAAGTTTATTTTTCTAGGTTTAAAAGAGATTACATTCAACCAATCACACCTATGAATAGAGTATCCAGCCCTTTTATCTGAAAGATTGGACAAGAGCTTGTTTCATGAAACTACCTCACTGTGTACAAAAGAATATATGATCATGAACAGCATCCCAGGAAAATATGTAAGATGGTTTTCAGAAAAATTTTCTTTCAGAGAAATGGAGCAACTGGTACTTTTCACACACTTCTTTCTGTCTCACAGCTAAGGAGGGATGAAATTTAACCCTGTAAGAGAAGTTAAATCCTCCTGGTATTATAATTCAACCAGTCAGACTTCAATTTCTTCATCCTTAGGGCTTGATTCAAAACCCTTTGAAGTCAATAGAAAGACTTCCCCTGACTGCAGTAACTTTGGCTCAGGTCCTAAGCCATGCTTCTCTGCCTTTCACTCACCCTTATGCCTTCACACCCTCCCAAGCCTTGGAACCAGTGTGCAGCCTCAGGGCTGCTCTAAATTACTTTTGCTAATATTATCTCCCAAACTGGGGAGGATACAGCATCAATCTATTGTACCTTCTCCTCTGTTGTATCTCAATAATGACCTCAGAAGAATGGTTGGCTTGAGACAGCTGAGATTTTTAGTGCACCAAAAGAATTCATATCCAGAAAAAAATTCAGCTGTTTTTATTTTAATGGCAGAAAATAATGCCAGATTCTGATTGGAAACAACTACAATTCATCTCAGAAAAAAACTTTGTCCCTGCCCTGCATTCCTTCCCAGCAAAGAGGACCTACTCAGAGCTGGGCTCTGGGAGCCCTTCACTGCAGGGGAGTGCATGGCATAAGGCCCTCCACATCCCAATAGCACCAATTAACAGAACAGACACTTATAATAGTAAGGGTCGGATGCACAAGGGCTCTCCTTTTTTATGGCCATTACAATCAGTCTAAATTTACAAAGGTAGCATTCACTGTGGCCATTACATATTTTTAAGTGTCTCTAAATCTGGCTGAGCCCTAGCAGGATGCCATCCAGAACCCTGGGTTCCTCTTGGAGAGGTGCTGCCTTTCTCTCTTTTCCTCTATAATCTCCATCTCCATAGTATTCTCGGCAACCATGCATTATTCAGCAGAGCACTGAGTAGTGTGAGTGACATTTGTGGGTCCTTTTTCCCTTCATATTCTCATCAGAGAGAATTATATTTCATTGTTATCAGGCCCAGTGTAATGGTCAGGTGGTATGGACTGTTGGCAGAGCCACTTGCCAGAAGCAGCTCACCCATTGTCATATACATGTGTCAAAGCCATTTGACCACACAAGCATTTCCTGAAATCCCATTTTATCTCAGTGTTACTGAAATTAAGGTACGTTCCATAGGTCTAAATGAGCAATACAAAGGAGCTGACTGCTGAACTCCATAAAAATGCAGTCAGTGCAATTACGATTGAGAGTCTAACAACAGCAAAACCAGGATAAAATAGAGGAAAAAGTTTACCAAGAATTGGGATAATGGGATATGGATCAATTGTGTTCAGCTTGTACATCTAGGCAAAAGTTAACTTCTTTAATAAAATTATGTCATTTTCAAATCCAGAAGTTAGTAATTTTCTGGTAAAACAAGAAGTGCAGAACAGCTGAAGTGCAGATTTTACATCTAGAGAAACTGCAGAGAATTTTACTGCAGAGAATAGAATATACAAATACATCACTCTCCACAGCAGAACCAAAAGTGTATTACAAAGAAAATCAATCTACAAAGCTATACAACCACCAAAGCCATGTTTTTTTGTGGTTTTTTTTGCTAGTTCCTGATCGCTAATTTTAAACCGTTCTTTTAAGTGTAATAATAATATTGAATGGGTCCATTTTATTTCGTTATTTCCCTTAAGTTGATGTGACAGTCTACCAATCTGTCTGCATGCTTATACCTTGTCCATTTGAATTCATGAATTGCCTTAACCCCACAAAAACAACAAGTTTGTTCACTCTGCACTATTTGTACTTTTTACTATTTCTCAACTAAATTTGTACAAAAAAAATTTACGTGTAATCACTGACAGAAATTCCAGAATATGCACAGTAAAAAAATTCCTCTTCAGGATTTCAAAGAGCATGCCAATGTAGAGAAGAAATCTAATGATCACATCAGCTCATCATCAACAGACACAAACATATCCTTTTAAAATAGACTCTGAATTACACACTAATAAACATCTAAGCTGTGTGGAGTTATTTCTATCTTGCGATCTAGTATTTTTTGAAAGCTTGATGAAACATAAGCACAGCAAAAGAGAAATGTTGCTACAACCTGCAATTGCACGAAATAGGAAGTAATCAGGGGTCTGCCTAGTTTTAGTTGCACCATCTAAATGTGGAAGACAACTTTGACCACTGGGAAATGATTACTAAGCACATAGCCAGCTGCATGGATATATTCTCCTTCCCAAAGCAACTTTCAAACACTTTGCCTGCTGCAGAGCCTGCCAGACAATGTGTCACACACATTGTGTTCGTGGGCCAATGACCCACTGTGTTCTCCACAGCTGCTGCCTGCTGGCACGGGTGGGTTTGCTCCTACCTGAATTCAGCCCAGTTTAAGCAAGCTATCTGGGCTTTCCATGTGGTCAACAGGCTGAAACAGGCGTCTCCTAAAGGCAGCTCATCCCACCTTAGATTCTTATGTTGCTGCTCTCTAGAGATGTCCCTGACTACACAGGCAACTCCAGCAACCAACAGAAACAAGGAACTCCATGGCAGGCTGGGTAAGACAGATGCTGTGTTCAGGGATTAGGCTGCAGTTGGAGTCTCAGAAGGGTCTAGCTCAAACAGCAATAAACACAGCATCCACTGGTGTCTTTGCTAGGTGCTTCTGGACTTCAGGAGACTCTCCCTAAATAACCACTGGGCTGGACAATAGTCCCTGCTGGACATTAGCACGTACTCCATCCTCAAAAGTGGTGGGTTTTGTCTCTTCCTACTTTTATCTACATGGATTTGATCCACCAGTGAATAAGAGAAAACCTTGTAATATTTGAAGAGCCAGCTTATGATGAGGACATTTCAGGTACTAGTGTATCTACAACACAAAACTGCTAAGCTGTAGCTTGAAATTCCTGTTGCACTGTACAAGAACAAGGGAATAGCCTGTACAACTGAACGGCAGCAAATTCAAACTTGAAAGGAGGAAATACTTTTTTCAGACAAGGTGTAATTGGACCTTGGAGCTCATTATGACAGGATGTTACTGGGGTTATGATCTTATGAGAGCGTAGGCATGTACTGAAACAGTAGTAATATCCAGGCTTGTAATAGTTAATGCTTAAAAGAAGAGTATGGGAACAAAAATGAAACCTTATGCTTCAGGATTTAAAGCAATCTCAATTTACTAAGAGAGATCTTTTCTGAGTGTGATGAAAAGAGGGAGGAATTATCCACCTCTGCCAGCTCTGAGCTGCTGAAATATTTCTCTGAAATACCTCATTCTGGATGTTGTTGAAAATAAAAGTACTG
Organism: Passer domesticus; assembly: GCF_036417665.1. Classification (NCBI taxonomy): domain Eukaryota; kingdom Metazoa; phylum Chordata; class Aves; order Passeriformes; family Passeridae; genus Passer; species Passer domesticus. The sequence goes on along the minus strand of NC_087474.1, from coordinate 23,948,315 downwards.
CATTGGATGGAACTCAGATTTGATCCAGGCTGGTATTTATGTTACTAAATATCTCCTGTATATTGCACTGTTGATTGTGTCCTACAATAGATTGTACTGTATGCAAGATAGCTTTAAGGACAGAATATTCAGATGGATTAACTAACTACTTGTTTATTTGTTTACTTTAGTGTCAGAGATGTCTTTTCAAGCCACATATATATTCATTTCACCTGAAGTGCAATTAGACTTTGGAGCTCATAATCACACCATCTCCCTGGGGTATATGTATGTAAGAAAAGCTTTTGTATTTTTAGCTGTCTCGGAGGATCACAGAGATCACAGTTCAAGCAGTTTAGGCAAGGATATTCCTCTGGGAAAAATGGTAGGCTGTGAACAATTCCCACTGACACTGTCAGAGACAGTACATGCAAAATAATGGTACATGCAGCCCAAAGAAAGTGTTAAGGGCAACAGGGGAGGGTTTCACATTCCCACAGAGGTTTCAGCCATATTAAAATAAGATGGGTCATTGTTAGCACGAGGTGAGAAATTTTCCCCTCATCAACTAATAGAAAGCCTGGAATACAGAATATGCTGAATTATGTATTTCGCTGGGGAAATAACTGGAAATAATTTCTAATTGAAAAGGAGACAAGTGGATTTAAAACGTATCATGTTTTTAGACGACTATGTTTCCTCTGTATGGAAGAAGAGGTATAAATATTACATTTGAAAAATGTCATGTTGATAAAAAAGCTACAGTTTCACCAATATAAAATACGAATGTAAACAACATGTCTGTCAGACATGGCAATAACATACTGCCTAGTGCTGCTAACTTATAATATGTACCTATAATTGTTAGTTCTCTTAATGAAAGAAAGACACTGCATAAATTCTTGAACACATGTTTCACTTTTCCAGCTGCCTTGTGCTGTAGAACATCATGCTAACAAGAAGTGATGCTAACAAGAAGCTAAAACCAGTGTAGCAAATGGGGCATTTAAATATATATAAACATACAGACATTCATATATAAATAGAAACTAGCTATTTTGGGGAAATGAATGGATCCCTAGACAGACATATTTCAGTTTAATATTACCTATATTTTCCTACATGGTAAGCATTACAATCCTGCTTAATCAGAAAAAAAATTGTTATGCTCACTGCTAAAATGGAAAGTCAATATTCAGCTATCATCTCTTTTACTTTCAATATGAAATTTTTTCTGTCAAGCACAGGGAAGAAAAAGTATATGACTTTTGACATTTTTCTTCAGTCACTTCAAATTGAGATTTTACACCTATATGTGTTAGTAAAAGGTGTGTGTGTGTTCATGCTCAGACCAGTGCCATAAAGACTGCCAGCATGCAATGGGTTACAAGATCAGAAACCCTTAACCTGTGTTTTAATAATTAATAAAAGAGCATGTTTTAATACTATCTTCAAATGTATGGTACTTGCATTGTCTCAAAGACAATGTTGGTACTTACATTGTCTCAAAGTATGTTCTCTCCTGTGCCAAAATCCATGTTTTCTGTTGTGATTTTCAGTCTCAACTCAAGTACAAAGCATCAACATCATTATTTACTGAGAACTGCATCCCAATATTGCTGCAGGGTGGCATACTTCTATCTAACCAGCACATCATAAAAATGCTATTCTGTTTGCACTGTGCACCACTGATTGCATGGTCATATGCAAGCATTAAGCTATCATCTCTCTTCTGAAACAGAAACAAAAAACTAAAAACAAATCAAAGGGACCTATATAAAACAGGTTGAAATGTTCAATACCTGATGATGATCACTAAGAAGTCTGTAAGCTTGAGTATCTGATTAAACAGAGAGGGAAAAATGACCCTTTGAACTTATAACCTACTGGGGGTGGTTTCTGCTGCAGTAACACCCCATTTAAACCCTGTGGCTACAGTACATCTGCGGTTCACTGGCTATAATTACAGCTTTAATACTGTAACTGTAGCAAACAAGTCCCATGGTGTATTAGACTAAACACACCAGGCATTTTGTCCTCTCGACTACAGCCTGTTTAATGGCATCTCAGGCTCCAGCACATAAGTCTGCTCTTGGCCATGCTCTCCCAAGCAGTTAAAGTTGGCCTGAACTAGTTCCAGAGGAACACTGATCCAGCCCAACTGGGCATTGGACAATTACTTGAGAATATCATTTAGGGTTGAAACTGATATTTATCTAGTGATTGAAATCAGTTGGGAACTCAGATACTGTTGTGTCAGCATTATGTCTTTCCTGGAGCCTTCGGCACTGTTGGTTTGGCTTCTTCCTACACTGGGCATTTACAGCTGGGCTGACGTGGCAGCTGAAGAAGCAGCACACGGAGTGTATTTGTTTGTGTTTTTTTATTATACTTCTCTCTTTGTCCTGGCCTCTCTCCTGAAACAAAAACAAACACAACCCACATCAGGAGAACTGAACTCACTTTGACTATTCTTTCCCTTCCTTTTCAGAAGTCTGCCCATGCTCCCCCCTTGCCGTGCATTGCAGGCTGGAGTCCAGCCCAGAGCCAGGAACTCACTTTGAGCTTCTTTTGTTGCACATGTTGCAATGTGCAGCCTCATCTCTATAACTTCCCAAAAGGAAATTCTTGCCTACTTAGGGTAAGTGACTTGGGGAAACTCTTTAATTGTGATGTTTCCCTCTGCTTTGATCAGCTGTCCTGGCTTTATCTCTGCTGTTAAGAACGGGCCAGTGGAGCTCCTGCTGCCATGTCTCATGGTCCACGTAGATCCCTGTCATCCTCCCTTTACTGAGAGGTTTCATCCAGCCAGCCCTGTCCAGAGGACCAACTTTGGATAGCTTGAGTCTTCCTTAAATTCTGCACTAAAGTGAGTCATTAGCAGTCATACCCTTATCCTGACCTTCAGAGTAAGAGCCAATTTTATTTTCCAATAGGATTTCACTTTTGCTTTCCTTCACAAAATTACCATTTTCCCAGTTTTCTGATTATATCACTTGGTCAGTGAAACTTCATGGTCCTGCCAGTGCTCCTGCCTACCACAGTTGGACATTTCTCTTACAGACTTCTAATCTTTTTTTTTAATCTTCTTTCAAAACCATTATTCAGTATTTTCTCTTGCACAGCATATTTATCTAAATGCAGAGTGTCCCTGAATACAAAGAAGACCTGACATTTTGCCTGTGAGGTGGAATTAGGCACCACTCTTCAAAGCAAGGCCCTTCCTTTGCTCCCCCACCATCCATCCTTTAACCTCTGTTCCTCTGTACCCCCTTCTCTTTCACAACTCCTCCCTTTTAACTTTCCTCTCCCATCACCATAAAACACCTGCACCTGCATTCCCATTTCTTCAGCTGGAAAGGCCAGGGACGCTGTTCCTATTCCTACAGGCACTGAGAGGCTTGAAGGGGGCATGCTGTTTACTTGTCTGTATGTTAAGTAAAAAGTCCAAGTTCCTGACCACAAAAATACCCATAGTGAATATAAGAATATACTTGCCTTATAGAAAAAAAAAAAAAAGGTTTTTTTTGTGTTTGTTGTTGTTTATTTGTTTTTATGCAGGAGAAACAGTAGATTTAATAAATTATCAACAGTACCTTACACCACAACCAGGATCTGGTGGGAGCTGCAGGTAGAGACAGTCACTTATGGCCTCATACAACAGCTACCAGCCAAAGCAGTCATGGGGATTTCCTTAAAACATTGGAAGAGTAGTTGGCTCTCAGTTTGCTCAAGGGAAAGAGCCTGCACATGACTATTTAGATGCCCACTCCATATCCTCAAAATAATGTAGGTTAGAACTTTAAAAATAATATATTGCCTCTAATAATAATAGTAACAGTTCACAGGATTGTAAGTACCTTTCAGCCTAGGTTATCAAAACACTTTACAGAGGCAGTTAAGTAAGTATCATTATATCTATTCTACTCTGACGTGACAATGACTTTGTGTCAGCTATAACTGAAGAACAATCCAATACTTGCCCATTATTCAGCTTCCCAAAATAACCTGCAATTCTCTAAGCAGCTCTAACAGGAAAACTAAGTAACAAATGGGGCAACTGAATGATTCATCCAACAGTAAATTTAACAGTTTATTCTCCTAATGGACAGAGCCACCATCTCATGGCACTCACACTGCAAATAATGACAACTTGTATCGACACAGAATCTTTCACCCTGGATGTTGGCAGAGCCCTGCACAAATTCTGCAGCAACGCCTGAGAGCTGCCACATGGCAGCACAGCACAGCCGCCTCTGGGAAGGAATGCAAGCAGCATACTGAAGCAGAAAATTAAAGAAAAAATCCACAAAAACATTAGCTTTTTCTAAAGGAAATGTGAAAAGGAGCATAAATTCTCAGTGTAGAAATATAGCAGAGCTCTTTTCGGTAGGTAACATGAAAGTTACGGTGATACAATCAGTTGAAGAATTCAGGGGTTTCCTAAATAAACACAAAAGCCAGGGCCCCAGCAGGTGGCCAAGTTTGATATTCAAATCTAACATTTTACATGTGGAGTTTTCATTAGGACAAGGTTACCACATGATGGACAATCTGTATATATTTGCAGATGTGGCATGCAGGGAAGTCGAACCTGGGCAAGGAGCATAATTCACAGCAATCTCGCTGCCCGAGAATAGCTGAAGGCAATGTCCAATCAAAGTACTGTCAGTGCAGCGCTCGGCGAATAAATGAGTTGCTTTGACAGGAAATTCCAACAGCAATTTTAATTCTGATCAGGCTTCAGGAAGTGGAAAGAATAAAAACACATCAATTATAGTGACAGGAAGTTTTAAATCACATGGCAAGCAGCTGCTGCCAAAGGACATGTCTGCCAGCTTTGTTAAGAAGTATGGTATTTTGGTGCGACCAAAATTTTACACCAAAGTTTTACAGGCTGACATCAGTCCCTAATTGCATGTTATCCCACTACAAGGGTAAGGAAAATGACACAGTGCAGACAGCACACCGTCATTACAACAAATCAGAGAGACCACTTTTTTTTTTTTTAATCCTGACCCCAAACTGAGCATATTTATAACAACTCCAGAACACACCACCAGTAATGATATGGACCACAGGCACATCTACCTCAGTAAAGCAGGCTATTCCAGCAGCAAGGAGAGCCCATCCTTTCCTGAGTCAGCCTCAGGCTGCAGAACAATCAGCACTTTAATCATTTTACATGCACTGTCTTTTTTCATTAATTCATGTTGTAAACAGTGACCACTGCAATGAATCAGTGGTGCACTGAGAGCAAACCTGAAGTTTGCTACCAAGCCTGACATTTGTTGATGTTCCTACTGTATGTAGCAGGCCCACTGTACCAAACAGATTCCTTCAGCTGTATGTGTGCTTTTCCAGGTTCCCTGTGCAGTACCATGTAACACAAACAAATTCTAGGCTAGATTTCTTATCACAGAATCACAGTCACAGAATACTGAGGGTTGGAAGGGACCTCTGCAGATCATCCAGCCCAACTCCTCTGCCAAGGCAGGGACACCTAGAGCAGGTTACACAGGAATGCAGCCAGGCAGAACCTAACTCAGCTGACCCGGGAATGGGATGGTGGGACTTGGACAGCAGGCAAAGATTTCAGGCTACATTGCTAATTTGCCTCTACAGGATCATGCTTCAAATGGCTATCAGGGAAAGTCATTCAAATGGATGCAAATTGTTCTGGCCTCACTTTCATGTACACTGATGCTGTCTTATACAACACTGGGATGGAGAAGGGCATTAAAGCTAATGCAAATGTGATTTATAGTCTAGCACAATGCTGTAAAGCAGCCCGGTTACACAGAGGACACAGAACACTCAAATAATATCTTGATCTCTGTTTTAGCAGCAGGTATTTTGGAACTGGCTTCAGCAAGTATTTCTCTGCTAGAGTCCAAGAAGGGAATTGTTATTGCTGCCTTCATGACACACATCTACAGGAGGGTAGTAGGACATGGCAAGTGCCATTCAATGCAAAGTGACCAAAGAAGTGTGTTGAGCAGACAGACATTGATTGACCCATATCCTACACGGATAACTGATTTATATCCCTCACAAGTGAATTGTATCCTCTGCTGTACTGCTTCTTGGCTCAATTAACTCCTGCTGTCCCTTCACTGAAATCACCAGGAGGGTCAAAGGGTTCAGAGATGAAGACTGTTTCAGGGTGGGCAAGTATAGGACAGAAAAGTTGGCCCTAAGAAAAGGAAATGTTCATGAGTTTTGCTATTCACATGGACACAGATAGCACAGTAATTTCTAGAGCACTTTCCAAAATGCAGAAAGAAATAATCAAAAGTGTCAGAAATATTTATGCAGATTTAGCAAAGGTCACCAAAAATGTGTCATTTTAACAATACTGGCAAGCTTTGTATAAAGTTTTGCTTTTCAAAGAGAATACTTTTCAATGTAAAGACTACTGGAAGAAAGACTTAAACTAACTCTACATAAAATTTTTCATTATGCTTTTGGAAACAGTGTGAATATTGGATTCCAAAACAAAGGAAAAAAACCTGTCAAGATAAGACATGATATATCTTTTTATTTCATTTTAACTTATACTTAAATAGTAAAAGAAGCTAAAACATGAAAGTGCTCATGGCTTCCTGCACAATTATCCACATTCAGATTTCTCCTTGGGAGAGATTCTGTGGGCTTTGATCCAGAGATTTTGAAGCATTTAAGGTAGATAGAGGAGCCGAATCTAGTATTTCTTCTGAAGAAAATATGGTATAATTTTCTTATGATTTTAAGGATGTTCCACGCATGGACAATCTGGTCTGAAGCCAGAGACAAAGAAAAATATAGGCAGACTTATTAGATGTCCATTATTTTTGTATGTCTGTTTCTATTATTTTTTTATCTTTGTAAGATTCTCTTTATATTCTGACAGAATCAGTGTTTCCAATCCAAAGAACACTTAAGGATATCCATAGTCTATCTTAATAATAGTCCATATTTTTCATCAACATGACCCTATTTCACCCTAAAATGACATCAGTCTATGCACACACAGATTAATGGTGAGCATGGTGGTGCTACAGGTTGGATGGTGAGACTTTATGAACCTAGAAATTTTTTTCCAACCTTGAAAATTCCAGGATTCTATGATTTGTATATACAGACAGGTACAATACCTGCTAATGACCACTTTGGCTCCAAATCCCTTTGTGGTTCAATTACTGCCTTAAATAGGCAAAAGAGTAAGTGGCACAGATTTCCTCTTTCTGTTCTCCACTATTTTCCTGCCAACAGTTAGGAATGTACGTGTACAGACCTGCTTCCAAAATCTAGCAATGGCCTTAATCATCCAGAAGTTTCCCACTTAGGTCACCTAGAAGTGTACCTTGAAAGACAAGTGTCCTATGGCACACCCTTGGATGTGTGCTTGGCTAGCCTGACTTCCTATCAAAATGTTCCTAGCAGCACCACTTTCCACAATGCTTTTGTTCTGCATAAGGGCTGGGGCAGGCAGCATTGCACTTCAGCTGAGCTGAGAAAGGCTCCCTTTTTCACACTAAGATCATTCTTCAAGCCTGTGTTTCAGTGGCAGTTTCAATGACAATAAAACCTGCTACAAATCAGATCCTCGCATATCTTCCTCCTTTGTTAATGGGCCACTTTGTGTGACATACCTACAAAACATGGGGAAAAAGTCTTTGGTTTCAGTCGTTTGACTTCTGTCCTGTTTGATTTCCTCTCTGTTTTTTTTAACATTAAGACTACAACCAGCACCTGGACTCCTACACTTTCTTAGGGCCCTGCCTTTCTGCTTCGAAGGACCCACTGGTTCACTGTCAGACTGTCAGTGTTCACAGGCTGATGAAACACCAAGAGCATGTCACAGGTGTACACAACTCAGTCCTTGTAGTCCCACACTCTAATCCTTCTCAGGTTTCTTTCACTTTGTTCCCAAAAGTACTTATCAAAAGTAACTGCAGGAACAAAGGGTACTGGTTAAACATAATGTTGTTTTAGAGCTGGAGACCACAGGAATATGCCTAACAGCTTGACCACTTGACAACATTAACCAAAGGCAAAGAGCAGCACTGATTTACCAGGAGGTGAGTTACAGAGCCTTTGATGTCCTAACAGATACTCCATATTGAAGTGCATACCCCCATGATGTATTCATTTTTACAGCCGTGTGATCTTCCCTTCATGTGGCTCTGCCTTATGTCCAGAGAAACTTCCACACCACAATGCACAGGGTGGCAGTTCTGAGACTGCCACCTTCGTGCTCACACTAAATAGAAGTTGTTCTGGTTTACACTGTACAGAATCTAGTCCACCAGCTGACAACAGACCCCCAGGGACAGAACATGACACATGACTACGTTTAGTCCCAGAGCTCCCTGAGTTAACTGACAGAAGCTCTACCTTCCCTTGCAGCTTATCAGAACAAATTTATTTGATTTGCTCTAACAAAAAAAGCTTCACTGGAGACTGCAGCCAGAGCATCTGGAATCAGGAGCAATGCAATAGGATGACTCATTAGGCTGTGGTCAGATTTTTTTCCCATGTAGGACAGTCAGCTCCTCATATCCTTTCCTTCTGTTACCTCCAGGAGCATCCTGTTAATTTCTGAGGAAAATCCAATACGGCTTTGTGGTTTTCAGGACTTCCTCCACTTTCTTCCAATTACTTCTTCATTTAATTCCTTTTCATTTCTTCATTCTGTACAATCTCATACTTATCCACCTTCTTTTTCTGTTCATCATGCTTTCTTTTTCATGCCTATCACCAGAAAGTATTCTTCAGCTTTTGATGCTCCTTCACCTCTTCAGCTGTTTGTCATTCCACCAAACGCTACAAAATCTCACATTTTTCAGCCTTTTCTCTAAAGACTTCTTCCAATTTAGTTTATGACTGGTCCTCTCCAGTATCATTTTTTTTCTTCATCAGGTGGGAAAAACAGATATGGTGACTTACTGTTGTTATTACTATTGGCTAAACCTTAGAAAACTGTTTTAAAGATCACAGGTGGATTCTACACTGAGATCTCCCTCCCAAGAGAACAGTCTCATGTCCAGGTAACCACTGACTATTTGCTTTCCAGGTGATACACTGATACTCCTGGAAAGCCTCTTATTTTAGTCACTTTCCAATGAGAATGTATAAAAGGCTCACCCAACGTCAGACAGTTGATCAATGATATAAAAGGGTGATCCTGGTACAGGGTGATTTTGTAACCAGTTTCCTATCCAATTCCTCACAACTATTAAAACAAGACACATTATTTATGAAGAAGCCTTTCAACATTCATCTCAGTTTTCAAGTCCCTGCAAAACCACTGGAAGTCTGCAGCCTCCACTGCAGACACATCTCCAGGGATCATGCTACTCCCTGTAGAGATGTGAGTTGTTCCTAAGTCCTATTCCTCTGGTCCAAGACATCTTGCTTCATTCGTTCCTTCCCCGAGGAACTTGTTCAAGATTCTTGCACAATGGAGATCTCACCATCCAAAGAACCACAAAAATACAGCTCTGTGTTCCAGTCTGGCCACACCCAGACTCGAGATTTTGGAAAGAAAGTGCTTAAAACAAATGAAGAGCCTACCTCTTTTAGCAAGAGCTCTACTTCTGGACAGAAGAAATACTGATTGACAGCTTGCAGGAAAAGGACACAGGTCACTGCCCTTTTTAGAGACCCTGAGTGAAAGCCCTAACACACAAGAGATTCAGAAGACTGAAATTTCACTAACTCTAACCAGCCATGGGAATGACCCAGCTTGTTGCAGTGTTTCAGCATGTCTCATAAAATGAACTGAAACATTTGCTAACAAGGCTATCTGCATGTTATTGTTCATTTTTATTACAGCAGCACTAGGAGTGCCCATCAATATCAGGACCTTGTGCCTGGTACAGATGTCAGTGTGTTAACCAAAGGAGAACACATCATTCAACTTTCTACCCCCAACAGAAGCAGTCAAATAACAAGACCCTTTCATGTCAGTGTGCCATTTGTACAGACAAATGCTCAGCAGCATGGGTCATAAAAGCTAGCCCACAAGGACTGTTTCAAGGGGAAAAAAAGGATTCTTAAATTTATTTTAAGATTCATATCTATGAATCATGCCTGTGCATTTAACCGTATAAAGAACTCACTTAAGTGTAAGAGACCTGCTTTTAAAAACTTCACCACTGTGTCATACCATGGAAACTACCTCAGGGCTACTAGGAAGGGGGTTCAAACATCCCTCTTATAAAACACATCATTATGCGTTAGAGGAAACTTCATTCAACAGAGAAGAATGGCACACCAGCTGGAGGTGAACACCATAAAACACATAAAGTTTTAATTAAATTCATTAAAAATTCTTTGTCTCTCACTGTGTTTGGAGGCAGATAGAACTCTTTAACAATGGCCAGCATACAATCAGGTTTGTCAAAACTAATAATAATACAAAAGCATTTGCTTACCCTGGGACATTTTGAAAAAGTTTGAGTAACTGTATTATTTTTAATATGGGACATTTATAAATTATTGCAAGATGTGGCCAGTATTGGAGCAGAGTTGCTGTTTCTATTGTTCATTGGATTGATAAAAGGTGTTGGTAATAAAATGCACATTTTTAGCAGTTGCCAAAGTGAATGAACCTGGAATACAGGGAACAAGCATATTTCCCCCTTAAAAATGCATATATATATATATATATATATTTGGTAGGATCTGTTGCAACAAATAGCTTTAAACTAAAAGATATAAGGAAAAGAGGAAAAGTTTTTTCTCAATGAAAGTGGTAAAATACTGGTCCAAGTTGCCCAGAGATGTGGCAGATGCCCCATCCCCAACCATTCAAGATCAGGTTGCACAGGGTTTTAAGCACCCTGATCTAATTGAAAATATCCCATTGCAGAGGGTTTGGATTAAATGACATTTAAAGGTCCCTTCCAACCCAAACTATTCTATTATATATCAACACATTTTCGTGATCAGTATTTATTTACAGCATGTTTTCTATATTCTGTACTGATAAGAATGAAAAATAAACATATTTTCTGCCCTTCACAGCTTGGAGTCCATCAGCAAAACAGGGTACAACAAATGAAAGTTACAGCACCAGATATTGCAAACACATACATGTCTGATATCAGGCAATCAAATATGTCAGAGGACTAATGATGAGCACAGAACATGCATAAATATTTGCAGGATTAAGCCTGCTAAGCAGGGTAAAAGAGGATAGCTATTTGGTTGTCTGGCTCTTATGTAAACTACTTTGTTTTTCAAAGCTGGAAACCCTAGCAAAATACTTTCATATTTAATCAAATACAAATAAAATTATTCTTCAATGTACTGAAGGGCTTCACATGATGAGTCAGTGACAATGTCAGCTATTTAGGCTCATGGCAAGCACTTAATTTGGTCCCAGTCCCATTTTAGTCAGCGGGAGTCTCTTCCCTGATTGCAACATGAGCCTTTGTTGCTAAATTATCTCAAGCTGATGAACTGTGAAACAGAAAAGGTACTTTTACTAACCTTTTCTAATCCAGATTCATTAAGGATAATCGCAAACTAGTATTAACTAATTCAGTAATTAGATCTGAAAACATCCTCGCTGCATAGCTAATACCTAAGGGTTGGGTACTCATTTTTTATGCTTCATGAAGACACTCTAATGCAAGAAGTATCACAGGTCAAGCAAACAGTCCAACAGCCTATGTGATATAGTTGAAAGTGATGAAAGAAGAGATGAAAGCATATATTCCCCATCCTACAGCTCAGGAACAAAAGCTGTGGTTTTGTCCATTTCACAGTCATGGTGCTATAATTTCTAGATCTATATATGTACCCACTTGATGTTCAACACTCTTTGAGGGAAGGAATTTGATGAGCTTTACTGTATGGCAAAACACTTGAGCAAAATGGGACAGAAGCATGCATTTGAGGAACTACACAATATGCAAACCAGACTGATGCATCAAAATAAATGTTAGCACATAGAGTGTAGTATTGAGTCTACACAATAATGTCCTCTGAATAGTATGAAAACACTACTTAATTGAAGATATAAAAGAGCAAAGTAATTTTTCTGTGTTTTCTCTACACTATTGCCTTTATCAGCTGGGAAAGTGCTGCCCTCAATTACATAGGTTACAGGGGAAAAGATGTAACCTGCTTTTTCACTTTTCTTTCACGGAGGCCCAAGAAGCAACTTCAAAGGGGAATAGGTAAGAGATGAAGGAACTCAAGAAAAGACATAGCAATAACAGCAGTTCCAAAACTGTTTTGGGGGATGACAGTAAAATATTTCATAACGCACTTGCCCATATTCCCATCACAAAGTGGTGAGAATAACATAAACTCAATCATCTAAAAATTAAGGTTATAATTTGAATGAATTGGCTAAGTCCTGTAAGCACCGGAGAAAGGCGCAAATAGAAGATAATTTTTTCCAGTGTTATGATAAATACAGTAGGTAGGGTAAATTTCCTTCCGGGAGGTTCTGTCTCACTCTTTTGAGTATGGAAATTTACACAAACAGGCCGGGCCCCTCAAGGTAGAGCTATTGCACATGTTTGTACTGAACTACTGAAGTATCTCAGAAAGGATGCAGCTAGTCAGCTTGGGTACCAGCACTAGTCATGCTGCCAGATCAGACAGCTCTGTGACAGCTAAAAATCCTAGTAAATTAGGCTGTTGTGAATTCACTTAGTTAATGTTTAAGCTTTTAGTGGTCTGTGCTATGGGGAAATGAAGAGATGGATCTATGTCTCCGTGTTGATTGTAACCCAGTTTGTGATTTGCTCTGAATTACACATGTAGACTGTAACAAAGATAAAAGTCCTGAGATTCACACCACTTCTCTGAGCCCAAGGGTATCACTTAAGGCAGGGAGATCTTGTAGTGGTCAGCTTTATGTGTGTCTTTACAAGTATCTGTAAATCTACAGATTGGTAATATATTATGTAAACATTGTATCTATAGCTGTAAGTAAATTCTAAAATAACTATATAAATGTATTTGCAACTTTTAAACACAGTTCCATACATAGACTAGAGACAATAAGAGAAAAGAGAGACCAGATTAATCTGCTGTTCACTCTCTGCCTCCATCCTGTTACAGCCTAGGAATGGCAGAAGAGATGTTTCCCAAGCATAGTGTCATAGTGCACTTGTGCCTGCACACTCCACCCTAACTCTGTCCAAGGCACTCTTGAAAATGGAAGGTCACTGTTCACTAGACACCTTTTCATGACTGCACAAATGAGCCAGACGTAAATTTGTTATATCTTTACTTAAACAGAAGCTCTTACATCCCTAAAATGTACGTAAACATACCTAACTCTTAGGAACCCTGCCTACTTGGGAATCCTGAATCCAAGCTTTCTGCAGTACCCAATCCAGTAAAGGGGAAAAGGCAAATTATAAGAGATGCTTATTCCTAATCAGTATGAACTGGGAGCATGTTACAGCATACCCAAATGACATCTGGACCAAATTAACTAGTTCCACTGCTCTGGAAACTTGGGCACAGACTGAAGAACAGCCTGGGCTAGGGCCCATATCCCCCTCACAAGACTGTGTTGGGTTCAGCTCTTTTGGCCTCAATTATATCCCCATGTGAATCCCAGCATATCTCATGCCAGAGGTAAGAAGTCAGTGAAACGCATGAGGAGTTTGTTCTGTCTTACTGTGTAAGATTCTGTGTTTTCAACCTGCACATTATCTGTGATGCAATACCAGCACAAAGAGAATTCTTCATGCAGTCACAAGTGAGACCCTAAGTGCTTTCTGTGTTTCACAGCAGATGAGTGCTGTTTTAAATGTGCTGTTGCTGAGTAATGGATGCCTAGAAGAGGAAAAGTGAACATCTGAGTGGAGATGACAAGGAAGAAAATATGAAACAACCATGATTAAAGATTAAAATTTCAAAAATTCTCCAGTTGTGCAGCTGGGGTAAGACCTTCAAAGAAGTTCAGCTCCCAACCAAGCAGTGAATTCTGAGAGAGTCCTCAAAACCCAGCAGCTGCTACTGAGATCAGTGACTCTATTCATAAGTGCAGGGATCTGCTTGTGCCAATCACAGAGGAGCTGAACCCACACTGAGCTTGGATGTAGCAAACTTCACAACACAATTGGGGTGAGGGAAAAAAAAGGAGTATCCACAGCAACAACATGCAATTATAGACTTAAAATAAGTGTGAAGCTTTGTGGCTCAAGCTCAACACATTTCAGAAAAATAATGATTATGTTTTCACTTCCTGTGTGCTTTAAGTAGGGTATTAGCTAGCAGGAAGAGAGAGGGCTGCTTTGGAGGTTTATGGCTAGGACATACATCTGAAGTAATTGTGGCTCAGAGTGAATACATGCTAAGTTTGTTTTAAACAAGATAGATGGGCAAGTGACAGCCAGGGTCTGCTTGAAAAGTGACATTATTTGTGGAGACAGTCTATTGTATTGCAGCAAAAGAGAATTCCATCTTCTATTAATAGTGGCCAGTGGGAATTCATGCTGAGACTTTTACTTTACTGACATATCCATTTCATTAAAGGTTTCTTCATCCAGATCCTTTCTTCAATTTTCCCAGTAACTCTTGTGTGCGAGTGAGCAAAAGGATTCTCTGGAAAGGATCCAGCTACTGCTGATTTTGAGCAGGGATTCTCAAGTATTACATACACATGAGGTCTACAGTTTGCCTTTATACTAAATGTAGCATGGCTTTACATGACCCTGGAGCAGCTCTTGGGAGGGAGAAGGGGGCCCTGGGGTGCCAGGGGGCTCTGCCCAGGTGCTGAGGTCAGAGTGTGGGGACACACCTGGTGAACAAAACCCAGCTTGGGGTGCATCCCCATTCATCTTCAGGGCAGGCAATCATGTGGGGTGTGCCAAATTCTTCACTCTAGCCAGCCCAGGCACTTGGCTCCCTCTCCAGTTAGTCTGAGGGCAAGCAGCTGACACTGCTCTATCCAAGGCAGGTGGCCTCTCCTATGGAAATGAGCCAATTAAAGGAGACTATAGAGGGGCACAATTAGCCAGCTTCTTAGGCTGAGGCTCAGCTATACAATTGAAGATAGAGAGGTGCTGAACAGGAGAACTTTCAGCTGTGTAATTTTTGACCCAGTACTTTAGTACTGTGGGTTTTTGGCACGTGAATCTTTTTTGTCTCTTAGAGTCCAAGTGCCAAGGATCAAATTGAGAAGTGTGAAGTAACCAAGCAGTTTTCTGTACATCTTTTTAACACCACTAATGAAGGCCTTTCTACATTATGGCCTGTGTCTATTTCAGCCCTGATTTTGTATCTACTTACAGGATTAGAAAGATTAAGTGCTAATTAGAGCACTGAGGATTAATAACTGCTACTTCTGCAATGCACATTTTTCTTAATCTTGTCTTAAATTCTAGTGGAGATTGGTCCATGTTACAAAGCCAGAATTTGCCAAAGGTTACTAAAGACATAATAGAAGGTGCTGGGTATTATTCTTGTATATACTGAATAGGCATCACCCATTAGTCTAAAGAAGGAATTACAGGAATGGCAGGAAAAAGCGTGCTTTGTTTCTAAAGAAAACAAAAAGGCATGTCTTCATTGTTCTGTTGGTAGCACTGTTAACCCAAATTTCACCCTTTTTACATTTTCAGGTCTGAACCTTCTCATTTGAGCTTTGTAATATGGATGCACATTGCTAATTCAAAGAATATTCAAACACTGCTGAAATCACACATAAAGTGATAACTAGGAACACATGAAAATAGCAAATAGAGAAAAATTGGCCACTGTCATTCCACTGACTGTTGACTGGGGAAATCACGGTGCTGCTCATTAGTGGGACAATTTCCTTGTTCTCATGTTAAAGCTAAGTTGCAACATACTAATAGTCATATATTTGCAAATAAGTTTAGAAATATTTTGTTGCTTAAGGGAAACATTTAACAAATCAGCTCAATACAGCAGTTGTACATCTGTAAAACATGGCCAGGATCTTTTGCAGAGAAGAAAGACTTAGAGGAAGGTTTTAATTTCCAGCCAACAAAGAATTCAATTTGCATACAGGTGTTACAGGGCTTCTCTCTGAATTCATGGATCACTGCGGGTTTCAGATGTCAGGACACAGAGATGGGTCAAAGGCACTGTGAGATGACTTGCAGCTAGTTAAAGGAGTCTGAGGTCAGGGCTCTTAACATCAGCTCTCTTGTTTTCCATCAAGCGACACCAGATGTACCAGGATCTCATTCAATCACATTATTTCCCACTGCAACTAAAAGAGCAGATTGGTTTCCACACAAGGAGACTGGCTACAATGCTTTATGGATTATTCCAGGAGAGAGCAGCTTCCCATCTCTTGGGTGGAGGATGGGATCCACCTGGTTAAAAGCACAGAGCAAAGACCCATTAGCATCAAGAAGGTGCAAGGAAGAGTGGTCCCTCTCCACGATGGCTGCAAAGGCTCTGAAGCAGTATTGTTTCCATGCACAGAACAAAATTGCACAATAGGCCCCTGCAAGGCAGCACAGACCAAAAAACTGGTTCCTTGTTTCGTCAAGAAGGCAGCTAAACTTTGCTTTGTTCCTCATCTTTTGTTGCCTGAATGGTTTAGACAAGGCATGGTTCAGCTGTGACAGGGTCTGCTGCTCTCTCCCCACCCTCATAAAGAATTACCAGATATGCTTTCTTGGCTTGCATTTAATGCAGAGGTACCTTGTGCAAAAGGAATCAGAGTCTGCAGAAGGTCAGGGACACTTTGGAGCAGGAAACTCCTATGTGTATGTGCCTGGTTTTCAGGAGACCTGCCCAAAATATTGTTAAGATTGTGGAGGAGCTGCAAAGAGTCAGAGTTGATCCCTGTGTAATGAAATGATCAAGAAAAAGTCCAAGATCTCTAAAGAGTTTTCCTTCTTCAGACCTCCAACTGTGTGTGACCAGAGGCAATCTTCTCTGTTAAACCAGTTCTTAGTAGATAATTCCCTGAGAATTACTGATGCTTAATAAATTGTCAGATCTGTTTGTTCAAAACAGTTTAGCATTAAAAGTGCTCTCTGCATAAGACTATCTGAGAAGCATCTTGAGAAAAGCCCTTTTCCAGAAGTCTTTAGAGAAACAGGGAAGGGAGCAAATACTGAAGCAATGAAATGAAGCAGATAATGAAGCAATATACTGTAAGGCCACCTTTTAGAAATGGAGAGGGACTGTCTTGCAGAAATCCTGTTTGAGCCCAAGACTGTTACGTATTTTAGGAAAACAGATGTTTGATATCCCTTTTTGCACTCAAACATCAAAGTATCCATAACTAGACTGTGGCCTCTTCATTCTTCCTCCTAGAAGAAATCCTTACAAGTGTCAAATATATTCTTCTGCACGACAAAACCCAAAGAAACTAATTTCTAAAGGCAAGTGCTCACTCTAATCCAGTACCACATAAAATTACCATGAGCCAGGTGGCGAAGAAAGCCTTCAGAGATATACATCCAATGTCTGTAGCTTGTGAGGAGAGGAACACAGACCCACCACACCTGATAGCTGCCTGTTGTGGCTGTTCTAGAATACATGTATCTTAACAAATTGTACTTTACTAATTGTACTTCAAAAGGGATTGACAATAACAAGGGTTTGCACCTGATTTCACCTGTGTATTATTGTTCTGAATACCTACGGCTGATTTTTCAAGGCGTCTTAACATTTCTAAATAATATATTTTTCCCCCAGTTTCTGTGTAATGCCTTGGTCTCTTCTCACACTTCTTTCATCAGCACTTGAATTCATACATCTCAGTCATACAACTCAAGCACCTTGTGTTAAATACAATGCTTGCCTCAGACAGAAGGTCGGGCCGGTGTTTTCCCGCAGGTCGCTCCGGCATTGCCACATCCCTCCCGCCGGCGCTCCTCAGGCGCGGCGCTTCACCGCTGCACCACCAGAGAGCGCTGCCTGAATGCCTTTGAAAGATTTTTATGTCAAAACTAAATTTAAAAAAAAATTAAATAAAATCCACCTTGAAAACCGTATTATTTAGAAAAGGTGCTAGATGAACTTGTGACAGAAAGAAAGAGGAATTATTGAAAGACTGCTATACAATGCAAAGCCACAGATCTTTGCACTGCTTCATTCCAGTCTCATCCAATCTTGTACAGTCTGGTACAACAGTACAAATTAAGCTTTGTTGATTTAATCAAACAAAGCCATCTTGAATCAGAGTGCTTATGTCAGCTATTGAGATTCACGGTACAACTCTGATGGACTGCAGTCTGAGCAGAAAAGGCAGACTGGATTTTTTATAGCTAACTTAGAACACGTAGTGATACATGGTACTGCTCAGGATAGAGCATAATATTTTACAAAGTTACAAAGCATTATTACAAAATTAGTGTCCATTAGTACAAATCCTAAGGCTCTGTTTCTTTAAAAAAATTCTCTGCTTTAATACGGATTCATCCTTAGGTTATCTTCTCTTTTTAATAGTGATTTCTATCCTAGTTTTGCTTTTCAGCACCTCCTTTTGTTTACAACAGAAGGTCTTTGCTTTCCCCCTAGTTCTGTCCAATTTCCATCACACATTATCATGTATCCTGACACATATGTTGCATGCATGGTAATGCACAAATGTGCATCTGCATTTCCCATTAAATGAGGCATTCAAAGGTTTTCTTGGGTCCAGACTTGTCCTTTTGAGACCGGAGCTGAGCTTACAATTCTCTGGAAGGGAAAAGCTAAAGTAAGCTCTTTAACTTAAACCCCAGCTTCTGATCCACAAGCTCTAGCCAGATTGACCATGGGAAAGCTCAAGTATGATCTCAGCTCTGGGACTGGCTTTTCAAAAGTACAGTATGCATCCTCAAAGCTAGAGCTGAGCTACAGTCAGGCACAGCAAGGCACAGCAGGACTGGGGCAGAGTTTGCTGGGCTAGAGGGCTGCTGCACAGTATCCTAAAGCAAACACAGAGACAGATCTGCTCACTGATTAAACCTGGAAATCTTAGACCTTGACGATCAAAGTACAAATAGAATCAAAGTATAAATAAAATACCCAATATCCACAGATTTTATCATGGAAAAGACAAAATTCCAGAGGTCTGACTTGCTTTCACAGCATTGGAGCTTATCAGTCCTAGTCAAAGATAACTTCCCATCCAATTACTAAAACTCAAGGTAGGCCACAGGCCTCACATGATGCCAATGTACTACTCTTTAAGATGTACCCATTTTACTCCATAATGACAAACCTAAGTCAATATGGCTATATAAAGTGCTCTCTTATAAGTTTGTCAGTGAAGAACTAGTCAATGCAATCAGTGGCACCCTACAGTAGGCACTTAACATTTGGTATCACACACAGACAGGCTCATGTGTCTCATGAGCCTGACTGTGAGAGAATTCCCCTCTTCCCTCACTGTTTAAAAAATGTAATTTTCAGAAAGCTTAATGCAGAGATTTACACTGTCAGACACACACAGAACCCAGCCCAGCCTCTGGAGCTCCACCTCCATTTTGCCATTTCATTCCAACCTACATTCAGAAAGAGCAGAGAGCTTATTTTTCTTTTTTCTCTAACAGTCAAAATACCCTTAGAGTTTGAAAAGCTAGCTGAACAGATGGATCATAGGTCTCAGTAGTGTTCTTTGCCAGAACTGGGCTACATTTGTGGCATAGGATGAGGTTACCCTGCTCAGGAGGTGAGTATGGCAGACCATTTGTTTCCCCATGAACAAACATCTGTTGAAGATGATAAACTGATGAAGTGCACATGACTTCAATTGTTTTAGAAAGCCAGATCTTCTCTTGTACACAGGACTTACTCTTTAAGGAATGGATTTCTGACTAACCTATTTGCAGTGACAGTCTGTCAAGGCAGAATGTGAGAACATCTCATTTTATTGATTAAGTTGTTTCTACTTTGCAAAAGAAACAACGCTCCTGACACTGGACAGCAAAGCCAGAAAGATCACAGAATTTCTCCTCCTTGCTGCCCTCAGTTTCTGAGGGGACCCAGATCAGAGGACTATTTCCCTTTTCTGAGATTTTACCTCCTGGCCCATTAAAGAGCAGAACAGTAAGCTGGGCATGAGGCAGGCATCAGCAGAGCCTGAATGTGCAGGCTGTTTTCCTGTCTGAAAAGGTGGATTGCAGGCAGTCATACAGAGCTCAGTCCACTGCTGCACAGCAGTGAGGAACCCCTCCTGGGCAGAGGCGAGGCCATGGCTTTTCTGTTTTCTCCTGGGTGCACCTTTAGCAAGCAGCAGGTCTGCAGTGCTTTGGAGGGTCCAACCATTGAAGGCTACATGGGCTGCCACTCCTGTGGTGATGTGAAAGCCTCTGCACAAGGAAAGAAGTGTCCCAGAGAACTCTCAAAAAAATATTTGGCATGGTCTAGGTCTTAATCAACTCCAGAATGGAAAAAACCAGCACTAGTAAAATGTCTCTCAATGCCTACAAATACCTGAATTCAAGTTAAATTATAGCAGGAAGAAGGGGAAAATAAAGAGCATGGGTTTTTTTTCTCAGGCTCCGGAGCCAAGATCTGTGTGTTTTTGAAGTCATCCTGCAAGGAAGGAAAGAAAAGGCTGAAGCTGACTGTGACCTAAATAAAGCAAAAGAATTAGGTACTGGTGATCAAAGGATTGAATGATGCATATACACATCCCCCTAAATAATAGAGTTGGTGGGGGAAATGACATGTCATTATTCCTCTGAAATAAAGCAAATTACCTGCTCTGAAAAGAGGAGTTAATCTGTTTTTATACAGTGAAGAATAATGCCACACTATTTCTTCTAAAATTAGAAGATGACAAGCTGAGACTTCAGTGCACATAGCATCTGGCTCTCTGGCACCACATGGACTTACCAGAGTGAACCCTTCCTGTTCCAGTTTTATTGGGTTGGGTGGGCAATAGCCATTACCACAAAGAACACCCACTGAGCTCCAGAACAGCAGTAGGTTTAAAGTACCTCAGAGTTTCTTTCTTGCTCTCTAGAGAAGCAAATGCAGAAAACCTGACAAGGATATTTAGAAAAAACTGAAGAACTTTGAATGGAGTCAAAGTCCTCTTTTCACCTATCTTTCCAGGCAGCTGAACATTTTATTAGTTGTCTTCCAAACAAGAAGCAAGCATGGGACAATCTCATCCTAAAATTCCGCATTTTGACATTTCCAGTATTTAAGACAGGCAGTGAAAAGTGAATTGCAAATGCTGAAGTCAGACTCAACCAAGTAAACAAGTTTTTTGTTTTCTGTTCTCAAACTCTAAGGCTACAGATGCTAAATAACTGAGCCCATAACCATAGTAATGGCTGAACAACTTATCTTGAAAAGATAATGGCTATATTTTATCACATGAATGCATAGAAACAGTGTAGAGACTTCTTCTCTAAGCTGCTCTCCTGAGGAATCTCTCTCTTCTGTTCATGTTTAGACTGACAGTACAAAGGGCTCAGCATCCATAAAGATGCTTGGGAGACTGGGAACCTGAGAATTCATTTCCATCAGACCTGAGAGACCAAAATCACAGTGCTTATTTACCCCCTAGAGAATTTCCAGTTAAATAACCTCTCAATGGAATAACCAAACTTTCCCAAATCTCCTTTACTGATGCACAGCCATAACCATATCCAAGTTATATGCAGAGAATTCCCCAGCAGCAGATTGGAAAGGACTTCTCTGAAGGAGGCCTGGTAAAATTCTACACTATCTTCTGCAGAAAGTTACTCAGTTGTTGAACTTTTCTTGATCCTTCATTGTAAATAGCAAATATTATGGTCAAGAGTTTTTCCTCTTCTATCTGCTTTGTTCTAGTGCACAGACAACATCAGGCTAATGTACTGTTTTGCATTCAGTTTAAATGGTTCCACTGACCTGCAATCAGCATTTTGCAGTACAATGGCAGATCAGCAAGCCCCTGCCACTCTGTGTATCTACTTATCAACAAGAGAGCCAAACAGCCAACAAACATCTCCATGAGTATACATGTCAGCATGATGTCAGCAGACAGAAAGAAAGACTGTCCACATCAAAGCATGCAAACCTCATTTTTCAGTACATGGACCTGAGCTGCAATTTCTCCCTAAGCTTCACCTACAGCAGGGAGACACAATTACTCTGTCCAAACAACTGAGGGCAACTTTCCAACACTGCCTCTTTACAAAGCACAGCATTTATAACTTCCTTGAGAAAGCATTAAAAAATGAATAAAGCACAATTTTAATTATATTCATAATGATTTATTTTAAAAAATGTTCCCATTAAACTGCTATCTAAGCACAACCCATTGTAAGTCAGAAGCAGTTTGGTTCCACCTGCATTTAAAGTGATTTTTGTAATTATTCACATCAGAACAGCCATTAATCACACAAACAATAGCTGGCTTGCAGAAAACACATGACAAACAGCTATGTTATGACTTACTATTATTTTTATTATATTATTTAACTTAGAATGAAAATTTTCTATTAATATTTAAAAAAACAAAACCAAAACCCTTAGTCTTACCTTCAGATTGATGTGTGGCCAGAGGTGTCTGTGTCTCCTTGGAGTATGACACCACCTCCCGAGGTAAGAAATCGACCTGGGTAATCTTTGACACCCCTAGTTTGTGGAGTCTGCGTCTAAGGTAAAATACACAACATCGAAAGGTTAGTCATGGTAAATGTAAATCAGCAGCAGGAACAAATGTTTGCTGTTATGAACAGGACAGAAATACTTCAGTGTTTGTAAAGGTGAAACACAACACAATATGCATGAGAAGTACCTCATTGCAGTGAAGAAAATTAACCTGGGAACCATTTGCTGTAATAAAGTCCAGTTGTTGAACCTCTAGACCATGCTGCTGAGAGGGATTGTCAATGAGAAATGGCCTGCTTGTGCCCCTCTTAACATGCAACAAAATTCTCTTTCATACCATCATTACTATGATGTTCTGTCTGCTCAAAGGAGCTCATCCTCAGCCTGGGATACACAGCTGTGGAAAGGGTACCACGGGTTTAAACCAGGATGAATTAAACTGCTAAATGTTCAGTTAGGAGCAATAACAGCATCTTTAACTGGCAAGATGTGGAATTTCCATAAAGAAGGAAATTCTCCTTCCACAGGAGCAATAGTGGCCTTGAAGTAGGTTTATGATTAGTGGAGTCCTAATGCAAGGGCTGGAGGAGAGCTAAAACACAACTAGAACAGGGCAAGTATAGCCTTCTATTTTGTCTACTTCCCTTGCTTTAAATAAACCATATGAAATAGATCAGTGAAGCAAACTAACTGTAAGTGGGTAAGGGAAAAAGAGAGGCAGCTGAGCATGGTCATGAGCACTTTTAGTTGTGCACAGTTCACTCAGCAGCAGGGGAAAAAAAATCAGTTTATTTCCTGAATATTAGCTGACTTTCTGCAGGGAGTGAATAATATAAAAACAGTTACTTGGAAGTGTTTTACCAGAAAAAAGCCAACTTTCAGCAGAGAAATAATGCAAACAAAAACAAATTAACTAAATAAGGCCAGTTACCTAAATCAACAGTGTGAGCACACTTGTGCATTTATGGGGAAATAAATTCCTAGAAACAATGTTTGTCTACTTGCCACATTATTGAAGAGAACAATTTGGAAAAATAGCAAATTCTTACATATTATCCATATCCACTTCATTTTCCAGGTTGTCAGAAGAACAGAAGTCATAGGGGTTTTGACCTAATTAATTTACAGTGGTTTAGGTATTCAATCAAGATTCATGTCTGAAAGGAAATGGGAGCCTAAAAAGGAAACTGTCATCATTGGATAACACCTACTGAACTTTTCAGCTGTATCAGCCACATTTTTTTTCAAATCTATTCTACTGCCTGGGTTGTTATTAAACTGACTGCAATTAGATTCAGCAGGTAATCAGTACAAATCATTTGTATTGTGTAACAGACCTCTAGAGCAGAAACAGTTGTTGTAGCTCTGAGTCCTTCCACTTTTCAAAGAAGAAAAATTAACAAGTCTCCCTCCCTCCAACCATCTCTGACATTGCCAATATGAACAAAATCTACAATTGTCTAAAAACTCTACAGAAAAACTTCTACCTCATTACTGGGGCCAGAAAAGTTTCTTCAGCCGGCAAAAATTTTAGTGGTTTTATATTTTGTAGCTGCTTTAACTTACGGTCTGTGTGAATTCAATCTTTAATAAATATTTCATCCCAGCAAACTCTCATGTGCTTTTTTCCTCCTTCAGCACCAGCAATCTCTGTTGCCTTCTTGGTCAGTTTGATTTTCCTATGCAACCAGTCCCCTGCTGCCCCAGGCTCTCTTTCCACTTACTGAGGTTCTTTACATTGAAAGAGTCTCTTGACAGTGGTCTTGGTTAAGTATAATCCCTAATTAATTGTGTGTATAAGCTGGACCTAATTCAAACCTCACCTAATTCTAAAACAGTTTCACATGAGGCCACTCTGTATCTCCTGGACTGACCGAGGATAGGGAACGTGACCCTAAAGGAGAGCTGGATTTAACTGCTAGTTGGGTGGATTGAACCTCTGCCCACTGTGTCCCAGAAGTGAGCTACTTCCCACGGCACTGTGCTGAGACAATGCATGGAATTCTTAATCTGAAGCACTTCCAATTCAGTAGCTGCTGCTGCCTCTACAAAGGCCTTGTGCCACCCATATCCTGTAAGTACTGGTGAAGACTGGGAGGACCTTCCTCATCTGAAGGAATGTGATTTACTCATTGCTGTTTGTCTGTGTCAAGCCACCTCTAAGTGTTCTCATGTTACTAAAAGTTGGCCTAGACTTTGCCCAAGCACTCAGGGACAGCTGGAGCATCCTTTCAATACCTGAACTTTACCAAATATGTGCTGTAATGTTCTAGTCTCTAGATCCTTTTAGGGCAACACTAAATGGTCTATTGTTTTCCCAACCCCATTTTTCATCTGAGGTACTAATAATTCTCATAAATTCAATAAATATTCATCTTAGAGAACACATAAGGTTTGAAGGATTCCTTTCCAAACTGCTGATGGGAAAGGAATCTTCTCAGTAGGAGGATAGTGACGAAAACCCATGCATTAAAACTGATTCTTCTGTCCATAGGTATCATAAGAAAGATGTATCTGCTAGAAGTGTTTTGAGACACACATAATTTAATTGCTGACTGCAGGATTTCTTTTGCATTGGTTTTGTTGGGTTTTTTTGCTCTAGTCTCAGGACACCAGGGGAAAGTTTAACTCTGCCTGGGGTTTGAAGACAGTTTTCTTTCAAAAGGGACAGGACTTCCATTAAAATGTACACCTGTGGATTTGCTCTTTGGCAAGCTTCTTTTCTGTCTTTGCACTGGCTGCTACTAATTGATTGAAGTCTCTATATACAGAGTTATCTTTACATGAGTCAGATAAAGGAACTTGCTTTGCACAGCTGTTTCTCAAACAGCTCCTAGGAGTCCTCATATTTTAATTCAAATTTCTGTAAAAAAAACAGCTGGGATTTCTATAAAGTTTCTGTTGGTTAAAATAGCTCAGAAAACTCTACCTCTTTTTGGTACAGCCCAGGTAAAGTTGTTGATGCGTGTCCTATTTAAAGTCACACTCATGTAAACTACAAACATTCTAGGAGTTCTAGATATGGAGAAATATTTCTGTTTAGAAAACTCTCTGGACACGTTGCTTCTGGATCTTTCCTGATGAATAGACCTAATACACCTATCTGCAGCTGGGAGCACTGTCAATCAGCAGCTAAAGGGAGCTGTTATTTTTCTTACAGAGTGCTGAATGAAGTAACACATGAACAAGTAAAAGCGCAAGAGAGTTGCCTGGAGACTCAAAACAGGCAACACTGTTAAGTTCTTTGGTAGAACAAATTTTTCAGAGTAGTGATTTGGTTTTACCTAAGACTCATGCATGAAGAACTTGAGGTACTGCTACCCACCCTTTTAGAGGAACAGGTTATCCTAAATACCTCTGCAGGCAAGCGTTTCTACATAATTTACATTAACTTTTTTTTTTTTTTCACTTGTTGGGCTAAAGAAGTTCCATCCCAAACTATAAAATATTAATTTTAGCTCTATTAGAATTTTTTTAAAAGCTTAATAGGCCTGAACTCAACTAAGATGGCACTTACTCTTGGGCTACGATCATACCTAAGTGTACAATTTTAAACACATACACAGATCCAGAGGGACAAGGGGACATTGTTACTGCATGTGGAAACGGCGTAACTACAGCGAGCAGAAAGGAGAGGAAAAGTATCTTGCAAATGATTCAGAGAGAACAGTCTGAATCAACAGGTACAAAAAAGATCAGTGTAACTATACATGCACATATATACCACAATAATAACATTTCATTTGAAATGAAATAGTTATTTGTATTGTGTTCCAGGCAACAGAAATTGCAATTTATCTTTTCATAAGCATGTTTAAATAGCTGGGGTTTTTCCTCACAAATACGACTTTGCTGAAGCTTCTTATTTATGAAACTTAAAAAAAAGGAAACTTATGGTCTTTTTGAGTCAAAAAAGCAAATGAAAATCACACACAACCAGCTCAATTAGGAAGCATTTTCAACATAATTATTGCAAAGAAATGATAACAAAAAGAGCTGACATATACCCAAGTTCAGAGTCAGACTGGAGTTGCAGCACTGAGGGGTCTGTGTCCCATTGCAAGGTCCTAGGGTGGTAATCAGCCGTGCAGCACGAAGGGGAGGGAAAAAAAAGAACACACAGAATTAACTGAAAGGATGAACAAAACCCCACCTCCTTAGTTACATGCTCTATGTAGTACATTCAACCTCCAGGTGCAAGCAACAGCCACCATATGTCAAACAAGGTTTGTATGTCAAACTGAGACAGGGCAGGCAATTTAATAAAATCACATATTGTTGATAAACAGAGGAAAGAAGCTGGATTTTCCATCACATATTTAGTAACTAAACATGGGGTTGGGGTATTTTCCTTTTCCTGAAAAATGCTAATTCTTTAACTTAGGCTGATGCACATTATTTCACAATAATTTGTAAAATCTGCAGGTGCAATTTATTTATGTTTTTATGATAAGGTAGACTGAGCACTTGCCACGAACTGCACTGAAGAGTTTATCCATTCCCACATTCCTGAGACAGACAGCAATCCATCCTGTACAACACAGCTCTGGGCAGGAGCATCACGTAGTGCACATGACAACAAATGGACACTGATACCAGCTCTGACACTCTCTGAGGGCCTCTGGGACAAACAAACAAATCCTTTTTCTTTTCCTTCTGATAAAATTCCTGGGGAACAGGCTAATAATACATCTGAGAAAATCAGATCTATGACAATCTCTTGGAGGAGGCCATCCCCAAATGTACAAACATTCCAGAGGTGTGGTCTGAAGGGAAGGTGTTGCTCTTTGCACTGCAGTGCAATTTCCCATGTGACCAGCTCTAAAACACCTTGCAAACACAGAGCCTTTAAAGATTCTTGTGAAATACTCAGAATCCTTCAATTTGGAAATGCAAAAACTGACATATCTAGGCCAACATTTTCAAAAATGCCTGCTCCTTCCCTTTCTCTTAATTTTACTTTATTTTTCTACACTCAGGAAGCCACATCTTACATGCAAGAAAACTGCCAGAATCCATGACAGAATCAGGAGCCCACAACTGGCTCCTCAGCACCTTTTCCTGTAGTATGAATACTAGATTATGCACTGCTCTCACTAGCAGAGGCTAGAGCAAAGAAAAGTGCTCCTTCCCTAAGCAAGCAAGTTTTCATGAAGAGATGCTGGAAAATGATAGTTGTCAAAATTAACCCCCCCTCCACAATTTCTTCTGAATCTTGAGGATATAGAGATCATAATATTACCAGGTTCAGCCAAAACTAGCCATATAATCAGCTGTGGTCAATATACATAAGTCTTTCTGCAACAATAGCAACCTCTGCCAATGAGTCACTCATATAAACTAACAAGTTTATATTGGTCCAGAAATAGATCTGTTAAAGCCAAATAATTATTCTATCTCCTGTCTTTAGTAAACTCACCCATTCTATTACCAAAGTTAACTCACTTTCTGGACAGACAGACAAGGACATGTGCTGCACTCTTGTCATTTCACAATGAAAAAGAATCAATCTCAATACCCTGTGCATACAAAAAGAATGAAAAACTATTTCATTTAATGCAAAGCTGCTTTCTCGTCCAACATAAGGGTACTCATTTCCCTCAACTTATGATCCATAGTAATATTTATCAGGATAAAAGACTTTATACCGATAAAGAAAGGCTTCTCCAAAACTAAACCGTATTACAAAAGGTTGGAGATAAAATAATACAGCAAGAAATAACAGATTTTTCCCTTGTAACTTGACTGCAGTGTAAGTGCAGTGGAAAATGGACATAAGATCTGAATGCCTGATGCAAAGCAAAGGCATCAATGACTAATGCATTATAGATACTCCATTAAAAATTCTATCTGTGTGAAGATTGCTCTTGTAATGTCACCAAGGTCAGTTGCATATATTGGACTAGCAATATAGGTGCCAGTTTCTAATTTTACTGCTGCCTAGGGGCTACTCATACAT
Source organism: Passer domesticus (assembly GCF_036417665.1). Classification (NCBI taxonomy): domain Eukaryota; kingdom Metazoa; phylum Chordata; class Aves; order Passeriformes; family Passeridae; genus Passer; species Passer domesticus. Next base: position 23,919,886 of record NC_087474.1, on the reverse strand, counting down.
TCATGTCCAGGTTTTCCAAACTCTTAAAAGAAAATAGACATAAGTCATTTGAGTTTCCTCCCCCAACATTCACTTTCAAACCTACAGAATTTGTAGGGGAATAAAGGCTATTTCATCAGAAAAAAACACTATTATCATTTGATTAAAGCAAGAACTTGCAACAGGTCTCTAGAAGTACAGTTCCTATGTTCCACCTCCAAGAATCCAGGCCAGGTCACAGGAGAGAGTACCTTTACCTGGTACCTTCATAAAAATGCCAAAAAAAAAAAAATTAGAGATCTCCCACACTCAAGACAGCACTCAAATCCCAAAATTATCAGAAGAGCAACTCTTATGGTTTGGGCCATCACATGCAGACACGTATAAAGACACTCCTCCCTTAAGTATTTATTATCTAGATTCTCACACACAGCCTTCACCGCTGTGGACACTGACACCTACTTTTAATAGCAATTCTCCTTGACTCCTAATTATATCTGTTTTCGACAGTTTTAATGCATCAGCTAAACATTTCCCAGATTTGTGCTCCACTGTGCATCCCTGTGTTTCCACTTGCACTAGTGTGAGAAAGAGACGAGGAAGCAATCTGCTGAGTTCTCTCCAGCTTGGCTGAGCAATGCCATCACAGAAAACGAGACTGCAGGTAACAAATCTTCAGGTTCCAAGTCTTTTGCCCTGGGAGACAGAACACAAGCGGCTACACTAGGGTAGTAAAGGCTGGAGAGCACAGGGAGTGACTCTGTGCTTCAAGGAACACTATTGATTTGTTCTTTGTCTCTTCCTGGCACCTGAAGAATGTCATCAGATCAAAATGAAAGTGAGTGAACAGTAAAGATGTAATCTGGACCTGCAATTTAGCCAGTTTCCATGGCAATAACATCAAAAAAGAAAGAAATAGATTCTTTGCGGTTTAGCAACCCAAAAATGATGTTGAATAGCCTGTGCTGTCATCCTGACTAGAAAATTAAAGCTAATCTGTTTGTGATGAACAGACGTTGCGTATGACATTCCTTGATCATACGGATGAGCACTGTAGTTACACTTGTTCTCCTCTGGACACTCCTCGCTGGGGATTTTGAAATTCAACTGCATCTCTGCAGAAAAGCAGTTGCCAATCTTTTTCCAGCTAGTTCATGAGTTCCTCCTCCAGACCCTTCTTCATGAGGAAAAGGACTAGGTGCTCTTGCTCTTCTTTTTTCTTTCTTACTTTATAAAAGAAAACTGCAATGGCTTGACTTCAATTCACCAGAGACAGAGGCAGAGAAGGTAATGTCACAGACCCGAGGAGAAGTGCATGGCCTAGGAGTCACCAATCAGGCTGAGGTGCTCCCACTCTGGACGTTTCAGAGAGCACAAATTGCTCAAGGTTCCCCTAAATGGATTCAAAGGACTTTGTCAAGGCCTACATAGAAGAGATAAAAAACATTTTAGTTGAACATTTTTGTGGGGAAAAGACAGGAGCATTAGACCAAGCAGACTAAAGTAGTGGTCCCTAGCAGTCTCCAGTCCTGCAGACTCCTCCCTTGGGTGAAGGGAGTGACACAGGCATTGCAAGGACCCCTGGAAACTCACTGAACAGCACAGTGAGGGCTAAGCCAGATCGGTCTGTTTCCCCCACCCAGACAGCACTGACACTATTTTAATCAGAGCCACCCAACGTTGTTTCAGAGCTGGGTGCTGTATCAGTCTCCCACATAGTGGCAAACAATAGCCCTGTGTCATGGTACATCCCCCTTGGACATGTTCTGTGTACAGCAGCTGACCCTGGCTCACTGAAGGATAAAAAGCTGTATCACTAAATAACATATTGTTCTAAAGCAGCACAAAGGGAAGGAGGGCTGTCAGATGTTGCACTAAGAAGACAAGCTACAAGTGTTATTTACCCTCTTTCAACTGATCTGCTTTCACTGTCTTCCTTTACATAGGCATCTTAATAACCTATTTTTTCTCAAATTTAGGACAGTATTAATGCTGGTGCTGTTTCAGCTCTAACTACTGAAGAAATAACAGATAATTTTGACACATTATCTTTTAATAACCTGAAGAAAGAAATCAACAAGAGGAAGAGGTCCAGATGTCATATATTTACTAAAGGATTGGATGGTAAAACAACACTTACTTCTGAATTCAAGTCCAAAGCATTAGGAAGATATTCAGAGCACAGTTCTAAAAGAGAACTGTTACAAAATTTAAGGTGGGAGGAATTTGAACAGAAGCATTCCCTTTTCTGCAGCATTATTATTATTATTACCATGGAAAAACAGGCACTGCCATATGTTACAATGCTCTGTGTAACCTTACCTCCAGAAGATTTTATTCTGATTGCATAATGTCAACTATGTAGATTAAAAATGTGGAAAAGACTAAAACAAACTAAAAATAAAGTAAAACACTTGAAACCTTTTGGAAAATTCCCAGCATCAGAATGCATCAATGAAGCATAGATTCTGACATCCAAAACTGTCTGGAATCCATGTGAACCCTTCAGCTGATTTAAGCAGCTTTGGGTCTGGCCTTAGCAGTCGTGTATGAAACACGTAAGGCATCAGTTCCAATACATATCCTTAGTAATCTGCCATCATAAAATGATATTTAGTATCTGTAATCACGATCACATCGCAACAGAACTTGGCTCTGGGAATGTGCACCAGTCCAACACTTTTCATGTGCAACATACTGACAGCTTAGTTGTGACTACTTTCCTGCAGCCAAAATCAAATCCTCCCTCATCTGTTGCTGATGCTGCAGAACATCTGTTCTGCATGATTTCTTTTCTCCCCCAACTCCCCTTTCCCAGGTCAAGAGCAGCCAGGCCTGAAAATCCATGCTTTTGGAAAAAAGGCTCCTCACAGGAATAACAGCAAAGTCGGCTTTCTCAGGGGCTTCTTGCAGGGCAGAATCCTCTTTGCAGCATTGCAAATTACACCTTCAGGCAGAACTGGAGGAAAGCAAACACCATATTTGGCATCTCCTGTCACCAAGAGCTGTTGTGCTCTCCAGACCAGGAGAAAACTGCACTGACAGTGTACTGAGACCCGAGGTATCTCCTGAACTGAGACACCCATATGTGTCCCTAAAGAAACACCATCAGATCTGACAGGCCCCAAACCAAGCATCTCCCCTTGCAGCAACAACAGTGTCCTAAAATGACCCTTCATATGGGAAATAGCAATGCCCTCCTAACCCTAAAATTCAGTGGCAGACTGTGCCATGACTCCACAGATTAGGCTGTGCCACGGAGAGCAAAGGCCAATCCACTAAGCAGAGCACAGACTGTCACTAAACGGAACCAAAGAGATCAGAAATGAAGGTGGGACTCCCCCAGAGCATATGGACTCACCTATCCTGTAGGAAGTCTCAAGGCACCTTTGCTTGCCAGAGTAATATTTCTAAAAGGATGTGAATGTGACTAGCCTCATTCTCCCCATCTGTGGGAGGAGAGGGTCCTGATGCTGCAGGAGGTGTTTATACAATCTTCAGGCACCTAAATGGAGGGCTCCACCAGTGAAACGTTACACCATGGACTCTTTCCATACGAACAGAAAGGCAGGAGATTGCTCCGTGCAGCAGTTCCAAACACCCAACTTAGATTCCCAACTGTGAATAGGTATTAGAGCTGTTTTGTGTCTTTACTGTTCACTCTCACTTTGATCTGCGGAGAAATAGATAAGGAAGCAATCAGCTGCTACTTGACAGCCTGCAGGCTTCAGTCTGCTTCATGCTTTCTTTTCTTCTAACTTCAAATGCAACTAGCAAAAGAAGTGAATTAGGAAAAATGAGCTAACCAACAAGCCCAAAACTGCAGAGAACACAATTCTGGCTTCTGACTTTGATGTAAGGAGGAACCTCATGTTTAAAATTACAATTTTAACCCTGGATTACAATTTCCAAAAGATTCAGAATTGCTTACATTAGGAAATCTGCATCTTCATACTGATGGCACGTTGAAAAACACATTACACTCAGCTCATACAGCCTTAAAAAATAGTGGGTGCAGCAATCCAGTAGTATTTGTAGTTTCAATGTATAATCTGTCATGTATCTAGACCTAGACCATTTTTTTTTCCCCAGTGTCTGAATATTGTCAGAATTAATTTAAGGCTGCATAATTATTTAGCTACTTTAAAGAGTTCTGCCTAGTTTCTTGCGTCACCTTCTCCAAAGCTACTAACTTGCTGCTGATTAAATAGAAAATCTGAACTAAGAAACTGTTGATGAGAAATCACTGCAGATGTTTAAACATGTGTGTACAGATAAGTGATTTGTTTTTATTCATTTCACTCTACATTTTATGATTTTAATTCTCTCCATTGTGATATTCACTTTCTGATGTTTTTTGTACATTTGAAGTGTGTCTCCAAAACAAACTATATACAAAACCAGGAGATTCAAAGCTACTAGTCAGAGATGGAAAAGTACCACTTGCCTCAATGGATGGTTTGCATCTAAGCCACTATTCTGCCGCCATCTGTGCTCTGTTTTGCAGATCTGTTCCACTTTGAAAGGATTGGCAAAAAGAAAATACCTTCCTTGTGCTGCTTGTTTCCTGAAGCACACTGTAACCAAGATGGCTATCAGCAGTTGGGGAGGATCTGTGCCTCTCAACGCGACGCTCACTTGTGCTCGTAGAGCAGAATTCTGCTCTGACTTCACTGAGCACTCCTGTGTTCAGAGCTGGGCTGCTGCTGCTGATCATAAAATAAAATGCCTTAATACATTCAGAGAACAAGGAGCTTGGCACCACTGCTGGAGCACAGCCAGAAGGTTTTGCTTGGGTTTGCATTTACACTTCCAAGCAGGCTGACACCTCTGATTTCCAGTCTTCACCAATAAAAAGAGCAACTCTGACCTCCCTGAGAGCACAGCACTATCTTTTAGCTGCCTGGCAACCATAAGAGCCCTTTTCAGAATGTTTCATGAGTTTTCATGAGTTTAAAACACTTTTTTTTGAGGTATATTTATGAAAAAATCACGGACAAATAATATTTAAAACACATGTGTATTTCAAAATTCTTCTTGAATCAAAGCTATGCTGCAGAATGGATTTAATAGTTTTCAAAAACTATTTGACTTTTAAATCAGGATGAACAATTCTGGCAAGCCTGCAATGAAAAGGACACATCACAGGACCAACACCTTGTTGATTCCCATTTCACAGAATTCCACTAATTAAATCAGAAATTTAATTCATCCAATCTGCTGAATTTATCTGTTATATTTGAAGTCCATCCTTTGGTTCAGGTCTGCATTACAGATCTCTTGGCAATATCATACTCACACTTTAAATTCTATAGCTACAGAAATCTTAGTCTGCAAACTTATGCAGGTTTACCAGAAGGGTCACTGTGGGCAGCAGGTCAAATAGTTAGAACTGACACAGATTTACTCTGAGTGCCAGATACCAAAATGGTCATTTTGAAAGTGCAGTAAAAAACAGGTTCAGGAACAAGGCACAAGTTTTTTTATTCCCCTAGCAAACCTTGGAAATTCTTTTTTCAAACACTATTTTTGTCTTGGTTTTTGTACCAAGAGTAAGTCTTTGCAGCAAAGCAGAACTTAAATGATCACAAATGTAAAGAAAGAACTTGGCAGGAGAAGTTTTATGTGCTATCAGCTCATGCAAATGCTTGAAAAGAACTTCAGTACTCACATTAGGAGTCTTTGATCCAAACTCCATGGATATGCATATAAGGAAAGCTTTCTAATAAACTTCAAGGGACTTTGAGTACAATTGCACAAAAGACAAAATCATATTTAGTAGTCAAATCTAGGAAAGGTAATCCATAATCTTTCAGAGGACTCAAAGAGGTAACACAAAGATTGGAACCTACAACTTTTAGGTCTGGTATTATGCAGCTGAAGAAGAAGGTGAAGGATTTCAGCAAATTTTCCATTTTGTTTTGTACTAAAATCCAGTAACTGCTAGCTGGAAGAAGAGCTAGTGCTTCCCTTCGTTTATAAAATTTATTTTGTGGAAGAAAAAGCAGAATAGTTACAAAAGGAATGAGATTTTTGCTACAATTAGGGTTGAAACAATAACTCACTGTATGAGAGTTATCAAAAATTTTTCACATTAACAGTCAAAATGTCAAAAGTTCTCATGACCCACGATCTGACTTTTAACAGACCAGCTCAGAAATTATTTTCTGAGTTTGAACTATTAAAGTAAATAAGTACATCTAAAATTTATGAATCAAAATCAATTTTAAATGGAAAACCATTTGTTTTCATATATTCTTTATGGAAAATTTTATACGGTGTACTTAGACTGTTTCAAAACTCCTTGGGGAATAAAATAAAATAAAATAAAATAATAAATAGCAATATCTTGCCAGTGACAGCAATTCCCATTTTACATATTTGAAGGAAAATCCTAAAAATTGCATTACTGAAATAGTTATTCATTTAATCTTTTTATTTTACTAGACAAAACATGAAATTGTGAATGGAAATTTCCTAAGGTCTTTTTAATAGGCTAGAGAAGGAGAAAACATTAATATGCACAAACTGTACCAGTTTAACTATGTTAAACAGTTTAAAATCGGTGGTGATCCTCCACAATTTAATTAAATTAAGACAAAATTCAGTGCAACAGAACTGTTTAAGCTGGGCTGGCCTTAGCAAGTAAGATGTTTTGTTTTAAGAGAATTAGTGTTTTAGTCCCTAAAATCATCTGATTGTCTGACTAAATATATGATGATATGCCTGTAAATAACTAAAGAGAACTAACTATAGATGGGCTGATAACCTAAATGGTTAAGTGGGGCTTTATAAATTAATATTATTTTCTTCTGGAGGCAGCTGGGGCTCAGGTTTCCAAGGCATTTTACGAAGCACCCTGGGAATGGCAATCTTTCCTTCTCCTTTGATTTATAGCATGGAGATGCTTGCTAATGAGAAAAATAATCAAAGATCTGGAGGACTGAACTCTATCAATCCTTTAGGAAGGAAAGCATGAAAATCCTTAATGATGCCAGAGGCTCACACGCTAAAAGGATTGCAGATGATTCTAATTAATATGGACCATTCAGACTTTGTAACTGGCAGCACTGAAAAACACTCCCTGCTTTCTAGGTCAGATATACAGACACTTGAAAGCAACTGCCAAATATCAGTCCCTTAGGTGTCTGCTTCTGTTTATGGGCTAAAAAAACCCAACAAAAAATAACCAAACTGGCAGGGAGAGGCTTTAGATATCTAGGGCTAAATATTCACTGAATGTAAAGGAGGATTGTGGTTCTTCTTTTACAGGGAGAAAAGGAGGGGAAACAATGTAAGAAATCTGCCATCCTTCAGCCTTGCATTCTAACCTGTGCACAGCAAGCCCGATGTGCAAACAGCCCAACAACCACCCACTGCTATCCTGTAAAGAGGCTGATGTTGGGAAGTGTGAGAGATTGCGGCATCACTTTAAAAAGCAGCAGAGTTCCTAGGCCAAAGACAGCAGAGACAGTCAGGGCTCCCCCAGGCAAGGGGAGGAGGCTGACACTGTCACTGCTTCACAGAAGCCATCACCATTCAGGTCAGGAAGGCTTGAGGCACGATTTGGCCTCTAAGTCTGCTGGAAACTGTGAAATAAAACGTGTGCCAAGAGCTCTCGACAATGGAGTTGTGGTAAATTAAATGGAAAAAAAATGTAACAGCTGGGTGTTATTAATTTCTGTCCTACCATGTAACAGTGCATGCCGCATACCAAGCCCAAAGCCACCAAAACAGAGTGGCAACACAGTGTCCCAGAGGGCACCCCGTTTAGCCACCAAGCAGAAAGCTTCTCTTGACTCTGCACGGTGAAAGCCTGCACAACAGTCCCTAGGGTTACGATCCTTCTTTGTCTGAATAAAACACCACGCAAGCAAAGTTTGCCATGAAGCAGTTCTTTTCCCTCAGTCTTTCCTGTAGCTCCCTTAGAGTCTTTGCATTGTTCTGCACTTCCCCTTGGCTCAGCCCATTTATGAAATAAGTATGCCACTAAAGCAGCCATTTAGAAAGCATTTTGTACATATAAATTGATCTTAGAAAAAAGCACCATAAAGGAAATAATCCACTGCAAATAACTGTTACAGCTGCTGCTCCTGAGGCAATACATCACAGGCCCACTTGTCCTGGAAAAAGTGAAGAAGGATCCCTGTCATTTCTGAACGTGGTAACACAATGAAATGCTGGTAATGCAAAGCTGAGTGGCAGTGATGAAACAGCATCATTGCATAGAACCTGTCAAATGCATTTATTTAATGATAAAGTAGCTAAGCCTGAGGCAATGTGGTTCTGGTGGCAGTGGTTTTAGCAGATCTTTTAGTAACATGGTTTTGCTAATGTCTGTGAGAGATGTTTACTGTAGCTAAAGAGAAGATAGGATATATGCTGCATGGACTATTAAAGATCATCTACTACAATAATCCAACATTCCTGTACAAATGAGACCAGAAGCTACCTTCTTTTGCCTTCTTTATCTAATTAAACAGCAAAGTAGACACTTAACAGGAAGAATGGCATTCTGATACCCTTTATTCAGCTTGTTAATGTGTTATATTACTGTTCTAAGTAAGAAGCTATTTGAAAATTAAAGCTGAGTTGCAAGAATGACTTTTCAGGAAAAAAGGACAGAACCCAAACAATTTGATGACATGTAGATATACTCATGAGAGATCATAGAACAAAAAGCATCTTTCTTATTTTAAATATTATATGGAAAAAACACACTGGAGTAAAGACACCTTTTGTTTTTTACTGTCAGTGAGCAAGATTAAATACAAAACTGTAAAATAATGACATGCTTTGACTCATATGGTGCCCAGATGCTCCAGAGCTTTCTCTTTCCTTTTGATTGTGTATCTGAAACATTTGACTGTGTATCTAAAATGCATGAAATGTTTGTGTTTGACAGTCAGACATGAAGTAATGTGAGATAAATACAAGATTCATGTGTGTGTTTAGATGCTGCAAAATAAATCAGAATACCTATTATTTATACAAAAATGAGTAAACAATATGCTGCAGAGAAGAAAGGACTGGAATCCTATCTGTTTCTTCCTGCACCAGGCTAATACAATCTGGGAGTGAACATCAACACATTGAAAGAAAACATATCCTAGTGCATTTCTTTTTATAACAAAATGGCTCAAAGTGGCCACAGCAGATGGAAGTAACACAGAATCACATCTGATGAATGCATACAAAAATGCAGACTAACACTGTCAGCAAACTTCAAAACAGAATGAAAGAGAAGAAGACATGCTCTCCACTCTCTATCAGTAAGGACATCCAACCTAATGTGACAGCTGCTACTATATTCTCTGGAATACCACTGGGAACATTCAGAGGTCACAGTGACTGCAAGATGAACTGATGCAGTGGACAAAAAAATCATGCCATGAGCCAAAGCCAAAGGTGATACTGCTCCTCAGAGAAAAGTGTTCCAGCATTGAAGACAGCTGTTCTATTTCTAGGATTGCTCATTTAACATATTTTATGCAGAACTAAAAACTAGTGATGATGAGACAATCAGGATTCCAGAGTGATCTAACTTCTCCAGCATTTTACTGCTAAAAAATCTCTTTGAGAAATCCAGTTTCTCTTTATTTTTGGTTTTCTTTGCTACCTAATGCAATGCTCAGACTCATTTTCACAGGAACTTTCATTAAATATTTAGAGCTTCATCCAAAGAAGGGCTAACCCTGCTTTACTACAAGTACACTTCATACACTGAAGGAAGCGAATCGATTTCAGTGCATAAAACTTATCTCAAAACCTGTGATAGCAAAGGAACAACAACAACATAAATCAGATAGGAACTATTCAAACCAAGTATTACATTGTGTGCTAATCCAAATAAGAACAATAATTACAGAATGAGTAGCTGTAGCCAAACAAATCCACAGCACAGTCCAATGGGCTTTGAGAGAAATAGCACAAAATAATCCGGCTTATATTATTTCAGCAGATAAAGCACCATTTTGAAATAACCATCCTCTAAAAGAAGCTACCAGAAGATTAATATCTTTGTCTTTATGTGAGCCCACAAAATAATCAGGTACCTAAACTTATGTACAGCAAAATACACAAGTTAGAAAGCAAAAGAGCACAGAGAAAATTCTTGCAGAAAGAAGGACAACCATTAACCTTTACACATCCCAGACAGCTGAGCCTGGTGCAGTTCACTGAGCAGATGGAAGGCAGGAAACCTTACACCTGTCTAATGGGATTCTCATGTTCCCCAATGCACAGCAGGAAGTGCTGCATGCATGGGACTCCACTGGAGACACACACAAACAATTTGCAATAAATGAGATGCTACAAACCTACTACTGGAGGATAGTGAAGCTGGCTGGCAACATCCTACATGTTCCCAGCTAGGAACACATAGAAGCACTGAAGGATAGAGGGCAAAAGGGGCCATAGAGATAAATCACCCCTTGGTCCCCACATGGAGCTCCTCCCAGCATGCCACATGCCAGGTGAACACAGGAGCCCCTGTAGGTGACACAGGCATACACACCAGTGCAGGCTGGTGTGAGCCCTGAAAACCACCCAGCCACAGCAGCACCTCCTGCCAGCACAGACCTATTGCTGCTGCCTTATGTTGGGTTGACATGCAAAGTGCAGATGGACCCTACCTGAGCCAGGATACGAGGGCTTTCCAGGGAGCTGCTCAGCCCACAAAACCTTATACTGCCTGCATCCGAGGCACTGTACAAGGATCGTCCTTGTGCACTTCCTCAGACAACACAAACCCAAAATTCATGGCTCTGAGTGCTGCAAAGATGAGATGTCCAAATACCTAAGGTATGCTGAGTAGCAGAACATATCTCCCCATGGGCATGTTTCATGGTGCCTCAATTATATTAGTTAGCACCCTCTCTAGCACACTAGGGTAGCAAAAGTTCAGAGTATCCATCAGGGAGATGCATACAGTTATTACAAAGGAGTTTTATATTAATAGAGGCAGATTTGTGTTTTACACTATGCTACAGCATAGAACCTCTCAGCAAATGCCTTTACCTCAGCCCTTTTCTTCACATGCATTCAAATCTCCCTTGAAGTTGTGCATGTCTGCACATGTATAAACTGACCATCAGCAAGAGGATACAGGGAATCAACAAAATGCTTACAAAATAAGCATTTTTTTCAGGATAAGTGAACAAACAAACCAAAACACTTATCCTGAAAGAGCCAAGCATATTCTATTCCAAGGAGAATCTCCATGCAATCCTGCAATACTGTCTTATGAAAAATGAGTCATGTCTGAATACATCATATAAGAAAGCTCCATGAACCAATGACCCATCTATTCAGAGATGGGTATCTGCTCAGGCTATGTAATTTTTCCATCCTATCTGTACAGCACAAGCAACACAAGCATGAAAAAAAGCAAAGCGGGATGTGTAAAGCAATGTGGAGACACATAAGTTGCTCTCTGAGCAACAACTGGGCTCCAGTGAATCGTTCAGTGTAGCCTGGTAACTAAGAGCAGCCCCAGAACTAAAGTGTAACACACCTCTGCCTACCCAAAAATGATCCCCAAGACCACAAAAACAGATATAAAATGTGGCTCTCCTGTCCAACTGAAAGAATTCAGTCAGCAGTTTCTAGAACAGTTATCCATCTAACATCCGCTTATTCTTATGGTTGTTGTCATGGCTCAGAGGGAAGCTGGAATGCTGCTCAAACCTAATGTTTTCCCAAGTGACAAATAGCAAAATGGTACTAAAGATTAGGCAGCAAAACAAACAAACAAACAAAAACAACATAGAAACCTGGGATGCAGAAGACAGAAATGGTTCCACAATTCTGTGCTGTTACAAAGTCCACCCCTTTTTTTCTCCTAATACAGTGAAAGGCATCAGAGAAAAGACAACACTGCTGTGGCTGTTGTGCTGGAGATAATGAACAATGGCCCTGAAGGGTAGCAGCACTACTAGTCTGTAGGATGCATGGCAGAAGTGACTACTGTGACCATGCAGCTTTTCTTCCTGTGCAACAAAAGGGCTGTACAACTTTATGAATGAGTTATTGTTTGACCTATTATCTGTCTGTTTGCCACACACATTATCCTGGACAAGCAACAACCAGCGATAGAAGATCCCACAGAGTCTTTAGGTAAATTGTTTTAGCAATGAATTTGTCTCACTATTGATTTTTTTGTTTTGTTTTATATTTCTCCAACTTCAATACCAAACACTTTGCTGCTTTCACCTTTTCAGCTGGAGGAGCCTGTTTGCTCCTATGTAGGTATTACACTTGGTGAGCAAGTTACCAGTCAGTTTTCATCTTGCAAAGTAAGACTGAGATCTGTAGTTTCAGGACTACAACTACTGAAGTGTTCAAACTCTCCAGTTTATAAATTTTCTTTCCTGAAAAGCAGATGTCATAAACGTGTGTTTCTGGCTGAGCTACATTCCCTTTTATATAAGAAATCACATATGCTTGCTGATCAAATCATATCTCAAATATATTTGGTGATAATGGGACCAACAGATTAAGTCTGAAAACTACCAGAAGTACCAGCAACTGAAAGAACTATGAACACAACCTAGTTCTGTACCAAAATATGGTCCCTCTTAGGGGAACATATGAAGATCTCCTCAAAGCTTTCAACAGAGCCTCTCTCCTGTAATGAGCCAAAATCTGTGACTTCACAGCTTCTTTTTTTTTTTTTCTCTTTTTTTTTTTTTCTTTTTTTAATATCCATCATCTTCCTCCAGGGAACACTTCAGCAATGAGTAATCAGACTGCCTGCAGGACTTCTGCCAGGCTGTGTGAGCTTGTCATTCCTGCAGCAGCAACATTGGACAAGCTGTGATCACTGAGATTGGGGCATTTAGCAGCTTTGAAACTAATCTGCTCTCCTCTAAAGCCTGAGCTCAGCCTAGTACAGAAAAGGGCAAGATCTAATAAGCATGATGGCATGGCAGGGGATCCAGCAGAAGTGCCTCCTCTATCACAGAAAGTGAAATGGAAAAATAAATTAAAATGAAGCAAGATAACCTTGTTTATACAGATACACAGACAATAATATATGCAGTAGTCAAAGTAAGTTAGATGCATGGTCTGGGCACCTTTCACAGAAAACAGCTGAGGTGGTTTCATGCTGTTTACAACTGTGATGATAGTTCTGCAACATCTTCCTCACCAAGTCTGACCATTCCATCACACATGCAGGCCTGAATGCACCTGTCCACACAAACCCTGAGCACATCTGCCTGCACCCAGGGACACTAATTCCACTACCTGCCACTCAATACTATCACTGGTTACAGACATTCCCCAAGGCCTGGAGCAGACATTTATTTCCATTACCACAGACCAATCGCTCCAGGCAAAGATCTGCAAGCAGCCCTCCTGGCACACAGCACAGCCCTTTCAATACCTAAGAATGTGCCAAGCAAACTGGGAGACTGCAAGCAAGGTCTCAGGATTCCCACTGAATTCCTAGTATGGCCACAAGAAGCCGGAAAATGGATCCAAAATGAAAGCCCACAATGCAGAACGTCATGAGCTCAGAAGAAGGGGACAAACTCCATTCTCCTCTGAAAGGACACGTGGTCATGTGCTTTCATTCTTGTTGCTGACAGAGAGCCAAAGTGCCAGCGTGGGTAACAGCCAAATAAATTCTTCCAAGAGCCTTTTTTTACCTTAATGATAAAAAAGCTACAGCATTAATGTTCAGAGGAAAAGCAGGAATTTAGAAGTCTCCACCCAGTTTTGTCAGAGCTTCACACAGGACTGTGGTAGATAGCTTCATCCTGAACAGCAGGCTACACTTTGCTTAAAAAGGATTTTTGTTCTACTTAAACTACTTTGATTTGCTGAAATCTACTGCATTTACTTATGAAGGCAGAATTATACTGTTTTCTGTGTTTTAAACTGCTACATCTCACAGGCTAGGACTTTTCACTTAACAACCTCCACTTCTTCTAGAGAGTAGATCTGGGAGCAGGGCTGAGCTGATTTAATAGCAGCTACACAGCATCCATATCACAAGGGAGAGTGTCTGCATCTGGCTGAAGGGGACACAACATACTCTCTGCTATGGAAGTGTGATTTCACTAAGCAGAAGGCTGGTGTGGCATGAAATCTGGTGTCCTGAAGCTCTGTCCCATTACAGTCTATGTCTGGAGAGGCATTCTATGATGTCTGCACTGTTAACTACAGAAAGCAATAGCTGTGCTTTCAAGCCATTAGCAGAGTCTTGGCTCACAGACTTGGATGAGCTGGCAGCTCAGCCCTATGTTGAATTAGTGTGATACAAAAGGAGCTATTAGGATCTGTCTTTTATATTTCCCAAAACATAGAGTATAGCTGCTTGCACCTCTTTTTACTTGAACGTACCCTTCTTTACCAGCATCATCCTCACCTTCTCCTTTCTTTTCTATTTCAGAGAAGGAATTATTTTAGGATTGCCACTTCATTTTTTATTTCCCCCGTGGAAACAAAAATAGGATTACTCTTGTTTCCATCCCTCACACACATTCCAGTTTCCAACAAGAGCAGAGCTGCTTCCCTTCCATTGTGCATAAAACTCTCCACACCCAGAATTTCCAAGGCAAAATTGCCAGTGGGTCCTGGGATGTTTCAGCCTGTTCCTGTCCAAGCTCTTCTCTGCCACTATCAGTGGCACACACTGCAATGAGCAGTCACAGCAACCTGAGGCAACCTGGTGTTACATGAGAAGGAATTCCAAGGGGACTGGTTATGTGAACAGGGAGAACTCAGCACAAATAACAGGTTCTACCCCTGGGCACATCTCCCTTCTGTCTAGTGTATTTCCAAACCGCATGAGAGCTTTCTGTAGGCCATTTCAGAAGTGTAAATTCAGCTCTTGCTTCCACTATAAGGTTTGGGGCTCAGAGTTTAAGATTCATTTGTTGCATGCATTTATTTTCCTCATGTCTAAGACCACTCTTACTGGACGGTAGCACCCAGTAGACAATGCAGAAATGAAAGTACACATTCAATACAGCATGTTCTTATTTACAGAGGAAAAGGAAAACAGGGGGAAGTAAGAGCAAAGTGAAAAAAACCTCACATTTATTCAAGTCTGTTAACTCTGTGTCTTACCTTCCTATGGGTCCCAGATCCCCTGAGTCCTGGCTGCCTGCGTCACTGGGTGTGCTCACTGATTTCGAAGAGGGAGACATAGGGGTTGGGACTAAATAATGAAAATAACAGGTATCCCATGTTAACACATGCAGCGACTGCACTGATGAAGAGCAGTGTCAGACAAATCAAAACCAATGGACCAAAATGATAGTGGATGAATGAGTAGGAGAGTTTGAAATGGTGAAAGCAAATAAGGAAGGAAAGAAAAAGAAAAGGAAGAGAGTCAAGTGAATTTAAGTTTTCTGGAAGTGTTAAAACTGACATGTATCTAGACAGGACTGAAAGCCCAATGGAAATCTACAGCTAATCAATGGAGAAGATACCTGTAGAAATAAAATAGTACTTGTTTTCTTGAGTCTGGTTTGAAGTTGATTTGCAAAAGATTTTAAAGGTATGAAGAAGTATAAGGGACTTGTCAAAAATCTAAGTGAACTCTTATGGTAAAGTCACATAGGAAGCAAGCATACTTTTCAAATTCTGAATTTAAATCAAAAGCCGGTGTCCATTAGATATGCTCTAAGGCTGCAGTGTGGAAATGACATCAAAAATAAAAGATAAATAAGGAAATCAGCTAAGTTAAAATCATTTCCCAAAGATGCTGAGAATTCACAGTTTACTCGGTGATTGTTTTCTTAAGTAATGTAGGTCATACAAAATTTCCATTTTGGGTGGGACATGATTTCAACATTCAAGGAAAATTCCCTTGGTTTAGACACTATTTGCCCAAGCTCTTGAAATTATTTTCTCTTTGCCTTGCCAGGGTTTTTGAAGCATATTTCATGCAAAGGCAGTTTTGTTTCCTGAAACAGGAAAGGAAGTTCATAGCTCAAGGTCAGGCCAAGTTAAAGCTCTTCAACAAAGAAATAATAAATAAAAGAGCAAAAATATCCTGATTTCTTTTAAAATGGTTTCTCAAAAATATTAAAAATTAAGAGATGGCTCCAGTCAAGATTTAAAGCACGTATTCTTCAAAGCAGCCACATTGAATAAAACACAAAAAGAGGGCTTAATGCAAAAGCAGTTTCCATTTGGTTTAAATCATGTGCATTTCTTTTTATAGATTTAACAGAGTAAAACTTTAAAATACTTTGTTATGCTTTACAATGTATAATGACAGACCTGTCAAGAGATTTGGATTTTCCATATGGTCAAGCATTTAATGCAGATTCTCCCTAGAGACTGTCACAGAAATGGCTGCAGCATGAAAAGTGAATTCATCTTGGTGACAGCCCTTTGGCAGGTTACAGGTATGTCTCGTTGTTTACATCTTCCATATTCAGAGTGAGACCTGGCATCATGTGAAGGTGGAACTAAATCCTCCTTTTTATATTAATTGTGAGTGTATGTAAGTGGAACAAAAGAGAACAAAATACTATTTTTAACTAAATAATCTTACACATGAATTTACGTATTCTTTTGACAGGATCAAACAGAAAAAAAATTAACTAAGATAAAAACTGATAATTTGCAACATGAATATATGTGTTTGGTTAACAAAATTATAAGAGCATATATACTCATTCTCACATAAAAATGAGTATTTTTAATGCTATACATTAAAAATATATCTGATTTTATCTTGGGCCTTACTTTTGTATCATGATATAATTAAAAAAACATATTTTATTATACATAAAAATAACCTAAGCATTACTTGTCAGACAATTCTTTTGAGAAGTGGTGTCTAAAAGCTTCAGTCACTCTATCATAAGTTATAAAAATAGTAACTTTTCTCAATACATGTTGGTTGATGCAAGTACTTAATTCAAATTCCAATTCAGAATGTTACTACCCACTTGCATATGCACCCAGGCATCTGTATAAGCTATTTCCTAAATCAAAACTTCAACATTTTGTCAAATTTGAAGTTTCTCCTATACATTACGGGCAAAAATAACCAGGAGTAAAATTCTAGATTCAGTCACAATGAACTTAATGAAAGGGCTTGATAGTTCCCGAGAGGCCAAGGTTTCAGCTAAAACAGTGAGAGTGATCCTAAATTTGAGGGAGAGGGGGAAGGGGAAATGGAAGGAAATTTCTCACTTTAGGACCATTCCATAAATAAGGCAGATCTTAATCAAGGTAATCCATACTCAGATACTGTATGTGTTTTTAAATTGAAGCCTTCAGGTTCTATAACTAAAACATCAAAACAAAAAAAGATGTCAAGCAGATGAAACCAGAGCAAAGATATACAATACTGTCTGTTGTACAAAAATGTGCAAAAGTGTTTTTCTATTTGTGATTTGGGTGTTTTGTTTTGGTTTGGTGGTTGTTTTTTTTTTTTTTTCTTTTTGCCTCTCCAGTTTTTCTTAATTTTACAAGAAACACAGTGGAAGTTCCACATAACTAAGCTCCTCCTTCCTTACATATGCTTAATTTGAATTTTTGAATCAAGACTTGGGGCTAAGGAAGTTAGTACTAATATTTTTGAGTGAGAAGACAAAACAGTCCATCAGAAAAGAAATCACTGCTGGTATGCAAAACCAACCTGCATTATGTTCATAAAAAATTCTTGAAGAAATGAAACAGATGTTTTTGGCAATGACAAGTACTCAAAATGCCATGAGCTTGTATACGTGAATGGTGTGGCAGGCATTCAAACAGAAGAGTTCACTTCACTAATACAGCCAAAAATCAAAAAAGCCAAGCATGCTTTAGTAGAAAGAAAGCATTAGTTGTGGCAGAGCTGAATGCTTTACAGTGTGCTTCTCTGAAATACCTAGAGGTGGTTCTGGGGATATACCAATGCTCTGTAACAAAGCCTCTGTCTCTCTTCTTTTACGGTCTAGGTCAGAATCTTCCTGAGCTGGCTCCTTCTTCTGCTGTAGATCAGCCTGAGTTAAACCAGAAGAAAACAGAAAAGTTTATTTCATATATAATCAGTTCTAGCAATTCTATATGTGGAAATATTTGTATGCACTATTGCTTAGGTACAATTTGAAATTAATTTTGATACTTTTAGGTAATTTATAACTTAGATAATTTATACTGTATATATCAGCAACAGTATTTTTCCCTAAATGGATGATAAATCTGGTTTTTGCAAGGATATTTGCAAGAATTTTTACTGGACAATGATGGAAATTTTCTGCCTCTCACTCAGGAGATGCAACTTATTCAACTAACATAAAAGCTGACCATAGAACAACAAGTATCATTACCCTGAACAGAACTGGACCCTTTCCTACTTACTTCAGAATCAAGAAAAAAATGTCATTGCATTTCAGTGATGTAGCTCAAGGTCCTGCATTTGGTCCCAAGCACTTGTTGGGAAAAGAAATACTTGCTCATTAACTTCAATATCCAAAAGGTGCAAAGAAAAGAACTGACATCTCTAAACTAGGACTTTGGCAGCCCTGGGCTCACTAAAGGTCCAAAAGACCCTTCCCTCTCTGCTTAGCTCTCTCCACCTCCTTGGAGCTTCCACACATTAGCCTTCTCCCACTCTGATCTGTGGACGTCTAAAAACAGTAGGAGCACCTGCATTAGCCAGAATCCCACAATGAGGTTGCCCTTTCTGCTGGAACCAAAGTGTTGGAAAAGAGGACTTGTACAGGTCCTCAGACTGGTGTTGATCTTGGTGCAGGCACAACAGAAAACCTGGAAATTCAGAATGTTCATGTTCTCCAGTCCAGAAACAGCCAGGAAACAGTGATTTTATAGTCAAGGCCCGGGCATATTCCTGTGCTCAGCTCTTCCCAGGAACTATCTCACAGTGTGCAGGGTTGTAGACAGCTCTCCTGCACCAGTGTGAATGACCAAGCACCTTTGTGAGTGTCAGCCTTCACTACTGGACCCATCACAGCACAGCCCATTTGCACAATTATGCATGGCAGCATTATCTGCAGACATGGCTCTCGGGGCCAATGGAAAGTTTCAACCACCACAAGTTCTCCACGAGGCACAAAGTCAGAGTCAGGGGACAAAGAGAAAGGACCTGATAGCTCCCTTGAGCCATTAGCTTGGCCCCTCTCCCTCTAGTTCTTTAGTAATGAGCACTGAAAGCATAACCATTTAAAGATCTGCTCATGGAGGACTTCCCCAGTGAGTCCAGGAGCCCCACTGGGGCGTGTGCTCTAACTGCACAAATGTGGCTCAAATGAAAAAAGATTAAAAAGACAGCCAAAACTGGAATGCTGACTTCTTGGATCACATCACATTTCCACGGTAATTCCATGAAATTCATGTACAATATTAAAGTGTCAGTTTAAAAGGAAACCAGTTATTAGTAAAGGATAACAGGTGCTTTAAACTATAGTAAGTGTTGACATTTGAAGGAAAGGAAGCATAATCACTTAATGCTTCTCTGACTTTGCATGAAAATGAATATCCACTCCCTGTCAATTCTCACCTCTATTCCACTAAGTGACTGAATAAAAAGAAGTACAAATCCCTTAATGATAAACCTAATGCATATTGTCAAGGACAAATAAACTAATATGTCAATCAAACTTTAACAGAACTGAAAGATGCACCCATGCCAGAAGATGAAAATGCAATTGCAATTATGTTTTACTTTACTGGAGAATAATAATTGTAAATCTGTTACCTTAGCTAGTAATCAAACTAGTCTTCAGAGTACAAAAATACATATTTAGATTGTAATGGCTTGAAAAAATGTGAGTCCTCTTTCTGTCTTTCCCCACTCTCCACTCCCTTTCCATTGAAGAAGAGCCCCGGAAAAAGCATTGTGGCAAATCAATTTTTCTTTCTCCATACACATGCACATCATGTTGTCTAAACTGTTGTCATTTGACAGTGCTGAGGTTTTAAAAGCAATTCTCTCACCCCAATATTCTTGACTAAAAATAAGCTTTTTGATTTTCAGGTTAGTCTGACGTGGGTTTAAGTATCTCATTCCACATGACAGATACCTTGGGGCATACAATACTGCGATGTCAAAACCTGAGCAAGCCCCTTGTGCAAGCATAAGCCATCTAAAAGGTGGTTTTGCAAATTTACCTCTTTTTTCTTCCTTTCTTCCTCCTTCCGTTTCTTTTCTTCTCTTATCTGAGCCAAACGTTGTTTTTTGCGCTCAAGTTCTGCTTTTAAATCACTTTTGTCTGACATTTTGACTCTGCTGGAAACAAAAATATGGAAATCAAGGTGAAAATTGAATGATTACCCTATTTACTGAAAAAAAAATTATATCAAAATGAGGGGTTCTAAAATTGTAACAAATATATTTCTATATAAACACTGGTCCTTGGACTATACTGACATTGCAGGAAGTGGAATATTTTCTTTGCAATTTTCATTTCAAGAAACTAGACCAGAATATCACCAAATGTGGAATATATTTTCAGACTACCTCTACTACAAAATTACCTTTGTGAAGCAAACCTATTCCTGTTCAAAATAATGCTTTAATGCTTTCAAAGTGAAGTTAAAGTCTTTTGATTTCCATGATCTTCAGCAGCTCTGCCAGAGTGTAGAACTCAGATCCACAAATAGATTCCAAGTACCAGAATCAGAGCTGCCCCAAACAGCCCCATACTTCTTAGACAAGTAATAATTTTACTTGCAAAAAATGGAAACAAGAGAGCTTTTGCTTATGCAGGTGCTTTGTACAGCTGCCAGGCAGGAGCCCCTGTCCCACCAAGACAGTCCCACACAGACCATCAGTTCAGTCTCAGTTTCCTTCCCACATTCACCCCTACAGCAAGCACACTCTGAGCTATACTGCCCAGGAATCTCTTCCACCCTTTCCAGGGAAAGCTGGGCCATTCCCCCAAGAAGCTGCAGACAAGGCACAAAACCCCAGCAAATCAACGTTTCTCTTTAATGAAGCAGCACATTGCTCTGCCAACAGTCTTGTGTTCAGGTCATCTTTCTGAGAGGCAGGAGACATGCCTAACACTCCTGATTTGATGCCAACCACACAAACTTGGCAAAAACATTTCTTCTGAAATACTGAAAGACCTCTTCCACCATTTAAACCCACTTTTCTTTAGAATAGAGATGTGAAGCCACAAATACTCTTTCTTTTTCAAACCTCTGTTATAATGATGTACATGAGACTTGAAAATAAAGTGTAAGGAAATAAAAAGTCATTCTATACAGATACAGAGCCAGATCTTTAAAGAACATTTATTAATATTTTTCTACAGTTATAAAACCCTATCCGAGTTGCACAAATCCATAACTTAAGTCACGGATGATTTATTGAATTTCTAACATCATAATCATTATGAACTGTAATCTAACTGTATCAATACTGGTTTTCTTATTAGGACTTTGTTTCAAGGACAGTTCTGACTAATATAGACATTCATGAAAAGAGCTAACTGTGCCTTTCCTGTTCACACATCACCGACCATATCCTCTGCTGCAACTCAAGATCAATCAGATCAATGGCAGTGCCATGTGTACGCAATGGAAGTCTATTGTTCACTTGATGCATGGGAAATTTGAATGTCAACTCTCCCTTAGCATAATGAGAACTCTACTCATATTACTGCCTGTATGGGTGGATGACCAGAGAGTAAAATTATCTGCTAAAAATTACATGGCACTTTCACCCATCATGAATTTCACTGCAGACATCAGCTTCCTCCTCAAAATGATAAA
The DNA here is from genome assembly GCF_036417665.1 of Passer domesticus. Lineage (NCBI taxonomy): Eukaryota > Metazoa > Chordata > Aves > Passeriformes > Passeridae > Passer > Passer domesticus. The sequence goes on along the minus strand of NC_087474.1, from coordinate 23,898,214 downwards.
AGCCTGATAGTTAGCCTGTGACATGGAGGATATTGCCAACAAAACACCACCTGCACATTAAGCACAATCTTGTCCCCAAGTGCTTTGTTGTCTTTGCAAGCATATTCCTTAAAGGAAAGAATAAAATTACATTTGGAATCAGACAAGGAAATCATTTAATGAAAAGGGCAGACATAAGAGCAGCTCAAACTGCAGCTCACACTGTCACAGATTCTGCACTTCAGCAGAGCTGCCCATGCTGGCAAGGCACCCTTTCAAGGCCAGGGGACTCTGGTTCCATCCACAACAGCTGCCAGCAAATGGTATAGCTACAAAAGACCAACCAATGGGACCACTGGATACACTGGCTGCATGTGGAGGACCACCATTTCTTTATTCCTCTATCACTCTCATCCTATCCATAATGGTTTTGCTATCACTTGGAGAAAATCAAAACTGCCAGAAAAAAAAGATTTCTGTGTCTCTTTTAGATATGGCTGAAATCCCATTTGAAGTCATTTTCCTAATCTGTTGCACACATTTGAATTCTGATTATGAAGTTACCCCTCAGACCGCCTTGGACTAGATAGAGTTTTTGCATCCTTTTAGTTCTGCAGTTTGGCAATAGAGAGAGAGCTCCCATTTCCATGCAAAAAATATGCAAATGCATTTTAAGGCTACTGACAGAAACCCTGAGGGTTTGGCATCCCTTTCAAGCTGTTTGTCAGATATCAATGAATGGCTTTCTAAAAATTCATTTCCTTAATGCCAGGGAAGCTAACTAGCTTTTCCCCTGATTTGAGCATCAATGGTTTAGTGCCTGGCCCCTCTTTTACAAGGCTCCAGTCAGGGTGATCAAATCCTATTTTAACTTTGCTCTATTTTTAACAAAATAGATCTTACATACAACAAAGACGATGTATTAAATTTCCTTCAAAGAGTGTTGCCAGAGCTCAGTTATAGACTTTCATCCTGAATATATTATCGTCATGCCTGAGCCCCCCAGACAGCTTACCAACCTGCACACTGGCTATTTACAATTTTAGAACAAATAGAACACCAAGGGTATGTAACCACCTTTCTTAGATGCCAGCAAGCTGGTAGCAAGCAAGGAGGCAAATGTACTTATCACTCTGCTTGGCATTAACCATGGAGTTAACACTGTTCATTCCTGGGAGCAAATTTCTAATAAGTGCCATTCTGAGTGCCAAAAGGCATGCCACACCAAGAGAGATAAAGGCAAACAGTAAAAGAGATTTATTTTTAACATTCTCTGTGGTGCAGAATGGCAGCCCAAGGCTCGTGCACAACCTAATCTCCAGCCTGGGAGAATGCACTGGTCAGAGGAATCACTAAGGAGCACATTTTGTACTGAAGCAATTAAATCCCCTGTGTGGGAGAAGGAACACATAGGAACAAACACACTGAACACTGAGTAAGTGTAGAAATAATTATCATAGTAGGACAACAGCCTGGGGCTCCCCTGTTCAAGGGAGATGCATAATCTTAGACCAATTTTTATTTGTTTGGCCCAGTTTATTGCCATGGTTTTAAAAGGGGAGAGAGTCCTCCCACTGCAGAAGAGCTTACCACACATGCAAGCACAGGTTCTTGTTATCAGCTCTTGCACAGAGCATCTGCCTGAACTCCCAATACTTGGAGAAAATTCTCCTTCCTTTGAGATACTGAAGAAAGGAGTTGCCTCCTCATGGCATGCCTTTTGATAAAATGGAGTGCTCCATTTCAAGATGTCAGTTTTCCCCATGGCATTAAACATGCCTCAGAGTCCCCTCTTAGGCTTGGAAACACAGTTAATTCCACTTACACATCAGACCTAGCATGATGGCAGCTACCCAGGCCTGTGCACGTGCAGCACTGGCTTCCAGGGACTGCTTTCTGGGACTTCACCACCTTCTGGCTTAGCTCACAGCATCCTGGATGCCCACAGTGTACAGGCAGAGCTATCCCTACCATCAGTACAGGTAAAATCTAAAGAGTCTGGGTATGCTAGGACATAATTCCACTTTTGCTAAAGCAGATGTTTAAAAGCAGCTAAGATCAAGCATGCCCCAAAGTCACCAATTCCTTTTTAATTATGGAAAAGATCCCTGGGTGATCTACATTAAATTCTAGAAATCTCCATTGTAAATGTCTCAGACAGGGTGCGGAGAATCCTGTCCTTCCAATGCTCCCAGCAGTTCCTTTGTCACTATATGAAACAAGATATTTGAAAGACAATTTACATTAATCTTAAAATAATAATGATGTTTGCACAAACCTCTCTGCTGTACACAACATATGCCAAACTACTCCACTAAGCTCATCCCACAGGTAGTAACATCTCACAACCATTTCATTTGTGGTAGCAGTAAGAATGCAAATATGTAAACAACAGTATTTCATCCTTCACTGGACTAAAAGCCACGCAAGTACTTTTAGTGGTGCAAGCCAGTTTTACTACAGCTTTATAAGCTACAAGGTCTTTATCAATGATCAATATCACAGTATTTGAGCAAATATTTTTTCAAAGCATTTCTATAAATGCGTAACTGCAGAAACATCACAGGTATCTAAAAAGTTTTACTTGAATTTCAATACCAATAAGTTGATACTTATTAGAAGAATAAAACCAGAAGAACAGGTACAAATAATTGTAAGATGTGTAAGTAGACTAAATATAGGAGGAAAAAAGCCCAAAATGCCCAATGTATACCAAATAAAATAAAAAGACAATTACAACAGTGCACTTTTAAAGTAGAAAAAGTAAACAACATGTAAGATCTCCCTTCTCTTCCAGCCTGCATTGTATTTGCTAGGATAGCATTTTGCCTGCATGCTTTTGCCAAGCTCATCTAAAAAGGAACCTAAGTTTCCAAATCTGGTAGCATATAAAAAAGCCTACAGATTTTACTGCTTTTTGGTGTTTGCAGGATTTTTACATGCTGTTCATTCAGTAGGCTGCACTAGAGTAGAAATTTTACCCCTTATGAGCTTTGAGGTCTTTCCTGATCTGTGAGTTCCTGTGTTGCCTTTGTTGTTATTATCTCTGCTGCAATTACCAAGGGGGTTCATTAAATACTGTTACATATGGCATTAGTCATCCTATATAACTAATTATAAATAATTGATTCATTAATGAACTTCTCTGAAATAAATAGGCAGCATCTAGCATTTAGAGACACTGTACATGTATTATTCATATGCCTTCATAAATAGCCAGTTACTTGCGCCCAAAACTGCAAAACATATTTTGTGAAATGCAAAGGATGTTGCACAATAAAATATATTACTCAGTGGTTACTTTTTGGTTTTAAAGAATGGGTTTATAGAGTGGAAGTACTATTACTATTGAAACTTTGACATATGAGGTGTTCCACTGGAAAAAAATGATTCATTTCTATGATTTACTGTATTTATCTCTACTTGGTACAAATTAGCATCTTTCCTACTGTTAGAAATATTATATATTTTTACAACAGAAAAAAATTCCCATGAGATCTACCTATGACTTCCACAACTGTAAAGTGTGCATGCAAAGTATGAAACTGTACAAAGCAGATAAACAGCTTTGGTCTGCAAGAAACCAGAGGGAGTTGCTACCCTAGTATAAATGTATTCTAACACATCACATTCATTTGAAAATAATGTTTGAAACACACTTCAAATGGGCAAGAGGGGCTAGAAGCATCTCAACAGCAATTTTTAAATAAACATGAGTGCCTCTTTTCATCATGCATCAGAATTTGTACTTGACTTCAGTTGAATAACATAAATAATTTTGCTAAATGGGCATATCAATGTTTATGAAATCACAACAATGAGCAAATATTTGCAGCTGCAAAAATTCAGCATTTGCAGTATTTAAAGGAATCTCCTGTGTGTGATGAATTCAGGAAAACACTAAGTAAAATTGGAGACACTAAGTATTTTTATTTCCACATAACCTTGAGGCAAAATAGTCAGGCTTTTTACACTGCATCTGCTTATTTATCTATAAATAAAATGGTTGTCAAGTGTTACATTTTACGGAATGTACCATTTTTATCCTTCAGCTTCTGAACATTTCTAGCAGATGGGCAAAGGTCTTGTACTTTGTTCTGTAAAGGTTTACAAATCACAAGCATCCAGAGATTTGTTTCTGTGCTTCCTCCTGGTTGCTATGCAACAGGTCAGCACATCTCTAGCCTATTTTTTTTGATGCTGACAGAGTATAAGATATATACCTACAACTGCTCAGTTACACATCCCTTACAATCTATTACCATTTAATCTTTTCACTCTTGTTCTTCCATAATGGCCCTACTACAAAATTAACTCAGTTTCATCTGAATTGTATGGTCTTCACAAAGCAGCATGTGAGCAGAACTCTACTACTGCCCATTCTTCCAGCACCAGCAGCAGTGCCAATGAAGCAACACTTTCTTGTCATCCCTTTCTCTCCATGCCCCTTTAGTCACGTAAATTTACCATGATCTTTTCAATTCCAACATGATGCCTCACGTTTTAGCTTTTACGTTTTTTGGATTCTGTGCTGCTTTAGTGTGTAGGCCTGAGCTTCATGTTAGGGGATGGTAAGCTCTTGTCACAGAGTAGGTAGGCAAAACAATTCCTTCTCTAGCTGGGGACCAAGGGCAAATGATCCAAATCTCAGGCCCAAGAGCATAAACAATGACAGAATGAAGAAAGAAAAACAAGAAGGATGGGACTTCATAAGCTAAAGCTATAATTGGACAATTAACTCCAATATGCTAAGGGACCAGAACGTATAAAAGTGTGAGACTCCATGACAGGTCATCCATTTTGTGATCATTTTGGGTTCATCGTGTCTGTAGCCCTGTCTGGGCTCTTATACTACCCAAGTGCATCTATTGAGGCCTCCTAATAAATACCTATTTTATTCTTTAACTCCATTTAGGCTCTGTTGTAGGTGATCCTTCACAAGGCATCAAAGAAACCTAGTGCCATGGAAGAGCCATAGAGGTTGAAGGGAAGAAGCTGCTGGCAACAACTCACTTGAGGTGAGTAAGAAACACACAACGTTCCAGCAAGGAGCAGAATGAACTCAAGGACTCATACTGACACTCTAGCAAAACTGCTGCACATCTTGCACCAAATATGCTCCCTTTATATTGAATTCCACAGAACCAACTGCATATATCACCGCAAAGAAAACTGAATTTTAAATAGGTCTTTCAAATATTTTGGATTTTCTCTCAATAAGCATTAATGAGCACAGTTATAACTGCACATTGGTCTCAGATGTGCTTCTCAGAGATGATCCTCAATGATGCAGCAGCCAATATTGATTTGTACTTCCCAGGGATCTGACTGAGGAATTGTGCCTCAGTTACAAAGAGCAAATGTTTTTAACAAAGCAACCACTTGCCTGCTTGACAATATTTAGATCTTGTAGAATAGAAGATTCCTAAGCATCCTTGGTCACTGGCCTCTCCATCAGCTTCTGTGTCTGTTATCTTTTACTGTTTGGCTGCAATAATACCCAGGATTCCATATGTGGTTCTGTATATGGCTGGGAATGGACATAAAAAAATTCCAATTTTTGTAACTCTACATTCCCCACATATTAACTGGTCTCTCTCGTTGCACTGTGTTATTTTCTGTGAATTTCCCAGCTTGCTCCAGAGAGGAACTGCAGGATGAACAGATCAGGAGCAGCCCTTCTGAGAAGGACTTAGGGGTGCTGGTGGATGAGAGGCTGGACATGACCTGGCAATGTCCACTCACAGCCCAGAGAGCCAAACCAAACTGGGCTTCACCAAAAGCAGTGTGGCCAGCAGGGTGAGAGAGGGGATTCTACCTGTCTGCTGTGCTCCAGTGAGACCCCACCTGCAGTGCTGCATCCAGCCCGGGGCCCAGCAGATTGGCTGTAAGGAAGCACATGGACCTGCTGAAGGGAGTCCAGACAAGGCCACCAAGTTGATTAGAGAGATGGAGTGCATCTCCTGTGAGGAAAGGCTGAGAGATTTGGATTTGTTCAGCCTGGAAAAGAGTGGACTTGGTGTGACCTAATTGCAGTTTTCCAGTACCTGAAAGGAGCCTACAAGAAAGAGACTTTTTATAACAGCTGGAAGTGACAGGACAAGGGGAAAGAGATGCAAACTGAAAAACAGTAGGTTTAGATTGGCTATTAGGAGAAAAGCTTTTACTGTGAGGGTGGTGAGGCACTGGAACAGGTTGCCCAGAGAAGCTGTGGATGCACCATCCCTGGAAGTGTTTAAATGACAGGTTGGATGGAGCTCTGAGTGAAAGGTGTCTCTATCCACTGAAGGGGCCCTTGAATTAGAAGATCTCAAAGGTCCCTTTCAACTCCAGACATTCTATGATTCTGTGACCTAGCAGGATAATTCAAAGGTGTTTTCTGACATTAAAAGACTCTCAAATGCAAGCAGTAAATTGGTAAGATTTTAGAGATGGATAATGTGAGAGAGGTAACAATCTAAACATCAAGCTGCAGGTCACTTATCTAGAAAAATAAGATATTATATTGTATTTCATGTCCTTGATTTCAATTTCTTTTGTGTGTATTTCTTGTACAATGATCAGATGTCAATGACATCTTCTGCTATCATTGATTTGACCACTTCTTCAAAATCTATATAAAATATCTTGTTCATCTAACAGTACCAAAATGCCTCCCAGGGGTAAATTTAATGATTTACTAAAACCTAACATTGAATTTTGCTTCAGGATGTCCGCTAGTCTCTCCTGAAGTGGAACAAAGGCTCATTTTCTCCATCCTGAAAATATTTCAGACATTAAAACGTGTACTTTCATTCCATACTGGGGGGTAAAACTGACCCCTCTGACTTTTCCACCCTCCTCCTGAGATAACCCTAGTGGTACATGGCTGCAAAGTGATACTTAAAGCCATTTCCTAAAACATGAAAAATGCATGCTCTAGTGTCTGCTTCTTAACCCAGTTATGACAACTGCCAGAGAGACATCAAAGAACAAGCTATGCTGCTGCCACCACACAGGTTTTGCTGGAAGACTAACCCAGATACCATTTCTTTCTTATAACAAAATCTGCTTTGCTTTGCTGCTGATGTCTGGAAGGATGTAACTAGGTTAAAAATATCACATATTGATTTCAGCTCTGAAGTCAAGACAGCTAAAGATTTAGAAAGTGGGGAAGAAATGGCTGTAAGAAATATACAGAAAGTTCTCAAAAAGTAGAATAAACAACACTCCCATTGTCTTTGTACTTCCCAGGGCTTATCTGGCGGTACGAACAAAGCAAGATGAATGTTCAGAGCTTGCCTTAGCCAAATATCCCTGTTGACTGAGAGAAGAGAAAAAAAGTATGTCCAGGTAACAAGGCAAGATGATAAATGCAGATGCCTAACAGCATAATGTCAAGGAGGTATACAAAGAATATGAATATGAGAGAGGATTATGAATCAAGAAATATATGCCTTCCATTTACCTTTTCTGTGGTTAAAGTGTTCTACCCAAATAGGAAAAACATGTTTTGGGGGCTGTTTGTTTGTTTGTTTGTTTGTGGTTTGTTTGGGGTGGGGGGGAGGTTTGGACATTTTTGTCTTGAGAAGACTGAAACCCACATTCCTAGGGTGGCTGTTGGCTAATGAGTGAGAAGGACTGGAGGAATGGAGATTGCAGTCTTAATCATTGAAGCTATTTTCTATTAATTTCTTTTCTGCAAAGATTCATTGGACCAGAAGAAGCAGATGCGAGACAGTGACCATTAATCCCTAACAGAGGCCCCTGGGTTCCAGTCTTTGTTTCAGGGTTAGTTTATGTTATACACAGTGACTGTTTAGTTTACAATACAATGCTGTATTTAGTATCTGGAGCCAAAGACTCCTTCTAGAGCATTTGAAGCAAGGTGGTGAAGAGTCCTTTCTATTTCTCCCACATGCTCTGCTGCACTCAAAGAAACTTTAATATTTTAGACTTATGTGAAGCAGCTTCAGCGGGAAAGACTGGAAAGGTACTTACTGCAGAAGACATATAGGTTGCTGGTCAGAGCACAGATGAATGTAAATATCTCTTTAAGCAAAAGTAAAAATTACCTGAGATTCCTTTACTTTAGGTGAGTCCCATTAAAACCAGGAGCAGATGCTGTCAGCTGCAGCTCAGCATGGAGTGCACAGTCTGGCAGATGGGCTTGAGCAACTGGAGATGAACTAGATAGAGCAGCCTCAGAGAGACAGAGTGGACACATTGGCTGTTGAGTCTAGGGGCTCCAGGGTATGAACACATCAGAAAAGGGCAAAAAAGTCAAAAAAGTGAGTTTTTAGAGACTTTCTGTGCTTCAGGAGCCAGGTGAGAGCCAAGCTGATTTTTGAGGTCAGCGATTTTAGTTTCTGTTTCCATACCATTTTGTCAGTTTAGATGCAGCTGAGCTTCCCAGTCACCATAAGGACTTCCAGTTTGGGGAATTCCAAGAATGCATCCCAGGTTTAAGATGTGGACATGCTCTGCACTTTAAGCACAGCCTCCTACGAATGCAATGCTGGCTGCACATGAGCTCTTCTCTCCCACACACACACATATCTCTCAAATGCCCTGGCTTCCACTGAGAAGAAGCTTTGCAAAATGGGCTGACAGAGCAAAACCAAACAAGTCCTTGTCCTAAACTGTAGGGCAATCACATCCCTGGAGCACACTGCAGGACACATCCAGAAGCAGTCCTTAGTGCATGGCCTATTACACCAAGACCTTGGCTCCAGAATTTGAGACCAAGACATCAGTTAGAGACCACCAGTTCTCTTCAGATGGGGAAGGCAATATAGACAGTTTTGGAAAATATATCAATGTTTACTAGTGGCTGTCAAAATACTGGACCACTGAAGGTCCACAAGGCAACTAGAGATGATCCATGTCTGATTTTCAGCCACATCAAACTGTTAAACTGTTAAACTACAGATCATTGCAGTATCAGAAAAGAGAACCATAGAGAACCAAGGAGTACTTGGGTAATAGTTAAAGTTAATCCTTTAGCAAAAGTGGACATTACATGATATGAGAAAGCACAGCAGTCTTATTGACACATACACAGTACTTCAAGAAAAATAACAAAAAATGGGAGGCAACTAACTTTAATTATACTTACTCCTAACTTATCACTTGATTTAGTGAGATTGGAAACTTTCTTGGGAAAAAATTGAACTTAATTAAACTTTACTGAATGAACACTGAGGAGGTATGATCTCCATTTAAAGACTTCAAAATCCACACTGGTATTAACTAATATTACTGTTACATTCTATTATAATTTTGTTCAAAAAGACTGATATGTTTGTCAATGTGGAAGTCTAGAGTTTTTTATTTCCCTGTCCCTGCAGTCATTAATAAGTAAACAATAAAACCCAGTAAGTGTTATGCTGTAAAAGGTGTGGACAGCACCAGTAGTAAGCCTGAAACAGAATTTTTTCCATCTTAGCTGTTACCAAAGAGTATAACTTACTGTCATCTTTTGAGTTCTATGTTTTAAGCATATGGGAAAAATCTTAAGGCACTTTAATTTATAATTATCAGACAAAGTATTCAATTTGCACAAGGTGTTTTTAAAATATTTTCAGAGGCCCTTAAAGGCTGAGAAAGTAGGCTTTCCTGCATTTTCTTGCTATTCAGCTTTCTGTGAAAAAGAAAATATTGTGAGAAATAAAGGGACAGTTTTCCCACGGGCTCTTTCAGTACAAAGAGAGAATGGCAGCACTGTTTTTTTTATTTTGTCTCCAGTACAATACCCTCCTATCCCATCAGCACAATTTTTCTTGTATTATTATTACTACTGTGGAGATAGTGAAAGGCAAGAATACAACATTCACAGGCTTTGCCAAGTGCAGCAGATTATGTACATGAATAGCTAACTGCACACTAGGGGGTACGATTTAGGTCAAATTTCTTGTTTCATTCCAAAAGGTTATAGATTTTTAAGTCATTCATTGTTTAATGCGCAATGCAGTTTACAGTCATAAGCACATATAACCTGAACTATCTTTTCTCTGTTTTTTGCAGAAGTAATTTGTGTTCCTAGGCAATGAAGACTGGCAGAAGTTGATAGTCTGTAACAAAGTGCCATAAGCGTGTGACAAAACTCTATGAGCAGTTTGAGCTAAAAAGGACAAAGAATTAATTCATTTAGGGGCAAGCTAAGAACAGAAATAAATCAGAATTATGATACAAACCACCTTCTGGTTCAGCAATTGCTTAAAATGTAACTAGAAACAAACTGATGAAAGAAACATCATATGACTTTGAATAGTAAGATTAATGAAAATGGCAAATCTTTTATATTACTTAAAGAGAAGATAAACATGTATTATGAAATAAGTCACACGAGTTTAGACAGTTCCCCAACTTTGTGCTGTGAGAATCTGAGAAGAAATTCTTTTAGAAGCTCGGTGTCAGTGGAATACTCTTTAAACCAGGACAGACAGGTTCAAATATAAGAAAACATTAGAAACAGTCTGGGTTGGTTTGTCATTTTGTTATTTTTTGTTTGGTTGGGTTTTTTTCCTGGTAGCCCTGCTTTATTACATATTTTAATTTCTGGAAATATGTGATAGCAATCATTTGAAATGTCTTTGCCCCAATTACCAAGTGACCTGGTAACCACTCTGATCCTAGCAGTGGTGGCCTAATGTGCAAAACATGAAACAAGGGCATGCCTTGAATAGTAAGGATTTAATACAACTCTCTATGCCCTTTAAAAGCTAAGATCTGTTTTAAAGGGTAAAAAAGGGAAGGGGTGAATAGTTTAAGGCAAGAGAAATCCATATTTTCCCAGCATGTGGTCTAAGACCTACAATGATTAACTTTCAATACTCACACAGCATAGTTTCAGTACTAACATAGCATAGCTTTTTCTCTCAAATTCAGCCTGAAAATATAAGAATCAAGGAAGGTTTGATATAAAGCAATATAAACAGATAAGAAATAGATCCTCTATTATACTTATTTATATTTAATCATACTAAGCAGTTTTGTGTCTTTGCCCTACTATAACTCCCCATTGTTTGAACACAAAACACACTGCATCTTTCTGCTGGGCTGAAGTGAAAAATTAATAACTGAGGAGTAGGATTTGGAATTATTTGTACCACATCACAGCTGGAGGGAGAAAAGACCAAGGAATTAATATAATTTCTATGCTAGGGAGAGGAAACAAAGGGGAGGGGAAGGGAAGGCCAGCAAGAAGGGAATGTGATGTTAAGACAAGTATTGAGTAAAAGAGAAAAGGGTAAGCCTCAAAGAATGATAGCAAGAGGGTCAGGAAATGTGAAGAAAAGATACCACTTAACAAATAAATGTTAGGTCCTTAAAACATCCCTTCTGTAATGGTTTTCTGTTGAGTGGCAATAAATGAGCTTTCTCCTTTAATCAAATTATTGATTAATTATTCTAGGGCCAAGCAGGGACAGTCAGCCAGCATCTGGGGAGCACACAGGGTAGAACTGCACTGCTCCAGAAGGACTCCCAGGTCTGTTCCTCAGGTTGATGCAACTTGTCTCTCCAGATCAGCTGATTCACACACATGAGAGCAGTGTTAAATACAAAACATGTACTTTCACTGTAAGATTAAGAGCCAAGAGTCACAAGAGACATCTAAGTAGCTATTATTCATCAGGTAACACAGATATCTGCACACAGGTCAATGCAACAGTTAGACAGGGACTCATAAAAACTCTGTTAAGTCAATGCAAAGCTTTCATTTCCTTCTATACTGTTTGGAGAAGCATCATGGCTTTCAAACAATGAGGGCAGCTGACTTCTGCCATCACTCTATAGGCTCGGTTCACCACCAGAGAAGTCAGAGAGAAACTCCCATTACTGTCAGCAGTGATAGGGCTGAGACCTCTCTCCTTAAACTTGAGCATGGAGTTAGAGTGTGCTGCCCACACAAGGCTTCAAGAAACCATCACTCCTGCCCCATGCCTTCTCCATGCTGCACTGCACTCCCAGATACCCATCAGCATGCTTTTGCCTCAAAAGGTGCAACAAAAAGTGTTGAAAATTCACAGTAAAAAAAGAAGGGGTACAGTTTTAAGCTCAGGAGGCGTTGGTACCTGTCACAGATTATCAGAGGTGTCTTGTAACTGTAAGATCTAGTGGCTCACACATTAGTCTGCTTCACAGCTTCCTGTAGCTCCTGCCATCTGCCTGGAAGTAGCCATTTTCCCAGAAAAGTTGGCAAGATGATGTCACGTAAAATGAACAGTATTGGGGGAGCAAGCTCATGCATACTGTCTTATTTTGAGGCTTGCAGATGGCCAAGTGAACAACAGCTCCCAATGTCATCTCTAACTAAAAAGAGCCAGCACACTTTTAGATGGATTATTAGCAAGTAGCAAAGGGACATATTGCATCAATCTGAGATTTAGACTGAGTCAGGGTCTCCTTGTCAGGCAGTACCATTCCTGCATCACCATTTCTGCCTGCTTACAAACAGCTGAGAGGAAGACCATTCGAGCCCTCATCTGATATGCAAGCCCCCATATGGACATGTAAATGTGTACTCACCTGCAGGACTTGTGTTACCCTGACAAACAGAAATAAAGCTGCACTGGCAAAAGCACAATGTTACTAACACAAGTTGCATCTTTACTAAGGGCATTTTGCCATCATATTCCATCAGTATTTTGGCTGGAAAATGTCCCTTTTAAACACAGATTACATCTAGAGTCATTATGGTTTGTTTCATTTAAGGTTTTTAAAATAAAATCAGTAAGTATCAGATGAGTATTGCACTGAGAGGTCATTAGGTCTGACTATGGCTGCAGAAAGCCTGAGACCTTATCTCTGCAGATATTAATTACACTGTGCACCTCAGTGAGGATTTCAGTGTTACTTCCCTCCAACTTCTCTAAAAATTAAAGCCCAGGGGAACGACAAGGAGGATCAGGCTGTTAACATCCCACCACCAACTCCAAGCAGCAATTCATTTTGGCACTAGGTGTAGGTAACTCTGAAAGATTCCTAATTACTACTTCTGCTGCTGGTCAGACCAAGCCAAAGAAGCTCAACAGGGCACCTGAGGCACAGCCCTAGTTAATAAGCCTGAGTAGTCCTAGAGAGTAACCAGAAATATGTTTAAAATCTCTGCGAGAAATTAAGTTTGAGGAGCTGAAAGATACCACATGATTTACTGATACACCAGCAGGAGTAAATAAAGCTTTCAAAAACAATACTGCCTTTCTATACCCTTTTATTTTTTCTATTTCAATCCCTTATCTTTTTCCCTTCCAGCCCATTTCACATCATTGTCCAATATCCTGCAATGGTGGTGCCTCTAACACAGCCTGTCAGACAGAGCACCAGCTCTGTCCAGTATTCCCCCTCTCTCTTCTTGCATGCTGGGAAACAGAGGGCAGCAAGGAATGCTTTTTGAAACCTGTCTTTCAAAAGAAAATAAGACCAAGGGACTGAATATGTTAATTTATTTGAAAATAAGGCAGGTAAGTTCTTGTTGCATGGTTTAGAGTACCTACACTGAAGACAGCTGCTAAAGCAAGGCTTTTATCTATGGGAGGCATAACAGGAACCAGAAACCTGAAGTTGGAAAAATACACTGAAAAACAAACACATTTCAATAATGAAAAAAATAGCCACTGAAAGGCACCACAAAGGAGGGTAGCTCACTGCCCTTCCTTCTATAGAAAGAGCTGGAAGGTCAGCTTCTTAATTTAAGATCTGCTGGGTACAAAAGAATATTTCCCTGACTATTATTTGAGTAGTCAGATTTCCAAACTTCCAGTAATTACTGCATGTCTAAGGTGTGGCTTATTGCTGCTCCTTTAAAGATTCCTCTCCTAAGCTGTGGAAAAGGCAGCACTACAGTTAGTGAATTTCTATGGTAGACTTATTAGAGGCAGAGGTGCTCAGAGCTGAGAGAAATCTAGCCAATCTAACTCTAAATCATCTTTTGGATCTCCACATACCTGGCCCTCAGAAATCCTGCTTAACAAAGAGGCCATTGGTAAGTCCCAATCTTAAAACAGTCTGTTCACAGAGAAGGTACAGAAGGGACAACATATTTTGTATTTTTACAAACTATAAATGGATGATTTTGGGAAAAGAAAACAAAGCAGAAGATGCACTGGTGTCACAGTGAGCACTCCCATGGGGAGAAGACCCAGATGCAGCCCCAAAGTTTGTACTGAAGAAACCCATTCTTGCAGAAAAATGCTGCAGAGAAATTATAAAAGGAATTTTATCTGCCTTCACTAAATATGGAGAATGTTACTAGAGATGCCATCTCAAATGAAAAAAAAAAAAAGCTTAAAAGAATAAGAATAACAAACATGTAACTTTTCCCCATTAACTTGGCAAGAACAAATGAGGCACTTCAACAAAGCCATTGGTAGTAACAGAAATTAAATTCCCCGATTGCTCTGATAACACCATCTATCAGGAGACAGGCAGTCCTGGGACCTGGGGTTTCCATTCTGAAACAGGTTTTGCAGTCCTGTGCTTTCATTATATTTAGTGCAGTTTCCAATGTTTTTTAAAGTCCTCAAGCAGAAGTGAAGCACCGATGAAACATTGTATGTCAGGATAGATTTCCAGGTGCAATTGCCAAAGTCACATGCCAACTTCATGTCAGGTGCTTCCATCTCATGCCCTCTATATTAGCAGTCTAGATTGCTTGATCTGCCAAGAATCCTTATGTTATATGCATTTATAGCTCAACTCTGTACTTTCTGTCAATGGCAATATTGACAGAAAAACAAACTTTGTTTCAGTCCATAAAACAGGGGCTTTGTCTAGGAAATCTGGGGCCTTATGTTGTCTGCTGACCATGGGGGATTCCCGGGATGATGTAACTGCAATAACATCTTTTTGAAAATCTATTTCACTGGACTACCAGTGAAAAAAGGCCTCTGGCTGACTCCCTCCTTTTCTCACCCTTTTAGGGAATGACCTTAAGAAGGGAGAAAGATTTATTTACTGTCCGCTGTCGTCCTGGACTTGAGCAAACCCGCTACCGCTCGCACTGTGAGAAGAATTATAGATGAAAAACTTTTACCACCCCCTTTTGCTTTAAGCACTCGCAACCGGGGCCGAGAGGCGCCCCAGGGAGCGGAGCAGGTGCCGGGGCCGGCGAGGCTCGCTCACCGCAGCCCTCCGGCCGACGAGCGGCCAGGCTGCCAGAGCCCGCCCGCGGCGGGGGCCGCCCGCTCCCGCTGGCAGCCGGGGATGCCCGCTCGCCCGGCCGGGATGCCCGCTCGCCCGGCCGGGATCCCCGCTCGCCCGGCCGGGATTCCCGCTCGCCCGGCCGGGATCCCCGCTCACCCAGCCGGGGATGCTCTCTCGCCCGGCCGGGGCCGCCTTCCCGGGGAGCGCCTCCGGCGGCCGCACCAGGCTGCGCGGCCGCTGCGCATCCCGCGGAGCGACTCCCGCCCCGCTCCTCCGCCGCCAGCGCCGGGCCCAAGGGCAGCCCCCGCTCTCCCCTCCGGTCCGGCCCCGCCGCGCCGCGGGCTGCTCACCTCCGCCGGCGCCCGGGGGATGCGGAGCGGCTCCCGGCGCCTTGCAGCCCTCACCGAGCCCTCGCTCCCGGCGCCTTGCAGCCCCCACCGAGCCCTCGCCGCCGGGGGAGCAGAGGGATGCCCCGCTGACTGAAGGGCTGCTGCCAGCAGCTGCGCCCTGCCGAGCCGAGCCGAGCCGAGCCGAGCCGAGCTGCGCCGCCCGCCGCTGCGGCAGGACCGCCGCCGCCGGCTGAATATGCTGTCTCACGGTGGACAGGCTCCTCCCGAGAGCTGCTGCTGCCGCTTTCCTCCTCCCGCCTCCTCCTCCTCCTCCTCCGCCCGCGCGGCCCGGTGCAGACACCCCCGCCGCCGCCCGTGGGCCGGGGCGGGGCCGCGGGGCCAGGGGCAGGTGCCGGCCGAGGGGCCGGCTCGGTGTCCCCGCCCGGCCCCCCGCAACTCCGGCCTGAGGTGCGCTCGCTCGGCTCCGCGATGTCACCCCCACAGCGGCGCAGGCTTCGCCCCGAGAAGGCAGATGCGCTGCCCGGCTGTCAGCACAACGCCGGCTTCACCGTCAGCCCCACGACAGCCCAGGCAGCATCCACCGCCACCTCCACAGCATCCTGACACCATCGCACGGCAGCAGCCGGCAGCCCCACGACAGCCGAAGTAGCGTCCCCATCACCACGCTCTCGGCAGCAGCTGGCAGCCCCACAAAGGCTTAGCCACCACCCTCTAAGCTGCCTAAGATATCCCCCCAGGCCAGCCTCAGCATCACCCCCACGGCAGCCTGGCCATCAGCCCCGTAGCAGCCTGGTCAACTGCCATGGCACCAGGCTCCTGCTTAGCCCTCTCTGGAAGAACAGGGAGAGCTCCAGAACAGATGCTTTCATGGTTAAATAAGGACAAGGCTGCCCAAAGGCAGAGGTTTTGTTTTGCCCCTATTTCCTCACCATTCGTGGGTACAGGTACCAGACAGGAGGGCCAGACTTCCAGCATTGCCCCTGCTTCTCTCCAGACATTGACATATGCAGCTCCTGGGGGAGAAGTGCCAAGCAGAGCTGTTGGGGATAGTCCATGTTCCTGCAAATAGCACCCACCTCCAGTGTAGATAACCCAGCTTCCCACTCCCTTATTGCACACAGGTACCTGCCTCACACATGAGGAAAACACGCACCTTTTGGTACCATGGTTTGTTCTTTAAAACCTGGTGTCCTGGACATACTGTTGTCCATGCTTCTGGTCCATGAGGTACCCTCCAGAACCCTGTCCCTGGAGCCTCATCTCTTGTTTTCTTTTGGTGGGAAAACACTAATTGCAGCCACTGTCATTCGAGGTCCTGGGCCTGTCCTGGGAAGAGTGAGGTATACCCAGCCCAATGAAAAGCCTTAAAGGATTCACATCACCTCCAGCTCCTGCCAGACCTAGACAGACTGTGCCTGACCAGGAGACAAAGAATCCTGAAGAGGAGCAAAAGCTTCCATTGCTGGTGAGGATACAGTAATGAAATAACAGTTTCTCAATTTAACTGGAGCTGAATCTTTTGCTTTCCTGTGAAGTCCCTAAAGAGCAACATCTGCTTCTGCAGGTTGTAGCATGTGGGAAAAAAAACTGTAGTTTTAAATGCACAATTTGAAAAGTTTTGAGTTTGGTGCATTTGGTTTGCAACTGTTTATTAAAACAAGGCCCTTTCAATATCAGACACCCAAAACTGAACTTCAGAAACTGATTTTTGCTTTTGAAAGTGTTGGAGTGTTTGCCTTAGCTTTAACATAAATGCCAAAGAGTTTAGGTTCCTTTAAATTGCATGTCACTTGCAAATTCCCTGCAAACTCAGCAGATTGCTTTAAATTATTCTTGACCTAAGAGGGCCTTGGAGTCATTTAATATTCCTGAATTGACAGATGAGACTGGTTCTCCATGGGCCTGATGAGATCCTGCTATTGTTAACATGCTGTGCTATCCATATAACCATGATGCCATGGTATCACACACATATCATGACATCACATTGTATGATACCAGACATACTAATATATGTCTTAAGTGGATTTCCAGAGCTTGTTAAGCCCTAGAATTTTTTGTTACAGAGTAATGGTATTTTGTGTTCTAGTAATAACTACGTGAGATGTTTCTTAAAAAAATCCTGTAAACCCCAGTTCAATGGGACACAATTTTGATATCTGTTATAGTCACATTTCCCAGAAGTAACTCAGTCTTTTGAAAGTATAAAAAATAAAGGATGGAAATGTATGTGTCAAGGAGAAATTGTTTAAAAATCCTCATCAAACATAACAACAGATTTAGTAAAATTATGATTTAAAAATGGGGAATTGTGTAGAGAGGAGTTCAGAAATAACTTCAGTGGCCAGGGTAGTATATTAACAAACCCACAAATTTTTCCTCAGAATAAACTGTTGTAAGGAAATTTGGAGAGAAGTAATCCTAGGTAGTACGGGCTAGGTGTTCCTACAAGTAACAACCTCCAGGAACTCAAGAAAAATTTATGAGCACCCTAGTTAAGAAGCTCTCTGAAGGATTCAATAACAAATTGTTATTTTCTGAAGGAATAACAAATTTCCCTAGAAGTGATGCTCTGTCCTCTTTGACCTCAATCTCACCATTGTCCTCTCTAATCTTCCACTGCAAAAGGTCTCACCATTTTTGTGGATTTCTTGCTCTAGGCATGCAAATTCTGTTGTCACTGATTTTACAAGGCAGGGATAAAATCTTCATGCACCAAGAAGATATTATTATATTCCCTTTTCAAAACAAAACAGTTATGACCAATAGTATATTTGTAACTCCTTTTAATGAAAAATATCCAGTTATTTCAGTGTACCCCACTAATTCTACATTTTCTCATTAAACACAAATCCATAACATTATCCAAATCAATATATTCTGCTAGTGGCATTTTCTGATTACATATTCTTAGTCATCAGGTGAAAGTGCAGTAGCACAGAGTTAAGATTATTTTCAAAACTCTTATATTCTCATTCTGTGAGTTCAGAAGGTAGTTATTGTAGCCCCAGATTGCTTTATGAGAACAACAGAGGGCAAACTGGCCAGCAATTACAGACGTCTGACAAGCTGCCTTCCTTGCAGCATTGGTCAGTTGTACATGGACACACAGCCACCATGCTGTCATCTGGAGAGAAATCAAAGATTAAGGGAAAGTTTGAGGTCCATCACAGATTATGGATTGTGTAGAAAAAGGCTATTAAAATTACAAAAATTTATTGTTTGCCTGTCTCCACTCTTGTAGCTTACACACAGGTAAAATGTGTGTAAGCTAAAAGAGGAATTCTGTGCACATTTATAAGTGCAATGTGTGGTTAATTGCTAGATTGGAAACGTTCAAGGGAAAACAATTTGACATGTTTTCTTTTTGAAGTTACTTTATATAGAGTTGTTCACATTTAAGTTATTAATGAAGATGGGTATAAGTTGCTCTGGCAAACTAATAACTGTTTATGATGCAGCATAAGACAAATAATTAGTAATAATTACTAGTGCATTGCATTTCCCTGCCGTAGGCACCAGCAGCTCCTACATCACAGCGGGCATTAATAAATGAGCAAACCCTCTAGGAAATTTGTGCCACTTGAAGGTTAAAAATTAATTGCAAAGCAGACATTTCTAAGGCTTAGTGGAAATGGCAGTACATTTTAGACACTTTGCATGATAGGCATAACCTAGGCTTGGCAAATAACAGAGGATGTTACAAAATGCCTTCCAGCTTTTCAAAAGCAATGATTTAAACAAAGGATCAAAAGGCAGAATGAAAGCAAGTTTTAGAAAAAGTGAGGAATATCACTTCTGAAGTGAGGTTTACTGCTGCAGCAGTAAAGTCACTATAGGGCACTATTCCACATGGCTTCAGAAATCTTTCCTTCACAAGGGAACGAGTTACTTACTCATGTAAGAAATGTATGGGTGGTTGCTCAGTTAAAAAGGAAAAGAGGTAATGGGAAAGTATTGGAGAGCTTTTTTTACTATTTGCTGAAATCAGTTAGATCTCCCAGCAGATCACTGAGCTGAAATTTCCGCAAGTCTGAATATCCACAATACATTCAAGACTAAAAAGGAAGACTTTAAATCTACCTGGTACACAGCCACTAATTCTCTGTCAATTGATTTCCTATTGGTAGATTGCCAGTTCCAAGATCTTTGCCAAAACACATGTACAAAGCCAAAAACTCAAACATACCTTAAAAAGGTTAAACTCTTTCTCAGAAAAAACATCAGTAATAAGAGATGATGTATACAAGTAGAAGGTAAAGGGAGATCTGTGGCACATGGGTGAGCTCCATGCTGTTCTGGATTTGGGTTACTCTCCAAACATGTTGCAACTGTGTGCTCCTAGAAACAATTATTTTAGTGACAGGCTCTTTTCTAAGCCTCTTTTCTTGCTTTGTTCCTCATTTTCCTACAACATTTCACCAAAAAGCTGTTGTCCTAAAAATCAACAGTTCTGTACATCTGAAACAGAAATCATGAACTTGCCTTTACATCTGGGACTCTGACTGTTAAAACACATAATTCCCCATTCTTCTGATTTTGCACTTGTAATCAAGGTACAGAAATGGCCTGCCAGAAAGAAAGGCTCCAGAAATTTTGTTACTGTCTTTGTAAATAGCAGGTGCTTGCTATGCAGTGCAACCAATTCCTTTTATTTGAAAAGAGTCAGTATACTGGGAAAGGCTTGGAAACAAGCAGCTAACCTGGGAAGGAAGTGGAACGTTCTGGGAGACACTTCCCAGCAATGGTCACACAGACTCAGCAGCATGGAGCCCACTTCAGGCTTGGAGGATTTTACTGTGCTTTGCTACAGTGCTCATGTTCTGAATTACTGAGGAAGCTGCAAAAGGAGAGTTCCACCACCTGAGTGGCAGTGCCTGGAAGTGAAATGGGCTTCAGGCAGGACTGGACAGTTTAGGGAACACAGATTCTGAAATGCTCTCTTAAAAACCACACTGTTGTTTCCACTCACTTCTGTTTTGAGTTCCTGAGAACGCAATAGTTTTGTTGAAGGGAACAAAGAAATGTCTGAGTTTACAGAATTACCAGCAGCACCCAGTTATCTTTACAATTATTGTGCTCTTTTTATAAAAGGTTGTCTCATTTCCCCATACCACCTGTGGTTTGAAGTCCACACCTTGATGTTTGATTTAAAACAACAACAATTTGCATTTTTGCAAACACCAAAGCATGCTACTCCTTTATAGGATTCCTGAGACCTCCCAAATATTAAATTGAAGCTTAGCTTTACTCAAATTAAAATCATACAAGGTGATGCATGAATTTCACACATCATGAAAATGTATTAAAGTGTATGAAAGCAGATAAGTGCTATTTTTGACAACAAATTGAACCTTATGGCAAATTATTCATATGATTGAAAGTAGAAGTGCATTATGTAGAGAAGATTCTAAAGGGAAGTATTAATCTAAAATGCCTCTTTGAAATGTCCCTTATTTTTCCTACTTTGTCCTGCCCAAGACAGTCATCTTTGCTTGCCTTTTCATTGTGCCTGAACCATGAACTGGATGGAATAATTGGTGTGAATTAATAGAAAATTCTGGCTTTAATGTCCGATCCACAGACACAACAACAGCAGGTGCTAATTACAGTAATGATCTGGATCTTTATGGATAGTCTTTGTGGACACTATCAATGTGTCAGTGTACAATGAAAGTTTTCAAGCAGTGTTCTAGCTCTGAGTTTATGCTGCAGTGTTAGAAAACCACTCATCTGGGGCCTGAGGCATCCAGCCCTGGCCATGGCTTCCATTTTTTTAACCACGCTCTTTGAATACATACTCACTGCTTATTGACAAATATGTCTGTAATTTTTCTTTTCTCTTAGCCTCATTTTTCCTGACTTAAAGTCTCCAGATGAGGATAAGCAGCTATGCTTGCCTGGAGGCCTGGATGACACTCACAGAAGGAAGATGAAAGCAGCAGCAGAGAAATATAACAGTTTAATCTTCTTAAAAGGGGATAGCTGATAAAGCAGTTCTGAGGTGGGCTTGTTCCACTGCTTCAAAGTGCTGTTTGGTTCAGGGAATTTATTGTTGCACTGTGTGAGCATGATTATTTCAGCATTGCTTCTGATCCCAAATAGCTGTCATTGCCTAGAGTTGTAGATGGGCTTGTATTTTTCTCATTGAAATCTAAAAATAAATACTAGAGGAGTTGGGAAAAATTTCTACTGAATGCTATGAGCTTTCACACACAGCAACCATCGTACCACGGAAACCTAAGGGAAAAGACATGGCAGCACAGATTGTTCCACCAAGATAAGGCAAATTGAAATTCAGCAGACAAGTGGTCTTCATACCCAGGCTTTTAGAAAATAAAATCAATTATACATTTCAGTCCAGAAGAAGGAGGTTGCTTCCACACAGACAAAATGAATAGGACTGCTTAGCATGACATGAACAGGGCTATCTGTCCTCACTCCACAGTGGAACAGAGTGCTGTGTGTGTGAAATATAGCAGGTAAGGTAAGCAGGTAAGATGCTTTGGAATCCCTCAGCTCACAGGACACTGAGATTATGACTTAGAACTTAAAGTAGACAAGCATCCAGTGTCAGTTTAGACATTGTGGTGCATGGCAATGATTCACCTTGACTTCTCCACAATTTTTAACACATCCATGTCCTGAATGGGATGTCTGTGCTTGGTAGGCAGCACAATTCCAACATTTTGCTTTGAGGGATGCTTATGTCACTCTCATGCACATAGAGGTAACATACCCACTAAGCTTTATTATGTAGACATTTCATGCCTTGTGCCATTCTCAAGGACTGCCTGCCTGCTCTCTCCAGGTGTGACAGAACTATGTCTGCACCAAAAAGCATCTCTAGAATGAAGTGCCAGGGATAAGACTGAATCTTATCCACTGAGAATAAAATCTCCTGCCCCGCTCTTCTTAACTTGGATGTTAGTGAAGACTGAAGAAGAGACAGAGACAGAAGGCTTAGTTAGGAAATTGTACCCTAGATGGTTATAAAGCCAGTGACAATTAGAGTGAATAGGGATTAGGGAGGGTTAGAGCCTGGGATAAAGTTCAGGTCTGGACAGGGTCAGAATAAGCAGCTCTGTAAGATACAGGCAAAGGTCCAAATGCTATAGGCCTGAAGAACTGGGAGGGTCTGAAAGTGATGGTGGCACCTGCCTTGTTTACTTGGATTGTAGTAGAGGAACTCATGCCTAAGCCTTTTGAGGAGGAAAGGTCTGGCAGCTGCTGCAGAGGCTGAGGTGACAGTAGCTCCAGGGTTGGTTCTCTGTGAATAAATGAGAGCAGTCACAGCACAATCATTCCCTGAGCGGTAAAGGGAGAGGTGGTGAAGGTCAAATATGTTGCTGCTGTGATGTCAAGTTTAGATGTCAGTCTAGCAAGCCCAGATGATGTTGAGACAGGAATCAAAGGAGGAAAGATGCTATGTCTGTCCACCCAAAAAAAGGAGGTATCTGCCTGAAATTCATGGTCCCAAGCAGTGGCAACCTGTGTTGCCTCTGGGGCTGTGATCATCAAGTACAGCAGGGCCTCACTTGAGTACTGGCTTTGCTTCTGCACATCACCTTGACAGAACTCATTATTTGAAGGGCTGGGGTAGTAACTGACAGTGGGAAATATATCCATGGTGAATTACACAGTTACAACAGTGCTCTGCAATGCCAAAGAGCCTCAGCATTTTGCTGTGGAATAGTTGCTTTCCTCTGTTTTCTGGAGTACATTGGACATCTTTAGAAAACAGCCCAAAATATGAAACACTTGATTGAGAAGATAAGATCAACATTATGCTAGAAGAAGAGTTCTTTTTCTGGAAAGCTGTATGCTGAAAGTGATGAGCTACAGTGGAGACTAGGGAGAGAAGGGGAGAATTAGGGAGGTCAGAGTTGGTGCTCCTAAGTCTCTCTTACATCCTGGGCTGTTAAAAGTGGTCAGACTCTGTGGTGGCCAGATCATCTAAGTCCCCATCTAGAGACCATATTCCCATAGCCTGTGAGACATCTGGTAATGGTCTGCAGAAAGAAAGGAAAAACCTATAATCTGGTCAGAAGATAAGTACTGTGCATTGGCTTGGTGGTGTCTCAGTGATGAGTGATCAGTAGTGTCATTAGTAGACATCCTCTATCTGCATTGATATCTTACTGCCTGTCATGCGGGATGCAAAGGCTTGTGTTAAGTGATTTGTTTCTTGCCCTATGAACTTACTCCCTCACGGCAGCAGCAGTGTCACATCCCAGATTCCTTGTGTGCAGGCAGCTGCAGAGCGGAGCATCAGTCAGATGCCACCTGAAAACCCATGGACTCACATTCCTTATGGGACCATGTGAGCAAAGTGCGGGGCATGTGACAATCCCCAAACTGTCTGTTTGTTCATGATGTCCAATGTGAAGGAGAAAAGGGAGTTCTTGCCAGAGTTATGTCATCTCAGAGGCCCCAACTGACACTGCTGACCTCCTGGAAAGGGTTGTTTCCTTGTGGAGGAGGGAGAAGCCATGCTTTGGAGTAGCTAAGACAGGCACTGATTTCATACATGCACACTGTTTGACCTGCTTACAGCGGGGCTATTTAGCATCATCCATCAGGACTAATGCAGAGCTGCCATGAGTCTAATTGGCTGCATGGTGCCAAGGGTCTGATGAAACCATGAAAGAAGGACCTCAACACAAACTTAGGATCACATTTTTCCCATGGAAACTTGTCTATCATCAGACAAATCTGTCAGTGTTGTCTTGACTCTTGTGCAGTATTTGCCCAAGGAACTGCTTGGGCAAATACTGCACAAGCAGTGCAACTCATGCCTTGCTGTGAGTCTGTCCTACCCCAGCTATTCCCGAGATAAGGTATTTCTTCTTGAAATATGTGTTATTGGCAAAGGCAGTGATTGGCTGGGGTGTGGGAATCCTCCACTTGAGGCTGGAAATCTGTTGTCCCTAGTAGTGCTGCTGCCCTCCAGCCCTGCAGTGATGCTGGCATTTCTGGGACCTTGTGTTACAAAGGGAGGGTCTCACGGTTGGGAAAGAACATGGGTTTCCAAGGTCTTTTTGTTTCAGGAGAGCTATGTATGCTACATGGGAGAGGGGCCTCTCAGCAGCTGCCCTGGAGCCACCTTGGCAAGCAGCTCCGGGTGCTGGAGCACTGAACAGCTCCACCTACAGCCCTCAATGCCTCCAGGCTTCCCCCTGAATAATCAGGGGAGAGAGGTATTGCTGCATGACTGAACACAGGCCGTGGCTCTGGGAGATGCCTGTAGCCTAAATGTGGATGACACCTTTTAGTCAGAGGAACTACACATTAACTGCAGCCATCCACTGTAAAATACTGTGTAAGTGCATTGTGAGAGATTCACTTTTTGTCACAGCCTGCTCCTGCAGTCACAGCTAATGGCACGGCAGAGGCTTTGCTGCAGCCTTGGGACTGTGTATCTCACATGGTGTGCCACCAGCTTACATCTCAGCCACTTCCATTTCTGTGTCAGTGGCTAGTGCTGCCCCTTTCTCCCTAGGCTGCACCTGCTGTGCAGTGTTTTCTTTGATACCTTCCTTTATGTAATTGCCTGACAGCTGCCTGCAGTCCACATCTGCTTCCTGCATCTCACCATTTCCCAGCAGCAACAGCTGCCAGGTCTGGCACATATTACTAATGCCTCTCTAAAACCATCCAGGAGTAGCAACTCATTAGCAGGATTTAGTTTTTGAAAATTAACTGTCAGGCTTTGCAGTACAGTACAGATATAAAATCCTCCCCACCACCAGCAGCTTTATTAATGTGCTATAAATACAACAATAGCAAGGCAAAATGATGATTACATTAAATTATGTTGAAAGCATTATAAGCAGCTTTAGGAGTAAAATGTTTACAGAGGTGCTGCAATTGTCCCCCCCATTGTATTACACATCCTAAAAATCCTGTTCCAGGGTTACAGGAAAAGGAAACACAGCAGACCTCATAAAGAACTACAGGGACACTGCTAACTTTACGCTACTTTAGTATGATGATGGAGTTTTGTGTTTGTAACCACTAATCAGAGTAGATGAATTTATAAAGGCATACTGCTTTTCAACACATCCCCTAAAAAACAACCCTTGTGGTATTACTATAAAGGTGTCACAGAGTTAATAGAAAAGTAAGTATCTGTGAAAAATGTCAAACTGAACCAGAGGAACCATTACCTATGTCACACTCTATACTAGGAAGATGAATGTATCCTCACCTCAGCATGGTTTTCTCACCATGACTATGATGAAAATAAAAATAGTTCTGTGTATATGTCTAGAAAATATACACACAACTCTCTCCAGTACATAAACATATTTTTTTGCAGCATGACCAGATGCTCTGCTTTCCACTGATTCATCCTATATACACAGTTTTTAAAACATTACTATCCTAAATACAGCTAATATTCTACTTTTAAATAAAGATTTTATCTTCCCACTTTATCTGAATAATGTTTTCCTATGTATACCAGGAAACTTCATTTCAATGAATTTCAATGCATGCTGAGATAGTTAAATTATTTAATTCTATGTATTTTGGGTTTTGTGGGTTTTATTAATATTTGGGGATATCCTATCCTTGTTTCCAAACCTCTGACATGCACATCAGCTGTGAAACAAATTGTGCAAAAAGTTTCAGTGAGCTGTATGAAATATATGAGTATGCAACATTCCAGTGACAAGCCCCAGGCTCCTGTCTTTTTTACAGGAGCCATGACTACATGTAAGTCAGTGCCAAAATCTCCCTTGCTCAAAGTACATGTAATGTGCATTGTGCAAAACTTCACACGAGCAGATATGTAGAATCACCCTCTGGTGTCATGTTGAAGGAGAAACTTTTGCATTACATACCACTGCCATGCCTCTGCAATTATTTCAGATCATCATTCTCCTTAAAGACAAGCTGAGTTATGTACAAAGTGGCTCTTAAGGTATGAGATCAGGCTGGCATGGCCATTGACACAGTAAGAGAGAGGCCTGCATTTGGGAACCTCATAGATGGATTCTTAGGTTTGTGCCATTGACATCTGTCCCATGTTCTGCTACCCAAAACTGCAGCCTCTTTCACGTTTTGTGATCTCTCCCCACAGAGGTGCTCACTGTAAGTCTTCCACTGTAAGTGCTTTTTCTATCTCTTTTTAAATAGTACATTTTCATAATCATTTTCAGATAAGTCAGGGTCAATCAAGTTGGTTGATGGCAAGCACTTGATTGTTCAGTCTCCAGATGAAGTGGCTGGGATCTTTCAGAAGAGTGAGCTGCTCCACAGCACCAGTCCCCAGCATCTCATCCACTGATGATTCTGCTCTCCATCACACGAACCATACACTCTGTTCCTGTATACTTAAGATTATGTCCTTAGTCCATTAATCCATCCCTTTAATTCTTATTGCAAAAATAATTTGATCATACATAGCTTTATTAACCAACTTTTCAGGAAGATATAATGGGACAATGAAAGGGTATGAATGTATTCCAGAGCAGAACATATACAAAGTAATTGGGACAGCCACCATTCATTTTTAATTTTTTTTCCCACTTAAATTTGTATTTAATAACTAAGTTTTATGTCTAAATTATAGGAGATAAGAAAATCAGCCCTAATAAGTCATTACTTATTACAAGAACACCACTTTTGTTTCCTTACTCAACTCTGCATTTTGAATTTGTTCAAATTCTCATATTTGATACACTGGTAGTAAAATAGACTTATTCAGTATTCTCAATCCTCCTATTTACTGAGGCTTCTCATTATATATCAGAACTTCCATTAAGACTTCAGACATTGATTGATTCTTAATCTTCCATTAGTACGAAGGGAGTTAATACATAGAAAAGGAAAATAAAACACTTCCTTAAAGTGTGAGCATCATAATAAAGCATCATAATTACTGCTACACAGCGCCATGTTACCACTAGGTGTCAGGGACACAATTCACTCTGCCGGGGCAGCAGGACCACAGGCTTGCTTAGCTATGGCTCACATCCCCCGAGGATTGAGGGATAATTTTGTCTATGCTCTTACACTTCTCAGTTAAAGGCTTTAAAACGGCCATGGAACTGGTCCTCTCCTTGAGAAGATCCCTATTGTGAAAACTGTACTGGTGCACTTAGCCCTGCCACCGTGGTAGCCATAGTGAGGGAGCTGCAAATAGAAATTAGAGGCAAAGTATAAAGAAAGTACAAGACAAGGGCGGAGTGGCAGACACTGTCTACCTGGACTGCTAAAGTGAGGCCTTTGACACTGTCTCTCACAAGAAACTCACAGAGAACCCAGTGAAACATGGCCTGGACAGACATACACAGTGAGGTGCACTGAAAACTGTCTGAACATCTGAGGCACAGAGTCTAGTCAGAGGCCAGGAAGCAGCAGTATACCTCAGGGGTCAGGGCTGGGTCTAATTCTGTTCAAAATCTTCATCAATGGTCTGGATGACAGAGCAGATTGTACCCTCTGCCAGTGTGCAGTTGACACAAAGCTGAGAGCTGGGCAGAGTGCCTAATGTACCAGAGGGCTGTGCTGCCATCCAGAGGGACCGTGACAGGAATGGGTGAGCAGGAAGCTTAAGAGGTTCAGTAAAGGAAAGGACAACTCCTGAGCCTGGGGAAGAACAGCCCCTTTCGCCAGTATATGCTGGGGGACACACAGTGCATAAGCATCTTCGCAGTAGATCTGGGTCCTGGTAGATCCAAAATTGAACATAAACCAGAAATGTGTCTGTGTAGCGAGGAAGGCTGAAGGGATCCTGGGCTGCATTGGGAGGAGTGCTGCCATCAGGCCAAGGGAAGTAATTCTTTCATTGTACTCACCACTGCTGAGGCCACACTTGGAGTACTGTGCCCATTTCTGAGGTCCCAGTAGAAGACAGACATGGACATACTGAAGGAAGTCCAGCAAAGATTTCATGCCTGTCATCACCAGCCCCTGGGCCTGGCCATTCAGCTGTTTTTCAAACCACCTTACTGCTCATCCAGTTCATGTACCAACAGCTTATTTATAAGGATCTTATGGGAGACAGTGCCAAAGGCCTTACTGAAGTCCAGGTAAAAAATATTCAAAGCTCCCCCCTCATCTACCAGACCAGTCACTTAATCATACAAGTTTCCCAAGTTGCTCAAGCCCTTCCACTTAGGCAAGCCATGCTGACTACCCCTGGTGATTTTTTTTTTTTTATTGTTCATTTGCCTGGGATTAGTTTCCAGGATCAGCTGTTCTATCACCCTCCCAGGTATCATGGTGAGGCTAACCAGCCTGTAGTTCCCTGGGTCTTCTTTCTTGCCCTTCTGAGTGACAGAAGTGGCATTTACTTTCCTCCAGTCTTCACGTACTTCTCCCAGCCATCATGAACAATCAAAGATCATTGAAGAATTATTGAAAGTGGCCTCACAATGACATTCAGCATCTTGTCAGGACCCATGGACTCATCTATGTCCAGTTTACTTAAGTATTCCCTGATCTGACCCTCTTTCACCAAGGGTACACGTTCCTTGACCCAGTTTTTCCTCCTGGTCTTCAGGATCTGGGATTCCTGAAGGCTAGTAAAGATGGAAGCAAAGGCATTCAGTATCTCAACCTTTTCCATGCCCTGTGTATCCAGATGCCCCACCTTATTGAGCAAGGCGCCCACATTTTCCCCAGCCTTCCTTTTGTCACCTGTGTAGTTATAGAAGCCCTTCTTGTTGTCTCCATCACCCCTTGGTCTGATTCAAATCCAGCTGAGTTTTAGCTTTCCAAACTTCATTTCCCAATGTTCAGATAATGATTCTCATAGCTATTCCTCATGGGTTACACATCCTTGCATCCTTTTTGTGTTTGAGTATGGCCAGGAACAACTTGCTTATTCACATGGCCCTCTTGAAATTCTTGTCTGAGTTTTTATTCATTGGGATGGAACAATCTTGAAGGTGTAGGAGGTAAGCTTTTAACATTAATCATCTTAGCCGTACCTTTCTTCCAGGGCCTCATCACACAGCATTTTTTTCAAGAGGCCAAAGTCTGCTTTCCTGATGTCTGCTGTCCTCATGTCTGACCTTGTTTTTCCACCCTCCCTGCCCTTGGGATCCTGAATTCCACCATCTCATGGTCACTGCAGGCTGACCTGCACTCAAGGCTGTCTTTGATCCTCACATTCCTAACAAGCCTCTCCTTGGTGAGGATGTGATCCAGCAATGCACTTCTCCTAACTGGCTTCTCTATCACTTGGAGAAAGAAGTTATCATAAATGCCTTCCAGGAACTTCCTGTCTTGTTAAGTTTTACAGTGTTGTTATCACTGTTATTCTGCAGGTAATACAATCAAAATCTGTGCTGTATATTGAACTTGTTATGCAACACTTTTAACTCTGAAGACATGAACTGACTTCCTTGGCTTTGGCAGTCCTTTGTGCAGGATCCACAGACCTACCCAAGATTCCTTTTGCCATGCCATCTGAGGATCTCTTTGTGTCTAGGGACTGAACTTGGGACTGGACCCTTTCTATTATGTTTTATTATGTGTGCTGTAAGATAAGATTCCTGTTTCATTTTTAGCCATCAGAAACATGAGAGAGCCTGCAAATAATACAGAAAATAAGTGGGAAAAATATTCAGGAAAAAGAAAGATTATTTTTCTGCAATCTGCAATAAAGTAACCTCCCAAGTACTTACAGATTTACTACACCCTGTAGAATTGTCTGTCGGATATATATAATAATACTGTGACAGGCTGGTTTTGGTAGTAGTAGCCTGAGGAGTTTTCTTGGGAATTGTTATTTTTTCTGAGAAATCTTCAATTATGATTCAAATAACTCTTTACCTAACACCAAATACATTCAAATTCCCAACCAAACACACTGAAAACAAATAAAAATAAATAGAAATAAATAAGAGTGTTAAGTAGGACTTTGCAACCAGGCAAAAGAAATGATCAGCATTATAAGAAGAAAACATTTCAGGATCTCAGCAGGCAACATCCTTGAGCTTAGACAGTGCCACACAGGCAAATCTAACCTACACTGGGTTAGCTGTCATGACATCCTGCATTGCCACAGAAATCTGCTGGGGTGCAATGTCTCAAGGAACACAGACAGAATTGATCAGTCAATAATGTCTACTGCCCATTTCTAAACCTTTTGCTTTCTAGACAAAATAACTCTGGTTTTACAAAATTTGGCTTTCCTTTTCTGTCATTTATTAGAATATAATCAACTTAGAAAGTTTTCTCTGATCATTTACCAAGAATGGCTACAACACACATTTCTTTTAACAGCTGCATACATTATGTTTGCACAGGGCACAGCAAGATTTCAGGAGCAAACTCTAGTTAAAAGCACTTAGCAGAAACTTACTTTTTCTGGGCCAGTAATAACAAGCCTTTCTGTTTTATAGCAGCTTCCCTAGCAGTTATTTTCACAATGCCAAAGATGGGATACAGTAGTGTCTGTCTGTTCAGTGTCATTCTGCAAGTCAACTTTCTGAAAAAACAATTAGTTGTCCATTTAAGATGTTTTGAGCTCAACTACCAGAAACCTGGGCATGTAAAAAGCATTTGTCAGTTCTAAAATAATTTCCTTTATCTGATTTTAGACAGAAAGCTTGAATGTATAGAATAATATCAGAAGAATTATTTTCAATTCCAATGAAAATTTTAACTTTCAACTCTATAACATTTTCCTCCAGAAAATCACAGAATATCTGTCTTGAATGAGAAAACAGGTTTAGCCCTACCACAGGCCGAGATTAGATCTGACGACTTGATTAGAATCCTAAATACCCAGTCTATTTCTGTACACTTATATCATGTTTTCCCTTACCACCTCTGCTCAGAGCCAAAATACAAACCCTGCTGCATGTGGATACTTGGTCACGTGTTGGCATGCGGAGCTCTCAAACAAATGCCAGTGAATGAGGAATTGCTTCTTTCCACAGTGGGAAAAAACATTGACACTTCACAAATGAGAAAAATAATGTGTCTTCAATGAATTCAGTCATAAGGAGGCGAAAAGGTCCATGCAATAGTAAATATTTCTCATTTTATTGTGTTCAGTTGCAAGATAATATTTAAGTACTGTCTGCCAGAGTAAAAGAAGAATGCCATACTGTTGCATGACTGCCTAGTTTTCATAAACAGGCTGTTTCTAAAGTACCATAACTACAACTGCCATGGTTCTCACAGAAACTTAAGTTGTCCCAGCTATGTTTATATCTCTTTCATATCTTCCTCAAACTAACAAATTTCTATTTATGTGAGCTAGTGTCACAGTTTCGGAGACAGACCAGTGACGAGACACATGGAGTCCACGCAGCAGCAGTTCACTTCATTCAGATCTCGCTCCCTTCTATACCTTGGGAGCCCACGAGGTCAATCCTCATTGGCTGAGCCTGTTACTTCCTGCTCAGCCAGCCAATAGCAGCCTGAGTCTCCAACGGCCTGGGCCTGCTCTTACTGGTCGAATTATAAAAGTAAGGTAATTATATAACTGATCACAGATTTCTGTTATAATTTTATAATTATTTATACTTTGAGGCCTACAGGCCAGCTGTAGGCCACCACAAGCTAGTAGCTTTGTGTTTATGTCATGCAGCAGATGTAATCCAGGCTCTAATTATGTCTAGACTTAGTTCAAATGCTCACAACCTCTTTCCTTGGAAATATGAAGAGGGTCCCACGGAGAGCCAGCTGAGTATTGACAATGATACGTTACATATCCTTCTCCCTTTATTGCCTGAACAACGCTCTTTTTATACACGTTGCCTTGTGCACGCGGCAGCCAACTTTGGTTGCACAGCCTCCATCACATGTCTGCTACTCTGTTTCATTGGTGAGCGCCAAGGCACCGCATGATCAGGTACAGCCCTTTTTGTGGTTAATGCATGCGGTCTAACATCCATCTTAGCTCTTGCAACAGCATAACATTTCCTCTTTCTGGGCCTTCAAGGTGACCCCAAGGACATCAGTCACTTGTTAGGTTCAGGCTGGCTTGTCCAATCCCTCTAGGGGCAACCCATGCCCCTGATCAATGAGGAATTTCTCTACAGAAATAGATGACAAGAATATACTAATATACTATCTTGTTCATTGTCCTCCACACTTTGTATCTTTAGTGCAGAATTGTACTGAAGTTTCTTGCAGAACTAGGATCAATTCTCACCAGTATTTTGCCAGAGAAAAGAAGTCATGTGAGTTTATACTCATAGAAAATTGATACCCTCAAAAATCTCACTGTTCATTTTGGGACTAAAGTTTTCACAGAAATCAGTACCAAACCATTGCCCTGTATGGATATCAAACCTCATTTGAACTCTAAATTATATATGTAGTATAAAACCACTCCATTTCTTTCTGTCCCTCCACATAAATCTGAAATAATCCTTGAAGTGGAAATAGCAAAGTGACTAGTGTCCACAATAAAATACATGACCTGAGTACATTGATGAAAATGTTGTCTAAGTGCACTGTCAACACTGGACTGCCCATGACCAAGCAGATCCCACAGGACATGATGGTATTTAGCTTCTTGCAATTTTCTTTCTACTCTCCTAATTCTTAGGGTAACTCTTACCCTAATTCTAACGCCACTATCTATCCTAATATAAAGCACAGGATACTGGCTCTCAACACAGTGCTGAACACTGCCCGAGGGCAATGAGAGCTGGGACTGAGGATTTAGTGCCCACCTGAGACTCACCAGCCTTCCACACTCAGGACAACCCCATTCCAATCTGCAAACCCCTTGACACAGGAGTTCACACAAAAGCATGCCTTCAGTGCCTTCCAAGTCCAGCCCTTACTCCAGCTATGCCTACTGTTGTTTCTTCACAGCTGAACAGAGCTCTCCCATCCCTCAATAATATCCCCTGTGCCAAATGGGAAGCTGCTGTGCAGCTGACTGAAAAATTACTTTCCTAAAGGATAAGGCACTAGGTCTTCCGTTCAGATACCATCACCCTCTTCCCCAAATCAACCCTCTTCGCTACTCTACTCAGAGGTGCAGAGAGGTGTGGGTGTTGGCCTGCATGGATGCCAACCCTCACAATATGCCAGGGACCATTCCTAAGTTAGCACAAAGAGGGACAGCAGCTATGCCTGGGTCCTCTCCTCTAATTGTTTTAAAGAGGCAGTCATGCCATCTTAGACTCATTCTTTTGTGATTATTTGCTCAGACTGCTTTCTCTCCCAAAAAATCTTCAGCTTCTGCTTATTTTGGATACCACTTTACACTGAGAGATGCCTTCACTCATTTGGATCTTCAGACTTGATGTCTGCAGTCAGCAGCAAATGGTATCTGTCTAGTGCTCACTCCAGATATTGACTAATTGGGCAGAAAGGTGATAGTCTTGATCTGGGAGCTAACACAAAGTCCAGGGTGGAGTGTGAAAAACTTTCAAAGAATTTTGTTTAGCTTAGAGCTAATGACTTGCTACAGAACACATGATTTATGCAATTTCTTGAAGGGCCTTAGGGACATTTTCCATGATTCATGAAGTTTTACTGTCTGGATTGAAGTAGTGTCCTGCATCCGACTCTCTGCTGAGTACCCACTTTCAGAATTTAGGCTAATGTAGATAACACAGTTACACCTGTAAAAACATCTATGACGTTTCTAAACATATATATGTTACCGAGTCATGGAAAAACCCAAAACACTGTTCATCTTCATAGCTAGAGCATCTATCCAAAGTCTGAAGGAGTAAGGAAAACAAAGATGTTTTGACCAGAAAAGAAAACCCAGAAGGCTTGCATGCCCTGCTAGGAATAAAGTGTACAGCAACTTACAACCCATGTCTCATCTTTTGACTCGTCTTGAGTATGGATATTAAGTCCACTTTTTCTACCCCTCTCCAATACAAAAAACCATTTTTTTCTACCACTTTCCTACCCCTCTCCAATACCAAAAAATGCAGCAAGATCATCCCTCCTCAGCCATTAGCTATGAGGTGCTTTAGCATAATAGCAACAGCTAATAAAATCCTATATATGGTGGTATGAATGCTAAAAAGGCCTTGATAGGATCTCTCTGTGGGACACCCATCCTGGGAGTCTACACTGTATGGACACAGGTAGGATGGCTCAGTGAAGCCACCTAACAGGTCATACATGTCTGGGAAGCTCACAAGAGCTGTCTGACAGAGCATGGTGGCCCCAATAACTGACTAAAATGGTAGGAGGCTCTTTTCAATGAGATCCTGCATATTAATTCAATCAATTAATAATTCCCATGCAGAGCTCCATCTTACCTTACCAGATCTCCCTGATGGTCTCTCTCAATTCAGATATCCCATGTTTCCTCTACCAGTCCATGAGCAATGATGGACATGACAGTGGCAGAGCACTTTTAAAACAGAAGTATTGCTTATTTTATCCAGAAAGAACAAAGCACACAGAGAAAAGTATTTCAAAACAAGAATATGAATGTTTGGTTTATTTTTTCTTGCTAAAAACATGGCCTGGTCACTGACTTCCTCAAGTTACACAGACATAAAAAAAATTCAGAAAAAAAAAATTCAACTCATAAAATTAATCTATGCATAATGTAGGAAACTGAACAAAGGGCAAATCAGACATTAAAAAATACTTCCTTAGAAGTCTATAGAAATTATTGAAAAATTAAAATAGGAACCCTAAACCTGACTTTTTCCTTTCAGTGTGACTTTGCTATCTCCAATCTTACAGAGAGAGGCTTGATCCAGTTCCCACTTAAAACTACAGCTGAAATGACTGGAAACATTTAACTGAATGCAGTGGGCATTGGATTAGGACTTCATTCACAGTCATTCACACACTATCCAGTAACCGGAAATAACACATGTACAACTTCCCTCTGACTGAGGAGTTAACCCATCACTTCAAGGATGTCCCAGCAATCCCCTCTAGTATCTCACACTGCAGTAGCTGTGCATAGTACTTAATATGTGCAGCTGGCAATAAGACTTCCCACCATCCTGCTGAAAATAACCCATTTAACTCATACAACTCATGAGTTACTAACTGAACTCTGAGTACAGAACACTACAGCCAGCTCTTCAGCAATGCAGTAGTTAGTGAGCATACCAAGCCTGTCCTTTCCCGTAAACAACCTCTCCTTAATGTATTTTCAGACACAGCTGTCCATGCCCAAATACTTTAAAAAGCATTTGAAAATCTGGGTTGCACCCTACTGAAGACAGCCCAGTTTCCCAGTCATGACACAGAACAAATCTGTTCTGCAATCATAAAGGCTTTCTCTTAGGACAAATCAAGGTTATGTACAAATACACACAGCAGCTGGGATCAGACAGTCCATACTCTTCTGCTAGAACAGGGAAACACATCCTTTTGACCATGCAAACAGTAAAAAGTGTATCAGTCTAAAATTAGATTTTAAAAAATGCAAATGTTAATGAATTTCTTAGTGGGAAAAAAAAAGAAGAAGAAGGAGGCAATTGCATATCCCAATACTAGTTGTGTTGCTCAATGTACTTCTGGAAAACATATTCATTAAAATGAAAAGAGTGAGATAGGACAGGACTAGACAGGGTCCTTTTCCAAAGGGAGCTGTGGATAAAATATTTCAACTGATGTGATTATGGGGGAATTGTTAGGGGATATTTACATTGAGGAAAGCAACGCTATTCTGGCTTTGGTCTGGATCCCCTTCAGCATTTCCCAGCATCCAGCACACTCAGGCAATATCTGTGTCATAGGGCATACCCAGTGTCATGCTACTGCCTTTTTGGTCCCTTATCAAGATGACAAGGGACACTTAAAATGCCACCCTCAGACTACTGTGGTAACTGGCACGCTGACTCAGGACAACTGGGAGATGCTCTTAAGGAGAGCTAAAAGGTCATTTGCACAGCTCATGCACTAGAAATGTTAGCTGCTGCGTGGTGCTGTAATGCCAGCAACAGTGACGTTTAGGCATTTTCCATATCCTGCAAGCTGATCAATACCAGCACAAATTTCATAAAGCTGCCAGGAGCCTAGATTCTGTTAACACAAACAGCAAGAAAGAACATCCAGAAAAGATACTGAGAAGTAGGAAAGATAGAAAGGCACACAGCCCTTATAACTGCCCTGAGAAAAGAATCAGAACAAACAGCTTTGGATGATCTGCACGTGTACATCTATTCCTTTGAAATGCTGGGATATGTTTCTTTACCATAGAGGGGGAAGTTAATGGAAGAGCTAGTGAATGGATGGAAATAACACGAAGTGATTTATGTTCAGGTGAGAGTGGGGACTCACAACTCCCTCGAGCAGTTGCATTTAGTCTCTAAAGTATATAAATTACACACTTGGGAAACTGCAAGTTGCAGGTTGTAGCCTTGTTTTATTTGGCTGTCCTGACTTTAACTGGGGTTCAATAGATCCAATTTTTCAATTTCAGACCATTAGAAAGAAGAAGGAAAGGAGGTTGTAATTTTTTTGTCTTTACTACCTTGTGATCTTTTCAGCACATAAAGGTCACCTACAGCAGATGTCAATAATCACACTCTTTACAGTTTCCTTAAAGTTCATAATTTTACAGAACTATTTCACAGGTTACTAAACCAAACCAAATTACTTCTCAGCAAGAGTGAATTGGTGCCTTTCCTATATAATTTTATGAGTTCCCTCTGGGTCTTCTCTAGTCCAAGGATTTGAGCATTTGGCATGAGATTTGAAACATGTACTGACTGTAAAGGACTGGAATTATCTGGATGTTTCAAAAGTACAATATTAGATATTTTTCTCCAGGAATGGTTAAATAGAGACACCCTTTTTATTTCAAAGAGAAAATTATTGGAGTCAAAATGCTCTTAGACTTCAGATGGAAATTTATCCCATGTTTTCAACAGTACAGTTTAATTCAGCATGTTGGTCAGGCCTAGCACCTAATTTCTCAAGGTGCTATGGGTTCATAACTCTGACTGAAATCTCTCAGACCTGCAAGGTCTTGCAGCCTTTATTTAGCAGCCAGAAGTGGTCACACAAAACTAAAGACTGCTTCTCAAATGCAGTCCAACATTTTTTTGAGTCTTTCTCATGGAAAGGGCAAATAATACCATATCCACTTACTGTATTTCACAAAAAGAGGGGAAATCTAATGAAGGTTTGACTAAGGGGAATTTGATAGAAATGTCTTTATTTGTTCAATTTTACTAAATTGCTGTTTTTTCCTCCAAGGCCTTGAAGAAGGTAATTTTCAGCAAAAATTACATCCTAACTAGGATTCTTGGCATTGATTTGATTTGACTTCTTTTAACTGAAATGCTTAGAATTTAAAAACTGCTTCCATACATGAGAGGTGATAAGAATGTAAATCATTTGATGTGCATGCTGTAAGCCCAAAATACCAATAAAAACAGATACACTACTTGTTTACTTCAGTATGGCATCACTCCTGTGCAACATCCATTGCAGTATCTTACATCAATTAAATCCCACATTGCTTCTTTAATAATATTCTTATCTCTCTTTCCTAAGCTTCAGCATATAGGCAGTTGCAAATAAGGAACTGGTTTTCAGGATTCCATGTAGCATATCTGGAGCAAAAAGCAGAAGGAAAAGTGATTGTCCAATACCCAACCCAGGGGAAAGCACTGCCCTCCCTCTCAGCACCTGCTGAAAGCTAGCAAGGGCTCTTGTGGTGTTTCCTCTTGTCTAGAGTATCTTCAAGGTTGTTTACCTTGGATTTATCTCTTGATCTGAATATTGAAATTTCAAAACATTTCTCCAGTACTGTTGAAACCGAGAATAAGGAGCTTGTATTTCTTTCTGGGAATGAGGAAATGCCCAAATATTCAACTTTACTTAAATACATATTCATGACGAGTATCCACAAAAAGGAAGGCTTAACAACTCTCACTTCAACAGTAGTTGTGTGAGTTTGCAAGAAGAAATTACACTGCTTCTTATAAGGTGTAAAAGGAGATCTTACAAATTTTAGTGAATCTGGTTTTCAGCAGTGAAAATATGTCTTAATATATTTTTTCAAACTTTTAAATTCAATTAGTTGCACAACAGACAAAGATATTTTTCATCTCTGTTTTACACTGTGTCTTCTAGGGAGTATGTTAAAATATTTTCTTTCAAACAGGGCTTTTTGAAACCAATATCTGCAAACTTACTGCTGATTATTTGTACCCAGATATTATGCCCCAGATAATAGGGAATCAAGACTTGTATTTGCACATATTCTAAACTTTTAAATAGGTAAATATTTCAGTAATTTCTTCCTTCAGTATTTTTTGATATCTAGGGGTCTCTACCCATATGAAACCAAAATAAAATGTATGTTCACAAATGCCTGCATATAAATGTAACTACCATAGTAAATTTAGAATATTTGTGCAATTTCAGTAAATGAAACAAAGACATATTAAACTAGTGTGGGTTTTTATGTCACTTTAGGTAGACAGAGATCTTGGAAATCAAGTACCACCATAGTTCTGATGATTTTGGTTTTTTTCATTTCAGTGACTATTAGATAAGGACTAAATTGAAAATTGAGTTTGAAATACTAAAGTGGATAGAGTAATGAATAATATTAAAATAATTACAGTAACAAGAAAACATACTTAATGCTGCATAGCAGAACTGCAGATTTTGCCTAATATACCAGAAGATTTTGCCACAATAAATGGAGAGAGGAAGAGTTCCCTTGCTTAAACTGTTGTCAATGTTCCAGCAATGTTGTATTGACAATTTACCCATTATCTGTTAGTCATGACACAAAAATATTTTGCACTTCCTCAGACCCAAAGGCAAAGCATTTTAACTGTGCAGTGCAATATTTTAAATTGTACTGGCTCTTTACCAGGAATATTTTAATACACAAGCTACATTTTCATATTTAATTGCAGTTATCACACCTTAGCCTGTGGCTATACATTTAATCAAGTAAGAAAACTCCTACAGATCTACTGTGTAGACAACCTCTGTAGAGTATGTTATGGAAACTCAGTCTTTATGAGAACAACTGATTAGTATCTGTGAATTCACACTTCAGGCAGAGTAGTCAGGATATTGCAAACAAAAAACAAACTTCCCTTGAGTAATCCGAAGCACTAAGGAGAGTGCTTAGGAGTTCCAGAGATGCCATGAGCCTTGTGAAAGAGTGGCCAGGGAGCACCGTAGAGAGCCCTTTTCTAGATGATGTCTTGGCTTATTATTTCCTAGACTAAACTTCTCATTCACGTTCAGATGATGTGGACACTAAAAGAAAATAAACTCTTTCAAATCTGATGAAGGAAATGCTAAGAGGGAACAACTGGGAATGCTTTCTAATATCACTCTCAGACAACATAACCTGGAGTAAGTTTCAGGCTCCAGTTTGGAGCTGAAACTCAAGCCACCAAACCCACTTTACCAACTGTCCTGCTACAGTCAACAGTATCAAGCACATCTGATAGAAAACTTAGCAAAAACATCTGCTCTTCACCCAGAGTGATCTACTCTGAAAAAAAAAAAAAAAACAACAACCCACTATGTGTACCAGTTCAAAGCCCCTGACCCATGTAAGGGTTACAGTTGAAGCTAGAACTTCTTCTCAGGGTGAGGTGTCTCCTAAAATGTCTAATCCAAAGCTTTTAATTTGAAATATCCTGTTCCACTAACCCCATTTCCATATTCCTACAGAAAAAACCCCACAACTGTTCAGATGAAATATATTTAGACCTTAAAAGATGTATTCTTTTGGTAACATTAACTTTTCCCTGACTTTTCACAAGATGTCCACCTTTTCCCAGGCAATCTTCTCCAGAGCAGGGCTGTTCACAGTAAAGGCAGCCATGGCCCAAAGTGGCAGCTGTCCTGATGATACCTTTCCTCTTTATTTTCCTCTGCATCTGCAGGTCTCATGGAGGATGCCACATGCTTTTCCACAAGAACTGTTGTGGTAGTCAGCTGAGGCCGGAAAAGGACATTATTTTGTGTCTAGCCATGTACTTTAGATCAGTGCCAGCCCACTCTGAAAGCCTACCTTTATTTCCTTTGGCTGAAGATTACTATTCCCCTACTTAGTAAGCAGCCTCCTGAATTGTGACAAGCATTTCAAGATAAACACTTTTGAGTCCTACTTTTATCACAGTTTGAGTCCTAGCTTTATTTCCTGAATTGTAAAGCTATACTCCAAAACAGTTTTTTCCCCTCGGCTATCTCTGCACTCCTAGTTTAAACACCCACAGTTAATCTCGTGCAAGCCTCTAGCTATTTTTTGGAAAAGCAATTTTGAAACCAGCAATCCAGTCTCATTTTCCATGATTTTAAAGGAGGTAACAGATAATTTCAGACATGGGTAACAAAGGCAGGGAATGAGGAAAAAGGATGTCTCCAGTTCAGGGCTGCTGAGTTGCCATGTTTACAGCTCCAAGCAGGCTGCTGACCAGCCACAGCTCCATCTGTAAAATGATCCAGCTACTGTACTCTTGACTTTTGCAAGTTATGAGCAGCCACAGGAGATTGTGTAAGTGCTGGAGCAGCTGCAGAACCTTTCCCTCACTGAACTACTGAGGAGGCATGCCAGCTTGTTTGTGTGCTCCTCCACAACCTTTCACCTACTTCGGCTGTTTTGGCTGTACTGGGAGCCCCCAGCAGCTTGACAGCTTGTGCAGCCGCAGTGTCGGGTGACAGAAAGATGAGAACGGGAAGATATGACCCTTGTTTGTAATGCTATTTCTGTCTTTTTTTCCATGTAAAGGGCCACATAAATATTTAGAAAACAAATTTATTAGTGGGTTAAAGTATCAATCCAATTCCATAAATGCAGACCCATCTGTAGGCGGAGGGCGAGCGATTTGCCCTTGGTACTGCTGGAAATTTCATGAGGTGCTGTGAATATAACTCACGCACTTGTCACCAGACTGCTCTGCTTACTTTCAAAACTTCCTAGTGCTACCATTAATTTCCACCCAGACTTACTGCTCCTCCTGGGTTATCATTCACCCTTCCTTACAGAAGGTGAATGATAAGCTGCCTTTGTCCCTAGCAGAAAATGTTAGTCTGGTTCCATAAGAGAAAAAAGTGATGTTGCCTGTCCACCTGTTCGCCAAACCGTCCCTCCTAAGCATTTCAACCAAATTTGAATAGATAATCAACTCCCTATAAACTGTGTACAAACTAGCAAGTGGTTTAGGGAGGAGAGATTAGAATTTTGCTACACACTGGATAAAAGGGAGGGGAAACTCAACCAGACTCATTCTACTAGAGAGTAGCAACCCCATCACTAGTCATCCCACATAGTCTGGCTGGTCAAGAGAGGGCACTCATCCCAGCACGTCCTATTGGGTCTCCAGCACTTGTTGGGTTAGGAAAAAGATCCTTATATTTTTGTCTGTCCCCACAGAGAAAAAGGAAGGGCAAAAGCAACCATGATACCTTCTATCAGACTTCAGCAACATGGTCAGTTACTACACAGGCTGCCTGACCAGGAACACAGCTCTGACCTCAGTACAGCACACTGTGTCTCTGGCAGGGGCGAGGACAAGGAACACGAGGTGAGAGACAGCTGATTGCAGTGGAGAGCTATTAGGAGACAAATGGACAGGAATCCAGGCTTCATTCATTCCACTCTTCTGGATC
Organism: Passer domesticus; assembly: GCF_036417665.1. Taxonomy (NCBI): domain Eukaryota; kingdom Metazoa; phylum Chordata; class Aves; order Passeriformes; family Passeridae; genus Passer; species Passer domesticus. The sequence goes on along the minus strand of NC_087474.1, from coordinate 23,856,242 downwards.
CATCTGTTGTGGAAAAAAGCAGAAAGTTAATGCAGCTCCATTTTCTTAAGCATAGTCAGCAAAACGTTACTGTGACCAAGCAACTGCAAGTGTTGTTACTGCCTTTTCAAAACTTGCCCCACGGCAATTCAGAAGAGGAAAGTTAAAATATCTAAACAGCAGAAATGAGACCCTCTCTGATGAATACTCCAGTTCAGAATTTGGCACTGTCCTTCATAGCCATTGTTCCCTGACACCTGCACTTAAAACCCTCACGTGTTTCAGAAGGAGGGTGAGATGGTGGTTGGAGAGGAAGTAAAGTGGGAACATTGCTAAAGATAGGAGGGATGGAGGCATTATATCAAGGCATTATATGAAGGCATTATATATTTTCACAGCCTAGCTCACCTGCATCTTGGCTGATGATAAATCCTCATATATTGCTGCATTTGTGCCTAAAACTTAGCTGTCTTGTTTGTCTTGTCAACATTCAGAACATCTATAAGAATTACTTCACAGATATATAGCTTAGATATGCATGAATAGAAATTAAAGTTGTTCAGAACCTCCTGTAACATATAACCATCATACAAAGAGCAAGAAGCAAATCTGAATTATGAAGGAGACATGCTTCTTTTAGAAGATCATCTGAGTAAAAAAACCCTCAGTTTTTGTGCTGCTGATGTGTAAAATTCTTGTAGAAGTTTGTTTTGATTTGAAAAACACCCAGGTTTTGAGTTACTGGAGCCTTGTTCTTTTAACAAATGGGGAAGGCAACACGCTTCCTGTATTTCCTGCAACTACAATTTTACCTTTGTTCACAGCTAAATTGAGTATGCAAGATATTTGTTCATACTTTACTGCATATAACTACTAGGAAACCAATAAGAAAACAAGTTGCTGTAAAGAAAATTAATGCAAACAACAAAAATTGTCATTAGTAGACCATTTCCCTATTCAGACTGCTCACAAAGAATATTCCAGTTACTTATATTAAGCAGGCTCAGCACACCAACAGATTAAATAAAGCATCTCATAGGAATAGAAATAATGACTTTATAAACTGCAATAACTGCCTACTGCAGAGAACTTCCTGACCCAGATTTTATTGCGAAGAGTTAATTGTGAGGTTCTTGCTTGTCATTCATTAGTGGCTTAAGGAAGAAAGTGGAACTAAACAAAACCATCCTGCATGTTTCATGGTTTAAACAAATTTGTATGATATTTTCATTTCTGTGACTCATCTGCAACTTGCAGTCAAACCAAGTTTAAACAGTCAAAAGCAAATTTCAAATTCTTAAATTTTTAACTTCTATAAAGGACAGGAAAAAGCAAAGTCATTACATTTGCTGCTATTTGATGTCTAAATTTTGCTTCATTTCACATTTCATATGCCAACATTCAATCACTGTGGTAAACCAGAATTTATCTCATGGAAAAATAACAGAATAACTCTCCCAATAAAATAATAAAACAGGGAGCAATAAAATAATAAAACATAAAGTACAGCGGGAGTAGAACCATAAGTAGGGATAACAGATATACTAGGAAGACAAAAATGAGATAAAGTTTAAAAAACAGTCTAATGACAAGCTAAAGTATTTTCCTCTATTAAACTACGTGCATAGCTTTCTTGTGAGGAATTTGATCTTCCTTCCCTTGCAACAGAGCTTACATGTTTGTGTGTGTAAATATATGCATATAAAATTGGACTGGAGAGTTGTGCGGAAATATTAGGGCACAACTATTTTGTATTATTTTACTGCCACATGCTCCTGCTGTTACAGACCAAGTTTTCAGATGTCAGAAAGCCCTCCACTGACATCAATTCCATTTTTCAATGCCTTATGCAAACCCTGCCCTGGACTGAAGTGAAGTGGACTGGGCATGTTGGGAAAAGGCCAGGCAGCACTGGAGATCCAAGCTCCTTCCCCAGCAAAGAGGAAAGGTGAGGGGGCTTTTCCCAGCTCGACTGTGACCCTGGGAGATGAGCCGTCCCTGAGAGCTCTGTGTCAGCCCCTTCTTAGGTCAGCTCTAGCGACAGTAAATACAGGCCACATGCTGATCTGGGGCCAGTGCGTCACCAGCACAGCTGTCCTCGGGTATTTGGCCACTATTAACCAGGTCACAGCCATGACCTACATGTCGTCAGCCCGCGGCTGGGACCTGATTTTGCTCCCTTTGCCTTCCACGCAGTCGGCCGGGCTGTGCGCCGGCCCTGGAGCTACCCCGTCAGCGCCAGCACTGCCAGCACCCCCGTATGAATGCAAACACAACCGCCCCGGGCACCATCGCACCCTCAGGCCGGGCCATGGCACCGTGCACCGCTTCCCCCGAGCCCCGGCGCCCACTGGGTGCCTGTACACAGCCCGCACAGGGCCGGAGCCTCCGCAGCCCGTGAGGGGCGGCGGCGGCGGCAGCAGCAGCAGCAGCCGCCCTGCCGGCCTCGCCCGGCCCGGGCCCCGTGCACAAGGTCACCGCAGGAGGCGCAGCAGCAGCAGCCGCCGCCACTCCGTGTGCCCGTGCCCTGGCCCTGGCCCGGGCTGTGCCCTGGCCCCGGGGCTGCCCCCCGGCTGCCCCCCGTGCCGCTGGCGCGGTGCCCGCCGGGCCGGGACGGGCACGGGGAACGCCGCCAGCGCTGTCACGAGGGGCCGGGGGGCGCGGCCTGGCGGAGCACCGCCCCGCTGCGATTGTAAATAGAGGCGCCACGTGAGGCCGCCCGCCACAGGCGAGGGGACGGTGACAGCCCCGGAGCCCGCGGAGCACTCGCTCTCTCAGCGATCGCTTACCTGCCGCGCACCCGCCGGCCCGGCAGCGATGAAGGCCGCCCGGATCGCCCTCCGCAAAGCCGCCCCGCTGGCAGGGGCCAGCGCCGGCAGCAGCAGCAGCCGGCTGCCACAGGAGGTGGAGCAGTTTTCCCGCTTCTCCCCCTCCCCGCTCTCCATCAAGCAGTTGTTGGACTTCGGTGAGAGTCGGGAGGAGCGGGGGGAGGTCAGGGCTGCGGGGCTCGGAGGCTCGTTTCCCCATGGAGGAGCGAGCCCGGGGGCTGCCGCGGGGGGTGCGGGAGCGGCGCTGTGCGGGACGGGGAGGCGGCGATGCCCGCCGCAGGGGCCGCGCTCAGCCAGCGCTGAAGCCACTGCCGCCCCCCGGCTCGGCTGCCCAGCGCCAGAATGGAGGAGCAGAACGGGCCCGCCGGGTATTCCCAGCCCCGCTGGGAACCTTCCGGCCCCGAGGTGCTGGCGGTGGCAGGGAGGTCGTGTCGGGCGGGCACCCCCGGCCGCAGTTACCCGCCGGCCCGGTGCCAGGGGCCGGAGACCTGTGGGTGCCGCCACCAGAGCTGAAGATGCGCTACAACAGCGCTGCTTCGGCCGTGTTGGTAGGGTGCGGGCGCTGCGGGACGTGGGCTGCGGGGCGCGTTCGTGCTCCGCGCGCTCGGAGGCGGGAGGAGCCAGCGGGAACGCGCAGTTCCCAGATCCCGTTATCGCTCGGGCAGCTCTGGCGGCTGTGCGCACTTGATACTGCCAGACGTCACCCCGAACAACCTCCTGTTTACAGAGGCCGGAGTGCTTCTGAGGGGATTGCAGTTAAGCCTCCTGGCTAAATGGGATCTGTACAAATATTCCGTCCAGGAACACGCTGTGTCTTACTGTCTTGTAAACAGCGTTCTGCGTAAACATGTAACACCTAACACTTAGGTGAGCTGGCCAGCAAAAGCCTCACGATTGTGGAAAAACAGAGAAATTCCTGAAATTTATGGGAAGTCAGCAATCTGTATTTGCATCTTGAAACTTCCTCAAACAAAAACTGTCTTTTGGATTTATTCATAGGCTCAACTAATGGATGTGAGAGAACTTCTTTTGCATTTTTGCGACAAGAACTTCCTGTGAGGTTTGCAAATATCTTGAAAGAAATTGATCTTCTTCCTGATAAATTACTAGGCACTCCATCAGTACAATTAGTAAAAAGCTGGTAAGTATGAACTGCTTGAATTCAGCATGCAAAGTTACACAGCTTTGAGAACTTTGTTGTTACAGACTTTTTGAATAGTAACAAAGTATAACAAGTATAAACAAAGTAGACAAGTATAACAAAGTGTAACAAGTAGATATGCAGTTCCTTCATCAAATCTGAGTTGCAAGCTGTTACGCACTGTCCTTTTCTAGCATACTAAAATTAAATTGAAAATCAATATGATTATATTGCTGTCTTTAAATAGGTGGGGGGGGGTGGGGAGTTAACAGTTTGAAACAGGTAATAGAGAAGGGAGAAAAGAAAACGTGTTCTGTTCCCACACAGCATTACAGACTCTGAGAGCCACGCAAAATGGGAAAGCAGGCTATGCACTTGTTTTGATCTCTCACTGATGAAGTTACTAACAGAGCTTCTATTCCAAAGTATATTGTCTTGACCTGTGCAGCAAGTGTTTGAAATTCAATTAACATAATCTCTGCAGTTGACACAGTGGTTGAATCTGATTTAACCTTGCTTACTGGCCCAGTTTCAGCATTTGTCAGGATGGCTGACATAAAGAGCAGAAGTATTAAGAGTCAGATCTAGAAACTCTTCTTAATATAGCAAACTGTTGTGCCTGTGCTGTATGCGTCAAGGCTGTCAGATGTTAGTGCAAGCGGCTCAGCTACTTTGCTTCTGCCAAAGCTGATCAGATTTGGAAAAATGTTCCTTAAGTGACTTCCTGATTGGCATTGTCATTTGGATCTTCTTTTGAAATACATCTCTTCTAAAGAATTATAAGGGGATCCCACATACCTTAAGTGAGGGCTTAGATTCCTCTCTGGTGGCAGGCACAAGAAAAGACTTAAAACTTCTGGAGTTCAGGCACTCAAGAAGTGTCCATCTGTCATTCCATTGTTGGTTGTAACTTGGATATTTCAAAGATACTTAAAACCCCTAGATGTCTTGTTAGGACTAATGATGTGCACAAGACAAAGTATTTTTGATATTGCTAGAATAATAAAAATCAAATTGATAGCATATATTTCTTGTCTTCTTTTTCAACAGGTACATCCAAAGCCTAAGGGAGTTGATTGAATTCCATCAGAAAAGCCCAGATGACCAAAAAGTCTTATCTGAGTATGTTTTTCTTTGAACTTTTTAGTTCACCTTGTACTTTTCACAGTATAGTCACGTTAGACTGACAGCCATGATGAGCTGAATTTGATAATCTAGCTGAACATAGAACAAGCTGGTCGAAACCTCTGACCAAATTTAGCAGTATTGCAAATAAGTATGACCTGTCACAGCCTAATTTCAAAGTCATATTGCTCCTTGAACAGTCATGACAGAGAAACACAAAAAAAAAATAAATCTGTGCAGTCCTATCTCTGCTTTTTTCCAAGATGTAATCTTGGGATCTTTTTCCTTTCCTTCCATTTTCTTCTGCGCAAATAAATGAGTAAACAGGTGGTGAACTTGATATGGTTCATTATACCTTTTGTTTTAAAAATGTCAAATACTGCTGTGTTAGGTCAATGAGGAATTACTTTTAAAAGAGTTAAAAAATACTGTATTTTAGTAAGGCTGTTAAGCACTTATCTGTGCTGGTGCTAGGTTAAATAATTACATTATACAAATCTTGCTTCTGTGTCGTCTGAGAATAATGTTCTAAAAAGATTTTTTTTTTTAAACCTAGCTTTATAGATACTCTAATTAGAGTCCGAAACAGACATCATGATGTGGTTCCTACAATGGCACAAGGAGTAATTGAATACAAAGACACTTTTAAAGTAGATCCTGTCACCAATCAAAACATCCAGTATTTTTTGGATCGTTTTTACATGAGCCGTATTTCCACCCGAATGCTAATGAACCAACACAGTAAGTAGAAATTTTTACCTGAGGAAAAACTTCAATCTAATTAGTAGCATGTTAATGTAAACACTTCTTAAAACTGCTGGAGAACTATTTTACCTAATTTTGTGTGACACTGAAAAATTAGAAACTGAATCTATCACTTAAAGTAATGGGAAAACTTTAAGTGATAGACTACAAAACAATTGAAATAACTCTTTTGTGGAATATGTAGGGATATCATTCTTTATGTCTGGAAAGCCTTTAGATGTGAGCTATAGAAAAGCCAACATAGTTTGCTGACAGTAGATAGCATTTTAACTCAAGGCATAAACATTCAGTATTTTATGTAATTATATGTTGTCATCACACTGCATTAGTCTCAGTTTTGGGGCTTTTTTATAAAACAGTATTTGGGATTAAATGTTTTGTTGTTCTCATGTCAAACAGCTCTTCTATTTGATGATAAATCTGGCTCGGGGCACCCACGGCACATTGGAAGTATTGATCCTTGCTGTGATGTTGTCGAAGTAGTGAATGGTGCGTATTCTCAGAGCTTTAACATTTCTCTTCCTGATCAGTATCTATATCTGATTGCAAGCAGTTTGGGTAACCAGCTTCAGTTGTAGAGGATGCTGACTGGCTTTAATTGAAATAGCTGAAAGCAGTCTTATCAAGGCATGAGCTTTTAGAGGACAGAATTTAAAATACAAAGTAGCAGTAAAAAACCATGTTGGAGTAAGTCCTAGCAAGTGGCAGATGAGGAAGGAGTTGAAGTTGTCTGAGGTGTTGAGATTGGTTTTACCTACTGGTAGATAGCAGATGCATCAGTTCCATACAATTATCAAAAGGTACAAAGACTTGCTCATGCTTCTGTAATTGCCCATTGTTCTCAATTTTTAGTGCACACAGTGGATGCAATATTATCATTCTCTTGTGACATAATCCAGTCTTAGACTGTCAAACACCTTACCAGCTAAGGCAGTTAAAAGCTGTATTCTGCCATGCATTAGAATGAATTTTTACATTGTTTGATGTTATACTTTATATAATTTATTAAAATAATTATTTCAGATGCTTATGAAAGTGCCAAGCTGTTGTGTGACCAGTATTACTTGACATCTCCTGAACTGAAACTTACTCAAGTGAATGGTAAGATAAGAGCCTATCAGTAGCCAAAACTGCTTCTTCTACAGAGTCAAAAGTCTCTCAATTCTGTAACCTTAGTGAACATACCAGTTGATCTGGCTTGGGCTAGTTCCTCTTAATTTTCTATTATAGGCACCTCATTTAACTTCCCATGTTAGAACTCAAATGCTGATGTATCTTAAATACCACATTTTTGAGGTACCATTTATTTATTTGAGAAAAGTCAGACAAACCTGTACCTAAGGTAGTATGAGAAGTTGCTACAGAGGGCCTCCATATCTGGAGTGAGGAACTGGGGATGCTGACTGAAATGCTGGATCCGGTCTGAGATATCTGCTTAATGTTTGAAATCCTTTATTTATAAGTGGGGAATAAATACTTGATTTTTTAATTTGTTTATTTGAAAAGAAACTTATTAAGCAAGTGGCAATTGTAATCTAAACACTGTAATGAATGCATAAAGCTGTTTCCCAATTTTGGAAGGGGGAAAACAAAAAATGAAACTATTTATTTGCAACTTGCTCATTGTAAAATTTGGATACCATATAGAAAAATGTCATCACCCTTTTGAGTGTTTTTTTTTTTTTTCCTTTCTTCTAGGAAAAGCTCCAGGAGAGCCAATTAGCATTGTATATGTTCCATCTCACCTTTTTCACATGCTTTTTGAGCTCTTTAAGGTATGTTAGTATAAGAGAATGAAGTGGGATGTGGGATTGTGGTCACCAGTAGCCTTCTGCTTTTAGAGATTGCATCTGCAGGTTTGCCTTCCTGTCTTTTCTGTGGAGTGGACCATGTATTTAAGGAGTAGTGAGTGCAGCTGAACTTCAGTGCTGCCAACATTACATAAAGAAATTTGGCAACCTTTAGCAACTGCTGAACTTTGCTCTTCTCCAGAAACCTGTTGACTTTAAGGGAGTTATTTAATTTACAGTGCCTGAGTTAATGTTGGGCAAGAATGTTGTAGTCTTTCACTCAGAAGAGTCTTGGCTATGCTTAGATGATTTTAAATTGTGAGACCTCCTCTCACACCTTAAATGATGATAAATCTGCTCCCATTATGCCAAAATGCTAAGTGTGTCTCTTGGAAACCAGGCACTGATAGGAGTAGAGGATAATTTTGCCTCTGTGTAGAAGGGATATGGTTTGAAGTGCATGGATTCAACAACCTCTGATCACAGTAACCTTCTTTTCCATAGAATTCAATGAGAGCAACTGTTGAATTCCAAGAAAACAGTCCTACTCTTTCTCCGGTTGAAGTGACAGTTGTTCTAGGGAAAGAAGACCTGGCAATCAAGGTATTTTGCTGGCCTACTACAATGAACCTACTGTAATGTTTTTATGTTATTTTACATGCATAGCTGGTTCTATAAAAGATCTGTCCTCTGAGAATAGGTTGAAGACACTATGCATGAGCACAAGAGCATTCTTTTGATGATATGAGCCTCCATGTTCACAATTATCTAGTCAAAAAATAATGTGCTGCAAAACAAATGTTTGCATTTATGACTGTTGGAAAGGTGTGTTCAAATAACTATTTAAATACCATTCTTAGTGCATGCTTGTTACTAACTTTGTTCTCTCTTAAATCAGATTGCAGACCGAGGGGGTGGTGTTCCAGTGAGGAAGATTGAGCGGCTGTTTAGCTACATGTATTCCACTGCACCGAGGCCAAATGTGGATGATGCTCGAAATACCCCTCTTGTAAGATACTTTCAATGCTCATGTTGCAATTAGGTTGTTGTAAGTGTTGGTGGGTTAATAATGAAGCACTGTGTCCATCCTGCTGTTTTGTGGGGTATTCAAAGATTTACTGTGCCCCATAAGTATGAATTTACACTTTCTGAAACAGAATTTTAGTATTTAGCTAGTGGACAAAAATATGCTTTTAAAGGCATAAAGAAACAACCTGAATATAACCCCCTCATTATTTTGTTCCTGCATTCCAATGACACTAATTTACTTTGTCTTCACTCTCCATTCAGTCCTCAAACTTACTGTAGATCATGCGGTCTTTCTGGAGGCAAGCACAGCTGGATCAGTCTTTTAGATTATGTTTGTCTCCCAATAGAAAGCTTCTTTTATTGATCAAGCGGTACTAGCAATTACAAGGGAGGGAAAAAATACTGAAAGTTAACATGCAAGAGTGGGACATATATATAGACCCTCCTTCTTCCATAGAGAGTTTTTTCCTTGTGACTTTGGGTTTTTAACCGTCAGCTTCAGCATTCTTTATGAAACTGATTAGAGATTTATGTTTTCTTCTAAGAGAAGAGGAAATTCAAAGGGTATTTTAACAGCTTAAAAATCTCCAAAGATTTTCCAGCTGTTTAACTTGAAGCCATTAGAGCTAGTAAAAAAATAATTAATTTTATATTGTACTTTATTTTTAGGCTGGCTTTGGGTATGGCTTGCCAATTTCTCGTCTGTATGCTAAGTACTTTCAAGGAGATCTAAATCTTTATTCCATATGTGGTTATGGAACAGATGCTATCATCTACTTGAAGGTATGTATTTAAATTTAGCTAAATAAAAGATTACTGCCATTAATGCAGTGGGATAAGTACTTGTTACCATTTTAAGGTAAACAGATTCTCTGCTCATGAGTAGCTCTTGTTTTTTCTGGAGAAATGACAGATTTAATAACTGGTTCTTAACTGGTATCAAAAAAGTCACTTGGCTTTAACTAGTCTACTTGAACAACTACTAGTGAGAACCCTGTTGGTTTTCAGATTGTGTTAAGGTGTTACCTATTTGTTCATGTAATACTAAGTACTTGAAGAGAGTGAAGTAAAGGTGTGAGCAACAGATCAGATTTGTTTACTCTGAAAACCAGAAAGTCTGTATAAACTAAATCCTTAATGAGTCAAGGTGCTACCAGTAATTTTGAATACTGGGCATATAACTTGCACTGCTGTTTCTATAAGAAACCTGCCAGCAACACTACATGTTCTTCTCTATTTTCTGTGCCTGATCATGGGAGAAACTTCCTTTGAATTCCCCTTGCTAATCTGAAAACACTGAAGAACAATCAGAGCAGAAGTAGGAAAGGAAGAGACAGTTCAGCTATGTATTTGTAACACTTCTATTGAAAAATTTTCACTGGAATTTTGCAGATCAAAGTCCTTTTCCATGCATTCCTGGACTATCTTGAAAACATGTTAGAGGCTACTGCTTAAGGCCTATGAAAAATGCATAAATGGAGTGAGATGTTACTGCAGTTGTCCTACCAAATTACCCGAATCAGTCATAGATGCTGAAGCACATAAACTACAACATCTATAGTGGAAACATTTGTGTAAATAACTTTGTTTTCTAGTGTCACTGGCTTAACACTTCAGGCATGCTGAATGAATTTTTGATAAGTGACATTATTGAGAGGTATTAACCTGTTACTTCTTGACTTTTAGGCCTTATCAACAGAATCAATAGAAAAACTCCCAGTTTTTAACAAATCAGCTTCCAAGCATTACCAGGCTACCTCAGAGGCAGATGACTGGTGTGTCCCAAGTAAAGACCCAAAGAATATGGCTAAGCAGAGTGCAGCTTCCTGAAGAGAAGTGGATATTGAGACATCCCAGGGGATCAAGCTGGCTTCAAGAGCACCATTTGGAAGTATTCATCTACCTTCAAACAAGCAAGTTTCAGGACTAGCAGAAGAAAAAGAAGAGTATCATAAACCTAGTATGCACTGAATCTGAAACCTTGCTGTGGACTTCAGGATGAGAAAAATAGGAGCACATATGTCTTTAAAGAAGAGCTATATATAGAGAAAAATCAAGCTATTTTTTTACTATGATCAAAGACTTGTGGTAGGGGTGTGCAATTTTAAAATCCTGTTTAATGCTTGAATTCTTAATACTGACTGATAAACGAGTTATGCTGATGCATATTTTTCTGTTAGAATAGTTATCAGCAGTTTATCTTATTACAGAACTCCTCAGGTAGATAGATAGCATCCATACTTTAAAGTTGTATTTATAACGTTTGGAAAAGATCCACTTAACATGGCAGTCTTGTAGCAAGATACAAACAGCATTCAAGTACAGCCTGACTGGAAGAGAAACCCTGGAAGGTAGAGAGAAAGTGTTTGCCATATATAAGGCAGTCCCATTTTGAAAAAAAAAAAAAAAGCTATTCCAGGAATAATTCTTAAGTGATCTTCATATTAAGTGATGCCTTGCTCTGTGAGTCACACTGCTAGATATTTTATGTTAAACTGTTCATGGAAAATCAGCCAAGTAGGGCTTCTATGCATAAGGTAATGAAGAAAATCAGGATATTTTTAAGAGCTACTGGAAGGAAATGGAAAGCTACTTGGTTGTAACGGCTCTCACATTAGGGTACATCTGGCCTATGTCCCTGTATTCTGTGTGCCAAGTCAGTTAGAATTTTCCAAGAACTGAAGTCAGACATTGCAAGTTGAACAGAAAGGTTTCGGTGACATGTATTGTGTAAGCATGTTGTGAAGAATAGCTTGTTTAAAACACAGTCTTGTTGTTTGTTTCTGTTGTGCTGTTAGATTAGTGGCTCAATACACTAAACCAAAATCTGCCAATTGTCTTTTTCAAATTTGTATTGGACCATGTCAGCCCAAAGATGTACAAAGGGAATCTATACCCTGAAAGCTGTGGCTGAGCACTGAAGGTCTGTAGGAAAGGTTTTCAGGAGTGGTGTTGGAAATGTAAAAATTTATTTTAAGAACTGTTCATTGCAATGGAAAGGGCTTAAGAAATGTTTCAAAATGTAAACAGCACTGAAAACTACAGGAAAGCTTTTATGAAGAGCAAAATAGGGGGAATTCCCACAGGAAAAGTGCCAGTGACAGAGAGTTGATCAGAAAATGTTCCATTCTCAGTAAGCTTCTTTGTTGCCCATCTTCTTTGTGTGTTTTCACTTTTGTAAGCAAGGTAAACTTTAACAGATACTAAGCTATTGTATGCTGCCAAGCTGGCCAGTCAAAAGTTCATCAGGGCTGTAGAATACTACTTGAATTTTTTTTAAAACTAATTATCATATTATTTTCTGGTTTTGTGATCCTTTGCAAAAAGTTACAAATACAGTAAAACATCCTGCTCAGTATGACAGTTTTCTATTACAGATTTCTATTTGTTGGGCAGAAAATGACTCCATATTCCACTGTGAATCTAAAATGGTTTTTAATAGGAAACTACCTTTGCATTCTTGAAGTCCTGTTGAGATATATTTCTCATTGAAAAAAAAAATATTTTGGTATGCCTCATTTATTTTAAAAACTACTTTTAGGTGTATTAATGATAACTGCTGAGCGTGGTGATCTTAGTACTGCATCTAGGCTGTTTTTATTCTGGTGAATAAGCTGCAGTCACCAAAAGTCACCAGATCATGCATCTGAGCTCAGCTCAGTGAATGCTATGGCTAATAAAAAGGAAATACCTTTGTCTGGAATATAGAGGTGTAAAAAAAGCTGCTTTCACTGTCATAAAGTAACTGAGTATTTGTTGATTTTTTTTTTTTAATGGAATACAAGGTTACAAACACATACCAAAATAGTCATTGTTGTCAAGTACACACAATTTATACCTTTCTGTCTGCATCCAGGAGTGCTTGAACCTGAGTTATGATCTGGTGATACATTTGTAATACAGCTGCAGCTGCTTCAGTTAGTAATTTCTGTTTCAAAGCAGCTGAGGCACATATGTGCTGCAAAAATGTTTGTGGTGCTGCTTGCAGAGCAAAGCTGTGGAACATTCATGATGCAGGCAGAGGTTGTGAAGCACTTAAGGAACACACATGAAATCTGTGTAGTATCTAGGCTACCTACCTAGATAATACAGCACCTTTTCCAGAATTCACTGACTTTTTATTCTGAAAGCAGAGCTGTAGTTTCAAGTCTTTTACTTGGATGTAGATGTTGAAATAGTTTTATAATAAAATGTTTTAAATGCTTATCTGTGTCTTTGTTTTTTAAGAAATGTGATGCGAGCAAGGACTTTTTATTTTAAGTCTTATGAAATGGAGTTGAGAAAAACAACACTCATATCATGTCAGGTACGGCAGTGGGGAGAAACACTGGAAGAATGATCTGCTTATGCTTCATGTTGCATTGGTTGAGAGGTTACACAGTACCTAAAATGAGTGCATCACCTTACCCATCTCCTTACTCTTTTTAATTAGGAGGGTATTCATTTTGACATGAGAATTGGGAATGTTCCATCAGTGTGTGTTCTATGCTCTGAAGTTATTGTCTTTTGTTCAGTTTTTAAAGAGTATGAAAATTGACTAAGAAAAAAAAAGACATCTGTCACTGGGTTTATATCTAAAAGAAAAGTTTTCCCACAGAGGAAAGGGATGGCTGTCTTTCAGCTCTGAAGCAATGGGACAGCTGGCTTTTTGTAGCTGGTGTGTAAGAAAATGGCAGTGATCAGATGGTGTCATGACCCAAAGGTCCTGTACAACTGGTGCTTTAACGGACTTGTGTTGGCCTGGGGCCATCTTGCATCTCCCTTAATTTTAAGAAGACAGAGTAACTGTAAAAATATATGTAGATACTTTACCCGAAAAAGTAGAGATGAAAACCAGCCTGACTCCAGGTGTCTGACAGCAAGTCTAAAAGTGACAGCCTGAGTTTACCCTCCTTAGCAAGGGTTTCACCTTCTTAAGAGTTTTGACTTGTAATGCCAGGGAAGCAGATTACATGGCATCCTGTTTTTGCATTTTGCAATTACAGAAATGTACCACTCTGACATATACCAGTATGCCAGGTGTGTTGGGACAAACAACCCCAAACTAAAATACACCAGGGACTTCAGTAAACTACTACAGCAAACAAAAGGAAACCAACAACAAAAACACCCATGTCGCTACAGGATACAAGACAACACGACGCAGACACGCTGCTGCTCTCAGGCAGGGAAAAGAGAGCGTTTATTTTCTGACTCCTACATTTATAGATTTCCAAAGGTGACAGAGGATTAGAAGGTGAAAGTGCCACCTCTCCAGGGACACTGGACAAACCAACAGTCCATCAAATTTCTCCTCCTCCATAAAAGAATGCAAACAATAAGTTGTTTACAGAAAAATGTGTGAGAAAGTTTCATACAAGAATGCAAACATCAGAAGGCTTTAGAAAATCTTAAAAATCAGGGCGACACACCCATTGTGTTTTCCCATAATTTTTACCGTGCTGCAGCCTTTACAGACAGGACTTGCATATTTCCTGTCAGGTTTTTCGAAGCAGAAATACACATACATGCATTCTATACCTTGCCTATGGCAGGCTTGGGAGCAGAGATGCCCAAGTGCAGCAGGATGGACCCAAGCTGCTGTCTGTGCACCTCCCTGTGGAGCACATGGCCCCAGCAGAGCCAGGACTCTCTGCAGCACACTGTGCACAGACCACGAGTCCCAGCCAAGCTCCTGCAGCCTAGAAGGCAACAGGTGGGTTTTTTTCCTTCTCCTGCACAAGCCCAGTGGGTAGGAGGCCATGCACCAGCTCTTGGTCACCATGTGGGGCTGGCTTGTTGCTGGCATGTCAGGGGGGCTACTGACATCAGCACATTTACCCATGGCTGGAGAGTGTTCTGGTTTCACAGGAGATAAGCAGGTGTTGCACTTTCGCCCTTTGCTCTCTGATTGGGACCTTACCCAGCCAGGTTCCTGATGTCAACAGAAACCACGCCAAAGCACCCTGTGTTTTCTCTTCCAGATCATTAGCTAAAAAGTGTACACTGATTACTGGTTAGTGTTACTGGTGCCTTGGGCACATATCCAGATTAATCTCCCTGGAGCCTTGATACACAGTTGTTCATTATTATCATTTCCCTATCACTTAACCAAGTTTTTTAATCCGCCAGACTTTGCCCTTTACATGCAATAATGTCCTTCCCAAAGAATTATTACAAAACAAGCTTTGCTACCTTTGATGAGAAACACTACTGGACTGGAAAACTAGTTGGGTTTTTCCCCTCCTTATGGCAGCAATGATGAATTTAGAGGATCAGGTAAAACACCAAAGAACTTTCTGCCCTTAAGTTCTTTAGCCATTTTGGCAAACAGGAGGTACAACGTGGCAGTTTAGGATCCCTCAGCTCAGCTAATTTTTGGGGGTGGGGAAGGTGAAAAATAAGGGGCACACTTCTGCATTAACATCATTGGGTTTGTAGTTCCCAAGAACTGACAACACAGTTTTAAATGCCTATGTCCTGACCCCAAATTACAGGCCCTAAGGTGACTTTGCACATCTGTGCTGCTGTACACATTCAGACAGAATGACTGACTCAGGGACCTGGCTAGGTGCTGCTACTCCTCACAGTCAGCAAGGAGAAAGGACCTGTTGGTAGGCAGCTTCAGTCAGCCCTGCTTCTCTCCACTCACCTCACAGGGAAGAAAGGGCAGAAATACCCACAGGCAGTCTTAATTCTTCCTCTCAATCTCAAATGTTGGGTGTCAAAGCAAGTAACACAGTCCTGGGTCTTTCAATATCCTGAGGGCTCTTCATAATGTAAGATTTTTATATAAACAGGAAAATACGTATGGGAGGTATGTATGTATATGTATGATCAGGAGCTGCTCCTCATCAGCTCTCCTCAATATTCTTCTGCAGCTATGAAAGAAAATCAAAGCAGAGTGCAACAAATTGGCCCATGTAAATTTCCCTGTGTCACACTTGCTTTGCAGTTCCTAATAGGAAGAGGAAAAAAAGGAAAGCATCTGTCTGATGTCCTGCTGTGTGAGAGGCACAGCCCTGAGGAATGAGTCTCACTGCCTTCCTGGGAGTCATGGCCAATTGAAAATGCAGACATAACTGTGATGCAGGAAACACAGCAAGAGTGACCCCCAATCCCACTATTTTGAGCTGCTGAACATTCTCCTGGAATGTGACAGAGCAGTTCAGAACAGGTATGCTTTGAGTTACATTAATGTTATACAGCCCTGTCTGCAAGGCTTGAATAAGAAAATCAAGGGGGAAAAAAAAAAAAAAAAAGAAGAGACTTGTTTACATTGCTGTTATAGGTTGGGCTTTCTGTACTTTGTCTCATCACTGGACTAGACCTGAAAGCTGAGAACCTTGGCATGGGATTCGGCACAGCAAGTACGACACCTTATCATGGCACTGTGTACATGTCCGTGTGTGTGCTGAGGTGTGAGTTGGATATCTCAGCTGCCTCCCATGACCAGTCTCAGTGTATCCAGAGAACTCCAGAAAGTTCTTCTGAAACAGACATCTACCTCTGGTGCCTGAATAGTGATCCTGTCTCCAGTGGCAGAGTTCAACAGACTGTAATGGAACCCCAGACATGGGGGCATCTCCAGGGACCTGTATTTAGATGGCATCAGCTGTGAGCTGGCTCCCAGCTCATTCAGTTACCTAAAAATAGACACCTGGTCCTACTTGAGGCAGGCTGGAATACTCTCCCTATCTCTCATCTGTCACTCTGGAAGACAGAGGTCTTCCACAAGTCCTTTGTCATGCCTGCTAGTCTCAGGCAAATACCTTGTATGGGCAATCCTGGCTTTCTAAAGTATCAGTGAATATTTATGTTTAGGTAAATGACTCAAGTCCTCTTACTATTTCTGTGTGGTTGTGGGAAATGGAAATACAAAGCTGAAAATTATATTGCTGCTGTGTCATTGCTAGCCAGGGTGGATATATAATGGAAAATCCCAGACAGCATTTATTCTGCAGCAAATGCCAATGGGATCACTGCAGATGAGCTGGCTGCTGGCACAAACTGTGTCAGCCTGGAGCTGCCTCTGTGCATTTGTCATCACTGACATTGCTGATCTGTCTGGGCTTGGGACTGGTCCTAGGGCTACATGATTGCAGGAGACAGCATGAGGCTCATTGCTCTGCACCACACAGGGCAGCAGTGCTGCCAGACAGCTCTGAGACATGTTTACTACTCCTGGGACAACCAAATACCAATTGCTGAGCAGACCTTTTACAGAAACTTAGGAGCTAACTGTAGCTGTTGCTGATTGTTAAATGCCATGAGCATACTGATAAATCAGATGCACTGAAAGCTCTTTTTTGTAGTGTTTATTCCTTAGAGTGGTTTTGTCTTCCTAGCAGCTTTACTGCCCACAAAACTCTGGGTTGATTTTTAACAAATTAACTGGAAAACAGGTTTGAATGCCTGCCAGGGCTGCTTGTGGTCTCCTCCAATCACTGTGGCATGCAGCAGAGTTAGTAACACGCATTGCAGACTATTGGTGACCCAGCGCCACACCCCTACTCGCGAAGGGCATTACAGGTGGAATTCAACCTTCACACAGGGGTGGATCAGACAGTTTGGACCACTCTCAGTGGCTTGTGTCATTGCCTCACAGACCACAGGAAGCTGTTTGCTCAGGCATATAACTATGTTTGTGTTGACACAGAAGCACTTGTTTCTGCTTAGTTAGCGCCTGTTATAAAACATTCTGATCTCACAACTTTCCCTTGCTTCTAATCAGCTTCATCTCAGGTTTTACATAAATACACAATGAAGAAAGCTTCATTTCCAAGCTCTGTCCAGGGACACCTGAAGTTTTCATCTTTCACGTTATTAATGGGGATGTCCAGAAGTCTTCTGCTGTACAAATTCATTCATGTGCTTCTCCTCCATAGCCTTGCCCTCTTTTGCCTGAGTTCCTCCTACTTCTGCTACTTTCTACTCCCCCTACTCCTGACTCTGCAGGCTCTGAGCCTATCTTCTGTAGCCAAAGGATGGGACCAGTCTTTGGGAGACATGTCACACTTCCAAAAGCTTTTGATGATTTTTCAAGGCCACTGGATTGTCAGTTCACTTGAGGAAAAAAAAAAATCAAATTGTAACACCTTCTGCATATTCCCAGACTTCTGCTTTTTGAATGCCAACATCTATGTAAGAACAGCTGAAACAATGGCAGAATTATTCACAGGAGTGCCATAAACTGATGCAGACAGACCTTGGAAATTATATTATAGTACTCAGGGCTTCTTGAAAGAGATGTTACCATCCTTCTCCAATGGATTGTTCTTGCCTTTTCCTTTGCAGCAACATGATATTCCTCACCTCCGAGTATTGATCTTAAGGGAGAGGATGTGTCTTGACTTTAAATCTGAGCTACAGTAGTCAAACAAAGCAGAGGAGAACTGGGGATCCTCCCAATTCTTCCCAGGAATAAACATATCCACTGCCTTAGGAAATGAGAGTTTTGGAGGGAAAAGGTCTACTCATCTCAGGGGGCTATTTCAGAAGAGGGCTAATTTTTTTCATAAGAGCAGAAGAAGATTCCAGCAAAGCTGTTGACAATGAAAGAGTAAAATAAATTATTTTCAGCATTTATTTGAAGTATATTTACACTAGAAAGTTTGGAGATTTTAAATAATGTAAACATTTCTAGGAGAATAACAGTATATTGGTATAAATTACAGTAAACTTTCACTTATGGAAGTATTTTTTTAGTGTAGATTAGTAAAAAAATAATAGAATAATAGACTCAGAAGCAGTTATTCAGTTAATCTTATTTTATAGTATGTGGGTATGGAATACAGAATATAAATGAATCGTTAATGGCTTGTCTATAAGCATGTCTGAGAAATGTAGATCGAATTTGATCGAATTCCCTGCTCTTTTCTGTGATGTTCCTAACATATGCTAACTCTTTTTCAGTCAATAAAAGAGTGTAATATAGTGTGGGATCAACATATTAAACAATATGATTGTAGTAATAGTTCACCTTTAGACTTCACATCGTGTCCACTGAAATCTGTGACAAGCTTCCTGTTGACACCAATAAGTGGTGGATAAAGCCAAAACCATTTGAGTTGCTGATCTGTAGAAGAGAGACACACATACCCCTAGTTGTGTCTAGAAAACAGCAAGAAAATGGATTTTTAAGTCCTTCAGGGTGCAAGAGCAGACAAGAGGTTGGCCTCACTCTGTTACCTGCCACGGGATCTGAAAGATGGCACTCATTGTGCAGGAGGAGTTTAAAATCAAGAGCCACAGCTAGGAGAGGAAGAGAAGTATATGACTGACATTTAGACCTTCAAGACATGTTGAACATAAATGTGTATATGCACATGTGGCCAATTTAAATACACTGAACTGGCTGAGAGCTCTGGCTTCAGCTCATCCTCCTTATTTAATGCAGTACAGCCCTTATACTGGAGAAACTTGAGAGCCAAACACCCCTGAGCAGAGGGAGGTCAGCTCTCAGCCTCTCTGTTCAAGCCAGGTGAAACCAAAAGCCCTGATACACTCTGCAGAAGTCCGGGTGCAGAGACATCACTGTGTCTGAGGTATAAGTGTGTCCCTGTTCCACAAAGTGGGCAGTTTGTCCTTGCATCCCCAGCCACCAAGAGCCCCACTGAGATAAAGGGGTTTTGCCCGTGCCTGAAGAGAAAGGGACAGAGCTCTTTAACAGCACACAACAGTGACTAGCCACAGCTTGTGCTCATTTCACATAGCTGAGGCTTTTTTAGAAAAGGATTAAGAGTGTCCAAACCCCAAACAATGTGAGGGCCTGCTTCAATACGCCTGGAAGATTATTCCAGCTGTTTGGGGCTGGGCACCTAAAAAAGCAAAGCTTGCCTCCTATAGTTAGTGGAGCTCCAGACACTTGGACATGAATAGCTTGGTTTAAGCAGAGGGCAGACTTGGTAGCTAGTGCTAGATAAAAGGATACAAAACAGCACTGTAAATAAGAAGTGAACAATTACAAACCTTAGAAATACCCTTCAGGAAACCCATGGCTGCTGTCTGCTGCTAGCTGCTGGATCTTTTATTCTGCTTACAGCTTTTCATCCTTTTTTTTTTTTTTTTTTTTTTTTTTTTTTTTTTTTTTTTTTTTTTTTTTCTTATGAGGACAAACTGTGGCTGCATATATACAGCATAGCCTGCTACAGCCAGGACTGGAGGCCACGGGGAGCGGTGCCTCTGGCTGCTGTTCTGGCACCTCCTGAGCCAGGGGCAGGGAACCCACGGGGACAGCGTGTTCCCTGCCGGCCGCGCTGGAAGCTTCAAAACATGTTTATGTCGAGTCAGCAAGAACCGCCCCGACTGGTCATGCCACTGCTCTCCCTCCCTTTCCAGGCTGCTGAAGGAGCTGTGTCAAAGTCCAAGCCTACATTGAAGTCTGTTTCAGGTGTTACCTGCAGTTGGCTCCTGCCTGCCCAGAGTCACTTACCCACCATCTCTCCAAGGCACCCAGGTCACCTGGAAGTGAAGGGCAGACAGGGCTGCCTCTCTGTCCCTCTCCCTGCTCTGTGTCAGAAAGGACAGCTCTCCCTGTGCTCGAGCAAATTCCAGCAACTGGGCAGAGCTCTGTGCCATTTGATATCAAACACTTCCACACTCACAGCACAGCCAGGCAACAGCAGACAGTGTGTCCTGGACAGCTGAAAAAGGAGTCCTCCTCTTTGATCTTCCACAGACAGGATGCACCCCTTATCAAAGGCTTAAGGGAACACCAAGTGCATGACTCAAGTACATCTCTGCAGCACAGAGGGGCTGTGTGGAGTGCCCTGCAAGAGGGGACCATGGCAGCTGTAACACAGCCTCTCAAGTACTCGGTGGCATTTCAGTCAGCTGGAAATTAAAGCAGCAGAGTTGGGACATGGAGACCTCCAGCATTCAGCTCTCTTCACCTGTGTCAGGGTCTCTTGGATGCCTCCATACAGGCTTGCTAATGCCACCTGTCTGCCTGGGACGGGGCTGTGCACGCATCTGTTTGCCCATTGTTAATGTTCCCTGAAGTGCAGGAGAAAATGTTTGGGTTTGCCTTGAGCTTGCAGTCACTGCAGTGCAAAGCTGCTCTGCACAGAGGGGCTGCAGCCCACACTGGTGGCTTGTGAGTCCTTGGTGCCAGGAATAGGCCTTTGGGTGTGTCTGAGGGAGAAGAGCACACAGGAACATTGTGACCAAATGGAGACTTATGTTCATAATAACACTGTCAGCTTCAAGTACCACAGGTCATAGTACACAGCCCTCAAAATGCAGATTCAAGTTGTTAAGAAAACAATGTTTAATCCTCTCATTTAACATTAGATTTCTTATTTTGTTTTTCTCATTTGCTGTTGAACTTCACCTCCAAATGTGCACAACAACTCCCCCAGGTTTATTGAGACACTCAGTATTCACCATGTGAAAATCTACAACATCAGTTCTAATTCTAATGCCAGTTCTCCCCTTTCTCAGTTCTTCCCCGCCCACACTGTGCAGATAGACTGAGCTCCTACCTCTCCTCTGCCACACCTGCCTGTTTCCATTCACCAGGCTGAACTGTCTTGGCTGGGGAAGGATGCAACCACTGCTCCAGCAGCACAAAAAGAAGCTGCCAGAGATAAATGGCTTTGTGAACAGAGGCTTTGCTGATAGACTTTAGACCTTTAGAGCATCCTGGTGTCACTGGAAGCCAATGCCACTGGTTTGTATTTCCTCCCACATCACTGGAGGATACAGAATTTTGTATTATGAAAAACTGGCAGAATAAGGAGTCTGCCATGTTTTTGATTGCAGAGTAGAAACCTCCTACTATGCTGGCAGATGAAATACGTGAGCACAGCTCAACTCAGCAAGGCAAAGCCCACAGTGTGCCCCATAAAATCATAAAATCCATCCAACATTTGGGTTACATCCACCCACCATAGAAATGAGGGGCATTTGAGAAAAGATTTCGTTCTAGCAGGCTGAGAAATTAGTAAATTACTGTGGGTAAGAAATACAGACGTGGTGGAGATGGCACAAACCTGCAGAACCACAGGGGTGCAGAGGGGCAGTGGCTCTGCTGCCCTTGTTAGAAAAGGGTGTAGTGAAAGAGTCACAGTGGGGGTCAGGCCCCATGTCATGTGGCAGAGGCTGTATAGCCAGGAAGGGGAAGAGAAGAAATCAGTGAAATTCTGTGGATTTATGGTGAAGGGAAGGACAGCACTGTGGAAGAAATGGACCCATATGACAAACTGAAGTCCAAATTTCCAGCAAGGTATAGTTCAGAGCTTCTGCTGTCACTACAAGGTGTGCTCACCGTGGACACAGGCTGACAGCGTGCCCGTGAGTTCGGGACAGCCATGCACCTTTCTCCAGAAGGGAACTTGGAAACAGCAGGATACACTCACCGGAGAGTTGGCTGAGCCATTGAGAGGTAGGTGTAATTCAGTGGGCTCTGTTTCCACTGTGTCTTTTGGGCCAGCTTTACTCTGCATGAATGTTAAAATACTTATTGTAACCTAGGTTACAATACCTACCTACCATAATTACTTTTTGCCATGAAATGTCTTTGCCCTGACTGCAGTGATGTCACGCTGCCTGCACTTTCCAGCATGCTGTGTGCTTGTAGCCAGCTCAGACACTGCCCTTCAGCAATGCCTGTGTTTTCACAGGCATGAACCAATGGCCATATATTAATAAGGCATGCAATTCTGTCCCCTCTTTTATAACATGTGAGTATTCCTGCTCTTTTCTTCTTACACTTTCTTCCTCAGACCTTAGCAGTTATTTATCCTTACTTCATAACCAACTAGCAATTTTTGTAAAGTTACCAAGAATTAGTAAATTAGTAAAAATAATAAGTAAAAATCCCTATCCTTGACCAGAGCTGTCTGGATTCAACCCCCTTCCTTCCCACAAACAGCCAGCAAGCTCATGGCTGTACTGAGGCAGTGCAACTCCCCACTGACAGTTACTATGACATAAAATAATTCAGTGCTGACTGCAGTACCAGGAGCCTGAGCAGCCACATCAATTGCACTGTTACAAAGCTTAAGCATGGTCGACTCGGGCATTAGGCAGAAGGCTGGTACCAGCATCCCCAGTCAGCCCCAGCTTGAAAGAGCAGAACTGGATGGTTTTTCAGTAGTATAAAAATCATCACATGCCCACTGTCCTTGTTTCAAATGCCTTAATTGTAATTTAGCAGCACTCCATAGGGTGGCTCTGCAAGGTGAAGGACAACACACAGCTGCTACATGGCACCCAGGCTCACTTTTTTGAGTTACATGCTAAAAAAAAAAGTCAACTCTGTATTAAAATCAAACAGGTCATTGTAATGCATGATGTCCATTGTTACTTTTACACTTTGTGTCCTATGAAGCTTAAGATGTATTTGGAGAAAGAGTCAGAAACAAATTTCTGAGCAGCCAACAGATTTCATCCAACAGTTGCTGCATACAGCAATCATTTCTGACCCACTCTGCTGTGCCAGAGGTCCCTGCCTCTCTGCAAAGAGAGACTTTCCACTGCTTTAATATAACTCTTGGGGAGGTTAAGATGTCAGACACTAGCTAGGCTTTGGCATCTCTGCTAACAGTGTGTCCTGCATCATCCTTTAGTAGAAGAGTAAACCCTAGGGATTACTGGGAAATTCTACTGACATATCCAGAAAGTAAATGGAAATATTGCTGTCTGACCCATGTGTATCTTGAAGTGTTTCAGAAAAAAAACCAGCAGCCCTCCAAGAGCCCTGCAAACCTTCCAGCACTGAAAACCTGGCGTGCCTCTTTGTCCTCTGAGAGTTTAATAAAGATATATAATAACATAGACCACCCCAGACTGTTTCAATCTTCCCTTTCATCTCAAAGACTGAACTCTTGTATGTTTAATTTAAAGGTATTTGTCCCATGAGCAAAATCTGCTGCCAGAAGCATTAGTGGTTTTTCAAAGGACGTTCCTTAAATATGAATGAGCTGAGCCCCTGTGATCACCTTAATTGATCCAGCAGTGCTTGCAGCTAAAAGTAAAGCTGCCACCTTTCATAGCAGACCAGACCTTTTCCCGTGCTGCCTAATATTTCTATTTCTGACATTTTACAAAAATAGTCAGTCTTGCTCAGCCTGGGAGATTTCTATAAATTCATGACCACAGCAGTTAACTTGATTCTGTCAAAACTGGTATATAGGCTGTAAGATATTGCCCTATAGAAAGATAAGAAATTTTTCTTTTAAAGATGGCTAGTGGTTTTGAATAAATAAAATGTCACTGATGCTGAAACATGGGCATTTTTGCTATCAGGACAGGCAGCAATGCTGGAGAGATAAACCATCCAGGTTCTTTTAAACTCCTTGTCCTAGTATCTAAAAGCTGACCAAGTATGAACAGACTTTTCAAGAATTTGAAGCAAAATACAGTCCTGAACAGTCTTAGACTTCAGTTTCACCAACAGACTCTCCATGGATAAATTATTGGAGTTTTGGGTCAAGCTGGACCCAGCAGATATCAGGGGCTAAGTTTAAAATTATTGCAAGAGCACTTTACAAAGAGGATGGCCATATTTCCATCAACAACTGCGTGGGTCTCCAAATTTATGCAGAGTGTCCCTATTGTCATAGAATGGGTAACTTCTTTTGTCCACAATGCATGTGGTTTAAGAACATATCTTTATATACAATCTCTCAAAACAATGAAGACCTGAAACCCAGAATCTAAAAAACCTAGAATCTCACTGTTATCCATTGAGAAGTCATTAAGGGAGCTCTGGGAAAGGCTGCCAATGGGAATGGCAAAGGATTTAAAGCACCCTTCTGTGCTTTAAATATTCTAATAGCCCATGGAAGGCAGTGGAAATGTTTCAAATATGTCTATATCTCTACTAAGAAGCCAAAAGGCAAAAAGCAATTCATTCAATAGAGGACACCAAACAACCCTGAAAACAATTTTCTGTCATTTTAGGTCATAACTGTTCTCAGATTTGTGGTGTAGAGATCTCTCTTCCAGGTGGAGTTATCCAATCTGATGCAGCTTTGAAAATGCAAAAGCATGATCAGGAATTATATGATGGTATGAAATTTCAAGACATCTCATGGAATCGCAGAATATGCTGAGTTGGAAGGGACCCACAAGGATCATTGAGTCCAACTCCTGTCCATTCTTTGGACCATTTCAAAGAATCACAAGAGTCTGATGGCATTATCCAAACACTTCCTGAACTCTATGAGTCTTGCTGTTGTGACCACTTCCCTGGGGAGCCTGTACCAGTGCCCAAACACCCTCTGGGGCAAGAACATTTTTCTAATATCCAGCTTAAATCTCCCTGACACTTCAGGCCATTCCCTTGGGTCCTGTCACTGGTGACCACAGAAAAGAGATCCTTCCTCTGTGCCTCCTTTGTAAATCCCATGAATTTAATAAAAATGATGACCTTATTGTCAGGTACTCCCACGCCTCACATGATCAACTCCATCCAGTGTGTGGGAATAGAGTATAATAATAGAGGGAAAAAATGCTAAAAATGAACAAATACTAAGGTTTGCTTACTCTTGGTCTTTCTAACTTCAACAACAAAAGCAATTAAAGTGCATCAATCAGGTCTTTTTTTCTGTGATAGTGATGTTCTCTAGTGTTTTTAACAGCTTGCAAATTCCTATGACTATAATCAGCCTGATCCCACTGTGCTCCCTGTCAGATACCACAATGGCTATAATCTGGCACCCGCTTGGCACAAAGCTTGGAAGTGAGCCTGGGTGCCCACAGAATAAAAATTAAGTGTGTTCACTGCAGAGGGAGAGGATCAGAGGGAATTTAGGAACACTGGTGACAGCCTTTATTCTTCTCTCTCAGCAAGAGAGTCCTGGCTACGACAGGTCAGAAAACACTGCTATTGTTCTGCCTTAAACCTCCCATTTCCAGATGCAGAATTTCAGAAGGAGCCAGTGTGGAGATGTGCTTCCAATAATATCAGCTACCTCCATCTGTTTCCTCTGGACTGCCCAGCTTGCCTCATTGTCAGACTGTTCAGAAAGCAGCAAATATTTCTTGACTTGACCAGCACGCAAATGTTCTTCCTCATGCCTCACTTAGAGATGCATCACCTAGAAAAGCAGTGGGTTTAGATAACCTATGCTTTTTCATCTTTCCAAATTCACCTTTTTCTGCAGTGCAGAATCCAGTGAATCCTGTTGACCAGGATGTCTCAAGCAGATTTTTCTATAGAAACCTGTCTCAGATGCTGATTATTCTCCCCAGTAAATTACTGTAGTATCTCTGATAGAGACATCTCTGCAGCTGTATGGAAATGTCACATTGGCTTAGTGAATTACAGGGACCTATATGACAACCTCGTCCACATAAGAAAACATTTATTCATGGTCTGTGTTCACTTTGAAATTCCTTATTGGAATGGGAAACTGTTAAATAGCAATCCTCATTGCTGTCTGGTTAAACATAAACAGACCCATGCACTGGATTCTTGCACACAGTGTACAAGCTTTAATTAATGAAAACTGAGAGGAGAGGAAAGGAAAGGCAACTGATTTGTAACACCAAACAATCTGCATGTTTTTTCAAATGCTGTTGTTGTCACTGTCACAACACAGAGACACTTGGACAGTTTGGCTGCTCTGGTTTGTCCGGGAAGAGCCTAGTGTGCTGTGGGCTGTCTTGCAAAGAGATAACAATAATGATTGGGACTGACAGCTTCACAGTCAGGGATGCAATGAGAAGTCAGGAGTTACTGGCTTCCAGTGGTGGGCCTGGCTTATCTCTCTTTTCAGAGAGCCCAGAATTGTCAGAATCTAAGAAAAGTGGAACAGCTCAGATGGGTTGCATCAAACTAAAAAAGGGAAGAAAATTAGGATTTACCTGTAGGTCAGATCACACACTTGTTCTTGCTGTGGGATACTTGCTGTGTGAACTGCCACTGCTCTGCATTTCATCCTCCTGGACTGGAGAAAGTACCTTGGTCAGAAGTAAAGGAAACCAGTGCTAGCAGGTCCAAAAGCACAGGAACTGCAAAGCAGGGGGCCTGGCAGGTCTGTAACAGCACAGGTAACACATCTTTATCTGAGAAACACCTTTTGGTTAATGTGGGATTCCTCTCACTGCACCTAGCCACCAAAAATGAGGTGAATAGTACATGCTAGCAGGCTAGGTTCATTTTACAGTCAATGAAGAGAAGGGTGTTATGCTTCCCAGATCACGTCCAACATCATTCTGAGAGATATCAGGGATGGGTACAAGTACAGCTATGCAGGTTTTGGGGAAAAGTTTTTTTTACCTGCCTTTCTTGACAGCGGGATATTAATTTATCATTGGCCACAGTGAGAGCAGAAACAGAGACAGTATGTGCTCAAAGCTAACTAGTATCAACATACAGAAATCTCAGGGCTGCATCTTTCTGTCTTGTTTACATGCTGGTTGATATGGTTGATAAAGGAAAAGATTCTTACAATTAAAAAGGATAATTATGGAAAAGCTGTATAGGAATCAGACAGGTAGCGAAGAGTGAACTAACATCAAATTGAGGGGCAGTGCAAAGGAAAACACAGAAATTACTGAAGGCCTGTCTGTGGTCACAAACCACAGTGATTTGCCTGTTTCATTCTGGGAAAGCATTTCTGTGACTTATTTTTGACAATATCCTTTCTTTTACTCCCAAAGTGACAGCTGAAGAAAGTCATAGTGAAACAATATCAAAGGTTGCTCAGATTTAATCGAATGCTATCTAGCAGGCAGTGGTATAAGTGCTGAAGGAAGCAGCAGCATTGTTTAAGCTAGGCTGAACAAAGCAGTGTCCTGGGAGTGTTTGGAGCAGGGGCTTTTCCAGCTCTGCCTCCCCAGTGCAAACTGCAGCCTGCAGCTCTGGTTTCCCAGCGTAGGGAAAGAGAGCAGCTCCGAGGAGAGCCAGTCAATGCCAGCTCAGCTTGCAGGCTGGCCAGCAAATGGACACACACACAGGGCTGTGTCAGGATTGTGCCTGGATCTCTGGCACCCCACAGAGGCAAATGGATCCGGGAAGGGAGATGCCAGTGCCTGCTCTGTGCTGGCTCAGTAGATGATTCCTTCTGGTTCCAGCAGCAAGTACTTCTTCATGGACAGGGGGATGGAGAGCAAGGGGACTTCTCGATGGCACTTTTCTGACAATATTGCCCGAATAGCACATCTGCACAAGTGCATCAGTGACCGTGGGGAGTTGCTGCACACGCTGAACAAAGAGTCATAGAAATCCTGGTGCCGCTGTAAAATAACCACAAGTGTGTTTTAGGGCAACTGGAATATTTGGAGTAAGGATTTTTGAATTAAAGGGATAACTATGTCAAAACATGTAATTTGTCCCACAGTTTTGCTTTTGACCATATATTTTCCTCTTTAATATCTTATTTTTCATTTAAATTCTCCCTTGCATTTGCAGCTATCTCATCCTCTTCCCAGAAATCTGACCCATGCAACAGAACCTAGAGGCACATAGTCATACCCATGTAATATGGCCCTTTAAAAATATTTGCAGACTTAAAAGAAATATAAATATCCATATTGAAAAATCTGAAGAAACACCAGTCACAGCCGGAATCTTTTCACTGGCTGAGAACAGGGACAGCTGAGCTCCTGCTGTACCACTGACAGGGGGTGCTCCGAAGGATAACATTGCAATTAAAATATCAAAAATATGTCTTTTTTCAGTGAATGATATGCTTTTGTTAAATGGGAGATACTAAGTGGGGAAGTCCCCGTCCTCTGAGATGTTCTTCTCTTTCAAAAGTGTTCTTTCTAATGGTTTGGTATGGGTTATTCAAATAGTAAGCCTGGATTTTACTCAGTTATAACTCATTGAGAGCTTACCTCCAAGACATCCTCAGGTATGGCTGCTTTCCACTTAGATGTCCATTTGATGTGTTCGTAGGAGTTGACGACTACCTCCACAGCTCTGGGGTGGGAATGACAGGCTTGCAGCACCTGCAGGCAGGATGCATGGAGAACATGAGGACCACCAGGGCTAGCCTGGGTGCTTGGCACTGCACAGCAGCAAACTGGGACAGACAGAGCCAAACAAAAATGAGAGGATAAGGCTGCAGATGCAAAAGACACAACCACTCCATGCAAGCACAGCAAGAAGCCCCAGGCTCATCCCCAGTTTAAGACCATACAGAAATGCTGGCTTAATCTCCACAGCAGTCTGGATGGGGTGGGCTTTATCACCCACATCTGGAGATAGCTTGTTCATACCTGGGTTGAGTGACTCAACACCAGGCAAAGCCATGCACAAAAATTCTTGCTTCAGCACATGCAGCTCAGGAACAGAAAAAAAAAAAATCCAATACATGAATCAAAAATGCATTGTTAGAGAAAAATTTAAAATATGACCAGAAGAAGAGACAGTTCAGAAGTAAGGCTTTCAAGCCACACAAGGACCCCGACACAACTCTTCTGCTCAGTAATTTTAGCTAAACAGGAAAAAACCCAGTCTATTGTCACTCATATGCAGGGAATAACATTGCATTCACCCAATTTTGTCTCATGCAGTCTCCAGGTTTCACAAAAAAAACTGCAGAACATCCCTCTGGGATAAATATCCTACATTTTTACAGAGGACAAATGGTGGTTTGGAAGAGAGACCCACTTCATGCAAAAATATGCAGGAAGAGGAGACTTCAGACCCTGCTCTCAAATACCCTCTAAGCATTCTTCTGCTACAGGCAGAGCCTGCTCATCATGGGTTCAAAAGGGCACAATTAAAATTTTGGCATTTTATTCAAAGTCTTCTGGTTGCTCGGCTTGTTAAAACTTTACATACACAGTCAGGGAACTGCAAACTGTTGCTTAGGGTACTGGATGAGAGAGAATAAGTTCTGGCTTCAGCAAGATTACTTAGTTGTCTTATATAACAACACTGTTAGATACTTCTGTTAGTGTCTTGGGCTTTGCAGGTGTTTCAAAATTTTTCAGGAGGGATCCTGCAACACTTTTTTGGTTTTATTGTTGTCAGCTTTTAAGCCCTTGATTTTCACATTTCCTGGGAATAATCCAAATCTTTATTGAGATGCATTTCATTTTTAATAGATTTGAATAGATTTTTAAATGTCAAATGTGACAAACAGAATCAAGCGGTCTCATTTCTAATCTTTGGTGGATGAAATGAGACCATGAAATACACATTTCATATAACTCAGTTAAACCTGTCCTGTGTGAAGCCAGGTTGGACAAAGGGATGTGGGTTCTCTAAAATGAGAAAGTGAATCTGCTCTGAAAAATTAGGCTTCAACCAGCATTTAGAGTTTGGCATTTCAGGTTGGTTTAGAGCAAAAATTAGATCTGTGCCTTGTTTCTGGTACAGGCAACTGTAATTTCACTTCAGTTAAATCACACCACTCTTACAATAGGTCATCTCACAATGTTTTGGGCATTCTGGGCCCAGACTGACAGGACTCCAGCAAATCCAGATAGTTTGGATCTCTCATCCCATTCCTGTTCAAGACACCATCCCTCTCCATACCCCTACTGTATAAAGACCTCCTTAACCTTGTGGAATTGCAGAGGGTATATCCTAGCTGCTCCATGATTCAGTAGCAGCTGGTAGCAGATGTCTGGCTGAGCAGCTGGCCGCACAGATGTCACTTTTATGATATACTGTAAGGGTGCACAGCCATTGACATCCATGATGTTTGCTTCTGCTCCTGCCTCCAGCAGCATGTGCAGCAGGACGTGGTCACAGTTCCAGGCAGCTTTGTGGAGTGGTGATTTGAAATCCTCATCACGAGCATTCACTTCAGCTTTATAGTCCAGGAGCATCCGACAGATGAGGTGGTGGTCCTGGCTGTATATCTGATCCTTATAGTGAAGGGCCCAGTAGGCTGCACAGGCCAGGGGAGTCTCCATGTAGGCATTGAGAGCATCCACCTGTGCTCCCTGCTCCACGTAAAAGGCCACGAGCTCTGGGACACCCAAACGTGCAACCACGTGCAGAGGAGTCTCCTCGTCTTTGTTGTTTGTTCTTATGTTCACATTTGCTCCTGCCAAAGAAAGATGATGGGGAAGATGAAGGCAATGAAACATTTGTTTCTCTCTCTGTATGGACCCTTCTTCCCAAGGAAAAGGTCAGGGTGGACAACTGGTGTGAAAGACGTGCGTAAATGCAAATAGCATGGATCGATCCGGCATTGGTTAAATCTCCAGGGAAACTCTTAGAAACTTAAGGTTCTTGGATCCAACTTCTATCCTGGCCCCAAGGAAAACCTTATCTGAACATTCTATTTCAGAGCAGCATGCAAGCCCAAATTTCTGCCTAAAATGTTTTTTTTCCTATAAATTGAGAGCTGGTGGAGGATGGAGATCATTACTCCTACTCCGAACAGCTCTGCTGTGTACCCTGAAAACACTCCCCGCAGCACCTCGTTAACGCCAGCCTGGATGAAAGGACATTTTACGACAGATCCGTGGATGGTATTAAAGAACCCATTGCCAGGGTCCCCGGCGGGGGTGCGGATCCCGTTTCCCAAGAGCAGCGGAGCGGCTCGGTGCGGAGCTGGAGCAGCAGCACCATCTGCCGAGCGGCGAGCCGGGCTGCCGGGGCCGGAGCGGGGCACACGCTGCCCCTGGGCTGCGGAGCGCAGCGCCAATGCTCCTGAGCCCTGCCGAGTGTTAGTCGTGCTCATGGCCCCGAGACAATGGCATCGGCAACCCAAGTCTGGAGGGGGTAACCGAGCACGGGAGCAGCGCTGCCTGCGCTGTGGCCCCAGCCAGAGGGGGATAAACTGCAGTGAGCTGGAGGGATCCCGAGGGACGAGTGGAGATGGCAGGTGGAAGATGCTTCTTGGAAACTTTGGGGCACGGATATTCACTGACAGCCTGGCTTCAGCCCTTGGGGGTGCTGCTCTGTGAATGTGCACACCTGACAGGGTTTGCTCCAGACCTTTCCCATTCTACCTGGAGTCTCAGCATTCAACTCATACGGAAATCAGAGTTTAAAGAGTGCTTTGGGGGGAAGGGTGGCTCTTCAAGCACTATTATGCTGTTGATGGGTGGGTGGAGAGAGCCTGCAGAATACATCCTTTCACTTGCATTCATCCTCTGCTGCGTTTCATAAGAGTACATTTGACTTTTAAGCTTTTCTATGCTAGCAAATTCAACTCCTGCTGTCAGGATTGTTTGCTTTGGGCAGGATACAACTGGCAGTATTTATTTTCCTTTCTACCAAACAAAATAATATGTATCTTTCCAGAAGAAGAAAAGCAATGTTGTTATTCATTTATGACTGCAGATTACTTTGCCCACAAAGCATGGACTTTGTACTTGGGCTCTGCATCTCAGGAAAACCTTTCAATAGCAACACATGTAACTAAACCAACCCAAAATCATTTGTATTGCCATGGCACAGTGTGATAAACAGGGCAGTTTCTCTGTAACTAAGGACTTGAACTGTGTTTCTTTTACTGTGTCCTGTGTCAGTACCTTTCTGGTCAGGAAATAGTGTGTGACAAATATATTTATGGAAAAATTACGTCTATTCATAGCCTCATTTGTTGCAGATGACCAGAACCATAATGTACTTTACTTTGGGAAAACAAAAATCTTATATAATACCCTTTTTTTTCCCCTCTAGGCATGAGTTTGTCTGCATTCATGACAAATTAAAAGATGACACAAAAAACTGCATCTAATTTTTCAAGACCAGATCTCAAAATCAAGCAGTTGGGAAAATTTTATTCAGGTCCAAGAAATTTGAAAAAAGAAGATGAGGGGTGCCCTTTCATATGAAAATAGCTCAAAAGTAAACCTAGATGGAAAGGATAGAAAAAAACCCAAGAGATATGGAAACTCCCTGCTTCAGAGGAGCTCTGCTGCTGATGGACTGATTAGGCAGTGGACTGGAGGCACTGAAATGGGAAGCAGTGTTGGAGTAAGGACCAGTGGCCAGGAAAAGGGAAAGATGGATGAGGTGAGGAAACAGAATAGGGGAAACTTCCCTATTCTCCTCTGATCAAAGAGATATGAAATTCCTCTGATCAAAGAGATGAGGACAAGGAGCCTGAGATGAAGACATGAGACACCTGAGGATAGAAGGGATCAATACACATCTACTTTGAGAAACACCTCCTAAGAGAAAGCCCAGACCATGCTCACCATCTTTGCCCAGGCAATGAGAGATATTCCAGAGCTTTTCCTTACCTCTCCAAAGCAGCTGCTGGGCACAAGGCATGGAGGTTCGTGTCGTACAGAAGTGCAAGGGTGCCTGCCCACTCATGGAAAAGCAGTTCAGCTTAGCTCCATGGTTGCAAAGGATCTTGAGACACTCAACATTGGCCATTTCACAGGCTATGTGGATCGCAGCTTTTCCATTGGGCCGGCAGTTGATTGTAGCTTTGTGATTGAGGAGGACCAAAAGACTCTCCAGGTGTCCATACATGACAGCTATATGAAGCCCAGTTGCCCAGGATATTTTTAATTTGTAGCTGGGAAGCCAGTACCCTGTACAAAGTGAGAATGTGTTACCAGCCTTGGCAAAGACTTTTCTTAGGACTATCCACCTACTGAGAATAATTCACCAGAACAGTACACACAAAGTTCTCTCAAGCGTAACTTCATTTTCATTAATCACTGTTACTATGTGTGCTGAATAGCCTGCCTTTAGGAGAGATAATTCCCATGTAGATGTACTCTGAAAGAAGCTATTAGACTTTTTTATGACTGGTATAGGTTAAAAAAAACAATAAAAAATGCTTAAAGGGTTTGACATGCCAACAGCTAAAAAACATGGGGGAAGTGGGATCTCCAACCTGCCAATAGCTGAACAAAGGTGATATTGGAATAAGATGACAGCATTTACTTAGGACAGTGACTCAACAGACAGCTTATCCTACTGTTTCTGTGTGGGAGATGGCAGGATCTTTCAGGTCAGTGGCTGGATTCAGAACTCCAGGGATGCATTACACATGGATGACCCCTGGCAGTATACCCCAACTACTGCCCTGAGGAGCACAGAGTGAGGAGATTGGAAGCTGATGTAAATTAGGCTGAGGAGCCAAATAGAAGCAGTGACACTTCAGCATGAAATTTAGCTGCAAAATATTTTTCTCAGAAAATGTCACAGTGATCTTTTCCTTTTTTATTTACAAACAGGTGTAAGGCCAAATAACACATAAATACTTGTTCCCAAATTAGGACTATATGCTTAATGACTGCACAGATACAGTCACAGAAGTGATTGCTATATTACTATTACTATTTACTTTTTAAGAAAAGTAAAGCATCATAATAATGTGCAGAAGGGCAAGAGAAGGTTAAATTATTATTTTTTTTAATATACAATACCTGCATCTTAGCTAGAATGTGACTATAAAATTCTCTGGGTTTGATTTATCTATTTCTCCTTGGACAACTGCCTGGCTGAAATCTGTTATCATATAAAAAACATAGAAAAAATATTGGAGATGTACAGTGAGGTCAAATTAATTCAAATCTTCCATTTTAGTCTCTGATTTTGTGCAGTTTCTCAACACTAATGTCATATATATAGAGTTTTTACAGTATTCATGAGGTACAAGCAGGGAGGAAACAAACTGCTGGTGGCAAGGAGAAATGGATGAAAATTTTTCTTCCCTCCTAGATAAATTACAAGTTGGGGGCAAGAAACTGCAGACCATGTCATCTACTCTAGGACCAAATTTATGGGACTGCCAAAGCCAGTCCTCAAGGGACCCACACTGTAAAAGGCAAAAGCAGCAGTCCTGAGGCCCCAGAGTGCCCGAGCAGGGTGACAGCCTCCTCTGAGGACACTCAGCCTGCTGACTGTGCAGGCTACATTGGCATCCTCCTCATCATATCCCCTCAAACCAGGCACAGGGAAGGTAGGCGATATCCCAAAGTCTCTGCATATAGCAGAGCAAGCTTCTTAAATCCCCTCCCTGTCCAGCTGCCCGTGCAGTGTTCCCCCTTGTTACCAGTGAACTGGGATACACTTCAGGCTTATCCCACACAGGGCTGGGTCTTCCATTTCTGGCCAGATACAAGCCATAAATTGTACATTAACAGCAGGAAAATTATACTTAAAAAACAAGTTATCACTTTTTATAGCCAAAATTTTCCTGCCTGAGCACACAATATATTTCTGTTGTCTGTGCTTCTTGCAGGTGAATTGTGCTCAGATATCCCCAGGGAGCATCTCCCATGTCCTCTGCCCAAACCTGCTGAGATCTCTGAGCTCAGAGGGACAGGGACAGACACTGAGCAGGAAGCAGATGTGTGCTCCATGGGAGACCTCATTCAGCTTACCTGTTTCTTTGGCTAGTAACATAAAGAAGCCATGGTGCAAGCAAGATCAGCATCTTTGAAAGCTCTCAGACTCTTTGGAGGAGAACAAGAAAAGTCACTCTGTCACCCATGACATCTCTTTTCCACTTCATCACTAAGGGCTATAGCAAAGATCAGACTGTCAGAATGGTGGGGTGGTGAACTTTTCTCCCCTCTTCATCCTTGAGGAAATCCCCCTTTCATATCACAGTTATCTATCATTCAGGACAAAAGTAAAATTTACATAAGAGTTGATAGAAGTGCTTTCTGCCTTTCAGACAAAGTGAAGACAATACTGTGATTTAGGCCATAAGGGTGCATTTTCCTCTCTCCATACTTTTTGGAAAACAAAGAGAATTCTTCAAAAGAGACTAGTTACTGATTACAGTCAAATGATCTGTGATTAAAAATCTATTCATTAATCCTGTAGTCTCAAACCACAACCAGATTGCATTTTAACCTACTGAGGACAGAAGACCTATTTTAAAATAAATTCAGCACAGTGTGGCTTAGTTCATGCACTGTCCCTAAGGGAAGTACATCATGACTGTACCATCCTCACCCTTAAGAAATCAAAAGAGCAGGAACCAATCATTAAATAAGGGGTAAACACAGAAAAAGAGAAGAGGTGAGATAGTCCCTTCTTTTTGCCTCAGAAGAGAAAGTGCATTTGCTGCGCTGCTGCTGCTGCTGCTACTACTGGAGGTGTTTATCTCCACATATGATTAACTTCTGGCAGAGACTGACCATTACTGCTTTCTAAACACACAACAAGAGTCTGTTAGCAAGTAGGTCATGAAGTGTGTTGATTTTAGCACAGAGCAAACTTGGTTTATTGCTTAAAGTTATAAGGTTTTGGAAGTTCTTTCAGTGTCTGGCTGGGAAATGTTTTGGGTTTTCTACACTCCAAAACAGATGTTGTGTTGATCATCCTGGTTATTTTTTTGTTTTGATAAACTACCACATCCTCACTTTCTGTCACTTGGAAAAATAAAGTTTCTCCCATCCAGCAGCATCCAAGGTCCACAGGATTTCCTTACTTCCCCTCAGCTAGGGAGAATCCACTTTACTACAATTGAAAATCGGAGACAGGGGATATTTTATATTTCTAAATAGTCTGTACATGTGAATGGGTTCATGCAAGAAATGTATACACCCCATTTGTACACCTGCAGGTCTTTGCAGCCGAGTTGTCTGGGAGGAAATGGCAAAGGACTCCTCTTTCTGGAGTCTCCTGCAGCTGCAGCACGGAGGCTCAGGCTGGGCTCTGGCCTGCCCTTCCCAAGCCCACACAGCTGATAAGCTCCCCTGCTACAGTGGCCCTGACCATGTGAGCCTGCTGGGACGGTCCTGCCTGTGGATCAGCTTATGCTGCAGCTTCAGAGGAGATAAAAGGCCACAGTTCCTTGAAAATCACTCAAAACCCTCTACTTCCTGTCTGGTGAATGCTGCCACATTTACCTTGTTTGTAGGATGCCAGAATCAGGTTTTCATCTTCCACTTCAAACACTGTGTCCACGTCTATTTTCTTTTGGCTCAAGAGCTCTTCCAGTGTTTCAAAGTCATTGGACTTCAGGGCTTCAAGAAAAGCTTTTTTCACCAACTTTGCAGCTGCAGCTCGAGTAATTTTCCCCTCTGTGGTCTCTCCCTCTTTGTATGTCTCCTCCAAATCCATTTCCAAACGTATCTGTTTGTGCTGTGAAGAGGGGCACACTGAGGTGCATAGCACAGTTGCATGCTGAAGTTTCTGAAGACCAGAAGGTAATTTTATCACTCAGTCATGCTGATCTGCTTGTTCTATTTATATGAAGAGCATTTCGGGCATCGAAATGCCACTCTTAGATGTCATCACACTCTTTTGATGAAAGCGAGGACAGACACACTAGCAATTAAAATAAGAGTTACCTTCATGGGCTTCATACACATTAAGCTTCATTAACCACTGGTTATCTTCTGGTGCTGCCCATACACTTATATTAAAAGAACTAGTCCTGGGTGTTGTTTCTCAGCTGGAGAAGCACCCACACTTCCTTTCAGACTTGCCATGGCTGATTTATTGGCTGCAAGAGGATGAGATGCTCTGCCCGCAGATGCCTTTTAACTAGTGCAATTCAGGGGAAAAAAAAATCTTTAAAATTTCCAGGCCACTCTTCATGTGGGAGGTAACCCACTCTTCTCCAGGACAGCATTCTTCTTGCTGGTGCTGAGCTCAGGGGCAACAAGCAGTGCTCCTTGGAAGGAGAAATGCTGGGACAAGGGGGCTGCAGGGCTGTACAGCCACATTGTGGGGTGGGGGATCTCATACACTGCAGGGAGTTTGAGTGTGAATTAACTCAGCCGCAAGCACAGGAGGCTGCTTGGGTCTATAGGCTCTTCTCCTTCCCCTGCTCGCCCTTCAT
Source organism: Passer domesticus (assembly GCF_036417665.1). Classification (NCBI taxonomy): domain Eukaryota; kingdom Metazoa; phylum Chordata; class Aves; order Passeriformes; family Passeridae; genus Passer; species Passer domesticus. The sequence continues at coordinate 23,818,969 of NC_087474.1, read as the reverse complement.
CTAAATTCAGAACTTCTTTCTCACAAGCCCATCACCCACTAAACACTGCTCCCTCCCTGCTTTTTCCTGCAGTCTTTGCCAGCCCCAGCCCTGTACAGACAGCAGTTAGAGGATGAGAACATGTAGCTAGCATGTGCTGCTGCCATGCATCACTTAGAAGTGGCTCACACCTGCACCCACTTGGGCTGCTGGATGAGACCATAGCTAGAAGGACGCTATTTTCCCTTGATTTAAATTGCCCAGCAAAGCAGACACCACCACAACTGCCATTATAAAGAAATCTTCATATTTTTCCTTCTGTGAGTTTGGCTGCCAAGTGAGCTGATGGAGAAATGTGAGCCAGGTGATAGTGGAAGTCAGAGCAGCCTCTCTGCTTGAAGGGTTTCCAGAGGCCAGATTCCTCATGCAGCCCCATCAGCACCTGCAGGACCCCTGTCCAAAGGATTGCTCACCAGCTCTCTCCTACAGCCTGTGCTCAGCAAAGGTGGTACCAGACAGCAGTTCATATTTGTGAGTTCCTTCTACCTATGTACTTTTGAATGAAAAATACTTTGCAAAAACTAATTTCCCAAGGTAATGTATGTTGTAATAGACACAAGGGGAAGGAAAACGGCTTGCCCTGGTGCTATAGGTCCCAGACAGCTGATTTGTGTCCTTTAAGACCAGAGTCAACATTAGGCTCTTCATACCTTTACATTCCCTCACGCAGAACTACCTCCTGCCTACTTTGTCACTTTCAGTAGTGGGTGACTTCAGGCTTTAAAAAAGTGTTGTTGCCTCCCTGGTATGAGGAGAGGAACAGGATGTGAACTCCAGATGTTACAGGCTTCTTGTTACCTGCAACTTTATTTTTAAATCACTATATTCCTGGAAAGTCGTGGATGCACAAAGCACTGATATATGGCTGCAATCAATTGTCTACACTTCTGATTTGGAATTGATTAACTTTTTATCTCTCCTCTTTCATAAACGGTATTATATGTCACAAGGACGTTCAATCTGGCTGAAAGATTTGTGCTGGGACACCTCTATGCCTCTCTGCTGCTCAAAGGCTGACGTGCACAAGCATGTTGCTCTAACAGATTACTGCACATCTGCTGATCCATCGTGCTTGCTCTTGGTTGACAAGCAAGATGAAGTAATTTGTGTTGGCTTGGCCCACAGTGAAAGACAAAGCTGATTAAAATTACCTTACATTTGTCATGGTCCAAGAGCATGTGAGGAAGGAACAGCTCCTCAGACCAGATTACAACTTGCTCACCTTCAGCAATTTGTGTGTCCCTGCTCTGACTCTCACAGAAGTTTTTCTTATCATTAAGTTTAAAAGAGAGAAAGGAAGCAATTATAGATGTGTGTATTGCCTATATAGATGCCTACTGTGGCCTTAGTAGTTAGTGTTTTCCTGTAAGCAGTGTTTGGGTCTAACATTGAAAAAAATCTACTCCTGTGTGTGGTTTCAGTGCAATTACACATAAGAATAAGGAAATGTTTCTACGTTTTGAATTGACAAACAATCCCAAAAAGTTAGATGGTCTTTTTAAAGAATGACATAAATATTTTTATTTATTTGCCTGAAGTATACTCAAAACATATATAATGTTTTGAATATATATGAATACATAAATAGTGTAAGATATGGGGGGAACAAAAGGGACCAGTTTTTACTACAATCTGTATTTTTGTTGTCTGTACGATCTCCTGCAGGCCTGTCCCTCACCATACCACAAGGTGGCAGTTTGATTTTGAAAGTCAACTCGGATATCATCCAAACCCCAGGTCTGCCAAATAGTCTGAACATTGTACTGTGAAATAAAAAGCTCATCCTTTGGTTAATATAAATGGCAGTTACACTATTCACAATATTTTTAAGTTAGACTCGACGCCACTGTCATGGGTGCTGTGCATTCACATACTGTATCCAGTAAAAAAACGATGGTTTCCACATTTAGGATCAATTGTCTAAATTACAGAGCTAATGAGAAGGCACGTTTTTTCCAGGGAGACAGCTCCTGTCCCCAAGCCTTCCTTCTGCTCCGTGCAGTGCCAAACAGCACAGGATTAACCACAGGCACACAAACACCTGCACCTCAGGGGACAGGCTGGATCTGCCCCTCAGAAGTGGCTACAGCAGGTCATAAGAAGCAGGCATGAAGGTTACACAGCAAACAAGAGAAGAGCAGACAACATCTCGAGGTGCACTGTGCATCCTGCTTCAGGTGATGGGACCACTGTCCCTGGCTCTAGTTGGGTTGCTGGGGACCCTCTCTCCAGCAGCAGTATCACAGGCTTATTCTAAAGCCCCTGAAGTCAAGGGAGGTATTTCCACTGCTTTCAGTGGTCATGTCCTTTATTAGGTTGGGCAGCAAGCAGCTGAGCTGAGCAGGGGACAGCTGGCTGCAGGTGAGCTCTTGAGCACCACTGGGGTGGTGTTATGAAAAGGATGATGGGTGGCACAGGGGAATGAATGAAAATCAGAGCTGGGACTGCTCATAGGAAGACAAAGGCTTAAGCAGAGAGTGAGAAAAGGCATACTGGCAGACTGTGCAGAGTGTGATTCCTGAGGAGCCAGCGCCCCTTCCTTGGCACTTGCTGGTGTGTAGCAGTAATCTATTGGCAGCCACGTAACCCACAGCAGTGCTGGGAACAGCTTGAATGGAATTTGGAGGTGAAAACCAACATCCTGACCTCTATGCTGGGGCAGGCAGCAAGCCAGGAGAAGGAGAAATGCTCCCAAAGAAAGGTGGTGATGCAAGCAGAGCCGTGGGGCTGCTCCAAGTTGCGATGGTGAACATCCTGGCAGTCCCAGCCAGCCTGGTCTGGAGCAACCCTGTTCCCATGGCAGTGCTGTGGGGTACAGAGGCAGGTCCAAGGTCACCCACGCAGGGGGTGTCACAAAGGTTCTCCCCTCCCCAGCTCCAGAGGGTCCTGCCTTGCAGCAGTGTCCCGGCACGCCTGGCCAGAGGGGATGGAGGCCCGCTAAGAGGGTTGCTTCAACAGCAGCAGCACAGATCCCTGTGAAACACTGCTCTGCTCTGAAGCCTTGCATACTGAGCAGGGAAAAGTACTGAATGTCAGATCTGTGGGCCTGAAGCAAAAACCAGATATTTGAGTTAATCCCACACTTTGATCTCTTCTGAACAGCTCGTGCTTGTATAAATACTGTTGCAGTAGTGATCACAGCCCCTCACTTTGCCCTGGCCCTTACAGCATCTGCAGCATCTGACCAAGTCTGCCCACGCTGCTCTGTGGGCAATGTTACCTTGTATATCCCTTGTGTTGCCAAGTGTATCGCTTCTTTCTTATCAGCTCTCCATTCCCAAACTGGATTAAGCACAGCTCTTTCATTCGTTTAGCACATTTTTTTGCTAATATTAATATTGATTTTTTTTTCATTGCTGCACATCTTTCTGCCAGCCTTACCCATCATTATATTTTATCTGATTTTCTTTTCCCAGGATGCTGACTCTGAGTATGAAGACTACATAAATCATCTCCATGCTTCTTGCTTTATTTCTTATACGAAAAAAGCTCTTTAGCTCTGCCAGGTGCAAACTGTCTTCTCCAGGTGCTCAGCTGTAAATCATCTTTTGAGAAAAATCATCTCTTTAAATTCATCCCTGTGACTGGTTAACCTGAAACCTTGGTATTATTGGTTTTGAATCCTCCACTTGTTCTTTGTTATATTATTTCACTTTTGTTCTCATTTGTAAGGGATGGAAACAGTCTCAGACACTGAAAGGCATTTAGACATAAACTTCCCAAGTCAGTGAAGTACAGTTCCTAGGAACTGTGAACCTGTGCTCCTAGGAGAGTTTGGCCTTGTAGCTTTGTTTCCAGTAAAGCAAGAGTAATTTAGAAATATGGAGCAAGTGACATGCTTAAGCCTTAAGGTACACAAATGTTACAAAATCAAAAGTTGATGGTAGCAATCCAGAATTTTGTTCTCATGGAGGTTGTTGTCTTTGTGGTGAAAGCTTAGCCCATACTTCCATGGATTTTATTTTGGTTTTTATGCCTGCTCTTTCCATCTTCAGTCCCAGGGATCCATTTTCCTTTATTCCTGCACATTGTTACAGTTCCTGCTATCAGTGTATTTATTAGCATATTCAGAAGCTCAGGTTTGGATTAGCTATTGATATTGGAGTGTTAGCTGATAATTTAAGATATTTTATATTAAAGAATAGTCCTTCAAAAATTGCTACTAAGATAATTATTAGTTTATCATCCTAGAAAAAATTATGTGCAAAATGCACTTGTTTACAAAACCATTGAAATAACTACCATAGATACCAAGCCAGAATGCATGAAGGTTCTCTTTGATTCAAAGGGCATGAGTGTTGTAAACACGAAGCATATACACTGAATTTAAAATCAAATGGACAGTATTTCTAAGACATGAAGAAGACAAGTCTTGCCTATCTATTCTTAGTGGAAAATGCTTCTCATATTTTTTGCAGTTTGATGTCTGAGTATATATGTAAAACAGTAGGACTTTGCAACCAAACTTAAATATGAATGTGAATCTTCGCCTCTTCTTTCCTCCTGATGTAGGGGGGCATGGACTATGGTTTAAACGAAGCCTTTGGAAAGCAGTTCTTTAAAGACATGTATTCCTTCAGGGCAAAAATAATTCATTGCCCATAGAAAGTGCCCTGCAGGCAGCTGCATTTTCCCTACCCACTCTGATTTGGGGCTGCTGCTGCTTGGCCAGGCTCCCTGCTGGGGCTGAACCGTGGCAGCAGCTGGCTGAAGATGAGATTATCATCAGGTTCTTCCCAACAACTTTTGCCTTGCCTGTCAAAGTGAGACTTGGTAGAGCTGAGATGGTGTTTGTGAGATGGTTCCTATATATTAAATTATTTCCTTGATATTAAATATATATTGAATAAAGTGCCAGGAGTTTTAGGACAGGCAGACAGCCGAAGATTGAAAGGATCTCCAGTTCTTAAACTATTCTATAATGCCAGTTTTCTTGGATCAAAATGCTGATGTATGAAAATATAAACACTTTCAGCAGAAGCAGTACTGATGTTCTTTAAACAGACACCAAAGAGCCAGCTCTGTGCTGGCCTGGGAATATAACTATTCTTGCTCAGAAGGACTGAATTTGAAGCAATGCCGGAATGAAGCATATCGAATAATCTGCCGAAAGGGTGGATGTGTGGAGGGGAGGAGGAGGCATCACAAATTAAGCAGTGCGTCAGAAACACGGCTGGAGGCAGCAGAGAGGCAGGGACGTGCAGGTCTGCTGTGGCTTCATAATCGCCCCATGCCCACGGGGTTGTGCCAGTGCTTTTGATGAATGTTTTCAATCTCTGCTGGTGCCTGTGTTTCCCAACCATTGCTGACAAGTCAGTCCCTCACACACAGCGGCTGCTTGCTGCATTTCCCAGCAATGTAAGCTGTTCATTGTGCTCATTCCGGGTATTGACTTCTGCCTTCCCCGAGCACAACAGACCCAGTTTGAAGATGCAGAAGTGACAATACAGCTGTGCTAGTCTAAAACAGGCTATGCACATCCTCTTAGATGCTGGTTTTATTGGTAGTGGACAGGACAAACCCTGCTCCAAGTGCAGGAATTCCAGCTCTTGTTGACAGACATCCAAAATGTGCATGAATGATGCAAGGCTGGTTGGCTTTGATGGTGTTGTGTGGGATGTAGGGCAAAGGGGATGAGAAGTGAATTATCTCCATCAGTGTGGAGTGGAGGGTGTATGAACAACCCTTACATCATGGAATGGAGCTTAATATGTTTATTTACCACCCTGACACCGTTAGTATAAAGGCCAAGAAAATAAAAGAAAATATTTCTCATTTAAGCTTACAGTTGCTTTGATTTACACCAGTTATTAAAATGTTCCCTGAGGAATGAAAATAAATAATGTTACCATTTACCTCCTGAGCCTCTGAATGACTGAACCAGTAATATGGTAAAAACATCAACATTTTATAACTATTTATATTTTGTTTATTTGTGTACTGCTGTTTCCAACATTATATAGAATATGTATTGTAAAATTATGTTTTAATGAGTCTGAGTTAATTTACTAGATCTGTATAGAAAAAAGTGCCTGCAGTATTAAAAGCATTTTATTTCCATTTAAAAATCTGTTGCCATAGTGACCAATCACAACTTTCTCAGTAGCTTTGTCTAGGCATTGGATGTAGGCTTTATTTTTGTTTCATTTTATTTTTTTCTCCTGCATTCTCTGGGCCATTTAACTCATTTTTTATTCTTTTTATATACTGTCCTTTTCCAACCATATTCTCAATTAAATCATTTTAACTAAGTTTAAAATAAAGATCACCACTTGGCTCTTTCTTTTAAATCATTATGTAAGAAACAAGAAAATACACTGCTGTGCATTGTGGGCTTTCTTTGTTGTCAACAGATTACCCAGACCTGATATAAGAAGTCCTGAAATACCAAGAGCCCCAGGAGTATGACACCTTTTAGTATCAATATAGTCATGTCAAAGACCTGGTGAATTGCCTCTAAAACTGAAAAGCACTTGGAGAAAACTCTTCAATTTCAAGATATTTCAAGAAGATTCTTTATAATTAAACCTTTAAAAAAAATCAACCCGCTTATCGTTCTGTTGCAGCACAAATCTTTTCAATAATGTACTTTCTTCTGAGAAATAGTAACTTAGAGTGGTGCTTTCATTTCTGGTTGAAATATATAACTTCTCCAAGAGAAGAATTGGCTAAAGAGCCTTCACATTGCTGTATCCTCTCCACCTATGGCTGGTGGAAGATTTCTTTGCATGGGGAGAGGCACAAGAACATTTCTGAAGCAAGGATAAGTGCAGAGAGGGGATGTAGTTACCCACTTTTGCCATCACCTTTCTCAAGATAAGACTTGTTTCCTTGGTAGGCATTGGAAAGCAAATAAAACTTTTCACAGACACATGAGACAGAGTGAGATAGTTTGGAGGATTAAGTGCCTTTTACAGCACGCCAGTGCTCAGCTCAGACAAGAAAATATTTTTCCTCCTTTGCCCAAACACCAATACCAACAGCATAAATATCTGAGTCTTGAGTTTGTCACATTGTCTCCTGCAAGAGTCTGTGGAAACACTTCTAGGGTGCAATTTCACTTGTCTGAAGATGGAAATCAAAACCAGATCACATATAGTCCAGAAATATTAAGTGTAAAATAAAACAAATATAATCTGTATTATAAATCTGGTTGTAAAGTATGCCAAATAAAAGAGGGTTATGAATAACCTCCTGTAGGAGAGTACTTTTAGTAGTAAAGTATAGATGTTTGTCAAAGGTAGTAATTTAATCAATATTTAGATAAGTGAGTTGATTTTTAGAACATGTTTAGTAATAATATGCATAAATAAAATTTAATTAGTAAAAGGTATGTGTCATGGTAATGTTATAGACTGCTTTCAAATACTATGCAGAAATAAAATATTACTGTTTCTCTTTTATTAATTAAAATTTTTGCTTACTTAACACTGAAATCAAACTGTGATGCATAATCTGTTGTGTTATTCAGCAAATGACTATGTTTTTCTCTTAATCCATCTAATTTCTCACCTGTGAGTCAATGGAAAGTGCACTGAAACATCTGGTAATCACACAAATATGCCTGATTCCTGGAGAAGAGTCCATAGAAGAAGTCAGAGAATTCCCTTTAGAAAAAAAAAATCAGCTTTTCCTTCTAAGGATATTTTAGTCTTACTTAAAGTGACCTATTGTAAGACAAATCTCCCCAAACCATTGTTATTTAATTCTGACTTATTTTCTTACAAGTGATATGCATTGTTCACATGTTAAAAACTCTGAGAAAGTTGGTACTGCAAAAAGTGACTGTAAATACCCAAAGCGCTTGCAATCTGAAGTGCGTGCAGAGAGGCTCTGAGGAAACACTTAGAGGAAGATTTGTGTGGTGATGTGCAGTTCTGTGGCTGCTGTTTCATATCCAAAGCAGAGTGGTTCCAAGAGAGAAAACTACCCCAGGATGAAGAGGTCTAAGTATTTGGCTTTTCCCCAGTTTGGCCATTGATGCCTGTGATCCCCAGGGCATGTGAGGCGGGGAAGGAGGGTTGTGGCTCCCAGTAATGAGCTCCTTGCCCAAACTATTCCCTCCCAACACCCAAAGGCTGCTTGTGACCAACACCCTGCGAGACATCCATGGCACTGTGTTGGCAATCTAGTGGCATCCAGTGTACTCCGAGGGGAAGGAAAAGAGTAGGAATTGGAGACCAATCTCTGAGCCAGCTCCATAAAACACAAGAGACTTAAGGCATTTTAGGACTCAGGGCAAAACTAGACGCTTGGCACAAAACCTTGGGGAAGCTGCAAGCCAGAGGCAGAGGTGTGTGTCCAGCTGGGGATGTCAGGGTTAATAGGGCTCCCTTTCTGTGCTCTCTGGTGATGCTCAGGTTCCATGGCTTCCTCTGACCTGCTGTGCAGAGAAGCCCCTAGGCCAGCCTGGGGCCAGCAGACTCATCTGTCTGTATTTTCTTTTGAGCTTTGCACAGCACTTAGGTGTGTCAGTGAAGATACTTTACACAACAGCTGAAGCCCCACTTAGGCTTTAAAGGAAAGTGCTGAAAGTTCCAACTAGGTGCAATTTTATTGAATTGTAGACTTGTGCCACTACATTATACGAAAATATGAATTCAATTAATTCAACAAGTTCTGAAGCTGCTAATGGGAAAAAAACCCAAACCCAACCACCAAATCCAACCACCAAACCCACTTACATGGATGTAGAATTTTTAAAAATCAGAATGTATATATTGAGATAGGACCTTGGTAGCAGATCACAAGAATGTTTTAACAAGTGGTACTGAAGTGCTCTACAGCCTTCTGACCACTGTATGTAGGATGAAAGATGAAGGCGCATGGCTTTATTTCTTCTTCATGATGCTGGTATTTATAAGTCAAATTAATGTGGTCAAAAATAAGAACATGGTCAGCATTATGTGTGCCTCCACACTTTGATCAGAAATGTTGAGCTTCTCTCAAAGTTGCTAATCAAGGGTTTAAAACATAATCCTTGCTGATTTCTTATCATACAACAGAAATCAACTGTTTGCTTTTAAATTTCAAACTTCTGCTCATGCTAGAACAAAAGGTGAACCACTGAAAAAATGTGTGTAGTGTCTCCTAAAAGCTGTTGTCAGCCAAATTCTAGTGGTTTTGATACCACATGCTCAAGCTGTCTACCTGCTGGAGGGCTGCTGGAGGGAGCCACCCAGGGTACTCCAAGGAGATGAGGAGAAATACAGTGTTTCTGGGTGCCAGGCGTACAATACCCCTGCTGTGTACTCTCTAGCTCCACTTTGCTTTCCTTGTGATGATATTAGGCAGAAAACACAAAGTCTACCTTCTTCTAGAAGGTACATCAGAGCCTAATGAGATTCATGCACAGCCTGCTCTTGAGCTGCATTTGGTTGAGAGTGAGGTAGATGTCTACATCTGACAGTGCTCTGTAACATCCCGTGGGTGCCTTCCCTCCTGGCCACTCATGTGACACCTCCTCCACAAAAGTGGAGTGAAGAAGGTGGGGGTGGAAGGTGTTGTTTTTGGATGCCACAAAGGCTCTGGCACTACCAAGGCCACGTTCTTTGCTCTTCGGCACATGTTTACAGAGGAGAGGCTATGATGTAGCAGCTCTCAAGGATTTCAATACATGTTGGATTAGGTCCTACAGGTCTTTTTCACACAATCTGTTAATAGTTTATGCTTAAAAGAAAAGTAAAATAGCTTGTGATTCCACATGAATTATATCTTTGTATGGTTATGTCGGACTGTATTTCATTTTCTGCCCCAAAACACAACTGTGTGCAACACATATATGTGATATATGCACCAATGCTCACACCAGTGTACCTAAGACTGCAAGAGTCTTTGGCGGTGGTTAATATTTGACAATGGATCAAATCTCAGCATTCAGGACATTGACTTTTTGGGTTTTTTTATTTGCAAGTGCATGAAAGTAGTGCACATAGAGTGGTTGAGAGTCAAAGAAACTGTGTATTGCCTGAGAGCCCTACAGTACAGAGGAGTGATAATGACAGGAACATGCTCTCCTTTACTTGTCTTTGAAGTCCGGAACCTCCTTGCTTTTATAGACAGCTTTAATCTTTCAAAAGCCACATGGCTCTCTCCCTCAGCTGAATTATCAGTCACAGTGTTTGAGGATCTTGCTTGCCACGATAGCAGAATGTCACCTGCAAGACTGAAGGATTGTACTGCCAAGGCACACTCCTGGCTCAGCATGCTTCTGGCTGAAAAAAAACCCCAGCATTATTTTCTTTGTGCTTGTGACCGGGCTAAACCGTGGCAGTGCAGTGAAAAACCACCAGTACTGTCCTGCACAGCCAGCACCCTGTCAGCACCAAAGGGCAGATTGCCTGACAGGACCTCTCTGACTTTCAATTTAGCCTGGCATCTCTCCAGTTTAGCAATTCTGCCACCTACAAAATAATTAAAGCAGCTTGCTTTGCCACTGCTTCCAGATGCAGCAACAAAAACTGCTGCATAAAGGCAGTAAACAAGAGCTGGGCTAGGACAGAGCCTTGCTTGAGGCTGTTTTTGACAGTGACATGTTCTGACATCTTGTCATCACTAAGAACCTTTTCATTACCTCACATCATCATGAAAGAACCAAAATATACTCACAAAATTATTTGGATACCCAAATTTATGCAGATGCCTCTGGGCTGCTCATGGCTGGCAGTGCTGGAATCCTCACCCAGCTCTGCAAAGGCCAGGTAGAGACTTTGGCTCACTTTCAAGCAGGACAGGGCTAAAAGTCAGACTGTCTCTGCAAAAGCCTTTTCAACACCCTCACCCACAAATCTGCTGATGTCATTCTGACAGATATTTTTCCCAGCAGCTGAGAAAATCAATATACCTTGGTGTCACTGCAGGGATGTTTTCACCTTTTTCATTGTAAAAGGTACTATGCAGCTGTCTTCTTGAATGCCTTGAGGTACCAATCTCTTTATTAGGTGATAGTAATGAGCTCCTGTTTTCTAACTGGTTGGTGACACTCTATTTATGCAGTGGTAGGTGTGAGTAGGGACTTTGCCTTTGCTCTGTGGCAATGGCCCAGATGCTGTAGGAATCTCTACTCCCCATTTTTGAATGGAGAGCTCAGAAGTGTCTTTCAACTATATCACTGCTAAAGAATGCAAGGTTTAAGAAATTGCTGAGATATTTGAGCAGGCCATCTGCAATTTCCCTTTGATCAGCTTTACAGGGTTAAAGTGGTTTTACACCACAGCATTTATAAAGAATCTTGTCATTTCCATGATCTGCAGCTTTAGAAGCATTTTCCCTCATGTTTCAGTTGGCAAACCAGAGGCTTTGCTTGTGATTTCTGCCTAGTTTTGTGGGAAACAGCTTTCTTGCCTGCCAGTTTTTATTTTTACTTGAAGCTAGTTCAGCACCTGCATGTCAGCAGCAATCTGATGCATGTGGCCTTTACATTAACCCAGTTTTAAGATCTGAATTCAGCAAAACCAGTGAGTTCAGTTTAAGACCTCCCTAGACTATCTTTGAACCTTTCCACACTGTGTTGACATCTTCTGATTGTTTCTACAGTTAAACTGTAGCAACATCTTCTTTATCTTCACACCCACATGCCCTCTCCTGAATTTCACTCAGTGTTTGTAGAGCAGCTTGGGGTCACTGAGCACTGCCTGACTCCTCAAGATCTGTCAATCAGATTTGTCCTCAATGCCCTCCAGAGCCTGGGGACCCTCACTGCCCTCCATGAACTGAAGGATCCACTTAATATTATCATACCTGCATTGCAGGCTTTTGTATTTAGTCAGATTATTCCCCCAAAAGTGCTCTAGAATCATATTCTGACCTTTAATCTTTAGTGTAAATTCATTGTAAATACTTTGGCAATGCAGATCAGTGGATTTACTTCAGATTAACATCACCATAGAATAAAGTAAAATCTGGATAAAAAGAGAGTTTTGGCTTTTTAAAAGTTTGTTTGGCAAAACATATTGTGTTTCATTAGTGACTCAAGAATGATGCATTTTGAAATAGTTGTGAAATCCAGATCTGTGTTTACATAGCTTCTGTATCTTACCTGTTAAAAATGATGATGATATGAGATAGAGAAGCACATGTAAAGGGCTTATCTTTTACAGGTGAAAGACTTAAGACTTCCAACATTTTGGTAGAAAAATTTCCCTTTACCTTCAATAATTTAAAAGCTTCCTTTTATTTTCTCTGTAAGCAGTCTCATTACCATCATTTGGGAGAGACAGGGAGAGAAGAAGCCTCAGCATCCACAGTCTGCTACTTGCCTACTTCATGCATGCTTTCCCAGAGGGAATAAATCCACCTTGGACTTGTTTACTGAGGGTTTCTTTCATTGACTGTACAGGAGTCTAAATTACTAAATTGGCATAAGACTTTTCTTCTCTCCCCGCTCTGCTCACTTCCTCCACTCCCAGGCTTGGTACGTAGCCCTCTCCAGCTGATTCCATGCACACAACCCATTCCTGCTCTTAGTCACGATGCTGTGTGGCAGGAGGTCACCCCCTGGTCTCCCCTGAGTGCCCCAAAGCAAAGACCACAGGGGGATTTGCAACAGACCGAGAAGCAATCAGGAGTTTTCCACACTGCTGCAGCCTCTTGGCCAGCTGGGGGGTGCTGGTGAGGGAAAGCCAGAGCAGATGTGACAGTGCCAGTGAGCAGACCCCAGGCTGGCTGGGATCTGCTGAGAAGCCCAGAGTCTTCCTTCAGTCAAGGGTGACTTGATAAGCAGAGACTTCAAGGCAGATTCATTCCCTCTACCTTCAGGCATCTACAGAGCAGATTTCTGCACTTGAATTAGTCACTGTAGGCTCCTTTCCAATGAATGCAGAGGAATCTCCACTTCCCAGGAAAGATTTCTTGAGGTATTTTAGGCAACTTTTATATGAATTGCTACCTCAAAGTAACTGTTTTCCTGCTGTTACCTAGGTGGCTTGACATCAGCAAGAAGTGTGGTGAAAGCACAGCTCACTTCAAAGAAATGACAGGAAAGTACTTGAATGATAACTCTATTAGGGGTTACTAAAAAGGTAAAGCTCATCATACTGAGCTAAAAATACTTAAGATCTAGGAAAGAAACTTGGGGGATTTATCCAACTTGCCCCCCATTTCCTTATTCTTCCTGGGCCCAGGTTTACTGCCTTTGTTAGCTGTTGAGCTGAACCCGTGATCTGACACAGGATGGCCACTCTTGCAAACTTATGACCAGCTCTGATGTTTTCATTGAGACATTGACATTTAATCAGATGAATTGCACCCATCTTGTCTCAAAATAGAGTTCTGGACAGTAAGCAGTATGTGCTTTTGCAAATTAAACTGCAGTGTAAATAAATGAATGGAAAATACTATGCTAGGAAAATGGTCTTGGTGTGAAACCTGAGATAAGAAACCAGCAGAATCTGGTTTTTTTGATCATGGGTCAATCTACATGACAGCAGGTCTGCTTGTGACAGATGGGATATGCCTGATCTCACAGATCTTCGCCCAGTTAGAAGGGCTCACTGGAAGAGTTTAAAACTAGATTTGAAGAGGTGAGGGGATAAAACCAGTCTAGATAGAGATAAGCCTGGAGGCAGTACATCAGTGTTTGATGGATGGTGTGCTAGCATGTTCCTTTAGTCTGCTGCCTCAGTGGCAGGGGGTGGAGATGGATGGAGATCCACACAGCAGCAAAGATGTAGGTGTCACTGAGGTGTTAGACATCACACAAGTGTATGAAAATGGTCACGCAAGACTCAGGGCTTCTACCCCCAAGAAGGCTGTGGAAATAACAGCCCAAATGAAGTGCATCTGTGCCAGTGCATGCAGAATGGGCAATAAACAGAATCAGGAATTCATCATGCAGCAGGAAAACCATGATACAGTTGCCAACATGGAAACGAGGTGAGGAGGCTTGCACAACTTGGGTATTGCAATGCAGTCCTCTCAGCCTGACCAGTACCAAGGAAGATCATGGAGCAGATCATCTTGAGTGCCATCCAATGGAACGTGCCGGACAAGCAGGGGATCAGGCCCAGCCAGCATGGGCTTGTGAAAGGCAGAACCTGCTTGACCAACCTGTCTCCTCCTATGACAGGGTGACCTGCCCATGGATGAGGGAAAGGCTGTGGATGTGTCTACCCAGACTTTATAAATCCTTTGATATCATTTCATACAGAAATGATTTCTCCTGGAGAAACTGCTCGTGGTTTGGATGGGTGCACTGTCCACTGGGTGAAAAAGCTGTCTGGATGGCTGGACCCAGAGAGTGGTGGTGCATGGAGTTAAATCCAGCTGGTGGCCAGTCTTGAGTGGTGTTCCCTGGGGCTCAGTATTTGTGCTAGTCCTGTTTAATATATTTATCTGGACATGGAGATCTGGCACACCCTCAGTAAGTTTGAGGCACCACCAAGCTGTGTGGGAGTGTTGATCTGCTGAAGGGTAGGAAGGCTCTGCAGTAGGATCTGAACAGGCTGGATCCATGAGTTGAGGCCAACGGTATGAATTTCAACAAGGGCCAAGTGCCAGATCCTACACTTGGGTCACAACAACCCCATGCATTTCTCCCAAAAAACCTCATCTATCTGTAACTTCAAAGTAATCAAGTACCAGAAAAGGGAAAAGGAGTATTCCATAACTGAGGGGAAAAGGTATTTTAGAGTCCCTCCTCTTCCCTGACACACTTTGCTTGAAGTACTACAAAGTGTGGAGCATCTGCTTGGCCTCAAGGGCAAGGGCAAAAAGAGCAGGAAAGCCCTTTTAAGTGATTGCTCAGACATTCAGAAAAGTGCAAAGGAATGTGTGCACGTGAGGACATTCCCTGCGCAGGGAAGGGAAAGATAACTGCTGAGGGAGGTCATGAACCTGCCAAGTGTGCTCCTCCGAAAAGCAGAAAGCACAGGAGGCCAACACTGAAGATGGTCCAAGAGCAGAGTGCTGAATGGAGGAACCCTGAGGTGGGTTCTGCAGCTCTTCTCCTGCACAGAGAAGAAATATATTGGTGGGAGGGTGGCAGTGGAAGCAACATCACTGGGGGGAAGCTCTGGTATGAGTGTACCCATATGAGGGTGCACATCCCAGCCGAGGTGTACCTGAGTACCTGAGCACTCCGCACCACGCAGGCTTGGTCCGGCACGCTCCTGTTTGTACCACGCACACACTTTTTATACCGGAGCTGGAAGCTGCTCCCCCTGCCCTTCCCCCGGTCCGGCCGGAGGCGCAGCCTGGCCCGGTGCCGCGGGCACGGCCGGGCGGGGCGGGGGCACGGGCAGCGCCGGGCCCGGGGGCGGGACGGGACCGCCCGGGACGCGGAGCGGCCATGGGGAAGCTGCTGGCGGTGGCTCTGGTGGGGATAGCGGCAGCCTTGGCGGCGGAGCGGCTGCTGGCTTTCCGGTGGGTGAGCGGTGCGGTGAGCCCTCGCGGTGCGGGGCTGGGCGGGCGGGCCGGGCGCTCCCCTCCGCCCTGCCAGCGCGGGACCCGCAGCTCCCGGCTCCGCTGCGGCTCGGCGAGCACCTGCCCGTGCACCAGCGCGGTGTCAGCCAAGGGGGAGAAGGGTTCTGCACCATCATTGCCGTCAGTATCATCAAGGGAACCGGGTTTTCCCAGGGAAAATGCAGGCACTGTGATGCGCTTTTCATCCGATTTCGGCATTAACGAACTTCGGGACCATTTATTGCACCATTTATTGCATTCTTCCCAGGATGATGGGAGCAAGGGGGACAAGCGAAGAAGGTGCCCAGGGACAGGGGGTAGTACCTCTATTTTTACAGAGCCTGCAACTAACAGGGATGTGCCAAAAGCACTGTCTGTGAATTTACCTCGTCTCCTGCCAAGTGGCCAAACAGTAACCCCAAACAGTTTGCCAGAAGCTTGGGTTATGTTCTTCCAAAGCTGACCTCTGGATAACAGTATCCCCTATGTACTTGAGGTTTCCTCTGGTGGAGCCCAGATTTGGTGATCCAAAGTTGTGACCTCACTTGCTGTGAGCTGAAATACCCAGCCATGTCCTGCTCCATATCACACACCTCATGCCATGAGGTATGAATGTGAACACTGGTGTTACAGCAGCTTCTGTCCTGAAAGCTCCTGAATGTGTAACTGGTCCTTTCAGGTCACAGAAATGATGCTGAATTACTGTACTGGAAGGTGACTAAGTCAATATAATTTTGCTTATGTTTACAAGAACTCCAAATCCCTGATTTCAGCAATGACATCCTGCTAATTGCACTTTTGCTAGATAGTAATTGCATCTAATTACAGAAGGAGAGCATTACTGCCTGGACCCTGATACCTGGCATGGATGGTGGCTGCATTAAATCCACCACAAATATTACTGGTGATAGCCACGGTGGTAATAGGGCCCTCCTGTCCTGGAGTTGCATAAACTGGGATAGCAGAACTGGAAGATACTCCCAGGCTTTAGTGGGGTGAGCCATTTCAAAGTGCAGTGAAGAGCAGAGGACTCTCCTCCAAACGGAATGAACAAATGAAATGTTAGGAATCTGGTAAAGGAGAATCTCTATGAAGAAATAGGATCCCCCTGTCTCTGTAGCTCTCTGTGGGTTTTTCCTGTGTGCTGTGTTTTCTGCGAACTGCAATGTACCAGCAGTCTTAAGACAGTTGCCAAGTTTGGAAACACAGAACTTCAGATCACAAAGTACTCTAAAAGTAATTTAACACAGTCTTGAGAGGAGAAACTGTGGGTGGTGTTAGCTCTTGCCAAGGGTCTTTTTTATTCATCCCCTACCCAGAGGGCAAGAATCTAGCAAAGACTTTCTGTAGTTCCTTCTGAATTTGTTAAAAAACCCCAGAATCAAATCCCAAGCGATTCATGATTGGTTAGTCTAGAGATGAGGAAAACTAAAAGAGAGAAAGATCTTTGAATATGCAACAGGTTCCTTCTGAAGGGAAGGCCTGTGGTCTGTGTCTCAGGAAGTAGGGAAGCAGGTGGAGGACTCAAACTGGAGAGAGAAACTGAGGGAAAAGGTGCCATGCACTGGACTTGCACCAAGTACCAAAAACTGCTGCTTTCTTTGAAGTTGCATCCCGCACATATTGCAGGCCTTCCACATTCCAGGTCTCGTTAGCATGGCCAGTTTGTTATCTAGGCCATCTGGCTGCGTGGCTGAGGCTGTCTGAGCTAGATAAACTGACACATTTTGGAAAAGCCTCTATATATGCTGCAGGCTTGTGACTGGTGTCCTTTTGAATTACTCTCATTCCAGCCCATGAAGTGTTTCCCTGGGAATGCTGTCGGGATATCATCATCCTTTGCTGTCTGCTGGCTGAGTTCCTGCTGTGCTTTTGGCTCGGGGTGGCTTGCAGCCTGCCTGGGAAAAGCTGGTGAAAATAGGGAAGGGAAAAACCCTAAAAAGGCAGCAGTGCAACTTTAGGCAGGATCCCCCTGAGCCATCCTCAAAGGCTTGAGGGTTTGGCTGTGCCGGGATGCTGGTGGGTAAGGGGCAGCAGGGGGATGGATATCCCTCCCGTGCTGTTTGTGGGCTGGGAGCCAGCATGATCTCTGTCAGTTCTCCTGTGCTGGGAGAGAGGGCTTGGGAGGGTTTAATTTGGCTCCTTTCCCTTGCAGTTGTCTGCGCTTTTTACTGTTTTTCTTCTTTTCTTTTGGCCTTATATTAACAACCTGTGTCAGTGATACAGCACTGAAGCAATTTACAATTCATATTTAAGTGATTAAAAAAATGCAGGACTGACATACCATGTAGTGCTTGACTGTATCACATATTTTTCATATCACTGAGTGATACTGCTGTTTACTTTATGTTTATGCCTAAAACCATAACATAAACATGGCAAGGTTTTGCTGTGGGGTCTTTGCATTCAGAATTTCCTGTGATTGCAGCAACAGCCTCAACATATGATAGTTATGAAAAAGTGTTACTACATTAGGTATTATAGTTATGCAAAAGTGTTACTACATTAGGTTAAATGCTTCTTTCTGGTCAGGAAAAAAAAAAAAAGGAAAAAAAAAAAAAAAAAGAAATGTTCCAGCACACTAGAATACATACAAATGCAACATATTTTCTTGTGTCACTGCAGACCAGCATGGTCAGACCTCCTGGTTGTTGTGAGGTGGTGCTCATGCAGATTTGCAAACAACCTGGAACGGAGGAAGTGGAGAAATATGAACTTGTGTGTGCCTGTCTGTAGCTGCTTGTCCAGTGAAGTATGAGCCAGAGGTGGAATTTCATGCACATTCATGAATGAAATAAGTACTGATGAAGGGTAGTGCTTGGGGTGGTTACCAGGAGTGAAGAGGAAGGGACAGGGCAATTGCTGAAAACCATAATACCAAGTCCTGCTTGTGGTAAGGAAAAGAGTGCTCCTACCCTGCAACAGTGCTATTGCTACCTTTGAATGTAGACAAAAAATGAAGAAAGTGCAACTGCTGGTGGTCTGGTCACCAAAAATAGGCAGTGGGTTGCAGTAGAAGATCCCTCTCTCCTCATATGAAATGCTGGTTCTAACTGCAGGGTGCTTCTATATTTAGGCGTCTGAAACCTGAAGAAAGTGTGGTTATCATCTGAGCTGCAGTGGGTCATGAAAGCTTGTTGCTGAAGCTCATGAACAAAATGAAGTTTCTGAAGTTACTCAGAGTGGAAGAATCACTTAATCCTTGGTCATATGTAACCATTGCAGTGATTTGGAGCAGTTGCTGTTGTTGGTTCTGGAGTTTGCTTATTCAGTATTTTACGGCTGATTTGTTGCTGCAATGTGGCAGACAATAAAACTGAAAACTAGGAAAGTTACCTGTTTTCAAACTGGCTGTGTGCTGTTTAACCCTGCTCTTTCCTCTTGCAGGAACAGATTCAATGCTTCACGGGAAGTAGCCCCAGTGAGCCTCCCGAACTGCCGGCTCATTAAAGGGATCGGTACGTGCTTAAAATAACTGAGTGCCTTGCTTTTGTCCAGCCTTCTTTTGTAATGGCTTCTTAAAGCCAGCTTCCAAGCCTGATCCCAAAAACAAAGTGCTAATTTGACTTTGATTTGCTACTTGGACTTGGAGATAGGGAGAAACTGCAGGAAAAAATAGTCCTGAAATACTAGCTGTGTATAAATCAGTGTTCAGTTTCTTTTCTTTTTCTTAAAATGGAGTACCTTGCAAACACTTCTCCTTTCCTAAGGCACTTGGGAAATGATTTGGCTTTTAGATGAGGGTGTGCTGGCTCTTCAGGCAGGCTCCTACAGGAGGCTGTCAGCTGGTTGCACCTTGGAGATGGGCAGTGCTGCGAGGGTGGAAGCCTTAGCAGAAGGCCTTAGGCACATGGCAGAGGAGCGGCTGGTAAATGCCAGCCGGGCTGCCTCTCCTTGGCACCACATTTTGGGCATGTTTAGGATCTGGCTGGTGCCGCGGGGCCGGTGGCGGGCGGGAGCTCAGCGTGGTTGTGCAACACAACTGCGCGGTTCCAAAGAGCGAGGGGTCATGTTTGTCATCCTACTCTGGTTTGCAGAGAGGTTTAACACAGTGGCTGAAATGTTGACTTTGTACTTTGGGCCATGTGTTTAGCACACAGAAATATTTATGTCTTGGTGTTTGTTTTTTTTCTCTCCACTTAGGATAACCAGTTTATAAATTGATAGCTTTGAAATGAATTGCTTTTTTGTGTCTCCCTCCCAAAAAACCTCAATCAGGCTTGATGGCTAAGGATTTTCTCCTCCTTAGTATTTTTGGAAATGGCTTAAATGATGTTGAAATTTGTCTGGATTTTTGATGTGTAAAAAGTCATTGGATGAGCTTTTACAGCCTTGCCTTTGAGCTTGCTGAGTCAGTAAGTTGATTTCATAGATCTTGTTTCTTCCTTGTGTCAGGATTCAAACATCTTTATAAAGTCAAATTGCTGCTGTGAATGTATATATGCAGAGTTCCTGTGCTTGAAAATATGTACAGAAAAAGATGGTATTAAAAACATTTTCCAAGTCTTCTAGATTAAGCTGTAATTTACTCATACAAGACTATGAATGATGCTTGTTTTCGATATAAAATAATTTCTGAGTAATTTTTTAGGCATACCGCTATTGCAATCTTTATAAGACTAAGACTTTTTTGCAACATGATTGTTCTGTTGAGGAAAGAAGGAAACCTGGAAAAGACAAATAGAGTTGTGTTTCGTTTCTGAACAGTATCTTGGTTTTTGTGCCTGACATTTACATGCAGATTAGGTTATTTCTGAGAGCCTGTCGCTGCTTAGAGGCAGTGGATCCATTTACTGAGTTCTATCTCTGCTTCTTGCTGGCTCCTCCAATGCTGTCCCTTCACACAGAGAACTGCCCCTTGCCTTGTCTTTGCTCCTCAGTTTGCTGCTCATCAGAAAAATTAAAATGCCAAAAAATTAGTTTAGCAGGTCCAGTGCGGCAGAAAGAGAAGTAACAAAGGATTGTGCAAACTTAAAAGTTGGCATGTTCACTCAAACATCTTCTAAAACTCATTTGCTGTGACCAGGAGGCTTATATTAGTGACCAAGGATCCCTAAAGCTTAAATGCTGCCTAGGTAGTACTGTTCAGACAGAAGGTTCTGCTGTACTGGGATCTGTAAAGTTGCTTGTATGGGTGACTTTGTCTTAGGATGTCTTTGTACATGGATGTCTTGGCCTCCTGGGCCTTTTTCCTTTAAAATGCTAGGATAAAGCTGAATAAACAATCTGTCTTTATTTTAATGTTTAAATCAGTCCTTCTGAACTCTTGAATGTGACATAGGTCCCAGAGCTGGATCGGCTGGATCTGAGCAAAATAATCTTAATCTATCCATTCTGTACACAGAAGAACAGACCTCTGGTAGAGTCTATGAAATATAAGTGATGGATCTATTGTAAGTGACACAGACTAAATGAAAGACTTCTCTAGTGGACCTTTTTCTTTCTGCACAGTTGCATCTTTTCTGTATCTTTCTCAAGACTTTAATCTATTCTGCTTTCTAAATATTGTGCAATATAAGCACAGATACAAACACTGAACAAACAAAAATTGCTCATTCTCAAATATGTAGGAAAGGCTGTATTTGTAGAATAAACACTAGCTTTTGAGTTTTACTGATTTCTTGTCATGTTACTGGTTTATAATAAACTAACTATATCTCCTGTACTGATTCCTAAAGTTCAAGAAGCTACTACAGAAGTTGCTAGAAATGCTTGCATCTTGGAACAATTTGTGGGTTATGGGCAAAACAGTGTCACACTTTTGGACATGAAATCCAGATGGGGTTTTTTTTTGTCAGATACACCTGCAGAATACATCATACTAAGATAAAATAAAGAACAACAAAAAGCCAACATTTCTAGAGTAGGCAGCTGTTTTTTTCACATTATCTTTTAATTTCTCTTGAATGTCACCTCTCTTCAGATAATCCCACGGACAAGCTGGGCTCAGTGATACAATTAAACAACATAGTGCATACAGGGGGTACCTAAGGAGTCTCTCCTGGCCCATAGGGCGCCTGCAGCAGCAGCACAAAGCCCAAAACAGGGCAGGAGAGCCCCTTTGCTGCCCTGTGGCCAGCTGTGTCCACAGCCCCTCGGCGGTGCTGGGTCAGCAGGGCTGTGCTGAGTCAGCGTTCCGCTGCTCTCCTGACGCCGCTGGCTTCCACACATTCCAGGACCTGGCCATGGAGCGCCTGAAATGTGCTTTGCTGGGCAGTTTCCCTTGAAGCAGTTGGGTGCAGGGCTCTCAGTGTGCTCCTTCCACCAGAAACTGGTAGGTTTTAATTATCTGTTCCCAATTAGCCTGCTCATCTTTCTGCTTGGCAGCCTCACCGATTCAGTAGCGATAAATGATTGTATCTCTGTTTATTCACTCACCAGTGTGTGCTGCCAGTAAAAGCTGTCTGTCCAGCTCATGTCACCATGGCAATTGAGCCTCTCAGCATTTATTTATGCTATTAGCCTTGCAGCAATCCTGGGAAGTGGAGAATTACCACTAACCCTATTTTATAAATTAACCCAGGCTTGGAGAGACTGGGGCAATGGAAAGGAGTTTGTGGCTCAAACCAGAGTGTAAGCTGAGCTGAGAAAAAAAAAAAAAAAGAAAAAAAGAAAAAAAAGAGCCCAAATTCAAAACTTAAATTGGTAAATACAGGCTCTAAGTGTTTCTGGACACATCAGTGCAGATGTTCTCTCCTGCCTGAGTTAGTCAAAATTCAGAACCAAAATCCCAGGTGGGATAGCAGCTGACTCCTCCCAAAATGCATCTTCAGACATTTTGTTCTTCGGAAGGCAGGGACAGAAGGCAGCTCTGCAGACAGCTCATTGCCATCATGGGATGGAACAGGAACTTGCTGAGGCTGAGGAGGAGCTGGCCCTGGCCAGAAGAGAGAAGTTGTGCCACTGCATCTTCCCAGAGCTGAGCTAGGGAGGAACTTTCTGGATGGGTGAATTTGGGGTTCTGGTTCCTCTCCACAGAGGCTGTCAGTGATCCCAGGATCAATTACAGCCCAGAAAAACCAGTGGTTGGATAAATAGGAGTTGCTTAAAAGCAAACAGTAAGCCCAGCTCAAATTTGCAGGTGCTTCCTTGGGAAGAGGTGTTGATGTACAATGGGTTGTGTGACCCACGCAGGCTCACATGTGTGGTTATGCCAAAGCAGGAGGGGGTGTGGAGACATGGGACAAGCTGGGTGGAAAAACCTTGTGTTGATGGCTCTGATAAAGAAAACCTGTTGAAGAATTTTCTTTAAGCAAGTGCTCCTTCCCTCATCATCTGGAAAGTGACTTGTGAGGAATGCTGTGTTTGCTGGTGATTTGGAGAAAAGAGGGGAGATTTCTCAGGGGAGGGGTGGAAATGTGGGATGGCAAATGGCCTTCAGCATTGGACTAAAAGCTCTTTGGAGAGTGCTTTATGAAAGCCTAAAATTACTCAAGTGTTTTTACTAAAGGGTTTTTATTTTATCTTCCTTTCTTAGCAGGGAAAAATATTACAGGAGCTACAGGAACTGGCAATATTGGAAGTGATTACCTGTAGTTGAAAGTGAGGTGTAACTATGAAATCTCTTAGCTGTTATAGATATAGTAGGTTCTCTGTCACTTGAGAGCTTTAACTAAATATTTGGCAACCCATTTTTGTGAAGTGTCCAAGTTCAATCAGGAGAATTAGTGAGCACAATTCCCACGGCTGCCTTATGAAAGCCTGAGGCCTGAGTCACAGGTATGGTCCTGCCCTGGAAATCTCCATACCCAAACTAATTGCTCACTGCAGAACACATCCTCAGGAGGTGGTGATTCATCCCACACCTGGTAATTCATCTCACAACATCTGGGGGCACAAGGGTATGGGTAGGAGACTGCCTGGCCACTGCAGGGGCACCCCTTGGCCCCTAAAAGAGGTGAACCCCAGTACTATTTCCTAACCTGATGTGATGTCTTCTGCTACCACTTTTAATGCAGTGGCCAAACTTTTCCACCAAACTTCATCGTGTGTGGGGTCATACCAGAAAGGGTCATTCATGAGAGCTGGAATTGTACTTAAAAAGAGATTTTTTCAATGGGAAATGCTTAATGTCACCTGAAAACCCCTGTTTATCTCTGTTTTGCAGAAACTGGTTCAGAAGACATCGATATCCTTCCCAATGGACTGGCTTTCATCAGCTCTGTAAGTTCCCATGCCACCTCCCCATGCTGGGGTTTGCCTGTTTCCTTATCTGCAGAAGCCACAGGTGAAAAGAGCAGGAGGGGCTCTTTTCTACAAGGCTAGCTGGCTCCCAAAGAACAGCCCAGTCTTAGGCTGGCTTAGCTGTCATTCCCCTCAGCAAGCATGTTTCTTGTCACAGAAGTGGTGTCGGTGGCTCTGACACAGGTATCCTACCACACTGACTTACCTGGCCATGTAACCTGGGCTTTCTGTCATACTCCTTCATTGAAATGTTGAAATGTAATCCTCTGCCACGTTAAGAAGCTGTGTTAATTCCCTAACTTTAAGAAAAAACCAAATTTTATGTATCGATTTTGCTGTTCCTGATATTTTTTTTAGCCTTTAGGAGATACGTTTTCAACCTTTTCTTTGCAATTAGGATGGCTGGCCATGGGATATCCTCATGTGTGCTTGCAAGCCTGATCAAGGCTCTGGCTTTTTCAGCCTTGTGATGCTCTTGTTTACCTTTTACCCAGGAGTTATTTTCTCATGTTTGGATTTTACAGGGCTTGAAATACCCAGGATTAAAGAGCTTTGCTCCAGATAAGCCAGGTGAAATATTTTTGATGGATTTGAATGAAGACAATCCCAGAGCAGTGGAACTGAGAATCAGCCGAGGGTTTGATCTGGCATCGTTTAACCCTCATGGAATCAGCACCTATATAGACAGAGGTAAAGAGCTTGAGATGGTGGCAAATATCAGCCTAGAGAGCACAATCAGGGATCCCTCTGCAGCCTTGCCCTGCACCCCCAATGGTGGTCCTTGCTGGGAGACAAAAAGGTTTGGGTTTTTTTACCTTAGTTTTGCCCTTTTCTAAATGTCAGTTGCTAAAGGAAACACACTTGCACATAATTTCATCGGTCTGAAACTGAAGGATGCCCTTGATATTAAAAGGAAAGAAAACATGGTAAAAGTTAGGGTTGAAAACCACAGAAAATTGATTTTACATTTACATCTGTCTCATGCTGGGTTCAAGTGTTTTGAGGAGATATATCCTTCACTGACTAGTAGTGCCCAGAATGGAAACTTTTGTGGCAAAACAGTAAATTATCAACTCTCTGTAAATTACCAAAACCTCTGTTACTCTTTGTCCAAGCTAGGTTCTCTTCTCCCAGGTATGTTCTCCTATGCCAGGCTCTGACTACCAATAAAGTGTCTTTTTCCCTGTCCTTTCATTGGGGTTTTAGCAAGACAAGTAGAATTCTGCAAATATAAAGAAAACAATTGCTGCAGCTTGACCTGCATCCCCATACAGTCACCCTTTAAGGGAAGGTGTTGGAAAAACCAGTGGTGGCTAATGTAGGGTCCTGCCAGAAGGGCTGGGCAGATGGGCTGCAGCCTTGCATAGAATGCAGGAGAAGGATGCTCCTTCCACTCTCCCAGGGGAGGCAAACCCAAGAGCCCAAACTGCCTTGGCCACAAACCCTTCTTCCAGCTCACTGGGGCTGATTCACAGATTGCAAAATCCAGTGGCTTGGGTATAACGATGAGGTGGTGGTTTCCTCTTTCCTTGGAGGAAATAGCAAGAATCTAGTTAACACAGCAGCTCCCTGTAGAGCCAGCCTGGGACAAAAGCCGCTGGAGATCTGGGTGTGTTTGCAGAGGCATCTTGCAGAATGTGGGTACTTGTCCCTCTGCCTCTGCAGAGCCACGAGACAAATGCCCCAAACTCAGCATGTGCTCTGTGCTGGGGGCTGCCTCTGGGCTGGGGTGCTCAGCCACACAGAGTGCTGCAGAGAATTCAGCTGTTTCCATTTCTTTTTCAAGACGACACCGTGTACCTCTTCGTTGTGAACCATCCCCACCAGAAGAGCACAGTAGAATTGTTTAAATTTGTAGAAGATGACAATTCTCTTGTACACCTGAAAACCATTCGACATGACCTTCTGACAAGGTATTGGACTCAAATACAGTCTTCCTCCAGGTCAGGCTGCCTTGGTGAAATCCAATGTAGGATGATTTTTGGGTTTAGACTCTTATTAATAGGAGATATTTCCTCTTTAACCAGCATCCCTGTTTCTCTTACTGATTACTTCTTATCTGTGTAATCAAAGCAGTGTTTCCCCAATCTGTCCTCTAAATTAGATTTTTAATAGTTATATCACTAAATTAGTCTTAAGCCTTGTTGTGATTGATGCCAGTGAATTAGCTTGGCATCCATTTCTCCTTTGTTCATGCAACCCACACTCAGGTCATTGCAGATATGAGTCCCCAGATATTTTATCGTCTGGATTTCCTACACTGTAAAAATAAACATACATTTAGCTTTTTCTGCTTTTCTTATTTTTAATACAAATTTTTTTTGGTGCGTCCTACTGCAATATGATTGTAAAATAAACAGCCAGATTGATTAAGTTGTCACAACACCTACTTGTTCTCTGATTTCTACTTGAATGTAATGAAAAAGAAAATAATACTAATAATAAAAAAATTATTTCCATGTACTTACAGACATGTAGCCAGATTTTTAGCTGATTCCCTATGGCCCTATTCAGGTCTCAGCATTGCACGTCCTGGCTCATAGAAAATAGAAGTAAAAAGGAGCTAAATAATTTGGTGACTCCTTGAAGTACATCTACAATTGCAGCCTCTTTATGGGTATTGAAGACCATGTCCTGATTGTATTGTGGGCAGTCCTTAAATGCTCCTTCATACCTCTCATTTAATTTTTTTTTTAAAATTTCTATATCTCTTTATTTCTTTTCTAGTGTGAATGATATAGTAGCCGTGGGACCAGACAGCTTCTATGCTACCAATGACCACTACTTCTCTGACTTCCTCTTGATGTTCTTAGAAATGTTCTTGGGTTTAACCTGGTCAAATGTTGTTTACTACAGTCCAAAAGAAGTTAAAGAAGTAGCATCTGGGTTTTATTCAGCCAATGGAATTAACATTTCACCTGATAGAAAGTAAGTTTCTTCTTACATTAGATTTTATTTGATCACACAGAAGTATCTGGAGATCTGGAGACCTGGTCCCTCTGTGGTCAGGTGTCTGAACTGGTTCGTGTAAGGCAAGGTGCTGCCTGGGCAGCACAGGTGATGCAGAGTGTTTGTAGCACAGAAGTTTTGTGTCTCTCTGTTCAGCAGCAGTGTTTGCTGCATTGTGTGGTACTTTATAGGCAATAAGGTCAACAGTTGCTGCATTTTAACCAGCTGATACAGGAGTTTGTGTGTCTTGCTTGCAAGGATTAATGGGGCAGGGTTTCTGTAAGCCAGGGGTGCTCTACAGTCCTACACCTGTATGACTGAATCAACCACTCCTGTGGTGTGGACAGGTGATTTAAAAAAAATAAATCATAATTGTGATTTTTCTGGTTCCAAGGTTTATTTCAGTGTCATAATGGAAAAACTGGCACAATGTGAAGCTACACTGGCACCTCAGTGTATCTGAGGTGCTCAGCAGGTTGGCTTCAGTGCCCTCTGGCTGGCTTGCAACGTCTGTTTGTGTGTGGGCTTCCAGAGGAGGAACTATCTAGTCTTGGTGTCTGCTTACTCATATATATTAAGAAGTTCTTTTCTTTCTTTTGAAGGTACATCTATATTGCAGATATACTGGATCACAGTGTATATGTCATGGAAAAGCATGCTAACTGGAGTTTAACCCATGTGAAGGTAAGGTGCTGCTGTTCTATAAAAAAGGCAGATGTGGATTTTGGACAGAATAGTTTCAATGAATGCTTGAGATTTCAGCATGAACATCTGTAAAGTTCTGATCTGGGTGCCTCCTACTGTGGGTTTGCAGAGGTGTCTGCACACCCTGTTACCGAGCCTCAGATCTTCCACCCTCCCACCAACAGCCAGGGAGGAATCCTTGGGTATGCTGTTGAGCTGTAGTGGAAGTCTGCCTCAGGCAGTGGGGAACAGAGCGCTGAAAGCATCCACAGAGGTGTAGGTGTGAATGAGCTGATGGGGGAAGCTCAGAACAGCAAACAGGTTTCTCATAGCATAGGGGATGATGCATACCAGGGGAAAAGACAAACAGAAGTTGGGGGAAAAGTATTTCTTAAAAAAAAAACAGTCTAAGTTGTGTCATATGAGACAAGTCTGTTGGTTATGTTGTGATTTGCTCCCAGGATTTCTGATAGATTTAATTTTTTGGTTTTTTTCTGTGTTGGCTAGATGCTGCAGCTGGACACTCTGGTTGATAACTTGTCTATTGACCCTCACACTGGAGACATCTGGGCAGGATGTCATCCCAATGGGATGAAGCTGTTCTACTATGATCCTGAAAATCTTCCTGCATCTGAGGTGCCTTTTGGGAGACATCACTGGTCTCTTGACTATGTCTGTGCCAGAAAGTTGTTTTGTTCAAATTATGCTGGTATAACTTAACTGCATTTCATAGAAAGTGCCGGGCACAAAGTGCTTTTGTTAAAGCAAAGACCAAGCTGGCTTCTGGTCTCAAGTGAGAGCCTGAACAGCATATACTCACTAACAAACACCTATTCAGACCGTTGGGCAACAACTAAATAATTTCCAACCAGTAGCTTAGTCACTCTGGACTCCTCAGGCTGCTTTCTGTGCAGCTGTGGACATGCACACAAATTCTGTTGAACTGCATTAATTACTGAGCCAGCACCTCTTTGCCAAACTAAAAATAATTGAAGGAGTCCAAAGCGTGACCAGAAATGTTTCCACAGGAATGATTAATTTGTGCAAGTGTGGTTCATCTGTAGGTAACACTGTAATTCTTCTTTCTATGAAATCAGTGAGGTACTGGCATTGGGCAATAGCGGCTACGAGTGCAGCTGGCTGCTGTCCATTGGATTTCAGCCTTGTCTGAAGGTCCCTGTAAGACACTTCTCAAAATTACCATGTTCAATAGCAATACATTTCTGATACTAAGCAGTTGTTTGCTCTGTCTAGGAAAAATATGAAAACAAGAAGATATTAACTAACTCTTAGTCTGGAAAAAAATGTGCACATTCCTGGTGGTGGGGATGGCTGCTTGACTTCCTTACAGTGTTGCACAACAACTTTAAAAAAAACCATAAAAATCAGTGTTCATGGACCGTGCTTCACGAAAGGCCCTCTCACAGGAATCACGTGGTTGTAATTATCAGCAGCTGGTCATCCTAACTAATTTGTTTAAGTTACCATGCTGATGTTCCCCCTCTCCCTGGAGCATTTTCACCCATGCCCATTTCAACAGCCGTATCCTCCCGCTCTGGCAGGTCCTGCGCATCCAGAACATCCTCTCGGAGGAGCCTGTGGTGACACGTGTCTACTCTGACAATGGCTCTGTGCTGCAGGGAAGCTCAGTGGCATCCATCTACGAGGGAAAACTGCTCATTGGCACAGTCTTCCACAGAGCTCTCTGCTGTGATCTATAGCTCGTCACGGGCAAGACCTGCTGCTGTGGAAAGGATTTCATTCCTTGGGAACTCACTTAGTTTCTGCTAGATCTGCTAACAAGACTGTTCCAATAAAGGTTAACTACAGTAATGGAAATGTATTTTAGCCTTCCTCTCCAAAGTGAGACTTCTACACAATAGTAAAGGACATGGAATTGAAGGTGAGAAATTAGTTTACCTGTGTAATGGAGAGGATCCCATGTTGTTAACACAGGGTAACCTTGAAGTTCAGTTTCAAATTGTAAATGACTAAACTGTCAGACACTGAACTATGTGCTGGTTGGATGTTTGTTGTTTGGTTGTTTTTTTCCCCCCATGAGAAAACTGATTTTGTAAATGAGAATTGCTGACTATAAGTGTGGTGTGCATTCTTGTCACTGACCCTTGGGCCTTTCCAGGGACTGTGCTAGGCATTTTTCTTCAAAACCTTCCTGTTAGCTTTCCCTAATCCTTCCAAAATAAGCAGAAGGAGAATAAATGTCATTTCAGTCTCATTCATTTTCCCTTCTCCCTTAAAGCCATTTCCCAATGTTACTACATTTTCATAAATTTGTTTTAATACGATGAGAAAAGAGTAAGGCATCAGTTTGGAGAGGTTTCTGACTGGCTCTTTGAAAGGGAGTTTAGAAAAGCTTTTTTTCTCTTAACAAGTGGGAAGCATCTCCTGCACACCTTCAGCAGGTCGTGCATTGGGAGTTCCTATTGTCTGTCACTACACAGGGAGCATTTCTAGGCACTGTGCAGTGGCTACCCCAAGCCATGGTCACACAGTTCGGTTTTTAACTTCAGCTGGTGTGGAGCTGATTCCTGCAGCACTGCCATGCACCAGGCAGCCCCTCATGTTTACCTAGCATCAGTTATTGACATTTTGCACTTCCAAAAGCTCCCCAGGTTTCCTTCAGCTAGTGTTTTTGGGATGATGTTAGCAGTCATTTGAAGTGTTCACTTGCAATGAAGTGAACTCAGTGTCCTTTGAAGCTGGAGCTCACGGAGTGAGCTCTTCTTGCATTGGTGTAGGTGCCTTTACCCTCAGAGCAGCTCCTGCTGCACTTTCTGAGTTCCCACCTGTGATCAGCTCTCCAGTTTTGTGAGAGTTGCTGACATTCAGCTGAAGGCTCTGTGTTACATGTGGGATCTCTCCTGCTGGGGTTGCCACTGTTCTGCCTGCACCTGCCCGTAATGTCCCTTTTCAGCATCTTGGCAGCCCCTCCAAATGCTGCCACCAGACAGACATCCCTGCTGCCACCAGCCCCTCTGCATCCTTCAGCTGATGCAGTAGCTTTTCCTCACTGCAGTTCTTCCACCACCGTGGAGAAAAAAGACAGGCTGCTCCTGAAGTGCAAGCATGGGAGGAGAAAGAGCCAGTCCCTGGTGCTCATTACTAAGCTGGCTTTGCTGTTCCCTCCTGCCTCCAGCACCAGCCACAGCCCCTCTAGTCTGAACAGTATATGAGAAGTCCAGAAAACACAAGAGTGCTTCTGCCTTCAAGAGAGACCAAATAACCTGCTCTGTAGTGGCCCAAACACTGAGATAGGATGTGGAATGTGTGCACACCCTCCTCTGTCTGTGTTCTGCTGTTCTGGCTGAGAAGAGGCAGTAGTCCAGCCTGAGGTTTGGGTGAGCAGGGGTCTTGAACAGTAAATGTGTGTACTGACACCTCTTGGCTCCTGCACCTTTCCTTTCTAATGAGCCTAATGGCTTTCACCCACTGGTAGGAAAAGAGTAACTGCTCCTTTCCTGAGCAAAAGGGACAGCTCTAATCAGCAGGAGGTCAGTGCCAGGGCTTGTGCCTGGGGCTCTCTTGCTGTAGGAAGGACAGTGTCACCCCACTTCCACTGCACAGCTGAGTGGGCTGTGGGTCTTGCTGCATCCCTCCTGCCCCACAAAGCCTCTGCTCCACCCCAAGCCCTCGCATTGCCACTGCCTTGCTGGCACAGACACCATGGTGTAAGGCACGTCCCTGGGCACAAGAGTTGTGTGAGGCTGAAGAACAGCCAGTGGCGTGCTGGCCCTTCCAAACGCCAGCAGCTTCCCTCTGCTGCCACGGCCAGCACTCATTCACACCCACGTACCAACGTGGCCCCTGCTATTGGTGATGTTGTGTACCAACAGCACGGGCTGCAGGGGTCAGTGATGGCAGGAGGGGCAGACTTGGGTGTCAGTAAATCACACAGATAATTGATCTGTCTCTGGGGCTGGCTCTGCATTAGCACGTCTGTGCACAAACCATGCTTGCAGCTCTTCTCCAAAATGCTCAGTTGATCTGGGGACTTGAGCACTGCCCAGGCTTCACTGTCTGCCCATGAAGCTTTGGTGACAAGGACTCATCTGTTTGGATCACAGTTCTGAATCTTGCTGCCCATGGCGTGCAGCCCTTCTACAGAGCAGAGCCAACCCTGAATGAGGGCAGCTTTTGTCTCATCCCTTTGCTGTACTTTGGCATTACCTAACTCTGGCTTTCCTGCTCCTTCCTTAGCAACTTCTCTCCCTGCAGGACACTTTCAGCTTCCCTCCTAAGTGGTGTACTTTCTTACAGGAACTTGCAATTCATTTTCAGCTATGAAGAACAGATGTTCCCAGAGCCCAAGCTGAAAGAACTGCTCTGAAGGAAGTTCTCACAGCATGGAGAAGTTGGGCTATTCACTCATTTGTGATTAGTCATCAGTGGCTTGCACTAGCATTCTAATGTGATTGTTCTAGGATTGTGCCACATTTTGTTCTGAGTGCTGTGTTCTAAAGAGCTACATCACGTATCAGTGGCAGTGGCACAGCTGAAATGCCAATCAGTCACTGTGTGGGTCCTGGATTTACTCTCTGGTCGTAGAAGGGCAACAGCCATTTCCCTCTGCAGTGCATTAGCAACCCATCAAAACATTATTTTCACATTTTACTGTTGCTTCAAGCATCTTCAAATGAGCAAATCTACATGTTGTTGGATCTTGTCAAACTTCTACTTTTTTATTGGTTTTGGCTTTTCAGAAAATCAAGACTGCCTTCACTCATCACTGACTTTTTCCTGTTCTAAACTACTCCTGTGCTGAAGATTTTCCCGTTGGTCTGCCTACAGATGGAACCATGAGCAAGCGAGAGGCCTTATCTTTTCCAACAGTGTTTGAGAGGAGAGACATCATAGCTGCTGTTACTGACAGTGACCTTTTGGCCTGAGACCAGGAGGGCAGGAGCCCATTGCCAAGCTCCCCCCAGGTATCCCAGCCTTGCAGTGCAGAGGTGGGAATTGGAGCAGTGTCCAGGTGGTGCTGGGCAGCAGAGCCAGCAAGCAGCTGGTGTGCAGCAAGAGCCACGCTGGGGCACAGCTTCTGCCTCCTGGCAGCCTCAGTGCAGAAACAGCTGCGGTGGAGGATGCAGCTCCAGCCTGGCCTCCCAATTACTAAGTAACCTGCACACCCAAAATCCAGGCTTGCAATCCCAAGGAGGGCACAACCCATCATCTTTAACACTCTGTGGAGACTGCAGCAGTTCTGGGCATTTCTGATGCCCAGCTGCTGCTATCTGAGACAACCTGCACAAACAAGACATATGTACAGATGGCTCCAGGCCTAGGGAGCTGCTGAGCAGACACATTTTACACGTCAGCTGTGGACCCAGAGCATCTTAGTATATGCATTTTAATTAAGATAACGATTTTATGAATTGAGGATTCTTTTTATCTTCTTGCAGGTGGTGCCCCTATTAGTGGAAGGTAAGATTTATGATTCAGTCATTGGGAAACACAAACTGGGTTAGACAGATTAAGTGCACACTGTTTGGCCTAGATTCTGCCAGATGTAAATCCACTAAAATGACTATACAAATTGCACAGTCTGTGCCCTTCGATTTTCCCTAACTTAATGCTTTACTATAATCAAATAAATAAAAGACTTATTAAACATATACAGTAAAAGAACTGCCGTACTTTTGAATGTATAAG
Organism: Passer domesticus; assembly: GCF_036417665.1. Taxonomy (NCBI): domain Eukaryota; kingdom Metazoa; phylum Chordata; class Aves; order Passeriformes; family Passeridae; genus Passer; species Passer domesticus. The sequence continues at coordinate 23,786,044 of NC_087474.1, read as the reverse complement.
ATGCCCATTATAAATAACCTACACTTAAGTGTAAAATGTTTTTATGTAACAAAATCAATCCAGATCTTTTAAACACACAAACACTGACCAGTATCAACGTGAAAGCAGCCTATTTTTACATCAACCTGCAGCAAAAGACTGCACGCTACACTTCACCTCCATATGAAGAAAAAAGACCATTTTTTTTCCTTAATATAGATATATATATATTTTTTTACTTCTTTCTACATAGTTACAGAGTGTAAATGAGACCCACTTGGGGGCTTGTGAATCATGCCAATTTGGCCAAGAACTGGAATTAAAATAATCTTTGGCTGAGTAGAAGGAAGCAAGGAACAAGCAGGGCAAGGTATATATTCCCCTGACCCACTAGCCTGACCCATGCAGCTGTCTGATTGTCCTCACCATTTATTATTTCTTCTGGAACGACAAAGAAAAGGGCAGAAAAGGGAGGACTCATTACAAATTCTAATAAAGATTCAGGATTTCTCTTTTTATTGCATTCGTTGTCTAACAACAATAATACTCATTGGCAAGAAATTTATTTACACTAACAAATTAACTTTAAACCACAAGGCTTTGTTGTTTGTATTTCAACTGTAAGAAAACAAAGGGCCACCATGATGTTTTCTTTTGATGTCTCCCAATAACTAAATATCAAACAAAGTTATCCTGGGGAAAACTCAACAATCTAGAGAAGTTCATAGCAACCAAGCACAAGAGAACAAGCTCAGACATGGCACTACTGTGTCCTTCATGCAGGTGATCAGACACCAAGATGTACAAACAAAAAGTTCAGGATAACATGCATTTCATATACACTTGACCTCTTTAAAAAAATAACAGAAAAAGGAAAAAATCTGAAGCACAACTATCTCTTCAACCATATAAAAAGAAGCAATGTAAGAAGCCAATTTTTACAGTAAGCACAGTGCATTTTAGTCTTTTAGCTGCCTGGTCTTCTAGCAACATGTGTACACTTCTAAGTGACCAGTGAGATACCGCTGCAACATGACTGGGAAATAGGAAAGCAGTTGTTGGTTGAATGTGTATGGAAAAGTATAGAGTCAGAAGATGTTCACTGTGCACTCTTCACTTCCAAATGGGCTGGTTACTCCTATGTCTGGTGCCCTGAGATCTCCCTTTCCTTGAGACACTTCTGCACAGGTCCCAAATCCTCTTCCACTGGTGGCAGTGGCAAAGGTCCCACTGGAAACCCAGCAGGAGTCCCGGGCTCCGGGGCTGGATCTGACCCTGTGAGCTGTGAGCCCTCCTCGCCTCTTTGGAAGAAGAGACCTGCCTAACTCAGCAGGTTTCACCAACAGCCTGTTCTTAACACAATCCACACTTCCTAAAGAAACAGGCAGCCCAAGGCACTACCACCAAACTTCCTGTAAGATGTGCATTTTTTTAATCATTACTTAATGCTAAAAGTGAAAGTACCAGTTGGTACAGCTGGTTAGTAACAGAAAGCTCATTTCATACTGAGGGTTTGGAGGGCTCAATGTCATGACTACGGTATTAGAGTTTTGAAAAAGCAGTTTCACAGGTACAGAAAAAAAGTCCAGTAAAATCCACAGGGAGGTTGACAAAAGGGATTGTGCCACCTGCAGATGACCCACACTCCACTCCAGTGAGTGGGCAAGTCTCCTTTGATTTAATCTGTCATCCTGCTCAGAAATGAACTGCTGAAAGTGCTCCATTAAAAATCAAAGTTGGGGTTAAAAACACAAAAAACACGTGTTTCCTTGCTAGAACACTGACCCCCAACTGCATGATGATGCTCTTCCATACTACTGCAGAACAGTATTCTGCACTACGTGCAAAAGTGGCATTTCCTTCTCTTCTTTCTCTTGGAAGTGGAACACAACTAATTCTCAAAAATGACACTGCCCGCCTCTTACCAGGCCATGAGCCAGGAGGTGAAGGTGTAGCAGCTCAGGAGGACAGGAGGCTTTGATGGAAGCAATAAAGTATGAGGAACCCTGATATCAGGTGCCAAGCACCTCTGAATGTCAATAACTGCTAAGGGCTGGCAAGTATTAGAGGAAAGCTGCTCAGTAATTCTGGTAAAAGCTCAATTCTTGTGGTATCCCTGCAGCAGACTACAGTCATAGCAAAAGAGATGCCATTGCAAAAAAATTTTGAGAAGTGGAAAAAATACAAAAGTATGTGTATACACTGAAATACAAACATCTAATACAAAACATCTTTTTTATTACTGGCTTCTGTTCCACTGTGTAATTCTAACCCATGATCTTCAACAGGCTCCACTCCCAGCAACCCCCACCAGGACCTGCTTGGGGCGGTGGGTGAAATGCAGACAGGACAGTGGGCAGCTCTGTGCACTGCAGTGAAGGGCTGCAGCTCCTTCCTCACCCCCTGGCCCTGCTCTCTTTGGGCAGACTGAAACCCAGCAGGGAGCTTTAACAGGACACTGCATGGGTGCAGCAACCCACCCGTGAAGAATTGGGAAGACACAAGCTGGAAGCAAATAATGTCAGCATGTTTGGCTGATTTGAACAGAACAAGGAGCCACTGCTCTCCTCACAATCTCAGAATAAGCACTAAGGTTTTTAGGACTAAAGTAACCTGCAGTGTTGTACATTTCATTTTCTATTTTTGAGACTTCCACTTTTTCCTAACTCGCAGTTCTTCACCTTTTTAGAGGCTCTATATATTCACAACTTGCAATACTGCAGCAATGAGCAGAACTAGAGTTTACAGAACTGGCCTACCACCCTCACCAGGGAAAAAATAACTTGGGCCAGCCTGCTGCAGTCACCCAGGGGTAACGATGACACAAGCACATGTCTTGAGGTGTGGAAGCACCACACTGCCTGCACAGCAGTTCAGAGGTGGCCAGGAAAGTCAGCCCAACAAAAAACAGCTTTAGCTCCACAAATAAATACACAATGTAGGTGACATTATGCCTGCAGGTGAGCCAAACCATGAAAAAGCCTGTCCAGCCATCCAGCACAGAAAATTTGTTTCTTCTTGTTACATTAAGCCCCACATTAGTCTGACTTAGCATTGGTTTACAGGAAGTTTAAATTAAGAATGATGAGACATCCATCTTTTGTTTCTTATAAGTCATAATACAATACAAGGGAAAAAAATTGCAGCACAACTTTAAAGGTCCTATAGAATAGAAACGTTTCAAACTGTGCTTCAGGTCTGTTATCTGGTAAGATTTCTGCACTTCTCAAGACTGAGTTGCCATATTTCTTAAAAGGAACCACATAAATCTTTTATCACAGAAAGAATAGCAAAACTCTTGTCATTGCTCTGTTTCCTTAGTTTTCATACATTGATCAAAATGCATTTTAATGGTTTTAATTTAAATGTAACCCACTAGTTATTTTTAAGTTAGATTTTTGTTGATGTTTTTAGTCTGAGAATAACAAAATAACATTATCACAAAGCAGTAAAAATCCCCTGAATACTTAAAGGACTTAAGTTGAATTAGTTATTCTGCAAAGTAGGAACATGATTTACAAAGAGATTAACTAGGCACCGTTCTAAGGAGCAAGAATGAAAACTCAATATATAATGCCAAGCAGTCTGCTCTGGTTCCTAAATAAAAAAAGAACGTAAGACAGAGACACCACCTTAGATTATTATATACAACCACTTAAACATTACTACAATGTAAACATAATTTAAAAAGAAAATTCTAATGCATTTATCAACATTGTATTTAAAATATTAAACTTCCAGTTTCTTCCAGGTAACATTTTTTACTCTAAGAATGCTAATTTTATGAGGCTGTTTAACATTTGTAGAAGTTTTCTCCTATGAATGAACACAGAAGGATTTACTGTAATGTGTATTTTTTTGTTAGCAGGTGTATTTTGCTGCTGGTGGTTTATCTCAAGAAAAGTAGCACAAGCCTTTAGAAATATCAGCAAGTATCTTTTATGGCAATTTCAATTTTAGATCTGAATAAAATATACATCAAAAACTTGTAGAAATTGGATTTGGAAGGAAAAATAAAGCTAACGTTAAGTAGATCTGTTGTGTATTAATTTTGAATGAACTAGGCTCTCTCAGTTTACAGACCATTTTACATGTCAAAGAAATTATTAGGATCAAGAGAAATGTAACTATTAACAGCAAGTGTTCCAAATCTGAGCTTCAGAGAACTTTGCAGACTCAAATCTGAATGCCATAAAGTACAGAGCAGAAGAGAAGCCAAGCCAAACTAAAACACACATTTTCTTCAGAGGAATTTTCAGTTTTAGGCTGGTGCATTTTTAGGTTCTAGATTTGAACTTTGCATCACCATCTCAAAGAATCTCTGGGTTTGCAGAGCCAGATGAAGGCTACCACTTGCAGGCTGCACGAGTGGGAAGTGATATTTCTCAACTGTACACAGGGAGCTTTGACTGCAGAGCAGTCAGCTCCTGCCTGCTGCTCCTCATTGTGGAGACCTGCCCGTTGTCTGTCCCTTCTTTTGAGGCAATTCTGTACAGTTCAGTACTGCTATTGGGGCAGTAACACCATACACTGCTTCTGTCACAGTCAAAACTACACAGCAGGCTTCATCCATGGCCTCACACACCCCAGAATTCCCTCAAGTATGGCCACTGCTAAGCCATCAAAACATTCTACAGCCAAAGCCCAAAAATTCAGCTTTTGGTTAGATATTATTTAAATATATCAATCAAAACAGTTAAAATGTGAGAGCTTTGGATTATGTAACCATCACCTCCATGGCAGCATTGACCTTAACAGCAATGTACTGAATTTCATTTTAACCAGGATCACTCATCTTCCTCTTCTTAAAGTGCACTTCTGTAAAAACTGAAAATCTACACCAGACTCAAGTTTGATAATTGTTTCCAATACCAGCTTCACAATAGCACAGCACAAAGCTTATTCTCCCAATGCTTACTGACTGGAGAATCAATTTGAAGAGGTGGGGTTTTTCCTGGGGAAAAACTAACTTGAAACAAAATAAACCCAGTTTGTATGAAACACATGAAAAAAAAAAAGTGGAGTGTGCTATAAGAAAGTCGCCTACACACTGGGAGCACAATAAAATTTATACAGATGTATACGCTGTGCTCTAGTTAGAAATTATTCCTTGCTCAGATATCTAAAGGATAAATGTTATCCTCAGATTTCTATGTAAACCCACATAACCATTTAAGGCTTTGCCTCCTTCCTGGATTAACTATTGTACAGTTAACAGAAAGAGTTTCACCTCCTGTCCTTTACCCAGGGGGAATATTGACTCTCCTGTCTTTATATCCAGTGTATAAGAAGTCGCTGAACAGTTTTCAGAGCAATGTTGCTTAAAGGTTCTGATGCAAGATGAAACTTACTCCAGCAGATTGAACTGAGTATTTGAACACCGTAAAGAAGATGAACTTCCAGTCAGAAAGTCAAGTCAAATCTTATCAGAGAGAGCACAACTCCTTTTATTCAGCTGAAGAAATGTTCCCCAACCATACTGACTGGCCATCCTATTCAGAAGAGGTGAAGCAGTGGACATGCTCCTCGGCATCATGCTGGTTACTGAAGTGACCAAACACATAGAGCTCAACAGAGAAGAGTAGTTTGGAAGGAAACACCACCACACAAAAATGAAATCTGTTAGCTGTCAACAAGAACAGAACAAACTGAGGGGCCGGGATTGTTTCACATGGCAACAGCAACGAGCGTGAACTGGATATGCAGGAAAGAAAACAACACAATATAAATTTCCCTAGTCATTCTATGTACAGCCCCGTCTCTCTGTACACAATCCTGGGTGATGAACACAAGAAAGCTGAAGGGGCATCAGAGTGGATGAGATGTCTCTTTCCTTGACATGCCTCCACTTGCCAAACACAGCAGCACTCCCGCTTATCACTGCTCATTAGTGCCCTCTGTTGCATCTGACGAACACTTGTCTGTTTTCTTTGATCTCCTCTGCAGCTGCTCTTGTTCCTTCTTTCGAAGCTTCTCCCTTTGCTTTTCCATTTTCTCTTGAGCTTTGCGAGCCTTCTCCAAGGATGCTTTCATTTCCTTTAGCTTTCTTTTAATAATTGCTCTGTCCTGGGAAGATGTCATACCAAGAGCCTGAGGTGGGGAAAAAAATTTAGAAGAATTGCTTATGGTTTCATCGATCATGTTTTGTTTTCATATTCTAGTAATGATTCTTCTCAGAAGACTGTAACAACAAAGTGACTGTCACAGGCTCAGATACATCACTAATGTGCAAATACTACACTTCATGCTTTCCACTTCTAGAATATTAAAGATAAGACTTCATTGCCACCACCAGTGTTGATTTCGTTGATCAAATAAGGTAAATAAACTATTTTACTGAAATCATATAAGTCCACATAGAACAAGACTTCCAAATTCTCACTGCTATGACTTAGTCAAAAGTTCACCTGCAGTCTTCTAAGACACTTATAGTGCCACCAAAAAATAAAGAAGGGAAATACCAAACTTGGACTTTCAGATCTACTGAGTTTCCTGCAACTCCACCCTGTATTTTTGACTGAAGTAGGCTCTTATTTTTACTACAAGAAACAATGCATATTTTGTACATCAAAACTGTATTTAGTTCTAAAATAATACAACTGGTATCAGCTTATGCCTCCCATATCCCATTAATCCATTATTCCCTTGCTACTTCTGATATATGTCTACTCACTGTCTTCTCAGAATCACCCTTTCACAAAACAGAACTGGATGAGAAATGTGTGCATGCAAATACCACTTTCACACACTGCTGTATGATCTGCACATGCAAATATGGGTACATATATACACCAAGAATTTTCATAAAGTAAATGCCTTGCATTTCTGAAGCTTCTGAATCCAAGTGCATATGGGAATTTCTTCACGTGTTGCTGTGGCTTTATACTTTGTTTATTATTCTGGCCTATCGTGACTCCATGCACAAGGATTCACTGCTTTCTGGATGAATTCTTACTGCCTTTGAGATGATGTAAAGTGATGAAAAATACTATAGTTCATCTTGAAGCCCCATCATTTAATTACCTTGAGCTTACTGCCATCCAGCTGAAGGAGATGCTCCCCATTAATGTTCTGGGCACTGAATTCAGAAACATACTGTTCAAGGTTCAGGCTCATCAACCAGTGGGAAACCTGCTGCACACTCCACTCGTGAACAGCACGACTCTGACACTGGCTGTGCTTCGGAGACTGTCCGTCGTCAAGGATCTGCCACAAAAATGTTCCACATTATTATTAAAGGGTAACACAGGCCAGTAACAACGTTTTTCTGCACAAACTGTCAGCATCAGAGCACAGGTATCTGGACTATCTTTGCACTACAATAATAATGATTTCATACTGCTGTATTACATCTCTATCTATCCAGACACCTAAGAATGAATCATAGAATCAAAATAACCTACAGATTCATAGAAGAAAAAGGAACTGGCATTCGTTTAAACCCAAGCAAGGACTGAAATGGCCACGTGGCACAATTCAAACCATGTATGCGCCCATTCCCTCACAAGATTTTTTCCTTCAAATTATCAGATTTCTAAAGGATGCAATGAATTGTGCATTCCACTTCCTGGGCTCATTCACAGACCTTTATTATTTGGTTAAGCTTCTAAAAAAGTATCAGGTGAAAATTAAACCCTCAGAAAACCACTCTAGAGTTCAAAGTGATGGAATCAAACAGCTAGTGAGCCTGATACTGTCTATGGAAGAAGACTTAGAGATGACACAGAGGAGTGGTACAGAACACACAGGGATCCCCCAGCCCTGGCCCTGCTCTCACCACCTTGTGCTGCTGTGGGTGAGAGCACAAACCCCACCAAAAAGGGCAGACGTGGTGTCAACTGCTGGAGCAGACCCATGTCCCTGCTCTGCCACTTTATTCCACCCATGGGTATGCCAGTGGGGCCTGAAACAAAAGCTATTCTGTCCTGGCTGTAGTCAGCAAAGCAGCTGCTACAAGCTGCAGCAGCTGTCTGCTGTTAGAGCAGCTCTTACATTAGGTTAGAAGATGCTGGGAGCTCTCTCTGCTTCTGGCTGTCCAGTTGTCAGGGCTGGACACTGTAATTTTCTCCTGCTATTGCCATCATGAGCTCAGCACGGCTGATGCCTGGTTTGGTAGATTTGCTTTGACACTGACCCGCCTCCTGCTTCCAGCATACCACAAAAACTGCAGTTTGCTGTGGCCTTGAAAACTCTCAGCAACAACGAGAGGGCAACTCAAGACAAGGAAAGAGGAGCCAGTGACATCTGTGTGCTCTGTGCCAACAAGGGTGTTTGGCACACAACACCACAAGACAAGAAATGTGACTCTGCAAAAGAGACAGTAGGTTGCCACACGACGGTCACACGATTCACCACAACAGCACGCTAGTATCTCACCTCATCATCAATCATATCCAGGCTCTGAGTGAGGGAGCAACAAAGAAACAGGAAAGAAAAGCATTATAGAAACAAAATACCAAACACGTAACAGCATGTAAAAGTTCAGGCAACAGCAGCACCAAGGTCTGCAAACAGATATGGCTACTTAAAACCAACAAGATTTCTTTAAAAATAATTATTTCCAGAAGCAAAGAGGTTATGTTGAAAGCTCACCACACACATGATTTGGCAGCTAAATCTGACACTTCATCAATGAAACCCTCCTGGAGTTCCTGATCTTGACATGCTAGAACTGGTGGGAACTTCTATGATTGCTCCAATTTCCAAGAGCAAAAGCTCCATAATTAGAGGAGAACTGACTGCAAGAACAGGATTCCCTCCCCATCCTTTAATTTTTTTCTTTTTCTTTAAATGCTGATGGGGCTGCCCAGGAAGCCAGAGCAGAGGGGTGCTCACAGCAATGGGCTGTGGAGGGCTGAGGAGCAGCACCAGCCTCCCCCCTGCCCAGGACAGGTTTCCAGGGCAGCTCTTGCTGAACTTGCTGCCTCATCTGGAAGCAGCAATTTGGCACACAGCAGAGGATGGAGAAAACACATTTATTTTTATGGACCTGCTCAGGCTTGGTGTTTTAGAAGTAATAAAGTAGAGAGCTGAACATGCAAAATGAAAGGATTTTCAAGCATTTAATTCAATACCACTCAGAACAGGACATTGCCACAATCAAATACATAAGGGGAGTTAAACATAGTAAGATAATGAAACACATTATCAAGATAGTACTAACACCAAATAAAGTGCAAGTGATGACTTTGCTGTTTTCAGTAATTTACAGCATATGCAGACCTCTGTGCTATCTCCTTCTGTTATAAATTTTTGCCCTTAATTACTTGCAGTGAAAGCAACCTCAAAAGAATGGCTGGGTTTGTAGATTTGCAGTTTGGAAAATACTTGCACAGAACAGCTCTCATTCTTTAAATCCAAGTAATCCATGCAGGCAGTAATAAAAACCCATCTATAATTAACAAAAAATGGTATAGAAGGTATAGATACTTCAAGCTCTCCCTCTCTAGTAAAACCAATTTGGCTCACATCTCACATGAAAAATGTGCTTCTGGAGTGTTTGTAAAAGAACAAATGAACAAGTTTCCTGACTCCACAGGATGTGCTGTCAGCCACTGTGAAATCATACAATTTTACCCACTAATGAGTTACAAAACTAGTATCTTAAGAAGAGTATTTTCAATATATTATGTTCAGCTCAAATACGTCACCAATTTACAGGGTTAGCAATGCCTTTTGACTTTATCATTGTATGAAAAAACTCTGGTTTGGAGTAATTGATTTCAAATCCACTGTGCAAAGCAAGCACAAAAAATGCAAAGTGGATCAAGACATACACGTTATAATCAATACACACACATTCAGGTACAGTAACACACAATTACTGCATGTACAGGTCATTCTAACAGGGTAAAAACTGAGGTGGTGAAGGTGCCTTACATCTCAACTACACTTACCAAACTGTACTGTATGTTTGGTATATCAAAACTGTCCCAGACCTAGTTTAGTGTATTTATATGTATATCTCTATCTATGTCCATATGTACATAGAAAAAATGTATTGGCAGCTGTGAGGATATAGCATCTCTTAGGAGACCAACTGCATTCCACTTCCCCACAATAGAACCACAGGGCATTATTTTAAATTTTTATTATATCAACAAGAAAAGTCTTAATTTAGAAACCAAGATTAATTTCTGTCTCCAATCCTAAAGCATAAAACCATTCCTTTACTATTTGAGTAATCAAGCAAGATTCCATAGGAAAAAGAAAACAACTTTTTCCCAAATTAAACAATTTCATCTGCATACCTCATCTGATGACAGTGCTAAGGAGTGCGAGAAGCCTGGTGTTTTAGGTTCTGCTCCTAAACCACTCAAATCAGCTGAACTTGTGCTGCTGGGACTGAAATCATCATTGAATGTGAAATTCTGTGGAGAAAAAGAGGAGTAAGAATGAACAAATTATTATTTAGATGCATCTAAAAGGGAAATTTTCTTTCTGTCTTCCATGTTGGCATAGGTCAGGAGTGATTTCAATCGTTTCCCAAACCAATCACAATATACATGAGGAAACCTAATGTTTTATAGTCTTACTATTTACAGGATGCACAGTATTTTTACCACTCTCTACTTCATGAGACATCTTTGCCAGCTTAATGTCTCAATGAATAACAAAGGTGTCTAAAAGCAATTTCCAGACTCTTAAGATGCTGGCTCTCATCCTAGAGCTAAATTACTGCTTCTGCAGGTTAATCACTAGCATTTGCTGTCCTACAAATACTTAGGAGAAGCGTAGCACAGGCAGTAGCACAAAGAATAGAACAGAGAATTAATGAACAGAGAAAAGTGAAAACTCCTATTGAAAGAGCAAGGAGAATATGATGTGAATCCACTTCTGAGTTCCAAATAATCTCCTTGAAAAGTGAAAGGATCCTCCCTCTTTGCCTATGTCTTTAGAAAAAAACTGAAACTGAAAATAAAAATTATCTTTAGATAGTGAGTATTATATACTCATATAAACTAATCGTCATAAAACAAACTGTTTTTTTAACAATGCAATGAGACACATCACATCTTACAGCAAATAATAGCAAAAGCAGGCACATATTTTTCAGGAGTACAACAAAATTACCATTAGAATAAGACAAAAATTAACAAGTATTTCACACTAGAGAGAGAACAATGAGAAAAACAAAATATATAAAAGATTAAGGACACCATGATATTCCATTTAACTTGAAAACACACTTGACAATACAGAGACCTCTATTCTCTACTCTAACATCTAAACGATATTAAATCAAATTTATCTTTGACCTTCACTTTAGAAACTGAAACAAGAGAAACAACACAAAAAAAGTTATGCTTCTGTGTGCTCCCCTTAAATACTTGACCTGTCTTTCATGAAAACAGGAAGACTTCCAAAAATATCAAGTGTTGGTCCTCTCAGTTTTGCTGGAAATCCAACTAAATATTGGTGTCATGCTATGCTTTGAAAGCCTCAATAGCAGTACAGAAACTCTTAAGAGCCTGTGAACTTCACAGAGAACATAAGAATATTTTTGTGATAATTTTTCTCTCACCTACATTTAGAATTCCTGTTCTGTTTTTCCCAGCTCTTTATAGAGGAGAAGAAAATCTGAGCACCTTCCTTAGCTGATTCCTTAGCCCACACAGCATTCTTAGGCCAGGAGTTCAACAGCTCTACCTCCTGTTGTGTGAAAAACATATCTTTCTAAGTACTCTGATTTTTCTTTCACCTCTATTTTCTGCAAGCTTTAGCTTTACAATGATTCTAAGCTTTTCAAATTTAATTTTCTACAGCAAAACCACAACATAGGCAAGGCCTGGTAATAATCAGGATAGCCCCCACAACCTCAACCTAATACTATCTAAAAGTATAAGCACTAAAAGCACTAAAAAGTATAAAAGCACTAGAAGTGCTTTTTCCCCCATTTGAAAACTATTTTTAAACAATGTTTGCTTAAATACATAAATAGGATTCATGGGTCTGAATTTCTTTTCCCTAAAGGAGAAGAGGTAAGCAAATAATTTCTGTTCAGAGATTTCCCTGGTGGTCTTTTTTATCAATCTGATTTGGACTACTGTAAGCCTTGTGTTGCCCTCCCTGCCAGGTAATGTAAGTACAGATATGACCTTGCATAGCCAAGAGCACAGGAAAGTAATGCATCAACAGTTTTTGGCATCAAACAAGTATGAAATGCCTGTGGAAACTGCTATTATGAACATGCACTTGGTGGTAGAAGACAGAGAAATGAGATTTCTGATTCATATTCTTATACAAAGTTGAGAACCATATCTGCTTCTTTTTACCAGAAAAATATAAAAAAATGAACTGCTGTAAGTCATAAGAAGTTACAGGCAAAGAAATATTTTCCAGAAGTGAAAACAAACATAAGAAAGCTAAGTATAATACTATAAATAAGGGTTATTTAAGGAATTGTCATGCTGAAACATTCATGCACATAGAAAGGAATCACACAGATGTATTAAATTGCAATATTTCATATTTATAGTTCAAGCATCTTCATACAGAGAATTAAATCCAACATCCAGCATGCATGACAAACAGATTTCATTACTGGGGGAAAAAAAGGCAGATGACAGCATACAGCATTTCTTCGCTTGCAAACACCTCATTTGAACATGGGTATTCCCACTGCCAGTCCTGAAGAATGAAGAAAATTTCTATAATTGAATACACATGTCTAGCATTTGTTCAGTGGATCCAAATGCTAATTTCCACTGGCACCACTTGCTTTTGTTACGGTACAGCACACCACAGTTAGTTTACTGGAGTAATGTACATTAAGACAGAGTAAAAAAGGTAGACCAGGGAATGGTACAATGACAGAGATGTTCTGTTTGGATGGGCTGTTACCGTACAATGAACACCATGCACTGTTTATTGTAGTAGTCACATATTGGCCTGTTCTTTTTTCCAGAATCACAAAGCCAATTATGCTACTCAACACAGTGGGAATAAGGTAGTTTTTATTTTCTACCTTCGACCCTTTTTTAGCTGGGCTTAAATTTTCAGAGGAAGGTTCGGTTGAGCTGGCAGGCGACGGCAGGTTGCTGGAAGAGTTGGATCCCTTGCCGCTCTCTCCGTACCATGTGAATGGTACACAGTGTGGGAGAGAGGAGGATCGCTCTGCTAAAGATTTACTGTTTGCTGGTTTCTGCAGCATCTCTCTGACAGTCCTGTTTGAGAGAAAGGAGCAGGAATATGCATTAGATTGTAAAAGAAGGGGAAACAAAACGCCACAGAGGCAGTTAATTGTAAAGAGTGACATTCCCTGTAGCTGTGACTAAAGAACTGAGTGGCATGCAGCTGGTAGGGGCAGGCCTGAAATATCTCTTCCAGCAAAAGAAAAAAAGCGTGTTCTTTTGATTCTTTTTCTAACTCAAGCTTTCTTAAGGCAACATACACCCAGCAAATGGATAGAGATGCCAGCTGAAAATGCTTATACTCCCACTGTTCGGATGAGAACCAGCTCCTGTCAAGAAGCCACACGTTGTGTTTGTGCATTTCTGAGACCCAGTGGCATCTCAGCATGATTAAATCATTAGACTCAGCACTGACCCAAGCGGGCCCTGGTTCCCAGAGAAGATCTGGGACTTGGATTTTGAGCACAGGCAGGATGAGTCAGATGCACCTGTATCCATCTATGAAGATGCTCCTTTGTTATAACAGCTGAAGTTGTAACATATGAAGTACTATTATCTTGCTTTTAAATTAATTAAATATTAAGAATATTGATGGAGAAAAATTAAAGAAACACCTATGGGTCTTCATCAGATTCTCTTTTTGTAATAACAAAGATTGCAGTAATCAAGCCAAGGGTAATGTCAAAATTATGCCTATAATGTTATGCCTAAATTTTATTTCCTTATATATACGGAATATATATATATATATATGTGTGTGTATATATATCATTAGTACAGTACATAAATTAAAAATAATTATGCAAAGTGTCTGCCTCCAAGAATTTATGCATATGTCATAGAACCATATTATTTACATCAACACATATATTATTCAGAGCATTAAAATCCCACTGCTCTTAGCAGCCATGTGTAAATGGGGCATAGGTACATGTACCTCAACATCTACTTTCTGGACAGCTTCTAAATCATTATTAACATAATAACAGACCACATATTTTGTGAAACCTCTTTTCTGTATGGATGAAAGCGAGGATGCCAAAGAACCCCTACCTATGGAAGCAGAAGGACAATCCGTTTAGCATTCAGCAACTTAAAGAAAGGTGGATACGTCTGACCCAGTCCTTTACTTCCCTCTCATCATCTTATCTTGCTTGAACATACAAAGTAAACACAAATGTTGTTGCCCAAATCACCTAACTTCAGGCAGCGAAATATATGCTCCTTACTCAAATGGGGTATTTTTTCATATCTGTAGCATTAGTCGTACTTTCAGAAAATAACTTGGGATTTTATTTACACATCCTGAGTGCTGCTTTCTGGAAATGGCAAAATAATGCATGCAACACTCATCTGACAACATGATTAATTCTACATCTATCAGTTGCTGTAACAGACATAATTACAACAGATGCCTTTTCCTCATCTTCCTTCTTTCAAAGACCTTATACAGCTTTGGACTTGTGGAGAGAACATTCTCACATTTCTTGGGAGGCAAAAGCTTTGGAGCCAGTAACAAAAGAAGTGGCAATGCCTGTTCAAAAAGTTATGCTGAAACACTTACACTCCAGTTAACAGAGGTTGAGTAAGAATGACAAATGCTCACAAATTTCAACTTTGAAAGCAGTATTAAACTCTGCTTTTAGCAAGTGTAATTGGGATATTGAACTGTATTAAAGAAATATTAAAAACAACACAAAGAACTGATTTATCACATGGACCAACAAACAACTGATCTGTACACTGAGATCTGCTCTCTCTAAGGAAGACACCTGTGAGATCTCACAAACATCTGCAACATCCTGTGTTGGCATAAGGGTCATTCAAGGTCTTACAAACAAGTACACGTTCATTTCCCCCACACTGTGGGGGTATCTAAATGCTGCATAATGTCTAACACCCTGCTAAGGGCAATAGCTGCCTCACAGCCACATAGAGTGCAGAGCCTTGGCTTTAAGAAAGCTCTCTGTGTCACCAGGGAAAGCCAGCAGTGAGTTTCAGTGACGGCATGTCAGCTGCGAGCAGACGCACTGGGACAGGTTTTCTGACACCAGCAGAGAGGTGCTGACTGCTGCCTAAGATCACCGAAGATCCTGCCAGATATTTGCAGAATACAAATGTACAAATGTATGCTGAGACAGAACACTGCACTTCAGCACAGTGTGCCTGAGGGACTAAGGAAGGTTTCTGTTGCTTTTCTGATTTTGTGGAGCTGCACAATGTACTTGTCACTGGCTCTCCAGATACCAGACTGTCAGTAGAACTGCACAAATGGCTACATACTGATTTTCCACCACAATGTTTTTCTGAACAGCATTCAATCTCTCCTTTCTTCCAACAGCTCTTTTATCATGTAGGTTTTTGTGCACTGTTTTATGTGCAGAGTTTTTGAGTTGCTAGTTTTTGAGTTCTTTCTAGATTTTTGGAACATATTAAGTTTGCTTAGCTCTCCTGACTTTGTCTTTTATACCTGGAACCAGGTATCATGCTGTGATCTTGTCAGACTCATAGGTATGTAAGGAGAGGCCTTCAGTAAAAATCTACACTAGCTTTTGCAGATATTGTGTCCTGTCATTGTCAACATTCATTTATTTATTCAGAATTCTGATGCTGGTGATATTGTCTCATCCGATCTCACAAGGAATTCACAATTCCTTGCCTGAAAGTTGCTGATGTGACATGCAGTCAGCATTTTTCCTATTTTTCAACTTAAGATGTTTATCTTCAGAAAAAAAAAAAAAAATTTCTAAAAGCATTCCTAGTGTGGGTGCTGCAAAGCTGCAGTGAACAGCTGCTGCTCAACCTCACTTGGGGGGCTTAAAAAAAAATTGTGTCAAGGTTTCTGGTTCATGGACATTATTAACTGACTGGGTGCATCTTGAAGGGCTGCTCTGAAAATCTATTTCTGCAAATCCCATTAGTGGATGCAACAGCAGCACTTGGATTTGATGATTCTTCAGAGTCACTGCCAGCTTGAGAAATGTTATGATTCTACGACATTATAAACCTCCAAGTATCTTTAGATTATATGTCAGTCTTTTGTGAGCCAAGGAATCTAGGTTTAGGTTATCTCAAAGCTTAACACTTATTTATGAAGTCAGTGGGGCTGTTAATAGTCCATCTGCTAGGATGATTAGGTTTTTCCAGTGTTTCTGGCACACAATTTCTCACATCCCCAGTCTCTCAGCCATACCTACTGCCACAGGCCACCCTAACAGCTTCTTTCTCCTTCCGCTTCTTGCCCTTGCTTGAACTCCTTCTCAAGGGAGCCCTATAAGAATATTAGAAAACATCAGGAAACATCTTAGAAATTTTACTTTCAATCCTTTTAATGAAGAAAAAAATGTATGCTAAATTAAAAAAAAAACTTACCCAAGATCTGCAAGTTTTCTCTTTAGTTTTTCTGTATGCCCTATAGTAGGGCTAGCTGTTCTTGCTGCCTGAGCGCTTGTGGCACCATCTAGGACACATTTGTACATGGAAGAATGTACATTATTAATTTTAATTGGTACTTTCCATCCAGAATACTTTGTGTATCTTTTCATAATTAGATACCCAAACATGTACTTTTGTGTGAGTACACAATTTAATTAGGGGAATTCTCATTTTTAGGAAGATGATGTGAACAGGAATAAAATAAATAATGTCAGAATTCAAAAATACATAAAAACTTTAATTAAAGAAAACCAAAAGTCAATATTGATTCAGTTTTAATGACTATGTAATAAATTGAACAACAGAAAGTATTTATAGGCAAACATTCCAGTGAATCAATTTTTAAAGTCAGCAGTAGTTTGCTTACATTTATTTTTACAGAATTCATTTGCTATGTATGCTTTACTTCCAAAATTACTCCTAAAATTCTTTTTTCAATTTTGGAGCCCAGGGTACTTTTTATGATGGACATGCTATGAAATAGTTAATCAGTTTAGCCCAAACATCTTTGTTAAACTTAACATGTAACCTAAAATTTAACCATTCTGAATTAAAAAACAAACAACAACCCCCTCCCCCGCCCAAAACCTAAATGTAGCTTAGTCAATAAATTTGCCTTGAGGCACCTATCAATTTTTGACCTCTTCTACCAATGCTATTAAATTCTAAAGAGGAAACAGGCTGCAGTACCTATAAAGCCAAAACAATGAACCCGAGTCTGGCAAACATCCTGTGAAATCTATACAGAAACTAAAAGAAAACACACTACTGTGTGTTTAAAAATTCAGACACTGTGACTCTTAAACATAAAGAGTGTTCCCAAATACCCTAGAGGAAGCAAATGAAGGTCAGTCATTCATGTCACTTGTGGTTTGGTGGCTTTTGCAATGTGACCTCAGACACACACAACTTTTAACTGGAAGCACTGCTGGGTTTGTGGATTTCTCCTACTGTTGTTGACTTAAATTGAACCCTCAAAATTAACCCCAAGCACCACAGCACTATCACAGGACAGTCAACTATGTGTACAGAACTTTGTGTGTTGCTTTTGTAGATAATATCTGCCCAAATTTTCATTTGAGCAAAAAAAATTGTGCAATTAATTGGTTAAATCCTCTGAACAGTAGGAAAATGAGCCTTTTGCAATACCCACACTAAAAGCCATACTATTTCCATCAACACAAGTCCTTATGTTAAAAAAAATAAATTTCAAGAACAACTAACAAGCAACCTCATTCAAAAAAAGAAAACAAAATAAAGTAATACAAAGAATGCCAGAAGCAAGATGAAGTCTCCAAAGAATAAAGCCATTCCTCAAGGAGGTAGAGGAGAACTTTAGGCAATGCACAGTCTGCATCAACCCTACACTGTGCACACTGCTTTCCTGTTTCCTCCAACAGTTTCTCATTGACCTTTAGTGCACACTTCTCATTTAACCACTGCCAAAATTGTCACAAGAATTAAAACTGGCAACATTTATTTTCACACTAGCTATTCACAAGCAAGTGGGGCAAGTGGCATTCAGGGCAAGGGGTAGTGGGTTTTTTGAGAAATTTCTTACTGAAAGTCGAGAAATTATGAAGTACAGTGGTTTTGTGTTGGGCAAATAATTAAAGCATTTAGTAGATGGATGTTTTGCTGCTGTAGTAGAAAAAACAGCCTGGAGAGCTTAGTTGGAATACACAGCAGCTACTTGGAATGGCAAATTTCTGTTCAAGCTCTTATATCCCTACGATCCCCCTCCCACACAGCTGGGGCCAGCCAGGGCCCTTTAAATAATGATGACTTGCTGAGGAAAATATTTGTGCTGGCTATGGGACACAGTGGAGTACGGATAGGCTAGGTCCCAAAACCAGCTGCAGTGGCAGTGTGGATTGAACCTACAGCGTCTTGCATGGAGGAATTACTCAATGCTTGCACATGGCAGCCACCAAGCACCAGAGGCACAGGTGCCCTGCCTGGGCAGGACAGAATTTGGCACCCTGGTCAGGTGCGTCTTCCCCGGCTCCTTGAAGTTCTTTAGGGAAGGTAAGGGAAAGCTGGTTTCTCAGAATAAATCACACAGAAGCTGTTTAATCCATCACCTCCAGCTGAAAGCTGCAGTAATGTGTGGCTGATGGATGTGGAAGACACCAGAGCTCAGTCCCCTGCCCACGGGCACACAGCACTTGCAGCAGCCTCGTGTCAGTGAGCACTGCCCACTGCTGTCACCTCGCTGCCTCCTTATCAAAGGATGCTGCTGTTGCACAAACCAGGCAGAACTGAAGAAAATAAACTCAGCACACGTACATGAAAAAGCTGTGGTTCTAAGCTCATCATTTTGCAATGAAACTAATCTCATGCCACTTCCGCCCTTCCCACAACACTGCAGGATCTTGTAAGGAAAAGAAGAAAACACAAATGTGAGCTTGCTAATGCTCACTTGTGCTATTGAGAGACTAACCCATGGCCATGTGTGTGTCCACAGAGGTGCTCTCTTTTCATCTCTAAAAAACCCCACCTGAACACATAAAACAAATGTAATGTCTTTTTTTATTTTCTGAGCTGTGAGTTTAACAGCCAAATTAACAATCATTTAAAATAGCATTGCTGCAACACTTGTTGCCAAATAACTTGTTTCTTTTTTTATTAGGACTTACTAAATATGATTTTTTCTACTTGAAATTATATTTCTCTGGTTAATTCTAATGTATTACTCAGCAGAACCTGGACACACCAAAAAGCACTGGTTGTTTACTTAACAGTCACAATGAGGAAAGCATGACAGCAATATTTAGACAGAGATTGTTTTTCAAACCTAAAATGGAAAGTGTGACACAGTGGGTGGAATGCAATGCCCTATTCCTTGCACTACAAGGTTAGTTTCCACTAATTTTTTATCAAGGTATTTTTCATACATCAGTTGGAAGTGAAGGATTTAGAACTTCCCTGACAAACCAATCACACATTCAAGCTGAGTTTCTAAAGGCACAATCTTATGTTCACACCCTTATTTTTACTTGCAAAACTCAAATATTGAATCTAACTTGGAATCCTTAACAATTTAACCTAGTTACAACTAGCAATTTCAGAACTCATGTAAAAATTTTTGCAATATATTAACCTTTCCTAAATTCAGTAAAGTTTCATAATGCTGTCTTTCATAAACCTGTGTGAAAGTTCTGTATAAAGATGAAGAAGAAACAGGGTTTAAATCAGTAGCAAGTCAGACACACAAACATAAATCTTCAAAAAATTTATCTTTTCAGTCACTTCAAGCAAGTCAAAGTCTGTCATAAACCTCTCTAGACCTAGTCCTGCAGACCTCACTTATGAACAATTTTTTATGTATTTTAACTTATGTGATAGTTTCAGAATGCAAGGTGCATTGCTAAGAATGCTGAAGTAGTGTCAAATGTTAATTCTGACTTTGAAATGCATCTAAAAAGGACAGCTCTGTGTTTTGCAACATATCATATTGTTAATTCTTATAATAAACTGCCATCTGAGACATACACCCGATCAACATATGATTGTATCCTGTTTTATCCATCTAGCCTTTCAAGAGTCTGAATCAAATTAGCAACAATGAGGACAACCTCAACAAGAAATTACTTTATTTTTTTCTGTAAATGAGCAATCTCCACTAACCTGTCATTAAACCTAGACTTTGCTTCCTCTCAGCAATTAAAAGCTGCAATCTGCTGTTCTTGCTTTACACTCCTTTCCGCGCCCTCCAAAAAAAACCATCTAGCAGTGCCAAAATCACATTATTTGAGAAAGTACACTGTGTTAAGCATGTTTCTAATATGGAGGTGACCCAAGGTCAAATAATGTTTTTTTTTTTTAAAAAACCACAATACAATGTTTTCTTAAGTGCAATTTCGCTGGTTTTTTTTTCAGTGAGTTCCAAGAAAGCCTGAAGAAAAGAAAGTAAGCAGTTCCCTATCCCATTTTCAAACTTTGTCCTTTTCTTATACCATATACAAGTTTTTGACTTCCAGGTAGGCAAAAGAAATTACAAGACGATGACCTTCTAGTTGCTAAGGTACCACTGCACAACAAAAGGTAATAAAGTAGATAGCTGTTAAGTGATCAAAATGATGCATCAATTTATTGTAAAAGAAACAGTAATACCTTTATCCTGTAAAATATTCCTGCCAGCTGGGTGGTGCAAAGGAGATGCTTCAGAGCTGTGCCCAGATTTTGAAGGAGAGGAAAGTGGAGTGTCTCCCCGAGCATATGGGGAAAGGACACCTCCTTTGTGGTGCTGTTCTTCTTCTTGGTTTTCAGTTAGGTTGTCAAGTGAGATTGCTGCACTGCTAGCCACGGGGGAGAGGGAGGAAGCACCAGAATCTGATGCTGGTGAGGATGCTCTCATGCATAAGGGCAGTGGTGATTTTGAAATGTGCATGGGACTACTGTAACTGTGTGATGGCTGTTGGTATAAGAGATTATAAAGCAGGTTATACCACTTAGTAAGCAAACAGAGCAAGATTTACTTTGAACATGCAATTCTTTTATTCATTATTTAGCTTTCTATTTGTATGAAATGCTGTAGCAGTTCAAGGCATTACCCTTTGATGTTGTTTATTGGTACAACACAGTGTTGTTTATTGGTATCTGCTTTCAGATGAAGTCAGAATAGGACAAAACAATGAGCAAATATTGTATCAATTATAGTAACAAAATAACAAATAGAAAAACGCACAATTCAAGCTCCTTTCACCTTCTGCATAAATGAAAAGACCCACTCTGCATTATAAAGCACATGTAAATCAAAAAGACCAGGATTCCAGTTAAAACACAACAGAACCAAAACAACAGGTGTGCCGACTCAAAAGGAGACTGGACTTGCACATCACTCAAGTACACTCACAGCAGACCGGCCACAGAGGAATAAATACTGCCTGTGCTACAACAAAAGGATAAAGACAGAGGATGAAATGACTTACAGGGGCAATCTAGCACTCCACAGGAAGCTGGAAAGAGAGGGTAGAGCCCTTCTCACCTTTCGCTCCAGGCTGTCCTCCCCATCAGTTGAACTGATGCTGTCATACAGCCGCGTTCTGGACGGCCTCTGCCGCTTGTTCTTCACCGAGAGCTGAGCTCGAGTCTTCAGTGCCTTGGAGTCCAGCCTCTCTGTTTCTGGAACGGCTTCATTGAAATCTGTGTGGAAACATGATTTGAAACTGTTTAACAAAAGCATCTTTCATTACTTTTTCCTAAGAAAAGGAATTGTACAAACAATTGCATGCACATGCACTTTGCACAGAATCATAGAATAATTTCGGTTAGAAAAGACACATTTTACTTGCACCTGTACCTTTGTAACTCCCATAGTACCCCCAGAAGAAGTTATTTGCATAAACAAGTTTATCTGTACAGATTCATTACGGGCATAGCAAAGAACCAACTGCAGATATTTAAGAATTCAATGAAGTATTCTCACTGTTACACAGATGACCACACAAATTCAGCTGTACCAGCCCTGAAAGTAGATCTTCTTAGACTCTCTCAGAAGGAGCTGCATGTGCTTGACCCACAGAGAGTTCTCCACCAGGGCATAAACTTCATTGTGTGTTACATGAAAACCGGAGAAGTATTTAATATAAAAAATGAACAATGACCATCTTACTTGCCTGTCTTCAAAGACACCTGATTCCTGAATGTCTCGTGAGCAGGGTATACTGAACACTTCATATATGACTTACCTCTAGAGCTAAAACTAACATAGTTGTACTTGTCTTAGCTATCAACCATGCACTCAAATGAAATCTGAGTATTGCAACAGATTTAACATTTTTCAAAGCTGCAGTGACTAAGACTAGAAATATTTTAAAAGGTGCTTTAGTATTTTGTACTGGAAAAAGAATAGAGTCTTACACTTTAACAATTTATTTTCAACCCTCACAGTAAAAACCAAACCATAATCCATTAGATTAATTTACTTGCCTGTATACTGCATTCAGAATACACTAATAAATTAAAATCTGGTCTTACAGATATTTTTGCTTTTCTCCTATGTATAACTTCACATAATGCTCCAGAATAATTAGCATTATCTGACTTGCAATGATGCTACTGCCCTAAGTATTCCACAGGAAACTACACACGGTCATAACTTGAACTGCTTGTATTTTTTCTTTCAGGTGTACAGACTTCTACATCCCTTTGTTTCCCTGCTGGAATTATGGAAACTATAAACACAGGCTTGCAAATGGTATTTACAGACATGCTCATATGGGCCTTCTTAAAGCAGTCTGGGCCTGGAGCTTCCTACTTCCTCCACCCCATCTTGCCCTGCTTTGCTGCAGTGGAACTGGGCTGCTGTCAGATGGTCTCTGCCCCAGGCACACGTGCTGCCACCCCCAGTCCCAGCTCCCTCTTCTGCAGAGATGCTGGCCCTCACAGCTCCCAGCACAAACCCACAACCTCACATGATGCTGCAGTAATCTCCCAACTCACTGGGGTGTCTGGAGAATCTCTCACATAAAAGCCATAATAGGTCTTATTTCACTCTCAGAGTCAATGTAACGAGACTTTCTTTCACCAGACGTTCAACCACTTGACTTCAGTGTTCTTCCATCTGAACTATTTCAGTACCACAGGGAAGCAGGAAAGAGCTCGCCTGTACTCCCACTGGTTTTCCATTAGATAGGCTAACAGAATTTAAAATCTCCTTCTGTGAACTGACGCATCCCTGGGTATCCAAAGGCACCCAGAAAGCAGAAACACAAAGTGGCTGAACGGGAACTTGCACAGAGATGTCAAAGTCTGAGACTGTCAGAGCTGGCCTCAGCACTGAGCTGTTCAGATTTCAAACCACTGGCTCCTGCCAGTAAACAGCTTGATTGTCTACTGCAGACACGGCTCATGATCCCTTAACCAGAAGGGTACAATGCACTGCTGGGCTCTCAGAATAAACCATATATTTGTAAAGGAAATGCCATCCAAAGTCTAGTATTCCCTGGCAAAGCAAAGGAAGAATTATGTGGGCCATGCTAGTTTTGGTTTTCTCTTTTTGACTTCCACTGATGTTACTGGCAGCCCCTTAAGCTCAGTGTGAGGTTATGTTACAGCCTGAGGAGTTGTGCAGTCTTGGCAGGATGCTGAACACGGCCAGAGCACTGGAGCGTCAGGAACAGTTATACTCAAATGCTTGCAACCATCAGGCTGCATCCACTGCTCCTTCCCAAGTCCCCAACCATGCAAGAATGTAATAAACACCTCAGATCACACTGAAAAAAAACATCCTTGATACAATTTTAATTAAAATATTGTATTTTTACATGCCCTATTTTTTGATGGAAAACAGACCTGCAAACCTCTGGAGAAAATTCTGGGATGTGGCTGTCTACATGCAGTCTACCCCAGGAACCCAATGCAGAGGCTTGATCAAGAAGCATATGTTATACTGGCCAAACATGAGCCACAAAAGAGACTGGAGCACCTGTGTGAATGTCACAAAGGCAGTGTGCACAACCCACAGCACCAGAGAGACTCTACTCACCTCCAGCTGTCCATCGTGGACAACTCCCCTGCCCTTCATAGCTCCTCTGCAAACACACATGGGTTGATGGCAAGTTCTTTTCTTAAAAGGTTCAAACAAGAGCAATACAGAGGTGTAGGCTCTTTGCAGAGAAAGTATCACTACTTTAGAGTCTGATACAAACCTCAGAAACTGACACAGAATTTACAGGAAAAGGTATATGGAAGTCAAAGAGTGCTGCAGTATATTTAAAGACATACTTATTTTTAAAAATGAAGTTTTTTTCCTCTTGTTAAAACGACAAATGCAGCCCGGAATCTAAGGTCTAACTATGCAGCTTCTGCTTCCAAAAAATCATTGCCGATTACCAATTTTTCCTAGCAAATAATCTGTGTTTGTATTCATGTGGTTGAACTTGGGTGTTTAAATTCAGAGATCATCTAGTCTAACATTCAGAAATAATTAACACTGGTAACATTTCTCCAGGAAAACATTTTCAATGTGAAAAAGGGCAGCTCTTTGAAAATTTTCATGCAAATGCACGGATACATAATAAAAACGTAATTTTGAAGCACTGACATGCAGATTTTTAATACTATATTAAGAACTTTCAACTTTATAGAATGAATTGTACAATTTTTCCTTTTTTTTTTACACATAGAAATTCCTGGATTTGAGCTCTTGAGCCATAGATGTGTGTTGACATTGTTACATTAGTACATGTAAGCATCATTTTTCTGAGTCAAGTGAAGAAAACATAATTTCTTCTCCTGAAAGGGGAGAAACTACTGAAAGGATTTATGTTAACAACTCTGCTAAGTATTAAATGTTTTATAACACTTACTGAGTCTCTATGGCAGAAACACAAAATTTCTTGTCATCCTTGATGCTTTTTTGAACTTCAGAGGTTTCACTAAAATTAACACTTGACAGAAAACAACAGGTCTGTGAAGACTTGTACAAACCAACTGCTGAAGGTCTGCATATCATCTAATACCATTTCAGCAGGACTAGCTCTTTGTTATACACATAACTTGTTAAAAATGTAATTCATATTGATTTGTTTTTAAGGCAATATCGTTGGGGTCCACACATGAAAAAACTGCTAAAATATTGATTTTAATAAAACACCTCTGTGCTTGCTAGAAATTAATTTATTTCATAATGCATTGCCTTTTTTTTTTTTATTTTTCAACAGAGAAATCAATAATATTACAGTTTCTAGGCATCCTGGGCTTCATGAAAAGCAGGGTGCCCCCTCAAAGGAGGTGATACTGCCCCTCTGCTCTCATGAGACCCCACCTGGAATGCTGCATTCAGCTCTGGGACTCCCAGCCTAAGAAGGACATGGAACTGTTGGACCAAGTCCAGAAGAAGACCATGATGTTGACAAGGGGACTGGAGCACCTCCCCATGGAGACAGGCTGAGAAAGTTGGGGCTCTTCAGCCTGGAAAAGAGAAGGTTGTGCAGAAACCTCATAGCAACCTTCCAGCATCTGAAGGGGCACACAGGGAAGGCAGTGAGGAACTCTTTGTCAGGAGCTGTAGTGACAAGCAGGAATGGTTCACACTGAAAGAAGGGGCATTCAGGTTAGATATGTGGAAGGAGTTCTTTACTGTGAGGGTGGTGAGACACTGGAACAGGTTGTCCAGAGAAGCTGTGGCTGCCCCATCCATGGAAGTGTTCAAGGTCAGGTTGGAGGCAGCTTTGAGCCACTTGGTCTAGTGAGAGGTGTCCCTGTCCATGGCAGGGGGGCTGGAAATAAATGATCTTTAAGGTACTTCCTACCCAAACTATTCTATGATTCTGTGATTCATAGGAGTTATGCTTTGGTTCAAACAAACCTTGACTTAAGCCATCCAGGCAGGTCACTTGCTTAGTATCTAGATTTTCCACTGGATCTCCTCTAGAAACTTCTCCAAAAGATGTCTGCCTTTCAAAAATGTTGTTGTTATTGTTAACCTGGCTTCCATTTTGCTTCATTAGCCTGAAAACTTCTGCTTCCAAGTCTTGTATCTGAAAGAAATACAGCACAGTATTACCCACAATATTCATCCCAATGCACCCTCCACATTAGAGATGCTGTTTTTCCAGAATATCACACAGAATTGTCTCATTCTTCATGTATAAGAGTAAATGCTACTCACACGAGCCTGTAAGCCTTGAACCTCTACAAGGTGTGCTTTCTCCAAATCTTCTATTTTCTTTCGTTCAGCTTCCTGGCGTTTGATGAAGTCAAGTTCTCTTAGGGGAAAAAAAAAAGATGTATTTGCTGTCATCAAAGCAATCAGAGTGAAAAAAAAATGTTTTGCTACTCATCGGAAAAATCTGTCCTTACCAAATAATTTATCACTTTCTCAGTAAGAACTACGAAACTGCAATCAGGACAAAACCCTAAGCAATTAGTCTAAGTGAATATGCTAGGCAATAATATAAAAATGGCAAGAGCAACTTATCTGGAAAAGAAAAAAAAATCTCAGTTTTTACTAATAATCAAAACAGTTAAACTGGTTTATTTTCCTAATCTGTGTTTAAAACAAAACCAACATCGCTTAGTTTATGCTGCTCTATGTTGTAGGACATAGAGTCCCTATTTTGCTAGGGTACGACTGTGCTCCTTCACAGAACAGACAACCTGTAAGGTTGCAGGTACAAATTGAATTTTCTAAAGGAAATACGTTATGTCAGTTAAGGAGTCTGGGTATTTAAAAACAACTGACTAGATCTTTTACTAATATAAAGCAGAATGTCAATGGAAAGCTATCCAGACTCATTCTAGTGACTTGTTCAATCTCTTTTTATTTTGAATATAAAACAAATTTGTAATAGAAAGCACACAGGATACAAACTAGTTTTGGAACAGTCACGGAATCCCAACATAGTAATGATATTTTGATAATCTAACCCCCTTTTTAATGGGATATTCATTTCTGCAATCCAAATTATCATTTGACATTGCTGCGTGTCTTTGAGTTTTCCTCTTTAAATAAGTGTATTTCAGCAGAAAATGAAAAAAGCTGCTGCTGCTGATGCAAATAAAATTAATTTGGGGAATGGAAGTTGTTATAGAAATGTAAGATGTTTTTATTCTTGCTAGCCACCAGGGAGAGGGGACCACATGAAACAGAGGGGGCCGGGAAATCATCAGTTAGCTCAACTCAGCTCAAACATTCTTGGCATCTACAAGAAGAAGAAAAATAAAATGTAAAATGTAACAAAACAATATTCTTTTTGATGTTACATTAGTACACAGCAGGAATGAATCCAGCTGATACAATACTCATATTAATTGCTGCAAACTTTGCTAATCAAATGCTTTACTGTGTTTACTCTTAGTTGTTTGCAATTACATCGAGCTATCTCCTAACTCTGAAACATTACAGACTAGATCTTTATTTAGGTACAGTATGACTACAACTTGAATACTAGCACTTTTCCATAACAGAAAGAGTCCATGTTTTTCATAAATAAAAAAGTGGAAAATAGTGTTTACCTTACAGGTGTTTAACAGTGGGTTTCATATTTAAAAATATATCACATAAATGTTTTCTAACTGGCCACTAAGTCATTTGTTGAGCTTGGTGTAGCTGCTTACTTTTGCTGAAAATCCTTGATTAATTTCTTTGCCTTGTTATATTTCTTCTCCAGAGCCTGATACTGGCTTTGCGTCTCCTTGAGGTGCTCATTCACTGTGTGACACAGGGTTTGTGCCTCAATCCAATAACTCTCTAATTTCATCATCCTTTCCTTATTCTCCTCAATGTTCTGCTGGAGTTGGGTCTTCTCCAATTCCCACCTCACCTTCTCATTCTCAGCAGCCTGCAGCTGAACAAAGGAGTAGAGAAGCAGTCCATAAAAAGCTGCAAAGTGCAGCCTAATAGTTCAAGATTAATTCCAACAACACAAATAGAGAGGATCAGTAAATCAGTAACTGCAATAGCAATATGCTAGGAGTGGGAAGAGTGTTCCAGGACAAAGAAAACAGGCTGATACACGTATTATTCTTTCTCATAGAACCAAGCAAGATTTTGCTCAGTGTTCCAGTGCAGCCTCTATGCTTCCCTGGGTTATACTAACCTATTTGACTGGCTGACATTTAAAAATGTCAATAGTGGAGTACCCAGACAAACTGCAGGGTTAATCAGCCAGCACATGGGATGCATTTTGCTTTGTGCATGTGACTCAGGTGCTATAAAGCATTTACACACTTTCAGAAAATTATGACATTTCTTATTTTAGGACGGGGGAATTGGATTACCAGATTTTTTGTTTTGTTTTACTGTTCTCATTTGGTAACTGAAGCTACCTGCAGGTTTCAGTGTTTGGTGCTGGATTAGGGTAGGGTTATACAGCATCTTGTGGGATTTAGCTCCTATAATTTAGTAAACAAAAAATGCCTGAACATCCCTGTTTATTTATCAAGAGTGCTTAATTTGTTCTAGGCAGTTCTGCTAGCATTATGGATGATAAACACCAAAAAAATTAATTTGTTTGCAGTTTTATTAATAATATATCTAAATTAGTCACATTTTCTTCAGCTCTATTGTAAATATGAGGTAAAAAGCTCCAACACTAAAAGGCACATTAACCCTCATTTTGCAAATGGATTTGCACAGAGGAATGTTTACACCCACACGCTGATGCCATCAAGTCAATGGGCCTTGGCACAAACCCAAGGGATCAACTGTGTGGTACCAATTGCTAGATTGGAACTGGAAAGCAAAGGAAGAAAATATTTTTGACTTTCTGGACTGAAACAGGACAACAGAAATTGTCCTTACAGAAAAAAGTTGTACTCTGAAATTTTTTTTAACAGTAACTTATGCAGATTTGATAAACACTATGCAAAATACAAAATAATAGTGAGTGCAAATGCTGCTGGAAACAAATAATAATCTAAAATATTTTCCTGAAGTACGATTTTCTCTTTTTCTTATTTTTACTTCCTTTATAATATACTCATAGAGAAGGATGTCATTATAAAACCTATTATTGCTGAACAACTGAATAATGAGTTAGGTTCCCATAAAGGTTACCCTAGTAAAAAAAACCCAATTCTTTTTTATTGCTATAGCAAATTTAATTTATTAGCTAACAACTGATTGCGAGATAATGTTTTCTTTTAAACTGATCCTATTTTTCCTTCCTGGAATATCTTTTAAAGAGAACTGAAACAATATGAAACAACACTTTTTCTTCTGTATATAAAAATAATTTCTATTAAATACCTTTAAACAAATCAGGTTTTTAAAAAATGCCAATATTGGAAAGTAGTGCAGGGATACTTTAGCATCACTTGTAAATAAAAACCTACTAACTTCAAATTGAATATTCAATCCAAATATAACTTTAAAACCTGAAAAAATGCATCAGAATTTTAAAACTAGCAATCTGCCATTTAGTTCTTATGATACCCCTTAAAACATATGTTTAATTGAAGCTACAAAAGTTGGTGCTTTCTTTTAATAGCAGCACTTAAGCTTTTTACTCGAAACTTGGAATAGAGAATATACACCAAGACAAGATTTAGCTGAGCCACTGCGCTTCTTAATCAGCCTTTAATAAGGATGGTGACTTCTCCACCCACATAAAGATACATCTCCAGATCTGATTTTGCATGAAGAAAAAACCATTATGTATTAACCATATAGTGATTCTTACCTTTGTCTTCAGCTTCTGAATTTCAGCTTCTGTAACTGCATGTTTGATTTGCAACTAGAATTGAAAACATAAAATAAACAAGTGAAGTCACAGAGAGTACTCCGGTATTTTTAAAGCCTGTGCTGCAAGTTGAATACCTTATTACACAGCAGAAGGCCCCGAAGAGTGCTGCAGTGCAGTAGATTGTAAATTAAAATGTCTAGCTTGCAAAATGACTCAGTCTGTGCAACCTAATTAAAGATAGGATGCCGTCTAACCACTCATAATTTCAAATCAGAACATCCAATCTGTTTAGCAAAACCAAATGTCTTATGTTTAAAAAAATTAGATGTTATCCTGCTGGGCTTTGCTCTTCTCTGATGTGAATGTGAAATACATCCCAGTGCTAAAAGTCCCACTGCACTGATTAAAGCAGGCACATTACAAATAAGCAAATATGGAAATAAGTGATTTAACAACTCAAGAAGTCAGGAAAACCTTGAGGGAAGATTCCACACATTTATTTCATGCAAGAAGAGAGGTAAACTGATGCTATCTTTCACCAATAGCTGGAGTTACTCTGCACAAGCCAGCTAATCTCAGTTGAGGGCAGTTACACAGGGAAACTGTAAATAACAGCAACAGCATTCAAGCAACAAAGCGAGTGCAAGCAGATTAACAGCCCAGGCAGTGTGCTAAAGGTTGTAGTTACATCACCAAGCAGCCACAACAACAGGGGATCTGTACAGGGAAAGGGCTGGTGTGGAGGACCTGGCACCCACCTGCACACCTGCTGTGGGATTTCTTCCATACTAACCTACATTAGTCTGTTCCTGGGGAGTGAACAGCCCACTAGAGCCTACTGCTCTGAGTGTATTAGGCAATGTCCTGAAACACCTTTAGTTTTACCACAAAAGTCTGCTATTCACATGCTGCAGGAACGCTCTGAAGTACAAACTGAACCACAGCTCCAACAGCATAACCCTAATCCAAATGGAAATTATCACCCACATGTACCCAATACTGGCTTGCACCCCAATCCCTGCTGCTGTACTATTTAATGCAGGCAGCATGGACAAACTGACAGGCCCCAAAACCTCACACTGAATCAGTGAATAGGGTATGTTGGGTATGGAGCTGAGGGCAAGGTCAAAAAGTGAATTACAGCCTGAGCCAGCACTGCACTGGAGATAAGGCATTGTCCATTATTTATGAATAGAAGGAATAGCTACAGAAAAGCATGTTTTACATGCAGGTTACTTCTTTTACAAGAAAACACGAGCTTTTGGGAATAGTTTATGTGAGCTAATAGAGGATATGAGGTTGTTGCATTGAACCAGAAACTAACATCTCTGGTGAAGCAATGGCTACATTCTTGAAGAACCAGCTGCTAGTAAGAAAATGTGCAAATTAATCAAAGGAGAAGTTCTTCTGGAAGAGAGGAATCATTTTCAAAGTAACAGGAGCAATCACTGAGCTGACCAGTACAAGTATTTCTAAAAAATTCTAAGCCAATTTAGAAATTCCCTTTACATGAAATCTCTTGAATGCCCCTTCTTGTGGCATAGGAAACGCACTCTCTCAGATATAGTTTGGTTTGCAAATCAGCCTCAATTAATGAATAAATCTAGTCCTTTAAGGTGGAGAATTCCTCAATTTATGCTGGACAGAATAAGGAGACATCGATTCACCATTTAGGAATCTTCTTCCCAACACTCATTTTTTGGTCACTTTTTCCAGAGGAGACTGTAAGAACTTCTAGTCCCCACAATCATCTGTTACTGATGCTCACTTTTTGACTTTGCACTGAGAAGTGTTACGACTTTTCCTGTGCTCAGTGAGAGCAGATGGAAGATTTCATTTCAAATGAAATGAACGGACTACAGCAGCTTGCAGAGACACAGGTAAGCCATGGATCATGGGGCTCCTGCTCCAGGATGGAGAGGTGCCAGTGCAGCTGGGAACAGGGCACTTGGCAGCCCTGGAGCCGGTGTAATGGCAAAAAGTTGCCAGTGAAGCTACTGCACCTAGTAGGCCAGGAAGCTGAGAAGGACATACACCTTTTTATATACATATTAGAGGGAAAAAAGGAGACACTTTAATTAGCATTTGCAAGAGGTTACTTGCAATTTTTGAGCTCAGTCATTCCAACCTCTGATCTACAATTTTTAGAGATTGAGAACTGGTATTTCTCCCCATTGCACTCCTGTTAATAGTGAGAAATTATTAAAGAACTATCTCAAAACTTCATGGTGTTTATAAACTAACCTTTGCTTAGTTCTGCTACACTGATGATGAGATAAAATCAGGGGAATAATGGATTAGTAGATTTTCCCCTTTTCAGACTTAATAATGATGTCAAAAAGCCAAGAGTCAAAGCCTTAGGCTACCTGCTGACAGTCCACTCCCATCTCTTCTGAAACCCCACAAATCCATATGGAGCACTTAAAGAACTTATTATTACATACAAATAAACTCCAAATTGTTGCATAAATGACAATCTGCTCAGGTACAGATGGTTTTTAACAGTTATTTTTGTGCTCTCTGTTATTAAGTTAAAAAAAAAGAGAATACTGAGTACCCAGTCAGATCATTGAATCAGTACATGGTACAGCAGATCCCACTGAGGCAGAAGAAAGAAGACATTTTTCTGCTTAACAGAAAAATGTGTAGCTGGATATGTACTTTCTTTAAAAAAGAACTAATTATTCTTGTAGAATAGATGAGAAATACTAACACATTTACACGTTACACTAAACAACAGGCAGGGTCAACTATTTGGCAAGAAAATCTGGACTCCATAGCTAAAATTTTTAAAGCAAGTTTACTAACAGGGGACCAGAAATCTTTATTCCATGTCCTATTTAATGCCAGACAAATTCTTGGCAGATACTATTTTGTGTGGTTTTTTTTGGCTTTTAAGTCAATATAAAATTGTGAAGGCTTTACTTTAACAAAGACATTTTGAGTAATTTTTGGCACATTTCCTATTCAAGTATGTCTTGAAAAGCTGATTAATTTTCTACAAAACAATAAAACTTGTTATAAAAGGTAACTTTTAGAGAGAAAATGGATTGAATTCATCAAGACTGCAAAAGGTAGAATGAGATGAAAGTCTAGCAAATGTTAAAATACCAAGAGTACACTGGGAAGGAAAGTATGGAATAGAATCTAATAATCACCATGGCAATTTTTATGCAATCATTATATGTTTTTGCATATAATGATCATCCCTTCTTCATATATTTCATTAAAATATGAAATAATGAATTCTTACATAAATGTCCCTTCTCCCCACAGATCTTGTCTCTCTTCAATCATCACAGCTAAAATAAAGTTTCTAGCTATTTCTCCCAAAGCAGTTTAAAAAAATCAGTTCTATTTTTCTGCTTTACAGCCAGGAAAACAAGACTTTCAAAAGTACACTGGGCATACCCAGGAATGCCCATCTCTCTTCTGACTTTCATTCCAAAAGCAAGGCATTTTAAATAAGAGTACTCTCAGAGTATGGGAACATGATTTTTGTTGCAAAGACTGAATTCAAGTAATTAGGTCAAACTATTATGCTTAAAGATTATGTCCTACCCATTTGCTTAATACTTTCATTAATCTCCGGAGTAAGAACAAGAAAGAACAGTTATTCTTTAAATACAATTCCAGAAAACACTGTGTGGGCTTGTGCAGTGTGATCATGAACAAGTCCTCCAGTGTTGAAAGAATTCAGGGCAAATACCAAGAAAAATACATGTACTCACTCGGCATCAGCCAACAAAACGCAGCTGTGTCCTCTTAAAGACAATCCACGAAACAAAAGTGGCGTGCTCAGAACAGCAGTAACTGCGTGGGCTGCTGAAAGAGCCCACTCTTGGGCAGGAGCATTTCATGTTTTCTTCTCAGGCTCTCATTTACACTTACACTCAAGGATCCCAAAGTACCTTCATCTGGGCTCTAAAACAGCGGTTTTAGGCCATTACAGAGGACAGGTCTGCAAATAACTTCAAAGCAGGCTGGATAAGCTCAAGTATGGCAACAGCCTGAGTTTACAGAAACTGTATTCAAGCACAGATTTAAAGGTGGTTTATTAAAAGGTGAGTTTCTTGCCCATCACTGCATCTGTGTTTTGCACAGCCTTGGAAAACTCACTGGCACACGGAGAATGGTAGCATATTCCCACCACTTTGAGACTGTATTCTATGTATGATGCAAAGTATTAGAAAATGAAGCTAAATGTTCTGCTAATTAGTGTAAGAGCGTGAAACTCTTGAAATATGGAGTGAGAAAATCATAATTTAAGCAATGAAAAAAACTTTCAGGAACCAATAATGAATAACTGGAGGCACCCAAAGGCTGCAGGGGCTATCACCAGAAAAGGGAAAGACTGGTTGCTCATTGAGTGATTACTTTGCACACATAACTCTTACTAGAGGGTAGTAACAATATATTTATATAAGATGAAACACCTGGTTTGAGTGGAGGCAAGAGGATAAGTGCAGAAGGATAAAAAAGGAATCATGGTATTTTAAAACTCCTATCTGGGCCCAGGTTCTGCTGCTTCTATCTCCTATTTAAGGAGAGGTTCTGGTTACTTTCAACCCTTCCATTTTCCTGTGTTTAAAGAAAAAAACAAAACATTCTTTACTGCCATCACTCAGCTTATTACTGCAAGCTTAGGTACATCCATTGTTTCATATCTTTATTTGCATGAGAATTCAGGAAAGCTTAAAAAGAAGCCACATCAAAAGCACACAGCCTAAAATACAGAAGAAATATCCCTCCATACTTTGGTAGTGAAATTAATTCAATGACCACAATGAACACCACAGTTAGTACAGGTGCATGCTACACTACCTAACCATAAACTTCTCATGGTTTTGGTAAAACTTTGGTAAAATACCATCTTGAAGTATGGCTGCTTCCCCAACAGACCATCTTTCTAAACACATGGCCAAACACATGACATGGCTGTACACTGATGAGTTACTGGGGAATGGCATAGGATGAGTTTCACCTGTCTCTCTTCACTGAAATTTAACATTTGTTGTTTGGTTTTCCCAGTCACCTTTTATTGGAGCCTTAAAAAAACCAAAGCAAAACAAAGCAAACCAAGCCAAAAAAAACCAACAAAACACCAACCCCAAACCCCAGCACCCTGCTAGAGATGAATGAACTTGCACTTTGTCTATGTGGTCAAACTAAGTGCTGAGGCAGAGTAACTTCTGTATTGAAAAGTTAATGTATAAATTGCCCGCATCAATATAACAGTCACCTGAAAGCTGATGCCAAAATATCTCCAAAGGCCAGTTCTACTTCTTTTGAGCAGAAATCTTTGAGTAATTTCAAAGTACTAAACATAAAAAAAGCTTAAAACCACTCCAGTTTTCAAGAGAAAAAACCCAAGGACTGAAGTAACTAGAAATCTGGTTCAGTGATGTAATTCAGGAGTATTTTCTGATGTATAACTTACTTCTTTGAATTTGTGAGCAAGTTTGCTGGTGTCCACATCACTCGGGGAGAACATGTCATCATTTTCAGGGAGATCGAACACTTCAATAGCCATGTCACCTCCTGGAAGGACAGGTCCCATGTCTTCATCTTCTTCATCTGTAGCATATTCCCCTGTCTTAATTTTATAGCATTTAAGAAATTCCAGTTATCCTCTTATTATGCAGAGACTATTCAAAGAGTAACTAAGATACTGTGCAATCACAGCATTCTGCATTCAAAAAAGGTTGTCTTTGTCTTTAGCTATAACCCCAGCACTGATAAATTCTACCAGACAAAATATAACTCCACAGCAGTGTTTCAGTACATTAAGAGAGAAAAGTGTCTTAAGCACTAATAACTCAGTTCTCAGGCATTACTGGCTCTGTATTTTGATGGTTTCATCCTTTTCCAAGTGAGACCTCTTTTCCATTGGAAGAAATCTCCACATTTATTTCAGATTTAACAAGGAATCTTTTCCAAACAGAAAAAAAGCAGAATACAACCAACAAGATCTTGATTAGTCATTAGTAAAGTCATCTGGATGAAGTAATTCTCAAGTGATATTCCATGTTGAATTTGAAAATTCATTGGTTTGTTCTTTATAAACAAATGAATAGAAAAGTCACACCCACGCAAAAAGACAACAGTAGGAAAAAGAAACCAAGTGTCAGAGACAAGTTTAGAGTCTGAAGCCAGAGTTTACTCAATTTTTACCCTGAATAAGGAGCTGCTTTGAACTAGTTTGGAACAATAAATGTGGGTGTTTCTTGTGTAGGTAAAACATGAGGTGCAAACAATTTGCTGACAAAACAGAACTTTGAAAAATCGTAAGCTGCAGTCAGTATCTCAAAACCAAACAAAATACAACAAAACAACAATATTGAAAAGAAAAAGCTTGAAGTATTGAACCCCAAGCTGCCTGCTCAGTCTTTTGCACACGTCTGTGTCCATCTCTTCCCATCCCTAAGGTGAATGGTACCACCTTGCTCCTGCAGGCTCCCTCTGGAAGCTGGAGTGCAGCGTGCACGGATCACCAACAGCCTGCTGGCTCACAGATGACTATGCAAACACGTTATAAAGCAAACACTTCCCTCAGGACCACATCTGGATTTATAAGGCTTGGGACTAAATAAATACATGGAAAAGGAAGGGCGGGGGGACCGGTGCAGTCTTTTTCATGTTTATACAGTAACACCACCAAAATTTTGACAAAACTATTCAAAGTTTTTCTTCATGAACTTTCAGTTCCTGAGATGAAGAAACATAATACTATTATCAGAAGTATATTCCCCATAGTGCTAAAATTATCTATTTGTGTAATTTTTTGACAAAAGGACTTTTCAAAACATGAGGTAAGAACTCAAATGTTTGAACAAAAGTCCAAACCTCAGCTTCCTATCTTAATTCAGTTTCTCAGCTGTTGTTTAGGCTTATGTGAATCTCTGTAAACTAAAAAGCAGTGCATACAAGATGTTGACCCCAGGTACACAGGACACTCAGACAGCACATAGAATCATAGAATGGTTTGGGTTAAAAGGAACCTTTAAAGATCATGAAAAACCTACATTCCTCTTTTCTTAAACCATTGACATTTTAAAAAACAAAGCCAAAACACATAGAAAGCATAAAATAGTACAGTAAAATTTTATGATGTTGAAAGAACTACTAAAAAGAAAGTAAGTCACCAACATGCACATTCATACTTTAAAATAGTCACTGTAAAGTGAGGCACTTTTTTGGCAAGTTATTGATGCCACTATTAATAGTAACATATTCTCCAATGAAATAAACAGTAACCATTTATTTTATATACTTCATGCCTACTAAGCATATATGGCTAAGAATCTCAATAGTCTTCTATTAAAAAAAAAGCTAAGAGCTGGTTTTGCTTCTTCTTTCCTTATTTAAGAGAAGCAAAGAATACATAGTCCATCTCACTGGAGTTTTCAGGCATGTAAGCACTATAGATAAACAAAACAACACCTGAAATTGTCATTCTGTATGTCTAGATCTCATGCACACACTAAAAAATCTTCTGTTACAATGCACCTGCAGTAACTTCTGGTTCTATTTTATTGTCCCTGGCTATGTGCAGTAGCTGTACAAACTGAAAATTTGGCTGCTAACTCTCCTGGCCCTTTCCAGGAGCATGTAAGGTCGCCTTCACATACCATCAGGGCAACAAGAAGCAGAAAGACTAGCTCTTAAAATTTCACTGAGATTTCAGAGAAATAAATTTTTGTGGGGACAAAATATAACAGTCCATGTACTTTCCATTTTGCAGTCATTATCCCTGAAATAAATAAGGTAATACACAACTGTAATTTCTGCAGTAAAAAAATCCTGGTGGGTCTGTCAGCAATGGCAAGGAAATCTCTGTAGCATGCAAAGAGGAGGCAGAAACAGGATCATTAACCAGTAAATTCATGCCCTGCTTATGTAAAACAAAACAGACCCGGCTCAGCTGCATGTGCATTTTAAAGAAATACATTAATACAAAATCCCAATTATATTTACCCATTTTGGCAAAGGAATAAAACAGACAAATTCAGTTAAAACTGATTTATCCAAAAACTTAAGCTAAAAAGAAGTACTGAATACAAAAATAAAAATGAAAACATATGAAGAAGTAAATTAGTGGGGAAAATTTCAAGAGCAGACAATATGCTACTGGCCTCAGGAGCCAGAGTGTTTGAAGAGGAATATCAGTCAGCTAAAAATGAACACAAAGGAAAATTTTGCTTAAAATTGTACATAATGAATGTCAATGAGCACAGTCATTTTTTCTTCAATTAATGAAAAAAGTAGCTGTCAAAGCAAAGTGCAGCTCAAGTAAACAAGACACCAGGATGACAAGAACACATTACACAATACAGAAATAAATGGGACTTTTGCTTTTGTCTTCAAAATAAAGGGATTTCATCTTACAGTCACATGAAAAACAAATTGCAGGTTCAAAAGAACCAATGTGTACATTGAGGAAATATACATCATAAAAGTACATGAAACATACTTTCCCTGAAAGAATTCTCTCTGCTGACTTTTGTTGCACATGACACCACCAGACAGTAGCTGTTCATACACTGTGCCAGTTAGCTAGAATGTGAAATTCACTGTTTTACAACAAGCAGCAAGGCACAGAAAAGAAGTCGCCTTACTTCAAATAACAAAGCCCCGTGAGGTAAGAGTTGTAATCATAACTCCCTGAGGTTCCCTGCAATACATTTTGTTTCCTTATCCAGCAACAGCAATAATATTTTTAACTCCATAGCCAATGAAAACTTCCATGCTCTAGAAGGAAAATCTTAGACCCTTCATTCTGTGTTGGTGAGCAGAATTCATCCATGTAAAAGCCCTGTTTCTCACTTCAGTAGCACCCAGGGCTTAAGCCTGTCCCATCCAAAGCAATAGCTTCTGATATTAGCCATTCCATTTTGCCATATGCAATCACAGCTAATAGCATGAAATTACCAACATGAGCTGCAATTTTCCACTTCTAAAGGGAAAATGTGTTACTTGCATTGTTTAACTGCCTTAGCAGTAAATTTCTGAAATGTGCCTAACACTCCCAACCATAAAGAAGGAGCTGCAGCACCAGCCAGGATAATGCAGATAGACCTTCCCCAAATCACCATAACAAAGGCTGCATCAAGCTACAGCTTTTGCTCCTGCTGAAATTCTCCCACAATCAGAGAACACAATTTGAAGAATATAAAAATAACTCAAGCCCATCTCTTCATTTGATTTTTTTCTTTGATGGCTTATATTTAATTCTTTCAAAAGAGTGAACAAAAACATAATGGCATAGATTAATCATTGCTTTTACAAGAGTGCATCATATTAATGATGTTGGAAAAAATGTACTCTCTGAAAAATTTGGTTAAAAAAATGTACTCTTTGGGTGTTAAGATATTCAAGTACATTGCAACGGGTTTTTTTGTATGTGTGTGTGAAGATTTTCTTCAATGGTTTTAAATGTTGCTTTGCTCTCAGCATGTCCTAATGAATGAGAATTTAAAATGAAAAAAATATTCATTTGACTATTAGTGATATTATAAAAATCACTTGCATTAAATTAGTTGTCTGTGGCCACAGAGTGAACAGAATCCTGCAATATATTGTTCATTTCACATTTTGCACCACCCCATGCAGACTTCTGGGGAACAGGTCATCTGCTTTATGTGACTTTTGTCATTTGCTGTAGAACATGAAGAAGATAACACCAAGTTCAAATCAAAATTCCAAGAAATGTCAGAATTTGACTCATGTGCACAGAACACTATGTTAACACAGGAAATTCAAAAGGTTTCAGCCAAGGATACAGATTCAGGTCATACTTAGCACACTAAGTAGGAAATACAAAGACAGTGCCTACTTCAAAGCCTTTGAGTTTTATTTTCTGACACAATGCTACAAATTAAAAAAAATGTGGGATTTTAGGACTCTAGACAAACTGGTGATGAGCAAACTCTGCAGCAGGCTCTCTACAGGCAACATACTCTCCCAGCTTTACTGTGACTAGCACAGACTCACCAGGAAATGCCAGTGCTGCCTATTGGATGTAACACCTGAGAAATAGCTGATACTACTGGCTCAAGGGCTTGGCTTGTGAGAGCTTAACAACAAATTGTGAGCTGATGCACACTTATCCTGCTGGTCTTTGCATGGACTCCACTGTGAACATCCATCTTCTTTTCATGTTCATCAGTTCTGCACAAGGGCTTTATGCAAAAACTTAATGAAGGAGCACCTGAAAGCATCCTGCAACCCTGTGACGGCCCATGGTAACAGTAGATTCTGAAATGCAGGGCATTTATATAGTAAATGATGAGTTTTCAGTATTACATAGTAAATGACAAGCATTTTAGAAACACTATGTATTAGTGTAAATCTTGCCCAACAAATAGCTGTCAGGCAACATTCCTGCAAGGCAATGGAATGAGAAGGTAGCAGGCTAACACTGCATCTCTAAATTTAGTATCCAACTCAAGTCCACTGCCCACTAGCTGGCAAAAACCAAAACTGTCTCAGAATACTGCTTTTTAAAGTAACTTGGATCCTCCTAAAATACCTACATACTCCTTGGGCTATGAAGACTTTCAGAAGCTCCAAAACAGAGGAAATCCAGCGAGCTGGTGACACAGCAAGATAAAACATCAGAACTTGTACATGCCTGGCACACATTCTCTTCCTGTGGTTTAACCACCTCTAACAAACACAAGTCACGTGCCATGACCACAGGACTCAAACAAGTTCACTGACTTCCTGCTCTGGAAAACTTAAAATGTTATTGCTGTACTTGTGGTGAAGTCTCTGAGCCACAGAATTTGGCAGTCTCAAGATCATTTTCTTGTTTATTTATGCAGCACTGTACCGGGAGATCCATGGTACCATATTTTAAACAGTGCAGGAAAATGAACAGGATGGCTTGACAGCTCTGAGACTGAGCAACTTGTGTAATTCTGAGCTGCCTCAATGCCAAACTTCTTACATGGGCAATCCAAACACCCCTGAACTCCAAGCAGTCAGAGTCACTACTCCCTCTGATGAAAAAGACTCAGAAGGGTAGTAATGATACACTTGTGATCTACACTTGTAGATATTCATTCAGACAGTGCAAACTGAGATTTTCTTGCCCAAAAGAGCCAAAGAATGCAGGGCTGGTGGTGGTGTCTGGCAGCAACATAAACCCAGCCAGACTTGTCCACACAGAGCAAGGTATGCTCAAAGAAGTAATGCTCATATTTGACAGCAAATGGAGCAGAAGTGCTTGTGGTGACCAAAAATATCTTTGAACTGATGTGCATTAGAACACAGTTTGCATCATGTCAGTTGTCTGGGAATGGTGCAAAGTTATGTGAGTAGACCTGGATAGTATAGTCAGGTGAATAAAAAATAGTAATATTCAGATTACTGCAGGTATTCAATAAAATCTATTTCTGGTAAGTCTCAGCATTAAGAACAGGAACATGCTACACTGCATACCTTAGTAACTAAACCCAGCATTTATTCTGAAAATGTTTACCACCCATGTCTCAAATATATACATGGTATCAAGTAAGAAATGTGTATGACCCTCAACAATCCCAATGTAGTTTTAAGCACTGCATTTGCTCTCAGACCTAATTCTTTCTCCTTCCAAAAGAGATAATTGATGAGATCATCTGGATCTCCTCTGGTAAATGTCTTTTCCTTTCTTCCTCCCTTCCTCATATGCAACACAAAACTCTCCTCTGTACTCCAAAGGCCATTGCCAAAAATCATGTCATAGTCACAGAGATGGTCACCATTCTCAGGGTAGTGCTAGAATAAGAAAAACTACCTTTAACTCTCTTGATTATTGAAAAAATTTGTGGAAAACTTGCCCAATTTTATTTTCTCTCTGTGATCCAAAGCACTACCAACAGAAAACACTTTGTGAATTTAGTATCTTTTGTGAAAAATTTATGCAGTGAACAGGACTTAAGAGTTTGTAACCACCAAATTGCAAGGACAAGACACATCAAAAAAGTACCTGATACCTACTCACACCTACTCATCCCTGTCCTCTTTCAGTACTGTCCTGGGAAACTCTTGCATGGCCATCAGTGTGACAGTGTCACCATTAGCACCTTCACAGCAAAAATCCCTACTGAAGGCTGAAGTACTACCAGGATTGATCAATATGGGTTTAACAACATTTCCTTTATTGCCAGATGGTGAGTAACGCCACCTGTGTGGTGCATGAAGGTAAGAAACAAAATAATTTGAGATTTTTTGCAGGTGGATGTGTCCCACAGATAAAAGGTGCAATGCATCAATCACT
Organism: Passer domesticus; assembly: GCF_036417665.1. Lineage (NCBI taxonomy): Eukaryota > Metazoa > Chordata > Aves > Passeriformes > Passeridae > Passer > Passer domesticus. The sequence goes on along the minus strand of NC_087474.1, from coordinate 23,744,096 downwards.
CACACAGGTCAGCCACACACCCCTCTATGTGTAAGTACACAGTGAGAAAGATTTGATCATCGGGCATTTGGGACACCCTTCTCTTGCCTGTATGAAAGCAATCAGACCATGCTCACCATAAAATGGTGCTGAAAGTCTTGGAACCCTGACATCTACAGCACGGTGTGATGAGTTGTGAAAAGTCTCTTTTCCCAAAGCCTACTCACTCCATTTTGTTTTTGAAGAGATTGTACGAGAGTTCCTTCAAGAAACTTCTCTTGAATTTAATTCTAGACTAAAGAGAAGTTAGAAACTTGCATGTTTCTGTAGTTTGAGGAGGGAACAGAGAGGATATGGATTTTTCTATCCTTCATGGTCTCCCACAGGCACACATACATATGTATGTATGGTCAGCTCTTATTTATATGAGTTACATATGTCCCTGTGACAGAATTAATTCTAAGTCATACTGAAATATTTTTATTATTAATATCAGTGGAAATTACAGTAAGTGAAAGCATTACTGGGGCTAGACAGATTTGTACTTAGTCTGTTGGGACACTTCTGATTGTTCTGATATATTGCTATTTTAACAATGTGTTTCAAAATCTGAATATATCCTGATTCTATGCCAAGAGTATTTTTTTCTAAAAACAAAAACTAACCTGAATTAAATGCATATCATGAATTCTCTATCTTCCCTTACCTACTGTTCCCTTACACAAAAAAAACCCCAAAAAACACCTGGCCCAGGATGACAACACACTAATACATGGAGTCTAGCATTTCAAACCATATTACTCAAGATGATGTGAAATGATGACAGTATGCTTGAGCTATATGGAAGCAGTTTGTTACAAAACCCAGCAGCTTATTTAGGGAGCAACATAGACAGCAGTAGTCTCTGAAAAAGCTCTCAAAGTAATTTTTCCAAGTATCTTGGTATTTAGGCACACTAGGAATTTTATGAGAATGGAAAGAAATTATGGAAATTTTACTGCACAGAGTTGTTACTTTCAAAATCTTTGCATTCGCACTAACAGTAGGCATGAATATACACTTCGGACAAGGTAGGCTAATTCTCTGTCCTGAGGAATATTTGTTCACACAAAAACAAAATCACAGTGTGTGGAAGGAGGGGTCTTACCTAGAATTTCAGAAAACATTCTGACTTAAGAAGAATATAAATTCTTCTAAAAAAACCCCCAACTTCCTCAACCTCTCTGCAAATTAAAAGGCAACTTTTACCAGTTTTGACAAAACTTTAATGTTTCAGTGCGCAACCAAACAAACTTTACTCCCTTATTTGAGAAAGGCATAGGTTTTCAAGGAAGAGGAATGCTTACAGAAGCATCAACCAACTTGATATTTGCTCTTCTGGAACAAAACAAACACTTTAAATCCATGATGAAAAGTTTTTCTATACATTTGTTCTTCATCAAAATCTGTAAAAATCATTGGCAAAAGTAATGGGAAGGTCCAAAAGTTGACCTCTGAGTTGCAAGTAAAAATAAGGAAATAGGAATAAAAACCAGAACATTAAATAACAGCAAACAGTGAAGCACTGGACAGTCTGTTACCTCATCATCATCTGCATCATACTGTGCATAGTGCTGCTCCAGCAGCTCTCTCTGGCGGCGCTCTTGCTCTAGAGTTTGGCTGATCAGCTGCGCAACCTCACTCACTTGTCCCGGTTTTTCTCGTCCAATTACAAACCTAGACAAAACAAGAGTGAAAAAATATTACTCCTACTGTTTACTGAAGTTCTAGGGTTTTAGCCATTTCTAGGATAGAGGGTAGCCTTCTTCTCCAAAGATGCATAGTTTTGATTGTTTCAAATGTGTTCTGTGGATGAGATTTGTCACAAGGGCACTGTGTGCAGGAGTGGAGTGATCAGACCATGACAGGTCTGGTCGCATGACTGGAGGGGCAAAACAGAAGGGACCATTACAAGCCACCACCCCAAGCTTCAGTAAAGTATCATCACTTCCATTCCTTTCAGAGCCATGTATTTTCCAGAAGGCTACAGGAGCCCAGGCTGTTATGGATGCACAGTAAGAGCACTTATGGCAGCTGATAGTGAAAGGAACATGCATCAGAGTAACTCCTCCCCACTCTGACTTAGAAGTTCTTCCATTTCTGAGCCTTTATATTTATCTTCCTCCGGTCTAGGAAACAGAATCTATTTCCACATTTTAAAATCTGACAGACGCTATTTCCTTAATTTTAAGCTGCATTTAAATCTGTCTTTTATTTGATGAACTTCTGTTGCTAAGGAACGTTTTCTCCACTGTCAGCTACAGCTGAACACTGGGCGCACACTTCCTTGGCTTAACAAACACAAGGGAAGTGCCTCTTTCTTGGCTGAGACTTACAAGAATGCTTCTCAGTCTTGCCTTCAGCAACTAGAACTCAGAATTGGTTAGGATTGTAACCACCCTTTTTTTTTTCCCCCAGCATACTGGCATAACCATATTTAGATATTTTGCTATCTCAAAACTAATCATAAACACCAATTACACAGTACCAACACACTGGGAATTACTGAACAAAAGCACAATTTAAAGATGTCAAGCTGAAGAATTATTTTCTTAGAAGGCTAAAAAGATAATTAGGTAATTACAGATGAAAGAAGTATTATGTAGAGCTGAAAAGCACAATAAGGTGACACCGAGATACTGGATATAGTAAATTATTTGTTCCCACAACATTTGGCTCAAATGATGAATTTAATTTATTATTTGAATGAGAGGCAGAAATGTGCATTATATCTCATGTATGAAAACTCTTTTCATTAGTACTGCCTATCACTGTTAAAATCCCTTGGGATTTGTCATCCATGTGTAAGCCAACTTCGCAACAGTGGATGACCCTGGGTCCATTTCCTATGACAAAAAATTTTTCAGATTCTATGAAATCAGGCACTACAGAAAGGACTGCAATTTGGACATTATTTCAACATCATCAAAACATCCAAGCTACTAATTACTTCCAAAAGGAAAAGAAAGGTGAAAATTAGTGACTCCAATTGAAATAAAGGCACAAGGTGCTCTGAAAATAATTTGCAAGAAGGTGTCTTAGCTTAAAAACATCACCAGCAAATACAGCAGAAACTAGCAGAGAATCAAGGCAATAACATCAGCATTTTAATCCTGCTCAAAACAGATCACAGTCTGGCACTCCTGTCCCACTATTACAAAATATGACATTACTTCTCAGTAATGACAAAGACCTTGAGCTGAAAGAAAAAGAATGTTTCTTCATGGCCCCTACACTTCATCTGTTCTGCATACTGACTCACAGACAGATCCTGTTTCCTCTAAATTTTGATTTTAGAGCCAAGTATTGCACAGACTAAACCAGTCATGTTTTCAGACTGAACTGGGAGGAACAATGAACTTTTGAAATGACTAAAGGAAGTAAAAAAAGGATTTAACCTGTACCTGCTACTTGTCTCCTCTAATGTAAAAACAAATTAAAATTTAATAAGGAAAAAAGTAATTGATATTAAAAAATTTAAGCAAAATTATGCATGAGTATATTATTTACACAGAGTAGAGGGAGCACCACATTTGTAAACACCTGAGGGAGATCCTCAATATGTAAAGTTATGAAATCACACAAAGTGATGCAAATATTGGATTCCCTCTGGCCCTCTGCCTCGTAATTTACCTTCCCTGGGAAATACAAAACTCAAAATACTTCATACAGTCCCCTTTTACACTGAAAACTTAGAATAGACAACACATAATGCATCCAAAGTCTGGTAATTCCTGATAATTTAGAAGTGTTGTTAGACACATTAGATTGCAATGCAGTAATATTTTCATACAGACAAACAAAATCAGGTAGGATGTAAAAATATGAAGCCTTAATAACAGAATTTCTTTTGCATGCCAAAGACACAGTTCACAATAATGCGATTTTCAAGGCTTGAATCACATTTAAAAACGAAGTTACTCTATGATACCTGAAGCTGTTCAATGACATATGAAAAAAAGTCTCCAAGCAATGACAAAGTTTAAAGCAAATGTTTTCCAAAATAGAAATATACTAGTCATGTTCTATCTTACTAAAATTTATTGCTTTAGAGTGAGGCATATCCAAAATGTCTGAAAATAAGTTTTTAGAAGCATTCAATCTACAACTGATGTCAGTTCTAGACAAAGAATTGTAAATTCATAAAATGGAATACTATGTTCCCAGCAATTACAGTTTTTACAAACTAAACCAAACTTTTTGTCATTTTACATTTCCATAATCTTAAGAATACCATTCATATAATTATACTTAACTAATTGAGATAAACCATAAATTATAAAGTTACACTTTAAAGCGAGCTGAATAAAAAGAACTTAGAAAACCATAAAGCAGGAGCAGTTATTAAAAGCATGAATTAGATATTTATTCTAAGCACAAATTAGATATTTATTCACAGAACAGCTTTTAATACAAGTGTTTAAATACAAGAAAGAGACATAAGGCTGTGACTCACGACCAAAAAATCAGTCACTGAACCACAATACACACACTTCAACTAAGTAGCTAATTAAATATTTCAAATCATTTGGCTCAACAAAATCAATCACATGCACTTCAGACTTTATTATTAGTCTCAAGGGCTAGAAGTATTATAATAAAGAACTATACATTCTGTCAGCAATAATATATTTGAGAAGCTGGTCAAGTTTACAGAATTGAGACAAATGAGCATTTTATAGCCTTTAAACCACATCACAACAATAATATTCCCCTAGATTATTAAAGCCAGCAAATGCAAAATAAACCCCAGCAAATCTATGACACAGTCATCACTGTACTAAATTTTAGGTCTTTACTGATTTTTTTCTGAAGTCTGCAAAAAAGAAGGAAGGAGAAGGAGAGAGACAAGGCATGAACTGCCCTTGGTACTCAAGAGCTACATGCAATTTAGCTGAATTACCAGCCGTGAAATATTCTTTGTGGTTGTAGTTAAAATGAACAGGGATGGAGCTAGAAATGTAATTAATATTTGACTCTACAATGGATTTTAGAGTATCTAAAAGAATTACGTATCTTGAGAAATTGAAAATTAATTACAGTAGTGCTGGTTAAGAAAAGCATTCTACTGAAATTGGAAGCAACTCCTACGTCTCCTGCAATCCATGATTTAAATATTCTACAGCACACAGACTTCTGCATATGTCCAGCTTTTATTAAAAGAGGATCTGCAGACCTGTGCTTCTTGCAATAACTTATTGATTTTTTTATCAACTATGGAAACCAGAAACATTATTATAAAAATTAATTCATTTTAAAAATATTGCCACTGTGAAAATAACTGGTACTAAAAAAAATTGCAAAGGCACCAAATCTGTGATGCGAAACTGAAGTTCTGCAGCACACACTTTTAGTGAAATGAGTTAATGATTTCTCCTGAAAATACTTCAGGAATTATGTGCTCAGTTAAAAATACATTAGCATGGTTTCCTTAAATCCAACAAAAATCAAGTGAGAATACAGCAAACACATTCTGAGAAAGAATGGGGGTTTGCTGTAACAGTATTCAAAATCTTCTAAACTTTCCTAAAATACAGTTTTGTATAGTAAATGTGCAATTGTAAAAAAATTACAGTGAAATTCACTCAGGGACTTTTACAGTCAGCTGCCTCATCCCTGGAGCTGTTCAAGACCAGAGTGGATGGGGCTTTGAGTAACCTACTCTAGTGGAAGGTGCCCTGGCAACAGCAGAGCGGGTTGGAACCAAATGATCTTAAAGGTTCCTTCTAACTCCATCAACTCTATGATTTTTGAAATGGTTTTCCTCTGAGCTTTCAAGTCTGAAGCTGCTTCAGCTACCATTTATCTCATTTATTTCAAGATGTCTTCAATTACCTACTCTGGCTGATTCCATTAGGTTAACAGCCACATAATTAATCCAAAGTGCTGAAAGGGGTGTGAACCCTATTAAGAAAGCAGTTTTATTTAGCAGCAGCACAAGCTGGAATTTGTGTGGTTATAATGAGCAAGATCAACCTCTCCCAAACAGCACTCTCAAATGCAGAAGTCACTGACTGCACATAAGGAATTCATGATCTATGAGCTTCCATTATACCTCTTGATATGAAATGATGTGAAACTCATAAACACTCTGAATAATTTCAGTTGGAAGGAAACCGGTCCAACTTAAGCCCCTGACTTGAAAAGAAGGCAAATTTTGTCATGGCCTTGATCAGAATTACCCTTAGTGCAACTTCTCTCCATTGCCTGTTATTTTGTCCCTTTGTACCGAGAGTATGAATAACATGGGTTTATCCATTCTGCCTCATGGAAGGTAGCTGAGACAGCAATAAGATGCCTGACATTCCATTCTCTTCTTTTGAATGAAGATGTTCTTTCCACCTCTTCCCAGGAGGCTGCCTGCATATCTGCTCTCTATCTCAGTGTTGCAAGGGATGCTGCTCCAGATTCCTGACTCACTCAAGCCCTTGCCTCATAAGGTTTCTGTCAGCCCATTCCTGCAGGCTGTTAAGATCCTGTGATTGCAGACCTTTGTTACCCTATCTACCTCACGTGCAAATTTATGTCAGTAAATCCACCCAGCCCACCCCTGCATCAGCAACAGGCATGTGCACAGCAATCTTTAAAGCTACTAGGCTGGAACCAAGAGGACTGGTAGAGGGAAATAAAAAAGGTTTGCCTGGAGATAACTGAGTGATCCAAAACTCCAATTCAAATAAGTGAAGAACTCTGCCTGGAGACCAGCACCCTAAGTAACATCATGAAATGATGACCAGAAAGGGGCAATGAGTGAGTGAAGTTATTCAAGATCAAGTAAGAAACATCTAAGAGGGCAATCTATGTAATATCTAGTGCAGGATGCTGGCTGTATGAAGCCAGTACAGATAAGCAGACTTTGGGAAGAGCCTCCAAGGACCTTGGAGACTGAGTTGCCAGTAAGATGAACTGCTGTGCAGAAGTTCTGCAGCCTCTATCCTGTCCCCAGACACAGGATGAGGTAAAGTACCCTGAATTTCAAGACAGACAGTAGGACTTCAGCTTACCACCTTTGGTCAGAAGGGACCATGCCACGAGCAGGGACAGCTTCCACTATATCAGGTTGCTCAGGGCCCCATTCAACCTGGCCTCGAACAGTTCCAGGGATGAGGCATCCACAAATTTTCTGAGAAACCTCTTCCAGTGCCTCACTATCCCGTGAGTAAAGAACTTCCTAATCTCTTCTCTTTTAGCTTAAAACCACTCCCCCTTGTCCTATCACTATCTGTGCAAAAAGTCACTCTACCTCTTTTATATAAGCCCCCTTTCATTACTGGAAGGTACTATAAAGTCTCCTCAGAGTCTTTGTTTCTCCAGGCTGAACAATTCCAGCATTCCCAAACTGTCTCCAGAAGAGGTGCTCCAGCCCTCTGATCAACTCTGTGGCCTCCTCTGGACCCACAGCAACAAGTCCAGATCTTTCTTGTGCTGGGGACCCAGAGCTGGATGCAGCACTGCAGGTGGGATCTCACAAGGCAGAGAAGAGAGGCAGAATCACCTCCCTCACCCTGATGGCCATTCCTCTTTTGGTGCTGACCCAGGATGTGGTTTGCCTTCCTGGCAAACAGTGGTGTCAGTGGTACTGGTGGATGAGCAGCAAAATCACAGATGAAGCATCAGAAAAGCCTCAGCAGTCTCTCCACAGCATCGTGGATTCTTGGATAAAAGCCCCTGATAAACTATGCTGCTATCAACACTAAATGGATATTGAGTCAGACAATTAGGTAGTCATGTAAAAAACCCACACAATAATATCAGTGCACTTAGATTAATTATTCCTCTAGAAATCAATTGTAGTCTAGGGCCTCACTGACACATTAGCTTTACTCAAGAGTACTTCAAAATTAGCCAAGAGATTCAATGTTTTGGCACCTCTCCACATTCTGGTCCTTACATTGCTCTGTTCTTCTGAGAGTGCACGTTAAGAATCAATTCCATCTCTTTCCAGACAGCCTGACAGTATTCCAACACAATCCTTGCTTAAAAGGTTTCCTTGAATACAGGGTGATAATTTAATCAGCATTTGCTAGAGCACCACAGCACTTTTACAGGAATGACCACTTCAAAGAAACACATTTCTGTGTTGTTAAATCTGTGCTTTAACACACCTGAATGCAGACACTTCTGTTCAGAAGGTGCAAGTGCAAGCAGGCCATGTTTATAAAAAAACCAGATTGCTTTATCAGGTGAGATCTGTCTTCCCTCACTCTCATCCTTGCTGGCATCCACAGGGAAGAAATCCAGGAAGAAAATACAGGTAGGTCACCAGTAAGCTTCTGAGTTCAGACCATGCATGCTCTTAATCTGGATGATTACATGATCCAGATTCTAGGCAAGACAGACCACTCTCACAGCACAGTCCAGCTAAATGCTCCTACAGCATCATCCATATATTTGGTGAGTTGTCCTGCCAGGATGAACAGCAGGTGTTTCTGCCCAGCTGTCACAATGCTGTATCCCATTAAAAAAGGTGTAACAAAACTGTGTGGGAGCTTCCACAAAATAGTATCTTGGATGAAGGAGTACAAAAATTAGCAAAATAAACATATATGATGATATTGCAGTTGCAGGGTTAGTAGTTTATGTTTAAATCCAATCAAGTTGAGAATGAACTAATTCAAAACCTGTCAAGTTGTTCCCTTTTCCAGGAAAAGAAAAGCTGCTCCTAATTAAATCTAGCCCCTCTAAACCTTACTCATTCATGTTATATTTAATTTTAAAAGCCATGCTCCAATACCTAGAAAAATATTCTATAATTCAGACAAAATATTTAAATGAATATTTCTTTATATATTTCACACTCAAACATCTAATTTTCTGTCCTAATGTGCAAATATATTTTTTTTAAATTACCATAAAATTCAAATTAGCAAGAACTAAAGACACAGGGGCTATGTTTATGCCAGTAACTCACACAGTGCCAGGGAATGCTTCCAAGTACTAGTAACTGGTCATCATATCAAAATTGTATTTTACATCACTGAAACAGTCTTGGAAACAGCTTGACCCAAGTTAACTAATACTCTACCAAAGAACTCTCAGAGTCCAGTGAACAGTTAGAAAAGCCTAGCAGTCAGCTTGGATGTTTCCAATGGACCATTTGCATATGGCCACCCTGCTCAGAAAGGTACAAGTCTTTAAGGGCAGGAGCACTGGCCACGCTGGTGCCAGCTGGCCTCAGCACAAAGAACAGCCCAAGGCACAGCTTGTCTACTACACAGGCACAGCCAAGGAATACAAACCAGCTCAGCAGCGATGAATGCAGTCTTATCTCACCCATGCTAAGGGGTCAGAGGACTCTTGAGTAATTTTTCACGTTCAGCACACTACTCCTGGTAGTCTTACAGGACAATTACCAGTGGTTGTAGGAGTACTTTGCAGAAACCAGAAAGAAAACATATTACGGAATCTTTAGTATAACCACAGTGGATTAAAGAGGAGATGTTTACACCACTTTGGCACACAGCAGCACACATTTAGTTTCTGCAGGATCCATAAATCAGGTTTATCAAAGAAGCAGAAAGTGCACCAAGCACACATGGCTTCTGAAGCAGCCCAGCATGAAGTCCCAGCTCAGCAATCAGCACTGCAGAGCAAAGGACTTTTCTTTCCTTCTCTTTTAATCCCCTCAGCTCCGTGCTTGGATTCCAGGATAAAGAAATAGACAAGGAAAGGAAGAACAAAACCACAATCCCCAGAAAACAGATAACATAATTCAGCTCTCTGAAGCAGACATGAAGGGTGGTATCTTTTGGTTTGGGTCCTGTCTCATTACCCAGTAATTAGCAGTCCTGCCTCTGCCACAATGGGGATCTGCACGACGGAGAATGCCTGCAAATTTTGAAGGACCCAAATGTTTCACAGGGTGAGAGCACAGGCAGGCAAAGTCAGAAGGAGCAAAAGAAAATCTGCACAGGCATGCACACTGGGAGAATTATTACCTAGACCAGGGAGTCACAACAGAAGCACACTGTTCAGTGTTACTGTCAACACCAGCATTCCCCCCGGGGCACACTGCTGTGGCGAGGTCCTGAGGCACACTTCATCTGCCCCTGCACTGCCTCAGCTCTTGCAAAGAGCTGACTGTAAAAACTGCCTTTCCAGATGCTGTGGTGGCAAACAAAGCTAACAGCAGGCATGCAAATACTATTTTAGGAAATGGTATATTTTTCAGAAAAAATTCATCTCAAGATGGGGTGAGAGAAAGGAATAAATGATATTTCAAGTTGATGTTAAAGAACAATCAATTATTTTTACTTTTTACCCTTTAATTGCTACTTGCATAAGAGCTATACAAATGTAAAAATTTGTATGAAAGATTCCATCTACAATTTAGTACAAGATAAAATTTAGGCTATGAATTAATTGGGAGTTGAGACAGAACCCTGATTTGAATTAAAACTTTCCAGATAAGAAAAACAAAAAATGGCAACAAATTATTCTTTATTAGAACAGAGAACAGTTAATAGTGAAAAGCCAGAGGGCTGGGTATTTGCACTGCTGTTGTTAGAACATAATCTTTAATGATCTAGAAGACTAATTAGACACAGCAAAATTGGCTAACCAATTATTTAAGATGGAATGACTTTGATGCATTTCAGCAGAATTTAAATAAACAAAAGCAGGTAAACTCATTGGCAACTGAGAATTAAAACAATTAATAACTTTCAGGGTGGTAGAAGTCATGGTAAACTGAACAGGTTTTGCACGGGTTCTGCAGGGTTCCCTAAAAAAGAATCAAGAACTGACTCAGGAGGCACCATGAGAGCATCCGCTCAGTGCCTAGCAACAGTTTGGAAAGCCAAGAAAATGTTTAGTCACATTCATACAACAGGATGCAAAAGGAGGACACCGAATTTAAAATTTGCCTCTCCAGTAAAACACTGAATTTTGTTAACTTCCTTAAAAGAAACCTTTCAGAGGAAAGTAAAAATGCTAAAAGCATACAAGCAGCATACAAAGGATTGGGATTCTCTGATGAGTCTCTCATTCAAGACCTATTCTCCTTATCAATCCATTAAGTCTTCCAAGAACCATGTCCTCCTTTCCTGGGATCCTGCCTTTCCCAGAGCTGTCTGAGCACAAATATTTGCATCCAGTAAGTATGATAAAATGACAAAGTTTTCTCTATGGAAGAACTAGATTTTTTTCTCTTGTGAGTATTTTCAAAGAAAAAGCAGTAAAATTCCCTGGAGGCATACAGTTCTGTGAGTGAGCTTTCTCTGGCGGACACCATAGGGTCTCCCAGAACCATTTCATTATGATGAACAGGGGAAGAAAGTGTGGTCATAAAGGCTTAACACCACCCAGGCAGCTTCAAAGAACAGGTCTGATACTCAGCATCACAGGCCATGGGGAGACTGCAAGCAAAACACAGGAGAAACTCCCTGACAGCATGGGATTCCCACTGTCAAGCTGTCTCCTCATCCTATCTTTTATGACTGCAAGCACCACTTACAACCTTCAAGCTGATGGATTACATCCTAAATGGGGTCAAAAGAAGCACAGAACAATTAGTGGTATTAGTGTGGCACTGCCCTGTGAAACATTAATCTTAGAGCAGGGGCAACAGTCAACAATATTGGAAACAACACACATTTCAAATCCCTCCTGTATATAATCAAATTCTGAAATCCACTAATATGAGATATTAGTAAACTAAGCAGTTATGTAAAACTATACAGAAGACTTGATATTTACATCAATTGAAAAAGCATTCATAGTTGTATTTGCCAGATTAGAATCACGAGGACACTAATTCTCATCCTGAAAAGCAGAAGCTGATTGCCAGCTGGGATTATGAAGGAATTCCATCTCTTTCCTTTGCCTCACAGGCTACCCGAGTAAATCTGCTGGGTACTGATTATCTTTCTAGAAAACATTACAAGAAAGAATAATTTAATTTATTGTCACTGTGGAAGTAAAACTGGTTGAGCCAATGATCTTTCATTATGGTATGATGACTCTGCTGGATAATCCAATACTGCAAACAATGGATAAAATAATTGCAGATACTTATGTTTGCTCTTCTTTCACCTCCTCTCAGCCTCACCTATAACAGTTCAAAAGGTAAAAGCCATGTCTTCATTTTCACAAATTCTTTACTATGTCAGCTACAGACAGTCTGGATGCATTTTTTCCGGTAGAAAAATTGCAAAAATCTATTCTAGGTCAATGACTTCCACTGTCAGTATCATTCAAGGTGTTCAGAAGGCTCAAAGGAGAAAAATAAATCACTAAGTATTGGTATTATGCAAGCTCTCTGAAGAGGTATTGACTGCATTTATTGCAAAGAATTATGAAGTGGCTTTAATGTCATTCTATTCATGAGTGTCCTTTCTTTACAACTGATCTTACATACCAAACCCTGCTATAAAAACCAGCATGCACTTTGACTAGATTAAGGACAAAACAACTTCAGATACCTAAGGCTGTGGGATATAAACGTGAAGTAATGCCAGTGAAAGGCACACAAATCTCTGTGTGTACAGGACACCAGGCAGAAGAAAGGCACAGATCCTGTATGCTATGATCACAAAGATAACTATGCCTATTAAAGCAGTTCCATAAACCCCATCAGGCTGACACTACTGAACAGCAGATATGCAAGGAAGTGTGAACACAATTCCTCCTGTGATGGAAGGATTCGTGAGGCTGCCTTGCCTTGGATCAGGTGAGGTGTGCTTGTACACTGCCTACACACTGGCAGTCAGCTGGGGCACCCTCCTCAGGAAAAGCAGGAGGGGTTTATAGAGCAGCAACCTCTTTCCCTGCTCCTGCCTCCTGCAGTGACACGGATCATTAATGGCAGCTGCCATGGGAATGGTGCACTCAAAGGTTGGGAGCACTGCTCCTTGCACTGCTCCCTGCACTGCTCCCTGCACTGCTCCCTGCACTGCCAGCAGGCAGGAGCTCACAGCTGGGAGCAAGAAAGGCATTGTGTCCCAGCAGACCCTCCCATGCTGTCCCTAATGTCATGGAGCAGTTCAAGTGCAGAGGTTTTCACTGTCTGCCAAAGAAGGTGAAGATGAGGGATTTTCCATCCTAGCTCTAACACAGCAGGAAAAAGGGTCTGTCAGAAACCAGTTTTTCTCTCCACAAAACAAGCAGCAGGCAGGGCTCTTTTGTCACATGTCAAAAGAAAACCAGTCAGGAAGTTAAAAATACCTTATTTCCTTTCATATCTAAATTCATCAATATTAGCTCTTACTTTCTTTACAAGCAAATGTTCAAACCTGTATTGAAGCCAAAACATCAAGCATCCTGAAATATCTGCCTCCAAAAAACAGCTTTCTGGAACCATTTTTCATTTTGTGCAACTAAAACCAATGTAGATCAGGCAACAAAACCATCTAGGTTCTGTTCAGGACTGAACCAGAAGCTAAGCAGGAGCCTGTGCCATGCAAGGCTACCTTGTTGAGTCTCACCCAGCCTACCACAAACCAGGGAAAACATCATGCATTTCTCAGCTGGCTTTCATAAAGCAGAAAGAAGTCTTTCTGAGCATTTTTTTCCCATGGAGTTTAAAATAAAAAAAATTAAGGAAGTTGAACCAAATTCTACCCATTTTTTTCCTCTAATTAGAAATACACATTAGTAAGATACTGCCAACCACACGGTATGCTCGTTATGTATAAATTATTAATATTTTTGTATTATTTTATACTGTAACTCATACAGTATTTAAAATGTATTATTAACTGAATATTATTTTATGCTTTTTTTGGTCTAGTTTTGACACTAACATACTGGTCATTTTTTCCATGAAAACTCAGTATTTTAATCTTACAAGGAAAAATGAAGAAACTCAAATATCTCTCTTCGATAAATGAGACCTGTCAGAAGCCAATGATCCCAGTGCACAGCACACCTGACAATGTGAGCTCAACAACAGTGAAGAAATACTTTTTTTTCAGCTCCCTCTTTTGTGACAAGGGTCTAGATTGCAGCCAGTCTCACTGTAATTTATTTCCTGGGAGAAGACTGTGGGAGCTCTGTGTGAAAATCACTTTATATTTTTTCCTTCCTCTATTATTTTCCCACAGAAGCAAGTATTCTAGAACTCATGCAGTAATAATTACACAAAGTAAGCTGATTCTAAATGTATGCAATACATATGTTTTATGTGAGTGTTTTCTTTTTTCCTTTTTCATTTTGAACTAGAACATCAAACACAGAATATACATAACATTTGCCCTGTGTACCGAAAGACGCTATTCTCTGTCATGAGGATTTTATGTTTGAAGGTCCCAACTGTAGAAAACCTAATAAAGTATATACTCATTTTCATAGTTTAGTCAGTAGGAACACTCACAGCATGTGTGAGTCTTTGCAGAAATAGTAATGGTGTAACTTCAAATGTAAATGTTACACAAAAATATACTCGCCTATAATTACACTACAGTTTCAAATATTCTCTTTTTTCCTAACTAACCTCTCTCAAATAAAAGATTGATCAACCACCCCCAAGATTCTTTGCAGAATCCACATCCCAGCATTATTTCTCAATGCCATGCAGGATCAGCTACAGAATTTTAGTGGAAGTGTGCATGCCAACATATAGCACCACCATCTGAGGGCGTCTGCATATATTACCACCCATAGCTTAGTCATGGTTCAAAAGAAGTCAGCTCTCAACTCATTAATTAAAGAATTCAATTGTACTCCCTAGAGGAGATTTTGAAAGAGAACCAAAGGTGACTAGAGAATGGCTGCTGCTTTTACAATATGCCAAAGATATTTTTGGATTTATTTAGTAGAGTTGAATCTTTACTGAAATTAACAAACTATTGAAAAACTATGTGACTGCACAGGGTTTTAAATGGCAAACCAGTTCAATTCTAGGGAAACAATGTTCTTATTAATGACATTTTATAGCTTTTCACTCACATTCACTCAAGTTCAGAAGTGTACTTGCAGTATCTGTTACATTTTCTAGTCTGTTCATTATTTTATGGACTTTTACAGGGACACCTTTCAATGAACTACAGTATAGGTGCAGAGAGAAACCCACAGATGGTGCTGGGAACTCAGTTAATTAATACTAGTTACTTTCCTCAATTTGGCAGCTGTTATCACTACAGCATCCAATATTCTCCTCTCCTCTGTGCCGAGGTGGCATCGGAGGGACGGAGTGCTCATCTTCTCCTGCTCCAGCCCTGGAGCGTGAACATGGTCAGTGTCCCATGGGTGGAGCAGGGAAGTGATCACTGACCAACACCCATGACCTTCATCATCCCAACTAATACAAACAGCTTGAAGGCCATGAACATCTAGACTAGTGATCAAGAGCATAGTCATTATCTGTCTGCGATTTCAGCTTGTCTTGGTGGTAATATTTTAAAAATCTAAGCCAAAACAAAACTGTAATACTGTATTTGATCCCTCTCTTGGGATCAAAGGAGAGAAGACACAGAGGCTAAAAGCCCCTGATTCTACCTGGGCAAACTGAAAGGTCTGTGAAGGAAGCCAAGTAATCTTAAGTATTAATTAAAATTTCTTTTTTCCCTCTAAAATACTCACCTGACTTTCTCTTTGGTGTTTCTAAGAACAGTTGCAGCAAAATTTTGTGTAACACCAACCAGACTGATGCCATCAACTTCCACAATTTGGTCATTCACTTGGATCCTTTCAGGGGAAAAAAACCACAAATGCATAATTAATTGTATGAATTCTTGAAAATATTCAGCAAAACTTAGCATAGAGAGATCTTTCTAGTTTGAGCTTAAACAAAAGCTCAGCCATAAAATGATTGAGGTAAATATGAAAAACGCATCATTCCTTGCACATAGACATCTCATAAATCCAACTTCCAAGTTAACATTACAGTTAATATCATCAATTAATTATCCAGTCTCTTTTCTAGTATAGAAATACAGTAACACAAACTCTTGAATTTGTCATATGAATTAAATTAAATGAGATACTTTAACAGCTCTTATATCATTCTTTCCTAAGCCAATCTTGAAAAACAGCATAAGACATAGCTCTGGCATTTCATGCTAATGGAAAAAAAATGTAGCATTTAACTAAAACAACCTGCTCATCTGTGGAGAAAAGAGCTTTAGTATCAGACCCAATTGTGACATACTATCTTAAGATATTCCATCGAACTTGTCCAAAAAGAAGAATTCCCAGTGTAAGCGTGATCTTGCTGCACACTATCGTAAAACCTTGGACTGCTTTAAGGAGGACTCTCTTTTTGAAACCAAACACCTATTTACAGCTGATACACTGTTTAATGCAGAGAAAGTTAAGACAGAATGAAAGCCATGTTGCTTTTATCTAAAGCAAGCACTGCTACAAAATCCCTACAGCAGGCACTGGACTCCTCTGGATTACGAATACCTGGAAGATGACTGCTACACTATTCTTTAGAAACGCACGATCTCTTAACAGTTTCAAAATAAAAACCAAACAAACACATCCAGAACTAGTCAAAGGGAGCAATTTTCAAGTACTTACACGGATTCTATTGAACCAAACAACACAGTTTACAAAGCAATCAAGAAATAGCTATGAAAAAATCTTATTTAAATTACATGAAAATACCTAAATTAATATATTTAACATCTTGAGATATGTTAGTGATAAGATTTCTTTTCAAAAAACAGAGGCTTCGACAGAATGTTGAAGCATTTGGACTTGGAACACTAATTTCTCTGTCAAGTCTGAGGAAATGCTTTGCAGTTTTACACGTGTTCAAGCAGCATCTTCTGTTCTTTGGATTCCAGTGATGAGTAAGAAATACAGTATTTATTCTTTGGCAGCCTCACACTAAAGAATGTCACTGTGTTCTAGGCAGGATCTCCCCTGAAAAAGGCAGTCTATAAACTCCTATTTTGAAAATCATATTAGGCATTTTAAGCTCAGAATTTTATTTCAGTTTTTGCTGAAACATTTGAGAAATACAGCAATCACATTAATATTTATCTAATTTTGATTTTTTTTTAACTTTAGCAAATACAGGGTACAGTCAGATGGCACAGGAATTCCTGGAAAAGAACTTTTACGAATTTGGTGCCTACTGAATGGGAAACTGTCACCCTCTTGGCTGAAAATGGTGGAATAATTCCTTTGAGATGACAGCAACAACACTGTACATCACCACACAGTGGATTAGCAGTGTTCATACAGATACATAGGTACAGGATTTCAGGTGATGAAGCATCACGTTAGGGAACTGTTGTCTGCAACTTCATAAGCAGCTCTAACTTGATTCAGTCTAATTCTGTTTGTCCTTTAGACATATTTTGTATTGCCTTCTTTCTTATTTGTACAGCTCCTAAACTAACTTCCAACTCTTATTTTTATGGCCACTATTCTCCAAAACTCCTTCCTTTCTATATATACATATATTTTAATTATATATGAGCATATATGAATATCAACATACAAAGTGCAGACTTCCCATGAGAGCCCACTCCAAGAGGAGGTCCAGGCCTCCTCTGTCTGTCAAATCTAATTTCAAACACCAATGAAAAATTAGGTTCAGATTGCCAAAGTCTGATTTACAGAAATTGTATTGCATTTAGCATTAATAACATTGGTAATTCTTCTGGCAATTATTTTCTAATGTTCATCACTTTAAATTCTGTCTGCAGATAACAATGAAGTAGCAACTAAAGAAGCAAACCAACTAAAGTTGAAAAAAATAATTGCATAATTGCTCTGTATGATGAACTGAAAAATTTAATTTGTGCAGAAACATCTTCTAGAGTTCAAGTTAAGAACTACGTAATGTTTCAAAACTGTTGCTCCTAATGCTATCAAAATACTTTATAACGTGAATGACTCATCACCACAATAATCTGAAAGAAGCAGCTATTGATTGATCCAGGAAAAGATTTTATTTTTCATATTCAATCTAATTTTTCATATTCAGTCTAATGACTGATTTCCTATCTTTCACATTATTAATAACCTCTCCTAATACTTATCACCATACTTGCCTTTGGATTCACCTTGAAGCACCCTTCTTGGTCAAATACAGGCACACAAAACCTTTAAATATGAAACTAAATGCTACCTGTTTGTCTACAGCAGCATGAATCAAGCCAGTGGTGTTAAATTACTGAGAATCTTTGCACAGATTTTGTATTTCCATGGAAGACAAGTACTTTACATCATAATTTGATAGGTCTTTCAATAAAAAATAGAACAACTATCCTACATATACTGTAACATTTTAAATTGTAGCTCCAGAAGAACCTGGTTGAAGATTGCTATGCGATTATTCAGAATATCTGATGCAACTACTGAAATAGTTTTATTTTCTGGTTGGAGACTTTGTTTTGCTATCACTGTTAATGATTAAATAGGCTTTTCATAAAGACGAAGTTAACAGGACCCTTTACAGTCGATGCACTTTATTATGCAGAACGGTCTGGTCCTGACTGAGAGGATTATATATCCCTTTCCCAAGTGAATGATCAGTCAGGCTCTCAAAGAGAAAATCAGTGTCCTATTTCTCAGCTGACTGAACATTCTGCCAGTTGAAAACCAACACAAATATTAGAATGGTCAAAGAATGATATTATTTTTTCTCAGCTGACAAGTTCCTTTCAGATGCCATCTAGGGAAATGAAAGAAGAGACTTGTGACGGAACATTAACTTCTGTAGCCCACTCAAACATGTGAATAATGAGATGAAAAGAAATTACAGATCATGACAGAGCAGCAGTGAGTGACTGATTTTCAACCAGAGAATTTTACAAAGAATACCAGTCGTGAGCTTAATGCCTTCTAGCTGAGGTCAAGCATACCCTTCAGAAAAACATTCACTTAAATTTAAAGTAATGGATAAAGTCATGACATCTTGAAGTGTCAGCTTAATTTCCCTTCATAATTTTTAAGCCTATGATAAATCAGTACTTGGCCTTCAACTTGATATCTTATTGCCAAGATCTGTAAAGACACCTCCAAGCCCAATCTAGGAGACTATATAGTTCAGCAGTTTCAAAGCAAAATTACTAAACTTTGCAACCCCCTTCCTTCTAGAGTCTTTTGCTTAAATTTTTGTAGGGTTTCCACTGCAGAAATTTTTTTTTGCCTGGCTGAGAAGTTAGAGGTGTTCAACAAGGAACATGTTACTGCAATGTATTTTTTAGAACACATCATCAACATCTTAAGAGTTTATTCCCACTTTTATTTATAAACAATATTTTCATATTGTTTATGACTAATACAACAACACATTAATGGTTAAAATCAGAAGAGGAGAATGCAGATAAGTTGATTTAATTGCTTACATATCAGAGAAGTAATATTTTATTGGCATGAAAATTTACAAAGTTAAGCACTGGGACAAAATGAAAAATTGCACAGGTTGGAAGATTTTTAAGAATCCTTTTCATTATTAAATGATTACATAATAAAGTTTTTTCCTATCTCCTAATGAGAAGAGGTTGACTTGGTTTTGGCAAGTATTGTACAATATACAGATTGGCAGTGCTGGATAATACACAGATCTGTGTATAATATTATCTGTGTATTATACACATCTGTGTATAATACACAGGTAACTGTGCCCCATATGATATGAAATATTTTATGTTGAAAAGGAATTCTTTTGCACATACCAAATAAGCAATTCTAGAAGCAAGCAGGTTTTATAGGAGCACATAGTACTACACACACCAATTCACCTCTTTAGTGGGCAAGGTTTATTATATCCTATTCCAATTAATTAATGTACTTTCAGGTGTGAAAACTGAACTCCAAAATAGAAGACTATCCAAAATAAGAAATATAAAGTAACAGTCTGTGTTAGTAAAGTTGAAAGGAGTATATTTAGTAAAAGTTTAAACATTCAGATACACTAATTATTTCATAAATCACAGAATACTTAAGGTTGGAAAACATCTTCTTCATCAACTAAGCAGCTCGATCACTCCTAAACCACATCCCAAGTGCGACATCCAGATGCCTCTTCAACACTTCCAGAGACAGAGACTCCATACCACCTTTCTGGGCAACTTATTCCAATGCCTTTTTAATTGAAAAAAAGCTTTAATATTTAATCTGAACCTCACCTGACACAATTTAAGGCCATTTCCTTTCACCCTTTCACTTGAGAGGTGTCAGAAGAGACCGATCCCCACCTGCTTTCCAGTCATTGTGGAGATGATAAGGTCATCCCCAAGCCTCCTTTTATCCAGGTAAAACAGCCCCAACTCCCTCAGATGCTCCTCGTAAGACCTGTGCTCCGGACCCTTCACCAGCTTTGTTCCCCTTTGGTCACACTCCTCACCTCAGTGTCTTTCTTGCAGTGGAAGGCCCAGAGCTGGCCACAGCACTCAAGGTGGCCCCACCAGCGCCAAGTACAGGGGGACAGTCACTGCCTGGGGGTGCCTGGACACACTACTGCTGGTCCAGGCCAGGATGCCTTTGGCTTTCTTGGCCACCTGGGCACATACAGGCTGATATCCAGCTGCCTGTAAAGCAGCACCCCAAGTCCTTTTCTGCTGAGCAGCTCTCAAGCTTCTCCTCCCCCAGCCTGCAGCCCTGCCTGGGGCTGCTGTGACCCCAGTGCAGGACCTGGCCCTGTGCCTTAGTGAACCTCATGCAGCTGTCCTCAGCCCATAGATCCAACCTGTCAAGACCTCTTTCTAAGGATATCATATGCACAGAGACCAAATAATCCGACACTGAACTGAATTATTTTTTTAAGTATTGCCTATCTAAAGCTGGCTTGAAGCCAACAGAACAAGTGGGAGCTCAACACTACCTTAAGAATCAAAACTACGTTCAAAAGTGACACAGAGTTTGGAATCAGCAGCCTTACTCATGCTAAAGCATCTGGGTTCTCAGCAGTCACAAACATGTATCTTTGACAAATTTGTTCTTCTAAAGTTTAAACTCATGGTACCAATTTCGTGTCTTCTCATAACCACATCAGGTATTTAGACCTTACCAATGAAGTTGACAAACTTTACAGCTTGGATTACCATGACATACGTTAAGCAAACAACTATTCCCTATGAAAATCATAATTTATAGTAACTATAGCTGATAAAATTTTCAAATACAAAGTCTAGCTTACCTGCCATCTCTTTCTGCTGTCCCACCCTCTGTTACTGTTTTGACAAATATTCCCAGTTTTTCAAGGCCTGCATCAGCTCCAACTCCCATTCCAATAATGCTTATGCCAAGTCCATCTTCATCTATGAAAGAGGTAAGAGAAAGCAGAAAATTTTTACATTTATCTGTACAGTTATTTGGTAGGTAAACATTCATGCTTTGGTTCCTCTTGGCTTTCTGTGTCAATAACACTAATATTATTTTGCTCCCTTTTAAAAAAACTATTTGACTACCATTTTAATTACACACAAAAAGTATCATCTGCAGCCTTATAAGGAGCTTAGAACAACAGACTAGATTTTTACTCCTCCAGTGAAGAATGAACATATCACATCAAACACTGTGTAAAACCATGTGAATGGAGTGTCACCAAACAATTCTCTTAAGAAGACAAAAGCTGCCTATCTCTGAGCTGCTTCTTTAATTCTTCACTGAACAATTCCTGAAATCCAAAAAGCCAAAGTGACCACAACCAATTCATGGACATTCAAGATAGGCTCTGTAGGCATGTGTAGATTTCCTCAAACTTGTAGGTCAG
Organism: Passer domesticus; assembly: GCF_036417665.1. Classification (NCBI taxonomy): domain Eukaryota; kingdom Metazoa; phylum Chordata; class Aves; order Passeriformes; family Passeridae; genus Passer; species Passer domesticus. Next base: position 23,722,462 of record NC_087474.1, on the reverse strand, counting down.
TGTCACAGGAAGTGGAAATGACACACAGACATGATACCTTTTTCTAGTTCAACTGGGAAGAGCTCCAACTTTTCCACACGCTTCTCAAGTTCATATTCAGCTGATGCAGCCACTGGGTCAACTTCATCATTTCTCCTGTCATAGTCTTCATTAGAGTATGTATTGAAAACCTGTGGAAATAGATCAAAAATCATTCAGCTACCCACTCCAAAAAACACTTCCAAATTATTAAATTAGCTACTACTTTTGTCTTGTGATATTGCAAAGTTTGAAAAGACTTTTAAAAGACAAATTTCTCCTGCTCATTCAAGCTTCAGGTTTTTAAATTTGTGGTTTTTTTATTCAAGGAAGCACAAGTATGGTTGCAAAAGTCAACTGAGTGTAAGTTTCTGTTGCTTTTGATTATAAATTCAAAAGGTGATCCTTAATGTCTACGTTGGTCTATGTATATAAATAATTAAAATACTTAATTTAACTCATTAAAAATTCACTATTAATAAACATTAACAGAGTCAAATACCTTGAAATTATAATCTGCATAGTGTTCCTGTATTAGTCTTTAGGTATTAGTCTTTAGGCCTTATGAAGTTCCAGTTCCCATTCATCCAAACAAAGCTTGACCTGAAGATTACTAATCTACACTTACATCACCTATGAATACCACGGAGATTATGTTCCATATTATGTACTAACTTTTTTAGAACAGCAATGTACACAGCCACTGGTATTTTTTAAACTAACCAGGTTTACAGGTTTATTTCATCTCTAAAGCAGTAATTTAACAGTGACTGCATTAACCTGATTATATTATTTATGCTACTTACTATCATACTTCCAACATGGCCTTCAACCAGTGGTTATTCAGACCTTCAGAAACATTAGTCAGGAAAAGCATATTTTCATATTTTAGAGATCAGAGTCTGCCAGCCTAATTCATTAAACTGTCTTCACTTGGCAGAAAGGAAAGAATTTGTATTACTAGTGGTAATAGCTTTGCTAAGCTTCAGTCCCATGGATATATCATATTCATCACTTCAAATAAAGGAAAACAACTTCCCACATTTCCTCTTCCTCTTTTACAGACAACCTACAGAAGACCTCATTGAATAGCCACATTTTCCTTTATCACTGTTCCTCTTAGAATATAAAACACTGCACCCTTCTACACAGCCACACAAATATTCCAAAGTTCTCCAGAAGCCTGCTCTTTTACAGCCCTGCTTGGAGGCTCTCTCACCATGTCCCTGGATGGAGCACACATGCCAGCTGGCTGCCCAGTGCAGTGACAGGAGCTGGGTCATTGCCACCTGAGGTTTCACCTGCCTGAAGAACTGTTAGTACACACTCATTTCTTTTAAAAAGTAAATATATTAAAGTTGAAATACAAAAATACCTTTAAATACTACTGTAAGTCTACTAACTATGTTATTACTACCACAAAGCTACCAAAAAGCCCTCTCAATTTTACATGAATAGTGGTTCAAACAGAAAAGACAGTAGTGACTCAATGAAAATTTTAATACCCATTGATGTGGGTATTTCAGATCAATGAGAAACACTTAATTTCTCTTCCAAGAAGACTGAGATGATAAAAGTTTCATAAGAATTCACAAACCTATCTGGCATTATTAGTCATTATAATGCAAGAAAAAGGCTGCTTTAACTAAATTATGCTCCTAGAAAGCCTTCATAAATCCATGCAAAGCATAAGCAAAATAAGACACATAATGCTGGCCAGTGCTGCTGAACATTTTATGCTGCTTTAGTATGTCTAAGATTGGAGAAAAGACACAGACTGAGAAAAAAGTAATGCAATTCAAGGCCACCATTTCTAGCCTGACTAAAGAATAGATAAAAATAGCTGGATGAGTCCACTCAACAGCAACCAAAAAGTGGTAAAACTTCCCTGGCAGCTTCCCTTCTCTGTGATTTGGTGTCAAAGGCAGCAGCTTTTAATCACTAAGGGTTCCAGGCTCAAGCCAACCTCATTCATGCTGAAATCAACCAAAATAAGGATCAATCAATAGCGTGCAACCCAAACAAAACATTACTAAGCTAAGGTTTGACCATAACCTTTAGGTCTGAAATGCAGCAAACATGTAAATAAGTACAGGTTAAAAACAACAGCTGTGAATTTAGCTTGAATCATCTCATTAATTAATGTGATGAAAGAGATCTGTGCTTCAAATGTGAACAGAGATGAACAGCATGAAGGTAAAGGAAGATACTGCTTTCTGGAGACAAAGAATAGCTGAGAGAGAGCTATAAGGGAAAATTATGTCACAAAATGAGTATATTTATTTCTGGATTTCTTTCCATCATATTAACTGGCATCATTCTTTTCCTTGTGTTCAATGACTGGCATGAGAATATTGTGGAAGCAGTTTTATATTTGTTGCAAAATGACTGGATATGCTTCAGGATAATTTTCTTTGAAAGCATATACTGAGTTCAGGTTTGGGATGATCTTTTTTGAATCAGATTGAACAGAAGATACAGCTTCTTGGATTGTGCTCACTCTTTTGGAGTATTTTAACAATCCCACTAAAAGGAAACTAAATATGCTATTGGTGGTTAAAAGTTATCATTATGTCTCCAAATACATCATGCCACTCTTATCTAGTACCTCACCTAAGCATTCTCTCTGAGATTGTAGATCCTGAATGCACAAAGCTCTATGTTTCCTACCTGGCATTAACTCACTGTCTTTTGTACACTGGTCATATAACTTTGCCCACTGCCTTCATCAAGGCAGTTGTCTCCCCCTGAAAAGGGGAAGAAGAAGAAGGATATTCTTGTATGTCATTTATCTCATTTTGTGCAATCACATTTCACAGCTGACTGATTCTATTAAATGAATCTCTGCGTGTTAAATTGAAGTAAAGAAAATTTATGCCTGGAAATTTTCTTTCTTTGTGAAACAGTCTATCCACCAGAGTAATGAACTGCTTGCTCAGTACAGTCATGAGAACTGTCACTCAAGATTTTACTGCACTAAAAATAAGATAAACATTTATAACTTCTTCCTCACAGTATGGTTAACTTGATATAAGTAGAGCTATTTCACCACGTCTGTTGCGGAGTGTGCGTGGGATTTCAGACTCATGGGAATTCTCCCAGTCTCTTTCATCTGACAGATTTGGTTTTACTGCCACTCTGGCCAAGTAGCCAGTACAGAAAAGTCACAACTATATGTAAATATGAATATGCTGAGCTGGAAAGGACCCACAAGGATCACAGAGTCCAACTCTGGGCCCTGTATAGGACCATCCCGAAGAGTCACATCACAAACCATTACTTAAAAAGCAAGCTCTTTTCCCAATATATCCAATATAGTATCTTAGTCTCTGATCACTACAAGTATTTAGGGGGGGAAAAAAAAGTTTTCATAGAATTCACTTGTGACATTTTCTAGGATTTAAAACAGCACTTGTGGAAAACAAAAAGCCAAGAGTGGTGACACATTGAAACAAGCCCTGAAGAACCGCTGTTAATAGAACATACTTCTGTGTTCTCTAAAGTGACAGAAAAAGGGGTCATCAGTGATTCATGCAGCACCAATATAGTAACAAACTGTAATATCAAAGAAGCAGGTAAAATTGTTAGGCACCCTGGGTGGCATCCCCAGGGAAATCACACATATATACACACACACAAATCATTTGCTTCTCTTTGGCAGAGCATAAGCTAGAAAAGACATGTCACTAACTATAAAAATACGTGGCTGACTAATTCAGAAAAAAAACATACATTTTTATTTTAGTACTTCATCTATAGGAGTAAGATCAGAAGGATAAAAACTGGTTATTTTTGAAAAAAGGCAAAGTTGCCTAAGTTTGGGGTGCTTTCCCATAGCTCTTACCTACCAATAATTTACAGAATTTAGCTAACAGTAACCAGTGGGTAGAGACAAGGGGTTTTTAAAAAATTTTTAAAAGCAAGTCAGTATAGAGATAACTCTAAGGAATTACATGGGCTAACCAGCTTGGTACTACATAAACCACAATTAGTGCTGCATACTATAAACTGTACAACATAAAAATTGCCATATCCAACATAAGGCTGAGAGAATTGGGGTTGTTCAGCCTGGAAAAGAGAAGGCTTAGGGGTGACACAACTGCAGCCTCCAACACCTAAAGGGAATCTACAAAAGAGATGGAGAGAGACTATTTACCAGAGCAGGTAGTGACAGGACAAGGGGGAAGAGATTCAAACTGCAAGGGAGTAGATTTAGATTACCTATAATGAAGCACTGAGGATAACCCCTCTGGCTGTGCTGAAGCAGCTCAATGAGGAAAAGAAACCACAATTTGACCATTACCTTCTGCTTTAAAATCTTCCTACAGCATAGCTTCAGGAAGGAGTGGAAGCTCTGGCAATGTTTGAAATTGGTGACTATTTTTTTAAGAAGTTTTTTCTCTGCAAAGTGGTTGCTTTGTCACAGTGCAAGGCAGTGAGTCAGTGAGGAGGCTTCCTCCAGCTCTCCTGGCTTCATGCTCCCTACAGCCTGTGTGGGCATCAGCGTCACTAACGCTGCAGCAAGGAAGCATCCAGGAGACAAATCCTCCCGAGAAGCAATTGCAGGAATGAGACACAGATGGGAATTAGACACCAGCAACATTGAAAGAAACTGCGTGTCTAACATCAAGCCCATGCCTGGGGTTTCCCTCAGAAAGCTCATTAAGATCTGTTTTAAGTGTCCTGAAACTCTGGCAAAGCGACCTGTGCAGCAGATTTATGTTTCTAAAATCCCAAAAGTATCTGGGCCCCAGACTTCTCCATTCCAGAGAGACCTCTTCACACTTCTGACAAGCCAGGAGCAGCTGCCGTGACACAAAGACAAAATGCTCAATTTGTAGGGGCAAATTGGAAAATATTATCTCTGTATATTCTTATTTTAGACAACTGGAACAAGTTGTCAAGTTTTCTACCTGTTAGAACATCATGAAGACCATCTGCAGTAGAAAGCCACAGTGTCACTGTCCTACAGCAGTGCCAACACATCTCAGTTTGGATCCATACAGCTCTGTGCACCACAGCATGTCCTCCTAAACCCAAACCGTGCCTCAGTGGCATTTCCTGGGGGGACACAAGCATTAAAATCCATGGGCTAACCACACACATTCCTGAATCCTGTGCCAGGAGGATGCATTTACTTCATGGTGTAAGCAGTTAAAGAACCAGCCAGACTCCTCTGTTAGGCTTCTTTCACTGAAACCAGTATCTTAAATTTTATATACTGCAGTTTTTTAAAACACAGAACCAAAATTGCCTATGAGGTACTGCGCATGGATCGTCCCCCCTGCTCCTGATACTTGGCTCAGTTTTGGTGCAAATTTTTTAAAACACTAGTTTCCATTAAGTAGTTTCCTAGAATCGGTGAAAATTGTTGATTATATATACTTATTATTTATTCAGTGTGTGCTTTTTTTATTGCTGATGTACTAGTGTTATTACAATTTACATTGCTACTTGTCTACATAGCAGAAAAATGCAAAATCACTATAGTTGTAAATGAGATGCGTGCCCCACGTAAAAACTTCATGCTGTTACTCATAGTTAAAACAGGTCAGAGTAATTAGCAAGTAAAAGTAAGCCCTGTTACTGAAGAGTAAAACCTCAGCTCACATGGAACTTGTACCTCTATTAGGGCTGCTGTGTGTTTGTTTTAGTAAGTGAGTAAAACAGCAAGGTGCACTGAAACCCGGAGTTGACAAAGACATCTAGACAGACTCATCTGAACATTCCTGCTCCTTTTTTTTCCTTTTTTTTTTTGTTTGGTTGGTTTTTTGGTGGTTTGTTGTTGTTGTTTTGTTCTTTTTTTTGTGGTTTTGGGGTTTTTTTGGGGTTTTTTGGTGGTGTTTTTATTGTTTGTGTGGGGGGTTTTTTTGTTTGTTTGTTTGGGTTTTTTTAATACAGTGATGAGTTACAATTCCATGTGGATTTTTCTTTTTCACTTTTTTTTTTGTCATAACCATTAATACAAGTGGGAAAATGGCAGTACTGTCCTGTCTTATATTAATGGTACAGGCTGAACAATTTTCATTCAATTCTCTTTGATGAGTTTTGCAGACCTGGGTCTAAATCTTTGATATTGGGTTGCAGCAGCTTGGATGCAACAGTGTAATGGGAGGTATAAATGACTAGTAAGGTGGTTTCCCTGAGTCTTACTGATCATGTAAAAATCCCAAGGAGACTTTTAAAGTGTTGTGTACTTCACTTTGTATGTAATTCATCCCTCTGCCTGATCTTGCCTTTTTTAAACTCTACTTTGTGCTCCTACAACTTACCTAAAAATGTACTTTGCAACTGCTGCTATTTTTGGTCAGTTATTAACTACTTCAATGTAGAGAATAAAAATCATGAAGAAAAAGTGTTTTTCACTACAGTACTTTGACAATTGCAGGGAAAAGAGCCCAGTGCATTCCCATTAAGCTCAGGGTTCCTCCAAGGGTCCCTCCTGCCAGACTTTCACAGATCCTTGAGAGATTAGAGATGTGGGTACAGCAATTTAACACTTAGTATTTACTGCAGTGTGGTACTGACCTACAAACCTGAATGTCTTTAGCTGACTTTTCCTGCTTCAGGGAAAAGTAAAAACATTTGCCTGCACCTTCAGAGTGTCTCCATCCAGTAGAACAAAGAAGCAGTTTTAACAAGAGCACTCTAACAAGACACATTATTTAAAAAAAAAAAAAAAGAGTAACAAGAGTATTTAAGAAGAACATGAATTTCCAATAAGACAGAAAATATATTTTATCGCTCTTTTGGCAGTTCTCTCTATTGCCAAGGTAACAAACTAGCATGCTCAAGAATTCATTGTATCTTTGAACATTTAAATAAGCACATAAAGGAGAACAATTGAAGTGAGCAGAGTTTGCCAAATTAATTAAAATACAGTACAGGCTCCAATCTCAACTCAGGTGTCCGAACAACTCTAAACAGATAGGATAGCATGAAGCAAAGTTCTAGATTCTGTCCCTAGACATTTATTCCTGAATCTACTGCACTATTTCTTCCAGATCCCTCACTGCTGCCAATCTACATCCTAACTGATGGTGCTATTTTTCTTCTGCCTTTAAGTGTGACACATGAGGTAGCCAAGAGTAAATGCTGCTTCTGGTACCAATTAGCACAGGCTGCCATACAGTAGCAGAGTCACCATGAATCAACAAATCAATATTTCTTCTCCCAGCAATCTCACTCTCCTTCAGCCTACAAGTCAAGAGGTCTAAATGCAGAGTAAAAATGCCACAAATGTTCTCAGAGGTAAACACTGGAAACAAAATATTGACTATGCATAAAATATTATATTTAAAATAAATCTCAGCAGGGATAAATTGAGTAACCTGCATATTCACTAAAAATGACCCCATTAAAAATTTCATAAGCAATTCCTTTTTCCCTTACAGATGCTACATATGTTAAGAAAATAACTCAAAGGAAAGCAAGGACACAATAAAGTAATCACAGGCATTAATTCAGAACACTTGCTGTGTAAACTATAAAGAGCTAATTTATCCAACCCAAGTTTTAGTGTGAAATATTGTGAAATTGTGTTATAAAATGAACAAAAATTAATACAATTCTTTATATACACTTATATACAGAAAATATTTTAAACGTGCTATAAATAGTACATGTTGCTATCTGTCTCTTTACTTAAAGCAGAGAAGAAAGCAGAGGTGGAACAAAAGAGCTCGATGGAAACAGTCTGCCTTATTTTCTCAATATTACATCATCAATACAAATCCTATTGGGCTTTTTAAGGGAGCAAAATTGCAACTGGCCCAAAGGTTTTTTTATGAGTCTCTCACACACCTTGCCTCATTCCTAGGAGCTATGGCATTTGGCATTGATTGCCCACCTTACCAGTACTGCTGTAGACACAGCAAAGGCTGGGTGAGAGGGAGAAGGATCTCTAGTGACAGAAACCAGAAGACTTTACAGCCTTGCCTCAGAACAAGGGATAAAAAGCAAACATACTCCCACACCAGACCATAGCAGCAGCCCTCATAAATCTCTGAAGATGTCCCACCATCACTTTTTGCAATAACTAAGTTCTTCTAAAACACTCAAGAGATGTTTGGATTTTTTTTTTTAATGAGAAGTTCTTAATGAATTCTTTAACTGAGATGAGATTACTACAAAGAATGCTTATAGTCTTACGATGAGTGGAGGAAATTCTATTATATTCTACTAAGAAAAACTTAGAGATGTAATAAACTTTTATTTAAACATATACTATTAATTATACGAGTACATGGCTTATGAGTTAAAGAATAGCCAAGGATGACATGCAATATTAGACAGCCCTTCAAAGAGTCCCCTGTACAGGGTACACATATTTCCACAATTTCAGATGGCACAGGTTACAGTTACTAGAAACTATTTAGTTTCTAGTACAAACAGATATTCTTCTACAGTAACAAAAATGCTTATGATTCTCTGGAATCTAAAGCCTTTAGTAGCCTATTGCTGCATTCACATTAACATCACCATGCAGTGATGTAAAAGAGACCCATTAGTGGGGTGTTGCATTAATTTGATAGGAATGTTGCAGCCCTACAGCCTGTTAATGCCATTGCTTGTGTATAAAAATGGACAAACAGGCGGAGTGTAAGAGGATTAACAGAAAAGCTTCTGTAATACAGCAAAAGGTTTGCAGTGTTTTGTAAACATCTTTCAAACAGAAAGTGCCATGCCACGTTCTCAGTGCTAGACCACCACTCAATTACTTTTTATACTGTAGACTTAACAATTCCTTAATTGCACCTGCAGGCAGAATTCATTTTGGCTGACTGCATTTTTGCTAATGGTAGTTTCACATTCACACTGTTTAGTACAATGAACTGCATTCTAGTAAGATGTAAAACTGCCTAGAGTAAGCAAAAGAATGTTTATCCATTAAGCATCCATACCTAGTGTATTACATTACAGTTAATCACACCACTGTTTCAAAAATGAGACAGTCTGTATTTCCAGAGGAATTTAGCCTTCCTAATGCCTCCTAATATGGTAGGTGGGGTAACAGACTCTGACACAAGCCAAGACCAGGCGTTCCCAGGTCTGACAGCATAACTGGTTCAAACTCACCAGCTCTAAGTGCAATTAAAAATATGGTATTAATGCAGCAAGAAACAGAAGGTTACAAATGAGCACACAAAGTATATCCAAACGAATAGACAAAGGGAACGACGGATCATGGGGATAAGCTGGTATTAATGAATAATACTAGCTTGGGATGAGACTACAGTAATAATGACACAAAGTGGGGATTCAAGATAAACTCTTCTAAAGTTACTCAATTCAACACTATTTTTGGATATTTTTCAACTTCAACATTTACTATGACATCAGTCACAAAGATATTACCCCTTTGAAAACAATAGCAAAATTAATTTCATCAATCCCAAGGGAAGTCTCCATTACAGCTGGTTTTCACTCTACCCTGTGTACTTTGGAAAAATTAAATGAGCAGAGAAACTACAATGAGTTTTGCTCACCTGAAGACTTTACACAGTTCTACTCTCTGTGCCCAAATTTACGGCATAAATTCAAATTTATTACAGACATTATCTATGCACAAATCTGTAATGGATTTGAAGTTTTGGAGAACCAAATGGAAAGTGTAGCACCCACTGCTATGGGAAATTGGGAGGATGCACTTGTATATGTGTATTTTGGGACTAGGGTTTTGTTTTAAAGAGTTGTGGTCTATTTTTTCCCCACAGGAACACTTTGCTTTATTGTTCTGGTATTGACCAAACATCTCTCTGTGCACCCCCTTAACAGTCTCTGCACGCTGCCTTTGGGCAGTGGCAGGGAGGGCACCGTGTCCTTAGGCCTCTGTTATTGGACACAAAGATGGACACGGCATTAAATGTGAGCTCAATGCTGTTCCTGCCACATGCCAGCAGCAGAGATGGCTGTGGAAGCTGGCAAACTCACAGACTTTCAGAACTTACTTAAGCCCCCTGAGCTTTCTGTTTTCCAGATGCAACTTCTTGACCTCCTTCAGACAGAAAAGTGAAGCTCGAGACAAACATTTCACCTTTGTGAGGAAAACTAAAATGTGGGGCACGGCTTTCTATCCAGATTTCTGTCCTCCAAGCAGAGGAGGGAAAGTGCTGTTTAACCTGTGCAGTGACACAGAACTGTAACAGCTACAGAAGAACCTCTCTGCATGTTGTGTTCATGCAGGGAAGAGAGCAGGGGCATCTCTGAGTTCAGTCACTCCAGCAGCTGAAGTGTGCAGCACACAGCTGGGATCGCTGTCACTCACAGTAACTGTATTTTGGCTACAAACAGCTGCACATTTCTTTTAGAAGCAAAACAGACACCATTTAGCAGAAGCTGGACATGCTCCAGACAGCAGATTAAAATGGTGTAATCTGTGTATGAGAGGATATAAAGCCAATACAGTAAGCCTTTCAGTTTTCTTACCATGATTTTAATGGGTACCCCATTCTAGTATAATGAATGAAGAAAACATACCAAATATCTCTATAAAATAATGACATTTAATTATTTTTTTTTCAGTCAACTAGTGTTCATCATCTAAGGAAACTGGCAAGGATGTGACTCTTGCCTAAAATAAGAGCTGTGAATGAACAACTAGAGGAAGACAGCAAATTAATCTTACAAAACCTTGCTGGAATATATTTACAATACCACCTTAGCTATTTTTATGAATCCCTAAGTTAAAAAAAAAATTTACACACCCAAGTTTCTTAGAAGCCCATCTTCTAAAACAGTATTTTATAATTATGGTTTCAAGAATACCATTTCAATCAATACTGAAAGGCTTCTTTTCTTGGGCATGACTATGATTCTTAATCAACCCTCTGTAGATGAAACTTAAGGAAAAACAGGAAACAATTCAAAGAAGCCCTTGCAAATTCTTCTTTGATATTACTAACAAAAGGCTAGTACTGACAAGAAAAACATAAATGATAATGTTAACATTCACTGGAAAACTGCAGGACAAACAATCAGTACAAAGTATATGTAACTCCTGGCTGCTTTTTACCCCAAAAAAACCCAATGGTGAATAAAACCACTGTCCTGGATGAGGGAGTTAGATACAAGTGGTGTGGGAAAATAAACATATGGTTGGACATCGAAACAGCCAAGCTGGTAAAACTTCAATCTCACAAACTTAATTTTAACTTTACTGTTACTGATTAAACACTCCAAGATTCTAAAAAAAAAAATATCTTAACAAAAGAAAACCTTTTGCTTGCAAATACAGTAATTGGAAAGTAGAATGAAATGACAAATTTTGAAAGCCTTTTCTATAGTACTGGTAAACTAAATAACCACAAACATAGTATTGTCTAGAATCAGATAAAGTTTTAGCTTTCAATTCCTCGCAGTGAAGTGTTCAAAAGGATGCTATCAGCCACTTTAGTCCTGACGGCAAGAAACGCTTTCACAGATTTTTCAGGAGTAAAACCAATAAAAGTGCATGCCAGAAGGTGAAGAATTCTCCAAACATGTTCATTGTTCATGACCAACTGCACCAGCCCCAGACACAAGGCAGCTGCACCAAGGCATCCCTGCAGCTCGAGCACAGGAATCCATCCACTCTCAGGTGTGAAAGCTGAGCCTGAGAGCCACATGGGCCATGCAGGCAACCCTCCTGGGGCACCAAATAACACAGGGTGCTGGCACAAGGATTGTGCAAATATCAAATGGATTCCCGCCACTTTTTTTTTTTTTCCCTGATGGAAAAGGAAAATCTTGCCTCTTAAGAATTCAAAAACCTCTGGAAGTATGAGCACCACTCCAACTGCAAGAAGCACAGGATTACCATAAAAAGGAGAACAGTGCAGAAAATACCGAGGGAGAAAAAAGGCAGTCAAGCTTTAAATTGCAACTGCAACTCTGGACAATATAGAGCTCTTAACATTTTACCTAACTTTGCAAATGCCAGTTTAACCCTAATGTCTAAATGGTTTTGGTACCATACAGAATGTCAACAGTAAGTGATTGTCACGGAGAGAGATTAAGAGAAGTGGCAATCTTATGACAGTTAACTGAAAACTGTCTGACAGTTCTTTGAATTAAAAGCAACTTGAATATATCATGCATGTTATTGCCTATTTACCCTGAAAGGTACAAGACATTGCTTCAACTCAAGTTTTAAAAATCATTTTATCTGATCAGGCAGGCCTCATAAAAACAGTATTAAATTAATCCTACTTTACTTACCTTTAGGTTAAAAGCCTCACTTGCCAAAAAGGGTCACTGTCAAAATTTGCCTTAAATTCAAGCTTTTAAATAGTGAACATACTCCATCTTCCATGTCCTGAGCTTAATTTTATTTCTGATACATGTCATAATGTAACTGAACAAAAAAGGCACAATAAAAATACAAACAGTAATTGTTGAGTCTTAATATTATAACTTCTAACTAAGAAGAGGAAAATTTATGGAAGAGCCATCATTCTTCTGTTTAGGAAAGAACTTGTATTTTATTATCTCAGCAGACTTTTTGGAGCTTTTTCCAGGGTAGGTGTTTGAAAGCCAGATGCAAAAAATAGGTTCCCTGACATGTACAGAAAATGCATTTTAGATACAAGAATGGCTCTTCATACTCGAGATTTTTTTTGTTCTACCAAAACTTTAGTTGCCTTACTGCTTATATGTATTTCTGCTAAAACAGACGAGGTCCTTCTATCGAATAGTAAGAAGAATGTAAAGGTTGTCATTTTGCCTTTCAAAAATGCTTAATTAACTGGGGACTTATTTATGGAACCAGCAATTAGTCAGCAAAAGGCTACTTCTACATGATAACTATGTAGATTAAAATCTCTGTGTGCAATGAAAAATAATTAAATCTACATTGACCCTCCCTTATGGAAGGTACCTCAAGCTGCTGTCCTCCTCCTACCCTAAGAGCTTGCCACTGACAGCTACACTGAAATGAATGAAGTTCATTAAATGCTAATGATCCCACCATACAAAATCAAGTGCTCCAGCTTAGTTTGAGAGGACTTTGTTATTAAACCAATGTGGTGCATATAATGCACCCAAGGACAGTCCCTGTGCAGGCTCCTCCAGTGCAAGAAACAAAGTGGAACATTGGAAAAAGTCCTTCTCAAATAATGGCTATGAAAAACCCAACAAGATAATAGGTAGTAAAAGCAACCAGTAGTTTCACAATGAACTATTCTCTTCACTACTTTTTAATCCAATACTAATAATATGGCAAAATAAAGCATACACCAAATTACGGTGAAAGAAATGGAAACCTCAAGTCTGCCAGACTGCAAGTATTGACTAATAAAGTAAGAGAAATACTGGCATTCTTGATGGACTCAGCCCCATTTGTTTCTCTTCAATAAGATGTCAATTATGTTTATAAGAAAAAAAGATCATTTAATCTGTTCCAGAGCATTATTGCAATGGTCTCCAAAATGCTGAGAACCCTACAGCATGACTTTGTGTTTTTAACAACTTTTTTTTTGATGGCAGTTTGGTTATTCAGGCGGGATGAGGTATCCCAGCAGCCCAGGGATGTGACACACTCAGTAAGTCATCCAAACTCTGCCTGACCTCACCACAAATTACAGTGAGGACAGACCCAGTGTGTCTGTCAGGGTAACCAGCTGAGACTGAGACTGAAGAGAGACACTTAATACAGGGGACACCTTTTGCAAGATGGCTCAGTACCAGGGAAAAGCAAAGACTGCAGCTGCAGAAGTCAGTTTTGGCCAGAGGGGATGTAGCAGCTCAATTTGCTGCATGAAGCTTAAAATCCGAAAGTCGAAATCACAACTTCAGAAGAAGAAAAGCAGTGGGTGAGATATAGAAGTACTTATAAGAGAAATTAAATTGCAGAAAAATAGTATGTAAGTCCAGGAAAGTCTGGCGGATGGAAATGCTGGGCGTTATCTAACAGCAAAATGACTGAAAGTATCAGACATGTCCTGACACAGCTGAAAAATCATACTTTGGATGTATAAAAAAATCATACTTGGTCAAAACTGTACAGATGAAATAAAAATAGGTAGTTTTCAAAAAAATAATAATATTATATAAATAAATTTAAAAATATTATTTTCATAGTAAATATATTTCAATAATATTCCCCACTACTTGAAAACCAAGGTGCTACATGCTATCTTGCCCATCTATTCACTGGTTATCCATATACCCTTACCCAGATATTCACTGGTTACAGAGGGTGCAAGAAACAGCAATGGTTTAACTAAGACACAGATCAAGAACATACAAAGCCAAAGGACACTCCTCTACTTGCCTGAAAACCCTCAGCACTCTTTCCTGAGGGAAAGGGCTGGCAGATCACGAGCAGGAGGAGGAAAGCAATACTCCCCAGAAAGCTGATCGCAGCTGCCGCTGCCCATCTCTCCTGGTAGTTATTTCAAGTGCCCAAAATTCACATTTCAGTCAAATTTTAAGCCAAATTTGAGAAATGAGGAAAAACAGAAAGTTGAAAACAGAGAAAACTTTTTTATTTTTACCCCTGAATTCTGATAAAGGTAGTAAACTCCAAAAGTAGATATTCACCAGTTTTTTTTCTACAAAACTTCAGCAGTAAAATGAAACAGTTATAAATTTGTGCCAGATCATTATGACCTTATAACTATTAGAAGAGTAATTGTAATACATAATATACCTTCTTAGTGTGTCTTACTGCTGAGGCTCAGTCTTTCCTCCTTTCAAGGAAATGGATCTCAAATCTAACCTTGTGGCTGCACTTCAGATGTATCAGAATTTAATGCCCAATGTCTCTCCCTTTTGGAAAGAAGCATTCCATCACCCCACAAGGAACGCTGTGGGCTCAATGTCCCTTGGGCTGCACAGAAAGTTAACCAGGCAGGCAGGCTCGTGAACATGCATACCAAGAACCTCCATTCTCCTGCAAGTCCATGACTGTAAGTACTGAAATAGGTAAAATTGCATCAGAAACACTTAAAAAGAATGTAATATAGTAATATATTATGCACCTATATGATATATAGTTGATTTAAGTTCAGCTTTGATAAAAATAAAATTAGAAGTGTCAGACACCTCTTCTATGTAAGTTTTGGTGTGAACTAAGTCTAAAAATTTCTTTCAAATAAAGACAACTCAAGAAAAATCAGCTACAAAGGGATTCTGGAAGCCACCAAGGCACACTGAGAGATTCTTGGTTTGATGATACTCACCTACTATATTCCATCATAACCTAAACTACTGCTTAAACAATAAGCAAATATGCACAAATCACATAATACCCCATTTTAGTCTATGGGACCTCTCAAACATTAAAAAATGATTGTGAAAAGTGAATACTTCTTCATCTGTTTCTCCAAATCCCTTCTAAGAAAAGTAGGCAGCCTGAAGATGCAAGGTGTAGGTGAGGAGACTATGAAGAAGACACCATTGGAAGTACAATGCAAAAGAATGGATTACCAGAAACAAAGTCCAAATTTAGAAAAACAAATTTAAAAGCAAATTTTCAGTGGTGCATACTAAATTTTTAAAATTACAGGAATTTGGAATCAAGGAGCTTTTGCTGAGGGAAAGCCAAACTGGACAAACTGGAAGATATTTAAGAGCTCCAGGCTTAGCCAAAGGGGACAGAATTGTCTCCAGAGGATGTCAGCAGTGCCCTGATTGGTATGGAAAGAGACAAAAAGGTTAGTAGGAATGGGTAAAACAAACAAGGATCCATGGATCTGATACCTCCTTTTGTTGCCTTTTTGCTGCTTCTCAATTCATTTTGCTTACCCAGCAAAAAGTATAAAAAAGGACTGTAACAGAATGAATGAGACTATTCATGAACCAACCTAGATAGACCTTCTAAGGAAACAAATTGAATGAGAACAATAGATCAGGGAGGTGTGATACTACCAGACAATTGCTTTAAAAAATCCTGTTCAGCCCATATGGATCTTCCACCCACATAATTCCAGGCTTAGCTCATCTTTGTCCATAAAAAATTATAATGAGAATCAGGTATTTGACAGAACATCACAGAATCACTGCTATTTACAGCCCTTGGGGTTCTCAACAGCTGAGTAAAATACGGAAACTAGTCCAGATGTAGCAATGAGAGTCTAAGGAGATGTTCAGACTACCAGTTTTTTCTCCATCTAAAGTACTCATGTACTGCTATACTCATGCAAGCACACTCAAACCAGCTCAATCCTCTGAAAACCCATTAACATCAAGGGAAGTTTAAACGCACTCAGAGCTGCTTTCCAAACATGTCACAGAGACTTCTACAATTCATTTCAACACCATCAGTATCAGGCCAATATTCAGAGGCTAAAAATTCCTGCTAAACTAGCAGATTTTTTTTTTCTTATTCTGGAATCAAGGGTAAACACTGAATTGGAAAATTCTGAGGTTCTTCCAAAGGTTCATCACCAGCCCCAAAACTACCTCAAAGGTTTCCAGATAAGGCACAGCTCTACCTCCTTCCAAGGAATGTCTCTTCTGAAGTATAACTGAGCTTTGCTGGCTCATTAATTTCCCAGTGCTAATGTATGAACTGTAAAGAAAACGCAATGACGCTCAGGTAAGGAAAAAATGTTGGTACATAAACAGGTGTGATACAAAGACCTCAACAAACTACTTTTTGCTGTCTTGCCACATGACCCAAGCATGCAAAGGGACCATGACAAATAAAATGCTCCTGAAATTATCAGTGACTGCTAATAAAGATTTTTTTTTCTGTATTTTTAACACAAAGATAAATTAAACAAGATTATGCCACTGCTCATTCTCTTCATCAATAAGAGGAAAAAGTTAGCCTTTCATAAAGAACCATGTGATTTCCTCATCTACAGTCTGACACAAGAACATACTCTTGCCTCTTCTACTTTTCTTTTTTTTTAACTCTTCTCTCTTAACACAATTTAATATTCATTGATGCTATTTAGAACAAATGCTATTTCTGTTCTTCAGTTATCCAGATAATCTTTTAATTAAATAGCTGCATACAGTATCCAGAGAATTGAATTTATATTTTAATCACATATTCCTCCCCTTTGTTATTTCGCTTTTACTTACTCTGGCAAGTGGGTTTATTGCACACAGCTGTAAAAAAACCTGCACGGATAAATTCTGTAATGCAGACTTTTGAAAGCAACCAAAGAATAACTTAAATATAAACAGTTCTGATTCTCAAAACCAATTAAATGCAAAAGGGTTTTATAAGATCATCATTTAAGCAACTATGCTTGTACATTCTATATATGTTGCATATGCATTTATATATTACAGGTGAAACAAACTTAATTTCTCAACTATTTAAACAGCAGTATTATCACAGTCATAAGTGGAAACTAATTCCTAAAAGTCATTCAGAGAGCGAAAGCTTCAATGCTGACCAGCACACAACCCTCATATTCTGAGTCCTACACTCCATTCCCTATTTAAGGACTTTAGGAGAACAGGCAAAAACCAGGGGGTGTTGCAATAATTTTAATTAAAAAGCATCATGTATCTGCACTGCAAACTGAACACTAAGATGATCTCTACTACACCAACATTCTTCAAAATATAGTTCCAGTATGACATTACTACATCTTTACTAACTTTCAATAAAAACGTTTTTTCAAGACATAATTAAACATTCATACATTATGGAAAAAAAAACCTCAACGTTGCCTGTTTCTGCCTGACAGAAAAGTTATTCAGCCTTCATGTGGGAAAAAAATTCAGAGCTCTAGTATCCATCCCACAGTAAAACTAGATAAATCTCCCTTGACATATTTTTATGGAAGAAAAGAAGGCCACAGGATTAAGTTAATGTTGCACTATCCATATCCCTTTCTTAGGCATCAGATATTAGCTAATCCTAGTGCACTGACTGATTTATTTGGTATGTTAAAAATGCCACATCCTCCATTTAGACTGGGGAGGAGCTTCTGGCAATCTGTGTAACTTTATGGCACTGACCAATTTCTGACTGCGATTTTGTGTTCACCGCTTATCTCACATTACAACATATGAAGTAGCACATTCGTTAAGTGGAAGAAGGACAATTACATTAATCATGTTAAACTTTAAAAATAATCTCTCTCAACAAATGAAACTGCAAAAAAAAAGCATTCTGAATCCATGTAAACATAATATAGGTTTCTCGTATCAATCTCTAGAATAGTTCAAAATTGTATAGGTATGCTCATTTTTGCGCTTTAACTTCAATTCTGTTTATTTATGTATTATGTGTAAATATTTAACATTTAATATTGATATTTACTAATAATATATTACGTGTTTACTTTATACTTACTAAACATTTACTAAATAATGTATTAGATGTATTACTAAATAAGCCACATACATATATATTATGTATTAATATGTATTAAATAAGCCATATACATATATAGATAAAAGTGAAGGAAAATTTGGATAAAAAACTAATAAATCATTGATGTATCTAAAATAAAAGATACTGTACTCATTAGATTTCCTGTAGGCATTTTTAAAGTTTTGGTTGGAGTTTTTCATTGTTGTTTTTGTTTTGTTTTGCTTTGTTTGTTTGGATGGGTTTTTTTACTTAGAATGTGATGATTTGAAGAGCTTCCCAGAATGTCCATACAGATTCCAAGATGGAAAAGAACGACCTCGCCGAGCAGCAGTGAGCTCCCAGCAGGTCAGGCCAGCAGCTGTGCCGAAAGCTGGTGGCTGGTGTCTCCCAGCCCCGCATCCCTCCCACGCGTGGGATTACCTCCGAACCACGGCAGGCCAGGGCAGACCTCTCCACCACCCTCAGCTGCCCTGCAGCAGGGATTAGACAGGGATTGGGCTTCCCAAGGGAAAGGACAAGAAGCCACACACACGAGCCAGCATGTAAGAAATTTTTATTAGAAGTAAGAAAGATTCAATGTGACAATGCCCAAATGTGGGAATGGGGCATCCGGAAAGATTGCAGAATCTCCCTGGCTTTGGGGAGATGCAGAATTGGAACGGGCAGAGACCTGAGCAAATTGGGCTGCGTCTATCTGCTCTGAGTGAGGGCTGGATAAAATGTTCTCACATGCCTTCTAAGCTCATCTGCTGTGACACCATTCCATGCTCCTGTGCATGGGCACAGGAAAATTCTCTGTCAATGCATCAGGTAATAAGCATTTAGTAAAACACTGGTTATCAAGATCAAAAGAAATCCCCAACTGACAATTTTAAAATGCTTTTCTGAAGTGTTTCCTTGGAGTAAAGGAGAATTACTTTATTCAGTTTTTTATCACCCAGTTCCTACCTCCCCTATCACCTCTCCACTGCCCTGCCCCTTCAGCTTCTTCCCTGCCCCTTCAGTCAGGGTGGTGGACTGACACAAAGCTCGACCCTCTGTCCCCTTCCTCAAAACAAATAAACATTTTGGCCCTTGTTCTGCAGTGGGGGCTTCTCCTGAAACTGCTTATTTTTAACCCCTTAATGCTAGTTACAGATTTGCCAGCAAACAGAAAACTTCAGATATACAAGTACCTTAATTGTGAGGGAAATGAGGCAATCAGACTCTAAAGATCATGTTGGTGCAACTGAGAAAACAATTTTATACTGTCTACACTGGAAGTCCTTCTTATAAGTAGCAAGTTCAGGTTTCATGAAGGGCTGCAGGAAAAGAGGCATTCTCTGCACAGAAGAGTGCAATTCTCTAACAGTTTCTCATTAAAGTAAATGGTGTTATTACTTCTCCTTAAAGAAAACTTCATACCTGTACATGTATTTTATTTTCTCTCTCCACTACTGTGCCTCAACTTCCAGGCAGAGTTCCTGCACTACATTCGATGAAAAACAGTTTGTTCTAAAGCGACTAAAAATGCACATCTGTCAAAAACATTTAATGCTGTAATGAATGGAATTCATCAACTATTACTTGACCCATTTTCCTCCTGTGAGCCCTTGGACAATCCCTTACTGTGATATGGAGCTTTAATGGAATGTAATGACGGATTCCTAATCTCAGACTCTCGTCTCTTTTTGAACAGCATCCTGCATGTAGTTCCTGAAACACAGGAGTTAAGCACAACCCTTCAACAAACCTAAACTCTGTCTTAGGGAAGATTTTATGATTTGTTTCTGAAACATCTGAAGCCTGTATGAAAATTCAGTGTGCCATCTCTAAGTTGAAGGTTACAGAAATAGGACTACCAACAAAAAGACAATCTTCCATGGAATTTTCTTTTGTGTGGTTCTCTTTGCTGGAAATTCTTTTTAAGAAAGCAGTATTTGGAATATGTTTGTAAGTTTTGTATAGGTATTGCTAGAATGAAAATATAATTTCAGGGAGTGGTATAAATATTTACATGTAACAAAAAATGACAATGAAAAACATGGGAAAGGGTGGGAATTTTATGTTAAAAAAACCACATTAGAGATTCACACAAAGCACATTTCACATTACAGACAGCATATTGCCGAAATCAGAAGACTGATTACCACTAGAAAAATTTTTAATTGTGTCCTGTAGGTTACTGTTTGGTTAGATCTAATCAGACACATAATAAACAAAGCCTATCTTTAGTGCAAAGAGAACCCTATTTGTTCAGTGAAAGGCTACGATATATCAGGAATGGTTTAACCTACTCCCCCTCCATCTGTTCAGTACCTAAGTGGATTAGGAACTTAGTTCTTCCCACAAACAGAATCAAATATCGTGTACACAGCTCTCATTGCAGTTCCTTACACTCGGGAATTTAAAGATTGCTAATGATTTGTAATCCAGCTATAAACAGAAAGAAGTGGATAATCTCTTTAGGAGGTACTGTCCTGAACATTAACAGATGAGTAGATTGCAGGAATATTAAAGATTGACAGCTCAATGACAGTAACTAAGTAAAACTTTTTTTTTTGTTTTGCCTTCCTTTTTTAAACACAGGGCAGTGATACATTGTTTACAATTCATTAGCACTATTTCTAATGACAGATTCAAGTAAAAAGTTGAAGCTATAGATCAAGTTTTGACAAGAAAAAGAAAGAAGGAGTTTCTCACATGTTTTCTGTGTCTTTACATACTGAGAGGACAAAAGACAAGAATTCAGGTCACTGTTATTCTTCATTACCCTGTGCAGGTATTCCTTCCTCTTTTCCCCTGGCTGTTTGGGAGAGCAGGGATATGTGAGGTTGTGGCTGATGGCATTATTCTTGATTACCCTTCTACAGTCTCCTCATCTGCATTTTATATCGTCACTGCTCACAGAAACACTGTGCCTTTTCAAATGCTACTGTGGCTGGCTACTGCCATCCCAGCCGGATGTCAAGAGACACTTGTGGGGGAGTCAAGTGTTTCACATAAAATTTTAAGCATTTACTTTGCATCATCATTGATGCACTTTCCCCAAGGAACATATAAGAAAAACATGAGCTTTAATCTCTTTCACTGGTCTATTCCAAAAATTACTCAGAAGCCAAAAAAAAAAAAAAAAAAAGCTAGCAATACCATATCCAGCCTGAGTAAGATATTCTCTGTGGATAGCAGGATAAAGAGTGAAGTACAAAGAAAAGGGGCTGTAGACTATAAAATAAAAATTGGACATTGAATAAAAGGACAGAATAAAACACTATACAGCATTTCTAAAAACAGATTTAGAATAATCTCCTTAATCTCATATTGGTAAAGATTGTCTCTGAACAGTATTTTTTCTTACAGACTGACTTTTCTGGTTAAAACATCTACAAAAGTGCAAAGGCAACTCTTCCAAATTTTCCAGTGTTAGCATGTATTTCAGCATGAAAAGTCCATTGCACAGCACAGACAGGTTAAGTGCTTGTACAATTTACAATTTCTCCTTGGCACAACATTTCTGCTCCTTGCATTATCGCAGCTTTTTCCACTGCTACTTCTTGGGGGAAATCCTGCCCTTGTGCAGGAAAGACTTCTTTCAAAATACATGGGAAGAGCACAAAACATTGGACTCTTAAAAAAACCAGGTCCTCACACTGTATCTATCAATTCTCCAATTTGCAGTGTTCCTACTTTTTTTCTGCCAAGCCATAAAAACAGTGTATCTCAAAAAAGTTCTTGTACAAAATTTACTGTGCGCCTGAACTTAATTTCAGAAGAATAAATGAAAGCTCTTTCGTTTTGTAAAAAAGCATCTACTGTCCTGGGCAGACACCAAGAAACAAAAATAAACTAGATTAGAGTTAATTAAAGCTGCTTCTCTGGATCTTGTGACCTTCTGTCTCAGACATGTTGCTAAACCAAAGCACAGTGGAAGTCCTTGTGCTGTCACTAGATTCAGATCCATTAGTGGAAGGTTCACATTTTATCCAAAATTCCGTATACTTATGATGGTTTATTCAAAATTCTGTATACTTATGTATTCTGTCCTTGCTAAAGTAATAGAGGACTGGAAGCAAACCTGCTAGCCTGCCTGCAAGCTTCTCATGGTGCTGCAGATCTGGCACCAGTGCTGAAACCACAGCCAGCATGGACAGTGCTGTGTTCCTACACCATGGCCAGCCCAAGGCAAGGATGGCAAACAGAAGGTGGAGACAGGAAGAGATTTGTGAGGTCCCTCTTCTGTCTAAACATAACACTGCCAGGAAAGGCAGTGATGGGACAAAGAACAGCCTCCGCTCATTTTCACTTCACCAGTTGTCATGTGAAACCCCCTTTCTTTAAGACAAGTCTCAAAAAGCTTCCTTTGTAACCTTTCTCTATCAATACCCCCTTCTGGGCCTGACACATGAGCCCCTTCCCCTACCTCTCACCTCTCAAAAATCACTGCAAACATAGGCTGGTGGCCTGAGATGCCACGTTCATTACCACAGCTGGTACTCACAAAAGGCCTGAGCTATCTATAAGCAGTATATAACTAACCCTAGCAATTTAACAGTAGGAATGACTGCATCCCAGTGCTCACACCATGCTCAGTTTCACAGGGCAGATACAGCTTTGTGGAGAAATGTTTCTGCAGACATCAGAGTATGGTCATTTAAAGGAAACAAAGATGTACCAAAAGTTTACTTAAGACTTGTAATAACAAGAGATGTGCAGGACAGAAAGTCAGATCAAATGCAATTAACTTCTGTAAAAGCTCTATAAAATGAAAGAAGAGCTGAACACATGCAGAAGGAAGAGGTGCCATAAAACCTAACCTTGAACTGAAACAAACTAAAGCCAATTTCCAGTGCATTATTATACACTTCAATGTCTCTAAAGGACTTTTCACTCTCTACAATAGTCCACTGTAACTATCACAGGGTAACCAGATCTGTTGAGTATGCAGGAACTCACTCTTACAAAGGATTTTATTCATTAGACAGATTAATAGCTGTTCTTTGAACTCTGTCTCCTTCACCCAAGTCTGTGCTGAGTGTCCGTGCTGCTTGCAGGACATGGAGAAGGGCTTTACAAACTCACCTGTGAGAGGAAAACAAGCTTACATGAAAAATCTTATTGGGAATTGTAATTAAAACAAAATTCTCAAGCTAGCATGAGTCCCATAATCATTAAACTAGACTAACCATAAAAAAAAAAATTCTCAGTGGTAATACAAGAGAAATCTGATTTTGATCTTACTCACCCTCCATTTCCCCCATTTCAGGATCAGATTATTTTGGTTTTGAAGGCTAGGTCTAGCAAACCTCTTAGGTACCATGATAAAAATATTACAGAAGTTTCTGCTACAGACAAGTACATAAGTATCTTGTGCAATACACAAATATAACCTAAGCACAGGTAATCTCCCAGAAAGCAACCAAGGGCATACTTACATCACATTGATACCTACCCATCACGAGCTTTTAAGAAAGGGTTATTAATGCAGATTCCTTTTGTATATGTGAGATAGTTATTGTTAAAAAAAACACAGAAATGCTTTGCTGCTTTTATGATAAATGTTTTATTCATCAAACTTTTTAAACTATGTTTTAAAATAACAATTAAAATCTACTGGAAGACTCACGTATGATAAATTTTCATTTATTCATTTATTATATAATTTTATATGCATTCTTATGTTCACCTTGTTGTTAAAAAGAAACTGAAACAATCATTGCAAGCAGGCTAAAGTGCCTGTATGCTTTGACATCTGTATTGCTACATGCATATTTAAGTAACACATGAAAATGCCAGTATTTGTAACTTTCTTAAATGTTCTTAAGATGTTAAATTAATTTATTCTAAATTCAAACCCAAATAAATGATGACTAATACTAGAGCAAGCTTGAGAAATGTTGTCCCAAGGCTGTATTTTCCCAGGGATGTTTAACATCTGAAAATTAGAGTTCACTGCAGGATTAATTTTCTTCCCACTTCCTGTACTTGTAGTATTGCTACTCTGATTTTGCTTCAACATTTAGGGTAGCCTGGGGCTCTCACTTTAAATGAAACAGTCTTGAGAGATCAAAAGGTTACAAAACCAAAAAAAACCCCAACCCCATTATCATAAATTGGTGGCATCCAGTTTAATGGAATGCCATCTGTGGTTTTATTTAATTAATCTTTCTCATAGTTTTCATTAAAGGCAGTGAAACAGATCCTGTGTACTTCACCCTGGCAGAGTATCACCAAGGGACATCTGCACAACCAAGCTAAAGACTTGGCTCAAGGCTTGCAGCAGGAGTTACCATCTAAATAACAAATTCATCTAAGACTAATATAGGCATAACTGAGTGCATGGACACAGTCATAACTGTATGTATGGAGAAATAAAACATCTGCCTGATCTGCAGCTGAACTGCCCAAGACAAAATAAAAGCAGCTATCACAGCACCAACAAACACATAAATGAACGTGAAAGCAAAACTGCAAGCTGTTAAACTCTCAATTCTGTGATAATCTTGCTAGACAGATTTACATAGCTTGTGCCATGAACAGAAAGTTCATGTAGTTTTTGTTTGCCACAAAAAGTTAAAAAAAAAAAAAAACAAAAAAAAACCCTCAAAAAACCCATAAAAGCTACTTCTAGAATAACTTGTAAAATTGCAAGGATCCTTCCTGGCAGAGCAAAGGGAGGGTAGTCTGAGGTGGTACACTGTGGTGGCAAGCTCATCACAAGCTCTTTTAAATTGTTTGAACATATGGAATGCAAAGGAGAGCCTGCATGGTCTCACTTCCTCTTCTTAAGGAACAACAGCGAGCTCTACACATCACAATTAATATTCATAGTACAGAAGTAAACAGCAGTCAAGGTATTTTAAATGGACAAATCACATTACAATTAAATCCAAGGCAATAGCAAGTCATGACTTCCAGAGTAATCACAGCAATGAGCAACAAAAATAAGGGCATTGCTTCTACTTCATATAACATATACATGACTGACAGCAAATCTTTGGTGAAAATCTCCCATATGCATTACCAACCCTTTCACACAGAAGGAAGTCCATCCTTACAAACTGTGGAGCGAGCTCAGGGCTTGCACTCCTGGGCAGGGAGGCTGTGGAAGAAGAATGGCTGCTGGCCAAAGGAGGCACAAAAACTCCTTATGAAAGAGAATTTGGGAAGACAGGCAGACAGGACACCTGTAAAGTTAATTTTCTCCCCTGCTAAGAATTAATTCAGCTTCCGTTCCAAGTCAGTGAGAGACTTCCCAGTACAGAAAACTTGCTTAATTTGTTTCTGTTTTCAATGTGTTTATTCTAAATTAGACCTCAACTTCACAATGTTTTTCTCCCTTGAGCATCGAGAAGGAAGTCCATTGATTCCTCTTCAAGGGCAGTAATAGATACTCAACCTCAGAGATGTAATGAAAGATAGTTTGTTATTTTTAAAAAA
Source organism: Passer domesticus (assembly GCF_036417665.1). Taxonomy (NCBI): domain Eukaryota; kingdom Metazoa; phylum Chordata; class Aves; order Passeriformes; family Passeridae; genus Passer; species Passer domesticus. The sequence continues at coordinate 23,696,766 of NC_087474.1, read as the reverse complement.
TACGAAGTTAAAAGGAAACATCTCTCATGTAATTAACCACTAAACCTTGCTACAAACACTACACATTAACCACACTTCCCTAAACACTTCACTTAATTTTTCACTTAATTTCAAAACAACCAAAGAGTGGTATCCCCCAAACTAGCAATCATTTCACAGACTGCAACGATCCTGCCAATCTCAACTCCAGTGTAGGAAGGATCACAATTATGAAGAACAATTTCAGTAAGACAACCCACAGTCTCTCCATTGTTTCACTTTATATAATCTAGATTATGCTCTGTCCTCTCCTCATCCCTTTCGCACAGGCCAGTTTCTTTCTGCCTTTTCTCTTTTAATGATTTTATCCACCCAGGGAGAGCAGCTCCCTGTCAGGGACACTGCTGAGGAACATGTCTGGATGCCACGCTGCTGGCTGCCACCCTAGAGATGGACCTTGACTACAGTCCCTTGAATACTGGCCAGACTTACCCATATTCCAGTAGGAAACAACTGGTTTTAAATCAAAGGTCTACATTGCCATTCAGTCTCAGCAGCAGCAGCAGTGCATAAGGTTATTTAAAAAACCAAAAGATTTTGCAGGTGTCTGTTGCACTAAAGGCCTGTTTCAAGGTGGTAATCCTGACCCCCCTCTAGACTCCAGGAAGCCAATGATGCCACCATGAAGGGCTTTCCACAATCAGGAATACCTTAACTCAGAAGAGCAGTTAATTTTGTTCCATTAAAATTGTTTTACTGACTAATTTTCCACCTGCAGTTCAGTATCCCAGCAGAGTGCTTCAATTTATAAAATCCTGATGACTCCCATGAACACAGTAAACCACAAGTAGCTGACAAGTGCCATAGCTCTAGTCACCGTTTCTCCTACCCACTCTTCTTCTAAAATCTTTGTTGTTTAAAGCCAGTACAGTCATGCAGTAAACATCCCACTACCCAGGCTGACAGACATGCTAAAATGTCTAGAAGCAACCCACATTTGTATCTCTGTAATTGCTGCAAAACTGCTGAAGGGTTGGCTGGCTGAGGCAAGGCTACACGCCCCACATTTTCTTTCCTTCTATTGTCAGCCATTAAAAAAAAAAGAAAAAAAACCCAGAAACACATGCCAGAGAAGGCTAAAGGATATAACTGGGCTTTTAAGGTAGATAAAAAAAGAACAAGGAAGCCTAATGCACAACAGAAGGAAGCAAACCACCAAAGACATCTCAAAATCTTTAACAATGAACTGTATGTGTATTTAAAGAGACAATAAGACAGCCAAGATATCAGGTAAAGATGTAAAAGACTGATATAAAATTGCCAAAATAAAATATGCCACTAAATCTTTGGCAGGAAGGCAAATGGAATCTATGAACAGGAGTAATTGTACTAACAAGCAACTTACACACTAGAAATACTGAATAAAGACAAATAATAATTAATTCTTTGTGACAGCTGTTGCTAGATTATAGCAATCACATTAGCACTCAGAAACAAAACTATGAAAACAGTCACAAAAATGGCCTTTATTTTTCAAATACTTTAATTAACATACCAGTTTTGGGAGCTGCTTATGTCCATTCCTAAATTAATTACAATTCTGAGCTATGCATACTTCAGTGCAGGCAAATCTCACATCTCTCATAATGTCAATGAAATAACAGCAACACACTTAAAAGCTAATTTAGAAAATCAATTTCCAGAAAAAAAAAAGAATTAAACATTTGGGGGAGTTTACTTCCCATACAAAGTACCTTCAAGATCTTATGTATCTGGCTTTGGCTACACACACAAGTCCTGTATTTTCCCAAGCAGAGTGGATTCTTTTTTACTTATTTGAAAATATTAAATGAATTTTACATACATTTGATGTTCTTCCTTACCACACACAGCAAAGTAGCATGCCATGGCCTCAGCTGCTGCTCTTGAAAGGCATTTTTTACAAGGTAATTGTTATAGAATATATTGAAATTTCATGTTTGGACGTCTAAGAGTCTTACTGAGTAGTTAAACCTCATTGCAAAAGCAACTAGGAAAACTCATAGTGAAAATTTACTAGAGGCAATCTCTAACAAAACGGAACTATTTTTTTTTGTGCTTCCTGTACATCCTCTGTGTGGTTTCTGCTCTGATGTTTGTGAAAAGAGGCAGTTACTGCAGAAAAGCAAAACAAAACAAGATTCTCCATACAGATAACATATCAATGTATACATCCAACACTCCTCTTCCCTAACAGTTTTGCAAAGTCCATAGATCTCATGGAAAGGCTGTAAAGAACAATTAAAGCTACCAAACCATCTTCTGAGGTAGAGGGGGCTTATAGATAAAAGGAAATTCTACAGAGGAATCCCTTAACATCTTCAGTTATACTGATATCACTCTTACCTTCTGAGGACTTAATAAAAAAATGTGATGCTGCAGAAATTATCTACTACATAGAAATGTTAATGAAAAAAAAACCCACAGACACTTCTTGAGGGAATGAATTCGAGCACAGCTTTCAGAATCACTGTTTGACTCTAATGCCAACCAGCTTGAAGTTTGCTAGCTTTACTTTTAAGTCAGGACATTGTTAATTTCTGTAGTATTTTGGTCTTTTTCTGTTTCCTATCTGCTTGTTCTTTAAATAGCATTTGGTGGCCTGGAAAGATACCGAGTCAGATTTCCTGAAAAGGGACTGTGATTTTAATATCGGCAGCATCTGATCCTGTGTGTTTCCGGCAGATAGAGCAGAAACACCACCTGATTTCTGCAGTTGTGCTCTGGATGTTAAGAATCGTCCAAAAGCCTAAGAGAGCAGGAATTTGCTGCTTTGTGCCAGGCAAACCAAACTGCAAGTGTCTGTAATAACTAACTCTTGTTTTTGCAAGGTTACTTTTTATTCATGTGAGTTCAGTGCCTCAGGTCTGCCTGGGTAGCTAAGAGCAGTGCAGCTGCAGCTCTAAAAAGATGGACTGAAAGCACTGCCAAAGTGAAGGGAGAGAAGAAGCAGCTCCTTCCAGCCATGCCAGATGAACAGCATCTGCAAGAGCAACCCAAGCAGTGCCTCCAGAGCTCCAGGGTCCCACTGGGAAGACCTATCTGCATTAAAAGAATTGCTATTTCTGGAATACTTACTAAAGTCTTACACAACACCCCTCACCAGTTGTGTTATCTGCTTCAGAAACTGTAACACTGTGCACTACAGCACACTTGGAGAAACAGGGAAAATGCTTTTTATAGCACAGCATAAACCTTAAGGGGCATGCTGCAGCTGGGACTATGAGTCAACACGGTGCCCAGGCCTAAAAAATAGTGACAAAGGCAACACAGAGATGATGATGAATTTATCCGAACCCTTTTGTAAAAAGGATTTAGAAAATCAATGTTAAACTGACTTATATGACTTGATACAATCAGCACCATCCAAAAGACAAAACACTGCAGCACTGAGTGGCATTTGTAAGTTCACGCACAGGTTACCCACTTCACCTCTCATTAAGATATCAATCCTTCAGAAGGTATCAATTTTCTTGGCTGTTTAAATATGGTGTTAAAAAAACCCTGAGTATCCAGCTCAGGTGGTCTTTCAAAACTCCAACTGTGAACCAGTATTACGACTGACTATTTTTGACAATTGAAGTTGCACATAAGATTATGAAGATTTTTTTGGATGTTAGTGTGGTGGGACCAGAGAAAGAGAGACCCTTGTGAAAACTGCTTTGCTTCCTTTCTGCTCCTGTCTTCTCTCATATGCTTTCATCTGCATTACCTGTACTGACCCTGCAATCCCCTCCACCACTCAGCCTTGCTGAATTCCTCATGGCTCTTCTCTTTTATTCTACATTTTCCTCTTCTCCTTATATGACATGACAGAGGAGGAGTGCTCACAGCACATCATTTCAGGTAGGAAGCTGACTTTGCTCTTTGAACAATGGCTGTAGCATCTCCACCCCACGGCTGAGAACCCCCCAGGAGCAGTGCAGGGAGCCCACGCAGGCGCCAGAGGAGGCTGCCAGGCAGCCCCAGCCCTGCAGGCACACAAACCCACTTTCTGACACCTGAAGGCAGGCAAGGCAACCTCCCACGCTTCAAGCCCACTCTTGGAGCAGGACTGAAATCTTCTCGAACAAATAAAACCTAAAAAAGGAAAAACTATTGAAATATACATTTTTTTAAACTACTGTACGAGACTTCAAACAAAGGACTCCTTCTACCACCCAGCAGTGGAGAATGGCTGAACAAGCACTTGCTTTCCTTATGGCATGAGCCCTGTATACAAATGAGGATATTATACAGGGAGGATATTATGCCATTCTCCACTGGCTGCACTAAAACAGTGAAAATGCACTAAACATGTGAAAATCATCCTGGTGCAACAAAGAGCAAAGAGAGCTCTGGGGCAAACAGGAGGAAAGCTCTGTATGGAACTGTAGGGGGCTGTACTGCTGGCAGGAAGGACAACCAAGATGAGGGATTTCTATGCAGACATGAATACTGTGTGCTTAACATGTTCCTGTTTGTTCCACAGGGCAAGAAGGCAGGATAAAACATACACTACAGCTGAAAATCAAAGCTAAAGAAAGCAGACCATAGGCACAGATAGGGAAAATGAGTCCAAGCAAAATACTATTTATTTTTTAGGAGGGGAAAAAATTCTGATCAACCCATATGCTTCTAAAACTTATCCATCTGTAGAGTAAGTGATTAGGGGGAAATTGATTCAGAACAAGTTAAAAGGCTGATTATAAAGCAATCACAAGAAAAATTAGTTCATACTCTACCAAGTCCATAGCAAGACACTCCAAACCATAAGTAAAGCACACTGGAACAGTTTACCTGGACTCTTGGACTACTAATGTAAAGCTGATTTGTCTTTCCTACTTGTTTCCCTCTCATGCTGAGCAAGCATTGCAGCACCCCGCACTTTGACCTTAGAATACATTTTCTGTAGCACAGCATTTACTCCACAGTAATTTAGCTGAAATATTTAAAAATATATTACTCATTCTTTAGTTAAAATAATTATCATCTGTCCATTTGTAAAAAGTCTGAATTGAAGTATTTTTCATGCTGGATTGTATTGACTTGCAACCAGTCTTTTACAGATTTCCTGATGTCAGCGGCTTTTGTAACACTCCTGAAACTCAAAGCCTGATGAATCAATTTCTGTTGGTTTTCACCTTGACATACTGTATTAAAAAAATAAAACCAAAGCTTTGCAGCTTGAAGCAATTTCTCACAACTAAATTAATAGCTCCTGGACAGAGCTTAAAATGAAAATAACTTGCCATGAGCTACAGCATAAATACCAATGTTAAGTTCTAACAGCATCTAAGCTTTCAGCAAAGGTTTTGCTCACAAATGGTTTGGCCATTTTTTCAATGCCCAGTGATTTCCAAAGCCTGTTTGGTACACATGGGCTAGTTTTAGACAGTTTTTCTCTTATGAAAGTGGTTCTTAAACTAACAACACCATTCCTCTTACCATCACTTGTATCTTCTGATACATTTAAAGGCAAATCTGCTTGAATTCAAAATCAGAAAGAAAAAGCACATTGTTTCACACAGCTATTTTTGTCTTCATTGACAACCACAGACGAGTTTTTCACAACACAAACTGCGACTTTTACATATCAAAACACAGAAATAAAAATGAAAAATATTTTCCTCCTGTACTGATACTTTCCTCCAGCTCCTCTCCTGTACTAAACAAAATTATTAGAGAGAAATCCTTCTCTATACACCCTCCCCACAAAAAGTGATAAAATGTTACCTTGTGGTGAATATAATTATCTTGAGAATATAGGAGAGTTTTAACTCAAGAAAGATCACATTATTTAAGTATTATTTAATACCCACTGGGTGTGCCCAAAGACATTTTCTCTCCATGCACTTCCATGTAAAATCCTTAAGAACAGAACAGTCAGGTATTCATCATGGTTGAATTCCAAACAAACACAAGTAAACATTCAGCCTTCAGTCTAATGCAGAGAATTCTATATAATCTATACAGAGATTTTCCACCTGTTTTAAAGCATAAACTGCATGAAGTTCTCTACTAGCAGACGCATTTGCCCAAAGGATGCCACCACAAATTGTTGTTATTTAGGTTTCACTTAATGCTTCAATAAATCCATATATACACACTTATTCTACAGTGCCTTCCAGGTATTTATGTATAATACACAACTATCTGTGTGCATGAGCATGTACATGCTCCCTATCCTTAATTATGCAATGAAATTCTTATCGTTCTAACTAAGGTCTTAAATTAAAGAGAAAAACTTCTATTGTTTCATGCAGTACTCTTTCCAATGACCTCAAAGAGTTATTTAGTGCTTTTTCTCCTCCCTAAAAATGTAAGAATTATTTCTTGAAATTACTATTTCCAAAAATTCCTGGAAGCTTTCCAACAATGAACTTCACTTATCTCTCTTCAATGACTTCATTATTACTTTCCTTTGACACTACTTTCTCCGCTACAGGCTGTTTGTGTTCATTTCTCCATCTCCAAATAAAATGGATCAGGGAATAGAACAAATCCTCATTCTCTCCTTGGAGGAAACGTTTTACCTGTACCTCTTTGATGCCAGGAGCTCAGCACACCTGGATCATGGGATAACTCTGCCACAGCTCTTGGATGCCGGCCCATCCCAGCACCACTGATGGCTGATCAGCCTCCCTGCAGCCCTCACCACATCCAGAGCCAAGGGGCCCCAACGCCAACTCTCAACACAAAAGGTCTCCCTGGAGGTTTTCTTTGGCAGGAAAAGGTTCAAAAGAGCATTATATACTTTTCAGTACAGCATGTAGAAAAAAGCGATGCTGTTATTTGGAAATTTCCAAATGTTATTTAGAAAAATGTCAGTGAAAGAGCTTCTTCTGCTTCCCACTGTGCCATCCACAGCATTTGAAGCAATTTTCCATTTCAAACAATTACGATATCAAGATCAAGGTAGCAGTACATCATTACAGTGTCTACTAGAAGCTATTAAGAACCAGCCAAACAGCACAATCCAGAGAAACACATCTGATTCATACCAAGAGTCACTCTTGTATTCTAAAATTGGCTGTTTCTAAAGAAATTCAGAAATTCGTATTTTTTCCTTCTTCTGATATACTTTTTAAAGAACTCATACAATTTTTTTCCAGAGAAAGTGCAGAAGATGTACCTTCATTTGATTTAAAAGAGCAACTCTGGACAAAAATAAACAGCCATTTTTGCTTTTTTGATTACAAGAGGGATAGATATTCCAAAAGACAGGGATGTGCTTCTCAAATGCTTAAAGAATACTGAAGACCTCATTTAGTTTATCTGAACTGTCACTTACTAAGCCAGCTGTAAAACCTGAAGAATGATGAGTAGCTGCACTCATTGGGATAATTTTGCATTCTACTTAGTATCTATTTGTCTTTATCTCCCAAAACCCATGGTGAAACCAAGCTAGACCCATTTTTCATTGTTTACTAATGCCTTCCTTCTTTTTAAATGGAAAGTCTGATTTAGAGCTACCTTATTTATTTTGAACCAATACATAGGAACAGCAGAAGTCAGTTTGGGAAGGAAAAAAGAAAGTAAAACAACTTCGTTTTGGTTTTGCTGGTTTTTTCAACAAACTCAGTGAGGAACTTCTGACAGCAAATTCTTCTCTCCAAAATTGTTTTCCCTGCCAGAGAAATATTCTTTCTGGAAAACTTAAGACACACACAACAAACCAACAAAATGCGACCAACTCCCCAAATTCCTTCTGCAGAGGAATGAGGCTGAGGCTTGTGTGATGCTTCCAGACAACCTTGATGAAGACCTGCTGAAGCTTGCAGGTTGCTGCCAAGAGGATGCTGCTATCTTTCCTGGGGCTGTGTTTGTCTCACTGCTTCCACTGCATTCAGACTGGCAACCATGGAACTGTGTGATCAGTTACCAACAATTCAGAAAGAAGTATGACTTTACAAGGGGAGAAATTACAGTGCTTGACAAACAGCCAATTCTCTTTCAAGGTCCTGATCTACTGCCATTTAGGAAGCTGAGCTGGTTTTAGCACCTCCAGTTAGTTCCTCCTGCTGAGCTGTAACTTTGGAGCTGAATATACTGAATATACTTCTCCTTTTCTTAGTTACTCTTCCCATTTTTCCCAGAAAGTTCTCTCTTGGAGGCTTGCTTGCTTTAACACTTCTAGGGGACAAAAGAACAAGTGCCAGTAGCTTGTCTACTATCATTTCTGGCAAATGACAGCTGCACTGTTTAACACCAAGAGTTGTCACCAACCTGTCTTCAAACCTGTACTCCAGCTTGACTCCAGGGAGGGTTCAAGACAGAAAACGTGGCCTTACAGTTCTTGTAAGCAACTTTTATCAAGTCTGATACCAATGTAGTTCAAACAAACCGAAGAACTGACAAAGATGTTAGGCATATGTGGCAGTTGAAATACAAACCAGATAGCACTGTGCTGTCTAAAATAATACAAAAAATTATATTCCAAGGAATTAGCAAGGTGTCCTTGCAAGAAAGAACAAACTATTCCCAAAAACTCAAACTCATTGTATTAGAACACTTTGAATTGAAAATAAACCTGAAGAGATCCCAACAGATATGGCAACAAGAGTTTTAATGAAACATTTTAAATTCAGTTCCCAAGATAAGCTCAAGAATATTATGAAAATTTATTTCTATTCTGCTCTTTTTGGCAATATCTGGGAGTTGAATTCATGCAACTTGGCCAGACTATACTACTAGCAGTAGCAGTGGGAGACGCACCCACTTTCTGCTAACAGAAACCCCCGGTATCAGCAACTGGAAAAAACTGCTGCTGTCACTGCACTCTGGAGCTCTGAGAGCAGCCAGTTCTCATGGAGTGTGATAGATGCTAAGTAATAATTACAGACACATGCAACCTGCATCTACATAGCTGCTTCTCATAACATTTTCTACCACAACACGTGAGGTAAACTTCAGGGCTTTTGAGCAATAATGAATTTAATAAACTTTACTCCATGTTACCTTCAAGACAAGGATGAAACAGTAACAAGATGTAGCAACACACTCCACTCCTCATAGTGTCTGCACAGAGCAGTTGCTTTGAACTCCTTGAGGAAACCAAATCATGATATAACATCTTATAACCAGTTTTCTATTTACATGTACTCATAATTCAAGAACTATTTCATATTCCATGCAGATAGCTTGTCAGCATGCTGGCCTAATGAGACAAAGTGCCATTAAACTAGGTCTGCAGAAGCATGCAGATTCAGAAACCATCGTCACAGACTCCTCATCCTCATCTGTTACACCTAAAAAAACTTTATAATGGCTACAGTAAATCTATTTTTCTTGCACAAGCTTAAGGGTATCCCCATTGCCCTATGAACAGAATAGTCAGCCTGAAGTTTAATAAAACAACTGAAACTTTTTCCATACACAGTCAAGAAGGGAGAATCTGAGCTCAAACACATGCAAACCCAAACTAGAACCAGCTGGATGCTCCAAAGAAAGAAGTCTTGGTACTTTTTTTTAATAATGCTGTTTGCTAAATAAAAAATACCCTCCCTCAAAATACTGCTTTAAGACCTCACATTTAAATACATCTGTATCTTTCTAAATTGGATTTCTCTTGTTTTGTTTCACACTTAAAAAATATCTTGAGCACTGCAGTCATTATAGAGAGGGGAGTGAAAATTTTTGTGCCATTAGTATTACACCAATTTTGTACCACTGCCTGTTTTGGATCCCATTTATTATCAGTGGTCCTAAAAATGACTTTTCTCTATGTAGATCAGCAAAGCTTCTACGTCTATACTGCTTCATCTGTAAATTTGGTACCTACTGATTTTTACTGAAAAATACATCCACATACCACTTTCTGTTTTATTTGAATTTGCAAACATTCGAGAAATAACTGAATAAGCGATTACTAACTTTTTTTTCCCTTTTATATAAAGGCCCAATATTGAGAATGTATTCCTCTCTGCTATTTGAGACCTTATACTCAGTAAATTCCTGCTTTCCTAAATTACATTTTCTCATGATTCAAGTACATAACTTCACTGTGTAGGCTGCAAATCTGGTGGGGGAAAAAACATTTTTTAAAAATGTCGACTACTATCAGATTATTATTTTGTGGCAAGTTTTCCACCTACATTAAAACCCACAGATAGTAAAAGTCAAAAGGAGCTGTGTTACACACCAGATTGGCTCCAGAGAGAATGGAATTAATGGTTTTGTACTGAATTTAGTGGGGTTTTTTTTAATCACTTTACATTTTCAAAACTGAACCTGGAAACAACTGTATTTTTAATTATCTGTGCTGTATTAGAATAGATGTTTCACTGCAGCCAAATTAAAATGGTTTTAATTTTCCAAGTTATTCTGGATCCAGTATTTCCAAATGCTCTACACGAGTAATACTATTTTTGGTTGAAGATTAGTGCTTGAAGATATCTAAATAACTCATTTCCCCCCCCACCTTTTTTTTAACATCAAATACCATAGGTCCCTGAAATGTTTGAATGTCTGAAAATGCAGTTCCTCGTCATGCAGCTGAGTTCCAAATATGCATGAAGCTGCCCTAGAGGACTTTATTTTTAGGGGATCTGGGCTAAACTATCTTTGAGAGCAAGCTTCAGGGTAGAGTTTTGCTTTGACTTCTATTATACAATGTGTTCTCCTGCAAACAATAGCAGTTTTTTCTTCAAGGCAACCAACTATACATGTTTTAAAAAGAAACCCTTATATAAGCCTTTCACAATTGAGGAAAGAGTAATTAACTTGCATAATTGTTCGTTATGACCTGTAGTTTCAGTAATGCAGCACAGCAGGCCTTTAAAATGTTCAGGCACAGGCTGCTAAATAGGATGTGTGAGGAAAGGAAAGGATTTAATCAGAGTTTCACCCTCCTTTTCATCTATACACATCCCTGTCATGGCAGTAAACAGGGCAGATGTAACAGAGGAGATGACCTTCAAGAACAGACCTCAGATATCAATTTTATTTCATAAATTTTATTCCTTCCCTCAAAACAGAATATTTCTCCAAGGTATTATGGTTGGCTGAGCAGAGCAGGAGGAAACAGAAATTAAAAATCCCATTACAGTGGCATATATATGACTCCATACAAGTAATGAGATAGGAATTTCCATACAATGTATGGCTAAACAAGCATCAAGAGAGCTTATAAATCCAAGTTAAAATATATACATTAATTCTAGAAATAAAAGAGTAAGTTTGAATTAAAAAGCCCTGAAACCTGGAGTAACTGATAAAAAGAATAACCATGTGAAACCTTTGTGGAAAAAAAATCCTGTTCCATTACTTCAAAATTGACAGATGGCTAGTATTGCAGTTTATCACTCAGAAATGCTCTAAGCATGATGCTCTACTAGTCCTATTACCTTCTCTCCACTCACCTTCAACCAGGAAAGAAGGCAGACCAACGTCAGACCAACTGCTCTGACCTCAACTTGCTCACCAACCTCACATTTCTCAGTTCTACATTCACTACACTCCTTTTGTTCCTTCTCTTCTCAGCGCTTTATTTCAAATGACATCTAAATACATTATTTAAGTGCCAAAGCAAAATTAGCAGACACATGCTCTTGTCTAGTAACTCTTCTGTACAATTAATAATTGAAAATCTGTTAAGTAAAAGCAGGAAGTCCTGGACATCAGCTTTTTATTTACTTTTTTTTCTCCATTACTGAAATCCTCCTTTTGATAACCTTAAATGATGATCTCAGGTAGGCACGCTACAGCAACACTAGGCAGGATTTTAAAGAAGTGCCATTCCCTTGCAACGTTACCAGACTCTGATGCTCAATAAACATTGTTTTGCACTGACAAAATCCATCTGCCCAAGGAGCTCATCCCTGTAGTTGCTCTACTCTACTCAGCTACCAGAATCAGAGTTCTAACATACACAGGAGCTCTGACAGGTACAATCCTCCAAGAAAACCAAAGCTGCCTCTAATCTGAACCTATATCACCTCTGCACATCACCATATTAAAATATGGCACCTTAAACAATTCCTTATATTCACCTTTGCTGTATGTAAGGCCACTGCTAAAATCTGTCTGCAATGGATCAGCGTGCACAGCCAGAGGCACAGTGCACTGCCAGGGCACTCAGTCACACGGGGGACACCAGAGCAAGCAGCCATGGCCCTCCTCTCCCCCATCCTCCACGTTCTCCCTGATGTATCCTTGCCTGAAACCTACCCTGCTTCTCTCAGTGAAGCTGATTCAGAATCAAACTAAAAGGGAGCAAATTAACGCAGCTAAAAAACCCACTTCAAATATAGGACTGCCTTTCCAAAAGCAGCCTTCCATTTTTAGAGCAACAGCTTTTAAGTCCTCTGCTTGAGACATCTTGACTGCTATTTCCATGAAAGCTGAATGCTTCCAGCTCCCATGGAAATTAGCAAGTGAGGTGGGTGCTCAACATCTCAACAAGCCATGGCAGTACTTTTGCAAAGGAAAAATGTTAAACCTGAATCACCTACAATTAGGAGGTGCTATTCAGTTTTAGAAACCACGTAAAAAAATAAGCTTTTTAAGTAGAAAAAAAAAAGAGAAAGAAAAATTAATTCAAAAGATGTAGTGAAAAAAGCAGCATTTGAAAATGCATTGAATTCCTGCATCCCCATACTCTCGATTTTTCATAGCCTTGGGGATGTGCCAGCATGCTGAAAAGATGAAAGTTAACATTCTTCCAAAGGGGTTACACAGATGACATGCCACTAGCCATCAACAAAACAGTAATTAAAAAATAAAATATTTGAGAATATTTTTTCACTAAAAGAGTTCCTTAAAAGACTGTTAGATATTTTGTTATGGTAACATTTTTACATTGTGTGCAATTTGTACTCCACACAAGGTCTAAAATTTTAACACACCCAAAGGCTCCACTAGAACTGGGTATTTAGGTCATTTATATTACTGCAGTGAAGCGTCAATTATTTCGTCTGATACTCCTAGCCGTCCTGTAATTTGCCAAGAGTAATGTTTTCTGTCAGGAAACGCTGGCAAGTCAATAAAGGCAGGCTTGATTTGACTTGAACTGGCATCAAGGTTAGAAATGGAGAGGGCAAATGTGAATCTTCACTGTAAAACTAAATACTCTGTTTTGTGGGTGGTTGGCCATGCTTCCTGCTGCTTCTCCTCACCAGCACTGTTCTCTTAACAGATGCAAGGGAAGGAACATAAAGAAATTTCTACTCGTCGATGAAAATGTCTACTTAATAAATGCTACATAGTGAATTATGAAGCAACATAAGCAAAATATGCTGGACAGTTAGCAAAGGGTTTTAAGGAACAGGAATGACCACTGAGAGGAACTCTGAATACAAGAAAGACAATATTTGGTTTACACACAGAGAATAAATCAGGATTGTTTTGACTCACCCTTTTCTTCTCACAGGGCCAGCTTGGTCCCTGTAAGCTCCAGGATATCCTGGGTCTTCCCCAGTTCCACCCTTGGTAGCTGTTGAATGGTTGCCTAACACCTCTCAATTATTCTGTTTCTAAGGAAAGAGGAATAGAAACCTCTATCTGTCACTTCAGATCTTCCTCTTCCCTTTTCGGGGAAAAAAAGGACAGAGAGGTCACTGACACCATTCTCTTCATGCTGATTTTGAGAGCAGCAGAATTCAGTAATTGCAGGATGAACCAAGAATAATTAATTTTTATTTACCCCTATGTATGAGGTACAAAGAGTTTTGGAAAAGACATGAAGGCTACAACATTCTGCTTTGTTTAAAAATTATGGCAATAATAAATGGCAAATAAAACCAAATCCAGGAGTTTGAAAACCTAAACCCCTAAATGTTAACAGGTACTGAGAACTACAGTACTTATTCTAAAACCTAGTGACTTGTGTATTGTGCAATTTAAACATCAGCAACTAAATTTGCTTCTGTCTGCTGCTTTGGGTTACAATTTAGTGTGCCAAACCACAAACTGTATCCATGTAGGACATGAGTCTAGAACCATTTAAAACAACATAAAAACAAGTAATGGCATATAGGTTTAGAACAGTTGGCCTACAAAGTCTTCATTACCATCAAGACTTGACTGTGTGTAGATGGCTGCTATTTTTCTCCTGCTTTTTGTTTCTTCTGTCAGTATCAAAAGAATGTCATCATCACAATCTGCCTGTATTTTCTGTCCCTCTCAGCTAGTGGTCAGACAAATCTATACTGGCATTTCAGTTAGCAAAATTACTCCAAAGCCCTTTCATTAATGGACAACCAAATAACCATTTCTCTCAGGTAGTCATGCTCCTTGGCAATTCCCAAGAGCCCTGCATCCATGCACAAAAAGGGGAAAACAATGATACATCCTAAACAGTAACAACATTGACAGCAGATCAGTAATACAGTAATATCAATAATAGTCTTCAAACTGCTTTCTTTTGAACAAGACAAACAAAAGAAATACATTTGCTTAGACTTTTAAAAAACGGCACATTTGGAAATTTCAAATCAAAATAAGGGGAACAGATGCTATGATCAAAGAGCAGCTGCTTTCTTAATCCATCAGGAAAATGATGCAAACAAAAGCTTAGTTGAGCAAAATGACGAGAATTCAAATGATGAGGCTGTAATTTTTATTAACTGTAAAACACTGTGCATTTTTCAAATAACTGCAGAGAGACAAAATAATATGCAGATATTAAAATGCTGATGGATTCCCAGCTTCAAAATATTTCACTGACAAAGCCATTAAAATCTACCATATAGCAAATATAGTTTCTTCCTGGTGATTGGAGCTACTTTCACTTCACAGCTGCTGAAGAAACTGTCAGATTGTTTGGGTAATAGAACACAGAGAGTGTAATTTTTTTATTAAATGGCTTGTGCATCTAATTAGTTATTTAATACAACCAATGCTGCAAGCAGCCAAGTGGAACAGGTCTTATTTACTAAATTTAATGAGGTAATTTGTTAGGAAAAGTTACTGTGAAATGCCTGAATGAAGAATGAACTAAAATTACAGGGTAAGAAAAACAGGTTATGTTCAGCTCAGATATATAAAATTAACCAGATGAACTGAAGACCTTCCCCAGGCTAGCATCTGAATTTGAGAGCTGGGTCCATTGCTAAAATCTGAAAAAAAAAATTACTCATAGCAATAAAAAGTTCATATGTGAATTGCTGCAAATGTAGTTACATCAGCAAGAACCTGACACACTCAATCTACAAAGCCAGGTCATTTCTGCCAGCTCTGTTGAGTCTTTTATGTTGTCAGAGAAATGTAAAGTACCTGCCAGAATACAGAAGGAATTCAACCTAAACTAATATTTAAAAACTCCTGAATCTTAGGAAATTGGCACTGTAACAGGCGAGAAACCTGTACAGTGGGGAACACAAGTCTTTTCATCCACAGGCATGATAAGCATAGAGCAGCAGTCAGAAAGCTGATTTGAGGATTATCTCCTTAAATTAAAAGGCACCGAAGACACTGAACATTGATACATGGCTTGTTGAAGTATGCTGCACAGGGAATTTCACAAAATACACACAAAACTACAGGCAAGGATGCACCACCAAGGTCTCCCAAAAAAGATCTAAATTGGTGCCTGACATTTTCTCTTCCCAATGTTCATTCAGTGTCTGTTCCTGAAAGCAAAGTAGCATGTCCACACTAGCTTAGTTTAACCCTAATCAGTAACAGAGGTCAACAAACAATAGTTTTGACTATTTGACAGTGTTTGAATCTTGAGCACTGGAAAAAGGAATAAATAGACAAGTTTCCTTAGTGAAGATCATGCAAAATACAGCCATAAAAATTTACTTTCACCTACATATAACAATTCATATGTAAAATTAAAAAACGTAACGTGCGATTTTATATTCCCTGGCAGAAGATCTCCTGTGGCACTTTAGTCTTCCTACTTCCTGACTTGCTACAACAAACATGGGATCACTTGGCAGCAGTGAATTATTTTACATACTGTAAAGCTGTAAAGCTGTGTAGCTCAAGCCATAATGGAAGAGAAAGACATGAACAATCTAACTAAAGCAGCCTTGGGACACTAAAAAGGCTAATTTAATTCCAAATTGAAGATCTCCAAGGACAGACTTCACAATCTCTCTGGGCACCCTGTAACAATGTTCAGTGACCCTCACAGTAAAACAGTTTTTTCCTTAGGTACACACAAATGACACATCACTGGCTCATGTCAAATCTGTGCTTTCCAAGTCCTCTTCCACAAAGCTGCTTTCCAGCATAAACTGCTACACGGGGCTGTTCACCATGGGTGCAGGACTCAGCATTTTTCCTTTTTAAGCTTCCTGAAGTTTCTGTCCTGCTGAGGCTCCTCCGGACAGCAGCATGACCGTCTGGCACATCACTCACTCCTCCCAGACCAGTGCCATCAGCAAATTTCCTGAGGGTACACTCTGCTCCACAATCCCAATCACTACTGAAGATGTTGCACGGGAATACTGACTGCTGGCTGCTGTTCTCAGGTCAGGCTTTGAGTTCAGTCAGTCAGTCAGTCAGTTTTCAGCCCACACATTGTCAGCTTCTTTGTGAAGATGTTACAGGAGACTGTTGGAAGCTTTAATGAAGTCAAGATGGACAAAATGCACTGCCCTCCCCTGACCCACCAAAAGAGTCATTTCATCACTGGCAGCACCTGGCCAGCTGAGCATGATGCCCTCCTGGTGAATCCATGCTAACTGCTCCTGAGGACCTTCTTGCTTATTTTAACTGCTTTGAAAACACACCATTCATATACAGTACTTTAGTAGTTAAAAATGAGCACAGTTAAATCTGCTTTAGTGTAAATCCACACCAACTGAAAATCTACCATTTCAGTTTACAGCATGTCTTCTTCTGATTTCAGACATCCTGGTTTTTTTTCTCAAGTAACAGAATAAGTCTTACAATCCACACACATTTTCTCCCAGAAGTATGTGTAGAAAAAGAATCCATGCACACTTGCCATCAAGTTCCTAAGTTTTTGAGAGATTTTCTATGAACCCTAACAAAATTCCCTCCAAAATCCTGACCCCAAATCTTTGGTCTCTAATTATTAGAATCTTAGCATGTAACCATAAGTAGACTAATCAAACAAGAAAAACTGCATTTCTTTTCAGCTAAGCATATAAATCCCGCTCTCTCATGTTTTTCCTCCCAATTAAGCAGTTTGCAAACTCGATAAAGCTTTGGGGGAAAAAAACACCCTACTAAAAATTCTAGAACTCTTTGAGTCTACACAGATTTTTCAGGATGAAAACTTGTTACCTGAATTCTGGAATAAACATATCTAACAATATATGAAAGCCCTCAGCACCCTCAGGAAATTCTTAAATGACCTGAATGTGTCAGAAAGAGGGAGAAGCAGATGACCATACTGACAAAAAAAGGCATGAATGAGAAACAGTAGATCCATTACTTACAGTATCACTGCAAAGAGAGTATTTTACCACAATTCAGTATATGCTTAAAATTAAATTACTTTCTAAAAAATCATTCATGAAACACCATGTATGATTTTGCTATATAACCTGTCAAAATCTGAAATACACTGGAAAACAAAAGCATTGAGTTCTGCTTTGAAAACATGACAACCACAATGAACTCTGGCATCAGATTGTGCTTTCTCTTATGAATAGTTTAATTTTCAGGAAAAGTCCCCAGAAATAATTAGTAAGTAAATTTATACTGAAAATAAAATAGGTGTTCTGCTTTTTTTTTTCTTCAGAATAAAATTATTTAATTTCCACATCCCAGATAAAATCCTAAAAATTAGTCTTGATCATTACAATAAATTTTCAGAAGATAATGAGAAAAATCTGTGGTTTTATGTTGTGATCACAAAACTGGATACAACTAGTGCTTGTTATGTAAGTTAGAAATTGAAACTTTAATAGTACAGAGATGAACACAATACCAGCAATAACGTGGAAAACTAAAGAAGGAGCTAAAGGGAAAAAGTATTATCTTTTTGTTACTTTTTTTAATCTTCTTTTTGTGACTAAGCAGCAGCTATGCACAACTGTACAAGGAGACATTTTTGAACCATCACCAAGCAGTTAAATGCTGCTGCTACACTGATTCAACAGCTGCACAAATTAGCCTCACCCATTAGTAAACAGCTTTCTGCCTCTTCATATTTTTTTAGCTTTTACTAGCAAATAGTTGGTTTCAAGAGATACCTACTTCTTCAAAATACAAGACAAGGTTAATTCCTTTTGCCAGGTTTTCAAGGACTACAAATAAAAACAAGTACATTTTACTCAAACCTGAAAAAAACCCTCTGAAATTCTGATACTTGTGCAACAAAGAGATTAACATTCTCCAATTAAAAAAGGAGAAAGCTTTCTTCAAATTCATTTGCAAGCTCTACATATTATTGCATCAGTTGAGAGATTAGATGTGCGGGTGAACCGGTTTCCAAGGTAACTGGGCCAACCATGGGGAAGGCACCAGGGTGATAAGGAACTCAGAATATTTAGGGGGTACCACATGGAAACTGAAGAGAGCCTGATGAACTGTACCTATTTAGATAAGCCTAAAATGTACTTATTTTACACAAGTGAAATAGGATAGATTAGAACAGTGTTTCTAATGTTTAAACTGCAAGTCCATTAGCAGTGCCTGAACAGCTGATGTGGGAGCAGAGGAGATGATGCTCTCCCTGAACACCACAAGCATGAGCAGATCAAGCTCCTCAGTGCCCATGCAGCCCAGGCTGCTTCCCAGGTTCCTGCTGCATGGCTGTCGGGTACAGGAAACCAGGGACACAGATCCCAGCAGCAGCAGGAAAGATGGACAGTGTTTAAAACAACTGAGATGGATCAAGTATGGGATTTAGGTCTCCACAGGTTCTGCAGTTAGTTCCACTACAAATGCCACTGAAAATTGGTAAGCTCAACAGAACTGAACTTAAGAAGCCTGTTAAGGTTTTTTTTTTTTTTAATTTTTTTTTTTAGGTTTCAGAGATTTAGGCAATTCCATTTCTAGAAATACAGTTAGGCAACAATGCAAAAAAAAATTTTATGTTTATTACTGCTGTTATTATTTCTTTATGTTGGTTTTTTTATGATTATTTCTGTTATTTAAAGTATGTTTATTGTTACTATATGCAAACCTAATTATCACTAAATACAGTACTTAGACACAGTACTTGATATTTGCAATTCTTTTATCTGGATGTCATGATTCAGCAAATCTCTGAAAACTAGAAGGTGCGAGTGTTTCAACCATAGAGAAACCCATAATTAAAAGCAAACTGAAACATAATATAGAGAAACAGAAATAACTGGCCTCACATGGTACCTTCTATATGTTGTTTGCTTTTTCCTGCACAAACTGCACAACATACATCCATTTATATTATCAAGCCACACTAAAATTTGAACTCAAGGCAAAACACAATCAATGTACACTTGTAGGCAAGGTTTTTATCTGAGGGCATTCAGATATGCACACAAGCAGATGGTAAAAAAAAAAAAGATTTTGTATGCAAAACAGGCAAGTTACTCCCAGTCTGCACAGGGAGGAGATGACAATTTTCTTCAGTGATGGTGGAACAGAGGCTTTCTGGAAAATATGCTGAGTTGCTGCTAAGCATCTGCTGCCTCCCAGATGGGGCAGAAACTCTTGATGTGCAGCCAGAGCCCAAGGACATAACAGAGTGGACCTGTGAGGGACAGTCTGTGTCAAGACCTAGACTGGGGAATTAATTTAATTTAATTTATGTTAAATACAACACTATGACATCTTATGTGCAATGGATTCACTTGGATTCACTTTTTTTACTCTATACTGTGGGAAAATGTTTTCTTTTTCAGTGCTCCAAATAGCATTTCTGAAAGCTTTTGAAAAAATCTGGGAGAGGAAAGACCAGCTCATAATAACTGAAATACTTTTCAGAGCTCAAACCTGTAAGCTGCTTCTCAGCTGGAAACACCATCACCTACTGCACAAATCCAGGGGGCTTCTGTAAGAATAGAAAACTGAAAAAAGGTTTACACTCAGTGCAGACAGTCCTAGATCATACAGAGCTCTCATATGCTTCTTGTGTACTAATTTCTTAATTTGCAGTACCAGAAAAAAGTTTGATAGAGCAGTACAATAACTCCACATAATAGGAAAAAATATCTTGTGCAGATTCAAAGAGAAAATCCTGCACATTATATAATGCCTCTAAAAACTACTCACAGAAAACAACACAGAATACACTTTCTTAAGATATCTACGCAGAGGGGAAAAAAAAGGGCCACACCAACCCTCAAAGTTTTAGCTTGACTAGGGAGAATTCACTGCACTGAGGAAGAGTTGGTAATTTGTGTATCTCACTAACAGCAGGATGCTGCTATCCTCTACCTGCCCACAATTTTGCAAAACAAAAAAAACTCAAATCAAAGCCTGTGGAACACAGCAGCACAAAAAAAAAAAAAAGAACAAAAAAAAACACCCTCTAGGTCATATCATCCTGTAAGGTACTTAAAAGACTGGCAGTCCAAAGGGGTTCATGATGGGATGGAATTATTATGTCAGTTTAACATCTCTGCATCAAGCCTCAGTCTTAGGTTAACACAGGAAGAGTCATCACACATGCTGTGTGAACATGCTTCAAACCACCACAGGAAAAGAAAAGGCTACTATCTCTAAATGACATAAAACAAATATAGCTGCCTCTACAGAAGGACATAAAAGTGAAACAGCCATCAACTCCAAATTTAAAATCAAAATCTCTGATTCTTCAAATGTTACATTCTGAAAACCAGCTTACCAGAAACCTGCACTTGTATCCAGTGATACAGAGAGAACAGGCATTTATTTAGTTGCATGCAGGACCCTAGATACTCAATCTAATCATGAAAGGGATTTTGTCTTCAAATTGGAAGCTTATGAACCACATCCTTGAACTACCATAAATAAAATTCTGGGAAAGCATCAAATAAGTTCACATCTCTTGTTGTGAGTAGTACATAATTATAAGCAAATTCCATAATCATCCATCAGCAATTAGCGTTTGGAGAGGCAGGCTCAGTAAGGAAAATTTACTTGGCTTATTTTATTTAACACATAAACTAAAAAAAAATACATTACTACATTGTGAAATAAATTAGTCTTTTATTGGGCACCAAACAGCTACAACCAGACTGCTTTTGGTACCAACCTGTCTTATTTAATTTTAATCCAGGTACACCTAATTTATACTGCTGCCTGCAGCAGTATATACACATACTCCTCATGACTGTCCCCCACATCTTAAATCTCTTGTTCCCAGATCATAACTTGATAGCATTATAGCAATGAAAGGAGAACATATTGTGGGAACTGTAATTTGTTGCCAACTTTCATTGGCCAAGCATATAATTACATCCATGAAAGACAGTATTTTCAAGGAAGTATCGAGTCACATTGGACTGCTGCAGAGAAGAAAGTCAGCACTATCATAAAAACACTAGGAACTCAAAGCATGGGTTGAAGCCACTTTCTTTCACTTCCTCTACATTAATTTCAGTTTCAGTTCTGCTGAAGATACCATTGCCAACAAGCCCATTCTTGTCACTCAGTTACATGTGATGTACAATTCTGTCCACAGTACATTACCTACCTTTTTGTCTTTTCTGAAACCTGGTTTCACAGGTAGTAAAGAGCTACAAGAAAGTGGAAGCGGTGTTTGGGGATGTTGAGGACTGCACAGAAGTTCTCTCAAATCACAGTGGGGTAGGAGAGAGCAGCACTGCAGGCAGGAGGAAAGGGCTCCACACAGGGGGCTGCAGGTCCAGGCTCCTTCCTCAGATTTCACCTGTACTTTGTTTATTTTTAGGTATGTGAGCACATGTTGTAAACAGTGAGTAGTATCTTCCTTCTGAACTGTAGTATTGTGATATCCATTCATCAGTATCACAAGACTCCCCCAAAGTTGTTTTACAGTTTTTATTTTCCATTAAAACTTGAAGGTCTTAATTCTACTCCTCCCTCTTCCTGTTGCATAACTGAGCACTATTTCATCTTGCTCTGTTTCTCTCCTTACTATCTGTTGTGCTCATTTATATTCATTATGCAGACAAAGAGACATTCTAGCCACGAAGTGACTATCTCG
Source organism: Passer domesticus (assembly GCF_036417665.1). Taxonomy (NCBI): domain Eukaryota; kingdom Metazoa; phylum Chordata; class Aves; order Passeriformes; family Passeridae; genus Passer; species Passer domesticus. The sequence continues at coordinate 23,674,745 of NC_087474.1, read as the reverse complement.
ATAAGGCCCTGACTGCGTCTTCAAGACACAAATAAGAAAGCCTATCCTGGTTAGCCTGGTTTTAAAATTATTCTAGCTTCTTTATTCATTGATGTTTTATTTATCTCTTCCCCCATCCTAGCCCTGGGGGAATGCTCCACGCTGAAACTGCTTTAGAGTAGTGGAGTTAAATGTTAGCCTTTCTCACCTCCTAGCCACCACTTTCAAAGAGCATAATGGGAGAGACCAAAAAAAAAAAAAAGGCAGGTTTCAACTCATATTGTGACTGAAAAAAACAGGATGGAGAAGTATCCAGAAGAGGACTCTGGTTTGAGGCACAAATAGTATCTTTTATCACTAACTGGGGACTTCAATTCAGTAGAGTACTTATATTCTTATCAGCTGGTCAAAGAAAAACACAATATTTATGTACAGACTAAATCAAAAACCTGAGCTTGATTTAAATCCCCCCATAAAATCTAAAGGGAAATGAAGTTGTGATGGGGTGGTGCTACACAAAGTAAGCACAAACATTGACCAAGGCCCTGCTTAGGGTCAAGAATCAATCTATTGAGTACTACAGTCTCTATGACTTCTTCTAGCTCAAAGCCCAAGTAAAAGCTGCAAACAGATGCCTCCTTTATTCAGGGCTCAAGACCAAAAATTGCCTCCTGAAGGCAGGTGACTGTTGCATTTGATCAAAAACCCAAGAAAGATCTAACTCTCTTTGTGAAAGCCTATCCAGGAGATAAAGATGACAGTAGTGATCATCATATAAAAGGCCAAGTGCCTGTAATGCTCATCCACTACATGGGAGTTAAGATTTAATTCCCCTTACATCAAATAATCTCTTCTTAAAACTAACAGCTCCTTATCAGTCATTCAGCACATCTCAGATCCCAAAGCTGCCTCCTCAGCGCCTAAAGGAAACAGTCTAAATATTAAGATACAGAGTTGTGTTTGCCCTTGTGTTCCTTCTAGTGCCAGGACCTGCAAAATCATCCAGTACAGACAGTTCTTTTGGTGCCAGGTTGAACTGAAATGATGGAAGAACACAACGTAACTATGGCGCAGTGTTTAGGCAGATGCTCTTCTAGAAAATTATGGAGGTCCAAGTCCCCTTCCTATGCACATCTTCCAAAGATGGTTACCCCTTCTGTCTGCTCTTTTATTAATTGTATGGACCAGCCAAAGTTTTTACAAAAATGTTATTGCAGATTTTCAACACACCTGAGAAGCTGCTAGCCTTCATCAGATGATGTATACTGCACTCTAAGATCAGTAAGAAATCTCATTAAGTGCTAGCAAATAGCTAAACATAATATTGATCAGCTTAGAGGTGTGATGTGATCACACAAAGGAGACTCACTGGCTACTAATTAAACTAAAAAACTGCTTTCAACTGAAGGCACTAAGCCTCTTCCATGAATCTGTGCCACTTGTTAAAAACTACAGGATTTTTTTTTGTTATCCATGCATGATAACTATGAATTATAAGTAATTTCCTTTATTAATAAAACAGCTTTGCATCTCTTTGAATATTAACAGATATTGAAACTATTGCAAAGCATCATTCATGGTTTCATTAGCAATCTACCTGAAGCAGACATTTTCAGACACAATTCTTGTAAGCGGATGAAGAGACTATCCCACCAGTACTTAGTATAATTAGACAGTAGACTACATGTCCAGTGCACTGTTTTAGGCTCCTTGCATAACAGACTACAATTCCCAGGGCTAGCTGCTTGGGGAAAATGAAGTCAAAGCACAGAATAAAAGGCCCACAATTGCTGTTATTATCATAGCTAAAAAACATCCTACAGTCTCATAGATGGCAAGTCCACTGGCAATTTGTGCAATGGTTCAGCCCACCTTCTAATAACCATAATCATGTTTCCAGTTTTAAGAAAAACTCCCCTAAGTCATCTCAATTTGAAAAGGTTTTTTACATTGTCACCTTATTTTGCTGTATTACACCACTCTCTAAAGTTCTGTTTGTTCCAAACTTTCCCATTCTGTTAAGTTTACTTGCTGTCACACATCCATGAGAAAAGGAAGCACTGCCTGTTTTGCAACTCTCCTAATGCCCACTCTGTTCAACATTGCTGAGTGCATCAAAAGATAAAACAATTAGTAGCTGTGCATTTCTTTAGGTCACTGCCATCATCACGTCTATCCAGGTGTCCTGTTACAAATGCACACAGATAACTTATTTTTTATTCCATATGGTGCAGAAAATGACACAGGACTCAGTGATGTTGTAATGATGGCTTCCAGCACCATTGTCTGCCACTCTTATTATGCAGCATGGTTTGCATTCTGTAGTACAGGGGTGCTCAGGAATCCCTGCTTGCAAGCTCAGTGTTCTCAATCAGAGTCGGTGGCGTAATCCCCGGAAATCCATTACCAGTACCACTGAACTAATTTACTGATCAAGTTCCTGACAGCAGCATGATGAAGGGCTGCACAACGTCCAGGAGTCCCAAAAATATCTTATTTCTGGTGGTGACACTGACGTCTACACCATATATACAAATACAGATGTAAGCAGAAGCAGTTCTTTCAAAGTGAGATGTTTCAAATGTAATTTATTACATGATTGCATTTTTTTTCACTTTAGAAAAGTAATAAAATCTGAAACCCTGAAAAAAATCTCAAACCCCAAAAGGAGTATGAGAGGCAGTCCTCCTTTTCATCTACTGCTAGTGGTTTTTTCAAGTAGTGAGACAAAAGATAAAATTTTGACCTTTATTTTCAAAGTAATCCTAGCCAGTCATGAAATTACACCGATTATTCATCAAGTCACCAAGTGGTGTTGTATCTTGGAATTCCAGTGCTAATAAAAGACAAAGAATTTCATCTAGTATTTCATTATTACAGTACCACTCTTGTTTAAAAGAGAACAAAAAAATACCTAATACCAGAGAGAAGTCGTGACATACTTACCTTTAACAGACTTTTGCTACATCATCCTGGCAGGTTTACCCAGCACTGCAAAAATTCTTGCAGCTAAAGCAAGCCACACACCCTTGGGAGCATTATGTTTGTCATGTAAGAATAAATTATAGAGTTTTTAAGACAAAAATGTATCTTTCAAAACATTCTGATGAATTACCACTACAATATTTTATTAGTCAAGTATCTGCATACACACAAGAAAGTTTGTTCTTTCAATTCTTATTTTTCTAGGTGTACTCTAAAAAGCGGAGGCAGTAGATTTGCCTGTAAATTGGTCAGATGAAGCAGATACTCCATGCAACACAGACCAGAGAAAACATTTTTTCTTCTCTCAGGTCTCAGGACAGTTTTAAGTAGAACTGTGATAGAACGTATGGCACATCTAGATTTTGTTGTCTCTCACACAATAAGGAATCAAGCTATCAAAAGCAGAGCATGAGATCAGAATAATCCATGGGCAGCAAAAGAACCAAAAAATGAACAGCATTCATTGAGCCTCTATGGCTATTAAGCTATATATTTCACATATTATTTACTCATTATAAATAATAAAATACAATAAACAAAATCTACATATAATACTGGAACAAAAACTTGGTGGACAAGGTACCACAGTAAATTCTTGACTCAAATAATGAAGATGATCTGCACAGAACAATGAAAAAATTATAAACTAAATTATTTTAAAAAGCTTCTTTGTTGTCTTTTCAATTTTTTAATGCAATTCAAAATGTCAAGTGTGTAATCCTAGAAAACAAGCAAACTGAGGACAGAAGGGGAAACTCTGTCTTAGGCCATCACAAAACTGCAGCTCTGGAAGTGTCCAGAATCAGTGGCAGTGGAAGGGGTGGGGGCCTGGGGAGGAAGGAGGAAAAAGAGAAAAAAACAGAGACTACATTTCAAAACCAAAAGATCTCTTAAATGCTCAGGTAGCAACAGGTAATCAAGTGAGGCAAAATGGTGAAATAAGAGTTCAACGGTGTGTTTTGGATAATGCTACACTGAAGAACTACTGATGCAGCAGGAAGCAACCAGCTCTTTAAAAAAGGCCAAAAACCTGCCCTGTGGCTTCTTTGAGCCCTAAAGGCTGCGAGTGAAGTGCTGCCAAGAACCACTGGCTTAGGAAAGCTGGAGCAGGACCCTGCCGGGGCACAGTGCCAGGAACTGACCCAGCCCCAACCCAGCCTGAGCCCGCACCCCACCGCCCAGCTGGGGCACGAGACCACCCCTGCAAGCCCCCAGCTTCTCACTGCTGGATTCAGCTTCCAGCAGCACTGCATTCTCAAGCTAAATCCAGCTTTCCAAACTCAGAAACTTGGAGCTCTTAATGGAACAGATTAACTGTGGTTCTTCGGCGCTTAGAGACACAAGTGATGCTTTGCACTAGGAAAATAAAATGATAAAGTAAATCATATACGGGCACAAGAGGCTTGCTTTAGTAGAATCGCTTTTAAGCCAAAGGAGTGAAAACAATTTATACTATTTGTTATCTTTTACACCCTTTTTTCAAGGAAGTATTCGAAAAACTTCTCACTAACCTCTCTTATGTTTCAGAAATGGCTCTTGGTCATCTCCAGACATACACACTGATCTCTCTTCTGGGAGTTGTTAGGCTTTACAAAGAGCAGCAAAATGCCTCTCTCCTTCACTACTGAAGAGATAAACTAGATACACTAGACAAAATCAGCAACTTAGTACATTTTACAAAGCGAGTAATTCAAAGATTTCACTTAAAGTGTACAGCCCAGGATGAGATTATTTATTTGTTTAACCACAGCTTTTGAGCAGTTGGACTCAAGTGGGCATCAGATCACATTCCCATTCCAATCAAGGAATTCCCACTACAAACAAGGCTTACCCCAGCCATCCAGACCTCAGCTACTACTACATGGAAAATGTTGTGGGCTTTCCCTGTGCTGCAAACGAACGCTACTCCTCAATAGTTTTATTTTTGTATAGGCAGTTTTAAATTTTTCCTTTTTCTCACAAAAGTTAAACTCATAATATTTGTTTAAATATTTCCCCAAAATCTTTTGCCTTATTAAATGTTACTTAAAAGGTTAGGTCAATCTGCTTATGTATACAACAAAATATGTACCAAAAAAACCCCTAAAATCCTTTCCTAGCTGTTTCAATTAGCAATGCTGGGCCTAGCTTCTCATTAAGAAGAAACATTAAAAGCCTAGTATCAATCCTTAAACTTAACTATCTGAAATGACAAAGTAAGAATTTAAGCTTTATGCAATGAACTCTTACTAAAATACTCATATAGATTTAAACAACATTAACTATTACAATCAAACCTATTGGAGCTGCTACACCACCTTTGGATTTGCAAAACCATGCAGTCTTAAAACCTGATAAATAATACAAGAAGTAATTTTGTGTATTTTACAAATAATAAAATTAAGATAATTTATCTTGGATGCAATTTAGCTGCTTCCTTCAACAAAATTCACTATTAGAAAAATAGTTTTTCTCTGATCTAAATGAAAAACACCACATGATGGCTCAAACTGGAAGTGATCCACCAAGGTCATCTGGTCCAGCTCCCCAGCTAAAGCAGAGCACCCCTTGCCCAGGACCATGTCTAGACAGCTTTTGAGTACCTCCAAAGATGGAGTGTCCATAGCCTCTGGTAACCTGTGTCAGGGCTCAGTCACCCTCACAGGGAAAGAAAGAGTTTCCTGATGTTCACAGAAACTTCCTGTGTTTCAGCTGGAGCCCACCCTGTCACTGGACATAACTGGAAAGAGCCTGGCTCTGTTTTCCTTGCACCTTCCCTTCCAGTATTTATTATACATTAATTATTATTCCCTTCCAGTATTATTATACATTAATAAGACCACCTTATTAATGTATAATTCTGCACTTCTCCAGGCTCAGCAATCCCAGTTCTCTCAGCCTTTCCTCACAGGAGAGATGCTCCAGACCTGTAATCATCTTAACGGGCCTTCACTGGACTTTCTCCAGTCTCCTGTACTGGGGAGCCTGGAATAGGGGCCAGAACTCCACACGTGGCCTCAGTGGCATCAAGGAGGGATCACGTCCCTTGACGTGATGGCAGCACTCCTGCTAACACAGCCCAGAACACAATCAGCCTTCCTCCTTACACGAGCACATGGCTGACTCATGTTCCACTTGCTGTTGTCCAGCACCCTGGAGCCTCTTCTGTAAAGCTGAAGAGGATCCACCCTCTGGATGGTCACCGAGAACACAATGATGCATGGGGCCAGGCACAGGACTTTGCACCTCTCCCTGTTGAACTTGATGAGGTTTGTGGCTTCTCACCTCTCTGTTCAGCCAGTTTCCAACCTACCTCACTGTCTGCTCATCTAGCCCATATTCAACAAGCTTCTCTGTGAATATGTTGTGTCAAAAGCCTTACTGAAGTGAACGTACACAACAGCCACTGCTCTCCCCTCACCTATTAAGCCAGTCATTTCTTTGTAGATGGTTATGAGGTTGATTAGGCACAACTTCCCCTTTTTAATGGTCAAGACTTACTGGTAATGACCGTGTCATGCATTGCAGTAAACCACAGTAAGTCTCAGCAGTTATTTTGGATCTACAGCTGTTAAGCTTGGAGAATTTTTAACTGACCATACACAAAGAAAGAGAGAAAAGGAAAAAAAAAGAGGAAGAAAGAAAGAGCCCCTCTTTTTAATGGTATTTCCATCCCCCAACTCAAACATTAACACAAAAGAAAGTGCAAAACTTCAAGGAAGTATTTTTCAGTCAACCTACTAAATTAAGAAAGATAAAACTGTACAACTACTTCAGAGGAAAATGGCTGGGCAAAGGGGAATAAAGAGCTACATGGTCTGCTAGTCTCTTCCTATCAAATGTCATACTGAAACATTCCCATTTGTGTTAGTGCACTTTGCCACACCGCTAAATTACCAGCTTTTTTCAAGAGTGCTCTAAACCTCTGGATTAATGTGTTCTCTCTAGTTTGCCATTGCAAAAAAAATACAATATTAACATATTTTGAATATTCTATTTCAACGGTCCATGCACAATGAAATATACTGGGCGATCACTCAAGCTAGCACTAATAAGAAAGTATCTTTGGGCTTTTAAGAAGGCAGAATTAATAGTATGTCAGTTTCTACACATCTAAGGAATCTAGAGTATGTCAGTACCTAAATACATCACCATCCATCTTAAAGATGATGGCAAGCTTATAAAGATGTAAAGATGATTACAAGCTAGATAAAAAAAATCCTAATGCCTTATCATAAAGGCCATGAATTAGATGAATTAGAGAGGAGTTTGACAGCATGACTTTTAAAAGCCTCTATAGTTTATTGCTTTCAAGTAACTAATGTGAAATACAGTGATTTTATCAAATGGAAGTCCCTAGGTCTACATGCATCATAGATTGAATACTGGACGATATCCTTTCAATGTGAACCAGCATCTTATGCCCTTGAGATTATTCACTGAATATTAAGGCAGATGGAAACTGCAGAGTGGAACATCAGGAGTTACAGATGTGCACAGACTAAGAAGTGCAGCTTTATGTATAGCAGCACAAGGCAAACAGGTCTTGGAGATAAATTCTGCATTCACACCTTCCGCTAACTTTATCATATGGAATTATCTGAGGGATCTGATGGGTCTCTTGAATCAACTCTCCTAAGTAACTTGAGTAAAATTAGCTTCTCCCAACAGAACATTTTCAATACAAAAAAATACACCACAGAATAATATCCATTACTTTGTACCATTTAATTACAGGAATGTCTGGTACTCTTTTTAATAGGTTATTTGTGGCCTTCAAGGTTGACAGGGCTAAAGGCAATTGTAATACTTAAAAAAAATTAACAGACACTACTACACAACACAATTGTCTATCAGGAATGTAGGAAAATTGCCTTCTATTAAAATTCTTTAATCTTAGCTGGAAAACATTTAATTCCATCTTAAAAGTGGAATGCTGCCACTTATTTTTCAGGTGTCTTTTCAATTGAATACAGAAATGCAATAATGGTCCTTCTCAGGCCTTGTGCATCTCTCAATGAGCAAGATAAGTTACTTAAAGCCCCTGTTTTAGGATAGAATTAAACAAGAAGAAGACACATAAGCGCATCTCGTTGCTACAGCTCTTCCTGCAACCCCACATGCCTTAAGCAGAATCCATCAGACACGGTCCAGATGAAGTCTCCTTGGCGACTTATAAAATGACACCCATAATTCCCTATTGCTTCCAAAATACTTTTGCTTCACGTTATCTCGGATGCCATTTGCCTTCCTCACAGCTGCATCACATCACAGGTTGCTGCCGTCATTCTGTGGGAGCAAGTCAGAGTGGCTTTCTCCTTAGCTGTCATCCCCTACAAATGAGTCACTAGTTCACTGTGAAAGTTCTCAGCTCATAAATCCATCCCCACTGCTCAAGTCCTCACAGTCACCCATATTTTACTGTAATCCTGTGCAATGATAAGACTTCCCCACTTCCTGTCAAAGGCAAGTGTCATTAGCGTGCTCCAACTTCCTGAGAGAACTACTGAAATTTTTAACAAGGTCTTTTATCTTATCAAAGGCAGATCCTAATTTAGTCTGGCATATACTACCTCTGATAAATCCATTTACATGTATTTCATTTGCCTCTCTGCCTTTGATTCTTTAAAAAGCGTTCTCTATTGCTCTGCTATGGGGAAAAAAATTTAATAATTTTCAGGCAGCCAGAACCCTCTTTTTTCTACTTTCTGAAAAACAGCCATTAAATTTGCTCTTCTGCAGTTAAATACCATTTCTACTTTGATAGTGCCCTTTTAGTTTTGAAATGTATGCTACAAGATTTTCTAAAACACAGCTTCTTTGACCAAGCCCCACACAAACCTGAGCACTAGGAACCTGTAGGTTTCTTCTTCATTTCACTATATGAATTTCCACAATAAACTGGGGGTGATAACTCTGACCATAACTTCATACTCACTGCACAACACCCACCCTCCTTTCTTGTTGAATTTTAATGGATTAATAGCTTTTTACAACTTGGACTATTTTCCTTTACAAGGTCAAACTCAGCTTGACTTCTGGCAACTTCTTAGTCACATTTAAGACTTTTGAACTCTTATAACATTCTTCATTTTTTCAACAACCACTTCTGCCACTCCTTCCAAGTTCTTGGCTAACTTATGATGTTCTCTTTGGCTGACTTTTCTTCTGATTAGGTCTGCAATCATTCTGCTTGTATAGTCTGCTTTTTCTTGGGATGAAAATCCTACGCACTCTTTCTAATTCTGAATCAAAGAGTTCCCTTTGCTCTTTGGTTCAACTAATTTCAAACCATTTCCCTACAGTTTCTCAGTCTGCATTTTTGAAATTCAAAACCTTTAACTAGAAACCTCTTTCAATTTAAACCACATAAACCTCTGATGCAAATCATTTAATAAATTCTGTTTCTACACACAGTCCTTCTAGAATGCCATCAATAATTATGAAACCCAGGTTCTAGGCAACACCATTTGTGTTTAGTTCAAGAGCTACATCTGTGAACACTGTACCCAGGAACTGCTGATCCCTAGAATTAGTAGTGAAATTATTACTTTTACATAAGAGTTAAAGACTCCACAGCATATTGTAACAGGGAAATAACTTTATGTCATTTACTGTAGTCCAATAATTCCATATGTACTTAATACAAGAAAACCCTTTTGCACCTGAAATTGTGTGCAAAAGACTCATCACAGAAGGCATAAAATTCCACAGCAATATTGAGGTATCTTTATTCACCACAGTGACTGAATCAAAATAGTAACTTCTGCAATGCTTTATCCCTTCACTATTTGTTATCAGAATGCACCCACTCTCTGAATCCTTAATATTTACTTCTCATTCCTTTCCTTGACAAATACATATAAAAGGTTCTGCCTTTCATAAAGAGATCTTCCCTAAGAGCATATTACCAGAGCAAAGAACCTGTTTTTTTTCCACTGTTATTTTTTACAAATAATCCAAGTTAGCAGAACAATCCCTGCAGTACAACACATTTTAATATTGAAGTCAGTAGAATTCCCCATACTTGAAATACCTGGAAAAAAGTGTAAGTTCATTTTATGCAGCAGAATAGACATGTTCTAAGCTACCCAGCCAATAGCTCTGTATGCCAAACTACTTCACACATCAAGAGGAATGAAATTAATTACCAGCTTGCTGTCCATTTTATGAAATTTGAACATGAGCATAAAAGTTCAGTGATATAGTCAATACTACAGGAGTCAGAGACTAAGCCTACCTAATACTTAGTTTCAAACTTTAGCCAAAACTACTATCCACTCCTAATGTTGTAAACAAAGCATGAGCCCTTATGAGGAAGGGAGCACCCAAGCCTCAGAGATACTCGTGGTCAAAAGGAACAACAAATGTCACAGGGTCTGCAAGAGCTTACAAAATTTTATTAGTAAATTATGCCCATCCTGGAGATACATTTCTCACTTTCAATGCCAATTAGCTATCATGGGCAGTCTGATCTTCTAGACCCTTCTGGAAATGGTTGGAGGGCTTTACCAGTCCTTGCTGGTCTTTATGATCATCAAATGATGACCAGTCTTGATGACTGGGCTGGCCTTTGGTCAACATTTCAGGCCCAATTCTCCACTTCATTCCTGCACTTGTGCTGTACAGTGTTGTGCTTATCTCCAGGACCCCAAACCAGAACATTAGCCTCAGCAAAGTGCTGTCCTTCCTTTGTAAGGCCCCTTCTTCAGAAACATCCTTATCTTTTTCACAGAATGTTATTACCAACAATCCTTGGCTGGCTCCACAGCTATCCAGCTGTTGGTGTTTGAGGATACATATTAGTTCTCTTATCTTCTAGGCTTCTACATGAACACAGGAGCTGAAGTAGTGAACCAAATTTAAGGAAAACAAAATATTCTTTCAGTGATTTCAGAAAGAGCTATGTATCTTCTTTTTATCTATAAACTTTCATAATTAACCCATTAAAAAGGGGATGAATTCCTCAGATTCTGTAACCTTTTCAAATCTCACACAGCCTCGGCGTCTTTCTGCAACTCCTGTCTTCCATACTGGCCTTAAACAACAAGTGTCCTACACGCACTGTGACTACTTTATTTATAGAATCATAGGCTTACTGGGGATGGAAAATGTGAAGATGACCAAAATCCAACTCAGTATTCATTTAGGTAAAACACACATAGAAGTGACAAGTTTGGACTGTACAGTGCCTGTGGATGGGTAACCTTCTCTTATGATTCCTATTCCAAAATAGTTCATCAACATTTTAACAACAGGTAAATACAATACTGAGCATTTCATCAAGCACAGAAATACTTCTTTTTTACGCTAAGACCTGAAAGTGCTTTCAGCATACTTTATTATGATGGCTATTATATAAAGAGTAATGATATTGTAGATTAAATATTTCCAACGTAATTAGTGCCAGATTGTTTCAGATTATTTCTCTGCCACTATTTACATTCCTAAACACATTTTGTGGGGGCGACCCCTAGTATCAGTATAAGCTGAGGGAATGAAGAGATTAGGAGCAGCCCTGCAAGGACTCTGGGGACCTGGTGGATGAGAGGCTGGACATGACCCGGCCATGTGCACTCACAGCCCAGAGAGCCAAACGTGTCCTGGGCTGCATCCAGAGCAGCGTGGGCAGCAGGGCAGGGGAGGGCATTCTGTCCCTCTGCCCTGCTCTGGTGAGAGAGACCCCACCAGGAACACAGCACCCAGCTTTGGGGTCCCCAGCGCAGGAAGGACATGGACCTGCTGGACCAAGTCCAGAGCAGGGCCACTAAGTTGATTAGAGTGATGGAACACCTTTCCTATGAGGAAAGGTAGAGATAATTGGGATTGTTTAGCCTGGAAAAAGGAAGGTTTTGGGGTGACCAAATTGCAGCCTTTCAGTAGCTGATGGGAGCCTACAAGAAAGATGGAGAGAGACATTTTACAAGGGCTTGTAGTGTCAGGACAAGGGGGAACAGCTTCAAACTGAAAGAGTAAGTTTAAATTACATATTAGGAAAAGATCTTTACTGTGAAGGTGGTGAGTCACTGGAACGTGTTGCCCAGAGAAGCTGTGGATACCCCAACCTTGGAAATGTTCAAGGCCAGATTGAATGGAACTGAGCAAGCTGGTCTAGTGGAAGGATTCCCTGCCCATGGCAGGGGGTTTGGAACTAAATTATCTTTCAGGTGCCTCAGAAATGAGGAATAACTGGAAGAAAGACTCATTCCTTGAAATTATTTTTTACAAGAAGTTTGTAAAAAATTTCAAAGCAACTGTTAAATGCAAATTTCATTTATGTTCTACACTAAACTTTATAGCTTACACACTTGTTCACAGCACTTGTAAATTTTCTTCAAAGGCAAGAGAGAGAGAGAGAGAGACAGAGAGAGACAGAGAAAACAAGAGTACAAGTTCCAATTCTGGCAGACCATTTGAACAAGACATGATCTCGAAAATTGAAATATTGTGGGGAATAAAATTCAGTCATGCTGCCTGACAAAAGACAGGAAGCACAATAGGAGGCAAGGGCACTAATGATTACATTCTCTTCATATACAATTAGCTGAAGGATGGAAGAGCCATTTGCTATATATTTTCTTTCATGTTACCCTCTCTCCCACCTACCCCCAAAACTCAGGAGAGGTCTGCAGGGATGTCCCTTCACCACTGCACCCTAAGGAAGCTTTACAGAATGCTAAAAACTGCAGCAGCAGCTTGGGCCAAACCCCCTTGCAGCACCACGAGTCCCTGCTGTCTGCCATACGGTTTGATCACATAATACCCAACCCCTTGGCTGGTAGGACAGAGTTAGTGGAGCAGAAGGTTGCAAAAGGAAGCTCAGCAGGAGACACAATTGCTGTTAACAGCTTTAAATGGTTTAATGTGTACCTGGTGCCAGAAATTAGGCACTAACTGAAGATGCAGCCATCAGGGCAGCAGAAACTATGGACTTGGAAAAGGTGACCATTACTCTCCTTCCTAATTCTATCCAGGATGGAGGAAGCACGGCTCAAAAAATGACTTATGATTTGGACAATTGATACATTTCCATTTGCTAGGGTGTGGGAAGCCATGAGCTAACGAATTCTGCATTACAGGCAAACCTTGCCCAATTAGCCCACAGTGTGTCTGGGAAGCCGTACATGACCCAGCTCCGAGGAAACCCTGCAAAACCCAATGAAAGACCAATAAATCAGTGAGAGCTGGGGTTTGGGGGCAGGGGGAGGTGGGCTGGGGGGTGTTGTTTTGTTTCTTTGGTAGCTAAGTATCCCTGGAAAAATGAGGGTATGTTTTTCTTTATCCCATTTACTTAACTTTTTCACCTCATACACTTGCTCTGGAGAGCTTCAGTTCTATCCCTGAGCACAAACACAATACCTCAACACAAGAGCAGGCCAGTGCTGATAAAGGCCTCTATATCTCTACATAAACAGCCATACGAACAGCTACAGAAATGTTCACATCCCTTGTTCAGCAACACACTCCTGTCCACTGCCACTCTTGGGCCCTTTTGTGCTCCTTTTTATTGACAGCACCAAGCTGATTTAAGCTCACACACACACAACTGCCACGTCAGCAATACCACACTCCAAATACCTAGAAACTCTCCAAGCCTACAGTGGCCTCTGAGTAGTCACCTACTCCTAAAGGGACTTTCAGCAGAGATTAAATCAGCAAATATATCCCATCATCCTAGAGCAGAGCAAATGGCCCATGGAGCATGGGATCTGTGATAGCAAAATTACGGACTGTAACACAGTAGAATTTCCTGCATGCATTGACTTGAGTCTTCCACTTGATAATGAGTTTCTCAATAAATTAGTCTTTTTTCTACTTGGGAGACAAGCAGAATTCAGTCTTTATCAGCCTGGTAAGATTTTATTTATTTATCCTTCTGCCTATACTTCACTGCTTCTCGTAGTCCTCAGCATTACCCTTAAAGCGACAAAAAAGTCTTTTACATATCTTTCTGTAGAAATCACATAGAAAAATGGTCCAAAGATATCTACCTAAACCTGTTGAGATCTTCAAGTAACAACTTTATGGCAGTAACTACCCACTGATTCCACAGTTTACACATTCAAATGCCAACTTTGTTAATTATTTCAGTTCTCCTGTAGGAGGAGAGTGAAGGTATACAATACTGAAACCAACGCTAAACATCCAGAGTTTGGGTTGGACTTTGCACACCACTATCTAGCAAAATAGTCACATACAAACTGCATCACTTTCATAAAGACAAATCAGTTTCCAACCCTTCAGAAAATGCTCCTGTATTGCTTTGTATTTTCCTCTCTTGCAATCATGCCATGCATGAGATGATGTTCAGCTAAGTATTAATGAAACCAGTCATGCCCACTAACACAAAAAATTGTGTAGAACAGAAAAATCCCTAAACAGTTGCTGCCTATTCAGTCAGATGCAACATCCCTGTGTAACAGATGGGGCACAGGGAGTGCCTGGGTAAGTTCATGTGCTGGCACTGTGAGAGGGGACAGAACACAAGTCCCTCTCGCCGCCTGCTCTGCTCCCTGCTAGCTGAGCTGCACAGAAAGCTCCTGCCAAGCCAGCTCCAGCCTCCCAGCAGCGTGTCCCGTGGGCAGCACTGTAGGAGTGCAGGAGCCAGGAGCCACAAGGACCCTCCAGGGGCTTCTCCTGCTGCCCCTCCTGGGTCCCTGCCCGTGGTGGCATGGCCGGGCGGTGACCTGCTGGCCCTGGCAGCCTGCCCTGGCTCACACAGCGTCACACTGCCCAGGGACCTGCACTGACAAGGGAGCACCGCTCCAGAGGCAGCTTTTCATTTTCCACAACTCTTGCTGCAGTTCCCCCTGCTAGGGCCAGCCTTGCACATGGTCTCACTTGTGCTTCCCCACATGACTAACAGATTGCATGCACCCGAGGCACCCAGGACAAAAAGCAGGGGATCTCCCAAACCCTCCTACAATGTTCTCTCCCAGCACAGCTTTTATTCCTTTTTCTTCCTGTCTACAATAAAGATGCCAGAATAATTAAAGCAATGATTGTTTTACTTTGGATAAGCTTTTTAAGAGTGCTTTGTGCTTAAATCCATGACAAATGCGCTCTTACAATTATATACAAAAATTACTTTTAGAGCATTTTCCTGATGGACTATTATTATTACTGCACAATATGTAATCTGAAATGAACATAGCATGAAAAACTTGAAAAGAAAAAATACAAATAACTGAGAAAATACTCTTAGAACACTTGGCATGACAGCATGATTCAAACAGCAATACACTGAAGTAGAAATGTCACTGTTAGCTCTTTTAGAATCAGCAGAAAAGTCTGACCATCTCAAGAATAAAATCAGTGGAGTCACTTTCTGGATTTTCATCTGTTAGAACCATCATAAACAACTGGTAGATCTTTCAGAAGAGAGAATATCATCTGGCCTGTTAGTACATCTTGCCTATTAGCTTGAGCTGGGAAGCAGTGAAGGGAACAACTTCCTTTGTAATCAAGGTTTTCCCCACTTCACCTCCCCCCAGGAATTCAAGAAAACCAGGTACTTTAATTATGGGAACAATCAAGAGGGAACAAAAATACTTAGAATTTCTGGCTCATGATGCAAGCCTGAATAGAACACTAACAAACTAAAATTATAAGAAAAATAAATTATCTTGTCTTGGAATATTTTCTTTCTTTCAATGTAAAAATCCCCTTTTCAAAGCATGAAGCAAGACTGTTCTTGACTCCACCCCATAATAAACAGATATGAAAATCTGGTTGCTTTATTCAGATGAAAACTTTGTATTACAACACCCATCCCACCCTACTTGAAACTACAGGCAGTGTGAATGCAGATTTTGTAAATCACATTACTTTAACACTGGCACTTCTGTTCATTGAGTTAGTAATTTTCATTGCTAAAATCACACAAGAAAAACAGTCAACTTCAATTACACATTTTTAATTTTAAAATGCTTACATTTCAAGTACTCCATAATACATTTCTGTTTCAAGAACCCATTTCTGCAATAATTGCAATGGTTCTGAATTGTCCATTACAGACATATGTCATCTCCAGAGTTAAACCATCACACACATGCACTAAAGCCAACTTGGAAGTAAAATGCTTTTATATTTAACCCCAAGACAGCAGTGAAAAGCTGGTACAACAAAACAAGCCATTAACTAGCTATTCCTTCTTGAACTGAAAAGTACTGGAAACAACATCCTTAGTGGTAATTTCAAGGCACTTAAAAACAAACCATAACAGCTATGCAAAAAGCACACCCTTCTCTAGGTATTTCAGTGAATTGATTTCACACTTCTGTAGCACTAAGATATACTCTCACTCTCTCTCTCTCTCTCTCTCTCCCTATATATATATATATGCTTTAAAATTTTAAATAAGTGCTACTACAAAAGATGATACTAACTGAGATGTGGAATATTAACAGTCCACTACTACAGGATCACATTGTACTTCAGGACAGTCTTTAAATACAGGTACTTTAAGAATCTGCTGAGAGCTGAGGAAAAGCCTTTCAACCTCAAGAATCTGTGATTTCACATGAAATCAAAGAAGCAGCACAAAAGTCACCAAATACCCACACTGACATTTCACAATGTGGTTACGGTGCAATCATAGAAGTCAAAATATGCATGGCAAAATTCTTGAACTTCACAAGCCCAGCTGTCATGCTCAAATTCTGCTGGTTTAGTCAGCCATCAGAAAATCTAGGAAATGAGACAAGCTCATCAGAGCTCAGCTGCCTTACTTCATTTAAGATTACATTCACTGACTGCAATAAAGACATGTATGAAAAGATCCTCTGAAATCCTTTTGGAGGCAAGATCGAATGTCAAAATCTCCTTCGAATAAAGCTGCATTTGAAAACAAACCAAACTGTAAGAAAAAGGAACATAAGAAACTTTACCTTAATTGGAGCCCGGCTAAACTGTATTTTTCTGTTAGCTGGGATTTCATCTTCATCTGGCAATCCATTAATTTCAGAATATTCCATATCAGGTTCGTAACAGTTATTTTCATCACTGTCATCCAGATCATCCTGTTCTGTACCTGTCTCTCCCCAGTCAGAATTGTACCTGGATCGTACCCGATACACGTTGTAGTCAGAATGCATGTACACATGGGAACTCTGAAAATTATTCACATCTTCATGCCCATCTTTTTCACTTTCCTCATCATAATGGGACTCAGTAGCATCTGTGGCAAAATCACCACCTGAAGCTACATTTCTTGTTAACTCTGCAGCTTCAGGCCGATCAAAGATATCTTCTGTATGTTCTGAGTGTTCCTTCTGTTGCACCAAAACTCCTGTCTCTGCTTTTGACTTACTCCTAGCACAGCTCTCCACAGATCTTTCGCTGTCAGGCACACCAACCAAATCCTGTTGACCTGTTGCAGAACTCTCAACAGAATCAGCACTTGCCTCTGTGCTCTTTTTTATTTCTTCAGTTGTTTTCGAACCTGCCAAAGTGCCTGTGGACACTTTCTGTCTCGGTGCTGAAGGAGTGTTAGTCTGCTGAGAGTTCTCAACAGACATCACGCCTGTACTCTGTTTGGCGGGGGGAGACCATGTGCTGGCCTCTTTCAAAGGACTGAAACCCTCAAGGTTTGCAACTGGGGAGGAGATATTTGTGACAGTAGATGAGAGGTTTAGTGGATAGTGACCAGTTACAGAGTACTCTTCATTGTTTTCCGACTTTTCTACATTTACGTTGTGCGAGTCAGTGTTTTCAAACACTGCGCTGAGCTGACTCACAGTTGGAGAGACAGTCTCTGTCCTTGGGCTAAGACTGTCCAGTGAATCAGTGCTGCCTCTGTGAGACTTAGAGCTGCACCACTCATCTGGAAGCTCATTAGAAATGATTTTATCTTTCTTTGGGGAATAGCGATTTGAATGTCCTGTTTCATGAGCATTTCGCTCAAACATCTTGCGAGTTTCAGTAAACTTGGAATAGGAAGGACCATCATGGATAGTGTCAAATCTACTTATCCTTTCAGACACGGACGATTCCAACTTTACGATTGAACCATCTGCTTTTTCTACAAATTCTTTGGGCCTATTTCGTCTTTGAGGTGATGGAGGGCCACCCTTTCCCCTGGTTTTAGGGGCAACTCCAGCACTTTCAGTGGGCTCCATGCCCATCTGCATAAATAAGTTCTTGATCCTATTGACATTTGAGCCATATTTCCTTCCCCTGCTCTGTGAGGCCTCTCCTTCCTCTTTCGCTTTTTGGTCTCCATCTGATTTCGGTTTGTCAAAGGTGCTTTTCAGCGCCTGGAACTCAGTTCTGTAAGCATTTCTGTGAGGAGAGGCACTTCGGAGGGTGGATCTTTCTCCTGAAGACTCTGTTTTCATCATGTTTACTTCAGGAGCGTGAAACCTGCTTGCATAGTTTCTGCAGTACCACTTTCAGTAGTTTGCCAAAGCAGAAATTCTGCTTGAGGAGTGTTTTTCCTCAGGGGCCACTGCCCTTCAGCAGGACCATACCTGACACATCTGGAGGCAAATATCTTAATGCACACGGTCAATTTTGACAACGCAGCACGACTGAGGACTCTCAAGAACAAGGGCTGATTTGACCTGCAATAGAAAGGAGGGTTTTCTGAAACCATGTCAGGTACTTTAAGTCTGTCACAATTTCCATTTACCATTTTCTGACATGTTTACAAAAAAACTAGCAAAAAAAAAAAATACTAACCAACACCGCACAGACACGTGAAAACTTGCCATTACAAACTTCTGCAAATTGACTGTTGGATCATTTATAATCTATAACATCAGAGTGAAAGCAAATAATCATAGCTTTCCATTCACAAGTATAGTATCATGGCACAAATATGCACGCAAAGGAAAGGCAATGTGACATGAAATATGAGGCACTGCAAGACAATCCTTGCTCTCTCAGAGAAACATAATGGTAGAAATGCGATCAAAGAGAATACGCTTAGAAACGCAAATGAAACATCAGCTCGAGGGAATACAAAAAACTGCACCCGAAGTTAACATCTCCAGCTGACAGGATAAACGAAGTGAAATCCCGTTAGAGAAAGTTGCCCCTTGTCACGGGCAGAGGTTTTGTCGTCTGCAAGACCCCGGAGGTACCAACGAGGACACGCAGAAACGGAGCCAAGGGTTGGACCGCTCGCACGCCCCGGCCCAGGGGCTCATCCCCGGCCCCGCAGCCCAGCGAAGGGCACCCGGGGGTCTTCCGAGCCAAGCCCCCCTCCCTTCCCCTCCGCTCCTGCTCCCCAGCCCTCCCGCGCCGCCGCTGCCGAGGCGGGGACGCCTCACTCTGGCCGCTGCTCACACGGTGCCGGTGCCGGGAGCCCGCGGCCGCCGCGCCGAGAGGGACGCGCCCGTCCCCGCGCACCTCCCGCTCCGCTCCCGCCGATCGCCACACTGGAAAGGCCACACGGCAGAGACCCTCGGCGAGCCGTGCAGCCCTCGCAGAAGGCAATAAACTCAACCCGAGAGGGCAGCGTTGGAGCCCCCGCGGCGGCTCCTCCTCGGGCGGCCGTGCTCCCCGGCGGGCTGGAGCCGCGGGGCTCGGGGCGGCAGCACCTTGCGGCGGGGCAGTGCCCGGGCAGGCGCCCGCCGCCCCCGCGAAACAAAAGCCCGGTGCCAGCGCTGTTCCCCGCGGAGCCCGGCGCCCGTGCCGCCGAGCGCGCACGCTGCCTTACCCAGCCGACAGCCGCGACGGACTCCCCCGGCCGCCCGAGTCAGCGCTGCCCCCGCGCCTCCTCTGCGCAGAGCGGCCGCTGCCGCCGCCCGCCTGACAGGAGGCAGCAGCCGCCGCGTCGCCTCAACGCCATTGCAGGCAGCGGCGGCGGCGGCGGCAGCGGGGGCACGGACACGGCTCCGCGCGCACACCCGCGGCGGCGGCGCGGGGGAGGATGAGGCGCCGTGGCCGCCGCGGCCGCGCTCCCGCCCGCCGCCCGCCCCTCCGCCGCCGCGCCCGAGCCGCGCCCCCGCCGCGGGACGCGCCCCGAGCCGCCGCCGCCGCCCGCCGCGGGGCCACCGCCGCCGCCGCCGCCCGCGGTGACAGGTGCCTCACCTCCTCGGCGAGCCGCAGTGGTTCGCTCCGCCGGCGGGGCGGGGGAGGCGGCCGGCCCGCTGCAGTCCGGCCCCGGGCGGTGACTGCCGAGGGGCGGAGTGCGGGCCCGGCCGCGGCCACGCCGCCAGCGCCGAGTCCCGCTGGCTAGCCCCGGCCCGGTTTATCCCCTTCTTCTCTCCCCTGGAACGCTCGTTTCCAGCCTGACCCGGCACCCGCCGGTTTCGGAGGAGGCAGCGTGCCCGCCCCCGCGCGGGAGGGGCAGCGTCCCGGGTCCCGGGCAAGCCCCCGCTCCTTCCCGCTGCAGGAAACGCGCGGGGCGCGGGTGGCACCGGGCGCTCGGAGAACCCCCTACAGATTGGGAGCCGGCGTGTTCCTTCCCTCGCTGTCGATCCACTCAGCCAGGCTGCCCGTGCTGGTGACAAACCCCGGCAACCCGCTCACAGCTCCGTGGGCATGGCTTGGTCTGGCAGCGGCTGACAGGGACGGAGGAGCATCTTTGGAGCACAACCACAAAGCCTTTGTTGTTTGTTAGCTAGGCGAGTTCACCACAAAAATGTTTTGGCTTTATAAAGGTAATAAGAAAACTTAATTGCAGAACGTGAAATCTCTAGGTAATTTGTAAAATGGGCAATCCGGAAAGGTAATGACTGTTAGTCACATAACAACTCCTAAGCAAAGTTCGTTGAACTAACTGCATAAATATCCAGAAAATGGCCTGGGAATGTACAATGCAAAGTCTGAAAACTAATTATATGTACACAGAAGCAAGACAGTGGTGACTGGAAATAAAAAAATGAGGTATATAAATCCACAAACTTTATTTATTACTTTTAATGAGACTGAAGCATTGGTACTATATACCGTTGAAGTGTTCACAGGTGTTGATCTCTAGCTAATTTGTACCAAGGGCATGCAGCACATAACTTGTTGCCTCAATAAAGCTTAAATAACCAGCATGAATAGTGACAGGCAAACAACAAAACTTACAGATTGAAAACCAACATTTTGATAAATATATATGCCAGAGGCCAGGAGAAGGAGCTAGGCCGTTTCAGAATTGTCCCTGCTGCTGGCAGTAGCCTGTCCTGGCACCCTGCATGGCCCTGGCTCAGCCTCCCGGAGCCTTGGGAGGAGGTGGGGGATTCTGGACACCCTGTGGGCTGCTGAGCGAGGCCGTGCCAGAGCACCCAACACAGCAGGGAGAAAAGGAGATCTGATGAAATATGTAATGAACCAAGATACAGGCAGCCCCTGAGCTTCCAAAGCAGTCACAAAAAGCTCCGCTTCCAAGACTGTGTTCCAAAGCAGAAGAATGAAGGAATTACTTTTTCCCAGCTGCTTGCAATAGGAAGTCCTACAGGTGATTCACTGCACAAGGACTGAAATATTGCAACTAAGCAAGACATCACCTATTAAATTCTAAACATCAGATATTACAACAAATCTGAGGCCCAGCCTTGTTAGAGTCCTGGATCCAACTGAAAACTAACACAGCCTTTCTGTCAGTGTCTTTCTCTTGGTATGACTTTGTAGACATGAAGCTGCAGGAACACCTAGAGAGCCACTTGACTTTTAGAGAGAAAAATATGTTACCAGAACTTCAGATGTTATTGAAGAAGAATAGAGACATAAGGCAGAAATTTAAACATTTTATTTCCTTTGTGATTTTTACTAAGGATGTGGGGTGGTTGAAGACCTTAGCATGTACCAGATATATATCTTTAGAGTTTTATAATTCCCATACACAACGAAAAAAAGGGACACAAGCAAACATTAAAAAATCAATTAAACAGATTGAGACAATCTTAAAGAGACTAATTCACATCTAATAATAAGATATATCTTATAATCTAAGATATAGAATATAGAATATATCTTATCTAACATAAAGATATATATATCTTTATCTAATATTAAGATAATTAGAAAAATATCCATACCTTATCTGCATAAGTAAAGTCCTTTAAATTCATTTTCTAACAGAAGTTGTGCAAACAAGATGGTCACTTCTTACCCATAATATACACATGAAATAATGTACCCAAGAGAAAAGTTGTATTATTTCATGGCAGAATAGTGCAAACTACCTCTATATTATACTTTAGTAGAAAATAAGGAAATAAGACAACTCACTGATACACATAGAAGCAATGCACATTAAATCTCAAGTTTTCCACAATGAGAGATAATATATTACATTTATGTTTTCCTTAAATATGCTGCTGGTAGAAAACATAAATGTTTTCAGCTTTGAAACAGAATCTAAGACAAAATTATTTTAAGTAATGTCATGTTCCTTTAATACCAGCTCAGGTTCATTACAGCCAAGATTTTCAGCTTTGGTCACTGACATCTAAGTTATTCAAACTTACATTATAATCACTTACAAAAAATTTTCAATTTACATCCTTATTTACACAGTGAAACAATATTATTATTTAATGTCTAGAATAATGAATTGTATTTTATTTCAATTGTTATGTTGACTTTTAAGACAATCCCTTAACATGGCCATCCATCTAACTATAAATATCAGAAATGTATGTCCTTTCACATTTTCAGTACTTCTGTGATAATCCATTTGACTAGAAAGTATTTTTAGGCTTTGCTAAAGTATGATTGATACTTCTGTTAATTCCTGAGCAATATTAAAATGCTGCATAGTATTCTTTAGAGAAGATAAGAGACCAAGGGCCTCCTTACTATGTTAGTATAAAATCATAGTAACTTCACTAGAGTTATAGAATTACTCCATTTCCCAACCAATGGGAATTTCAAATCTGTTCAGTTTAGTATTTAAATATGATAGAGTATGACTATCATTTTACTTGCAATGCAGTAACGACTCCAGTCAAATGATTCTGAATTCTCACATCTGGCTGGGAGAGACCCAAGCTGTTTAACCTTATTGGCATGACTTTAAATTATACCCAGTATCTTTTAAAACCAGTTTTGGTGCAGTCTCACAATACTGAAAACAGCTGATTTTCTGTTTACTCTACATGTGTGAATTATATTTACTTACTTTTACTTGCTGTATTTACTTTGGATGTCACTGATGGGATGTTTCAAGTCACTTCTCTGCTTTTAAGCCACTCAGGGTTTTTTTTGTGATTGTGATTTGCAGCAGAGCAGCAATGCAAGTTTTTCCACATGGCTCAGGCAAAAGAAATAAGTCATTCCATCTTTTGTCTCCTGTCATTGTCTTTCAAGTCTTACAAGATAATGTCTGTCTGTTCACGTAGAAATGGAAACTACTTATTTAATCTGATCTTTGGCCAAGAAATCCTCTCTCTGCAATCCTGCCAAACCATTAATGGGGAGGAGGTTTTTCTTCCTTATACATATCACAACATAAACAGAATTGGGTTATATTCTTTCACAGTTCCCATGAATTCTTATTATGTAATCCACCTTAAAGAAAAGTATCTGGTCTGAATCCAATACTTACATTTTGGCAGATAAGGTACATTCAAGTCAGGGTTCCCCATAACCAGGGTAGCAGAGACTAAAATATACAACAAGCAGCTATAATAATCGGTTGATAACCTGTAGTTTCAAGCATGAGCAATCTGTGATTGCCATAAGTGTAATTGTTTTATATAGGAAGCCATTAATAGTTAAAAATGGGAGCTCATTAATATCACTAATTTGGCAGCTTCAGAAGATTGTGCTGTTTTTACATAGAACATGTCAAGCTACTTGAAAGATCAAGAATAGCATCAAAAAAAGAACTTTGAAAGATCTGAAGAAAATCTGCTAATGATAACAAAACTGCGTATTCCAGCAGTTTATCAGAAAGGCAAATATTAGCATATGAAGGCCTAAACTAAGACTAGCAAAGCCTTTTCTCAGTTACTCTGAGGAGACTTTCACATCCATTCTTAAACATCCTGCTTTTAAATTATTTAAGAAATGCACAGCTATGGCTAGAATAAAATCAAATTTTCAAGAGGGGAAAACATGAATTATACACTGCGTACAACTGCTTACTTTGAAATGGTAGTTGTGCCTTCATTAAAAGCTTAAGAAATCTTAAGAATGGTCAAAAGACCTGTATTTCACACAACGTTCCCTCATGAGTCCTCAATATTGAGCTCTGCATTTACGTAACAACACAGACAACTATTAGTTACCAGCATAACTAGTACGATTGCAGGTAGTTGCTAAGAAAACATGATTTCATGGAAAAGAAAAAATGTTTTACCTGCTAGGATTTCCAAGAATCAGTCCTGGCAAAACTCATTTCATGTTAAACTATTTGGGCAAGAAAACTGTTAGGAAGTATCACATAAAAGAGATTAGTTGACAAAGTGAGTAAGATCCTCCAGGTGAGTGGTACCTGTCTCATACCTTGATTCATCAGGTATCATATGTAGATATATGGTGTAGAAAACTCTCCTTTTCACTATCATTGGGAAAGATTCAGACTTGGCAATGTTACTAAATCAACGATTTCAAACCAGAGAGCAGAAATAAGAGATAGTTGAGAGCCTCACCATAATTCAATAATTATCTATTCATAGAAATATTTTCTTATTGTAACATTAATTTTATTGAAAAGGCAGTTTTCTTTATTCTAGATCCTAGTCTGAATCTAGAATACAGAAAATAATGGGGTTTGGCAGTCTGTGCAAAAGCATTATCTTAGAATATTTCTTATCCATTGTAAGATACATAGTAGAGTAAGATAGTGCAGTATTCTTATCCATTGCAAGATAGTGCAGTAGATATCCACTGTTAATCTTAAAGCTCAGTTAGTGAGCCAAACTGGGAGAAGAGAGAGAAGTGTACTAGGAGGGACAAATATACTTGATGATCAGAGCTTATGAGTGTACTTGACACTGTCAGTAAATAATACAAAGCAAATCTGATTACTGAGTTCAGGAATCACTACCTTGGCAAATCAGGTAACATTTTGGGCCACGAAGAAGACAGCAAGTTCAGTTTTCCAGCTCACTGCTCAAATTCAGTGACACTTTGGAGCCTCTACTGACATTCTAGGGAGAGCAGAAGATGACTTCTTGGAGAGAGAAACAGAGCCCAGAGTTCACAAAATACACCACACCACTGCTGCTTTGCAGCGTGCAATCTATTGCCAAGTCGGAAAAATTTGTCTGGATTGCTCCACCCTGAAGCTGATGCTTATGCCTCTATTTGAGCTCACATTTTAATAGTCTGTGTTCCACACCCTTTTGGTAACATGAACATAGGCTTGTTACAATTGGATTAGTGTAATTTGTTTCTCCTTTTTCCTTTACGAAA
Source organism: Passer domesticus (assembly GCF_036417665.1). Classification (NCBI taxonomy): domain Eukaryota; kingdom Metazoa; phylum Chordata; class Aves; order Passeriformes; family Passeridae; genus Passer; species Passer domesticus. The sequence continues at coordinate 23,649,500 of NC_087474.1, read as the reverse complement.
ATCTAGTAATTTAAACAAATAAAAAATGAGAAAACAGCTGTTTATCTCAAAAGAGCTATCTTTCACTTATAGAATGTAACCCCAGATATTGTTTGCCATGTCTTGGCTACTTGTCATGTACTTTGATTCTCTTTTCCCTTACCTTACAGGTACTGCCTTGCTAACACACCATCAAGTGAAAGTTCTCTCTTAAAGCTGGTAGTCAATTTAATTTAGTGCATAAAAGCATTAAATACTTGATTGTTGTGTTCTGTATGGCATCAGATAATGAACATAGGCCAGCCAAAAATATTCCATTATTTTGGAAAAGCTGTGTTCTTTGCCAAAGCATAGAAACAATATCACAGTGCTCCAGTCATTGCAGAAGTAGAGGTTACATTAGTTCTGTGCTAACACTAAAGCACTGGAATAAGAGAAAGAGAAATCAAGAAGGGATCACACTACTGGAAAAGAAAAATGAGAACACTGCCATCAGGTTGAAACACAAAATGTAATAATTAATGAATCAAAGTCTACAAATTTAACTACACTATGTTTAAGAAAGGAAGGAGAACTCCGTTAATCAGTATAGAATTATAGAGGGAAAGCTTTACATAAACATTTGCATGAAACAGAACAAGCAATTGCACGATACAGAAAAGCTTTTGAAGGGTCTGGGCCATTGCGCAGGACAAAACCACCCAGGAACAGCTGCTCTAAGGTAGCCAGTTTTGCACAGGCAGAACCATCAAGCCGCAAAGGTGACAGAAAAGCAAGCCCAGGAGCCCAGGTGCTGAATAGCGGGTCTGACACTGAGCTCTGGGGATGTTTTACAAGAACCCGAGGTTTTACACCCGAGCCCAAAGGCGGCGCTGAATAGCGGGTCTGACACTGAGCTCTGGGGATGTTTTACAAAAACCCGAGGTTTTACACCCGAGCCCAAAGGCGGTGTTGAATAGCGGGTCTGACACTGAGCTCTGGGGATGTTTTACAAAAACCCGAGGTTTTACCCCCGAGCCCAAAGGCGGTGTTGAATAGCGGGTCTGACACTGAGCTCTGGGGATGTTTTACAAGAACCCGAGGTTTTACCCCCGAGCCCAAAGGCGGTGTTGAATAGCGGGTCTGACACTGAGTTCTGGGGATGTTTTACAAAAACCCGAGGTTTTACACCCGAGCCCAAAGGCGGCGCTGACCGCGGCTCTTTGGCGCCTCCCGTCGGCTGAAAGGGGCGGTGCCACCCCCGGCACCGCGCGGTCCGAGCCTCCCGGAGACACCAAGGGGGAAAAAGGTAGGAAAAGTACGGAGTTTCTCTATTGCTCCGCAAGCTTATGTTCCGTTAGCTCTGCAAGGACATAATGCATCTTTAGACGAGGGATACCTCTTGTCATTTCACTGTCAAGTCAATGGCTGAATCCACACAAGCAGCTGAAAAATGAAAGCTTCCACTTTTTGAAAGCTCCACTTCCTGTCGTTGGAGAAAAGGGCTGCATTCTGGAAAGCCGTGTTAGGTTAGGAATACTCTGATGCAACACATATTGCTGGTAGGAACAAAGTAGATGCACACTCTCTCAGAAGAGAAGCAGCCCCTGAGAAGCTGTAACCTGTATTGGCAAGTGTTTGCCTAGACCCACATGGTGGGTTTTGGTATATGGATCCTGGTCACCAGGAGGAGAAGGTTCTGGTGAAACCAGAGGCAAACAGAAGTCTTGCTACCAAGGCAGGGTACATTTACATACCATTTTCACTTAACTGCCCATCCATTTTCACTTAACAAATAATGTCTGATTTGGTCATTTGTATCTTAACTGTGAAATGACAAAGAGACCTAAGAGCTCCGGGGTGCATCTGTTAAATGGCACTCGGGCCTGAGGGATTATTCCATTGCCCCCTTTTAAGGGTGGGTGTTTTCATGTATTCACATGTAGAATCATGCACACTTTAGCAGAATAACAAGATCACTTAGTAAATAAGCTGATAGTAGGGTTTGGACATAAATACTTTTATGTGCTGGTATCTGAACAGAAAAAGCAAATACTGCAAGCAGCTTGCCTCATAGCTCAGTAGAAGCAAACATACCAAAATCAAGAGTCTGCAACAAGTGAACGGGAGGGGATGCAGAATCAAGAAGAAATAGGATTTCAACTGTTTTACCAAGGACTTTACATAGATTCAATTTATGGGAAAATTCTGTGTAGTGAGGTCATGTTGCTAGTTTTTCCTCTGTGTTGTGTGGCATTTTCCACATAATAGACCTCGTACAAATGCCCAACCTCTCTTCTATGTACTATCTTGTCATCTAAGAAAAATGGCTGTAAAGAAAGCTGGGGAGAGGACTGGACTGAAGGGTGAATGAAGGGAAGTGAGATTACAGAGGTCTAAACTAGTTTAGACCTTCTACCCAGTGGTCTGCATTAGTTTCACATCATGCAGTGTGAAATAAAAATCACATTTAGGAATGGATGGTAAGGAGGGAGGAGGGAGAGGCAGAGGGGAAATACAGGTGGGTAAAGAACTGCCAACAACCTGTCAGATATGAGAGGGAAGTCACAAAGAATGCATGAGGAGCAAAAGTACTTGACTCTTATTATTTATTTATTTTGGATGTAGTGGAATTTTCAGATAGGGAATAAAAGGAGAGAAACAAAAGAGAAGTTAGCTGCATGTGCCCACACCTCTATATAGGCATCTTTGAGTGACCCACCAGTGCCTTGCTGTGATGCCTATCAGGCATGAAACCACTGGCTTTGCTTCATGTAGGTTGTATGGCAGAGACACCATCTAATCAGTCCCAAATAATCTCAGCTGTAGGTGAACAGTTTTGCATTGCATTTCAGTAACTCCAGCTTATCCTGTAATTGGAACAGGAAAAGAAGTTTTTTAAAATAAAAAGGAAGGAAGCAGCTCAGGCAGAGGATCAAGGGAATGATTAGCTTGCATGGCAGTGCTCCTCCCAGACTGTGCGGAGGACTCACTAGAAACCCAGAAACAACAGGCAAGCAACTGGGCTGGGAGAAGGGGAGAACAAGAAAACATTTTCCTCGTACCCTATACTTGAGAACTTACTCAATTAGCTTTGCACAACTGCTCTACAAGAGCGTTTACAGGCAGTGAAGAGACATATCTCATTAGAAAAAGAAATTATTTCAGTGCAAGGAAAGAAAGAAAGTGGATATTTAATATAGCATGAGGTAGTAGTAACTCATGGTGCTACTACTGGTTATACTCAGTGCCATTCAGAGAAGGAAAAAGAACACAGTGCACCAAATCTTCCAAAACAGCTGAGAGAGTGGGAGTTTAATAAATCCCAAATTCACTAACACTACAATTCGCCCATGCATGGTGTTCTCAGCAGTTTAAGTGCTTTGGGGAGGCCATCTGAAGCTAAACATAGATGCATGCCTGCAAATGGGTACCACATTACTATTTCACTATCTTTCTAAAAAATAAGAGAATGTTAGGCATAAGTTTGAATATGATCATTTTTCACTTCCCACAATTACAAAGCTGCCTAGTCCATGCCAGATGCCTGAAGATTTGTGGATTGCTGGAGGGAGTCTGCACCTAGTAAGTGAGTTTGAAATTTTGCTGTTTTTCATTTTCATTGCTCTTCATCCTCCCTGGACAGTAGATGGTGGCATTATCATGAATGGATCATTTGTTAAGAAGAAACTTCTCATGACTTCTCAATATAAAAATCATCTAAGTATCAGAACACAGGGCACACTAGTGTATTACCTGTTTTAAGTTTAAAAGGACAACTGAAACAACTTAACAGAAAAAAAAAAGTGGGAAAAAAATCTTTTCCATTGCAAAGAGAAAACACCGAATGAAATTCTGCTGGGTTAACTACTACAAATTTATATTGTATCAAGACACCAAATGCTGTTTGGTTGGGTTTTTTTGTTTGTTTGGTTGGTTTTTTTTTTTGGTTTTTTTTTTTTTGTTGTTTTTTATCAGGGTGAAGATACTTAAATCATCAAATTATGCTACAGCTTTCTTAAATTCATTATGTTTAAAAATTAGGGGCCACTCAATAACACTGTGAATCACTAAAGAGAATGGCAAATGTCCTACTGATTATACTGAGGTACTGATTACTAGAAGAGGAGATGTCTGCAAAACTCCCAAACTGCAGAAAGCACTGGCTTGTTTGAAAGTTAAGTTTAGGACTTTGAACCTGTACTGTAAAGGTAGAAAAATGGACAATACATGCATAAGGCTAAAATACTTATTTTTAGGCAGGCCTTCTGATTGTTGTCCAGAGCATGTGCTACTACTCTTAAATGCCCCAAACACTTCTTATTTACCTTTTTAACAGATTTGCTGAAGCTTGCATTCAGTACTGCTATAACAGTGAGCTCACTAAATAGTCAGCAGAACTACATGTTGGCAACAGAACAAAAATTGGGAAATATATTGAACAGTGGGGGAGGCAAGGCAAAAGAAGGAAAAGATATTTTAGGGAAATGTAAATGTATATATTGTCACTTAGACCTTTCTTTTTGTGTGCTGGGTAAAACTGGGATTCAGTAGTGATACAAAAGGGTAAGTAAAGCATCCTTCCAAGGACACTGTATCTCAAGTTACTAAAGAAAAAAGAAAAAACTCTATTATGATCAAAAGACAGGCTGGACAAGTCACTTTAGGATCTCAGTGCAACTAATCAGCTCCCCTCACCCCCTTAATTTTTATGGGCCTGTTCATACAGATAAGTTTTAGAAAAAATGTCTATACTATTTTCCCCATTTATACGTAGCACTCTTTCTGCCCCTGTGGTCTGAAGTCTAACAAACAATACCAGAAGAAGTTCAAGGATTCAGAATCTGAGAGTTTACACCTTTATTTTTTTCTGCCTTCTTTCACTCAAGGCTTTGCTCTACCAAAACATCTAATTGCAAGCAATGACTTCTTGACTTCTGCTACATTGCTCTTTGAGAAAATCAGCCTCCTGCCCACTTCTGTTCTTTCTCCTTCCTAGTCAAACTGTCTTGGTAGATGTAAACCATTTGATTCAACACTGATGGAAATCACTGACCATGTAGCCTCGTATAACATTTTGCCTTTTCCCTTTCATTTGTAGTGAGTTTGAAAAGCATAAACTTGAAATCAAATATCCAACCATCTGCAATTAATACCATTACTATAATACACAGTATTTCTCAGACTAAAACTCCCTGTAATATTTTGTACCACAGAATATGTGATTAACCATGATACTTACCAGCTGTGCTTGTAGTCAGTTTGCAATGCCAGAAATCTTTAGTCTGATCATGCCTTCCATTTCAGCAATAACTGAATAACAAGATCCTCGTGCATGCAATATCAAAAATAAAGAACTTCTTGCTGATGAAATGAGAAAGCTTGCTAGGACATAAGTCAGTAGGGGTATGACCCTCAGGCCACATAGGTGGGGAAGTTCAAGAATTTTTTTTCTAGAAATGAATCATAAATTTTTCACTAACTGATTCATCTGTAACACAAGAAATTTTAAAGAGGAGGCACACAGAGCAGCCTGTGTTTTTCATGGAAGGCTCAAAATTGGAGAAGAAAAATAGATGCTCCAGAAGAGAACTTAATTTTTTTAATTAGCATGCTAATCTTGGGCATGATTATGACAATGTTTATTTAACTTTTTGCCTTTTGAGGGCTGAGCATAACTCATCACAAACCAGACTGTTTCCAAAGAGTAATTGTTGCAGGCTATACTGCCTTAAAATGTTCTAATAGCAGCAATTCATGTTAATTAGAAAGTTGTTCGTATCTCATGAAGTACCACTTGTTCTGTGTTGCTTTTTGAGAAGGGGAATTGTTCTATTTATTTATTTTACATACTTATGTAGGTGTAATTGATTCTGTTATTTCAAATATGTACAGAATTACATGTATAAGGTAGTGAGGTAGTATTTCCTAAAAAAAGCAAAAAGCAGAAGTCTTAAATATTGAGCTATGCCCTAATTGTTTCTCTGTATACTTTGAAAGCTGATTGTATGTATTTAACCAATACCACACAGTAGGAAATTATTGTGATGATGCTTATTTTTATGTTCTTATTCCATTGTTTAGCCAAGCCTGTACAAACAAATTCAATGAAGTCCAGATCAAAGTTCTACATACTTTTTAAACTCTTTTCAAACTTACTGAAAAGGTTATAGACCAAAATCAGGAGTTCTGCTGGGGGGTTGTGGCCATGTAGATTGCTACAGTATACTGAAACCCCCCCATCAATAACAAAACAGAAGACATAACCTTCTTCACAGTAGGTAGATGTAGACAGTCTCCTTTTCCCCTGCTTCTTAGCTGAGTCAGTCACAGTCCATAATAAACACACAGGGGAAAGACAACTAAGCTCTTCCTGTGGCATGATCTTATCCTACCACACAAGCTGTGGTCATTTCTCTACATGTTACAGAGTGGAGAGCAGCATGCAAAAGGTTTCTGCGCCTCCCACATTAGAATGGCATGTTTAAATACAGAAAACAAGAAGGCATCTCCATCCCCCTTAACTACAGAGTCTATAGCTTTGCTTGCCCAAGCAAGGCAGAGCAGAGCTCCCAGTATTGTTCTCTTTACCCATGCACACAGGCAAGGGTTACATACATAGGTACATAGGGCCACTGAGGGAGGGCAAGCAAGCAGAGCATTGTTCCCTGGAGCCATTGTTCCCTGGAGCCATTGTTTTGAGAGGTCAGGAAGGCCTGAAACATAGTGGTTCAAGTCTCCCAAAATACTGCTCCAAATTCAGTCTTTTGAGAGCTTGCCTGGGAGTGCTGGTGATTGACCCTGGCTGGACACCAGATGCCCCTCAAAGCCACCCTATCCCTCCCCTCCTCAGCTGGACAGAGGAGAGACAATATAACAAAAGGCTTGTGGGTTGAAATAAGAGCAGGGAGAAATCACAACAGTTACAGTCATGGGCAAAACAGACTCGACTTGGGGAAATAAGTTTAATTTATTACCAATCTAATCAGAGCAGGATAATGAAAAAATTTTAAAAAAGAAATCTTAGAAGACCTTCTTCCACTCCTCCCTTCTTCCTGGGTTCAACTTGACTCCTGAATTATCAGCACAGTGGGACAGGGGATAGGGTTTGTAGTCAGTTAATCACACATTGTCTCTGACACTCCTTTCTCCTCTGGGAGAGGACTCCTGACACCCTTTCCCAGCTGCAGAGTGCAGCCCTTCCACAGGGTGCAGTCACTCCTGAGCAGCCTGCTCCACTGTGGGACCCCCATGGGATTTCCCTGCTAGCAAAACTGCTCCAGTGTGGGCTCCTCTCTTCTTGGGGCCACAGGTCCTGCCAGCACAGGAGCCTGCACCAGCATGGGCCTCCCACAAGGTCACAGCCTCCTTTGGCCATCCACCTGCTTGGCATGGGGTCCTCCACAGTCTGCAGGTGGATCTCTGCTCCACTGTGGATCTCCATGGGCTGCAGGGGAACATCTGCCTCACCATGGGCTGCAGGGGAATGAATGTCTGCTCCAGTGCCTGATGCACCTCTTCTGCCTCCTTTTTCTCTGGCCTTGCTGTCAGCAGGGATGTTTTTCTCACACATTCTCACTCCTGTCTTATCTGGCTACAATTGCTTCCACCAATAACTTTTACCCCCTTCTTAACTGTGTTATCCTGGTGGTTCTACCACCACAAGTGATGGGCTCAGCCTTGGCCAGTGGTGAGTCCATCCTGGATCCAGCTGACATTGGCTCTGTCCAATACAGGAAAATCTCCTATCAGCTTCACATTGAAGTCACAATTGTAGCCCTCTGCTACCAAAACTTTGCCACACAAACCAAATACATTGTGGGAAATTTTTGCCTCTTGAAAAGAGCACAGTGTAAATCTCTGTCATATTGCTGTGTAAGTCACAGTCATGTTACCAAGGACAAAAACATAACCCTGCTTATTAGAGTAGATCCTCTTTTAGCCTAAGTCAGCGTTGCTTGAGTCACGCTGCAACAGCCTAATTCGTGCATCACCAGGGCATTTACTGAGTTCTTGTAAGCCTAACTCCTCTGCTACAAAAACTGGGCAGAAGACAGCCTTTAATTTCAGTGAAATCAGGAACAGATCAGTCCTGGGAAAGGTTATGTTTCCAACATACTGAATTATAGCTGTTTCTTAGGTGCTGCTTTTACCTGGTGCTGAACAAATTCCTTACCAATTGCTCTAGGATCTTCTGATCTAGCAGCCCTTTCTTTTGTTAAAAAAAAAAGTGACTTCAGTAAGTTTAAGTCAAGAAGTGGTATGGTAATAATGTGTCTGAAATAATGATGTTATTTCAGACACAAACAGTATGACGCTTATGTAGTAAAAATAATCCTAGGCTATGTCATACATGTTGTAATATCTGCCTAAGAAATAAAAAAGAAATGTAGCAGTTCAAGCAGTAGATGGATGTAATGATAAATGGATTGTAATCCTTGAACTGCTTCTCACAATTGTAAAAGTAGAAGAGAAGCTCTTTTGAAACATAGCACACTCTTTTTGTCTCTTACTTAACTGTACTTACTTACACTTTTAGGTTTACCTTTCATAAATTTAACAACTTGCAGAAAAAGATACATCTTGTTTGGAGGACTACTTAATGGTCGCTAAGTTACTTCCTGCCAAATTATTGAATAATTGCCTCAAAGGTTTCTGTAAAGTAAAATATATTCAACATACATAGTTGGAAGAGACAACATAAAACATACATTGCATCTTTTAAATAAACAACATATTTTTGGTTTACACAAGACTACATAAACAAGTAACAAAGACTTTGCTGGCAGAATTTTCTCACTGGGTCACTGAAATAATTCTGCTTTCATACTTCGGCCCTTCCCTGGGAATGAGATTTTTCTTTCTTTTTTTAAATTTAAAATTACTACCATTATCGTTGGAGATAAAAACTAACCCCAGAACATTGATGTTAGATATGAATGTCACGGTAACAAGCTTCTTTTAAATGACTCTTGTGACATTCTGAACAGTGCTTTTTCTAACCTAACGTACATTTTAACAGTGCCTTAGCTTTTCATCTCATAATGCAGTTCAAATAGTAAAACACAATAAAATGTAGATCACTGATGATCAAACATAATATCAGAGAATAAGCACACAGTGGACAGATTTTTAATGATTTTAAAGTATTTGATGCTTGTATTTCCTCAATGAAAAGCTTACTTACCAAGAAAACTTTCATTATTTCCTTGGATGTATGAGAAAAAAATGTAGATCTGACAGTTTTGCCTTCTGCTGGAATTCTACACTTTACAAAAGAGTGAATTATCCATTAGCATTGCTCTACCAAGATTCTCAACAATGAAAAGAGCTATATCATGAACTCTGGCTTGTACCATGTCAAACTTAGATTAATTCCAGCAGTGAGGCCTATCTTATGCAGTTTGAACAGAGTATGGCTGTACTTTTCACAGTCAGGACTACACAAATCCTTCTGTAACCTCTAGAAATGTAGGCTCTCCTGGGAGGGGAGAAGAGGCCTGTTGCTTCGCTGAAAGCTTTCCTAAAGCACCTACATTTTTATAATAACAGAGGGAACTGAATGGGTTCAATATAAAGAAGACCACAGCATATAACCATAGTTACAGGAGAAAGTCACAGTAAATTTGATAAGGTTTCAAAGCAATTTAGTTAGCTGCACACTAATCTGCACAAAACATTAATTTCAGTGAGTGTGACAGCAATATTTACAAAAAAAAGAGTGTCTTGTGCAGGTCTGTAGATTAGGCTGATTACAATGAATTAACTTAAAATTTGATTTTAAGTACAATTTTCTCATTAAGACAAGCCCAGTTTCTTGGAACATTGCCCACATTTCTCACACTTGGACATTTTGTTCAGAGCAGACATAACATTTTTGATAATATACAGTATGTAAGATAAAGCTGCAGTACTTTGTCATGGATGGGCTGATCCTCGCCCACTCGAGTTAGACAGGTTTTGGAGGACTTGTGAGAACAGCAGAGAGCTTCTCATGATTAATAGGCACGCAGTGTTGTTCCATCTCCCAGGAAACAGTGCTGTTGGATTGGGGCATGCTGTGATGAAATGGCACTTGTGTCAGCCCTGTCCTTTGTTCCACTGTCTCCTATCAGATGTTTGGGAACCGCCACCATTTCTGCTGTTCCCAGATAAATATCATCACATTCTTCCTCACCACATCAAGCAGACCTTCAGAATAAGCAGCAGCCCCGAGGTCTTTTCCTCCAGAAGAATAAGTTATTGAAATTTATTATTCATCAGTGCTAATAGTCTTCACTTTCTCCTCTAATAATCATCTTGCCTACTGTCTGTGGTCAGCAACTGGGGATCCAGCTCAGAGAACAGCAGGGAACAGCATTAAGCAGCCTACCAATACTAGTATGTGGTGGCCTGTTACACACCTCATCCACAAAACCCCTGTTTTACAGACTGTAGGAAAGAGAAGCAGTCTCTTTCCCAGCCTAACTTCAATTAGGTCATCTGGTCACAGGAATAAAGAATTTTTGTGATGTTCGTCTCTCCTCGAAGTTGAGGCAGGCATAGAACTGGGTAAACACAAGCAGTCAGAAGTGAATAAACTCTTCGAGGCATTAAAACACAAAATAGTCTTTATTTGTGTTTACCTTTGATCACCAGAGCTGTACAGGGCAGTATTTAACATGAAGACATTATAAAGTAGTGTTCAATTGATTTTCCTACTGTATGTTTACATTAGGAAATCTGATATTAGAATTCAAGGACAAACTGAACACTACTTTGCACATTCAAACTGCACAGCTCTTGCTTGCAGGGTCTCCGTGCATGGCGAAGAGGGCCAAAATAAAGTGACCCAAAGACAGAGCATGACTGTGCTTCATCTGCCACCCCATCCTCCTCCTGTATTCTTCAATACTACCAGTAGTATACCTGAGTTTTTATCTCAGAATCCCAGCAAAATATGTCTTTAATGTAAAAAATAATTTTCATGCTTTTTTTATTAATACAAGTATCTTGTTTTATCTTAGCTTCAAGCACAAGCTAAGAAAAAATATTTTAGAATTCAAGTCTTCATTTTTCAATACAGTAACAGCCATCAGTGTTTCCAACACAGTAATTACTGGTAAGAGACAGAAATGGAATTTCTTGATTTTAATCGCTGGATTAGATCATTAATCACATCTATATCTGATATATTACACAATACAAAAATAACAATTTTCTCCCTCAGGTTCTATTATTTCAACTAATTGCAAAAGAGAAAGAAAAAAAACTTCCAAGCACTGTGATGATAATCTATATGCACTTTTCCTTTTTCTCTCTTTATGTTTGTGAAATAGAGATCAAAATAATTACACAAAGGCCTATATTAAATAGTCAAACCCAAAATCAGTGGAAAACCAAATGATGGTAAAGAATATAAAAAATAGTTTAAGATAAAATATTTTTTTTAAAAACATACCTTGACATTTACCCTCCTATAATTCAAGTTTAAATTGTGCTATATTAAAACTCAGCTTATTGGCCAAATTTAATTCTCTGTAAGGAAACACTTCTGGTGTTTTCTGTGCATCAGCAATTTTAGAGAACAGCAACTTGGCTGTAAGATTTCTGGAACCTGCTTTCTTCTCCTTTTGGAGGTCATCTTTCATAACAATATCACAGTTCTAAAAGAGGGCAGACATTTCTCTATCTTTTCCATATTTTTTTTCTCACAAGAATGAAATGCAGTATTTCAGGAAAATAATCCCAATGACTATAACCGTGGCAACCAAATAATGGCCAGTTTAGCAGAGCACCTCATTAGACTTCAGAGTGACTTTATTCATTACCTCACGTCACTCCTGAGGGACTCTTCTCCCTCCCATGAAGTTGCAATAAACAGCCCCCTCTGTAGCTAATACCCAGGCATGGTAAGAGGGCACTCAACACTGTGCAACCCAGCACAGTTCAGTTCTGGAGACAGGTCAATGTCAGCTCCTGGGAGCCCTTCCCCAGGGATGCTTTCTGCAGGATCATCCAACTGCCTCTAAAATTTTGCATTCATGACATGACTGTATCTCTGGCACATATGTAATTAACTCACCTTCTCATGACCACTACAGAGAGTTTCCCTTTCTACCATTCAGGAGTCTGCGAGCAGGATACGAGGAATACAGCCCTGCATAGTAATTTTCACTTTTAATACAACAAGAATGAACACTTCAGGTATACAAAGCACACTTGGTCTCCTTTCACATATCTTTTTTTCCCCTCCCACTCAAAACATAAACTCTAGTGCCTTCCATTAAACAGTGGAGAAGTAAATCTTTGCCCACTGGTAAAAAGGAAGATTATTATTTGACTGTTTCAAGACTCATCAGTTCTCACTCTCCGGTTCCCATGGAAACTATCCCCAGTGAAGTTTGAGAGGGGCTTTGTGTGCAGCAGAAATGACAATAATTAAGTAGAGAATTAGGTTTCTGAAGGGGAAAATCTTAAATAATTTTCAATTTTTGTCCAGACCTTAGACAGCAAATCATCCACTAGCTTCACTTTGGCCACATAATAAAGTATTAATGAGTATTCTCCCATGTTGATTTTTAGTTCATGAGGTTTCTTAGGGAAAAAAAAACCTACAGGAATGAAGAAGTATATTTTATCTGAACAGAGACCAATGTGATCAGCATAAAATAAAGAGTACACTGTTAGGCTGAAATTAGTCCAACAGTGTTTTCTGAGAGAAGCTCTAGCTAAATTTATGGATAAATTTCTGTTGTGAGAGTTATATCTACCATCTCCCTTGAAACAGTGATACTGTTTCACTGTACCTCTACTATAAATTAATTTGATGGAGCAAGAAGTAAACTGGCCTGCATCTTCAACAGAAAAATACAGAGGTAAGAGATTACAGTAAAAAAATGGGAGGAAAAAAAGGGTTGACTTAAATACAAATTTTTATAAGATGTATTCCTTGATGAATGAAAGCAGTAGATTCAATAACAACAATATTTCCTAAAAAACCATATGCTTATAAATGAATCTAATTATGTTCTGTAGAAAGAAATAACACAGATTTAAAACAAGATAGATGTTAGAAAGAAGAAGCTGTAATAATGAACAATATTACAGAGATGTGACTATCAGGTAATGTATCAAAGAAATTAGGATTATTAACTGTTATATAGATATATATATATTTTTTTTAAGTTTTGGAAGAGGAGGAAGGAAACTAACATGGGGACCTACTCAGTTAAGACTACATTCAACAGATAAATTAAACACTTCTATAATTGTATAGCAATTCCAAAACCATAAACCAAGCATCTACAAGTGCCTACTCCAAAGGGCACCTCTCACTTAAACCTGGAAGTTTTCTTAAATATTTGTTTTTTTACAAGCTGAAAATGAAACATCTTGGCAGTTGTGTCACTTGCCTATTCTAACTGAAGACCCAAAAATCCCAGGTGACACTGGCCCCTAAGGAACCAATATCTGTACTCCAAACACACCTAGCCTACAGCTGGAGCTCAGAGTACTTTGCAAAATTATCAAGTAAACATTTTCTTTTAAAACACAGCCAGAGAGGACAAAATTGTTGCAAGTGTTTATTTTTATACAGTGTCCTGCTGGTTAGACACTCACTGGAAGAAAACATGAGACAGCTGGGTTAAAGGCCTCTGAAGCATGAGGATGTTCCTCTCACCTCCCCTCTTTCTTCTGCCTTAAAAACATTTTTAAATGGAGGGTAGACACAGCAGAGAGGGAGGAGAGCAGAAGACATGAAAGAGTACACGTTCACCACTGAGTAGTTTGGGCTGTCACCTGAATAACAAAAATACAGACTGGACCCCTTGGACTTGTTTTGGAGTTGTGTTTAAAATGCACAAACAAGTCTGGAAGATGGAACTCTGCTCCCCTCCCTGCCAGGAGAGCCAAGTCAAGAGTCATCCTCCTCCAGGCCCCAGGACTCCCAGCTTACTCACACAGCCTTGCAGCACAGCTCCCTCCCTAGCTCCAGCCTCCCAGGCAGCCTGCTAACTTGGGCATTCCCCCAGCATCTGGGAGATGCAACTTCAATATGCCCAAGTGAGCAGTAAGCCTTCTCAGCCAATGCTTATGCTACTGATTCATGTATAAGGGTTGTGAGGAAGAGGGAAATCACTGTGGGTTTGGTGGGGGTTTGTATGTTGGTTTGGTTTTTTCTTTGGTTTTTAAATAAAAGACATAGAAGGATAAAGTAAATGTACCAAAGCTCAGAGCTTGCATGCACTGGCAGGAGAGGCAGTGTGCCAAAGGAAGGAGTGCCACAGAGAGCTAAATGCCAAAGCTGCAGAAGGAGGTGGAAGTCCTGAAACATCCCTGTTCTTGCTAATTGGCTCAGAGCAGCTTCCTGCTGAGAATGCCAACGCTTTCTGCTCACTCTTCCCCATATGCAACATCCATCACCCCAACTGTTTAATAGAGGTAATTAGGGTGCCAAACACCTGGAAATTATGCGCAGGAGCCTGCTATTTCTTCCCTTTGAAGGCTAGATTAAATTGTAGCCTCTACAAACCACTGTTTTCCCTTTGTTAAAAACAGATAAAAAATAAGCTTTATATTCCACTGGGTTGGCAAGGATAAATGTAGTGAACGTTGAAGTGCTCAGGCATTCAGTAATGAGAGATGTAGCACAGGATAAACCTTGTAGAAATGAGATCCCTGTCTGAAATCTTACCTATGAAAGCAATAAACATAACCAAGAAGAGTAATATGAATGTGATACAAAACTATTGGAATATTGAGCTGGTTAAAATAGAATGATCAACCAACATTGTGGGAGGAAAACAGCCCTGTGGGCAATGCTAAAATCACAAGCTTTCTGCACAAAAGCAGCAAAACTGCCTTCAAAATTCTCTACATATGTGAAGGAACAACAGTAAAAGCTTAGGCCAATACTGATTCCTTCACAGCAACACAGGATAAGTAAGGAAGGCAAAATCATAAGGAACTGGCACAACCAAAAAAAGACAGATTTTTTATCCCTGGACTGGGGAGGGATGAATGACTGCAGAAGTGAAAAGCTTTGCATAAAATGGAGTAGGGCTCAGATTTTGACCCTGCTGCTAGGGCTGCTTGATGAAAGACATTTCTGCTTCATGAAAGCTGATATTTCAAAATCTGGCTTTA
Source organism: Passer domesticus (assembly GCF_036417665.1). NCBI lineage: Eukaryota > Metazoa > Chordata > Aves > Passeriformes > Passeridae > Passer > Passer domesticus. The sequence continues at coordinate 23,634,413 of NC_087474.1, read as the reverse complement.
AGCCAAACCAAGATAGATTTTTCCAAGCTGATGGTTTCCAAACATGACTTTTGGAAAATAAGCAAGATGCTTGATTTTCCATCCAGCAATGATCCTGTAATGCAAAAGCAGCATTTGTCATAAAACCACAGAATTTAGACTTCAGCATCAGAATTTTTTGTTTTTGTCAGTGCAGCTTCAGTTGTAACTACATGATTTAATAAAGATTTCTAAAATAACTGACTTTCTTGATGAATTTCTCTGTGAAGTTTCTGTCATTAACTATTTACAAGAATGATGGTCAACACAGAACCACAAAAAAGGCAGGAACTGGACACAAAAATCAAGTCAGAAAATAAGTACGAACCAAGAGAAAGGATGAATCTTTTAAGGCATGAGAATGAATGTAGTATGAAGGCTATTTACCTTATCTTGTCTCAGCAGTGTATCTATCCAAAGTTATGCAGAGTTTCACAATAGTAATGACTGCCATTAAAAGTACACTGACATGGGCAAGACTAGTGGTCTGTGTGAATAAAGCCTTAATAATTCTGTAAAGCAAGAGCAAGTATACTAAAATTCATCAGATTAAATAGTTCTTTTCTCATTTTTTGCCAATCTGTCTCTGCTTTGTCATTGTGCCACAGGAGCTTCTGCACAGATTGATAGCAGAGCTTCACTCCTATATAATCAAAGTCACAGTCTGAGACAGAGATTGTAGATCTAAGGTTTCCTAACCTCCCCTTCCTTCAGGCACAGAAATTAATGTCAGAAGTTGCCCATTTTTCAACTGAATCACATATATTTTGTCTTATATGTAGAAATATATGAAAAATAGAATAGATGGATAAAAATAAGCTCAGTCTGGGAAAACAGAATTTTCAAACATTCACCACTGTGAACTATTAGGAGCTGTAGAGCTATTTAGCAGAGGCCCCAGTTTGGAAGCCTAAGGTTGCCATCTTTTGGAATTGCATGTGAATTGTGTAGCTCCCATGCAGTGCCATTTCATGAGGTCAGGAAACAGCAGTAGCTTAGTGAACAAAATTTTGGATCAGACAAATTGTCTATACTGCTAAAAAGTCTTTACCTCAAAGTGTTTTAATCACTAGTAGCATCCAACTTCTGAAGAAATTTCCACGCTTGTCATCAGTTCTCACATCACCTAGGTAAGTTTAATAATGGTGCTACACAGGTTCAGTGTGAAACACACCCAAATCCACCTCCATCTTCCATGGAAATGACACTGAATCTACATCTGAAGGGAACATATGGCTTTCTATTTTAACCTCCACCCAGTTCCCCTGCCTTGTCCCCATGCTCATTTAAAGTGTCTTCCTCCTCATCCTGGATGAAAGCTGGCCCAGGGTTTACATAGGAGCTTTCCCATCTCCTTCTGGTATGGAGTTGCTTACTCCTTCCCTTCCATGTCCCACTCTGCACTCCAGCCACCCCATATCATGCAACTTGGGTTGTTCTCCTAGAGGATGACATCTTTGCTCTCCTTCATCCAGTGTGCAGGAGACAGGACAAGAGGCAGTCTGTTTTCCTCTCTTGGCCAAAGTGCCTTTCCAGCTCAAGGATCCAGAAAATGTCAGCAGATTAAGATATTTTCCAGAATCACAAGATTCAGTTAGTATCCTCAGCTTCAACAGGAGTTGCTCTCAAGCCTAATGAAATTTTCATTTACAAAAATCATACACACCACTCCAGGAAGTATATGGAAATAGCTCTGTATAAAGCAACTTTTCCTACCAATACCTCATGGTGGATATGCCTGGTACAGCTGGTGACTAAGAAAACCGGATTATGAATGACATGGGGACTATACCATCTAAAGTTCACTATGCTCTTACTTCAACTCTCTGGCTTCTGTCAAGCCAAATTTTGTAGGGTGTTGGCAAAGATGGCCAGCATCCTTCTGGGCTATATTAAGAAAAATATTGCCAGCAGGTTGATAGGCCCCCCTCCCTCCACTCAGAACTGATAAAACACTCCTGGAGTACTGAGTCAAGGTCTGGCCCCCTCAGTGTGACATAAACAATAAACTGGAAGAATTCCAGTGAAGTGCCAGGAAGATGACTGAGTGACTGAAACATATAGAAGAGGCTGGGAAAGCTAGGGCTGTTCTTGGAGAACAGACTGGAGAACAGAAAGCCCAGGGCCTCTTGTCAGTGTGTACAAATATTGGATGGGAGTGTGTAAAGAAGAGGGAGCCAGGCTCTCTTCAGTACTTCCCAGTAACAGGATAAAAGCAATGGACATATATTAAAATATAAGAAATTACACTCACATGTAAGAAAATATTTTTTGACAGTGAGGGTGCCAAACACTGGAACTCTGCTCTAAACTAGGGTCTAAACTTTCCATCAGTTCACAATGACCATGTATTTACTTCCCATAAATATGTCTCCATGATCCTTTTCCCTCAAAGGCTTTCCTGTGAAACATCCTCACAGTTACAATCCTATCAACCTCCAAGCCACATGGTAATGCTCTTTTTACAAAGCCTGCAAAATTTTCAGTTATTGGGTTGCTGATAGGTGGTGATTACTACTGACCCAGGCACTCTCACTACCCTTTTTGCTCCTTCTGTTTTCTGTGCTCTTCTGTCATGTTGTTTTATATTTAGTGTGTAAACTCTGAGAGTTAAGACTGGCTTTTTACTCTGTGAATATGCAACCTCAAGCACCTTATGCATACCTAGTGTTTCTTGATGCTATCGTAAAAGCAAGCAGTAAAATATTGATCTGTTGCTGTAAGTTTAAGAGAGTACATTATCTATCACTTTCAATTTTAGATACTTGGTCAAGAAGGTTTTCATTGTGGAAGACATTAATTTCACTTAAGTTTAGCCATTTAACTGTCAGAGACCTCATGGAAAGACAGAAAAGCACCGTCAGAAAGGCATTCATCTCACCTCAGGAGACTTGTCTCAGCCTGGTGTGATCCTGCCTCTCTCTTTATTTATTAGTAAGTGAGCATAGAGACATAAAATTCAGCCAGCTGAGTTTACGCAAAAACACATTCTTTTGACTAGACTAAATCTACACACTCATCAGCAAAAATGTAGCTTTGAAAATGTTTACTCAGATGGCCTGAACAAAATCTCATCTTTGTTTCTCCCCCTGAATGTCAGAGAGTAATACAAGATCTCTTACAACACATCATTCACATGATTTAGTTACAGTATTATGCTTTACTAGTTGCTACCTTTGCAGAAGCTGAGAGGACATTCCAGTGTGCATCTACTTCTTTATGCACTGACACTGCTTTTTGAGAAAACAACTTTTTCTCATCACAGTCTGTAAAACTGCTACGAAACACAAAAAGTCACTCAACTGAGTTGTTCCAGTTTCAGTTGAACTTGGCTAAGATCTGGATTAGGCATTTCTAAAATATCCTTCAATGCTTTGCAACTTAGATAAAACTGAAGTAGCACCAACAACCTAAAGTTGTGTTGAAGACTCTGAAAGTAGTGCTAGACTAACTGCAACAGTTCTGGTAATTAAGTACTCCTGTAAATGGCATTCACTATTCTGACACTTCTGTTTGGGTGAGGAAAAGACTTGTTAAAAGTAACAACAGATGACTGTTGTGATACAGAAAATGCTGAACTCCAGCAGTATGTGATTAACAGCCAAGCAATTAATTCCTGCCTTTGCAATATAACTTAAGTTACAAAATGCCAGTGAGAAAAATGAGTTTTGTTCCCCAACAATCTGACCAAGGCTGTACAGTCTCCTACACAATCTGAAGCCAATTTTGAGTAAAAGAGATTGAGAGAACTTTTTTCCTTTGTTGTGAAATTCAGTCATGCAGAGAGAGAACAAGTGTTTACTATTCTTTCAGAAAAAAGAAGTGTCTGTGATGATTCCCAACAAGAACTCATTCATTTAATAATGTGCAAAATCTTGGTCATGGGCTGGAAATATTTAAAGTTGCATTTGAATTTCAGAAGGAACAGTGTAAAAACTACTTTGTGCTTTTATAGCAGTCATCTACAGGGCTACTTAAAGAAGACAGAATTAATTTTGGACCTTGCTGTGCTTTGTAAGTTTATAATAATGCAACTACAGGATTGGCAAGTATTAGATCTTATGATTTTTGGAAGGGTGCAGGGGGCGAAAAGAGGCAGGCGGGATTTGGTTTCAGGAGGTTTAACTCGTATCTAAGCATGATTTTACTCACTAAATAGTATTAGTTATCTTTACATTTAAGTAGTTACAAGAGTCTAATTTCTCATAAAAATGTAGAAGGGAGAAAAAAACAGATCAAACAGGCTTTTGAACCTAGATATCAATTCAAGATTTAATGGCATCTTAAAATCAAAGGACAACTTAGCTGGCAGCACAATTCTCAGAATTATTCTACAGAATCTAATTTTGTCTAATTTTGAATATAATTTATGTTGTTTTTCTTGCTATGAACTCATAAAGCCAAAGCTTTGCTAAAATGTTTAAGACAGGGTTCAAGTTACAGACATTGAAAAGGAGGTGATATAAAATATTTTATCTCTGGCAAAAATTGTACAATCGTAGGATTGCCTAGGCTTGAAGAGACCTTTAACTTCATTAAGTGTAACCCTTAACCCAGCAGTGCCAAGTCCAGCACTAAACTATGTCCTCAAGAACCACATTTACACATCTTTCAGATACCCGCAGGGATGGTGACTCAGCCACGTTCCCGGGCAGCCTGTTCCAATGCCTGGCAACTCTTTCAGTGAAGAAATTTTTCCCAATATCCAATCTAAACCTCTCCTGGCACAACCTGAGGCCATTTCCTCTTATCTTATCCCTTGATACCAGGGATAGGAGGTCAGCCCTCAGCTGGCTAAAAAAACCTTCCAGGTAGTTGTAGAGAGCAGTAAGTTCCCTCTTGGGGCTTCTCCAGGCTAAACACCCCCAAGTTCCTCAGCTGCTCCTCATAAGACTTGTGTTCTGTATCTGTATAATACCAAATATTCTCATGAATAATGGCTAGTTGAACTCAAAGTAGGCAGTTGAAGTAAAACTAAACATAACTTGCTTGTTTTTGTTTCTTTAGCAATCACAGGAGTCTGTGAATCAGTGAGATCTTATGGAGAGAGAATCTGCTATGTTCCATGAATGTTCCTGTTCCAATATTTAAAGCTGAAAGACAAAGCTCAGCTATACTGTGACAGTTGCACTACCAACACTCAGAATCAGTCAAACAGGAATTTGACCATGTGAGCTCTTAAGTCACACTTAAGCATATCTGCTATACTTCCTGCACACATGAAAAAATATGTCTTTGTTCCCTACAAGGCAACTTTTGTTACATGATTGTCAAAGGTTGTTTGTACCTGTTGCAAAAGCATAAACAGGAAAGGCACAGAAATGCTAAATAAAAGCCATAATTTACAGTTACACCTACATAAATATCAGGATCCTCAGTCTGGAAATTTCAATGGGAATATTCAAATCTGTTCAACTATACTTAATACTTGACTGTGTTTATAATCTCACAGCAGCTGCCCCATTCAAAACCTCTCTTCTGTGCTTTCACAGCTCCAGCATCTTCCTGTTTGTCAGAACAACACATCTACCATTTTGTAGTTATTCTTCTCTCCCACCTCTCTGAGTATTTTGTCAAGCCCTTGATCCCTCCTTTATAATATATCCTTGAAAAACAAGCAAGTTCTTTCACTTCCTGTGGGGGAAACCTTTGCCTGAGTTCTGACTGCCTATCTTCTGAAGTTCCTAAACTACTGCTACCTCCTCTGTTGCCTTTTCTACTTCCTGCTTGATACTCCCACAATTGCTACAAACCTTTCACAAAAGCATCGCCTCTTCAAACCATAAATTACCTTACTAGTTTCCTCCATCCTAGCAAGCAAATATTTCCAGTTGTGCTTATCCTGTTCCTTCTTTCAATCTTATGTTCAATTGTATTGGCACTTCCAAACTGACTCCATTCATGCAAAGTCAAATCCTACCCCCTGCAACCACTTTCCATTGTCTCCTTCCAGAATATATCACTACCATATAAATCATCATTCTACATACATCCTTTGGGCATTTTTTTCCCCCAAGGAAAGTTGGGTTTGAATATGCCTGAGTCAAACAAGAACTTTTGCACACAGCTTTCTACACTGCCTGTGCGACAGGCTCACATTACAACTTCACGGGGAATTAAATACTGTAATTTCTACCTTAATGCAGCTGATCTGCTACATACAGATCCTCCTACACAGTAAGTTCTCTCATGCAGAGATTTTGTCTTTGTTCTGACACTTTGCTGAGAACACACATGTCTTCAGTTCATATAATATAGGACATCTATTCCTTGTAAAAGCAAAATAACTCCCTGCCGTTCCCTTCCTGCCAAAAATACAAACTACCCTCCCTCTCTCTCCCTCAAATAAAAGCCAATGAACAAACCTCTAATTAAATGAAAGGACTTGTATCATTAGCTTCTCTGGTGGCAACAATTATACAACTCAAGGGATGGCACATGCTGAAAATGGAGTGTTACTTTTTCAGGGAAAATACTCAAATTTGTTCTCCAGATAGATAATTTGGAGTGGTTTAACCTTTATAAAATTATGTATTCACAATGTGCTTTCCTTGAATTCCAGAATATTCCACTGGTTGTGTACAGTTCATTATTTCATTACCAAGGTTAATTACAAGTTCGCTGGTTAAAATCTTTTCTCCTAAAGATAAACAGAGCTGTCACCTTCAGTAAGGTAAATAAACACTTTTGTCTTGGCATATACAAGGTGCCTGAGACTCTTCTTCACTGAGTTCCCTCCTTTAGGCCTAACTAATCAGAGTGACAACATGTATTCACAAGAAGATACAGAAAGGGAATATATGGTAGGAAGGATAAAAATTACAAACAAGTAATTCGGGCGAACCCCCAGAACGTGGGCGTTAATCCCTGCTGCCATCATTCTGGGCATACAACTCACTCCTCCCAGCAACCAAACTACATCATGTGGACACAGAGAGCATGAGAGACTGCAAACAGATGAGCAGAGCTTTTTGCATTAAAAAAATCCAGAAAAACAGTGTATAATAATCTAGGTTCACATAATCCAAACACTTTGCATGAAGGCAAAAACAGTGGGCTGCCAGAAAGCTGTAGTTTATTTCCACATGACAAACAGAGGAGAAAACCTAGAAGAGTCAGAAATCACCTTCCTTCTCCTACTGCAGAAGAAGCTGAAAAGAAGAATTTTGAATCCTACTGATCTGAAGCAAAACATGCCAGCAGCATGTATGGATGGGACTAGACCCAGAAATCTGGCCATTAGGGAAAGCTTTGCCAAATTTTCAGACCTGCACAAACCCCTTCTAAAGGTGAGGCTCACAGGACTTCTGACTTCCACATTACCCCTTCCTTCTCCAGCTCCCCATGATTACAGGGATACATGTAACAGCATTCCCAGTTCACAGTGGTACTGCCCTTCATTCATGAGATAAAAGCACTATTTACAGTCTACTGCAATAACTACACTCTTCATCTACCTTGCATATTTTAATATTCACATGATTTACTATCATCAGATAGAGAAATCTTACCGAGAGAAAATTAAAAACCTGTCCAAGACTGGTAAGTGAAAATCTTGAAACGTGAATGCTCAGAAAAAGACTAATGCATTAACTCTTTGGGCACCCAAATTTAAAATTATCTAATTTTCCAGGATGCCAAATTCTCAATTCCTTCTGAAGTTAATGAGAGTCACAAAGGGCAGGACCCTCTCTGGGCTGTTCCTTCCCAGATTAATTTCTAGTTTCTCTGATCACCTGCCTTTAGCTGGCTGGTCCTCCACCTCTCCAGATGAAACACTGCAATTCAGTAACTCTCTGTTACATTTCCCCCTCAGAATCTGTAATATTTCATAAACTGAGACATCTGGCAGCTGCTAGATAGCTGATTTGAAAGCCAAAACACAGTGATAGAGGATTAGCTTCTCCTAAACAAAACACATCTTACTTGCCAAAAGACGTAAGCACTCCATGTGTGAAGACATGGCAGTTAACAGCCACCTGAGCATAACCGTGTTTATATGTTTATATTTTTTGAAAACTGAAAACATCTGTCTCTTTTGGTACTTATTATCTGGGGGAAAAGTGATATTGTTTGCTGCTCTCAGTCAATACATATCTCACAAAATCACATCTATACAAGACACAAAGTAGGCTAAGATTGTCTGTATGAACTCCACACTACTCAAGACTAGTTCTGATATGTTTAGATAAGGCACGCCTTCAGATCCCAGTTCAGACAGAACCACATTCAACAATCCTGAAACTACAGCTGCATTCCACCCTTCCAGCCTCCACGTTCTCCTGGATGTAAATCTGATTACTGTACTCTGTGGTATGCTCTTTATTTTTTTAGTCTTTCTTAATAGCTACTCTCAAAGAGGCACTTTCAGCCTGGATTTCTCCATATAAGGTAATACCTCACATAAACACATTGATACTTATTTAAAAGAAAACATACAAGTATTTCACTTTTCCTCCAAGCAAAGCTTGTTCTGGAACAGAGAAAAAAACTTGTTCTTTGTTCTGTGTGAACCTTGGCCCTTCCTCCTAACATGACTTTCAAATTTCATGCCTTCAGGCTGAAAATATCCTATTTTTCATCAAACTGTTTTCTTAAATCTGCACATAACACACCTGTCACAAACTTTTGCTCTGCTCCTTTGAGGTGTTTCTGCAACTCCCACACTCTTGGCAAGAGCTTACTCTAGGTAAAAATCCAACACCCTCCTTTATTCATAATCTAGGATGTATGATTAACTTGTTTTTTTCAAAGATGTTGCCTTAAGCTCTGGGTGTTGACTACTCCCATGGAAGGAACTACACCTTGTTCAGTGTTAGCCCATGTTTCCACTTCTTTGGGCTGAGAATCCCTAATGAAGCTGGATCTATGTGTTATGTAACCTGGCCAACATGATACTCACATCCAAGGTTTGGCATTTACAAGAGCTCCTGCTAGGTGTGTTCCATTCCCCAAATCATTCATAGATACCATCTTGACATGGGAACTATTTCTCCCAAACATCAGTTTGATTTACTGCACCAAAGATAATAGAAGATTTAAGCTCACAGACATACACAGTCCCACCTATGATGATGCACAAGAAACCCCTAACAAGAATGTGCAACCTTCAGTCTAGTTTTTTCACAGACAGTATGTTGCTTTCATTACAAATACTGGTTCTAGGGTAATGCCAGCCCTTTCCAGTAAATTTTGTCACAAATTATTTGGTCAAGGGAGAAGAGATGGACATCTTTGCCAGAGATTAGGATTTACTCACTATGCATTTGTCAATGTGCTCATCTAGCCCATTGTTTTCTCTAATAATTTTTTTTGAGCTATTTCTGTGTATCCAGGGATTGTATCATCATGCAGCTGCACTCCAGAGCCTATGCTCTGTTAAAAAGAAAACAAAACCAAGTTAATTCAAACTATAAATATTCTCCTGTTTCCACACAGAGGACCTCTGAAGTACAGAGGATCTTAGTTACATTATCCACAAAAGGTACATAGCTTTGGTAAGACGCATGTTAGCAGAATTTAGAAGCTCTCATTTTTCAGCCATTAACTCTGACAATTGTATTTCACAAATGCTTTTGAACAGACACTCACATTCACCTTCCCAGGTGGGGGAGATTAATTTTGCTGAGGATTACAAAAAAAGCTGAAACAAGGAATTTTTGTAAAAATTGTTGAACAATGAAGACACAATGATAGAATTTTTAACTAATTTAGTCATCAAACTAACTTCTCTATGGAGAATTTACAAGAAATTAAGCCAAACCTAGCTGTTAAGGAATGGCAGAGCTCATAGAAAAGAGGAGGAAAATATTAATTTTGCTCTACTTAAACTGGACTAAGAAGTCTGCTAATCTGAGTACTACAGACAGATATTTAAAGAGATTCAGATGATGCTTCTGGTACTATTTTCCTCCCTATGATAAAGCATTATATGTACAGTATTTATTCTCTGAGCCATTTTACAGGATGCAGCTTTTCCCAATACAGGGCAAGAAAAGAAAAATCAAACTTACCACTATCTAGCTATTTTTGTATTTTTCTAGAATAGCAGTTTAAATCCCAGATAGCAATATTAATGCTTTAAACCAATTTGCTCCCTAAAATCTTTGACCACAGGAAAAATTGTGATGAAAACCAGCCAGTACTTTTTTTTTTTATCTATAGTATGAGCCATCAGTGTGCACCCAGCAGCAAGTATGTTTGAAATGGAAGCTTTTCATAAAAGTAAAGCATACCTCAATATTATTTTACTCATTGCTACCTGGCAGTGCCCTGAAGAGGGAGCGGGAGGCAAATATGGGCTATTTGTACGTATCTTTATATGTATGTGTAAACCTTGATATACTGTTGACAAGAACCAGCATTTTAGAGGCAGTATAGCATGTCTTAAAAGCCAGAAGAACTACTTGTGAAACTATAACCTCTAAAATAAGGCTAAAGTTTCAGTCACATAGGGCTGCTGGCTATACAAGTGCTGCTTCAGCAAACTGAAGACACTTGTGGGCTGTTTTAACTTCCAGTGCACTTCTTGTTTCTTCCAAGTTCTTATTTTTTAAAATTCATTCCTGTTTATTCCTCCTATATTTGGATATATATAACCTTCTTTTTCCAAACACATGGTATTTTCCAAGATATATGCCAGATTCTAGAGATAACTACTACAGTATATAATTTGATCTTTTGATCTTCTCTTAACACTTTAAAATTCTAGTAAAAGATAAAATATATAGGCTAAATCAGCTAAAAACACAGCTTATAAATCAATGTCTGTTCAACTGTGGAAGTTTTGAATAATGTGCTTTCAATAAACATCTGTTGGATGCAGTCGACATAATACAAAAATTCTTAACCCCCTAATTTTAAAAGAATTTTTGGTTGAATATAGTATCCTGTGGCAGTGCTGCACATAAAACATTTAGTTAAATGAAAACAAATACTGTACTGCATGAAAACAAATACTGTACTGTAGTCACAAATTATGACATTAACATGCCAAAAGGCTTCCAGTAAACATTAGAAAGACAGAAGTACAAATGGAAATAGGAATCCTTGGAATGTAATGAAAGGTGGTATTATAAACTCCTCAGAACTTGCAAACTGGAACAAGAATTGTAGTTGTTCTGTTTATGTCTTACATAATAACTTGGTATACTAGTTGCTAACCTTACTGAAAGCTATACAACAACATTTTTCAACACAAAAATACAAACAATATAAAAGTATTTTTCTCACAACAATGCGTAAAAAAAAGGAAGGAAAAAAAAGACTGTCCTTTCTCCTTTTGTTTAGGTGGGCTGATCTCCAGAAACACCAAACACTTGCAAACAGTCAGTACCTACAAAGATCGAGCTGGAAGAACCTGTGCTCTAAAAGAAAGAGGCAAATGGATCAGGTTGTATTCCTTCTGCATGAAATCAGCCTCCTAATGTGTGTGAACAACAAAATAAACCTTTGAAGTCTGCAAAATGCATGGGAAAACAGTAATTGTTACTTTTGCATCCCTGAAAAATGAGGGGTATATACTCTGGAATTAAAAAGCTTTAGCTAAAAACTACTGTAGTGCTAGAAGCCAGCTCTTCTACTTACCAAAGTAAATGCAGTAAATATGGAATACAGAACAATTTCTGTAAAAATGTCTCATCACTGTTCCCTTTCAATTAGTTTCAATATAGGTAGTCTGTTAAATTACAGGAGAAAGAAATACTTACAGAGGGATCAATATCAATTCACTGGTGGCTGATTTAAACAAGCTGTGTTCATATCACTTCATTTTAGGAATGTAAGGGTAGGATTCTTTAGTGCACTGCATTAGCTGAAGCTTCCCAGGTGAGTCAGGGTGTCTTGCAGGACTGGGTCACTGATGTGTGCTTTGGAATGTCAGCCTCAAAATACACTTAAAAAAAAGACAGAGATACCCACCCACACACAAGTGCTGTCAGGAAGGAAGCAGTGGGACAAGGCAGGAATTTGTGGCACCTCTTTCCATGTCCATGACACATAACCTTTTCTTCTCAGGCAGGACATCTCACAAACATGTTTTAGATAAACAGACATTTCTCTCTATGCAAAGGTGGCAAAGCACTGAACACTATTACAGTGCTGCTACTACATTAAAATGATGTTGACTGTTTTATAGTGTATAACATTTCAACATGCAATACTTGGAAAGAAAATGGTAATCAATAAGCTGATGATGGTACAGATATTTACAAAAATCAGACACTTCACTAGCATAAAAATTATTGTTGGAAAGCTACCAGTATATTATATAGACTTGTTAGTCTAAATATTACCATCATAGCATGAGCTGGCTATCCAAGATTCTTTTGGAACAGCTGCATCTGTATGGCTTTCTATACTTACATAAGGGAATGAGCAAAAAAAAAATCACATTAATTTCAGAGAGGAAATAGGCCTACTCAAAATCAAAAAGTGTCACGAAACAGAACAGTACTTCTAGGCACAGGTAAGGGAAGGAGTGTGATTTCTGCTCTTAAATATCTTTGTAGTCAAATTAAAATTTAAATATATTCTGAAAGTCTCTGTGGAATGAGAAGAAAAAAAGTCCTTTATCTAGGATAATGAGATGGCTGACTAAAACACCAGACTATTTTGCATCTTAATGTCAGGCAGAATATTTATACTGAAAAGTCTCTTGCTATGTAAAGTTCCCCTTCATGAGATGGATTAATGGAAATTTAGAGCTGTAACAAGACTAAAGATGGATAGGGTAAAGTCTTCTACAGTTGTCTTTTTTCCCTGGCTTATAAAGAGTTCAATAAGGTCAATACAATTTGAGTAAGACAGATTATATTTATTTCTTCCAAATCTCAAAAGCATGCCATTATTATTACTTTTTTTGCAAATACATTTGGCTTTCCAGACTGGAAATACTTATGAAATTTCATGAGAAATCAAAATTCTCTGTGTAAAATTAAGGAAGGTTATTTTTATGGATAATGGAAGACTTACTGCAATTTTCAAATAGCAAACATGACAGTCCACTACAGTGAGAAAATAAAAGTAAAAACTGATCTGTTTGTTGAGATGGGCCTTTTGTTGTGGAGTATGTAGTTCTAGTACAGGGACTACTCTTATATGAATCATTCAGAAAGCTGAGAGAGTAGCTCCCCAGAAGAAAACGCAGTATTTACATAGCACTGTGTCTTAAGCAGTTATACATGACATATATGTAGACCTACTCTCAAAATATATCACCATTGCCAAGAACTACTTTTGACAATATTCTTCCATCCTCCACAGGGAGATTTGCTTTCATAGCTCAGCAAAGACTGCCATAGCTTTTGAGCTATGCCACAGACATTAAACGACAGTCAAAAATCAGTAATGAGTCCAGAAAGCATAATGCAGACAGTGGAAGTGAATGCTGTCACAGAAATTAGATGCAAGCCTCCACACCCAAGTTGGCCTGGAGCTGGGACCCCGACCAACCCTTCCAGACACTCCTCTCACAACTCCACCAGCTGCAGGAACAGCTGCTGAACACTGGAAAAAACAAACCAGCTTTGTGTGGAATAAGGATATAGACTTAAAATAGGGTAAGTTGTTCAGAAAACTGCAGTTGCAAGGGTTTTTGCTATGATGTCCTCCTCTAAGAGCATACCATATCTGTGTGCACTAGGCAAGCCTGCCAGGTGCCCAACTGCTGGTGTCACAGAATCACTGAATTGTTAATATTGGAAGAGACCTCTGGAGATTGTCCAGTCCAACCCCCTGCCAAGGCAAAGTCACCCAGGGCAGATCACACAGGAGTGTGTCAAGGTGGATTCTGAACATCTCCAGAGAGGGAGAGTCCACAATCTCCTCGTGCAGCCTGTTCCAGTGCTTTGCTGCCCTCAGTGTAAAGTTCTTCCTTGTGTTGAGGTAGAACTTCTTGTTTTAATTTATGGTCATTGCTCCTCATCCTATGGCTGGGCACCAGTGGAAATAGCCTGGCACCATCCTCTTGGCACCCACCTTTGCAATATTTATATGCTTTGATGAGATTCCCCTCAGTCTTCTCCAGACTGAAGAGGCCCGGTTCCTGCAGTCTCTTCTCATAAGAGATGCATCCAGACCTAATCATCTTTATGACCCTCTGGTGGACCCCCTCCAGTATGACAGGGTAGGGTGTTTTCAAAAAGCTGCCGTTGGGAGGTTTCGCTGGGATGTTTTCCAAGAGCACAGCACCCTCGTGTGCAGCAGGCAAGCCTGTGGGGTGTGGGACGCCGCCCTCCCCTGCCGGGCTCCAAGGCAGGGCGCGGGACAAGGCTGGGCTGGGCACGGCACCTCAGCCTATGCCTTCCCCTCCACCCGGGGCACCACGGCTTCGTCCCGCCACATCTGCACCGCGGGGCGGGTCGGGGCAGCCCCTGCCTCCGCCGGGGCCACAGCCGCTCTGCGCCCGCCCTGAGGGGAACCCTGTCCCGCCGAGCCCGCTCCCTGCGGAGCCCGCACCGAGCAGCTCCGCTCGCCGTGCCCACCCCGCCATGGCGGCCACAGGCTCCTCCCGGCATGCCCGGCATTTCCCGGCCGCGCCGCCTGGAGACGGCCGCCGGGGCGGGGCGGGGAGCAGCGGGGCGGGAAGGGGAGGATGCTGCGGCCGCCGCGGGGCGAGGCGGCGGCAGCGGCGGCGGGAGTAGCGGTACTAGCGGTACTTGGCGGCGTAGAGGATGCGGCGGCGGTGGTGTCGGCAGCAGCAGGCGGAGGAGCGGGGAGCGATGCGGTGCTGCGCGGCGGGACCGTGGCCGCACAGCGCCCTCACCACGCTCCTGCTGACAGGTCGGTCACGGCGCGTCTCCCCGCGGCGAGCGGTGGCGGGCCCCGCCGGCAGCGGCCGGCCTGCGCCGCGGAGCTGCCGCTGCTCGGGCTTCGCGTCCCCTCCCGGCGGAACCGCCCCCCGCCTCGCCCTCCGGCTGCGGCTCGCTGCGCGCCCCACTCCCGCCGCTCCGTGCCCCCTGTCAGTGCGGGGGCCGGGCTGTCCCAGCATCCCCCCATGCCGCGGCTCCGGCGGCTCCCGGAGGACGCTGCCCAGGCGGCGGGGGATGGCGGCCTGCGCGCCCCCGCCCCAGGACCGCCGCAGCCCCTCCCGGCGCGGCGGGGCCCGGGCTGAGGGAGCCCGGGGGCGGTGGGTGAGGCCGGAGCGGGACTGCCGGCGTGCCGCGGCAGCCGGGCCTGGCTCAGAGCCGCTGGATGGCGTGGGAGCCTCCGCTCCCGGGGACTGGGCCGGGCCCGCTGCGCTCCTCCGCTCCCTCGACCTGGTGCCTGGCTGTTGTGTGTACGGGGGTGTCTTTTGTGTTACCCTTCTTCTCCGTTATTTCCCATCTTGACCACTTAGTCCAACCGAGCCAGAATTAGGAATTCAGAAAAAGTCTTAATCCTGGTCCCTAAAAGCTAAATAATAGCTTTCATGCAGTAGGCAGGTTTTTCACCTACAAGGTTCTTCACAGTGAAATACATCAAACAGCTAACACTTAATCACAGCCCAGCCACAGGACTGCCTTTGTGAGACTTGTTACACCACAAGTTAACAGCAGGAAATCTATTTGGGTTTTTTTGATTTCTGAGAGGTCAGTGGTGAGTTATCTGCAAGCAGTCTGCTCTGTATCCTCTTGAACAATGTCTAGGTACCTTCCTAATACTTCTTTTACTTACGACCATACTTGTCATAGGTTATTAGCAGCAGAATTGGTGTGAGGCACTGGATATGTTAAAGATGTGGTAAGAACTTCAGTGTGAAGTTGTTCAGTGTGAGGATAAAACTTCATTTGTAAGATGCAAGACGCTGCTTTTCCCTTACGTGGAAATTTTTCCTACCTCTTCTGCCTTCCACTTCATGACTGCTTGTGGGATAGCAACCAAGGAAGAACTAGGACAATTGAGAATAAGCTTTCAGTATCAACTGAAATAATGTATTTTACAAAGGTCTACAAAATAACCTTTTAGAAACTGAGTTGTGAGCTTAATCCACAAGTCCTTTCCAGGCTATGTGGTAAGGGAAGAGGTCTTGAAGTTTCTTCATTACAACTTTTCCACTTAGACCTTTCTAAGGTTGGTTCAGAGAGATTTCTTTAGTTAAAACAGAAGAATACATGGTTTGAAACTGATATAAAAAAGGAGGCATGAACTTTAGTTCAGTTACATTCTTGTAAGAGATATCTATATAAAGTTTATTATTTGGCAATGTGGAGATTTGTAGTATGTTCCTGATCTGAATGAAGCTGTCCTAGGAGCTCACCTGAGCTCCCCTCCATTCTCCCTAAGTAAAGAAGTTCCAACCTTGTCTGCTGGCTCCAAGATGCATTGCCCAGCATGAAAATCCATTCTTTTGAATCCTGATCTTAAGTAAACTCTACAGGACTGCAGCATTACTTAACAAGGCAAGAGACATCTGACAGAAACAATGGGATGTGAGAAGTAGTACAGGACTTGTGAATAGATTTCTTTTCGTTCTCCTCAACTAATATGGATTAGTTTTTCCCATTTGTGTTGTAGCACTTGATATACAGAAGAAAGTTAACTTATGATTTTTGCTTTTCTTAAAAATGTATAAAAAAGGCTTTCTGGAGGAAGAGAACGGCTGTCAGAAGTCAGAAGGGTTGTCTGCCTTTCACTTCTCCCTGTCCTCCTTGAGGCAAAACATTATTTCATCATCTGGGAATGTCACGAGAATAAAGAATTTAAAGGTTGTAAGACTGATTTTAGATGCTCCTAGGGGTCTGGTATAGTACTCAAACTGAAGGTATGGACTCCCAAATGCAAGCTGATGATGCTCCACTGCTAGGAAAACATGGGACTTCATTGTGAGAAGTGATATATAGGATTAAGCATTTCTACTAGAAAATAGTTAGGTGTTCTTTGACTCTAGCTTTATAGTAACAGACTTCCTAGAAGTTTGCTCAAGTACTCTGGTAGAGCTGTCTGTCATATTAGTTTGGCAGAGCAATGAGTTGCACCCATATTGTATATCTGCAGAGAAGCAGTTATCAAAACTTTGTTTGAGTGACTGTGGCCAGTGATTTTGCCCTGTGTTTCTGAACTTAAAATTAGTTGTCATTGCCCATGTTGTCCCTGGAACCCCTTTTTCATCCCAGGAATAGGGAGTTGTAGAGCAATGGGGTTGCATTCTCCTTTCCCTGTAAAGGGGTCAAAATGAGGAAGGAGCACATTAGTTCTCACTTTGCAAGCTGTGGTTATGTGGTCACATTAATTTGTCATAAGGCTGCACTGCTGCCAGAAAGCATTCTCCAGCCCTTGCACAGCTGGGGATTATTTGCTGCTTTCCCTGGTGACAAATAACTAGTACAGTGATAGTGTGGATTGGGTCACCTGGCTCAAAACTAGTCGACCCACAGAAATAGTTCACTGAAGTGTGTGTACTGCCCAGGAGTGGTATGGGATTGTTTCCACTGGTGTGTGCTAGGTGGTGAAGAATGTGCTGGGAATGCCCATTTTGAGCAGGGCTGCAGGCATGCCCATTTAAAACAGCTGGGAAATCACTGGCTGGGGCAGGGATCCAGGAGGCTGAACCAGATCCCTGCACTTGTCCTGCTGTTGACAGCAGAAGTGCTGTTGGCAGCACTCCTCTGCTGAGCCGCGCCCTGTGCAAGGAGGCAGAACATTTCACAGATGGTCTGGTGGTTTCAAGCTAACACCACAGCACACCTGCCCTTGTTCCTGTTGTGGGTGTGATCATAAGGGCAGAGAAGCAGGTTTCCTTCAGAGAGCCTCTGGATGTCTGCCTGCCTATGAAGATGCTGCTTGTACTCCTAATCTGAGCCAGGTCAATACAATCTACTGTCAATAGGTACTTACTTGAATAAGTAATTACAGAAGGGGGAAAAGTAGCTGTTCCATTAATATGCTTTTCATTACAGAAACACATTATTGATAGGCAGTACATGGAGTCATCTTAGAGGTCCTAAAGCCAGACAATAAGAAGTCGGCTTTATGGCAGAAGATGTAACTGTTCAATGTGTAGAGAGGGTTATTTTTGCTCCTTAATGTTTTTAGATTTGGTTGGAAGTTCATTAAAGTACTTCAGGAACTGCAGTCACTGAAGTAGAACCCTTTCTTTAGAAGAAAGATTATTTCTAATCAAAGAAAAAATTATTTAAAACCTAGACAAGAGTATCTGTTTTTTTCAGTATCTGAAGAGCTTTTGAATTCTTCTTGAATAGAAAGTGATAAATTTACAGCAGTCACTATGAGTGTAGAGTTTCTTCCTTGGCAGACTTCTAGATGAAAGAAGAGAGTTGCTAGTTTTGATTACTTCCATAGTAATTTGAATCTGTGTCTAAATGTTGTTACAATTGCAACACAAACAGCCAAAATGTCTTTTAAATGTAGGTTATTTTAGTGACAGTCCAAGCTATGAAAATGAGAAGTTAGAAAGAACAACCTACTGAGCAAACAGAAATCTTAGCATATTGAAATCAATGACTTTTTTGAATTCCTTAGTCTTTTAGAGCAATTGCCACCTCCAAAATTTGGAATGCAATTACAGGGATACCCTGATAGTTCATATCAAAAGATGATAGAAATGTAGGAGACATCCTGGAACAGCAGGCCACCAGGGTGGCCTGGTCATACCCCCTTGGTTACACTCAGGCTGGAACCACAGGAACTGACAATGTTTTCCTCACCTTAATGGAAATGCTAACCTAATGTGGTTCTCTTGTCGGGCCTGCCGTAGGAGGGAGAATGGTGGTGAGTAAATGCTACTGTTAATAAATCATGAGGGTTTTGTTCTCCCAGTAGTTAATTTGTAGCATTCCCATGAATGCAAATGCTGAAGTTTAACAGCGAGACTGATAAACGTTACTTTACTTGAATGATTTAGGAGAAATGGTCAGATGTTGCAGTAATCAGTGGATAGCACAGGAACAGATGGAAAACCATTGCCTACTGAACAAAGATTAATAAGAATAGAGCTGAGAAACATTTCTGGGATTGATTTGGACTTTTGAACAGTTTGAATGTAGAGGAACCTGAGCAATCTGCGGTGGAGAACTAATACAAATTAATTCCTGTTTCTTACATAGTAGCTGTTGTTGAAGAGGGTTAGAACATATCCAGTTTCAATGTGTATTTCCACTGAGAGAATCCCTTTCAATTAATAGTAAATTTCTGCCACATATTTATTAGCTAGTAGGCAAGAGGACAGTGTGTGGAAGTTGGAAGAGAAGAGAGAGTAGGTGGGTGCTGCAACTTCTGCCTCCTTTAATGGATGATGTGACCAACTGGGCAAGTATCCAGTGCAGACACCAGTGGATCCTCAGTGTCACAAGCTCTGATTCCAGCTGTGGGCTATGCACCTTGCAGGTGGTTCTCTCTTCACAGATGTTGCACTTTAACTTATGGTGTCAATTTCTAACTGTTCTGCTCTGTGGTTCTCACCAGTCCTTCAGAAAAATGTGCTGTGTATGATTCTGCACTCCAGCTCAGAATTCAGAGGAAGGAGGACTGAGCCAGATGGGATATGCAACGGTAGCTTCTTGAAGCAGGGTTGTGCCCTAAGAGAGCAAGGAGCAGTGTAAGCGTGGCCGGAGACCCTGATCTGCGGCATCAAAGTAACAAGTGTGTGTTTATGTCAGGTCCCAGGGGAAGGTGGAAGTGTTGGAGGGAGGGGAAATGGCCAGGTTTGATGGCTTGAGCTGTGTGCTGCTTTAATAGTAGGAGAGATGGGCTTGAGATCCTACCTCAAAGAAGGAATAAGAGGATAGGTAGAGGTGCAGGATACTGTTTGAAGGTCAGAGTGCAGTAAAGGAATGGGGAAGGTGGATTTGGTCCATGATACTTGTGTCCTTTTCTGATTGCTGCGTGGTCAGAAATTGTTGTGGGTATCCACTCTGTTAAATAGTCAGTTGTTAAATATTATGCAAATATAATTTAAAAAGGGAAAAAAAGAGTATGAATTACTATAAATGTGATTTTTATTTATAACCAATACAATTATAATTAAAGAATAATTTAAAGAAAACATAATTGGAGAAAGATGAAAAAACTGTGATATGCTTCACCTGGGCATGCTCAAGTCCCAGGCACAGAGCTATGAATTGCTCCTGCTGTTGAAGGCAGTGATGGCTTCTCCAGCAACTGTGGCAACATGTGTAACAGACTGAAGAGCCTGACACTATTAACATTCTTTTTATCGTGGGTACAAGGCTGATTAAATTAATTCTAAACTGTCTCTTTGATAAAATGCATAGTTTGAATCCCTGCATTCTGTAGTATAAGGTCTCTTGTCATCTTTTAATCACATTCAGATCTTCCCAGTGCCTTCCTCGTGTTGTCAGTTGCTTCTTGAAGGCTCTGCTAGACAGAGCATTTGAACAGTGATCATATCTGTGTCAAGTACAAAAATAAAGTCTGCCTGTTCCTCCTTGATGTTGCTGTTTACATGTCAACTGTTCTAGCCAGTGTTCTGGTGAAAGCTCTGTTCAACCTGACTTACATCTCTAGGTTGTTACCCAAGCTGAGCATCCCTGAATTGTGTGCTCACAGTGTGTTTGGCATGCTGCTGCCTTTGTTCCTGCTGTGCAGTTACATTTTATTCTTTTGAACTGCACATCACTGATTACCTTTTCATAGACAATGCAGACTGTTCTGTCATCTCTATGATTTGTCAGTCTCCTAGCCTTTGTTTTTACCTGCAAATTCTCTGAGTATATTTGATACATACAAGTCATTCTTTGTCTCCCTCCCCATCTCCATTTCTATCCTGCCTCTCTTCCCTCCACCCCAGTTACATAAGGCTAATGCCAAAACTTTGTGAGACCCACTAGAAAGCTCATATAACAGATTAACTTTTTAGCAGCCCTGTTCTCTTGCTTTTCAGTCTGTCATTTGAAATCAAATCAGTGGTGATATGTATGAAAACATCACACTATAAACACTAGGATGTGAAAACAGGCATACTGGTGGCTTTTCCAGTTGCCCTGTGAAGTGCAGCATGGAGAGGTAGACAGGTAACTTCTTCAGTCCACACAGCCAAACCTAGCAAACTTGGAACCCAAATGAAAGACACTTACTGACCATTTATATTGAAAAACACATGGTGGAACTTGTCTCTTTTTTTTTTCTTTTTTTTTAGTTGCATTTAAATATGCTAAAATGATTTAGTGTCTACTTTTTCAACTGAAGTGTTAAGTGACAAGCTGTATAGCTAAGGGTAATGTCATTATTGCTGTCTTTATCAGGAAAACCTTGTGGGCTCACCAAAAGTGTCAAGAAAGATGCATTAAATCCTTAATAAGGATTAAATAAGGACTGTGATAAGTATAATAATTTTGACAGCTCTAATACTATTCTCCATGTAATAATTCAGTTATCTAATCTTGTGTTAATTGTTTTGTTGGGTACCGGTGCTGGTTGGTAGATGACAAGCCTCTGGTTGCCCAGCTCATCCTGTTGGAATAATGGAACAACTTTATTTGATCTTTTCAGGAATTTCTTGAGTTTTTCAAGAATTACTAAAATTTACGCAAAGTCCTATGCAGTACTAAATTTTATAGTCCCATGGATGTTATTATATTAAGACTTGCAATATTTGCAGATCAGTTCAGCAGGGCAAAAGTTGTTAGAAATGTTATTGTGTTGGTATAGTAATGATTGCATTAATCAAATTATTACATTTAATAAATAAAATTAAAAGTGCATTAAAAATGCAACTTTTAATTACACTCCATCTTTAATTCAGTTTTAGATGTTTTGTGTAAATTATCAGTAATAGATATCTGTCTTATATCCGTAGATTGAGTGTGGTGTTATCTTTATTACTGCTTAAGCCAGATCTGTTTGGCCTCCTGAATTCTGTTTGAAGAATGTCTTATCACTAATTTAATAGCGGCCTGGTGTTACAGAAGTTTTCACAGATGTCTGGGCTTCTTTCATGTACTGTGCATGTTTTCCAATAAGTGTTCATTTCTTTCTGCAAACTGGTGTATCTGTACACAAATATTGCTCCTTGATGTTTCTGGTATTGCTGCTTTTATAAGGATATTAAGATGCTAGTCCAAAACCATCTTTGATCCAATAAGTGTTCATTTCTTTCTGCAAACTGGTGTATCTGTACACAAATACTGCTCCTTGATGTTTCTGGTATTGCTGTTTTTACAAGGATATTAAGATGCTAGTCCAAAACCATCTTTGATCCAGGGTTTGCCATGAGTTCTTACTCCCAAACTATTTCAAAACAAAAATACCTACTCATTATGGCCACTTTCCTAGCATCTGACTGCAGTTCCTTCGCTCTGCACTTTCAGCTGGCATGTACCTGTACAGCTGGTATACCTATTATTCATCTCAGAAGAGCAGAACAAAAAGTGGGAAGTGAGGAGGGAGCTTTCTCAGGCACCTCTGCTACTGGTGA
Source organism: Passer domesticus (assembly GCF_036417665.1). Taxonomy (NCBI): domain Eukaryota; kingdom Metazoa; phylum Chordata; class Aves; order Passeriformes; family Passeridae; genus Passer; species Passer domesticus. Next base: position 23,612,023 of record NC_087474.1, on the reverse strand, counting down.
GATGGAATCTTTCTGTCAGCTCCACAGCTCCTTTCTGTCTCCAGTAATCATTTGCTCCTCACTGCATTTAAAACTCCCACCTTCAGCTGTATGTATCCAGCTGATTTCATGCTTTGTTCTGGTTGTGTGGGATGTAGGCAGCCATTTTTAATAGGTTCTTTTTTCAAAATTGATTATTGGTTATGCCTGCAAGGCAATCAGCCCGATGTGTCTTTATATAAGCATCATTATAAAATAAAAGCTTGCTTACTTTAATTTTCCTTCTTTGAACAAAATATACCACTCCAGTGAAAGCTACTTTATACATTTTTGCCTGTATGTGAGGTTTTATCTGTGCAAATACATTTATTAGGGAATGCTCTTCTTCATCTTTGTTATCAGTACAATTATGTCAGCAGAAGTGTCTGCAGAGGTTTAAGTATTTAGTGTAAACTTAGCTTATTTAGAAAAATGGGTGTCAAAAAGATAATTGTCAGAAAGATTATTATGTATTTATGTACTCAAACCAAACACCTCTATTTTTTGATCTGTGGTCCCTAAATTTTGACTAAAACCAAAACATGATGTAGAAGGTGTCTGATCCCATCTGATCAGGTTGTTTGTGGCAGTCTGTTGATCTGACTAATTTATTTTTTTTTTTGCATTTGTTTTATTGTGAAAAGCTATTTTGCTAAGCTCTGCTGATGGCAATAATGGAACTGTTAACTGGACGACTAAGCAAGCCCACAGTTATGTTATCAGCAGAATAAAGGCTGTTCAGAAGAATGGTGAGTTTAGGTTGTAAATTTAAATACCCTGTTGGTTCAAGCAAACCTGCTTTCAATATTACTCTTGCTTTTCCAGTCATGTCCTTGTTTTAGGAGTAGGGTGCTATTTTAAGGTAAGTAATTTGGAAAACTTTACATTTCTTGAGTCTTCAAATATTCACAGACCTGCGTGTTCTTGTTAGTCTTCCCTGACTTTTCCTGTTCCTGTAGCTTTGCTTGAAATAATGGCTGTGTTTATACCTAATACTGCACATTTTCTTATCATGGCTGGTTGCTTCAAGATACCTCTGCAGTTTGCTTAATCCAATAACTTCTCTGTAACAATTTTAAAAAGTCTTCTCACACATGAATGTCAAAAGACTATTTTACTGCCCTTTATGCAAGTACACATCAAATACTGTAGGTAGTGCACACACTGGCTGAGAAGAAGCTTTGCACTGATTGCTCATCTAGTCAGGCAATCTGGATTGGCCTCCAGATCAAGTTGTTGCTGGAATTGTTCTTCATCTGCTAAATATCAGTGGGGAGAGAACCAATTGAAATTTCTAGGGGAAAAGAACCAAAAAACTTCCAACTGAGTTCTTTCCTGAGGATCATCAACTACAGGCTGCAACCAACATGGTGAAACTTCTGAAATTTCTGGAGATGGGGGTTTTCTGTTTCTGGTAACAGGCTCTGGGCTGCAGGCTGATAAAATCCTGTCTGAATTCCTGGCTGTGCCTGTATTCAAGACCTATAAGGAGATCTTGGGATCTACAGAAAGTCCTCCAAGCAATCTGGAAACAAGAAAGAGGAAAGCAGTGTTGTAATGGTAGCTGATTCTAGCAGGGATCTGATGTGATCCTAAGTAATGAAGATTTTAAATTTCCCGTTATTAGTTTTACAGAAGCTTTTCACAGTCCCTGAGACTTTTATCTACCCCAGGGAATTTGCCCAGACAATTCACAGCTGGCAGTCTGCTGTATTAGATTAGTATCTATTTGTTAAGTATATTGAGTTTTGTTCCTAGATCACCCAAGATGATGATTACACATTCATGTCCAGTCTCAGTCTCATGAAAATAATCATGGGTTTTAAAAGCTTGTGAAGAAAGTAGCATTTCACTTGTTTGATTATTGAAAAGTTAGTGATACTCTAGTAGATTGAAGACTCAATTCTCCTTCTGGTTTTGAAGAAACTTCTTGGGGGTTAAAACAAGGAGGACATCTCTGACAAAAAGGGTGAGAACTTCTGAGTTTTTCATCACTGTACTTGTGTCATTATGATGTGTTTGTCATTACAAGATAGAACAGGTTTCTGGGATTTTTCCTTCTGAGAGATGTTTCTAGACTTCCACCGAGATCTGTGTTTTATATTTGCATCAAATCCTTACTGGTATACTTATTTCAGCAGCACGGAGTGTCTCATTGCTAGGAAAGGACAGACATTTAGTGTTTGGGGTTTTTTTCAGTAACTGCTGATTCTATTATGCTTGTTTCTTCCTGAAAGAATTGCTTACTGAGAAAAAATGCACTTTTCTTTTTCACTGTTCTTCTTGTTTGAAATGGATTTTCATCATAGAGGAAAAGCATCAGAAATGGAAAAATTATCTTTTCTAGGTATTTGATCCACCTTCATCCAGCTACCATGTTTTTGTCAGCTCTTGTATTAATGTTACTTTTTCAATATAATGTTATTTTTTCTTGCAAATATTTTAAAGGAAATTAGTTAACTTCCTTGTGCTGTTTACGGCTCATTCACAGAATTGATGGCAGAGGGTTTTGGATAATAATTTATTAATTTTAAGTAATGATCTTACTGTGTGTAAGTCTACATAATGAAAATGACTGTAACTGTTTTATTGACCACACAGAATTGTATCAATTCAAATTTCAGGATCATTTAAATTTTGTCACTAAGATAAATTATTAGAAAGGTACTCTGTTCAGTATTGTGCTAAAAATGGTTTTCAGAAAAGCAAATGCTGTGCAATGTGACAAGTAGTATATCCAGAATTATATATTCATTAAGCTTGAAGAGTGGGGACTATGTAATTAAATGTGGAGGTCTGCATTACAGATGTCTGCATCTCCTCTCAGATGCCTCTGCAGTCTGTGGAGATCTAGTCAGTGTAGCCTGGAATCTAGGACATGATTCATCTCACTGTACAGGAGAAATCAAATAAATCAACCCCTAGAAGCATCTGTTTCTTCTCCACTGACTATAAAAGGAGCCTGACTAACTTAGTGGTAGATGTTGTTTCTGTAGACATCTAAAATTAGGTGAGAGAGATTCCACTCGGAGTACGTGGTGCGAGGGCTGGAATTCCTGTGATTAATGCATAATTAATAGTGCCTTTTAAAGCAGATCTCAAGTAAAAAAGTTGGTATAATTATCAGGCTGAAGAAATTATACCAGGATTAAAAAAATTATACCAGTATTGAAGAATTACATGAGCTTTATCCACATTTCAAATGTGTCCTCTTACTGATCCAAGGTTGAAGTTAGCACCTCTGGGACCTACAAATTTATTCCTACCAGAAGTGTCTTTTGGAGTCTGTCTTCCCAGTGACAGCACCTCTGTGCTGTGTGGCCTATAATTTGCTTTTGGAGATGTGATTCCTCATGAAGTTTCTTCCAGTTGGGCAAGCAAGGCTGATAGATGTGTATGGTTGTCTGTGTCTTACCATCTTTATCTACTGCTTTTGTAATCGTCATCTCACTGACAAAATCTATTAGCAATGATCAATTCTTTCAGGGCATTAAATTAAAGTTCAGTAGTAATAAAATTAGTAACACAAGCTAAATCAATCTTATTATGACACCTTGAGAAACACCTATTAAATCAGTATTCTCTGTTTATACTTATATTTTGAAACTTGTTGATAAAGTGTCTTCTTATTCATCTAATTTATTGTAATGATTTCTTCATTCTTCTCATTCATTAAAATGTGTATGTAGTTCTGCATCAAATGTGTTATACCTAAGAAAGCTATGCCCTTGTCAGCAAATTTTGTACTAAATAAAAACTACGTTATTGCTTTTACATATGCTGATTGTTCTGAATTTTCTTGTAAAAAATTCAGTCCTGTAAAACATGGCTTCACTTTTTTGGTCTGGAATCAGTTTCACCTGACTGGCCTATAAATACCCGTGTCCTTTTGTTTTATCCTTCAATACAAGCCCAACATCTTCAGTAAAGAGCTCTCTAACCAAAGTTTGAGTTGTATTTTACCCTGGTCGTCTGAGAAAGTCTAGCTGTAAGAACTCATAGAAATCAGCTGAAGTGAAGTGTGTCCTTTTCTGCTCAAGAACTGAAAAATCTGCCATTTCTGTTCAGTGAGAAATGAGAACTGTCGATTGGTAAGGTTCCTCTGTATTCCTCTGTTGCTTTCTCTGTGTAAAATATCAGGAAAACATGATTGTGTAATTCATTTAACGGACTTTTATTAACATAATATTAAAAATAAACCAACTATAAAACTACAATAGCCTTCCTATTTTTTTTAAAAATTACAATAAAAATAAAGAGCTTATACAAATGTTGAAATCTTGACAGAGGCAGTTTTGTTTATTGCAGTCCTGGAAAGGATCCTGTTGGGCAAAGAGAGGGTTTGCTCTGTGTTCTGTTCTTAAATCTACATAACCTTTTAAAAAATCTTATTAACAGGTGCCTAATATTTGTTGCTTTCCTTCTCCCAGATGCCCGCATTGCTGTTGAACTGCATGAAGTTACCTCGAGCATGTCTCATTTTTGCCTTTTTTTCTGTCTCTTCTCTCTCCTTCTGCTTTTCAGTGTACACAATTCTGTCTAAGGTGCACTCTGATCGGAATGTATACCCTTCTGCTGGAGTTCTGTTTGTTCATGTTTTGGAGAGAGAGTACTTTAAGGGGGAATTTCCTCCTTACCCAAAGCCTGGTATGAGATGCTAAGATCTTCCATATTATATGCAGATACAGAAAAAATATTGTTATAAAAAATTGAAGTCTATTTAGCATACCTTGTGGTTCAACATATAAGTTTTTAGTTTCTATTGAAATATCTTCAGATGAAATAAAATGTGTTGTCCTATACTTTTAAAATATTCCAGTTTGTGGTTATTTGTGAAAAAATGCATATAAATGTGTATTGTGAAAACATCTACTTAATTTGGGAAGGTGTAGTAATCCATTATATATATCTGATATTAAGTGTTTCATCACTTTTGCATTAAAATGAAATTGTGGAAATGTGTTAATTGTTAAAAATGCTATTTATCTTGTCACTGTTTGAGACATAGTATGTATCAGGCTATATGAAGGAGCAATTTAAAAGCATATAGTAAATGTAAGACAAAATAGAAGATTAATCAAATATGAGACTGAACTGTTTTCTTTCATTTTTAAAAATAGTCCTTTGGCTTCAGCCTTCTTCCTATATTTAGGAACAGTTTAATGTTAATAAGCAGATTGGTTTAGAGAAGGAGCTGATTTCCTAAGGATGGTTTTGCATACACTAAAGCTAAAAGACTGGTCAACACAGGTTAGAATATGTGTAAGCAATCTGGTAGGGGTGGGAAGAGAGAGAGCATTCAGCCACACATGCTTATCAACAGTGAAAAGGAATAAATGTATCCGCCTTATATAAATATTACTAATTTCCGATAACAGGAAAATAGGAAAAATTTGTGTACAATGCACACATAATCAAATCCTGTTTCATTAATATGCTTTTGAATTGATTTGGGAGTGCTGTTACTAAGAGTCACTTTAAAGAAAAAACAAGCTTCTGTTAGCATTGGTTAAATTCTGAGTAAACCCAAATGTTTTTAAAATTTCATCTCTTTGTAAAATGGGTGTTTTTCCTGACTTGGATACCTGAGTCTTCATTTATGCCATGGTGACTGGCAGAGTGAACTGTTCCAGTTTTCTCTCAGTTTTGGCACATAGGTGGTAGGAGCTTGGAAATTTGAATCAAAGAATTTAACATTTTCTTGTTAATATTCTAATATAAATTCTCTTATCTAGGTGAAATAAGTAATGATCCTATAACATTTAATACGAATTTAATGGGTTACCCTGACAGACCTGGATGGCTGCGCTATATACAAAGGACACCATACAGTGATGGGGTGCTGTATGGCTCACCAACTGTAGAAAATGTGGGCAAGCCAACCATCATTGAGGTATTTGCTTTCAAAAGTTCAAAAATACGTATTTTGGTTTAGAGTGTAAGGTTCAGAACTGTCAACAAGTTCCCCTTGTTTTTGAATAGTTAATTGCTATTTCATATTAAAGTTTTATTCAAAATGCAGAGCAAAAAAAACTTTGTAAGCAACTGTACTTGAAGAATAACGTAAACCTCACTTTGTACCATTCAGCCTAAATATGGGTCAGGCTTTCCCCCACTAGATGAAAGTGTTCACTCAATAAGCAGTTGTGGGGTTTTTTTTTCTTGTTTGGTTTTGTTTGTTTGGTTGGGGTTTTTGGTTTGATTGCTTTGGGATTTTTTTCAATTATTTTTCATCAAATATCCCCCTGTTCATTATTCTTGTTTATTGATAGGTTTTATTTTAGTTAGCACTTTTATGAATTTAATTCATATGAGTGTAAAAATCACAAAACTGTGGTTTTGAGAGTTAGGTATTCAAATATTTTAAAGCACTAATTATTCATTGAGCAGCAATTAAAAAGGGAAAAGGGACATTATTTTCTACCACGTATTTCATAGACAGCAGGCACTGTGTGGTTTACAATGTTAAGAAATCTTCACAGTAACTTGCTCCAGCCGTATATTTGCCTCAAACTCTTGATAAATATTTTTTTTTTCTAAATTGCATTTGATGTAGTTTTTCTTCCTAAAGACTGATAGCTCTGAATGGTAAGTTGTACTGCAGATAGTTTCACCCATGTTTAATTTTGTTCTCATGATTCTGTTTTGATTTCAGCAGGACTAATACCATCTGAGAATTGATCACTTGCAGGCTTTGCTAAGTTTTATTTAGAGGAAACCCTTATTTGAAATTGCCAGTTTTTAAATGGCATGTGCTTTTAGATTCTAGGATCTATATCTAGACCTCCATTAGCATGACCCCAAGCCATATTTGAAGTAAATCTTGCCTAGCATACAAATTAATTCCTTGCAGTTCCAGTCTAAGATGTGGCTTTTGAATTAATTTTGTGGTGTGTGAGGAGGGCAGATGGCATTTGATCCTCTTCCTAGTGCTCTCTGAGAGGAGTGATTGCATATTCCTGGCCTGAATATAACTTCCATCATGTTATAATTCCTGAGGGGATATCATGGGGAGCTCACTTAACTGGAGGACACCTCATGATTAGGAGAGCCTAGCATTATGCATAGCACTGCAGTAGAGCAAGTGACATTCTTGAGCTCAAGCTCCTTTGAAAGCTGTGCAAAGACAGTTTGTGTCTGAATGAATATTCAGGACAGAGGCAATCTCTGCCATGCCTTCCTGTGGTGGGTGGGCTGTGCTGGCAGCTCCCACTGCTGGAGTGCAGGCTCACGGTGGGTACTGCTCCTGTACAGAGCTTGTATGACAGAGGGTTTGATTTTCTGGGTACTAGTGGTTCAACTGCTGTTGAAGAAACCCTTTGAAAAATTAGCAGAATTAGGACCAGAGAAATCTCAAATTTATTTTCTGTTAATTTTATAATAAAATTATAATGTTAAATGAGATCTGATTGTGTTGGGTAAGCTTTTCCCTCTCCACTTAAACAAACCTGCAGTAGATACTCCACAGCACTTTTCATTCAAATCCTTTAAAAGAAGGGCAGCATCTGCTACTTTTGTTTATTTAATAGTCAGTGTCACAGTGGTTTGTGGCTCTGTTTGCTGAGAAACAACATAGTTCTGTCACTATTGTCACTCCTCTGGCTCTCCTTTGCTTTTGAAATGAGTGAACTGAAGTGTAAAATTAGAAAGAAAATTAGGTTTTTTTAGTGTATTTCATGAAAGATTTATCACCTCTCAGGGATAAAAAGGTAGAGAAGATAATACATAATTATACTGATAATCCAGCCTTGTTCTGTATTTGTTATGAATGATCACTTAATCATAGTACAGCCTTGGAGTACAGTCACCACTGAGAAGTAACCACTTGCGTGCATTTCAGGTATCCTAGATATTTTAACTTTTAGATTAGTATCCTTGCATATTTTATTCATGAAGGTTTATGTTGCATCTGCCTTCTAGTTTTCAATTCCCATACATTTACAGGTTCCAGCATTTTTTAAAAAAACTGCTTGTGTTGGAACATTATTTTGAATTCATTCATGGAGTGAAACTTCACTGGGGCCAGAGCTAAAACTAAATAGCAGTTCCAAAGATGAGAATTCCTGGCATCATTACACTTTTTCCTTCAAAAAACCTCTCCATGTAGTTTATTTCCTGGGAGCTATCGATGAATTTAGATCTCCTAGTATTCATGGAGGTGGGGATTGGAGGCTGCATGGGGAAATGGAGAAATCAATCTGTCCTTATGGTGGTTCTTAAAGATAACAGAAGAGAAAGAATACACATGTATGGCAGAACACTTCTATCAAGACCAAAATACATTATTTTCACATATTCATTAATTTTATTTGGCTCTAGACTGGTCAAGAAAATTCCAGTATCCTGATTTGAAGGTAGTACTGCATTAAATAAATTGACCTTACCTTTCAAGTTTTATATTAGTGAATGAATGTTCATAGGTTTCAAAATAAGGCGGCAAAGTACTTAAAAACTGATATGTTTTTCTAAGTTATCAGTTTAACTTTCACTGATGTTTCATTTATATAATTTTCATTTTTGCATTGTTTTGTAATCTTTTTCACTCTAGATCACTGCATATAACAGGCGTACCTTTGAAACAGCAAGACACAATTTGATCATTAATATAATGTCAGCAGAAGGTATGTACAGAATATAGCTGGTTGTATTTTTAACTGAATCAGCAAAACCCTCTTATGGGCTCCTGCTTTTGAAGATAAATACTGTAAAATAGTTGTCTGGTGTTCAAACTAAACACAGAGGCACAGGGGAGAAGTAAGATAATTTTTCTTGCTTTAATTAGTTTTGATTTTTTAATCCAGATTATTTCTGTCATTCAGGATGGTTTTTTTCACTCACTGTAAAATGTTTGCATCTTTTTTTTTAATAAAATGCTTCTAATTCGAAATTTCCCTTGTCTTTTCAAAGGGACCTTACATGAAGGATTTCCCTCTCTTTCTCCATGGTGTTTAATTTCCTTAGTTCTTTGTGTACCTTATGCAATGAACAATTGTGTAGGCAGAGTCAGAAGATAACAGGTTATGGCATATATGGACATTTGGTCCTTAAAATTAGTTCCCTTTATCACATTTATATTCTGGAGTGTCACAAGTTGGAATCCATTGTTGCTGCAGATTGGTTTTGACCCACAAATTAGCATGAATGTAATTATATCTGCTTAATGAAGTTTTAGCAACTGAGACTCTTTTTCTCTAGTCTGCTTCTTCCCTATTGTTTTATAAATAACTGAAGGTATCAGCTCAAGTAGCAGCTAATGGTACTCTCTATTGAATTTAACATAATCACAGTAGGTTCAAAATTAGCTAATTCAAATGCAGGATTTTTGGAAAGGTGTATTAATCTTAAGTAGTATTATATTAATCATTACTCCAGATATTTTAAAGATTATTTTTAGATTTATGAAGCCTTTGTTTAATGCAACACTCTTTTTCATCACAAGCAGATTTTCCTTTACCGTATCAAGCAGAATTCTTCATAAGGAATATGAATGTAGAAGAAATGTTGGCAAGTGAAGTTCTGGGTGACTTCCTTGGAGCAGTGAAAAATGTATGGCAGCCAGAACGCTTGAATGCTATAAACATTACTTCAGCCCTTGACAGGGGAGGGAGAGTTCCACTTCCCATTAATGACATGAAAGAGGGGTAAGCATGTGTCAGTATGATGTTTTTGTTTCATTTTTTTTTTGTTTTGTTACTAAGAAACCTAATATTTTTTCAAGTTTTCTAGATACTTTGCAATTACTGTTTTGTGTTTTGGAATTAGATGTGAAAAGTTTACTCATGTTCTGAGCCCCAGAACTGTGTGTTAGATAGCACATCAACAGGGTACAGTTCCTATATATGGAGGTAATACTCTAAGGAACACTAACAAATTCCATTAATTATAAAGGAGTTGTAATATGTAATAAATAATAAATATGGGTTTTTTGTAATCCCAGTTTTACTTCTGAGCAGTCACTTGGTAGCATGCTTTTTCAAGTTTTTAAACATTCCAAATTAATTAAACTCAAAATTTTGAAGGAAGTTATGATAGAGCAGAGACACTTCAATTTCTGACAGCAGTTTGCATGTAACAGTGTATTTTTTAGCTGTTCTGACTAAGTGAGTTAAGTATGTGATTCAAGAGCACTGTTGACTTCCTTCTGAAAGTTGTAAGGTGTCTGGGGAGCTCAGGTTATTGAGTGCAAACTGCTGGAATGGACTGGTTCCAGTTGTGATTTGTAACCATAAATACTGTTCTGAACAGTATTTAATGGGAAACTAGTGAGGATTCAGTTTTTTCAAATATGGTTCTGACAGTGCTTTTCCCTGGTGAAAGTGAAGATGCCTAGTTATTTTTAGATAATTTTAGATATTTTGGAGTCAAATAGTATCTAAGAAAGGAATGAAGGTTCAAAATATGAGATATGTTCAGAAAATACTGGCTTTTTCAGAACCCTTTTGTGTCTCTGAAGTTTTTGAGCATATTTAAAGGAGTAAAGTGACTTCTGTACTAGCCAGAGTAATAGCAGAGTCACTGATACAAATGTCTACACTTCAAATGTTTAGTTCAATTATGCCTACTAAACAAGTGGCAACTGGGACCTAATTTCTGTTTCAGAATCCATTGGTACATTATAACCTGGTGCAGCAGCCTGTATTTTACAGCAGCATTCCATATATCTAAATATGACAATGAGTAATACAATCAGTGCAGTAGCTCTCATTTTATGTATGGTAATGCCAAATCAAGTATGAGGTTTACCTTCAGCTTTCAGTATTTTGAAGCATGTTTGTTGGCCATGCATAGCTGCAGTATGGAATCTTTCAGAAGCAGCTTGGGGTTAGCATGTTCATATCTGTATTAGGTTTAACAATAACTAGTCATTGTGATTTTATTTTGAAAGTATGGGAAAAAACTCTAAAAAAATCTATGATGAGTAAGATTAAATATTTCCTTAAAACAAAATGATGCTATTTTAAAAACAATTTTCAAAAACAGTACTGATTTACTTACATGAGGAAGCCACACTTGGAGCTCTTTGACTTCATAGAAATTGGCACAAGTGATGGTATTGAAGCATTTACATTAACAAGCAAACCAGAATATGTTGCAATAAGCAGCTAGGAAAGTTGTTTTGATTTCAGTCTGTTACTGGTATGCTAAAAGAGATAAAAGTACACTGTGAAGAAAAATTACTTTAAAAAGTAATTTTGATCTTTAAATAACAGCTGAATGTTACTGTGTACAACAATAATATTTGCAAGAGTACACCAATGTTCTTTGGGGATTTGTGAGACATCCTGCTGGTCTGTCACTCCTCTCTTTCTGCAGTGTGTATGTGATGGTTGGGGCAGATGTTCCTTTCTCTTCATGTTTACGAGAAGTGGAAAACCCACAAAATCAGCTGAGGTGCAGTCAAGAAATGGAGCCTGTAATAACCTGTGATAAAAAATTTCGGACTCAATTCCATATTGACTGGTGTAAAATCTCTCTGGTGAGTTATTTTATAATTGCATAAAAGTCATGTTTGTAGAAGTACAGGTAAGAGTTTTGCCAGTCTGGTCAGACAACGTTGCCAATTCCACTTTATTGTGACTGATATTTTTTTTTCCACCTAGCAGACACTCTTAAGATTGTGAAAGGATTTTGATATTTAGGCTAAATTCTGTTAGAGTTGAGCCCCAGTGAAACCACTGTATTTTTTTTCACTAGCAGTGAATTCTATAAATGGCCAGAGAACTCCAGGACTTGAAAAAGTAAAAGTAATGAGAGGTGTAGTTCATTAATTCAGAATGCTGATGCTGCTGGTTACACTTCTTTGAAAAGTGTGTGCATACATACATGTTTTCTCCGATTCTACACTGACTAATTAATACTATGCTGTTAAAAAACTGTTCCTGAAAATTGTCTAAAACATATTTTATGTTAAAAATTAAATAGAAAAAGGAATGAAAGTAGTGTTGACTGCTTAGATAATAAATAGGAACATTCTTCTCAGTCAAATGCAAGAAAAAGGTAACCAAACACTAGACTATTTGTCATGAAAGCAGAATAATTTCTAGAGAGGCTTTTTAAGGTTGGTTTTTTTTTAGTTCCTGTAAGGAAAATCAAGAAATAATACAGTATTGGAAGAGAATGTTGCAGATAAATCTGAACAATGATGGTGAAGGTATATAAAATAAACTTAGATGATTGTTGAGCTGCTTCAGACATGACCCAGGAGGAAGCTGAAAGGGAGATACCAAACACTGTATGGAAAAAACTTGTTGAGTATAAGGAAAGGTATTCATACACAAAGTTGATTGGATAACTTCCAGTGTTTTCTACCTATACAGTATAAATTAGGAAAGCTTCTAGAAGGTTGGAAAATACTTATTTCAAAAGAATACCCAGATTATTTCCTTTTTATTGGCTTTCTGTTGAGAAATTTTAAAAGACCCAAATGTATACAGTAATACTTACCAGGACCTGAAAAATAGCAGAAGGCAGCTGGTCTTTGGCAAGTACAAGTTGTGTCAAGTCTTCCATTTCCTTCTACAAGGAAGAAAGGTGGAGCAGCAAATGTCATTCCTTCTTGGTAAGGTTTTTTGATACTGTCACACAAGCAAGCTCAGGAACATGGCCTAGATGAAGCAGGAAATAGTGGAGAGCTGGTTGGTAGCCATAATCATAACAGAATTAATAATAATTCCTGGCTGTCATTAATAGCTGGATTATGGAATGTGCTTATTAAATTAAATTTATAGTTCTCCATGAAAGTGAAATGATCTGCAGGTGCATTGAAGGACAAAAAGGTCTTGAGAAATTGCAGAAACAGTCTTGGAAAACAGGATGAATTTTAAAAGAAGAAGCAGAGGGATAGTGCACTAATGCAAGAACAGTCAGCTGTGCCCATGCAGAAGAAAAAGAAGCTGGTTAGGAGTACTTCAGAATAAAAATGCCTGATAGTGGCAGTGGCTCATAAACTAATCATGAAGCAGCATTGTCATGCTGGTTTGAGAAAAGCAGAGATCACCCTGGGATGTGTAGCAGGAACAGGTTGCAGAGAAGTGTTATTTTCTGCAGCAGCTATAACACAGCCTTCTGGAATTCAGCACTTGTTTTGGCTGTGTGCCACAGTAACTGAATTTAAACTGTCTTAGGGGTGTTTGCTGTTGCCAGCAGCATTTCTGCTGTAACCTGCTGCATCAAAGGGAAAAGGGAGCCAAGCTTCTCTCTATCTAATCATAGTCTGCTTTTCACAAGGCAAGCTGAGAGACAGGAATTCTCCCCAGATCTATGGGCTGGGAGGGAGTTGAGCTCTGTTTCCTATATCCACAATTTAAACAAGTGATAGAAAATAGAGCCATCATATCCTCTTCCTCACACTGTTTATGAGGTAGTGTTGGCAGTTAGCACCCAAATAGAGAGTGGATGTAGGCTTGGGGGTCCCACATTCTGCAAGGATGGGCAATGCTCCACTTGAAGCTGCTCTCTGACAGCTTGTTCTCACACTGTGTATGGACCTCTGTCAGTCACACCAATAAATACATATTTTTTGTGCATTGTTATGGTCTGAGATTCAGCTAAACAGCCAGGTGGAAACCAGTGTACCTAACATAGAGGATACTCTAGAATTAATGAGCAGAGAATGCATCAATTTCTGTTAAACAAATACATGTGTGCGTGTGTGCGTGCACACATTTGAGGCTCAGCAGGATTTCAGAATTTTATAAAATTCCCTTTGCCCATTGCCTAAGCTGTAATACATCACTTTATTACTTGAAGTATAAGTGATAAAGAAGTGACATCATTTGTAAGATTTCTCAGTGAAAAGTCAGACAAAAGGTCAAGTATGTAAGCAAATATATTTTATTTGTATTAATGATCTGGAGATTAATGATCTTAAAGCTAGCACTGATAAAATTTGACAGTAACATGTAACTGAAGATAACAAAAAAATGGATGCAGAAAATTAAGTCACCTGGGAATGGCAATCAAAAGCAATAGGAAAATTAGCAGCAAAACAGGTTTGGATTTCTAGGATCATTGGGTACAGACAAACACAGAAATTGTGGAGGCTAATTGAATTTGTGTGAGGGAGACAATGAGCTGTCCTTGGCAGTTCAGTTGATGGCTCTTGATTTTTTGAGCACTGGATGTAAAGTGTGATATGAAGGAGAAGGAGGAGGAAGAAAATGTGATTCTTCATTTTTGCCGCCTTTATACAAGAGAGGACAGTATTGTCATTTAGGAAGACTAGTAAGAAATGGATTAATTAATCAAAAAGAAATCAGAATCAGTTAAATAGTTTTCACTAAAGATGTTTACCAAATCTATATTCAAATACTGTTTGTGTGAGATATGCCTAAAATTAATCTGTAAAAGACATGGTATATCTCTGCTAGGCACAAAAGAGAGTAGTCATATTATGACATTACTTATCACACTGATCAGAAGCTTCATAAAATGTAAGCTTCTATTACTGAAAAAAAAATGGTTGGATTAAATGATACAGAATTTGTAAAATGTGTAATATGGATCTTTTTATATGTTAAGATTAGTTGAAAACCTGCCTGTTTTTACATTATGTTACTTTGTTATTTAATAGTCTTTTTTTTCTTCTTTTTTTTTCCTGGGTATTAGGTTGACAATACAAAACAAGTTTCCACCTTTCAGGAAGTGATTCGTGGAGAAGGAATATTACCTGATGGTGGAGAATACAAGCCACCTTCTGATACACTGAAAAGCAGAGACTATTACTCGGATTTCCTAATTACGCTGGCAGTGCCCTCGGCAATAGCACTGGTGCTTTTTCTAATACTTGCCTATATCATGTGCTGCCGACGGGAAGGAGTGTGAGTACTTGAACATGCTAATAAGTAACTCTTGATTTTTTAAGATTATAATGCATAGAAGGTTATTTGTTAGAATATCTCCATTCAGTTCATTATAAACATTTAAAACAGGCCAAAAGGTATCTGCTTGTAATACTGAACTACTTTACACCTAAGCACATGCACTGATTTCCAAGCAAGTGGATGTAGGGCCTCTAGTTGTTCTAGAAAGGGTTAAAATACTCAACATGCACAAAACTCCCCAAAATCTCCACATATGCACAGCTCTCCAAAATGCCTCCAGCAAATAAAATACTAATAAAGCATCATTGGTTCAGGAGAATCTTAAGTAATTTCTAAAATGCTAACTTTCGAAACATAAACCTGGTTGAGGAGATTAACTGAATTTAGACATATTATCAAAGAAAAACACATAAAAGGAAAGCAGCAAGTAACGTGGTTTCTGCCATTTCTTACACAAACTACAATTTCATTTTGTCACAGAATTTCTTTTAGCCAGAAGCTTGTTCTTTAACCTGCATTTTTCATTTCCCTGGTGTGTGTCTGTGTGTGTCTGTCACCACTATCACATCTCTCTACGTGCGTTCATCAAGGCCTCATCATAAACCCCGTTGCAAATGCTGCCAAGTTGCGTTTAGCAATAACCTTGTCAGCATTTCTACATCACGTACTGTTTTCATCCTCAGATAGATTAATGTTCCAACTATCAATGCTATTATTTAATTCATAAATTTTGTTTTGTTTTTAGGGAAAAGAGAAACATGCAAACACCAGAGTAAGTGTCTTCTTTCCTGTTATTTTTCTTTTACCATTTAATTCTCATTCTCAGTAGCTCGTCATGCTTCATACATATGTGTCATAATCTTCTTTCATTCTCTGATTCATGGTTTAATTCATAAATGTGAAAGCTGCTTTTAAATCAGAGTCTTGGCAAGGATAGAAGACCAGAATAAAAAGGGTTTGAAAATAAAGACTGTAATTCAAAATAAAATAGTGCTGTTAGAATAAATATGTTAATATGCAATTAAAACTCCTGGTTATTGGACTTTCCAACCTGTCTCTTAAAGGCAGTGAACAGGAAAAGAAATATCCTGGAAGGTATCCAGTGCATATAGTATGGAGTGTTTTAAAATTAATTTACAAGCTTTTATGAATCTACCACAAGAATCAGGAGTTAACTAAAACTTTAACTACAGCAAATAAATGGAATATTAGCCACAAACTACCCAGTCTTGAATCCTATGAAAAATATCTATTCAGACAGAAAAATCTAATGGAATAATTGCTGCCTAAAAAATTAAATAAATATTTATTAATTGAACTATTTGAAGGTTGTAATTGTTGCACTGTAGTCTGCAGCATGCATCAAAGTCCTTGTACGTTAATAATAATTGCAAAATTCCCTCTGTTTTGATAAAGCACCTAAAGTATGCATTCACTATTTTATTTCTTTGTGACACAGCATCCAGCTGGTGCACCACAGTGCTATACAGAAATCAACCAAAGAGCTCCGTGACATGTCCAAGAACAGAGAGATCGCGTGGCCGCTCTCCACGCTGCCCGTGTTCCACCCCGTGACGGGCGAGATCGTCCCGCCCCTGCACACGGACACCTACGACAACACCATGCCTCTGATGCAGACACAGCAGTAAGTGCCACACTCACTTCTGGCTCTTCATGCTCCCTGTAGATTCCAGTGCTTGTCCTCCGAAATGTGTTCATTGTGGCAGGATTCAGTAATGACTCTCCAGTTCAAGATTGCTCTGGTGTTTGCATTTCCAGCAGGAAGAAAGGCCTTCTGTTATAAGATTAAATGGCTGGCTTTCAGTCTGCAGGCTTGCAAGAGGCTTGGCATGGAACAGTTAGATTTCTGCATGTTTTGGAGAAAAACTACTTTTGACAGAGAATTCAATTAAAACTGTTGTATTTTAGACACCCTGTCTCTTGAACCATATCTTCGGGGTTCTGTGTAAAACTAACCACCAAATTTGTGTTAGTTTTATACCAGAAAATTCAGACTTTGTAAGTGGTTAGTCATGTACCTGTCACACATGGTTTGTGTTTGAAACATTGACATTGAACAGAAGAACGTACTCCATTACACAAATAATAAATTGAGGCTTCCCAAGAAGAATGCTCATAGCTCTCTCCCGTTTCCATTGTTGCCACTCTCTTTCCAAAACAGAAAACAGAAAAATAATTAATTCCTGTTCCTAAGAGTTCATTTATCAGTAACTTAGTGAAATTAGTGAGGTAGACCAATGCTTGCACGTGTTCTAATTCAGATAACTCCACAGAGCTGTAGCAAAGAGGCATTTCTGGAAAGGTTTGGTTGAGGAGCCTGGGGCTGAGCAGGTCTGAGGCAGTGGTCTCAGAAGTGGCTGGCATTTTCCAGTGCTGTAACACCAGCTCTACTTGGTGCCTCCTCTGCAGGCCTGCATGGCCCCAGTGGTACTGGTCCTGTGCCAGCTCTAAGTCAGCTCTAATTTACACATGCTTGCCCTAAATTCCCTTCACAATGTAGATCCATGCTGCAGGAGTGTTTTCTTCTCCCTGTCCCAGAAGCTAAATTCTCCAGAAAGGAGAGCTGTATAAATTATTCCTTGTACAATTGCTGCAAAGTGCTCTGCTCCATCTTTAACAGCTGCTTCTCTATTCAGAATAGCAGTTTTTATGACTGGGGTGCCAAATCCTGTACCAAAAGCTTTCTTGAGTTGTACATAGGGGATTTATCTGCTTCACCTACATTGTAACCCTTAATTCCTTTCTGTACAAACACCTCTATCTGGTAGCTGATAAAATAGACACTTAAGCAGGGCACAGAAATGCAACTTTGCCTCGATAAATGAACTGGTCTGACATATAGAAGTGGCTGACTATTAATTCCACAGCCAATAAGTACGTTGCAAATGTTGTCACCTTTGCTGTATTCATGGAATATGGAATATTCACTTGCAGAAACCAAACTTTGCTGAACTTCAGAAACCCATGGTGACTCTTGTTGCCTCTAGCATTTCACCAAGTCTGAGCCTTTGAAGGTAGCTGACAAGTGGGATAATAAGAACTACTTTAGCACTAATTGTTTTTATTTCATGGTCGTGGCTAACCTTTGGACATAGTGAAAATAGATTATTGCTTCATAAGCAATAATATGAAGTGTAAATACTGAGCGTTCATCATGATACACTTCAGACTTTGTATGGAAGCATTAAAGATATTAAATGGTTTTTTATAGGAACCTGCCACATCAGACTCAGATTCCACAGCAGCAGAGTGCAGGTCAGTACTCAGAAAATACTGTAATTACTGTAATTATTAAGTGACCAGTGTGGAGAAAACACTAGTCACAATGTATACAGTCTGTGGACAGTGGAAATAATTTTC
This sequence comes from Passer domesticus, assembly GCF_036417665.1. NCBI lineage: Eukaryota > Metazoa > Chordata > Aves > Passeriformes > Passeridae > Passer > Passer domesticus. Next base: position 23,593,802 of record NC_087474.1, on the reverse strand, counting down.
AAATTAGTAAAGTATTACAGAATTGTTATTCTAGATTTTTTTTTGATACATCAGTGAAAATTTTGGCATGGGATTGATTAAACAAGGAAGAAATGCTATGTTAGGATTCTGCATGAGAGCCTGGAATTTGGTTCAGCTAACGTAGAAACCTCATATAAAATTTTTTTGTTACATGAAGCTACAGCCAGATTCCCAAATGCAGTTACATGGTTTGGATTTGTCCATGGTTTGGACACTTGATAAATGTAAATTTCTAATTCCCACCAATATTAGTTAAGCTTTGAAGAAGGAGCTCTTTATTGCAGTTACTCGACAAAGTGTTGATACTGGGCAATCTGTGGTGAGGCACAGCCATGCTTCCAGTTTCCTGTGTTGTAGTCATCACTTTTGTGTCATTCTCAGAAATGCTCATGTACTGACTGAGGTCAGGCATGGCCCATCAGACTAAGGCTGACTGTCCTCTCTTCTTAGCATCTCAGGTTTGAGAAAAACCTACAGCCATAGCCATGTGAGGGGGGGTCAGGACCACACAGGGAAAAGGAAGAGGCCAAGTGTAATTTTTAAATATTCAAAGAGGTATCAAAATCAAAACTCTAGAGAGATACATATGTTTTGAACATAATATGGGAACTACAGCTCCAAGCAGAAGATTTGTTTTAACTTAGGAGTTACATAAGCAAGTCTTTCTTTTCATTGAAAATCCTTCTTCTTCATTACTGCTTTCGGGGATTAAAGGAGAATTTCGTATGACAACATTTCAAAGATTTGAGGCAAGTATATAATAGATGTTTCTCTCCATGTGGGTTTTGCTATGTGGAAATTAAAAACAGAGGTATAAAAAGTCTGATAGCAGTTCTGGTAGCTTTTCTGTTTGTGTTCTTCATTGCATGTATGCTGGAAATGGTTGATGACCCTGGCAGTCAAAGCCTTGACCCAGAGCCTCCAGCACTGGGTTGACATTTATTACAGCTCTTCTCACTCACACTGTTTAGAAGGCAGAATAAAAGTGTCACACAGTGCTGCTCTTCTGCTATGACTGTTTCAAGAATTCCAGTCTGTCTTGCAGCAAATAAGATGTAAAATCACCTGGTAATATTGTACAGTGACAGCAGTGAGGCATTTTTGCAAAGGTATGAAACACAAGCTAGCACAGGTCTGTCACTTTTGAGTAGCACTGAAAAACTGCCCTAAAATTAGATCTTAAAAATTCCCATGTCTGTATGTTCTGCAGTACATTATTTCTGCAGAATACAACTGTTCTTTCATATTCATCACAGATGCTGCCTGTGACAAGCTCTCAGAAATCCAGGGGGGTGGGGGGTGGAATGAATTTGGGACAGAGGATGTTTCCTCCTCTTCCTTTGCTTTATAATGACACCTTGCTTTGTAGCTCACATGTGCAAGTGACCCTGCAACCACTTGCCTGACATGATGGCATGTGCCTTTTGCAGCTTTTCTGAAAGGATATCCATAACTCCTGTTGCCAGAATGTTGGAATTTTAGAAAGTTGTGATTTAAAATTCAGGCATGACTAAGGGTTTTTTAGTAGCATGACTACAAACTTAGCAATTGATTTTATTGATCTGTTCAAGTAAGAAATTTAGAGAACTAGAACACCTAAGGCCAAAAAACCTATAGATTGAGACATTAATTGTTAAATTTTCTTCCTTTTCTACAGAAAACTAACAGTAATATACTCAGGGAATTTAACATCCTATCAGCCACAGCTGTGAATAAGAAATTCCTATTTTAAATATTCAGTAGACCATATTTAGTAATTTGAAGAGCACACCATGGATAATAACTGTTGTCTACTTCAGGAACTATCTGAATCCCCAGTAAGGAATAGTTTTATTTTAACCTTATATTAAAAGGCAGACTTAATAGCTGACATAATCCTTGACTATTTCAGAAAGTTAAAATGTAATTGGGAAAGAATTGTTTGAGAGGTGGCCACTCAGATCTAAAGTTTATTACAGTGATGAAAATTGCTACTGGTATCCAATATGAATGAACAGATAGGTTAGGTTTTAGAATTGTCTCTCTGTCAGTAGGCAGAATTCACAAGGACTGTTTAAGGTGCTTGGATGAAAAAGCTTATAGGGTATTCCTATAATATAAAAGACTAAATATTGCATGTGCACCGTGTACCACCACCTTTTGTTTTGTGCCTCAGCCTCCCTATGAAGTCTGTTAGATCCCAAAATAGGAAAGATAAATTCCCAGTTGAACAATCTTTTCCCAGCCCTCTCCCTTCCCAGAAGAAGGCTTTGTTGTGTATATGTCATCTTTTGATTCAGGTTGTACTTGTAGTGTTTCTGCAATGTGGTTGTTGATAAAGGAATAATAAATGCTATTTATGTGCTGTTCTCATAGTTGACAGTTCAGTACTGTTGAAGCATCACGTGCCACTGATGGATTATACAAATTCTCATCTCTTTGCAGGTAAATGGTATTCCTGAGGAAAGAAAACTAACAGAAGCAATGAATTTGTAATCAAAGAAGGCAGCAAATTGTCTCACTTCCTTATTTGTTCTGGTTATTGCATGAGTTTTTCTGGTGTATATTGTGCATGCCCACAGTATCATGATGGTTTCAGTGCCAGGAGTACAATCACTTCCATATAACTGATGTACTGTATCCTTTTGTACTTTGGACATTTTTGACAATTTGTAAACACTGATAACTTTTTATATTTGTTACATTCAGGAAGTAATCTTTAATGTATATATATACATACATATATATATATGTATGTATATATATGTATTAATAAATATCAAGCTTTATTCTGTCTTGTGATCTCTCCTGAAAGTTTTAACAGGAAAGTCAAAACTTCAGAGATTCAAGGGATTTCAGACTGTTAATGGGATGATATAATTGCCTAACATTTGCACAGGGAAAGAAGTAGTGTACAAGCATGAAAACTTGTGCAACATGATGAGGCTCAGAAATAGTATTGCATATATATTAGGTATTATCTTTTTAGACATTACCAAATATAATGAGCAAAGTTATTTTTGGAAAATAAATAAAGAAATAATGCCCTAGAGAAAGTAACTAAAACTTCTCATGATAAAAATTGGGGTTTTGTTCTTTTAACAGATATTTACACTATTTCAAAACTTGTAAGCAATAAAGCATTTAAAATCTCTCCATTCATTCACCTGGTTATGTTAGAAGAAAGTGCTACAAACTATTGTAGGCAAAAATTAATGTCTGCAAATGAGGAAGGGTTTAATTTGGTACAGTATACCTGGACTAACTCTTTAAAAACACTCTAAATTTTTTGTGGTATTCACAATAAAGAGCCCCAATGCTGTTTATTTTTTATATCCTCCACATATTTTTTTCTTTTTGGAGTGCAAACTGTTGTGGGAGAATTATGTATCCAGTAAACCAGAGATTATATTTTCACATCTTAAAAAGGACTTAATTAAAGGCATACTTTGCTGGGAAGTGGTTTCTTTGAGAGGCATTTGTCCATGCAGCTGAAAGCTTAATAATATATGGACTTTGCTAAAAGGATTTGATTTGGGGTTGCCATGTTTTTCAATAGATAACTATAATTCATCTACTGACACTTTTCACCAGCTTTTAAATGAATTTCTGATGCTTCTTTAAATCTTCAATCTAAGGACATCACACAGGACTTCAGGGTCTGCAGCTGTAACAGCTGACACCAAGAGTTCTTGGGGTTTTACCTCAAAGCATGGCATTGTTTTAAGCTGACACTTACACTTTGTCTTTTTTCTGTAATATTTTCTCTTTCAGAAGCTGTATGTTCATCAGGACATTGCATTGTAAGCAGAAAACTGCGTCTGCTTTAAAATTGCTAAATGCTGGCTACATTTCCTTAGCTGAGGTTCCTGAAGTCTCTGCTAAGAGAAATTTGAATAATTTTGGAATTTAAGACTGAAAATAAAAGGAATCCGTTAAATGAGGTCATTTTGTAAAAAGACCAAAGTAGTTGCTCTTGGTTTTGTGGTTTCTGGTTTGTTTGTCTTTGTTTTTCTCTTTTTACAGTTATGACCCAGTTCTGTCAAGACACAGAACCTTAATTTACATGAATTTTTAAGCATCAATGATGTGTTTGTAGGCTTGGACCTGAATGCATTTTTTCAGCAGATAGAACAAATTCTGAGCTGCTTTTTAGACTAATTTTGAGCACCAACTATGATAACTGTGGCAGCAAAGTAGATAAGCAGTGCTCAGTACGTGGTACCTACTTGTATATTGTCAAACCTCCAGTATCAGTTTACAAAGCTGCTCTGCATGCTCAGCACAGCCCACAGGATGTGGCAGCAAATCCTGCTGGTAGCTGTCAGTCCAGGAGAGGTAGCCCAAGCTGAGAAATTAAAGGCACTTCCTGAAACAGGTGGAATAAAGAGCCATTCATACTCACTTTTTGAGTGGCATCCATCATGCCTTCCTACCTCATCCAAAAGGTACCAGGAAAGAGACTTCACCAGTCAATCAGCCTCCTCAGAGACACCCCTCTTCTTTCCAGCAGCTTGGATGTTATCAGTGAAAAGCAAATCACTAAACTGCACACTGAGGTTTATAGGAAATTAAACCTTTTCATCTCTTATCCAAGCCGTAAAAAAATTTCAAGTACAATCAGCATTTGGCTTCTATTAGTTTATGCTACTATTTTCAGATGTATCAGCTGTCAGTGTTTTGAAACCAAAATGAATGGAATGGATTTTAAATAATGATTTTTAATGCAATGTAAGATTAAACTTTGTAAATAGTTCTGAGTGTGGATTATAGTAATTTCTGATAACTACAGGATGACATGACAATCAATGGATCTACCAGTTGAGCTGCTCCCACCTCATTTGTGTTAAAGTAACAGTGTCAATATATTTAAGGAAATAAACCGTTACATACATGCATAAAGAATTAATTTGTAGCAGTGCAGGCTCCACCTATTTTGGGAAGAATCTAATCATGTAGGTCACTCAGGTATTGAGAATACCTGAACTATTTTATGATCAAAATCTTCATTTATCTGAGGTAAGTTTAATAACAAATTATTTATTTTTACTTATTAAAACAATTGCTCTGAAAGCACAGATTTATAAAGCTGGTTAAAGAAACTTAATGGCTAAAGAATTAGTAATAAGACAGTAAGTTCACAGCCTCTTTTAATTATATGATGGCAATATGAATGGATATTGTACTAAGTTGCAACCAAATTAAACAGAAAGCCCTACACATCCCTTTGTACATAAACAAAATGTATAACCTAATAAAACAGAAAACACAAAGTAGTGAAATTGTTGCCTGATTATTTTACAAAAGGGTGCCTGAACAACATTAACTGTTACAGCTTTTAATGTTCCAGCTACAATACTGTATGGTCAGGTCTGAGACCTGGGGTGGAGCTAATGGTGCAGGGTTTGTTTAAATGGGGACAATGCCTAAACAGATGTCCTAACGTGAGAGGAGGGAGAGGATTTGCTGCACCTGAACTATATATTTCCCTGATTATAAAATCAGGAGCTTTCAGGATCACAGAATCACAGAATATGCTGAGTTGGGAAAGGGACTCATCAAGATCATTGAGTCCAACTCCCAGCCCTGCACAGGACCATCCCCAAGGGTCACACTGTGTGCCTGAGAGCATGGTCCAAACACTTCTTGGACTCTGGCAGCTTTGGTGCTGTGACTACTTCCCTGGGGAGCCTGTTCAACCTCTGAGTGAAGAACCTTTTCTAATATCCATCCTGAACCTCCTGCCACAACTTTAGGCCATTTCCTTGTGTTTTGTCATTGGTCACAAGATTAAAGAGATTGGTACTTCCTTTGCTTCCTTTCCTTTGAAGGAGCCCCTTCTACTGAGAGTGGGATTTAAGTAGCTGAAGTAGAATCTAAATTCTGTCACTCAAGCAAGTCTTCAGGATGGGCTTGGTTTCTCAATGCTGCCAGACCAAAGGAAAGCCGAGTCAGTTCCTCTGCTTTCCTGCAGAGCTCTGCTGCAGAGCTCCTGGCAGGGAAAAGCATCCAACGCCTCTGCTGCAGAGTCCTGCCGAGGGCCCCTGAGCTCCGGGCTGGCTTTGGCTGCTGGAGCTGTCATTTCATCAGAGCAGGGACAGTGCCATTTAGTGCAGAGCAATTCCTGCACTGCACGTGCCTTAGTTTGTGATACAGTGAATTGCAGCACAGCTGGAGACAAGCAATAGAGAGTTTTTACTTAAATGATGCTGGTCCCATTACAAAAATAAGCATCCACAGCACTTTTATTTAATGTTTAAATTACTTCATATTTTTACATAACCTGAAAAGAAAATATATTTATTCCACATACAGTAATAGTAAACAAGTGCATTATTTCAAACATTAAAAATAAATCTTTTAACCAAGTCTGTACAACAGATAAATAGAGTTATATCTACAATAGTTATGTTGTGAAGAACAAAACAAGAATTATCCCTCAAGCTCACAGTTCCCTGTTGCTCATAATACTGGCATAGATGAAGGTTATGCTTGCTATCCCTCACTGTGGTGTCCACCTGCACTCTCCTTCAGTCACTCACTCAAATGTATTGATCAATGAGGTTAAATTCCCAAGCATTAGAAGTAATATGCATACAGAACAAACAGCTGAGTATTTTTTCAGTATCTTGAAAACAGCTGGCAGGCTTAGTAAATCTGTTGAATTTGGGGGATGTAAATGATTTCTTTTTTGTTTTTTTTTATGATGAATGACTGCTCGTTCTTTAAAAGAACCTGTTCTCCACCACACATCAAAAAAAAAAAATTGAAGTAAGTATTTTCATCAATTTCTTTTGCATCCATTCATGGCTGCAAGAGTGAATTCATTGTTTTACCTGGGACAAGAACAAAAACATGCATGTGACAGTATATATGGTACAAATTAGGATTCATGTTGTTCATAATCATACATAATTGCACATATGCTTGGAAAATAATATTGCTGTCATGTTTTTGACTGCTAACAAATAATCAGAAAAATAATAAAATGAAAAAGCAATTAGAGGTCAAACTATTACTTGAACAAAACCCACAACCAACCAAGAAATGTCCATAACTTCACTGATTAGTAGAATGTAAACAACAGCTTGCCACTGCCACACTGAAGGACTGTTTCTTTCAATTTTAAGGTTTTTGCTAAAGGAAAAAAAATAGTAAGGAAGACTGGGAACTCCTGAAAAGGATGGGAAAAAAGTTTTCTCCAAACAGCTCCAATCTCATTTCACTTGTATTTGTGAGACTCAACCATCTGCATGCAGCAAAGTTGACCACTCAATCCCTGTTCCTCTTGATACCATCAGACTGACTTGCATCCTCTTAAATTATAATGTTATTACAGCACAGAATATGGCACTAGTTCCCTAGTGAGACCTAATTCAAGGTCACCTACAAACACAGGGAGAAGGTCAAAGATCACTGTTCCCCTAAGATCTGATGGAGTGGATATAATGGAATTCCATCTGACTGAAAAAGGTTGGAGGGTCTTCCACAAATTTCCCATCTTGAACTGAGTCTGAATTTCCATTTGTTTGTTCGCTGGGATTGTACACAGAACTACACACAGTTAAATGAATTAGTGAAAAATTTATGAAAAAACAAACAATTTTAGGAAGAAAACCAAAATTCTCTTTATAAAAAAATTTCCACTCGGAATTCACCGTTTTTGCTGAACACATCTTAAATTTCTAAAAAAACCCTCATAAAGTATTATGTAAACTTGTATATAATCTTCAACCACTGAACTGATGATTACTTTCTGTTTCCACATACCAAGGGTTTCATCTAACGTGTATTACTATTTCCACCCCAAACACTAATCCCTAACCAGCAAGCTGCCGCTTTGTTCCGAGCCCTGCCCGGTGCGGCGGCTCCCGAGGCTCGCGGCTGTGCTGGCTGCGCTCCCCGCCGAGCAGAGCAGGGCAGGGCGTGCTCCGTGCGGCGGGCGCTGCAACAGCAGGAGCAGCGCAGCTCCTCGCCCTGGGCTCGCCCAGCGCCGCCTGAATCCCGTGATGTGCCCATGATACTGCTCAACACCGCACTGCTTCGTGTCTCGTTTCAACAGATATGTAAACAGAAACAAACATCCAGTAGAAAGGACTCATTTTCACATGCAATTCTGTACAGTGCACTCTCGTTTCTCAGATTATTTGAGAAGGCTATTTCCACGCAAAATATGTACATTTCCACTATATACATTTTCCACACGCTTAATTTAAATGTCTTCTTGTACCTCCAGTTGAGAATTTTTGTTCAGGCAGACACAAAGTAAACCTGAAGAAAGTTTCCAAGTTAATGCCTTGACTGATCTTGCACTGCTGAGAAGAAGTGTAGTCCACAAAAAAATCCAGCTATGCACAGCAACCTTTTCAGCAGAGTTGAGTTATCTTTAGGAACCACAATCTGTGCTAGATCATTAGTGATCTGAGAAATCTCATGTGCCACGCACACAAATATGAAAGTGCTGACAAGAACATTAAACATTGGATATCCAGGAATGAGCACCAAGATCCCCTTCGTGTCTGCTGCCAGCCAAATATGGTATTGGCAAATGAAGAGCTAAAAGAAAAAAAAAGTGTTTAACAGTACTTATATATGTAAATATTTTTACTTAACTAAAACCCATAGAATTATTACTATTGCATCAACTGACACACTTCTGCTTAAGGTGAAAACTGTTTTCCACATGTCTTTGTTACAGAACAAAAATGAGCTTGTTAAATCACAGGGTGTTTGCTTGGCCCTTAACCAAATACAGTTCAGGGGGAGCACTGGATCCATTCCATCAGAGCAGGGAAGAATCTGCCTCCCTCAGTTATTGTCTCTCTGGTGAGGGTCTGAACTGACATGCTTGCAAATAAGAGAGAATGCTTCACCTGCTGATGAATGCACAGCTCCCTGGAGCTGATCAGCACCTAAAGCCCACCAGGAACTGGAAGAGTGAAATGTGATCCTTTTAAAAACCCACAAAATCCTGTACCCCATATATACTGTATTGCAATGAGTTTCTCCTAGAGTTGTATTTTAGTAAAACAAGAAAATGTCTCATTTAATATTACTAAACAGCAAATAAAATGGGAAGCAAGAGAATTCCACTGTTCCAAAATATACACTCAATGGAACAAGGTAACACTTGCATTACAAAGGGGTTTATTTGAAATGGTAAATTTCTTTATTAGTCACAAAAAGCTTTCTAGGACAAACACATTTATAACTGTTCTTACACTAGTAAGTAAAATTCATGCAAATTCTTCAACTGGCCTAAATTTTTATCTTCCAACTGCATAAACCTCACAGCATACTCTAGCGTTTAATCCTCACTCCCACCACCTTAAATCACCCCATTCCCTAAAACAGCACTGCTATTTCAGCCATGAATTTTAAGTGCAACAAAAGCTATAATGCTAAAAAAGGTCAAACATGACAACATGGTATTTAGTAGGCCAATAAATGTTTTCTCTGTGTTATAGTCCAATCTAGACAATAACCACCGACCACCACCTTGCATTTCTAAGTTTTAATTCACTGTACTTCTGGTCATTCCACTTACCTCTAAAGAAATTTTGCCGAACCAGGCGAAGAATGAGCTATACACAGATCGGACATATCCGGGAATGTTCCTGATGAGGATGAAAGCTAAAATCTTTGTTTTGTTTTTTTTAAAAAAAAAAGGTAAAATAAAGAAAGTGACTGTGGATGACAAGCCAAACAAACACATAAAAAGTGTCTCCATTTTCACTGCACTAAGTGAAGTGCATCATGCATTAAAATTTCTTTAAAAGCTAATAAAAATATAAACCAAACCATTGTTTAAAAAAATCCTTGCAGTTTATACTTAACAAAGTAGGAAGTGAAACTAAAAATATTGTACACAAATGCCTACAGCATAGCAGGTCACATTTAGATCTCCAGTAGAATCATGGCCTTGATGCTGACAGGTGTTACTACATGCCTCCTAGGCATGGTCACAAAACATGCAAAACCATGCCAGCCTAAAATAAAGGTGGCCATAAATGTGAGTTAAACCTCAATTTTTAAAGCGAAGGCATCAAGATGAACAAAATAATATTAAAAAATTAAATGACTCTTGCTGTCCCTGAAGAGAGCAGGACAAAATAATAAGAAAAGAAACAGGGCACAGAATGAGACAGCTGGGGTATAGTGGGGCAGGGGACACAGCAAGAGGAACACCTAAATTTAAGAAAACCAGCTGCATGGCTGTGTGGCCCACCTCTTCTCTGCCTGGAAGAGACTACAGGGGCCCATAGGTTGCACCCAACTTTAATACCTCCCAAACACTCCTTGCTTTTCTACACCTTTCTTCTTTACCACTGCTATGCAACTAGTTAAAATTTGGCTTTGGACTTAAATGGTGTATATGAAACCTACACTAAGGACATCCAGATAAATCAAACAGCCACAGTGTGCAATTTCAGTGCTTAAAGGCAATGAAAAACTGACTAATGTTGCTAAACTCTTTTTCACTTTCAGGCATGGGAATGAGGCTCAATATCTGACATTCCATGAAAAAGCACAAATATATTTTAAAACAATTTTTAAAATAGCTCAAATAAGAACAGAGTAGATTCCACCACAGTACTCAAAAGGACTAATAATTACCTGCACCACAGAAACAGAAGGATGCAGCTCATTGCACTCTGTCTTGTTTTTACAGCTACTAGCCCAAACAGAGTAGGTCTAAAAGATATTAAAAAATTAGTCTGTGTAGCAATTATATGTACATTTAAAAATTAAACAAGAGTATGATATTTTGAATTGTTTTAGCATTAGTTGGTTCACTAAGATGTAGGACATAACAGAAAAAAAAGACATGACTTAACCTTTGTATTTCTCTCAAATTCTTCTTTGCAACTAATGAATACTTATCTAATTAATAAGTCTTAATACAACTTTTTTTCATCAAAAATAGACAAGCAATCAAGTGTGGAAATAAGAACTGTGTAATCTATCATGTTATTTTTATGATCCAATTTTCTTTTAAGCTTTGAAATGAACTGAAAGAGTAATGATGTTTTCATCTACATCTGACTGAACAGAAAATATTTTACTGAGTAGATAGGTAGGGCTGTACAGAAAAACCCAGCTAAAATACCTCCACATAAAGATCTGATTTTTCAAGGTTTGTTAGATAATACTGACTAAACAACATCAGAAAACCTATTTTTCAGATATTTACAAACCTGATTATACTAGGTTATAATAGATACTTACCAAAAAGGACACAATTGAAATAAATAATAAAACATTTGAAACTCTGTTGGAGAAAAGAGGATCTCCTTTTCCTTCTGATATCATCTGTTGTTTCTGCAATGCCAGATAAATAAAAGCAAACAGCATCCCATGAAAAACCACCTGTAAAAGACAAACAGGATGAAATTAATATTTCATGGCTTTTACAAGTACTTCAGGTATAAACTCTTACTAGAAATGCTACCAGAGAAAGTAGTTTTAAAACTATGTTTCAAAAGGTCCTTTCCCAGATTTACTGAAGCAAACGAAACCAGACTTTCTGGCTTTATGACATGAGATAGTCATAGACTGCATTTTTAACTCAACTCAAAACCTACAAATAAAGATCCTTTACTAATGCTTCAGAGAGCATTAAAGACAAGACAAATTTCAAGGAGTTTTCAAGTACCTTCTATCCCCTCTGCAATCTACGGCACCACTGAAAAGGCTTTCTCTGGGGAAAAACCATAAATCTCTGGCGTTCTCCCTAACTGGCAGGTAAAAACACTGAAGAAGCAGGACAAGTGCTTCCCTCTCTCACAGACACAATTCTTCAACAGAGTGTTTTACAATCTTATGCCAAGTTCTCAGCAGCTGGCAGCATGAGGCCATTTCAGGTCCACACAGTGCTTGTCCTCTGTACTTATTCTGAGCTCTGCTCTTCAGCAGCACCACCCAGCCCACAGTGCTCACAGAACCCAGCAGTGAGTGCAGGCTGCCAGGCAGGGTGTGCTGCTGCTGCCAGCCGGGTGTGACAATGCTCTGCCACCCAGACTGCGCCTCCCGGGGGACACAGGTGACACCGATCCCGTTAAGGGCAAGTTCAGCACTTAAAGGCTTCCATCTTAGAAACTCCACTCACCTTTGCCAAAAAGGAAAGGAAAAAATACCTGTCCTCCCTGTTCTACTCCCCCACATTGCAGTCAATAACTGGAAGGAAAGCACTTTCCCAGTGCTTGGAAAACAATTTAAAAATACGTACAAGAGTAGTCAGGTTTGGGCACCAAGACCCTGATTTTTAATGTTTTGTGTGTTACATTAAAAGAAATATATCCTTAATTGATACAACTTCCAAAAAGCATTATTAAGAAAGGTACCACAGTAATTTTCCTTGTCTTTCAAGAGCATGAAGTGCTACAGGTGTTAAATTTTCACAGTAAAATTTTTGAGATAAGATAGACCTAGAATACTTGATACTTAATTTTTTTTTTAAATCCAGAAGCAAATAAATCAATGTCCATCTTTTAAGCAAGGCTTTGATAGACATTTGCAGTACTAAAGTGGGTGCAGCTTTGTTCTTTTATTAAACACTGAGGAAACTACTGTTGTCTCTGGAGGGAAGGAAAACAACCTTCTTCCCACAAATTAAAACATACATTTAAAAGAGAAGTAAAAATTTATGCAAATTTTACATACATAGCGATCCAGCTTCCACCTAAACCACCATTCATAAACATTCCCATTCAGTTCAAAACACTTGGACAATGGCCAAAATGAAAATATCTTCTCAAATGCACCCTGTAAAAGACAAACATAGAAAAAGCATTAACACTGATGTCAACTGTATTTACTAGATTTAAATCAATAACATGTTTAATATTATTCTACCCTTATTTCAACAGGTAAGTGGCACTAGATAAACAACAGAATTCCTCAGAAGTCTCCCCCACAAAAAAAACAACCAACCAACCAACCAAAAAAAACCCAACAAAACAAAACCAACCAAAAAAACAAACAAAAAACAAAAGCCTTCTTCACATGAGAGAGAGTTTGAGTTGAATTTTGCCTCCCCTTAAGGTATTTGCACATTTTCCATTTTGTACTACTCCTCACAGGGAGAGATCCACTAACAGGCTGTGATAAGGAATATGCACTCCAAGACTACAGTTCAACAGGCTGAAAACCAGTGAGGGATTAAAACCACAACCCCCCTGTAGGATCCTGGAGAGACAAACTCTGCCCTGACTTCTGCCAGCTGTACTTACAGCATGCAGGGAGTCACTAATTTAGCCTGAGAACCAATCTTTTGATGTGTTATCAAAGCCAACACTAGGTCTCTAAGAGACACAGAACTTTGTTATCACCATATCAAACATGCATCCCCATATGCTGGCAAAACCCAGAAACTCTAAGCACATAAAACACCCCACCCCAAACCCAAAGCATGGGCCCTTGTATTCACTACGTTCACAGTAGAACATGGAAAACATGTTAAACATAACAAACCAGTGAGTAAGACACACAGTTGTGGGTTTTTCCAGCACCCAAACCAATTCAAATATGAGAAGAAATCAAAAGGCTCTTTTTTTTTCTTCTGTATTTATGATACTGCAGCAAATACACAAGTTATGAGTGCATCAAAAAGTAGAGACAGGTAATAATATACTCTTAGTTCATTAAGGATAAATACAGGCAGGATTTACAAACCTGAGAATATGACAGAAAATATATACATGTCAGTAAGCAAATCAGTTTCAGCAGTAAACCAAAGTGCCACAGGCAGCTCCCTGAGGAAGAAATAAATTAATCATTATACTGTCATTAATTTTTCAATAGCAAACCCCAGGACACATTATTTAGTGTAGCTATGCTTTGTAATAGATCCATTCATAAATAAATGTTCAAACATTTCCAGAAATATTTTATCACTATCTACATTTAAATTTAACTTTAGGCCATTAAAATAAACATTCACAGCAACTACAAAGCTATTAAGCCTAAACTAAGCCTCATGTCTAAGACCAAGACAAAATACATAAAGCAGAGAATGTAGGTGTTCAAACAGAAAAACTGTTTTAAAACCTCTGCTTTCCCAAACACTCTGCACAGGCAGTCCCTATTCTAGGTGAGTGTAAATAAATATATACATAAAAATCCCTGCTTTTTGTCATGTGAAACGAGTACATATTATTAAAGTTTGAGATACCAGTTTTACTCCAAAGTTCAACTGCAGGTCATTAAGGACAAGTATCTTCTTGAAACAAGCCTGAGAAACTACTCCTCAAAGCTGTAAACTGATACTAAACTCTACCCAAACCTCAGCATTGCATCAGAGATCATTGCCCCCTCCTACCATATAAACTGGCAGCTGTAAACAGGATCATAAACAACTGAAAATTATCATTGAAAGATTTTCAGTTTCACAGTACACTATTGCTCCGAAGTACACAAGAGTAATTTCTGTTTGTGGAAGAGAAAAGCCTTTGTAGAAAAAAAAAATGAAATTGAAGATATTTGCCTTCAAGATCGCTCGTAAAACTACTCCTTAAGTGTATTTTTGCAGCATCTGTTCCTGGTATATATTTGAAATGGGGCTATTCCTCCATCAATAGGGAATGAGGATTTAAGGCTCTTAAAGTTTTAGTTCTAATTTAGGCAAATTAAATAATAAGCATTTACCACATGCTTTACAGCTTTTTATGAACTGCAACACATAAACTGGGATTTAACTTCAATTTCTCTTTAAAATATTTGTACCACAAGACATACTTCTAATAGCTCATTTAATCCAAGATACTAGGATAGCAAGCCCATGTTCTTATTTGGCCAGCTAAGGCAGAATTGGTGCTCAAGATGGACAGACACCTTGGCAACACAGAATGAGAAAGTCTAAACACTCCCTGTTCACAATGCACCCTGAGTGCACGACAGACACTGCCCCAGCAGGCACAGACAGTGCAACCTATGGCTTTATTTCCATCCAGTAAAATTACAATTCTTGTAAAACACATTCCTGATGATCAAAACCTATTAGAAAGTATTCTTATCTGACTGTAACCAGAGGCAGAGTCAGTCATCAGCTGTTGTATTTTTCAACTGACCTAATTCACCCATGACAAACTGTATTTCTGTGAGCAGCTGTTTAGTATATTTTGACTAACAAAGAGACTGAGATCTACTAACGATGCCATTTCTGTATGATTATCATTGTAATAACATACATGTTTTATAGCAGAAAGAAAAAAGGAAATCCTACCATTTGCTTTCTTCTGGACAATCTGAGGCCATACAGCTAGGGTGGCATAAATGACCATAAACCAGACAGTGACTAATGGCACAAAATAGTAGAATTGGTAAGGTCTGTCCATCACTATGCACAGTACCACAACCAAGAAATTGAGACGAAATAAAACCTGGGGGTGTCAGAGGAGAGAAGACAGAGGATATGTAAACTGGGAGGCAAAACTGAGAAAGAGGAGGACATGTTTCTTTAGCACTGTACAAAAATATCTATGTCTATATCTATTTTACATTGAAACACAGATAAAGCAGCACAGGGAACAACAGCAGGGCAATGTAAGACTGCAGGCTGATTATGTGGTTCTGGATGTGTCCTACCCCGACCTGCTTGGGTAGAGATTGCAATGAAAAAAAGATTAACCCTATCTGATTATTTCCCAGGCTGGGGACCAAGTGCTCTAGTTGCTGAATGCTGTTAATGTCTCTCTTTTTTCACCCCCCATAAGATACTAAGGCTAGCTCAGGGTAAAGCCATCACCAGGCTGTAAACGTATGTTTAATAAGCACAATAACCTGAGTAACAGCACAATGTAAGACTTAGCAGCAATAAAAGAAATGTATAAGAAAAAAAAATTAAAGTACTACACCATATGTTGCAAAACCTAGGAGTAAAGCCACAAAACCAGGTATGTTGTACAGTGTTGTTATGGTGTGAAAATTATTTTTGTTTATTAATAAACATACAATACACTGTCTTTGGAAGCCCACCTGGCTCATTATTTACATATTGCTATATACTGTAAATTGCTACTGCAATGGAATCTGGATTGCTATTTATTAGAAAATAGTTGTCTTGTAATTTCAGAGTGTACATACTTGCATTTTTTATATTGTAAGTATCATTTATATGGTTTAAGTTTGTATTAGATAAACACTACCAATTAAACAGCTCAGATTACATGGAACAGCCATTTTTATTGTTTAAACCTTGGTTAAGTGATCTGATATCACATTATTTAGAGAGTATGGATATATTATGCATATTTTCCTATCTGACAAATTTATTTATAAAAATAGTAGGCAGATATTCTTACCTGACACACTCTGTATACACCAAAGTCCCCTTTTATCCAAAAATATGAGAAGTGCCCATAACCAGTTTGAAACAGATACGCAGCAACCAGAACTCGAATGTGCATGTACACAGGCAAAAACTGTTGAGAAAAATAAAGTACCTTTTATAAATGTCCATGTAAATGTTTTTGGCTTTCCTTTTGCCCTGCTCTTTTATGCTATTTCTGCATCGTAGTAAATCAGACTTAACTAAGAGAAGAAACACTGTGGTACATTGCTCTGTTTCTTACTAAGCTCTTTTGGTGTCCTAATCTTTGATGTTAAAATCATTTTTTTCTATTTATTGCTCTACACTTGCCATATTCTATTACTAGTTATGAGAGACTTAAGAAGGGCTCTTTGAAAGCTCACCTTCAACAGTTTCAAGTTGCTAGCAATTAAAAATAATGTAATGTTCTACACAGAGAAAACACTTTTTTACTGGTCAAGTAATATATATAATGTTTTTATCAGTCAAATCTTCAATTAGAGAGAAAAACTAACTCTGCTAATACCATGTTTAAAACTACAGAAACAACAGCATAATTTATTCATTCATTCATCTATTCAGTTCTAATGCCCATTTACACTATCTTTCTTTTGAAATAACATGCCCAAACTGCATTCCCCCTAAAAGAAAAAGAAATTCAAATCACTTACAGTGCTTGCTCCAGAGATATGATAAATCAAAATAACAAGTTGCATCCAGCCCTTCCATTCATCAGTCTGTTCTCTATTTAACACTTTAGTCTAATGCAAAACAAAACAAGAGTGTTGCTATTCCAAAAAGAACAAGGAACATCTACAAAATGAGGAGAAAAAGTTCAAACAATAAACCACTTTATGGGTAAATGGGTCTCAACTGTAAAAGTCTTGTCTAGTGGGCAAAGATTTAACATTATTTAAATTCTCTTTTAGCTGAGCTCTGATCAATTCCAGTTTGAAAGAGTGTGAATGACTAAAGTGGTGACATCCATATGGCTTCAAACAGCCTTTGCATCTAATTCTATGCAGACATTATACTGCTTGAGATGGCATTTTTTGCAGGTGAGTTATACTGACTTTGAAAAATTAACCTTGAATACTTAGAAACTGGTTATTTTACATACAGCTTGGGAAACAACATTTTAAGCAGAGTATCAAGGTGATCATTACCTCTTTGGTATTTTCAGTATAAAATACCCCCAAAACCAAGATATAGACGATTGGTATGAAGAAAGATGAATGTGTGTAAAATTTATTTTCCTTCATGAAAAGATTTGCTCTGTCACACAGATAAAAATAGGTCATGATTAGACCAAGTTTGCAAAAGCAGTGTAAGAGCATCTCTAATGTAGAAACGTTAGGTGTGCTGATGGCAGGTTTCTTCTCCTCTCCACTTTCCAAATCAGTGCATGATTTGTTCTTCCGATAATTATTCCGATGAATTAAGGTGATAATTAAATATCCAAAAATGGACAAAGTAAAGAAACAGAAAGCTATCTTCTGTATCAGAGTGAGAGGAGGCTGAGGCTGGCAGCAGGAGCCATCAATGGGCTTCATTATTTTATTGCAGTAGACATTCATAAGAATCATTGCATTCTGTAAAAAAAAAAAGTAAGCGGTTTTGGTAATTAATTTCTAATTAAAAATTAATTTATAACATTTCCATCAAAATAAATTTTCTTCTGCATCATGTGCTGACATCAGACATGCAATTCTCCCTTACCATTACAAAAATAAAATCTTCCAGTCCCACCATATACCCAGTTGCATTCAACAGTCCAGTCAAAACACTTTTTCCAAACAAAAAATACTTTAACTTCTAGAGGTAAGCAAAAAGGGCTAATATTACAACAGGAGAGTTCTCTCTACTGGCTGTAGAAGGTCTGTAAATGAAAAACAGCTCACAAACTTGGGTTCTAAACGGGCGGAGTAATGCAAGTATCTAAAACACGACAGTGAGACTGGAACATGTGGTAAGATGACATTTAGTTCATCCAGTACTTTAAAGCAACTTAAAACCTGCAAAGGAATGGAACTGAAAGTGACATAATGGGAGAGCTCTTTCACAAAAAGGGCAGGCTCATATGTATATGCATATACATACTGGTTAGTAAAAGAGAAGAAATAAAGTCAGAGGCACTCCATGCAACCAGGGAGATCTATACTGTGTGTTCGTTGGCTTCTTCATGCTCCTTCCCAAACCAAATTTTCTGGACACAGGGGGAATTTCAAGACTTACTTCTTAGCACTGCTTTACAAGCCATTACCACCCTAACTCATTCATACACATGAAACCATGGAGTTTCCACTCAGGATCTAAAAGATCTAGTGGATTAACAGCTATTTTAAAATAGTTATGCACTAATGTGTTTGCTATTATGTTTTTTAAAATGCATATAAAACTGACTGCACTACCACCCACTGGAATTTTCTGAACAAATTTCCCTGACGAATGCAGTCCTCATTACATCCATACTGTTTGCAGTTTCAGAACATTCACTTCAGATCTTATTTTACTATTAATACTTTTAATGTTGACCAGTGATAAAAACACTTACAGTATCTCTGCTTGATTCAGGGAGATGCAGGCCATCTGCAGACTTCATGATAGTTTCTTGTGCTATCAATTTTGATACACTGAACACTTTAACTTTAGCTTTGGAATTTCGGGAGCTGCTGTTCAGAATACGAACAGCTGCTTCATTATAGGCATCTATTTTCTCATTAGTGATCATTTTCCGACTTTCACTCAGCATATCTTCGTAAACAGGATCTGAATTTCAAAGGACAAAGAATGAACACATTAATTGTATACTTATCAATTAGTGTCCTTAGATCAAGTTGCATGGGCTACTTTCATTTAAGAGGTCACAATTGTTTAATTGTGCAGAAAAAATGTACAGCAAGGAATAAATGACTGCTGCAGTTACCAGAGCTGTTTATCACAAAATGTTCTTATCACCATTCCCTATTAATGCATATGTAGTTGTAGGTTAGAAAACTCTGGCCAGACATGAATGCTTGTTTAATGTCTCTGAATCCAGGAAAAGCAGATAATGCTGAAGTGCAGAGCTGCTTAAGCTTTCTCTCAGCAATGAAATCACCCAAGACTTCAAAGGAAGTCAGAATAGACGTATGAAAAAAAAAAATCCAAAACCAAGAGAAACCACCCATTAAAAAAAACCCAAAAAAACAAAAAAACCAAAACTTTCTCAAACCCACTTTTCTGTGAAGAAAAACCAGCTCCTTACTTCTCATAGGTCATAAACATATTCCACTAGCTCCTGTTGATTCCAGTTTAACTTATGGCAGAATCTCAGTTTTACAGAAAAAAAGTCGACATAATTGCCTACAGGATTTAGAAATTATGTAAAGCTTAAAAGAAAGTGATGTGGAGCTCTAGATGAAGAGGTCACCCAGAGTTCTTTAAGCTCCTGTGAAAAGCTCCTGCTGTGACACACTCTGTGAGATGCAGATTGATTTACTTTAGGTACCTCATGCCTATATTTGGATAACCAATGTCTTGACAACTCTGTACAGACTGCTTCTCCTCCCATTGGGCTACTAAAGAGCTCAGAGATTACCTAAATGGACGAGGTCCTTCGCAGTATCATGGTGGGACAAGTCTGACAGGTAACTGCTTCTGGTATAAATAAACATGGTTTTGAAAGGAATGTAAGACTGATTTGTTGATTCAGAT
This sequence comes from Passer domesticus, assembly GCF_036417665.1. Taxonomy (NCBI): domain Eukaryota; kingdom Metazoa; phylum Chordata; class Aves; order Passeriformes; family Passeridae; genus Passer; species Passer domesticus. Next base: position 23,573,797 of record NC_087474.1, on the reverse strand, counting down.
TTACCTCTAGAACCATCTTTGATAGGAATTTGGATGTGACTGTAAGGGTACAGCTGGGTATATTGCTAACAGGACTCAAAATCTGCCTAATGTTTCTAACTAAGGTGAGGACAATCTAAAATGGTGGGTCCTGTGGCAGAGAAACCGGGAGAACCTTCTACCTATGAGCTCATTGCTCAGTTTCAGGGAAATATTTTAGTTTTATTGAAGAAAAGCAAAACAATGTAAGTTTGGTGCCATAATAAAAACCTCATTAACTTATTGTGAGCCATGATTTCTCACCACAGTGTAGAGAAACAAGTTTCATTCTAGAGACTTAAATTCTCTATATTCTTAAGGGTGTGTCTATTCATTCTAGACACACACAGAGGATGCACTTGTTCAACCTCTTCTATTATTAATATAATCTGAAAATTCAATTGAACAAAACCACAGGAATACTGCTGTTGTGTGCACCTGTGTTCTTGACTCCCAGGAGGTATGTATGGAGCACAGCACAAGGAGAACAAACCTGGCATGTTGAGTCTGAGAGTAAGCTAACAGAGAATTAAGAGTTCATAAGGCAAAAGATTTTTCCTGCTAGAGCTTTGAAATCTCTATCAGTAGTAGCAGCTATTTAGGTATCAGCTTAGTTACAACTGCAAGAAAGGAGAGACTGAAGCTCAACCAACACCTCTTTCTATCTGCAAGTAAGCAGTATGGATTAAGTTTTCCATATCCCACAACATAATGATTCAACAGACAGGGAGGTTAAAAACTGTTACCTACTGTTCATTACTTTACCTTGTAAGACCCAGTAAACATCACTACTTATTGCTAATTTTTCCAAAAGAGGTGCAATTGAAGTGATATTGATTTTATATTGTGCAAGAGCTTCGTTGCTGCCATTGTGAATCTTGATAGACCACTGGAGAAAAAAAGAAATAAATTCAGAACAAGTATGTCTGAGAATCCTTAATTAATTTATTCCCTTGCTCCATTTGTAGCTATTTTTCATTATTTCAATATAGCTAGATTTCTTCAGTTTTATATTCAAAAGTGCTAAAAAAATTCCACTGGATCAAGCAGCTGTCCAGACAGATAATTACATTCAATCACATCATCCAAATACAGAGTATTTAACATTTAAGTTATGTGTATATTTGACTTTTCATAAATTAAATGACACAAGATGTTTTAATTCAAAGTCTCCTGGCTTTATCCAACAATGAAGTAGCAAAGCCACTCTCGTCATCAAAAAATCTTGGCCAGTTCAATCAATTCCACTCTAGACTGACTGCAGCAAGAGATGCATGCAAACAAAACTTGATGGTGGTATCAAGTTCCAATATTTCCATCTGTTTTGCAGATATCCACAAAGGGGGAAAAAACCCTCAAAAACTAAACAAGAGCCATTTTAATTTCTGGTTTAATGTTCTATAGGAAATCCCTGGGAGAATGCTATAGCCACTCAAGAATTCCCCCTAACTTTTGAAAATTATTTCCCACACTGTATGAAAAATGGAGGCAGCTTTTTTTCAAGTGTTACGGTATCTCTACTGACTTAGTCAAAACTAAAAAAAGCAAAACCATAACAATTAGCTAAATGTAGTAAACCCTATTTATATCTAAATAGCCAGATAAAAATTTCATCAGACAAGTACACTGATTAATGCACTTCCTGAAAATATTATGCAATATAAATTAATACTTCACGAAACCAAATAATGTACAGCTGCTCTGAGAACTCACTGGAAAAAAAGAAGGAGTTTCTCCCAAGCAGCTAAATACTTAATTTGAAACACCAACAGTATTTAACAGACAGTTAAAGCAGCACATTCCATACAACAGGAAGTCAGGAACTAAGAAGCAGAGCATGGTAGTCACATTCTCAGAGAAGCTCCTCTTCCCAAAATAAGAAAGCAATTGACTTTTGTATGAGCTGGAGCTCCTCCAGCTTATAGGACTTCTATTTATAAACTGTTATGCAGTTGCCATCTTAAGACAGACATGTTCAGGCTGAAGTAGCATGACCAACCCAAGAGCTAAGTTAAAGATATAGGTAAATTTCAAAATGCAATGAAGTCCAAGAGCACACACCAGGTTAATCTAGTCGCAGGCTACTGCACCAGTGTCAGCTACGGTGAGGTTGCTGATATGTCAGATTTTTGAAGATTTTATGTTTTGGAAGTCCCTTAAATCAGAGACTCTTTATCTTTGTTCAACTCTAGATATAATATTAAATGTTTTGTATAAATATACTAGTGTTAAAAAGAGCAGAGCCTCCCCTGCATATTGTTAGTTTCTAGTCTCTATCTCCTGCTGTCCACAAAAGGCAACAAGCTATGGCTAATATATACATATGAGTATAGGGAATTATTTAGCTAAGTGTCCTGCAAGTTTTGCAACCTGACCTTTTGCCTGCCAGAACATTATCCATATATAATGGCATTTTCTATACCCATCCTAGTAATAAATTATACAGTCCCCGACTGAGAAATTATATTCTAGGCTTACTACAATTCCTAAAGCTCAAATATTTATGTAGATCCTAAAGAGGAAAGGAACTTAGGGGTTTACTTAAAATAAAAGGAGAATTTTTGACGCCTCAGGAAATGTGTGGAGGGCTACACACACACATGACCTCCTCTTAAAATTGAGGGAGTTCATCCTTAGATGGGCATGCCCACAAGTTTCCAGACTGGTAGGGTGCCTTAACTGTCTCTAAAACAAACTGCTTTTGAAGGATTTTGTTTTAAATGCAACACTTTTACCCCCCTTTACACTTCAGCTCCTATGAAAATAAATTAGCTAATTCTTTCCAAATTCCAATTCCCAAATATTTGGAAGTAAGGGACATTAAATCTGCAAATAATGAGATGAGCATTTGTTTGATTCGACTTTGTTACTAGAACAGACTAATTAAGGAGGCCTGCTGAATTCCATCCCTGGAAGTTTTAAAGAATTGGTTGACTCTTGCCAAGTGCAACATCCTGCCTGGTGGCAAACTGATGGGTCAGGACACCTCTTCTGGTACCTGTCAGCCTTGTTTTCTGTGATGCTGCAATGCATATCAGTGGTGGAATCTTCCAGTGCAACAAGATTCCAGAACTCCAACCTCTTTAGTTGTTGAACTATCCATGTAAATTTATGATTTTTACCTTTATTTATTTATTTTAAAGAAATATGTGTGGTGAAAGAGACCATCCCACATTGGGCCATGCTCAAAAGTAGAATTTTGTGACTGAAAAAGGTATATTAAAAATACACTTCAGTTAGCATGCAAATACTTTAACTTTTAAAATTAAAAATCTGCTTTTATCCAAATCCACTTTATTAGCTAGGTTAAAGCAAATTAATGCTTATTAACCATTGCTTACAAAAAGCAAGTACTGTACATCAAACAGGTATAATAAAGCATACCTGGTATTTTAAAACTACTTTTAGTAACAACAAAGTCACTGAGAATAGATATTTTACTCTAAACTGTGTTTAACAACTTGATCATGTAACAACTTTAGAACATTAAAAGTTATCCTACAAGAACTTCCTACTTCACTAAAATCCCCTATATATGTATAACTTACCGTGGCAGCTCCTACTACAATTATATGAGGTTTTGCCACAGAACCCTAAGAAACAAACAAAAAAGGAATTGGTTTTAAAATATTATTAAATTATATTAAGACTCTTATCTTCATTAACTGTGACTCACTTGCCCATCAGCTAATGGCTACAAAAGAGTAGATTGCAGATACATTGCAGAACACCTGATATATGCAAGATACATAACAGAATTCATATAACAGAATCTACAGAAGCATGAAGCATCAATAAGCACCTATAATCCTGATCAATTTAGCACCATAAGCTCTCTTTAAAATCTATTTAAACATCTTCTTCTAAGGTCAAATAAACCATAGATCACACTTTTGAACTATGTATCTGAGTCTCAGCATTGTCAAACATCTGTTAGAGCTGCTGCATTGACCACTGTCACCCCAGAGGTGTGTGACAGTTCTGTGTAGGACAAAGACAAGGGCCAGTGTACTCAAACAAAATAGCACAAGGAAACAAACAGTCCTAAGTACCTCAGTACCATTTTATCCCAGCACAACAACGAAAACCAGCAGCTCTCAATTTTTATCCAAATTTTTATCATTTTTAACCAAATGATAACTTCAGCTATCCTGATGGAAAGTGTTGTGCAAGAATGATCAACAGGATAGCAAAATAATCACTGTGAGCTACTACTAAATAACTCCAGGCTATTGAAAGGTCAACAAAGGAAGAAACAAGAAAAAATTAGCCGCCAGTCTGTAAAAATATTACTTGTCAGAGTTACACACAGAATAACATGACGGCCTGCATCATAATTGAAACATATAAAATAATTAGGATGCTAATTCAGGGAGATATTGAAAACAAATAAAGTTAAAGAATTCTTGACTTTGTAAATTACCTTTGCCCTTCACTCTGAAATGCTCAAATTAACATATAAACATAACATAATATCACAGAATCACAGATTATCTCAAGTTGAAATGGACTCATAAGGATCAAAATATCTGGTCACATTAAAGTAGAGTCACTGCAGCCACAGAGGAAGTAAAATGCCAAACCAGACTGAAATTCTTTTAGCTCTTAATAGGATTAATTAACCTGTTCCTATGAAGTAGGGTTTTTCTAGTTTGCTAAGGGTTTTTTAAGGTCCAAGTGATACCATCCTTGGAAGACCAGGAGATACCCAGAAACATATACACCAGTAAACATTCCCCTTTCACCACTCTGAAGTCAAAACATAGATCTCTTAAAACAAACCTCAGTCCAAGATTTGATACGTTGCCTCATAGAGCCATTAACTTCTGGATACCACAGAAAATCCTGTAAAAAAAAGGGCAGTTATTCTGCAAGCTTAAAGACAATCAGTAGACTAAAATCAAAAAGTGCAAAAAACCAAACTAATTGCCATCAATTCAATTTTAAAGGAAAAACATTTTGCTCAGAGTGTAATTTCCTTACAATCAGCATGAAAAGCCTGATATCTTACTCCAGCATGGAAAACAGATAGCAAAGGAAAAAAAGAGAAGAAGCTAACAAATCCACAAAACTTTTCCCTCATAAAAACCAAATTTTTATTTGTAGTTCAGGAGTCAGAATTCACCAAGAAGGTATTTTTTTAATGTCTGCCAAATGAGACGTCCTTGGGTTTCTACTGCAATCAGGGATAAATCCACATAAGTTCACATCTATAACTTATTAGAACTTGCTTTTTGCTCAGTTTTCCACATCCTTTACTAGCAGATTTTCTTTGTTTCAAGGCTTAAAATAATTGATAGCATGAAATCATAATTTTCAAACAAAATCAAAACCTAACAATTCTTCTAGGATCCAGGAGCAGTGTCCAGCTTTCATCTAGAAGGACAGTCTTGACTAGTGCTTTTATGTCTCCCAGGGAAAGCCATGACTTCCTCGCACTTAGTTACTCCTCAGGACAGCACTACTGAATAGTCTAAAAATACATGTTGAAGGGAAATGGCAGGGACAACACATGCAGAAACTATTGTGAGGAAACTTTGTAACAGAATGCTGAAACACTATCAGTAGAGAGGAAATCTCTATCTTCCACTCCTCTGGACTGTTACATTTTGGTAGTTCCCTTGTGTACTCTCAAGTCATTATTTGGCTGTGGAACCTGTGAACAATCATGCAGTCCTCTACAGTGGCTGAAGGACAGAAGAGTTACTGTGATGACTAGAAAGGGCAAAATTAAACTCTCTACTTGTTCCCAGTAATTTTCTCTTTTGATGGTCAAGTATTTTCCACATTTGGATTACTGGGTCACAGCCAGTCTGAATATGGAAATTCAGCTACCATGCCAATAATGTTGAAGAGCAACACTGCATCAAAACAAGGAAGCAGCAGACTGGAAATATATTAACTATCAGACATCTCCCAAAAGCCCAGACCTGCCATCTCAGATCTTTGTGGTTAAGGAGTTTTGAAGATGTGACCCTGTCAGGCTAGCCCAATGCAAACCACACTGCATCAGCCCTTTCCTCCTGCCTTGTGTTCCATCCCATCTTTTCCAGCATTCAGATAACCTCATAATGAACTTGATTGGAAAGGAATCCTACAAAGTGACTTTTTGGCTGAACTGACTCCTGAAACAACCCACTCCACAGCTGACCAGTGCTAGCTATGGCACAAACACAGGAACATACTGTGAAGGCCAACAAAGTAAGTCAGCACTCGCTTAAATTGCCATGGGCTTACCACCCTAAAATGTTATTCTGTACCCTAAATCTTAACCATGTACACAAACAAGTACTGAAAACCCACATTCAGACAACTCAGCAAACACACTGCTTCTTTGGTTTTGGTGAATAGAGAATGAGTTTTCTTCAGGGCATAAATAAATGCATGACTAGCACAATGCCAGCACTGCTGACAGCTGTCATGGGAAGCAAAGAAAGCTATTGACAACAGCATCTCCCTTGCCAGGGCAGAGGAGAACAGAGTCCTTCAGAAAAACTAGCCCCAAGCACTTTGTTTTCTTTTTTAAAATATCCACATTATAATCAACACTGTGCTTATTTCTCCATGCAAAAACAGTGGAAGGAATACTTGTTGGGATAGCATAGAAAACTCAATGGCAATTACAATTACCAACCCAAGGGGACCCAGACATATATTTTTACAGCACAAAAAGAGTAAAACTTCCTGGCAAAAGGTATGCTTGGAAAGGCCAAATTGTAAGATCTGACATAAATTATACATAGTACCAGAGCTCATGCCCAAAACTAAACCACAATACAAGTACTCCATGCCAAATTCTCTTAAAATACAGTATAAGATGCACTGTGAAACATCTGTGAAATATTTATAAAGAATGTTGATGGTCTTAACCTTCTTTTAACTTTTCAGCTCTGACAGCATTTTCAATTATATTGTATGAAATAATAACGTGATTATGGTTTGCAATTTAACACTACATAAAAACTTACCACTTTAATTGAAGCAGATTTATCTTCAAATGGGATATTTCCATGCTGTCAAAAAACCCCAAAACAAAGAAAACAAAGTAAGAAAAATTTTCAGAATGGAAACAAAATATTTACATATGTATGCTAACTTGCTCTCACACAATATTTATTTTCAGTGGAAAGGATTTTTCTTGTATAAACTTGTCAGTGTACTCACACAAAATATTTATGTTGCTTTCTTGATAAAACAAGCTACTAAAATAAACAGTTCTTTTTCCTGGAAGCAATCTATCCAACAAAGTCTGAAATGCTTTCTGCTCACTCTGTTACAAAGGTATCAAATGTTTTCCTAAATTTAGTTTCTCAACATAAGAAAAACTTATGACTTTTCCTCTTTCTTTTATTACACTTTTTCCAGCCTTCCTTTTCTTCTGCCCATCTCCTTTACACAAAACAACCAACACAGTTTTAATTAAAGAATAAAAGAAAATAGTCTCAGGCAGAAATAAAATCTATAATGCATTATTAAATTTTCTGAGTGAAAACTGTAAATCAGAAAGGAATAAGTCAGATATGCATTCACAATACTCCTTTAAAATCATAAAATACAGTATAATTTTGGTACTGATCCCTAAGAGCAAGTGTACTTCTCTTCTTCAAACTGAGATCTTGATTTCAATAACACTTGACAAAAAATACTCTCAACTCAAAATCCATTACAGCATTCTATTATCTCACCATTACTTTTGGGCAGCAAGAGAGACCTAACCAATTGACTAAGAAAACCAGAGTTCTTGAATCAATCAAACATCCTGATTGCAGGCTGGACAAGCTGCCACCTTGTACTTCTAAGTGACAGAATTACTAAATAATTGACAAATCTTATGTACCGTTGAAAGGTGTCTTTTCCATCACGTATGTACATAAATCTATGAAGATATGTACCCAAGAAGTATCACAGAGCAAAAGAAATCAGCATTTTGTTCAGCAAACGATACACCTAAATCCTTTCTTCCTCCTTCCACCTGGCTGCAGTTTACACACTCAACATTATAAAATTCAGACAGCTCTTCATCAGTGATCAAAAAGAAGGTAAGACCTGAAGATATTTTTAGTTTCAGCTTCAAGTTAGACCTGGAAATCTGTCATTGCCCCAAGGACTTTTATGAACAGATTAGATCAGCAATTTAACTGACATTTTAAATGACAAATTAGAAGGCATGAATTACTGCTATTTAAAAACACACAAAGGAGCAATCATTTTCTCATCAAGAAACCAAATACGAAGCATAAATTGCTATGGGACAAGTCAGCTTCATTAATTTATTCCCAGGCTGCTTCAAGCTTTCTCATGAGCTTCCAGTTCTCTCCTCAGATTCGCAATTATCTCATTGCCTATCACTTGTACCCAAATAATGATTTTGGTCTAATCTTGTTCTTCTTCAAAAGACCCTTCTGTGCTTCTCCTTTCATATGGTGACGCCAGCAAACAGTATAATTTGATTTTTTGAAGTTCAGACAAGAGTTATAAGGTAAATTGGGAAGAAAGAAACAAAAAATCAATCACCAAAATAAGCCATCTCACCTTAATTCCTTCTTCTTTGACTTGAGGATTTATCAGTTTTATGAATGAATAGAACAGCTGTCGAATTCTAGAATCTCCTATAAACACAACATGTTTGTCTATGAGGCAATTTTTTGCTTCACTGTAAAACAAAACAGCAACATTACAGAAAATACGTACCTTAGAAGTATTCTCAAAATCTACAGAGCTATACAGATAATTCTAAACATTATATCCAGCTTGAAGGCATGATAATTTTTTTTAACATGCTGAATTAATAAACAATTTATTGTAATTTGAATAGAATTGAAAATGAACTCTCCTGCTAACGTGATTAGGCAAACAACTAAGCAGGTTTTCCTATTAATGTGTGCTACAAATACAGTTGTTTCAAAATGGTAATATGCAGCATAACTCTCTTAAAAAAAAGATTTCTCTTACTAGGAAGTGAAAAAAGTGATAGGCAATTTTATTTGGGATATTTTTACTTGCAATTTGACATGCAAAGTCAGCAATCTGAGAGTGATATATGCAGCTTCATGTGACTCTCCATAACTTGTGCCACTACCTCCATCACCAACATTTATTTGTATTTTTATACAGAAATACAACTATGGTAAACACTGTAGACACAGATAAAGTACTTGGAAAATACTTCTTTCTCATAAATGTACATTTTTGAAAGCCTAGAGAATCAGATATAAAGTGAACAATGGATTATGTTATTCCTACAATTACAGCAATTACTACAACTGCAGTCAAACAACAATCTTGCTTATTTACAGATGAGCAGAAGACATGAGTTTCCTTACCTATTTTTATACTTATGCATCATACAACTGTGAGGTTGCCATACTTTTTCTCCAAGAAATCTCCCACTGGACAGAAGATATTCACATGTATCACCACCTTTGAAATGTTATATTAAGATTAGAATTCAGACACATAAAATGTAAAATATAGCCCTGTTGCCATTATAAAAAATAATTTGACAATATTTGAAAAACAGAAATTGAAATAATCAACAGTAGCAAACAGATTTGACTGATTGTAAATACATCTTGCACAAGTTTCTGCAAGTTGCCTTCTCACTCATTATACAATACTGCTCTGTAAATCCCATCCCTAGCCACAAAATGTTAGTGATCCCACTTCTGTTGTCAGAAAGGTGTTGTGACTTAGAATGGCATTTCCTTTAAGAGATGCCAATCCACTCTACTATCCCAAATACACTAATATAAAATTAAAGAACACAACTGTTGAATAAAGTAATCTTCTACACAGAATCACCATACACAGCACCTTGTATAGAACACAAAACTCATTACAAGGTTTGCAAGACATATGGTCATGTGGTCACCTTCAAACAGGTGATATGGGTTAATACACAAAAAAAAAATCCAAACATTTACACATCAATTTGCTCATCATTCTGAACTGCACTTATCTCTTCCAATCAGTAAGCTGTATACTAATTAAGATTAATCACTTTACAGGTGCTGATGTTCCAGGTCATGTAAAATTTCAAATATCTCAGTTATGAAATCAGTGACTGTTATCTTCCCAACTCCATGTCAGATTCTGCTGCTTTATAACTGAACACAACTGAACCCATTCATTGCAAGAGAAGTTGCTCTCCAACATTTTTGTCATACTTGGCATTTCTGAGCACAGACAAACAAGTTGTGAATGAAGTAGTAGGGACTTGTTGTAGCTTGGGCAGAAACAATGTACCACTGCCCACACCTAACACTTTCTCTGAAACCATCACTTCATTAAGCTCAACTCATACCTTGGTTTACAAACAACACAATTTCTCTGATTCTCAAACTTGCAAACTCATGCAAACTATAATGTTGAGTAAGTTCCATAAAAAAATGAAACTATCAGGAATAATAAAAAAACTGTCTAATCAAAAGCAACATGAGTTTGATAATGAGGTGGTTTAGAGTTATTACTGACATGAAGTCCTCCACTTTTCAGATGAGGACAACTAGGAGATGCATCAAAGTGACGCAAGAGCGAACTTTGTAAAAGAATATCCACCACTAATCAGACTCCCTCTGACATCCATGCACTTGCTGAGAAAGATGTGTAAGAAAACCAGGACGGTTATTCATGGTCAGAGCAGTGGTCAGTCTAGCCCAGTATTCCATCTTCAACAGGGGTGAAAAGCAGATGCTCAGAGATAAATAAGGAGAGGGCAAATAAACATTATATTCTTGCCTAATATTCTCCCAACTATGTTAATTCCAAGGATTTAGTGAAAAGGACATGCAATCTTCAAGTTCTTCGCACCCACAGAATCCTCCTAGAGTTTTCTATATCCAGAGCTGATGCTTGAAGAATCATCTGCCTTTATTTTGAAATATGGTTTCTACTAGATTTCCTTGGGGCACTCCCTGGTTCTTCAATGGGACAAGGCACTTTGGACTTATGTCTATCATGATTTGCAGACCACTATCACTTCTTTCTCAATCAAACTTTCAAGACTAGAGGATGTCCTCATATAAAAGTCAAGCTCAGTAACTCTGTACTCCATGGCATTCCCACCCCAATAACTGCCCATAAGTAGATCAATCCTTCATCCTACAGTACATTCACTGAAGTAACATTCCAAACATCACACATTTTTTACATTTCAAACATAGAGACAATATTGCATGTCAAGGGGTTATGCCTTCTTTCCCAACTCCAGGTACTGACTACCTCACTGCTGCCCTGAGCAGCATTAGAAAGCTCCTGAAACTCATTCAGGTTATTACTGAAGTTTGATATCCTCCTTTAAACATAATTGTAGAAAATAAGGGGAGAAGATGAGGTAGAGGGAATAAAACAAAACTGAAACAGCAGTAAAGAGGAGGTTACAAACTAGACAATGCCTCCAGAAAAGCTCAACTCTGGATTTAGCAGGTGAAATAGCAGCCAAAAACTATGCTCATTTTAATACACCACAACTTCTTCTTAAACATCAATGAGATCTTAAAATAAAAAACTAAACAAACAAACAAAAAAAAACCCTACCCAAAAAACCAACCCCAAAACCCAAGAAAAAGAATTTCAAGTGCCAATGTATGCACAAAACACAGACCATTCTTTTTAAACTTTGTGTAAATTATCCTTTCAACACAGTTTTATGCTCACTTAGACACACAACATTATAGTTGTACAAAGTGTAAAATTTTTCTGAATTTTTATGTTCATTATTCTAATATATCATTCCTCAAAATCATGGTTATTCAGTTGAAATTGTGAAATCTCAAAGTCTTCATTCAGCACCAGAGCAGACTGTTTCACAAAGCTTTCTCTAAAATACATACTCTCAAAGAGCTGGAAATTCAATTGTTCTCTATTACTCAAAGTAAAAAATGTAGTTGTAAACAGAGTCTACTCCTGTTGATTTTAAGAATGCAAAATTTTAAATAAATTCTTATTTCCAAAACAGTTTAGGACTGTACCTTTGACATATAACAGCTGAAAACCTCAAAGCATTAACTTCACTGCATAGTATGTAAACATTCAATCCACTTAATTCTTCACAAATTAGACAGCCGGAACTTCTCTTTTTTCATATGCTTTTGTAAAAAAAATGTAGGTGACCCCTAAATACAACACCCTTCCTGAATATAAATCTGACCTTCCACAACGCCAGTTCAGCATTTTTCCATACAAATAAATTGTATACAGGCAAGTTTAACTGGAAGTACACTGGGCTGCTCCAATCTACAATATGTACTTGCATGGCTGTGGCCAAAATTAGCTAAAACCTCTCCATGTAATGACAATCAGACAAAAGGGGAAGTGTAAAAGCACCACAAACACAGCAATCACTTACGTGACACAGCCTGGCTACTTAGAACCTGCCTGCAGCCCTACCTCAAACACCCTCGGGAAATCATAATAACCCTTTTTGGAATATTTTGATATAAAAATCTTGGTGTAAAATGTCTTATGTGTAAAAGAAAATGCTTTCTTGTGATAATTTAAAATGTATTACCTAATTTCATTTGTCAGTTGATGCTTTTTGTGTCATGGCACAGTAAAAATCAATTTACCTTCCCACAACAATTCCTGACATTTGAGAACATTAAGAAGTTTATAGGTTTCTGTCCAGGCTACAGAATTTTAGTTTATTATTTGTCATAGAGAAGCTGTTTTATTCTTCTGTCATTTATTTTGCTCTTTTCCACTTATGACAGGACTTTCCAAGTTCTATCATACCACCACTAAGAATGGGTATGATTCTATCATACCACTACTGAGAGTGGGTGACCAACACCACTGAGAATGAGTGAGGTGCCAGTGAGCTTTAGCTGTGCACTGTGAGTGAAAACCTCTGTTTTTTTCATTACTTGTCAAAAGTATTGTGGCATTTGCTGAATTTCAATGGTTTGATATCACTGCAGGTCTGCAGAATGATCTTTTTAATTAAAGCAACTCTGCTTTTATATATCCTAAAAATTCACCTGCTGTAATTTTTCCACCTTCCTCTTCTAAACTTCTCTTTTGAACATTTTATGTTCACAGAAGCCCAAATTGGTAAGTCTCTTTTCACTACGACTCCATGTCCTCCTAACTTTTAAACATTTATGGGAAAACCTTTCCCTTACCCTTTAATTGCTTCAGGAAACTAAAAACCTTAGGTGAAAAAACTTTAAAGGTTTGCAACAATTCATACTGACTATATCAATTTACATAAGGGCCAGCAGATTATCACCATTTTGCAATCTAAGACTCATCCCCTTCGTCAAATCTCACAGAATACACTGAAATTACGCATATTTTATTTTCCTTGTAACCTGCTTGATATGTCAGTCCCCATTTGCTTAGTCTTCCCTCTTTAAAAATTTGCCACCATCCTTCTGTCTAGTTCTGCGACTTGTGCCTTAAGGAACACTGCACAACAGGCAAGTTCAATTACCTCATTCTTGATCTACTCTAGAATTCAGTAAATGCTTCCAAATCTTCCAATTTAATACTAGTCAGTTCATCAGACGTACCGACATACCAGCTAGAGGGAGAATCTAGGGAGTTGTAAACACAGATTCCTACCCCTTTTTCCACTTCCACAACGAACCGCCTGGCTCAGCCCTGTCTCCCATGAATGCTGGCAGCCAAGTGTTAGAACACGACGCCAGTTGTGCTACAACAAACAGAGCCGCGGTCATCTCCCTACAGATCAACTTTTTCATTTACCCACAAAAACATACCACATTTCTCAGCGTGACACAGAAACAAGTAAATATATCCTTCAGCGGCTGCATTTGCATTTACGGGCCGTGCCAAGTTTCTCTGCTTCAGGGCCAAAGCAAGCCTGGCGAGGAGGAGCGAGCGGAGCGCCCGGCGCCCCGTACCCGGTCACGGCCACGGGGACACAAGCTCGCCCGGTGCCCGGAGCTCCTCCACGGCCACCGACCACACGTGAAACCAAGCAGCTCTTGACTGCCCTTCATCCACCAAAGCGGCCGGTTTCGTTACGTTTGAGGCGATGGTGCAAAGAGTGAAAAAATACACACCAGATCTCGTACCAATTAAGACTTTAACCACTAATTGCCAGGTAATTGGCCATTAATCATGCCGTACAGAAACAAGTGACAGGGAAGACGTGACCCTCTAGCCCTGCAGCTTCACCTGCCGCAGGCCGTGCCCCCGGAGCTGCGGCGAGCTCTCGGTGCAGACAGCGCACGGCCACAGCCCGGCCCGCTCCCCTCGCTCCGCGGGGCCTCGCCCGACCGGCGGGGCCTGCGGCGACCCCCGGGCCAGGCCCGAGGGCCCCGCGGGCCGGGTCCCCGCTGTCGCCCAGGGTCGCGTCCCTCGGCAGGCAGCGACCCGCCGCGCCACGCTGCCCAGACCGCCCCGGCCCGCCGCGGCTGCCCCGCGCGGAGGCAGCCTCCGCCCTCCCTGCACGGCCGCGGCTCCCGGGCTCCGCCGGGTTGCACCGGGACTCCGCCTCCCCTGTCCGGCAGCCGCGGCCCCCCGCGCAGCGCCCGCGGCCGCCCCCTCACCTCGGTAGCGGCGGGAGGCGGCGTGGCAGGCGGTGAGGAGCAGGACGGCGCCCAGCGCCAGCGCCTTGGCGCTCCTCACGCTGAAGTAGTAGTTGATCTCCCGCTTGCCCCCGGTGTAGGCCAGCGCCGCCATCTTGGCTCCTCCATGACAACAGCGTGCGATGGGGCGGGCGGGCGCGGCGGGGCAGCACTGGGTCCCCGCTCGGCGGCCAACGCGGACCCCGCCGCTGCCGCCGCCGCCGTCCCCGCCGCCGCGGCCGAGAGCAGCCCCACGCCCCCCGGCCCACGGGGCGGAGCCGGCGCCCCTCTCGAGGTGCGGCCGCTTCCCCTCGGCCGCCAGCGGGCGGCCCCAGCGTTCGCCTCCCCGCCCCGCGGCACCCTGAGGATGCGGTGGCTCCCGGTGGATTCACGGGATCCCACCGCGCTCGGGCCGAGCCCCGCCGCTGAGGGGGCGGCGGCGAGGAGGAGACGCCCTGGGGACTGTGCTCCGGGAATGCGGAGCTGGGCGAGGGTCTGTGCCGGACACGGTCCGTATGGGGCACTGGACACTGAGAGCTTCGGTCCAAATAATGCGATTTTTAAACACTTGTCACTCTTCTGTTGGCAACAAAATGGCCATTCCAGGCTGGGAGACTCTTAGTCCCTCTGAACCCGGGTAACTGTACATGCAAGCTGACACACTCACAGAATCACAGAATTAGGTTGGAAAAGACTTCTGGGATCATCGAGTCCAACCTGTGACCAACACCACCATGCCAACTGGACCATGTCACTGAGTGTAAGGAAAGACACGCGGTCTTTCCTAAACACCTCCAGGGGTGGTGACTCCACCACCTCCCGGGCAGCCCATAATCACCTTTTCCCTGAAGGAATTCTTCCCAATGTTCAACCTAAATCTGTGGTGCATCTTAAGACTGTGTCCTCTCATCCTGTGGCCTGGGAGAAGAGGCCGACCCCCACAGATTTACCTGGATTTGGTGGATGCATGAAATGATTGTTGAAATCAAACCTTGCTAAGGTTTACAAAAGCGAAATTCTGCTCCTCCACAAGCAGCTATCTGAATTGGGCAGGAAATCTGGGCTCCGAATCCAGTCCCTCATCAGTGGTGGGGCTGGGAAGCTGCCACCAACCCTGCAGGCCTGGAGCAGGGCAGGCTGTCCCAGGAAAGATATTTCCACAAAATAAAGTAACCATATATAAACCGTATAAACAAATTAAAAACTTAGGAAATCTGCACAGTATGTAGTCACATAATGTACATACAAAATTTGAGTTCTAATTATTCCGATGTGTGCTGTTACTATATGTTACTATATGTATTCAATGTATGTCCCATTTCTATCCAGCCAATGTCTTTTCTTCTGCCAACATGTATAAACTATACTTCTTTTCTATTCAAGTCTCTGTTGATTCATTCACTTTTCCAGTATTCTTTTTAAACAATAAAAATCCTTCATGATTTTAAAGCGCTCAGGTTTATTGTCTCAGGGAAAGAGAGAGAAAAATGATACCAGATATACAGATGGGTAGTTTTTTGGTTATGGTTTTCCAGAAAAACCCCAACAAAACCTAACCTAACTAAAACAATGACAATAACAAAAATCCAGAGAAACCAACCCCCCATTTCTGGTTGTAGTAGGGATTTTTTTATTTCATAAATGAAAAATTCTCGTTGATGCTTTATTTTTTTCTCATGCCTCATTCAAAAAGTCAGGAATTTTCAAAGCCTTCTTACTATGAACAATCTTTATTGTTAAAGTTTGTTTAAATTGTTAAAATATACCTGTTAGAGCTTCAGTTTCTTTGTCTTAATTTCATATGAATTTTACACTTTAAGAAGCAACTTAAACACTTTTAGACATATTGTCTAGCTATAATATTTGCATTGTTGCTCATTAATGTTCTTTACAATCTTATGAACTATATCTTTCCTGCAGTCATTGAGGACCACAGATATCTTTTTCATCTGTTTGTATTACATTTGTTCACGAACAAGTGAGACTTTTCATCCAACCAAAACATATTTACTTCAGCCAGTCTCATTCTGTAATGTAAATATGTCAAGTTTGAGGGCTATGTGGCAAGTCTGCAAGGTCCATTTATGATCATGAGCGCAGCTCCTCAAAACTTACCCAAATTATTGCTGCTACTATAAGCAGTGTAGATGCAGAAAGCATGGGGTTCTGCCAGAGCTCTGGGGGTGCTGACTCAACTTCTCAGTTAGGGTGGCTACAATGTGGCTACAATACTTAAGCAGAAAAATTTAATTTATTATTTTATTCTCAAAATCAAAAAATTAATTCAAGTTTCCACAACAAGGTTGTCTCTGGGGAGAATTACAGGGATCTTGAACTAAATCATCTTCTTTCTCCAAAAGAGCAGCAGGAACTAAAAGGCTATCAAAACAACCATACTTCTGTTTATATATATCTCAGAAAATTACAACCCTTTGAAATAGTAATTCTGTCCTGCAGCCTTTGGAGGGCTCTTTCAGATCTGCTGCCTGCTGCTGGAAGTCCCTGGACATTCCTCACTTGCCATGAAGACCTAACACTGATCTTTAGCAATTCCTGAAAACTCCATAACTCCATGTGTGGATTTCAACTGTGTTATTTTAGGACTGTACAAGTACATGCTGGTATTGTTGCAGGTTGAGTGTCTTAATTAAGATAATCCCCCTGTGTATATTAAATATTTATATGGGTGTGAGCAAGACATCTGCTTTTGCTTCCTTGCTTCGTTGGAGACATTGTTTAGGAGTTTGATAATTGAGATCCCCTTCATTCAGTCAGAAGCTTTTGGCTGAAGTGCAGTTAATTAGGAAGTGGTTTGCCATGTGGTCTCACTTCTAACCGATTCCTCCTTGTTTTTCACAAGCTAATTGAATTTGGCATCATGACATATACCCAAGTAATTCGCACCAAAACCACTATATATAAAAAGCCTGATAGAAAAAGCTAATTAGGGATTTCAAAGTACCCTATAAAACCAACTCCAGACATGAACTATTATTAGCTAGAAGCAGCTTTGTAAATTGTGTACCTTCTTTATTTTCTGCCTGCTGATCAACTTAGTGTGCTGAAAGTAAACCAGAAGGCTGCTAGCCCTTCTGATCAGTCAAACCTCAGCTTTTGGTTTGCCAATGCTACAGCTTCCCATTGGCTTTTTGCTTGCTCTGCTGGAAGCATCAAGGGCCATCAGTGGGAGGGGGACACTTAGAGCAGCCACAGAGAGAAGACCCAGAGAAAAGAAAAGTGTTTCCTTTGAGAGGCAGAGGAGATATGGCACTGCTGTGCATGTGGGACAATGTGTATGAATATTAAAAGTAAAATGCCTCTGGAAGAATTTCAAATATGTTTTTTTTTTTTCTACAGGGATAGCCTTGGGTTAACTGGTTTAATTATTTTCATAAGAGGCCGTGGTGTTTTATATGGTCACTAGTAACTGACACTGTCATTACTGTGGTTTTTGCCTGCTCTATTTTCTCTAAGAATCAATCTAATAACAGTCAGGAATGAAGGGGTTCATCCCACCTAATTCCACTCACTCACAGAGAACCAATCTATTTTAAACTAATCACCCTTCCTCTGCAGAATTGAGAGAGCAAGTAAGGTGGTAATTTACTTGTAAGTTAGAATAACTTACCATGAAGAATTGTGACTTTCTGTTCAATTTAGAAAATAAATTTATATTGGACAGATGTCATTTACACAGGTATAATATAGATGAGCTAATTCTTCTTTCAATGCTTCCTGACTTTGCTTGGCAGGCTCAGGATAAATGGAAAGAGAACTTTGTGCCATGGGTCAAACCTGGCATGCACATATGAGTTTGCTCATAAACTGAGTTGGTGGGAGATGACCTTTTTTCCTGTTTTCAGTACTACAGCCATGTGTAGCTTCTCAAGTTGGAGCTACTGTCCTCAGGCAAATGTAATCACAAGGACTGGCAGCATGTAAGAAGATGAAGTGGCTACTGTAGTATAAAGTCAGATGTAACAGAGAGCTTACATTTAAGTATTCTCAGAGGAATAGTAGGGCATTCTCATGTGATATTTTCCCCTCTGAGTTTGTGTATAAGAGTATAATTAATTTTTCACAAGTCTATATAGCAAGGAATGTAAACACCAGAGCTAGAAAAAAAATATCACTTACCTCTAATCTTGAAGTTTCATAAGGGAAATGATCACATGTTCATAAGAAGCATTCTGTTTGTTATATAATAAGTAGAATATTCCCTACATTAACTTACAGGTTAAGTATTGACTAATTAATTAGTAGGATCTGCCCTACCCCCAACCATATCACTTTGTTTAAATGGTGCAGCATTGCCAGATTGCTGTAATCAAATTGTAATTCCAGAAACAAAGCTATGTTTCCAATGGATTCCTGGGTGGTGTAGCATTTTCAGTTATACAACTTTTGCTGGGGCAGCTTTTGAGTACCTGCCAAATGATGGCATCAGACATTTTAATTGCTGGGTTTTCAGCCTCATAATGACAATCAATTTTTCCCTAAGAATCAAGTTTCCATGTGGCATGTGTATGCATGGTAGCCACAAATATTTGATTGCATTAATGAAGAGGGAGTACAAAGTGTAAGAAGTCTTTTTGTCAGTGAACTTGTTCAGTCAACCAGTATAGCCTGAGTACTGAATTTGTACCCAAATCCTGAAACAAATATGCCCTCAAATCTCTAAGATCCTGGAAATTCTATCAGCAATTACTGCTTTTACAGATTTCTAATTTTGTAACAGTTATAAAATCAGTTTCTCAATAGTCTGTACTAAAATCAGACTGATATTAAGTGAAGTAATTATGAAATCACAGGTACAAAGGCCATATTTAGCATTATCACTAAGAGATAAATACATCTGCTGTTCTATAATATGAGGCTTAATAGTGTTTTCATTCCAGGCTTCTGTGGGTCTGAAACAAAGATGGATCAGATGAAGACAGGGAAGGGAAATGGGCAGATAGCAAATATTTAATTCATCTGTCCCCTTTAATTAAGGATAGTCAAAGGGCTGCACCTTTCTGCATCATGGGATGTCACTGCTGTGCAGCTACAGAGTCCTGAGAAAGGGGCTGGGACCCAGCTAATACAAATGATTTTTCTTTCAGCTGCTTGCATTTTTATACTCAAAGTTTTGTATCTATAACATCCATTACTTTTAATGGGTCAAGAATGTTTGGTTTTGATGAGTTTTTTGGTATGCAGGTGTAAGTTTTTTCTATTCCCCCCTATCCCTTTCTATTCTCTTTTCTTGACTCCTGGTTGAGGAAAAATGGCAGTTACTGTTGCTTTCAAATTGAGTTATTCTCTTTTCATGAATGCTTTTTTTCATATTGTTTCATTTTTCATGGTTCTGCCTTGTGCTCCAGTTGTGCCTTCTTAAAATTCAGAATTCTTTATATTTATAGGGCAGCATTTGGAAGCCTACACAGCCACAGTGCAAGCTTTGCTGTGTTTGTGCAGCATTATAAGCCTTTCCTTCTGGCTGCCAGCAATACAGATGCCATGTGATGACCATGTTCTCTTTTAGCATCTCTGCACTAAGTCCCTGCTACTTGAAATTGATGTTTTTAGGAACACAAATTTATTTTGGGTAAGAAAATTATTTTTTCTTATGAAGATTCCAGTGCCAAGGGAGTCTCTGTGGCGCAATCGGTAAGCGCGTTCGGCTGTTAACCGAAAGGTTGGTGGTTCGAGCCCACCCAGGGACGTGCTTTTTGCTTTTTCTCTGCCATGGCAAGGGTTTGGAACCAGATGTTCTTAAGGTCCCTTCCAAACTTAGCCATTCAGTGAAATTTTAGAAATTTTGAATTTTCTCTTTAGCCTCAGATTCACTGAAACCCTAATTTGCTGAAGTACGAAGCAATGGATTAACAGACTAAAATATTTCCATGCATCACTATATAAAAATGAAATTGCTTAGAAATAGTTTCATTTTAGCCGAATATTGCAATGTTCCCTATTCTGTCATATTTGTTTGTCTGTATGGAGCTCTGTTGTGTTGTTTGTGAGCTGTAAAGGATCCGTGTTATTTTTTGATGTTGAAATGTAAACATATATATACAAAATATCAACATGGGCTTCTATGCACCTAAGGTTTAGCAAAGATTTGTGATTTTGTAATTAACATGTAACTGAATAGTAGTGCCATTTCCAGCAATTTTGTGTAACTGGTGAGTTGGAATCCATAGGAGAGCTATTGTTTTTTGCTTCTGGCTTTAAATCTCTTGTGCACAGCACACTTTAATAATTGCTCAGATGACTGGCAGGTAGATCTAATTCTTTGATGCGTTGTTTTTTCTTATGCTTTAAAAATACTTGAACTGAAAGTTTTTACTAATAGTGTATGGCTTTCTCTAAAGCCCAAAATCAGAAGAAATCCATATGCAGTGAAACCACTGGAGCCCATTATCCTTCAGCAGCTTTCTTGTGGACTCTTTTTCAGGGTCTGTAGTGATAGGACAAGGAGTAATGGGTATAAATTGAAAGAGGGAGAATTTAGGTTAGGTATTAGGAAGAAATTTTTACTTTGAGGGTAGTTAGACATTGAAACACGTTGCTCAGGAAGACTCTGGATACTCCAACTCTGGCCACGTTCAAAGCCAAGTTGGGTAAGGCCTAGAACAATATGGTATAGTAGGAGGAGCCCCTGCCAGGGGTGGTCAAGACTAGATGAACTTTTAGGTTCACTCCTATCCTTTAAAATTCAATGATTCTATGATTCTATTTCATGAGCCTGCGCTTCTCTCACAGAGCTCTCTTTCCACAGACCTGTTTTCCTGATACATGCAAAGCAATTTGGAAATGGAATAAAAATCCCAGTTGGTTTTCAACATACTAGGTCCAGATGATATCAGATAGCAAATTAAAAATTTATATTTATTTAAAAGGCATGCTGTCCTAAATTTTAGTTTCAGGTTGTAAAAGGCTGTGAGTTTAGCAAAAAAAAAAATCTATTAAACTTCATAGCCATACTAAAAAACAGATGAAGGAGTGAGTAGAAATCAAGTCAAGTAGTCTCCACAGTGTGTCTGAGCGGTGCATTTTCATGTGAGTGGCAAAGAGGTAAAGGAGTTGTTCAAAGCCCATAGAAAACAGCTACTGAGTTGTTCATATGAAATTTCCACAGTATTTATGTAGAGTTAACATAGAGAATGGATTTTTAGACTAAGCTTCTGCAGCAGAGAATAAGTAGAATACAAGAACAGTGCTATGGACCAAGAAAGAAAGTGTGAGAGAAACTGTTAATCTATGGGTCAGTCCTTGGGCCATAATTTTATTTTCAGCGTGTCATGCCTGGAATGCATACACAAGTCTTATTACAAGATTCTGATGTACAGACAATCTTATTACAAGATTCTGATGTACAGACAACAGTAAAAGCTATGCAGATGGTAATATCATTGCATATAGGGCCAGAGAAACACTGCCTTAAACGTGAACAAAGTGTTAGAATTACTATTGTTTACTCTTGGATGTGCTTGTCAAAATACATATGTAATGGTTAACTTGTGGGAGGGAGGTGAGCTGGGGGTAGGAATGTAGTTCCTGAATCCCCAGGAGAATCGAGGGGCTCATACTCCCAAAGAAGCTGGGGGCATCCCAGCACTGGAGGAGGGAGACGAAATGCTGGTTCCTCTCACCTGGACCCAGACAAGGACACTGTCACCTGTAGGTACAAACCACCAGCTCATCCTGCACAGGGTTAATTGTTAACCTTAGCTCTTAATCTCTCCAGTAAACTGGAGACTACTAATTGAGAGTTACGGGAACTATATGAAATAAAGTGAAACTGTACTCCAGAATCACATATGGAACTGAAAAAGTTCAAAGGACTTCTTGTATCTGTCTGTATGTATTGTACCTAATGCATCTCTTGTATCTATATGAGAATTAAAGTAGATTAGAGAAATGAAGTAAAACTGTAATTCTACTTTTTGTCTACTGTGAGGCAGGTGCTCTCCATGGGTGTGGTTTGCTCTCTGCTGTTCCTGAGAAGAATAAACAGAGGTCCTTTGGATCTCATTGCAGAATCTGGAGAACAAATAATTTTGGCTATGGGCAGCTCCTGTAGGAATTGAGATGACGGTGGTAAAGCAAATGTGGTATAGAGGCAGGTACAGACAGCCATAATAGCAATGGATGTTCTTTCAAACTGAGGAATTAGTCTTATTCCCTGTTAAATGCTGAAAAATGAAAATAAATTAGAAGGTAGCTCATTATTAACTAGAAACAGTAATGAAAAGCATTTTTACCAAATTAAGTCAGACTGTGTTTGGGTGACTCCTCCTGTCACAGTGTTGTAGAGACAATACTGGGAGATGTTAAATACCTTAACCAAAAAGTAGTGGTAAATCTCTTTGGATAAAACAGAAAAACTGACAGTCATTATGGAGGAAAGATTTAATGAAGAATAAACCCTGTCCTTTACACTGCTATATAGAGAAGATAATTTCAGATTGACAGAATCTAACAACTAAATAAAGAGTAAAGTTAATTATTGTCTTTTTTTGTGCCCTGAGTGAGCCTGCAGTTTGCTCCAAGAGCTTTCCTGTTTGGATAAGTGTTCTTCTCATATGTTAGTGCATATTTAGGGTGAGTTCTGATGCTGATGTTTTGGAGAAGTAGCCTATAGAATAGTCTTGGCACGGAAGATGATGACAGCAACAATCCTGAGATTAGCTCAGTTGCTTAGAGCATGGTGCCAATAACACCATGGTTGTGGGTTTGGTACCTCTATGGGCCATTTATGTAAGAGTTGGATCCTTGTCGATCCCCACCAACTCAGAATATTTTGTGATTCTGTGAATGACAGTGAATTTGGGAATAGAAACCCTAGAAAAGGTCTTGAGGGGCTGGTAATTAGTATGTGAGGCAGTAGGGGGTGCACAACGCCTATGACAATGGTGGAGAACTGCTCTGCTGTTTGACTGTGTCCTCAGAATTGGCATTTGGGAAAAGTGTCATTTCACCAGAAGGTCCAATTTCTGTAGCTCGAACACAGTAAGATATTGATAATAATTGGAATTTATTTTATGTATTTCAAATGCTTGTGTTCAAAATAATATTTAAATGATATATTGGTTTGTTTTGATAATTATATTTGCCGTAATGAAAATAATAATTTCCTGAGTTGTTGGAGTGTATCTATAAGCATGGATTCATGTGTAGGAAATTTTGCTCATGTAATATCCAACCACATGTTTTCCAGGAAAGGACAAATGTATTCCAGCCTTAGAATACAGACATGGACTAATTTCTTTGTTTATGCACTGTAGATTGCATTCATTATGCAGCTGAGATTCATAGGAGAGCCCTATAGAAAAATCTGGATTTCTAATGAGCTCAGAATGAGGCACGATTAAAATGAAATGAATTAGGGGTTACTTCTGTTTGCATGTCTAATAGCTTTATTTAAGCTTGCTAATGTCTCATTGGAATTGGATACATGATTCTAATACAGTAAAACACTGCATCAAGAGGGTGGTAGGAAGGCAGATTCTAGGAAATCACTAGAAGAAAATGAATCAAAAGTCATGTCAAAAGCTTTGACTTAAACCTGAGTGGTGGAAGTGTAGATATGTTGTCTGTTAATGTTGTTTTGTCACTCACCTGTACTAAAGAATGTTTGTCTGGAGCACAGTGTTCATATTTTAGACTGATAAACTCAGATACTGAAGAAAATTGGCAGTGGCTAGTGTTTCTCCCTACGGGGCTGTGCAGTTACAACTGCCCCTTCTAGAACTGTGCTACATGGTTTGAGTTTCTTTTTGCTCAATGTTGGTCCCACTGATGGTGTTCTCCTTGCCTCTAGTTTTTACTTAGGCCATATTAATGCAAAAGCACATGCAACAGAGAGCCCAATGTGCTGCCAGCTGAGCCTGCTGTAACAGGAAACTACATGGATACAAAAAGGAATATTTGCACTGGAGACATCAGAAGTCAGCTTAGATACAATTTGAAGCACATACTGACAGGAGCCTTTTAATCTCTGTCCATCTCTGGGGGGGATGGTGTTAGAGAAGCTGATAGACAGAATATATATTGATCACACAGGTGAGGGTCATCAGCCCTGCAGATTCCAGGGAGGGAAATGGTCTGAATGCTGCAGTACTTTGGTTTGCACTGTTGTGTCACGTCAGTTGTCTCTCCACCCAGCTCTTCAGAGCTTCCCCAGCAGTTCTGTTCTGGTGCAGTACAGCCAGTGCTTGCTGCAAACTTTGCCTTTCACTTAGTTACTCCAGCTGCTTTCCTTTCCTTCCAAGATTATTTCCTGCTACAAATGTAAACATTAATCTATAGTTTCAGCTAATTTATGCTGATGTTCTAGATGTATTACTGCTGATAATGAAATTCTCCAAAGATAATGTTTATAGGGAGGCAGAGTATTCAAAAAAATAATAAAGATCACCAGAAGTTTATTCAACATCTTATATTCCCCAAACTGGACAATATTAACTCTCTGCCCTATCTGCCCTTTATTTCTTATTTGCAGCTATGATCTTTGAAAGACATTTCTTCAATATTTTACGTAGCATAAGCAAAATACTTGATCATGCAATAAGTTCTGATAAGCTGAAAACGTGCAAGGCAGACTGAATATCTGTCCAGTGCTAATGAGGCTGGAATTTGTGAGGTAAATACTATGTATTTTTTCAGGTTTAATTTCCAGATGAGGTTGTTTTTTGAGCAAAGATCTGAAAACACATAATTTGGATATTATCAGTGAGCTGATAGAAAGAAAGTGTTCTCTGCCTAGAAGGACATGCCATGGAATGGATCACAGAGAGAAAAGGAGGAATCAGAAGACAACAAAAGGAGACAGTGTTTGTTAGGTGCAGTTTCCTTTCTAAACTCAAGTGTTCCTTTAGCTGCGCTTTGGGATTTTTTTTCTCTCCAGGCAACAAAGGACTACCTCCCTATCCTAGCAATAACCTTTGCATACCTTCTAGTGAATTGCATAACCCAAGGGATGAAATTTTAGCTTTTCAGTCCTTGTAGGAACTTCCCATCTTTTAGATGAAGAAACAAAGTATTTGCTGTTTTCAAATATCGAATTACTGTTTTTACAACAACAAGCTTGTTTTGAAATGTAAGAAAATGCTTATAATATTTTAAGAATCATCATGGTCCAATGAGTAAATGCAGGTATTTACCTACAGTATGTTTTACTCAGTGGAGAAAAAATGGGTTATATTTCATAATGGAAATTCCCATTTTTACTAATTCAGCACACAGCTGCAGGCACATGGCAGCTGCATCCAAGATCATGTTTTGATATTTGCCCTATTTTCCTTAATCAGTTAATTGCAAGCAAGAACAAAAAAAAGTGTCGTTAGAAACAGATTTTAGTGCTTATTTCCCCTTGCACCATCTGGAGCTGCCTTCAGACTCTCAGCTGCTAATCTTTAGAGTTGTGCTTTCTTCAGGTTACAGGGACTTTATTCTGCATATTTTCTTCCTGCCACTCTTTGGGGGTTCTGCCTGGCCATCTCACCTCATGCCTTGCATGCTTTTGCTGTTGTCTTCATGGTCCACTGTTGGTTCTCTCAAGCACCTTCCCAACTACAAAAACATGGCTGTTGGAATTGCAGTTCATTTAGGATTTTCAGCAGTCTTCTAAAAGGTCTCAGAAAAGAAGTCTTTGCTTCTCATGGTGGTTTGTGTGACAGGAAATTATTAAGGCTAGCAAAAGCATATGGTTCTGTGTCCCACACACAATTGAACAAACTGTAAGGGCCTAACACTGACCTTCCTGACAAAACAAATAAATTTGAGGTTCTTGGCATAGACTTCTGCACCTCTTTTCTGAAGTGCACAGGCATGGTTCTGCTGATTACAGCAAAGCATCAGCCAGCACAGCTCTATCAACTGCCAGGAGCTTTCTGTCCTCAAGTGAAAGAGTGAAGCTTCATTTTCCTTCCACCTTTAAGTGAGATGATGATCCTTCTTGCAGCCACTAATCCTACTTAGTAGTTGGACAAAAGGATGGAATTATTTCTGCTCCTGAACTTGGCATACTATGAGACACAGAATTACTGAGTGAGTTTCTTGAGAACTTCTCAAAAGGTAGTGTTGAAATGAAGAGTCAAGTAGACAATCACACCCTTAAGAGAGTTGTAGGCAACCTTTTGAGGCTGTAACAAAATGTTTTATAGCAATGTGCTAAAATCTTGGTCTGAGAATCTCCAATGCATCTAAGCAAGTAATTCATTAAATAGTTTCTTTTGGAACACTGGACATGCTTTATTTAATTTTTTTTCACAATTTATTTAAACATCTCACATATACAAAATACATTTTCTTTCTTTTTTTTGAGAAATGATGACCTTTTTTTACCCATAGGAGCAGATTGAAATGAAATTTGAAAGTGGGAACACCTGATTTCGGAGGAAGAAAATGAAGAGGAAGAAAAATTATCCACATGCTTAAGCTGTGGGTGAGACAGGACGTCCTAAGTTTTAAGACAGACTTCAAAGAAACAGAGAAGCAATATTTTAAATGCTACTAGCACCATCAAAGTTCAAGTATTGGAAAGATACTCTGTAATTATGCAATTAGCACCACTGTCTTTTGAGTGGAATTGAAAGTACCTCAGATCATATGGAGAAGTTCCTACAAAAGATGTGGATCACTCTTGATTTAATGTATGAGGTAGTTTAAACCTTTGGAAGTCATGGATTTAAACTTCCTCTGTGGAAGATATTCAAAGGCCACAAGTGGTGCAAACTTTCATGACTTTTTATTTTGTTTTTTTTTTCTTTACAAAGGTTGACATTTCCCAAAACAAGGTGTTAAATCTTGAATGACTTCCAAGTCCATTTGGGGCTGTATTAAATTTCATTGCACAATGCTCCAATCAATTCTTCTCCTTCTCTTTCGCCCAGAGTTTAAGCAAGTAGATGAACAGAAGAAATGGAAGGAGTCAGCTTTCATTATAAAAAGAAATGACAAGAGAATAATTTGGGAGAGGCTTTAAGTTAATTTTAGTTCATTCATTTAAAACAGACTGGGCCAATGTCCAAACCGAATTCTTGGTCAGCGCCGCCAATATCCAAAGGTGCAATGTCAAGGATGGGCAAGCGGGATGGCTTGTTTGTTCTGTATTCAATGATTGTTTTGCCCCACTCGTTGTTCTTTCTCTGTAAGAGAAGATTCATTGCAATTGTTATCGCATCATTCACAGTATTAGAATTGTTTTACCTGAATGGATAATTCCTGAAATAATTTCATATTAATTTTGCTTGTATTGTTTGCAAATCACATGTGATGCTGTATGCGAACTACCCTACTATTCAAAATGATGTTAGATTCTAAGAGAACTCTGCCTGATTGCTACGGACTTAAAGATCCTGCCCCTTCTATAGCATGTGCATTGTTTTCTTATCAATCTTCTGTTTACTCAGAATTTGGACCTAGTCCCTCTGAAAACTTTTTTTGGCCACATGTACAATACAAGGTAGGATTTTTTTTTTGTAACCTTTTCCTTCCCACTTGTTAAGGATCTGTCATGGTTGTGTTGGTAGGCTATGTATCTTCACCAGGCAAAATTTTGCTGGTTTGACCAATAATCTAATTCTCATTTAAAGCACAACTCTATCCCTGATCATATACTTAGGCCTGGGCAGTCACCACGCCCATGGTTTCTGTGTTACTTACAGAGCAGCCATCCTCGAGAACACTGAAAGTGAATCTGCTGTTGCCTTCAGCTCGTAGCTCAACGTCGTTGGATCCCTGCAGCACAACAGCTTTCTTAAGGTTGCCAGTTTCTGCATCCATGTAGGCAATGCTGTTCTTGCAGTGGTAGGTGATGTTCTGGGAGGCATGGTTGGCCAGCAGACGCATGAAGGCGAGTTGGGTGGCCATATCCTTGGAGGTCACTCCTTCACTATTGTATTCAAACTGAAAAACAGAGAGGAACCCAGTCAGTTGTATTGTGGGGGAAAGGAGGATGTTTGTAATGAAAATGAGTGATAGCTGCTCTGGTGTCCTGGTTTTAACTAGGGTAGAGTTAATTTCTTCTCAGTTGATGATGCAGTTTGCATTTGGATTTGGAATGGTGTTGAAAACACACTGATGTTTCGGATTTTTGCTAAGTCAAGGACTACTTTTTTTTTTCTTTTTTTTTCTTTCTTTTTTTCTTTCTTTTTTTTTTTTTTTTTTCTTTTTTTTTGTCTCATGCTCTGCCAGTGAGGAAGTGTGCAAAAGAAACTGGCAGGGAGCATAGCTGGGACAGGTGACCTGGGCTGACCAAATGAATATTCAACATCATAAAAATAATGCTCAGTATATAAACTGGGATGAAGTAACTCAAAAAGACAGCCAGTCTGGGTTCAGGAAGGAGGGGTGTCTGGCAGGTGGTTAGCAATGACATTTTGCATCACCTATTGTTTTCCTTTTTATTATCATTATTATTTACCATTGTTACTATATTTTCTTTTCAAATATTAAAGTGTTTTTATTGCAACATGCCAGCTTTACTTTGATTCTCCTCCCCCTTCTACTAGGGTGTACTGGGGGGAAAGGAGCGGGAGTTGAGCAAGTGGGAATGGTACCTAATTTCTATCTGAGCTTAAACCATGACAGCTTTAAAAAAAATAATCCCCAGTCTGCAATCACTTTTCTATTGCCACCCCAGAGCTAAAGAACACAAAATAGAAGTAGCAGGAGGTAGACTGACAACCAGACATGAGTGGATGTAGTTGAACTGTAGAGTTCTGTTCCAAAGTATGGTGTTAGCCGTTTATATGGTTTCAGAGACAAGATCAGGTAAGTTCAAGGAAGATAATCTACTGTTCCCACAGCTACACACAAACAATGCCTGTCTCAATAAAACTGTGAAACCTTTTTTGATAGAGTTTTGAATTTTTTTAATACACTAGTGTCTGTGGATGGTACAAATGTTTTTTATTTTGCTCTTTTTTTTTACAGCATCTACTTTTTGCCCCTCTAAGAAACAGGACCCTAGACTGTTCTGATCCAATGTGATTAAATCTCATTTTAGACACTTCATCACAATATTAACTCAATTTAATTTAAGAATTAAGTAATTAAATCTCCTTAGCTGAACAAAAGTGATGTATTTGCGATTTGCTGGGACAGTGTCTAACATGCAAGTAGTAGTCCTTGTTTTCACTTACATCAACAATTTTCAATGTTACGGTGGCACGCACTCAGAATCTGTGATGTGTAATATAAATATCTTTCCAGGAATAGTGTTGTATAAAAAATATCAATTAAAAAGATGATGTTTTCCTTAATTTTTCAGACATTTTTGGGAAAAAATTGGTAGATGTCATTATATGTACCATATTGCAGTCCAGGCTTCCCTTAGCAATAACAGTCAGGCTGAATTGATCATTTGCAGACATCAAGAAAAGTTAGAACAATACAAACAAACTCATCTAAATCAGAATCAGAGCTCTATGCCCTTGAAGTAAAAGGTAGCTGGCTTTTTCATATTTCTCTCCTAAGAACATAATTTATCTGCTTGCTTCTGAAAGTCACTGAACTGAGAACTCTTCAGACAGTGCTGCAGGAAACAATCACCCTGCCATACATCACTTACCTGGCTGCCACCATTGATAGTTTCACCAAACCATATGTGCTGCTTCTTGTCCTTGGGATTCTTGCTGATGTACCAGTTCTTAGCAGGAATGTTGTCGGGGTTGGCATAGATGCAAGTCTCACCATTGGAAAAATCACAGTATACTCTAATGGCATCTGCAGTGCAGCCTTGGTTGGGGTCAATCCAGTAGAAGCCTGCCATTGAGGGAAAAAATGTAAATCATGGTTCACTCTGCATAGACTTTGCATACAGCTTATATTCACTTCTCTTACACAGGAACTCAGGCCATAAATATCAAAACAGGGGGATTATTAAGGTGATAAGTGGGATACAGATATTTTGGATTGTTAATGTATAAGAAACTGTACTTAAAAGCAAGGGTTAAATATTTTTGTGTTATTTTGGAAAATTATTGCAAGAATGTAGCAATAGCTACAAAGAGTTTTCAAGATGTAACTGTATCTATTTTCAGTGGAGGCAGAAAGAACTTCTTCATTGGTCATTTAGTATTTTTGCTACCTGGCCAAGGATACCGTTCACTGAAGAAAGCTAATGCCCTGGAAGTGCTCCCTGAGCCAGAGAGGGCAAACATCTGGCACTAACATACCGCTGCTCCATTCTGGGTGGCTAAGTCTGAGGTCACGGCAGGTGCGAGCTGGGTTCTTTCTGGAGCCTTCTGGGGTCAGCAGGGTCTCAATTTGGTTGTTCAGTGTTTTCAGAGTGGCATCAACTTCATAATCCTTGGGTCTAAGAGCAGGCTGATCAGCCCGGTAGTATTCTGCATCAAAGCCAACTTCGTATCCACCACCATTGGGACCAGGGGGGCCAGGGGGACCAGGAGGGCCAGGAGGACCCTGAAGTTTTTCAAAAGCAGAAGACAAAAAGCATTCTGTTGGAGATATGGTGCTTTTAGTGAAATGCTTCCACACACACATACTCCTAGTTAACTCCTGGCACCCTCAGCTCTCATCGGAGGCAGCACACACAGGCTTGCCCTGTGGTGACTGCTATGGGTTGAAGCAGTGGAAGATGCACAGTGCAGGACTACCACATCTCCTTTGTGCATTTGCACTCCTGCCATAAGGAGTGAAGAAAACCTTTTTGTTTAGGTCTGTTAAACATTTCCCTAATATTACATATCTTTTTTTTAAGAAACAAAACCATGTGCGTTATTAAGCTTCTGAAGTGATGTAATTACTAGGCTTATAGTAGAACATAAATGTGTTAAATCAACAAAAAAAAAAGGGTATACTCACAGCAGGACCTTGGCTACCATGAGAGCCACGCACACCAGCAGGGCCAATAGGTCCAGGGAGACCATTGCGACCGTCTTTACCAGGAGGACCAGAAGGACCAGGTGGACCCTAAATGGAAATTTGAACAGTTTAAATGACATTAAAGATGCTACAAATAGGGATTCATATGGATGGGAGCATACATATATATTGCACAAAGAGAATGGGAGGTATTTGAACATATTCTGAAATTCACTTACCCGTGGGCCAGCAGGGCCAGTGTTACCAGGAGGACCTTGATCACCATGTTGGCCCTATTGGGAAAGATATACAGTCTTCAAAAAAAGAGCAGTGGAACATGTTTGTGTTTGCTTGATTCAAGAGAGAATTGTATGTAATGTGTATCTCGATTCAGAGAATGGGAATCCAGGGCTAGTGACATTTATTAGTGGAGTTGGGGGTATAAAATACTTGTTTTGGGAAAAGAGGAGAGAAGGTAAAATTCTTTATATTGTTTCTTCTGATCTTCAGAGAAGGCTTTAAAATAAAAGTCAGAATTCCCACAGTTGATACCCAAATTTAAAGGGAAGAAAATCCAAAAATTACTTCAGCTTTTCTGAGATAAAAATTTTATCATTTCTGGCCAAAGTAAGAAATAATACTAAAACAAAGGCAGAAGATTTTTTAATTTTTTGTTAGCCAAATGCAATTGAGCTTCAAGGGAACTACTGGTAGTCACAGTTCTAATGCCAACACCAGAATCTTCAGTTTTGTACAAAAACCATTGAATGTTAAAGAGATTATTTATGGCTCTCCATTTGAAAGTTGCTGTAGAGTGGAGTAAGTGGTATTAACATACTGTATTGTGCATATGTAGTTCCTTGCTAGTGTGACCTTATTTTGTTTTTTTTACTCTTTATATTCAAAACCCTAAAAATCATTTACTTACAGCAAGACCAGGAAGACCCTGCAATCCATTGTGTCCCTTCAAGCCAGGCAGACCTCTAGGCCCCTTATCACCAGGCAGACCTTTCTCACCACGTGGACCTTGTGGGCCCTAGGAAGGGATAGAGGTGTCAAAGGAATAAATTAGAAAGCTTCGAGAACATACTCCTGTCAAAGCAAGAATTAAGTGTAAATATTCTACATTAAGTCATATCCCAATGTATATGATGGACATCCCCTTAAAACACACAGGAAGAGTGCAAATCCTAAAAGCTTAAGGATTGATCCCACAAAAGAGAATGCTAACTGAGATTCTAAATTCCTAAATATTTTCAGGTCCTTTAGCATTACTTTTTGGGCCTCTTGATCACAGTTATGAGAGTCCTTATCGATAAAGCATGTTTTCTCTTCTTGTATCAATGTGGTAATGTATTTAGAAATCAGACTTACAGCAAGACCTCTTGGACCAAAAGCACCAGCAGGACCGACAGCACCAGCGGGGCCCTGAAACAAGAATAGAGAATACATGTCACTGCTGCATATTGCTCTAATGAAGGTTCCATGCTCAACACATCTCTGGAGAAAGTGAAGTAATTATCTATACATTGTAGGGGTGGGAAGTACTTTGTATATATGATAGACAAGTCTTAGTCCTCTTATACTTTAATCTAGAAAGTTAAGGTATATCATCATATCATTAACTTACAGGTTCACCACGGTTTCCAGGCTTCCCAGAAGGACCAACTTGCCCATGAGGACCAGGAGCACCCAGAGCACCGCTGGGACCAGGACTACCAGGAGCACCACGCTCACCCTGGGAACAAAGGAATGCAACAGGAGACACATTGTGTTATTACTGACTTACACATACTGGAATATTTCTTCCATGACAATGAAATAAAAGGAGCAAAGTTACCTTGAAACCAGGAGCACCATCACGGCCTGGAGGACCATCATTTCCAGGATTGCCCTATTAAAATACCATGAAAAAAATTACTAAATTCCATCATCTTTCATCTCACACAGAACTGTGTCTCAATCTAATTGCTTACAGTGAGAGTAAGAAGATAATGAGATAGGATAGCATAAATCTTAAAGAGAAAAAATGCTTTCCCTGCCATACATGCCATTCTCAAATGCCTTAAATGTACTAATGTTCTCAGAAAATCTAAAATGGTCTTCAAATGTTTTAGAAGTTTGGTAAAGAAAAAAAATTACTGGGCTTTGCAACATTTCTCTAAATGAAAAGGCTAAGACAACAGTGGTCTTTACTAGCTTGGACTCTTAAAACTGAGACTTTCTTTTTAGATGAAAAATCCCAGTGGAGGGAAAAGAACCTAAAAAATAGCCACAACTAAATTAATTTGCTGTGGTACTTCACAAGGTTAAATGGTTTTCTTTGTGAATATTAATTTCACTTCAGCACTTAGGCTGTGTCCAAAAAAACCCATTTTCCTTCAGAAAATTCCAGTGAAACAAAGTTCAGGATTTTTAAACTCCTATTCTCTATTCTCCTTGAATTCTGCAAAGTCTCTTCAAGGTTTGTGTTAACAATGTATTAACTATGCTTCAGGTTATCAAATAAACTTCCCTGATAAGGCTTCAGTTTCTATACTTTCATGAAAGATGTATATGTTCCCCATTCTATTTTTCCTGGCGTGTAAGTAAGAAGTGAAAAGATTTTGAGAGTGATTTCAGGATGTATTTCAGACACAACTTGTGCTTTAAAAACTCTGTCACCTAGTTGGGCATAGGAATGTCTATAAAAATCCTGATATAATTTTCTCTGAAGACATTGCACAAGTTTCCTAGCAGAGCAGCCTTCTGTTCCATCCATTTCTTCCGAGTATTTGTATTTGGATCAGAATGAAGAAAAAGCAATCTGAAGAGGATAAAAGACAGCTTACATCACGTCCAGCTTCACCAGGAGCACCATTTGGACCAGGAGAACCCACAGGACCAGAGGGACCACGGGCACCAGGAGGACCAGAAACACCCAGGGGACCAGGTTCACCCTAATACAGGAACAGTTGTAACAAAATGTGACATTATAATACAACACAAACCAGTCTTACAGAACTTTTAGCCTTTATCTAAGAGCAACATTTCTCTGCAATGAGTTTGGGAAGGAAAAAATAATCAGGACAAAGAAACATACCTATTTATATCAAATGCTGTCTTCATTCTAAATGCCACTACTAGAAACCTCTTAACATTCAGACATTTGCTCACCTGCAGATAATTCTGGTTTGTCTGCAACAAGCCATAATTTCTTCCACTGATATTTGTCTAGTAGGTCCATATCTTGTTTCCAACAGCAATGGAAACAGCATAATCTGCATCTCCCTGGCTTCCCGTAAGACAGGACCTCAAGTGTGTGTGGGTTTTTTCTTTTTAATTACATGTTATCTGTTTGAAGCAGGTAACTAATCATATACTCACTGTTGCTCCAGAGATGCCTGGAAGACCACGTTCTCCCCGAGAGCCAGGCAGACCAAGGATACCAGGAGCACCAAGAATACCCTGAGGACCTGGGGTACCAGGAGGACCCTATGACATGAAGAGAATAATATTTATATTAATAGACAAAAATAGATGTAACATACACATCAGACAATGATACTGAAAATTGCATTCTTGGTTACAATTTTTTCAGATCAAAGAAGAAATTTCTCTAATTTTTTTTTGAGTAAAAATTGTGGTATTTCACACAAGTGCTTACTTCAATAAGACAGAAACACGTATGACTTTTAAAGAACCTCAGTAATTCTGGATGTGAAATCTTAAAGATACTCAAAAGTAATTAATTTATTGCATAATTCTAAGTCAACCTGTGGGCTTTAACTTTGTGATCCTCACAAATCAGAGTTTCTGATGCAGCTATGAATTGAGATTTTTCTAAATGGACATTCATAGGTTCCTTCTTTTTCTATCCATGAGCATCAATTTCAGAACAGAAGATGTGCTTCCTTTTCTCAGACTAAATATCAATTTCTTCTGTAGTTAGAGAAAGATACAGCTCTCCACATGAGAAAAAGACAAAGAAAACCCTGACACAGGGATCAGGCTCACTTTTTATGGCATGTTTGTCAAGCATGCCTATGAAAAATTTCTTGTGTGTCAGTGGAACTTCTACTTAAAGGCTTTGCTAAATTTGTGGATAAAGTAGAAAAGCCCTTCACAAACACTAAAAGTATCTCAGAAACCATAACATTTTCATGAAGAGAAACATATTTAATGAGATGTGATACTCAGTAACTTACAGCAGCACCAGCCTCTCCAGATGGACCTTTCTCACCAGCAAAGCCAGGTGGGCCAGCAATACCTTGTTCACCAGTGCGGCCAACTGGTCCAACATCACCACGCAGACCTCGAGGACCATCTTTGCCAGCTGGGCCAGGAGGACCAGGGGGACCAGTGATGCCCTAGGATTGAGTATGAATATGATACCATTACAATATAGACCTGGGGATAAAATTTAGTTTTAAGTCCATGTGAAAAAATAGTTCCTTGCAATAAACAGGTCATAAGCTGCTCCAAAGCAGCAACTTCTATTGCTTTGTTAGCAGTGGAGAGGTTTTTTGACTGCTTTTTTTTTAAACTCTAGGCAGCTAAAAGTGGTAAAATTTAATGGGAAAATATAGATCTGTCTCTTGTTGGAGACATTAATTGCAACTATAAAATCCATGAGGAAAAACCCCAGTATCTTCCAATTCAAGAAGATTATTTACTTTGCATAACAGTAATTCAAATTTATTTAAATCTAGAGTATCTAAGAAACGAAGTGCCTTTTGGTAAAGGTTGGAAACACCTTTAAAAAGAAAAGACTACAAATGTCAATCTAGAATGAGAATTTCTTGCTGAAAAATAAAAAATATTCACATTCCAAAACAGAGTGAGTTTGACCTGCTCAAGACAGGCACTAGAACGGCAGGTACCACTTTAGAAAATGTAGACATACAATAACCTTAACATTCTTCTGCAGATTGGACATGACCTTCTTATTCCACTCCATCATGAGTAATTGCATAGCCATTGATTTAAACAAAAGCAAATAAACATTGATTTTTGGAAATGGTTGGGTACTTCAAGAGACATAGGGATGCTTGATGGATTATAAAAACTCACAAATTAAATACATAGGTTGTACTCTGGGAGTTTGAACAATTAGATTTTTTTTCTCATCCAGTTCTATAAGGATCTGAGGTTATTCCAGTGCAATTACAATTCAAATCAATGAAACAAAAGTTAGGATTATCCCTAAGCAAAGCAGCTTCTGACTTATCTCCCATTACATTTCTTTACTAGTTACTTACAGCAGGGCCAGGAGGACCAACTCTTCCAGCAGCACCAGGGAAACCAGTCATGCCCTAAAAACAAATTTGAAAATAAAGATTAGGTTTAAAGGAAACAAAAACTTGATGAGAAGCAACAATGTCAGTACTAAAAGCCTGAAGACTTACAGGAGGACCAGCATCACCACGAGGGCCAGCAGGACCAGCAGCACCAGCGGGACCCTAAGTAGGAAAGATTGAAAAAGAGAGATGGGTCAAGCAAAGACAATTAATCCTCTCTATTTAGAATAAGGGCTCAGTCTCACTACTGTGAAAGCTAAGGGTGATTTTTACACCAAGAAGAGGACTGGGCCCAAAACCATGCTGCCTATCCTGACAACAGAGTATTAAATTCTCACACACATTTTAAATCGGTATCATAAGGCTTGAGAAAAGTTGCATAATGCATTTATGATTTAGATTAATTTCCTTGCAAATGTTACATCCATCTAAACAAATCTGGAAGTCAAAATGTGAAAGCAAGGCAAAATCATCAAATCCTCTGTTTGCACTGTGTAACTAATACAGCCACTTAGTGCAAGAGCCTGGTATTGGTATTAAAATCATACAATAAGCAACCCAAGCCACGCTGTCCTGCAACATTTTGTGGTATTTGAAGTATGTGGGTCTGACTTTTTGCATCATGTCAACCAGTTCCCCAGTAATATGCATGTGAGGTGGTATACAACTTTGGGCTATAAAGGTGTCAGCACACGAAGAGCCCATGTGCAAATGGGTGCACAGGCAAATTTGCACACATGCTTCTGGATGACTGAGTCTGAAAATCAGACTGTGACACCACATCCCATCTTTGAGAGAAAAGTGTCAATGTCCTCAGCTCAGAACTTACCCACAATCACCCCCTGAATGGTCCAAGATAGAGTGATTTTGCTGATCTTCAGAGCAAGTTGAAAATTAGTTATTGTTTTCTCTTCATTTCAGTTCCAGACTCACGATCTGAGCCCACATAAATAGATTGATAAAATTTACATAATGTGTGAAAATCAGCATGGTAACTTTTCTCACAGCCTAGCTTGAAGTTTTGTTTCTTTCTTTCATTACCTGTTCAGAATTCAAGGCTTTCAGACTAATGTATTGCTTGCATGGCACAGCTGAGAACTATGCATTTCACAAGGACACAATTCACTTACTGGTGGTCCAGAAGCACCGATTGGGCCAATGGCACCTGTTGGTCCAGTTTCACCCTTAGGTCCCTTGGGCCCACGCTCTCCTTTAGCACCAGGCTGACCAGCTGCACCCTGTAGGCAGAAAAACAGACAAAATGAGGAACTGAAAACCTTGCAGAGGAAATAGAGGAAGGATATGGCATCAATGTGAGGAAAGTGCAAACGAAACTTACAGGGGGTCCAGCAAATCCACTGGGACCCACAGGACCAGGCTCACCACGTTCACCCTAGAGAGAGGACAAAGAAGAGATGAGTGGTTAGAACAATATTTAAAAGAGCAGTTTTCTGAACATCATGTCTTTGACACAGGAATAATGGTAGAAATTACAACTTACAGGGATACCACGGGCACCAGCAGGACCAGCAGGACCAGCAGGACCTCCTTCTCCCTAAAAGACAGACAAAACACTTTGACACTGGGAAATGGCCTAACTGCAGCCAGAACAGGAATGCTCCTGTGGCACAGATACATTGGATCTCCAATACAGAGGATGCTACTTCTGGTTTTGATCCACTCTGTATTAATAATATCCAATGATTCTCAGACAGCATGAAGTATCACTCTGAGCTAACGCGTGGTTATTCATCATTGTATCAAAACCTCCTCTCACAGTGTGAGTAGGATTGTGGAGTTTAACCTCAGCTGGGAAAAATTCAGCCCATGGCTGAATCAGAATCCTCTCCAGATATAACCCACTGCCATGTAGATTTGCATCCCCTTCCCTGCCCTTTTACAAAATGTCTTGGGGTCCTATGGCAAACTTCACTGAATAGTCCCAAAGCCCTTGCTTCCCGAATCTGAAAAACTTAAAGAATTTGTGCAAACTAGAAAGATGGAATTGTTTTTTATGGAATTCATCTTTAATATTCATGTGTGAGTAAACTGTAGCAACAAGGCATTTTTTCATTCAAAGAGTAGACTTACCCGATCACCAGCACCACCAGCAGGGCCAGGAGCACCAATAGCACCAGGCAGACCCTATAGGCCAAGAGACAGGACACTGTTTCAAACAAAATGTAAGTAGGACCAACTACTTTAAATAAGCTTTCTCTTTCCCCCTGGAGAAAGGTTTGTAACTAGCTTTCTTTCAGATGTTCTCAATATAAAGGTTATATGATTTTATAAAACAAAACCTATTCATTTATTTTCCTTCCCCAAGTATGAATTCTAAGACACCTGAAATCTCAAATTAAGGATACTTTTGTGTAACTTTGCAGGCTGCCTTTAAAATTTGCTGTCTGGGCTGAGCCCATGAAATTAAGAGGACACTGTCACACTGAACAGCCGTGCAATGTCTGTGCTCATGTCTCTGCTCATGTGATTTTTCTGCTTCGAGGCAAGAGAAATGATCAATTCTCTCTCTCTCTCCCCCTGAATAAAATCATCCTTAGATGAGGGGCAACAAAATTATGCTGATTTGTATAAAAAATGAGCAGATACCACACTAATGCAATACAGTGGGAAATGCAAGTTCTGAACCTTCTTCTCAGTTATTTAGTTCTGAGGTGTAGCGAGGTAAAGTCGAGTAGAACCACAAGACACTTACACGAGCACCATCTCTTCCTGTTGCACCTGTATCACCTCTCAGACCTGGGGCACCCTGGAACACACAGTGGGAAAAATTGTATTGGTAGGAAACACAATCGTTAATATGAAAGAAGTCCTGAGCTGTTTGCTGAGTATCTGTGCTTTACTTAGACATCATACAAAAACCTTATGCTGGGTTTTCTGGAGAAATGAGAGTTGATTATTTTGTTCTTATTGCTGAGTAGGTACTAACTGGCAAATTGAATGTTTGGAAAGGGTACTGGCATGCTTTTCAGAATAAACCTGCTTCTGTCATGGGAAGCCTTCTTGGCTTCTCTCAGGTACCAAGAATTTTGAATGGAATTAGACATTGAAAACTATGTGCATGTATATTACAAATGATGAATATCAATCCCCTTCAAAACCTCTTTTCTTTTGGTCAAGAGATATCCACCTGTAAAAGTTCTTCTAGGTATTAATGTTATACCTACTATATGAAGCAAGACAACAGCTATTAAAATGATGTCATATGGGTGGAAACATAAAATGCCACATGATTTACTATTAGTTATTTTCAGACCATCACTAGAGTCAAGAAACCAGATCAGCACTCTGTTCTCCTTTTTTTTTTCTTAATACAGCCTAGTGTTCTTCATTAATCTGCATGTCAATACATAGTGTTTTTGAAAAAGTTTTAGGATAGCACCTTAGAAAGGGCAGTCAGTCCATTAGACCAGCAAGACCTCTACTGGCTGACCACTGAGTCATATGGTTTCACAGTAAATAAGAGTCTCATTGGGGTAACATGCAGGTTTTTCCAAGTTAATGAAATTTTAGAGTCTCAAATCTGTGCATGCAGTAACAAGCCAGTTGTCTATCTTACCTTTTCACCCTTTCCTCCTGGAACACCAGCAACACCTCTCTCTCCTGGGATTCCACCAGGGCCAGCAGGACCAGGAGCACCAGCAGCACCAACATTGCCAGGCTCACCCTAGCAGCAACAGCATGTAAGTCAGGGTCAAGTCACTCACACAATTTGGAACAAAATCATCATTACTATTCCGCCCACCATTCTACTTGGTTGTAAACAGTGTGAGTAGTAACATTCTTGTCTTGAGCTATTGTACATGTTTTACTTTTCCAGCTAGTGAAGATGCTAGATGTGAACACTCTGATTCTGTGGGCTCCTGAGGTTTCAGGTCCATTTTCCAAACAAAACTCATGTAGAAAAACTAGCCATAGAAATCTAGAAAACTAAGACCCAGATTGACTTAGCATCAAGCCAACATCATCATTTGCTAGATGACTACTTATTATTGCCCTAATATTTGGGGGAAAATATTGTTAACTAGTGACAAGAACTTCCTGTGTACAAGTAGGTGTGGGTATAAACAGAAGCCAGCATGAATTTTGGTCAGAATCTCAGATCCTGTCTCCAAATAGAATAACAGCATCCCCAGCTGACAACCTGTATTCAAACTGACTTCCCCTCCCATCATCCATATTACTAAACATAAAGCCATTTAACATTAGTGTGGACTAGCTGGGATGGAATTCACCACTTGGAGAGAGGTTTTGGACTGTGTTGATCAGGAATTCAACAGTAAGGCAATGGCAGCTGGAAAAGGCATACCTTGTTACCATCGGGGCCTGGTGGGCCAGAGGGACCACGGCTTCCAATGGGACCAGCAGGACCAACAGCACCGCTCTCGCCAGGAGGACCACGCTCACCCTACAGGAGACAGTCTGATCTGAGTGCTCCCGTGAATTGCGCTCTAGCTGAAAGCACTGGCTGGGAGCAATGGCAGCGTGGCACATTTTTATCTG
The DNA here is from genome assembly GCF_036417665.1 of Passer domesticus. Taxonomy (NCBI): domain Eukaryota; kingdom Metazoa; phylum Chordata; class Aves; order Passeriformes; family Passeridae; genus Passer; species Passer domesticus. Next base: position 23,532,624 of record NC_087474.1, on the reverse strand, counting down.
AACAAACCTTTATTTAGAACTGCACAGCTATTAACGAAATTGGTCATAAGAACTGGCTCTAGCTTTTGACACAAAATTATCAAAATGAAGTAATGAAGTCTTGCATCATGACAACAGCTGACAACGAAAGTATTAACACTTCTTGAACATGGATTTTGGCTACTGTGCTTGTTCTGTTATCAGACATCCTACTGTCAAATGGAGATTCTGTTTTAGGACAAATAATGGATTCTAGTGAAATTAAAGGGATAGTAATCAGCAAGCAATTATTTTTACAGTGGCAAATTCCTGGTGGCAGGAGAATAAAGGTAACACCTAAAGCCTACTAATGTGACCTGTACTTTATAACATGTATAAGGTTAAATTCTGCATCATAGATCTGGAGATGTGGGAGTAGCCAGAAACTCAATTTAAATGCACAATAGATCTATCAAAGATAGAAACACTAGTTTTACTAAAGATATCTCCAGTTATCTCAGTGTAATCAAGCTGGACATGAGTGAATAATCTGATAGGGTATAATGGAGTTTTTAGTTATGCTGGCGAATTTCGAATTTGTAGAAGAACTATAATGTGGTCAAAGGACTGACTTAAGGGGAGATAGCTCACCAGTAGAAAGTACCAATGATGCAACAGATTAATGGATATTGTAGAGATGTTCCTAATTTTTTTTTTCATACATTTTGTTAATTACAAAGAGGCAGAAAAAGAAGAAATATGCAGATATCACAAAGGAAGCATGTGTCAACAGGAAGAAGGATTGGCAGACTACACAGAAAGAAGTGAATAACCTGCTAGATGGCTGTCAGAGCAAAGAGATAAAATTCAAGAGTGCAAGTACCACACCACTTATTTAGGCATCAGAACTGCAAATTCTGCTGTAAATGGAGGTTGCAATGGTGAAAATGACTGAAAGGGAAAGGTAATAGCTGACAATATGACACAGACATGTAAAAGGAAAATATGATCTGCCACAAGCAGTGGGTTACTTTTAGAAAATGTTAGTCTTGTGTATAAAGCATCAGTAAGCCCTAATTTGCAATACTGGATGAAATACACTGAGTGATGCTTAGGGCAAGCTAGAGCAGAGGAAAATAACTGTTACTGCTATGACAAAGGGAGCTTGGTTTGGATGAAATGGCAAAATAATAGTTTAGAGCACACATGGTTTTTGATACAGACTCTGGGCATTAAAACATAGGGAGAAAAGTGCTGTTTAAACTGATTGAAATAACTTGTAAGAGTGAATGGGAATATTTGTCAGTGGACACATTTAATCTGGAAGTCAGAAGAAAAGAAGAAGCAATAGAAGTAGGTTAAATATCAATCTCTTTAGAGGTGAATTTGGAAAGCAAACACTTTATTGAGCCCTTTATAAACTACTTCTTGCTCTACATAAATGGGATCCTCCTGCCATGCAGGAAGGCATCCACACAAAGCTCTTTGAGGATGTCTATTGACAGTTCAGAATTAAAGGGAAGTGGGAGGCAATACCTTCTAATGACAATTCTGGTTTCTGAATTCAGCCCACTATTTATTCAAAAACAGTACTGGGGAGGTAGGAGCTGCCTCCAGTAAAACTGTAAAACTGAAATGGTCAGGCTAAGAAGGTCTGTGCACAGGCACTGCAGATGAAAACTCTCATATTCATCAGGCCTCAGTGTAACACTGCAGGAGCAGTCCTTTATCATCCACAGTCTCATTATAAGGTTAACACAGGATATCATTATTTGGGCAATATCCATACTTATACAGAAGTTTACTAGCACTGGCATCTGTGTTAACCCTAACTCAAATACCCTGACCCCTGCAAAGAGCAGAGAATATTATCCTTCATTCCTGTAAGTCTGCTGCAATACACTATTCTGTAACAGAGAAGAGCTTTTTGCTTTGAGGAACATGGAAGTGTACATAATTACTATTATTATTGAACCCATTATTAAGACAGTCTGTACCAGATTTCTAATGAGTTACTCACTCTTGGGCCAGCAGGGCCAGGGACACCAAATTCACCATGAAGACCCTAGAAGAGAGTAGATATAGAGCTAAAATTTATTTTACTTGCTTAACTTGTACTTTGTTTCTTAGCAACAAATGAAAATTCTAAAATTGAAACAGCATATTGGAAAGTTTCAGACAATCTATTACATACATGGAAATAAGCCCTTTTCCTCCAGCTGCACAGTATCTCAAGGTAGACATTAGATAATATTTTTTCATCTGAAGAGTTAGCTATTAAATTGCAAGCTCTTTTGTCAGGTATATGCAATGTAAACTCTTTTACAGGGACAGAGATGTAACTATAAATGTTAAAGGTGATTTTGACATAAAGGATGCACAATTTGCAGAGTAGATCTCACACTAACTGTGCATGAATTGCAACTGAACCACCTCAGATGGATGCCATTGTACATTCCCTGAAATCAGCTGCAAAAATGGAGTGGTGCAGGCTAGACTGAACCTTGAAGATTTTGAAAGAAATGTGAAGTAAAATATTTTTCATGTACTGTCTCTTCTAGGGGAAGAAGCATATTTTATTGCTACTTAAGGCCCAAAAAGCAAAGGGCTATCTTTGCTCAGTTTCATACCAAAACTTTTTAAAGGGAACTACAAGGCAAATTCCAATGCAAAAGGAACTGTTAAAGTTTGCATGATTGCTTTTAAAGTTACCCTGATTGCTTTGTTTTGGCAAATAGATTCAACAGGCTCTTGCTCCACCACGTGTGCCATTGCAAACACAGCCCTCATGCAATGCCTGCCCCATCCATGGAATGCTGTGTCTGTCACTCACCCTCTCGCCTGGTTTGCCAGCCTCTCCAGCAGGACCCGAGGGACCTGGCAGACCCTGAGTGTAAAGAAATAAGAATGCAAATATAGTTAAGGCAGAAGCTCTTCACGCTTTGGGAACCATGGATAAGATTGAACAGAGCTCACAGTTACTTGCCTGGAAGCCAGGAGGGCCAGCAGGACCAGTTTCACCCTTTCCACCTTGGTTGCCCTGGGTGGAATGAAAAACAAGCGATTAACTTGGAAGGAGAAATACAGGGAAGTGGATTTTAAATGGGAAGTCCCATTAATGAAAAGTAAATCACAAATTGGATTTGTGTGGAGGCTGTTACTTACAGTGACTCCAGGAGGACCTTGAGCACCGTTGTTTCCCTCTGGACCAGGAGCACCCTATATATGTTCAAGCAGAAAGCTATTATCAAACCTTTAATTTGATATGAGTAACATCTCTAAATTATTATGTGCCAAAACCAAACATCTCTGACTGTGTATTTTGAACTTAACCATTTACTTGCAAGAACTTCTCTAAAGATGCTTAAAATTTTAAATTCTCATCATTTATTTAGATATTGCAGCACATTCATACTTAAGAAAACTTCTTTTGGAATTACAGAATATAGAAGCCTTGCTGATAGCATTTTTCCCAGACAACACTGTCTTTTGGGTCCCTTAAATGGAAGAATTACAAGTTTCAACTACAAGTAAAAGGTTGGAAAATTACAGGATGAATTAGAAACCATACACTGTGCTACAAGATTTAAGGACAGGGAGTGTTATTTTTGACTCTTCATAGGATAATACCCCATAATTAATTACCCCACTAATACCCAAAAAGGGGAGTTTTCATTTATCCATTAAGTAATAGCCCCCACTGACATGAGGCTAAAAATAATGCATTCCTAAGGGCTTTTCTAATTTCATCATCTAGTCATACTTGCACAAGCCAATGCTATCTTATTACAGAGGTTTGGAAAATCTACTTTTTTCTCTCTGGAAGATGAAAAAGAAAATATATCCACGTACCCGTGGGCCAGCAAGACCAACATTGCCTTTTTCACCAGGTTTGCCAGGTTCACCCTGAAGTTGAAAGAAAAAGATATAAAAGTTAACCAACACTTCATATTCGATTCAGTTTAAACTACTAAGCAGAGACTTCTTCTCACTGCCAGAAGATTTACTGTAATATTTCTTTAGCCCAAATTAAAACACACACAAGGTCCATCTGTCTTTTTGGATCACTTAGATTAGCTCAAAAATATATGTCTTTTCAAAATTTAATGCCTTTTTGTTTCTAAGATTGTAATTCATGGCACTCCATGTAGTATCCTATGTAATACACTGTATGTTTGCATGTGTGTGTATGTACAGCAACACCCGAGTCCGGGACATGATTGTTATCTGTGGTGTCTGTGGGACAGGTAAAGAACTCCACTGAAGTCACTGGTAGCTTTTCTTCTAAATTGACTGAGCTTTGGATAGTGCTCAATAAATAACAGTACTCTGGAACTGGTTTAATGGCCAAACTTGACAGAACTTTTACAGATGTGAATATATAGAAATAATAAAATGCACATACTGAAATCATAAAATATTCTAATCACTTCAATTTCAAAATGTCTCTAAGCTAATTAAACTGCTTTTTCATTTCTTTAATAATATTTTGGACAACTGGAAAATAATTTGGAACAGAACTCTTGAATGTAAGCAGATGCCATCTGATGAGGAGGATATAGGGAGAAGTGTTAGATTAATGATAGAGTTGGGACCCTACAGATTAGTCTGGAAATACTTTAATAGTAATAGAAAATTTCTGTACTGTACTTACAGTGGGACCTTTTGGTCCAGGGAATCCAATGTTGCCAGGCTCACCTCTATTACCAGCTGGACCAATTGGCCCAACTCTACCATCTGCTCCAGGGAAACCCTAGAAAAAGAAATAATTCCATTAAATGGCTGAGGTAATTTAATTAGAGTTCAGCTTTAGGAGAAATATGTACTGACAGGAAGCAAATGTCATTTAACTTTTCACCATTGTTGATACATTGCATGCTCATGCATCCCTCCCTTTTCCTCCTTTTTGTAGAACTCTGTATTTCTTCTTCCCCTTCCAGGACACAGGCCTGATGTGAGACCCACAGAAATGAACGGAAGGCTTCACACTGATCTTCCCAGTAATACAATAGAAAATCTTGCTGATTTTACACAGTTGTGTTAGAGCTCAGTGCTGAGATATCTGCTTTACACTACTGTACTTCATTCTTTCCCATGCAAAGGGGGAACAGAATAAAAAGCAAGGTACTTACAACAGGACCTTCCTTGCCAGCAGGGCCTGGGCTTCCTGGCTGACCTGGGAGACCCTGAGAAAGGAAAAGTTTGATGTTTTTACAATGAAACCTACTCACCCAACATATAACCACCAGTTTATCTACATGCATGCAGGCACACACATAGAGGTGCCAAGTTATCAATGCACACTGCTTAAACAGGACTGTAGATGCTAGCACATTTCCACCTGAAGGACACTGTCTGTTAATTTGGTGGTGTGTGCTCCCATGCCAGATGAAAATCAGTGTAGGAAAGTACCTGTTTTACTCATAGAAACTAATTTAGGCTCTGCTTTCGAGAATAGTATGTTTCAAGGTTTGCAGATGTCTAATACTCATATGTGGGCATTGCAAACTTTGACTTCACAGGGTAGGGTAGGAAGAGAAAGAATAAGGAGTATAAATGTAATGGGATTAACATAATCTGACTGCAGCCCACACCACTAAAAGTAAATGGCTGTTTTCAGTGAAATCATTTGCAAAATAAAAAAGAAGTAATTGAGATCAGCCATTTCACATAATTTTAGTAGGATCTGCTTTCCTTTGAGTTCATTAAAGAGAACACACACACCTTAATTGTGACCATAATGATCACATTCTGTAGCTAATCACAAGTGGAAACCCCTTACAGAAGTCAATTCAGTATCCAGTACAAGAAGACAGTGCTCCATCCCACGGCCATCAAATGCTATCTTAACAAAACTAACTAATTTTAATAAACATTCTGATGCTTCTTAATTGTTCCCAATGGGGTTTTTTTCAGTTGAATGGTGAAAGTGCCCTAATGTGTGGTTAACACATGCTGAATTTTTGCAGTTGGATTTCTGAATAACTTTGTCCATTAATTGTAAGTAATTTTCTTCCTATGTAGTTCAAACTTAATCCACCACAGAGTTCGAACTTACTCTTGGACCCATAAGACCAGGCTCACCAGGACGGCCAGCATCACCATTAGGACCCTTAGCACCAACAGGACCACTAGCACCACGGTTACCAGCAGGTCCCTACCAAAAGGAAGAAATAAAATTAGGCAGAGGCAGCAAAAAGCATTGTAGATCTGTATATAAAAGGTGGTTCAAAAAATAGTGACCCAGACAAAAGTCTTACCATGACACCAGCTCTGCCATCAGCTCCAGGGAGACCACGAGATCCAGGTACACCCTGCAAGTCAACACAAAATGAATCAAGACAGGGAAAGAAATAAATCTCTTCCTGTGAAGTGTATAGTGCCTACTAGATTTCATCCTTCCAACCAGGTCTGCTGAATGTGAGGTAGGTGCAGCTTTAAGCACATAGACCTCAGTGTAAATAAGTATTGTGAAAGAAACCCTCTCACTTCCTGTAGATTTCTTTAAATTCTAATCTGTATAATTTTCAGTGTTCATTGTAACTAATAATGGCTCTAGCCAGCAGCTAGGATCCCACAACCTGCCCCACCCATTCTCTGTGTAGAGAGTTACTGACTCTGAATTCTTTATCTCTGGAAAAAAAAAATAAATCTAGGGGAAGCACTGCCATTTTTCGTATCACTTTCCTGTGAATTCTCTTCCTTCACACAGCTACATGCTTCCTGCAGGTCATGGAGTGGCTTCCTCACCCAGTGAAAAGTTTACTAGACATCCTTGAAGACACTGAATTGAAAGCTTTTGTCCCCTATTATGTGTAAGCCCGTTACCAGTTTTAAGCAGTTAAATCCCATCACAAACTTTTAAGAATAATCAGAAGATAATTCACTAAATATTAAGCAGTGGATAAATCAAAGCCATCTTTGGATAAATCAAATCCAGTAAATACTTTGGGGAGTCAGTATTTACTAAGAGAGTAAACAAGCATTAATGCAAAGCCAAAATGGGTTTGGTCCCAGCTAATCAAAAGATTCAGAATTGAAAATTATCACTGCTTAGCAGCATTAATGTCAATTTAATTACTCATAATTATTTAATTTGCCTGTGGGACTCTAGACTGATTTCCACTTTCCTTTTTACTTCTAAGTCTGGAACATGAAAAGAAAACCTACTCTCAGACCAGCAGGGCCTGGGGGACCAGCAGAGCCAGGTTCACCAGGGCTGCCTCTCTTGCCTTCCTCACCACTAGGGCCAGGAGGGCCAGCAGGTCCAGCAGCACCCTATGTTGAACAAACAGAAAAATAACATATCAGACACCGTGTTGCAGATATTATCAGGTTTTTGATTGAAAAAGCCTTCACATTTTGCCATACTTACAGGCTCACCCTTCATACCACTTTCTCCCTTGGCACCAGCGGGGCCTGGTTCACCCTAGAGTCCGAAACAAAAAGAGATGACAAAATTACGCATCATTCCAAAAAATCCCTCTTCTATCTGGAGAGTTTACTCATGAATAAAAAAAATTATTTTATCACCTAATGGCATGCCTCCCTCTATTGTGAAAATGGCTAGTGAGCACGACTGTATTTTTGACTTAAAAGGCACAAAACCAAACATGTTAAAGGTGCTTAGAAATGGCAGTATTGAATAACAACACATTTAGGGCTGGTTCCTCTACTGAGGATACCCACTGAGGTCCTAGTTGTGACATTGCTGCCACATCCCTCTCAGTGCTATCAACATGGACAGAGCTTCACAGTCACATAATATTCTGCACTGGAAGGGACTCACAAGGATCACTGAATCCAACTATTCCTTGCACTCACAGGGAGTGCAAAGTGAACCTATTCAGTCTCAGCATCTAAAGCAAGTAATGACACACAGAAATTGTTCTACGATGCCCTAGCACAGTGCATCAAGATGTCTGCACTATAACAAAAACATGTCCAGAGATCTTTTACAACTGTGGACACTGTGTCTGGTTTTCAAATACATGCAATACAAGAGGTAACTTACAACAAGTCCTCTAGCACCACTAGGACCAGCAGGGCCAGGAGGACCAAGAATACCACGGGGACCAGGCAGACCAGGAGCACCAGCAACACCAGGAAGACCCTGTCCAACAGAAGGGAAAAAAGGTAGTGTGAACCCTTTGTCTCTTCTGCTGCATTAATTGAATTGGGTTTTTTTAGAGGAAGCACGTGTGAGTGTAGTTGTACTTACAGCTGCACCTTTAGCCCCTGGAAGACCATTAGCACCGGGGTTGCCCTGTTAAGAAAGGTAACAATACTGGTTAATTAAAAGTCAAAAGTGAACACATCTCATAGATAAAGCCTGGCAAGTTACTCACTGGAGGGCCAACAGGACCACTAGAACCAGGAAGTCCAATCTCTCCTCTTGGGCCAGCAGGACCACTAGGACCAACATTACCAGCAGGTCCGATTTCACCCTGTTGGAGAGAAGGACAGAGCCCTCTATCAGTGTACACAATCTTATGGCAAGAGTGAAGCAATCCTGTATCAGCCTGGCATGAAGATAATCATATTTGTGTATTCCCATTTCAGAGGCCAGGAAACCAAGCAGCTGAGAGCTTTTAATGGATTTTAAAGGCACTCAGGTTGGGATGTCTATTTAGGCTCCATCTAAGGTAGTGGCTAAGACAGGAAAAGCAGATGTTTACCCATAAGGCTGACCAAAAAAAATCAGAACTAGAATTCCAGTTTCATTTGCATCTATGTGCCTCCAGAACTGGCCTGAGGTGCCACAGTACATGAGACCTAATTGGCCATTATCTTGCACTTTAGGATGCCATTTGCATAGATGCAAAATGCAAAATTATGCCTGATCAGAGTGCATATGATAGTGTTCACAATGGAGTAAATGACAAAAAAAAAAAAAGGTTCTTGCTTTTATTTTCAGAAGGTTGTGTTCTGCAAGTTTACTACAAGAACCTGAATATAATGACATGGATTTTATGACAAATGGTCAGATGGTCAGCAAGATTTGTAAATGAAATATATGCAATACTCTTTCCTCAAATGCTCTGTCCTTCCTTGGTCACTCAAAATATTGAGGATCTTACCCAGGTAAAAAATGCTAAGATTTGAGAAATAAAGTGAATAATTTAAATTATAGTCTGCAAGAGCAAAATCGTACTGCCCAAAACCAGAAAAATTTAAAGCAAATTCTGCATTGTAATTTCAGGGACTTAGATTAGAAGTAGCCCAATATTCAAATGCAGCTTCTTCATCCTCCACTATTTCTGTAAAGTGATGTTAACTGCTGCCTTACTTATTTATCATGATTCATGTCACCCTTGTAAAGTGCCCCACATAGGAAGCAGCAAAAGGTTTATGTGTCTTCCTGAACCTGCTCAGCTTCAATCTTCAGCTGTGAAGTAAGTGCTGACTTTTAAATTAGCTTTCATATCTGATGTTCTCTAAATACAGACCAGGATGAGGATGAATCCCTAGAGTAACTAATAAGAAAGCACTCTTAGTTCATAGAGGATGGGGTTTTTTGCTGCCTAGAAACTCTGGTTAGTACATTTCATCTTCACTATCAAATGTACCAGTAGAAGCAGATGTTCATACCTTAGCACCAGGAGCACCTGGGAAGCCTGGAGGACCAGCAGCACCAATAGGGCCCTGGGAAGTGAAAGGGAAACAGTTGTGTAAAGGTATTCAGTGACAACAGAAACATCTTGCTTGTTGAAGTAACCAGGTTACAAAAATGCACATTTACTTGTTCCACACATTACCCCCTCAGCATGCTAGCTGCCTTTTGCAGTTCCAGACTGACAGATTTGGTTCACTACAGTTAAGAGGCAGGTGAATGTGTAAACAACATTTGCAGTGCAAATTAAGCAAGAATTGGTAAAACCTTGCCTTGAGGCCAAACACCTGAGAAAGAACAAACAGAGGATGAGCAGAGGCAGGTATCTGCAAGGCAAGGTGACTGATTCTACTATGTTTACCTGTTGCTGTGAGATTTGTAATTACATTGGGACCAAGTTCCAATGCACCAGACATTACAAGGGAAGATACACTGATGGATTCATAGCCTTAATTTTTAATGCACACAAATTAAAAAAGGGATAGTTTTTCTTCAATTATTAATTAAAAATCCAACTCATTAATTCATAATATATTTTTTTGTGAGCTAACATCTTTTAATTAGAAATATTTATAATAAAACTGCCTTACAAATCCAGGGTAATAAAACATGTCAGGTGGTATGACAAAGAGGAACTGCCTTCAGATAGTCTATAACTTACTCTGTTATAAAGGGGGTACCTGGAATTGTCACTAGTTTTGCATAAGCAAAAAAAAAGAAACCAAATGCCCTTTAGGATATGTGTGAAAGCATAAACTTCCAGAATTTTCATTGCAATGGCTTTTTTATATTTTAAATTTCAAGTGGAAAGAAGGATGAAACATTATTTCTTTTTTAGTTTTAAAAAATGAGTGTTAGTAACCACTTTGTAGAATACTTAAGGTATCTTAACCTAAGTATGTGAAAAATAACTTCAGCCTGGGACATATTCAACACTGTGCCCATTGTGAACAACAATCTATGCAATGGGCAGCTTCATGACATTTTTCCTATAGCAACTCAACTGCCTTAATTCAAGATGTTTTCAGCTAAAATGTTTTGGTTCTACTACATCAGATCCTAGCTGTAAGATTTTTATTTGCCTGCAATTTAACTACCCAATCACATATTTTTAAAATACTCCACGTGGGAGAACATAAGAGAAACACCCATGCTCACATTCTATTCTGTTAAAGCACAACAGGTGTTTGAAGTGACAAGGGGTATTAAAATCAACTTTGGCAAAACAAAACCAAGTACAGCTAAAGTACAGCTTTATCATAGTGTTAATTTTTGAAGGTAGGAAGAAAAAGAAACCTATTAACTGTTATTACTATTGTTCTGCTGTATTCCAGATTTGTTTTATAGTTTCAAAACTATATCCTTGTACTCAGATGTATGTGGCTGAGATAAATGAGGTTTCTGAAGTCAGGGGTAAATTATGGCAACACTAACTCCTTTTAAACAGACAAATCTGCACTGGATTAGCTCTTACTAGAATAGATACAGTCAGATCTTCAGCTGTAGAATTTCACCTACAGGAGATTTGGGTCTTGCTGGCCTTTCACAATAGCTCACAAGTCAGGTATTAGTGGTGAATGAAATAGGTTAGTGCCTGCAGGCTCAAAGCTATATCCTGTTGTGCATATATAATTTACAGGTTGTATATAATTAGAGCCATCTGTAACATATGCATAGTATGCATCTGTTAAAAAGTAGAAAGTCTCTTTAGCTTTTGGATGAGAATTATTCTGTTAGACTGTTGGAAATGAGAATTCTGTGCACTAGGTATTTCCCAGAGAGATGTGCTGGAAAACCTTCTCGTGAAATCACCAGTGCAAACAAGAGTGTATTTGGTTTCTCTAAAATGGATATGTTTCATATAAATCCTGAGGCTCTCCTGATACTGTCTGCAAAGGGTTTGTTTCACTAATTTCTCTTTGTGATGGTCTGATAAGCAACAAAGAACAATGTTAAAAACATCAACATAATAAACTTCTTAAGAGCCCAAGAAATCCCCTAAAACAGGAAAAGAAGCACAAAGCCTAATGGAACCAGGCTGTCAAAAAGCAAGGCTTAAACTTACAGCAGGTCCAGTGGGGCCAGCACTGCCATCACTTCCACGAGCACCCTGTGAGGAAAGAACATGATAAATAGTTTAAAAAGAGAACTGAATATCAGAGGGAGCCACAGTAAGTGGCTGATATATGATGACAGATAGATGGGAAGCCACTTACAGCTGGTCCAGGGGCACCTACTCTTCCTCTCTCACCAGGGAGACCACGAGCACCCTTGAAAGAAAAATTACATTAACTCATTTATATATTTTCATTGAACATAGATATATAGAGATCTTTCCCTCTGCTAAGCCATATTACTATTACATTAGAGTATCTGGGTATCTGGAGTGTCAATAATGACAAATATTGAAGAAAATGCTGGCTGAACTAAATCTATCAGATTATACTTTCCCACAGAAGCAGTGAATACTTACAGGTTGTCCTGGGGTACCATTTTCACCAGGGGCACCAGGCTCTCCCTATGAAAAAGAAAGTTTGGAGGCTTGAGTTACTTACAGGATGCTTTGGACAGATAGTCTAACACTATCAGAGAGATTTTCAGCTACTGGATCCCACATTCTGTGTCTTTTGTAGCATTTTATAACACAGCACTGTCCATGTTTCTGCATCACACTATACCATAATAGCACATCAAGTCCTGAGTGTGCAGAGACTGCAATGGTCCCTGCATGCTCTGGAACACAGCCAGATGGAATCCTTTTAGAAGGGAAGGGCCAGAGAAAGTTGTGTCACTTGCTCAGCTTTCTTCACTCCCTTTCTTTATGCTGACATTTACTCTGTAGTACACATTTAAGAGATCGGATCTGGATAGTCAACTACAAATCCAGATCAATCAGCAGCTGTTTTTTAGCTAGACCAGAAGCAGAATGATGCTTTCTCTTGCCTTAGTGTAAGTCAACAAAATCCTCTCAAATGGCGTAAAATAAGGATCTGCCTCAGGTATTTTTAACTTAAGACCAATAATAATAAGTATTTGAGCAACAGCCTTTAATACCTGGCTCCTCTTCCTTCACTATTGTATTCTCAACAGCCTTCTCAGCAGGTCTAGGCTGGTCTACAATGACAAGATTTGTCATTCAGGTAATATTCAGGATACAAGTGCTTGTATCCTGAATATACCTGAATGCACCTAGTCTTAAATGCTGCAAAGAGAGCAAGTTTTTGCCTTCATTGCTGCTTTCAGCATGGTTTTATCATGAACAACCTTGATTTAATATGCTTGTGTTTTCTAGCTAGTAACTGTTCTGTCCTTTACTTATGTGCTTATCTGCTTTGAATCTCCAATGACTGGACAGACTTGTCATGTAAACTTTTTCTGAAGGTTAACAACTTGCAGTGATAATGAATATTGTACGTTACAACTAAAAACCCTATAACCAAGTAGTGCTAAGCTCTTAGAAACAAGCAAGATGGAGAATTATTATCTGAGTTTTTAATTTTTTTATTTGAAGTCTGTGAATATAAATCCCCTGTGAATAAGTCAGGATTTCCTATAACCCAATGATGCAACAGTGAATTTTTCAAGAACACTGATATTAGGCACTGAGGTAGAATGGGAGAAGAAAAAACTAAAAGATAAAGAGTTTATCATAGATATTCCTAGACTATATTTCAGAATATATTATTAAGGGGTTTTTAAAGGCTAGTGTTCAAATGCGCTCTAATGTGAAGACAATAAAAGAAAAAAGATTGTGAGGATCAAATAGCCTTAACTCAGAAAAGCACCGTATGTATACAAATTTTTAGCAGGAAGCATTACACTGATCTCACACAATAGAGTTCTGTAGGAAAATGAGATGATTTCATTTTAGCATGCTTTAAAAAACCTACCCAAATGTAGAATACAATCCAGAGAAGAGCAGAGATAGCAAAATAGTCTGAAGTGCTGCTGAATCACTTCATTAAGAGCCCAATTCTACAGCCTTTATTCACTGAAAGCAATAATTTGCTTACAACATGATTGCGGGCTTGGGACTAAGGTCCCAGGAATGTTTTCTTATGACAAGGTCCATGTATTTGTTCTACATGGATCCACTGACTTCTAGATTACTGCAGCTGGGCAATGTTTAATGGCAACACGGATGACTGATTGGATGGGGATTCACATGTCTTTTGCTAGGAAGAGCTACAAATGTATCCTACATTTTTAGATTGTCCTTACCTTGGTTCCAGGAGTACCAGGCTGTCCCTTTTGACCATCCAGACCATTGTGTCCCTATATTGAGTAGAAAAATAAATATTGATACATATTCTCTCTCAAATGGCTTTATGCAAATTCTTAGTGTTATAACATAAAACTTTCCTCCCACATAAAACTATTCCTTAATATAATCTTCTGATTTTTCAAAAGTAATTTATATCAGGCAATATTAAAAACTTTGAAGAGGTTCATAAACTCTTCATTTGCAGAGGATTTCCAGGGATTTTCAGTATGCTGCAGTGATGTTAAATATGAAATATTCAGGGAAAAGTATATATGTACTCACCCTAATTCCCTTAAAGCCAGGCAGACCAGGAGTTCCAGGGAAACCACGAGCACCCTAAAAACACACAGTGCATGAATGATTGTATCTCATATTATAGACTGCAGTTAAAATGAAAGATGATGAATAAGTCTTCCAATAAAACTAACAAGTACATTATCATTCAAGTAAGAAACAGAACCCAGATCCTAACTTCTCAGGACCAGACATTTCAAGACTAACAGTAATCAACCTGATTTTTCCAGTTCTGAATCTCAGAAATTGCATGCATTACCATGTGACAGCACAGCTTTTTTAACTTTCTATGCCAAGGTGCCAGGTTATCTGTGTAATTCCACACTTCTGTTACTGTTATGCCACTTCTGTTACTCATTACTAGCTTCAGTGGGAACGACGTAGGGAAACAAAATAAAAACACAACTATATGATATCCCAGCAGGTGAGGGCTGAAATTGTATTAATCCATATAAGGAATATCACTAGACTGTTAATGTGGTGAAATTCAGAAAGGTTGTTAGGTTTCATTGATTGATGAACTGGTTTTATTGTACCCAGAAGATCACTACACACCTGAGGTCCAGCAACACCCCTCTCACCAGGTCTTCCAGGTTTGCCAGGGTGACCCTACAAAATGCAATAAAGATGCACTAAGAAGGAAAGCATTTATAAAACAGCAACACAAACCACTAATAGAAAAGAAAGTACATTGGCAAGCCTTCTCTTTTTCCATAAATACAGGGAGATTCTCAACTTTTAAGTTTTCTTCTCCCTGTATCCAGGCAGTTAAATAATGTATTTGGAGTGGTTTGGAAGTTTTCCAATTTTCTGTACATTTCCAGCATCTCTTGTAATTATTTCAGGGCTTTATTTTTTTAACAACGTATAAAATGTGGCCAATGGAATACTTAGCTTAACAATAATCTGGTTGTTAGAGTTAAATCACCACCTTGAAAGAGATGAGTAACATTTAATAACCACTTACGTCTTCACCAGCCTTTCCTGGAGGACCAGGGGGACCACGAGGACCCTGGGGACCCTGTCAAAAGTAGATTGAGAATTACTTGAAGCTTAAGTCTTCATACACATCTACATCTACATCTACATCTACATCTACACTGTTTTCTTACTCGAGTTGGGGCATAATTGGAGCCTAATTGAATTTTCACTTTATGACTCCAAGTGGAGAGAGCCTGAATCTGAGTTCAGCTCTGTTTCTGTAACAGGATCAAGCAGGAGTATCCAAAAATTCTGAGAAGTGCATATGGGTAGGAGGAATGGGCCTAAGCATTGCAAGCCTACTTTGGTATGCTATTCCTAATGCTAGCAGTGTCTGTGTGTGATCTGTACTTACTGTTTGACCAGGTTCACCAGGCTCACCAGGAAGACCTTGGAAACCAGGAGGACCCTAGAAAATGAGGGAGATATTATTGGTTTCCAAACAAGATAATTTGTAATTTTGCAGGTATGTCAATGTCATTAGGAGAGAGAAGACTGTACTCACAGGGGGTCCAGATGCTCCAGGTGGGCCTCTGGGTCCCATTAAACCCTAGGGAAGAAAAATCACAAGATCTTTTTAAAAACATCACAATTATATAAACTCATTTATGAAACCAACTCCCAGCATTCCTAAAACATAGTTAGCATCACAGTTTCCAATGTGCAATGTTCAAGTGAAATTAGAGGAAGTTAAGAGGTCGGCATGAATTTGCACAGGCAGTCCAAGTGCAAACATCTAATGGTAACACACCAGCACAGAATCCAGTGGGATGATTAGAAATGTACCATTATGGCTGTGAACTTCATGATTCATCTTCTTAATCTATTCTGGCTTGTTAGAAAGTGAACTGGTTCATTCTGTTTTGAATTCTTCCCTCTACCCTTCCTGTGCAGAAACGTTTAAAGATAAGGGTCATAACACATCATGAAAGGCTCTTATACATATTGTGTATACATCTATTTCCAATAATTATCTACTTCTATTTAAATATGTTATTGTTTTCTGATATTTATTAAATTCTCTTCATATTCACTTGCAAAATAAGTCACTAATACACTTTCCTTGACATTATTTAGAATTTATATGCATTTTGAAAATATGGGATGAGAAAAATCACTTCTAAAAAGGCAATTTCCATAGATTGGTGCACTCTCTTAAAAGTTATCTTAAGGTTTACTAAGCAAGCAAACAATTTCAAACTGAAATTTTAACTTACACTTCTATAGTCCAAACAAATGATTTAGGAGACATTTCAACAGATATAATTATGCTTTAAATTGGTTTTAAACCTTTCTCTGAAAGTATTTTAGATTTTCTCATTACAACATTAAAATCATATGCCAACTTCTCAGTGGTTATGTAGCTTTTCCATAAAACTGAAAACCTTTTATTAAGAGGAATAAATGCACATTAATTACAGGCATTTACTCATGGAAGCTAAAGCACTGTTGTGGATATGATAATATGCAGTAATTCTAGGAAAAATAATGGTTTCTAGACAGTCTGAATCATATGTGCTGCATGAACCCTGTGAATTTCCTCTCAAATTCTATTCTATAACTAATTTTCCCTTCCTGAATTTTACATATTATTTATGAAATAAATATGTCAAACTTAAACATTCCTCACAATAGGTAGATTCTACTGCTGTTTCTGTCAAATGAACCTAACTGAGTAAAAAAATTGGAATACAGAACTGATATTTGCCTCAGACAAATCCTCATCTATGTTTTCTGATTAATCATCAGACACTGAGGGCAGAATTTCATTAAAGGTACTCCTATTTTCTATATTTCTTAACTAAATGGATGCCAAAGTGTTTTCCAAAATCCATTTAATATTAGAGTGTTTTTGGAAGTGGAAGCAAGCGCTTGACCCAGAGTAATCCTGGTCATCCTTCATCCTGCTGCTCACCCATCAGATGCACTGTCTGTGACATCAGCGTGTGTGGTGAATTTTACTCATATTCTACTAACTTTGTATACAGAAAATATTTGCTAACATAAGGAAGGGTTAGAAGTTCATATGGAGTGGCAATAGACCCCTTAAACTCCATTTGTATATAGTATACTGTGAGCTATAGAGTCCTCCTCAGAACAGCCTGACAGTACCGAGTACTAACATTCCGATGTTGAGAAACAAGTGTGGTGCCCAATTTCCTAAAAAAAATGTGCAATCCAAGGGTGTCAAAAGAGTTTACAGCCATGGAGGAAAAATCATTACCAACTGGAGCCAAGATGCTGAGTTACTTTTTAGCCTGTGTCTGCTGTAGAGGGCAGCTTTACAGTTAATCTCATTTCTAAAACACAATCTTCTGTCTCAATATGGGTAAAGTAGTATCACAAAGTACACGTGTTATCTAACATCAGATTACGAGATTCATTGACTCATAACAGTGTGGTCAATAAACAGAATAAAAGAACAAGACCCAGCAGTGCTATATTCAAAAAAATGTACAGATTCAAGACCGTATTTCAAGCCCTCAGACTATTTAAAACACTTATCATCATCCTGTATTAAAGGATCAGTTTCCAGTCTGAGTCAATATACGATCAAACCACAAATTTTAACACTATGTTTTTCATTAATGCAGCTGAATTAAAGGAAAATCCTAAACACGTTATTCATGTGAGTTATCAAGTGCTATGTGATATACCTACCATAGGTCCTGGGCCGAAATCTGCTGCTTTAGATGGATCATATTGAGCAGCGAAGTTCTGTAGATAATAAAAAGATTGAAATCAAAATACTAAAAACTTTACTTTAAAAACTATTTATAATCAACATTCTGTATCTGAATATCATCTGATTTGTTATACTTGCTGTGAGGTTTGTTAAAGCAGCATACATGTAACTCAGTAAATACAGCCCTATTATAAATATATTTCTATTCACTTGTTTCCAAAAAGACTTGATTTTACTGGAAAGGCCCTTTCAAACCTGAATATCTCTGCATAAGTGATAGAGAAACATTCAATAGTGTGAACTGAAAATTAGGAATATAAATTCAGTGCTCATTTAAACTGAAAACTTTCTTGAAACTCTCAAATTATTCTGCCTAATTTCCAATGAAGGAAGTTAAGCAAAGCAGTGAAAAAATATGCATAAGTAAAATTAATGTACCAGCCCTGAGTAGCTATTGCATGAGGTGGGCCCTTCAGTTTCAGAAATATCTGAGGAGCATGCAGCCTCAGAAACACTGCAATGGATTTTTGATATTTTATCAAAATAGAAAAAGATTCTCCACAACACAATCAAACCCCCTTTTCTTGCTTGTTTCATTGACGTATTGACATAAAAAAATGAAAGCAGTTTGATATTTGCAACTAGCAAAATAAAGTATTGAAGTAAAAAAGAGTATTCTTCCATGTAAAAGGACTTACTAAACTTGATCAGTACAATACCATCTGTCTTCATGCTCCCTATGTAGCTAATGTCAAGCAAAGAGTTAAATTCAGCATTCTGCAGAGTACATGATGGACACAGGTGCACAAAGTGTGTACACACAGCCCATTTACAGTTCTGCAGTATGAATACAGATAAAAAGAAAAAATTCTAAAGGGCAATACTCTTAAAATTCTATAGCTCTTTTAATTGATTTTTAGCTTAAGGAGTTGTCTTCTTTGCTTATTCCAATACAGTTGCTGTCTCTTGAATCCAACCACAAAGGTTTCTTTTCCCCATCTACTTAACAGCACTGGTTTCATTTAATTGATGCCTAACCCATACACATTATTGCTGTGTAAGTTTAATGCTAAATAACAGGGTTGATTTGCTCTTCTTCCTAAGCTCCTGTTGAATACAGAATCCAAATTTTCCATGGAATATATAAACCCAAGGAGGGTTTCATTGGAACTGGGCCATCAATTTCTTATGGCTCGCAAGAGAATGTTTCTTCCACTCTTCAATTCAACAACAGTGCTTTCCAGCAGATATAAATTTCGCCTTGGTTACAAAGCACAGCTTATGAGTTCTGGTAATAGAAAGTTTGGATGTCTTACTCCGCCAAGACCTGGAGGACCAGGGGGCCCTGGAGGACCTGGTAGACCATCTTCACCATCCCTGCCTGGTGGACCTGGTGGACCCTAGAGTTAAAAAGAGAATTTTACAGTGAAAATTAGAAGTGGCTGAAGAAATCTCTGATGTGGTAAGTTCACTAACAACCAGGCACCCACAGCACACCCTACAGCAGTGCTATACATTTCAATAATTAGTTTCAATAAATGCTTAACTTGAGAAAATAGTCAGATTTTATGTTACCTTGCTACACCTTGTATCAGATATGTGCTGGAGCTTTGTATTTGGGAAGATTTACAGGGGCAATATTGGATTTTCATTACCAAAGCATAACATCCAAACTGGGAAGCTTCATCTTAAGTGACAAACTTTAGACCTACGAAGCCCAAGGGACCCATGTGGACCCACACAGCCTGACAGATGCTGTTATTGAGAGCCTCAAGTTTGACCAGTGAGCATTAGAAAAGGTCAGTCCTACTGATATGAATTAACATGGATCCAGAGTAAGTCCGACGCCAGTTTTTTAATCAGTATAGACAATTTACTGGTACAATTGCAAATCCAATTAAAGTTTAGCAGTGCTCTTCTACAGGTTTTTGATACCATCCATCTGCTACCACTGCCAGAACTTTTACAACAGGCTGAAATTACCTGTGTTCAGTCCAGCAACATTTGTCCTTACATTCTTTCATCCTCAGTACATAAAGCTGGTGAAGTTTTGGCATCATGGCAACTGATGTGAGGTATTTAATTTGTTGAGTTTTCGGACCCAGTTCAGTACTTAATGAAATCAATAATAAATAGATTTTTAAAGGGGCAAAATTAGGCTTGTTGCCTTCAGAACAAAGAAAGCATGTCCTTTCATTAAACAAATTTAGTTAGTGGCAGTCTAAAGCAAATATCAAACTGACCACACTGATACAGTCTTCCTAATAGTTTCCAATACATTTGTCAGCACACTGTGATCTCAGAAATCTTCAAGAGCTCCCACATCAGTACTATGGCATTTTCATTTTCAGATGATAGAAAAAAAATACACATAACTACACATAACCCAGATAAGTATGTGAAGTTCAGAATACCACTTTACAAAAGCAGCAATGATGCAGAGGCAAACCATAAAAGCAGATATAAATGAACATTGCAATTAAATTATTCAACTGTTCTTATTAATGGTTACATTTACGGTAGAGCTTTCAGCAGTATAACATCCTCTTTGACTAGCAGAAGGTAGATAACAAATGCCCAGCTGCCATGAAAAGGGCTTTCCCAAAAAATTGTTGGAGGCACAGATAACAAATTGTCTTCAAAACCGGCTTAGTCTGTTGAGGTTTTATGTAGAGAGCTTACCCATACACCATATTATTCAAAGATTAAATGTCAACTTTTCCCTCTGCATTTCTGTGTTATTTCCACTGTGAACAGCTGGCAAAACATTTTTCAAATCATCACTTGAATAGCTAGGCTGCCCTATGATCTCAACCATATCTGCTCAGGCACAATGACCATAATTAGGCTGAATTTGGTACATATGTAACTCGGTTTCTTTTTTAAATTAAATTGCACATGCAAGCTTCTACACGTACAATCATTTGATCTCACAGAATGCTTAAACTTAGTTTTCTCCTACTGGTCTTTCAACAACTGCTGTTCAAAGATCACAAGTAAATGTCAATCTAATTCCTTACCCTTTCTCCCTGTGGCCCTTTGTCTCCTCTAGGGCCCTGCCGGAAGAAAATAAAACTCAGTGAGTTACTGTGGAAATTTTCCAGGACAATACAGGGAAACAGACATTAAGAAAAATTAGTGTACATTAAAAAGGAAAAGAGGGCTGCACATTCAGGTCCAACAGCTATTTTCCACAGAAAGTGTACTTTTGTCCATAATAATCTACTGGAAATAGATTAGCCACCGTCACTGTTGTGTGAATTAAAAGCTCAGACTGCACAGACCACAGAAGTGCTTACAAAATTGTGGTTTGTTTCTACTGAGTAACTAGCTCTAATTTAACAGCAGTGACTTTTAGAAATAATATAGAATCAACTTAGCCTTTTAGACCTATATGGATACTGCTGCACTATTCAATCCATGTAAATCTTTACAAAGGAACTCTGTTTAAATAAGAATGATACTTTGATGCCATTTAGGTCTTGGTAGGCTTAGATCCACTCACAGGTGAAGCACCTTTGATTCAATACTTGAATTTACCCTGGTGTTAAAATGCTGCATTGATAATTTCCTCCTTTTTTCCTACCAATTCATCTCAGCACTACTGCTATTTTCAGAGAACACTGAAAATAAACAGTGTAGCCAATTTTCCTTTCATCCAATATTCAACAAAATATTAATCTGCTGAAGACTACCTGATATCTTTATTTCCAAACAAGAAAAAGAAATATGCTTACCTTGCGCCCTGCAGGTGGCTGGAAAAAAATAAGGAAGAGAATGAAAAAAAAAGTTACAATTTCTGCCAGTATTTTGAACTAAAATAATGCATAAACTTAGACTCATTTTCTTACATAATTATACTTTTTCTCAGTCCAATATATTTAAATTTAAATGATTTAAAATTACTTTGAAGGTTGGGAGGTTATATACAGCAAAGATGCATGTAAGTATATTAAAACGTTGTGTTGAAGATTGACAATCTTATAGCTATTACAGCATAAAATATTAGAATTAAAAAAAAAAAAGTCACACCTGAGCTCTTTCATAATCCTGCTGTGCAATGAAATTTAGACTGTAGAACCAGCTTTAAAGTAGAGTCTCCAACCCAAAGTGCCAGGTACAATGTCCAAAGAGCACTGCTCCGTTACTTTCTCCTCATGGTCTCTACACCTATGAAGGCAGTCTCTCAAAAAGGCCGTCCCACTTGTGAAATTGGGGTGGGTACCTTTCCAGGCAATGCCTTCAGGATCTAATCACCACTTTTCCATTACCATGTCGGGAATGAATGTTAGAAACTAATGCTGCCACACGAAGAGAAGCCTAGCCTGTTAACTGGAGTGCTATATATTAGATAAAAAATTTATACTGACCTGACTCACATCTGCAAAGAGAAGGGAAAGAAAATAAGAGATAATTAGAGCAGGGATTCAAATATTTTGCAAGTTTTAAATTTTAAACTTGTTTTCAATTCAAAGTTAATTTTGCTGCTTTTAATTTGAAATGCAATTTTTAGTTGATTTCCTTAATGCAATAAACATTTTCCTTATGTAATTTCTTCCTGCTAAGATGATTATCTTACACTGGAAAGACTCAAGGGTGAAATTGCCATGTATTTCAAATTCAAAATGGACTTGCTAATTAAATCAAAACAAGTAATATGGTTAATACAGTAAAAAGTCAGATATCAACTATAAACCTGCTCTAAATATGTTTCAACATACCTCCACTGAAAGCCCCTCCACCTATGTATTTCCACATATGTGTTCATGCAAGAGATTAATAAACCCAGGCAGACTGACACATGTGAAGATATTAAATTGTAGGAGTAATCGGAAATTTTCAGATAAATGGCCCAATCCCACTTTTTACGGGGAAAGGTTCCAGCCAAACATCCCTATTTCCCCATTTTTCTGTAAAACTGTGTAACAGGGAGCAATTTGAAGCTATTAAAGAAACACAAAATTACAAATAACCATGTCTGTATGTTATGCACTGCTAAGTGAGAGTATGCACTTTTTTCATTAGTTGGAGAAACAAATTTTCTGAATTTCTTAATTTCAAGGAATTAAAAATCTATTTTGGCTTAAACTCATCAGAGTAAAAGAGTCTCACATCACACTCGAATGCCAGCAATTAGCATTACCACTAACTAACAGGTTGTTGGATGTTTTTCCACAACGTGTCACTTTGGCAGTGCATGATCACACTAAATTCAGATGATTCGTGCAGTCCAGAGAAAGGTAACAGCGCTGAAAAGCTGCAAGCACTGGAATTCCGCGGCAGTACACACAGCCAGCCAGCGCTAACACAAAACTAAAGCCATTACTGCCCGCAGGGGACGGTGACAGCGGCGCCTTCCCAAACTCCCTGCGGGAGTGAGCGGGGTGAGCGGGTCGGGGACCCCCACAAGAGCCGCTCCCTCTCCTGTGCGAAGGTGCAGCTGCCTCCCGCCACCGGAATTGCGGGAATGTCCCCAGAATGCCCGCCCAGAACGGCCCCGCGAGGGCTACCCGGGGGACATCATCCCTGGGGGCACGATCCCGGGGGGCACCATCCCTGGGGCACGATCCCGGGGGGCATCATCCCTGGGGGCACCATCCCGGGGGGCACCATCCCGGGGGCTCCCAGCGCCAGGGGCAGACAGCGCACGGCTCCTCCCTCCTTCCTTCCCCCTGGAACGCAGCCAAACCCTGGGTCAAAGCCAGGTGGCCGGGGGCTCGGGGGGCCCTTCACAGGGCGCTGCGCTGCAGGAAGGCTCCGCTTCGCCCCCAGCCTAGTGGCGGGTGCGTTCCCTCCCATCTCGGTGTGCGGTGTGTGTGTGTGCGCTTCGCTGACTGCGGCGAGGGGACACCACATCCTCCTCCAGCCAGAGGCGGAGAGCTGCACTGCGCCCTCGGGGAGCCGCGCTGCCTTTCCGCGCTAGAGCGGAGCGCTGCTCCTTCCCCGCCGCGCTCCCCCTGCCCCTCACGGCGCTCGCTCCCCTCCCGGAGCCCCGAGCGGCCCGCAGGGGGAGCCCCGCGCGCGGAGGCCGGGCAGGGATGGAGGGAGGGAGGGAGGAATGGAGGGAGGGAGGGAGGGAGGGATGGACGGACGAGCCGCCGCTCCCCCGCTCCCTGCCTCGGAAAGCGCGCCTCAAGTCTCACAAAAGTGCAGCCTGGGTGTTTCCTCTCGCCGCAGGCACTCTCCTCCCAGCATCTGTATCTCCTCGCAGCATCTGCGCTGGAGGCGAGGCTTTGTGCTCCTCTAGGTACGAGCCCGTCTGGGGAAGACGTGGTCCCTTTTATTTTTTTTCCTTTTTTTTTTTTTTTTCCCATAGAGGGGGATCTCGTTGGCCATTTGCCATCTTTTTCTTAGGGAAAGAAAGAATCTAGAGTCTGATCTGGGACGGAGGTGGCAGTTTTTGAGCTGGTCTCTATCGTTTGGGAAGCAGCAACTCCCTGCAGACTGCCGTGCGTGGGGCGGGCGCCGGGACAAAGCACAGAGCGCAGAGCCGGACAGCCACCCCTGCCACCACCCCTGCCACAAACAAGCGGAAAGCACTTACGTTGGCCTGTTGCTAGGTATGAAGTTACTGCGAGCAGCAACCAAATCCGTGTATCCACAAAGCTGAGCATGTCTAGTTGCAAGACATGCAGACTCCTTGTGGTGCCGAGTCGGTTGGTTAGCTATCGCCTGTGGGACGCAGGCATACAGTCTCGAGGAGTAACTCCAACCTTAGCAGAAACCTGCTGCCAGGGACGCTAAATTAACCCAGCCCCGGTCCGCCCTACTTATACCGCAGGAGGGTCCCGGCGCCGCCCAGGCCATCACGTGCCCCGTGTCCCCAGCCCTCCGAGCAGCCTTGGCAGCGGCAGCGGCGGGGGGGCGGCGACGCTAAATTGGTTCCATGCTTTGAGGACGTGGACACTGAGGCTTTCGGAAGGAAAATCTGACTCGTCGTCTCTCTTTTTTTTTTTTTCCCTTCAGCCGTCCCACGCCCCTCTCGCCCCGCTTTTCTGGGAGAGCGGCCGGGAGCCTCGCCGGGCAGCCGGCTGGCAGCGCCCCGTGGGTTCAAAGCGGGAGCTGTCCAGGGCCTGCGGCGCCTCCCGCCCCGCGGGGCAGCGGCCGGGGATCCGGGAGGAGGCTGGATCCCAGCTCAGCCTCGCTCCGCAGTCCCCCTGCAACTAAAGGCAAAAGGCGACGCCCTCCCCATCCCCTCTAGCACGACCCCTGTAGCACGGTCACTCCGGTCCCGCGCCCCTGGCGTCTCCCTGAGGACAGCGGGTGCCGGGGACACCGGCAGCCCCTCCGCCCGCCCGCAGCCCCGGCGGAGCCCGTTCGCGTCCCGGCTGTTTGCTCTCCCCGGGGAAGCATCTCCGTCCGGGGCGCGGGCAGAGCCCTGCCCGTCTCCCCTCCGGGCTTCGCGGCCGCTCGGGCAGTGTGTGTGTGCGAGGGGAGCCCGACGTGCCCGCAGCCGGCGCCCCGAGCGCTCCCGGCCGGCTGAGCGGGACTCTGAGGGCGCAGGGAGGAGGATGGGCACTCCCGGCAGCTCCCCTTGGCGACGGCCACCCGCCCACCCAGCTGAGGGGAAGCTGGCGGGCCTGTTTGCCACGTCTGCTCGGCAGACGGCTTCTCCCTTCGCGGGGGAGGGGGCCGCGGTGGGCGTGCGAGGAGCTGCCCGCGCTGTGCCCCCGAGGGCCGGCCGCCCCGCCGCTCCTGTGCCCCGGGGCCGGGTCGGGGCCGCAGTCACTTGGGGTCGCGCACCGGGGCCCCCGCGGCTGCGGGGAGCTGACGTGGTGCCTGCGGCCAGGCCAAGCGGCAGCCGCGGCCAGCCCTCCTCCCCGCCCAGGGGCTCCGAGGCGGGCAGCCGCCCCCTCCCCGGCCCCCTCCGCTCGCCGAAGGGAGTCCCGGGCAGAGGTAACGGCGAAGGCAAACAGGAGCCCCGCCTCGGCGAGGGGGGGACCTCTCCGGGGCGGAGAAGGCGAGGCGGCGGCCCGTCCTCGCTCCCCTTCCCTCCCCCAGCCGCGGGTCGGATCCCGCCCCGGCGCAGCCGGGAGAGCGCGGGGGGGCCCCGGCACCGCCTCCCGAGCGCCCCGCTGCCAGCAGGGTCGTCTCGCCCTCAGCCGGTCTGGGGGAGGTGCCGGGGGTGTATCCAGCCCCTATTTATCAGCTGCCGTCGGGGGCACGTGTACGGAAAGAATGGGAAGGATGGGTCATGGGTGCGCACCTGAGCGGGGACCCCACAGGCGCCGTGTCTCAGGGCCACTGCCAGCACCGAAAGCAGCATTCCTGTGCCACGCATCCCCCCGTCCCCGGCTGGACAGCCTGCCTGGAGCTGCCTCCGCCGACAGGACAGTTCCTCGCTATCAAGAGTGCCGACGAAATGGAAAAGCCTGCTGTTTGGATAGGAAAATCCACAGCGTTAGGAAAAGCTGGTCCAACGAAGTGTGTCTGACCACAAAATGGTAGCACAACAAATGATGTGATTGAAGCATTGTAATAGAAGTATATGGCATGAGAGGTACATGAGTATTTTTTCAGGTTATCTTTCATGTGAATGGTATCAATTTAGAGCAAGAAGGATTTTAAATTAACCTGGACAGTGAAGATAACTACTTGAAAGTTTATACCAGCATAAACCTAAAGTAGCTCTGTAAGCTACTTCTGTAACTTCAAACAAGTTAAAATAATAAATACATTATTAATACTATTATAGGCCCAAAGCAGTGTGGCTCAAGTCCAAGTATTTCCTGATATCACTTTCAGTGAACTGTTTGGGTCTTTTCCAACTTGTTCCTTGAAATAAATCATTGACTCTGTAGCCAGTTTTTCTTTGTTTTGACTCTGATAGCCCTTTTCTATTAAAGAAATACGTGGAAGGTGCAAGGATGCAGGCACACGTATCCTGACCAAATCAAACTAAGCCACTGTCCCATCCATCCTACCCATGAAGTTTCACACAGGAAGGACAAACACCCAGCCAAAGAACAGAAAAACCTGCAAAGATGTGGATTTTCAATCACCATGTCTCCCATAACGCAGGTGGCTGAGGGACATGTGGAGCCAGAAACTCAGCAACACACAAAAGTGGTTGAGATGGTATGGGACGTCTCAGGCTTCCAAAGAGATGAATTCTTGGTATGCTCCAGCCATTTCAGGATAGCTGCATGTGGATAGAAAAAAAGAGGTGCAGAATAATAATTCATTGATATGGCTCTTTTCCCATGTCAGTCTCTTTTCAGCCATCCACCACGCTGAAACATTCATACACTTACGGATTTTTCAGCGTGGTAGATGGCTGAAATTCTCTAGGACCGACAGCTTTGCCACAACAGTCTCAGATTCATACCTGACCTTTGGAACCTATGGAGTCCTTGGCCATTTTTTTCACTTTCAGTCATCCATTGTCTTCATATTTCAAGGAAAGATGAGGAAGGAAAGAGGAATCTCTTCTCCCTCTTGCATCAGCAATTATTCAAGCCACAGCAAATGATTTTAGGGTAAGTGGCAATGGCCTATTAAGCTTCCTGCAAGGTATCTCTGACATACAGGCACTGTCATACAGGCACTGTCACAGTTTCTGTTGTGATAACAGACTACAGTGTTCATCTTTACCTAAGCATGCAAAAATAATCTTAGAAACTTGGGGGAAAGAAAAAAAAAAATTTCTTTAAACTGGTAGTGCGTAGTAGCTTTGATTCTATTGTGTGAATTCAGAAATACTTTTTCCATAAAATACAATTATGACAAATGGTTGCTTGTGTGCAATATCATTACTAGTACAAGTACTTCTGAAATAACAGAAGTAACATGAAAGCTTTTGGAGCCATTAGCATACCAGAATTGATTTGATAAACCAGCTTCAACAAGTAAGCATCTAAGAATTCTTTTTCCCTTTGGATCATACCTGTTTAAAGGAACTATTTCACACTAAAGCCAGTAATGCCTATAGCACAATTCAAATTGAAACTCTCACAATAACAAAAATATCCTCTGTAAGATTTGCTGTTAGGACACGCTTTAAAAGAGAGAAGTTTCCAGATGATGTCAACACAGATTTATTTCTCATTATTTTGAAAAAACTGTTAGAATACAGATAAAAAATTATGAAAATGGTAACTTTTTAATATGCACACTGGGAAGCATTTTCCCTGCATGCAATTTCAAAATGTATCAGCCAACCACTGGGCACTTACCATGGAATCATAGAATGGTTTGGGTTCCCCTTGCTGTGGAACACCTTTCATTAGACCATGGCCAACCTGGTTTTGAACACTTCCAAAGATGGGGCATCCACAACTTCTCCAGACCTGTTCCAGTGCCCCACCAATCTCACAGTCAGTGATGAATTTTTTCTGAGTATGTAATATAAACCTACTCTCTTTCAGTTTGAAACCATTTCCCCTTGTCCTGTCACTACACGCCCTGGTAAATACTCTCCATCTTTCTTGTAGGCTCCCTTCAGGTACTGGAAGGCAACAATTAGGTCACCCCAAAGTCTTCTCTTTTACAGGCTGAGCAAACCCAAATCACTTCATCTTTCCCTATAGGAAAAGTGCTCCATTCCTCTAACAAACTGGTGGCTCTGCTCTGGATTCACTCCAGTAGGCTGATGTCCTTCCTGGGCTGGGCACCCGAGAGCTGGATACAGTAGTCAAGTGGGATCTGACCAGAGTGGAGTAGAGGCACCAAACAATTACCCAGCCAAACAATTTAATACAGTCTGGCCAGCACCATACTACAAGGAAACACAGACCAATGCTAGAATTTGGAGGAAGATCTGTGTCCTTTTAGGCTGTCCCCAAACCTCATAGCCCAGGGTGGATAACTGCATTTGGCGTGCTCTC
Organism: Passer domesticus; assembly: GCF_036417665.1. NCBI lineage: Eukaryota > Metazoa > Chordata > Aves > Passeriformes > Passeridae > Passer > Passer domesticus. Next base: position 23,504,002 of record NC_087474.1, on the reverse strand, counting down.
AGATCCAGGTTCTCCTCCAGCTGATGTGAATGGGAGAGCAGCCGTGTTTGTGGTTGGCACAAATAAGTTATTAATTTCTTTTCATCTGTTCCAGCACAAACTTTACACATTTGTTCAGATGATGGATGCATGCCCCACCGTACAGCAGCAGTGGGTGAGCAACAAAGGTGCCTAAGGGAAGCAGTTTCCCACCCAGTGGGATGAGTACTGGGGCTGGTTCAGTGACATGGTCTGGCTTCAATCTTCCTTTTGGAATTATACATCCTTTGTATGGATATATGAGTGCTCCACGATTTCATGCAGCACTAAGCTGAACCTTGGATAGTTTTTGGTTGATGTCTGCTTGATATCAGCTTCTCTAGAGCTATCTTTAATGGAATTGTTTATGATTCTGGACTTCACACCTTAGCTTGCTTAGTCAGTATTTTGCATGAATAGGAGACTAGTACATTGCCAGTGGAAAAAATATGGAAGAGGTACCATATATCTCCCTCACTTCAACTCATTGTGTCATGCTTGCTGTTTTTTTCTTGACTGTTTCGTTAAAAAAAAAAGAGAAAAAATAAACACAAAAATAAAAAAGAAGAAAAAAATTAAAATTAAAAGAAAAAAAGAATAAAAAAAAAGCTTGTCCTATGCTCTTACAAAAAAATTCTATTGAGAGACAAGATTCTACAAAGAACTTCCAGCAGTCCTCTGTACCCAGCGTTGAAGGGCTGGGTGTGCTAAGGCTCCTGTGGCCTGTCCTGTTGTTCCTACATAGCACTAAAGGTACACACAGATGTAAGACACAGGGACACAGAGTCATGACTTGGCTGCTCCAAGGATCATAATTTAGAAGGAGTCCATGGGGTGCCAGTAAATGTTAAGGAAGAAGGAACATTGTGCAAACAGCTCATAGCCATTGACTTCTAATACTTCTTTGATATTTTAAGGCAGTTGTTTTAGAATAATTCAAAGTGGCTTTGGAGAAGTAGTCCAGCAAACTGACTTTTAATGGGAAGCAAACAGGTTCTATGTGAACAGCTATGGGCTGCTGCTTCATGTAGTTTCTGTTCTCCAGTGGCTGTTTTATGTCTGAAATAAATCATCATCCATTATCCTCAGCAGGATTAATGGTTATGGATTCTTAAAAAGGAGCTCCTGATAGGCAGCCCGGGAGTGCTGTTAGAGGGATCAGTAGGCAAATTTAATGGAAAATTTTCCTCAATTATATTTCAGTAAAAGCAAACAAGAGAATGACTCAAGGCAGCTTTATTAAAACTGAGATGTCTATTTATTCTTCTCAAAAGGGGTAAGCCTCCACAGCAGCAGTTAGTGAGATTTCTGGGTGGTGTTTAAGTTATTCAAAGTATATATAATTTATTATTTTCCTCTCCTCTCCTCTCCTCTCCTCTCCTCTCCTCTCCTCTCCTCTCCTCTCCTCTCCTCTCCTCTCCTCTCCTCTCCTCTCCTCTCCTCTCCTCTCCTCTCCTCTCCTCTCCTCTCCTCTCCTCTCCTCTCCTCTCCTCTCCTCTCCTTTCTCAAAGGTTACACAATTAGGCATTAAGGAGGTCCAAACAAAGGCCTAGTTCACCTATTAATAGAAGGCTCAGTTGGTGTTACTGGAGCCAAACCAATTTATCATGTTTAAATAAATTCAGGGCACATTGATCTCTTTTCATGTTGTTATCAACTCAGTCTATTGCTCTGGGACACTGAAAGTCATCCAATAAAATCATTAAATTATTAATATGCTAACTTGCTTTACATCTGAAAGTTAATTTGAAAATTTTATTTTTTAAGATCGTTTGGACTTCACCTCTAATTCATTTACTAAAGCCATAAGCCTCTATGTCTATTATAAACATCCTTCCACACTGGCTCTGATTCTATTTTCACTCTGGTAATACAATGGAGACTCATACTGGCTTCAGTAATAGCCAGGTCAATATTTACTATATTTCTATCTCACACAAGTATTTAACCCATATCACAGATTTTTTAACTTTTTTTTTTAAATTTATTTCAGCTTTAACAATCTCAGGGTTTTTCCCCTGTTTTATTTCCCAGCCTTATAATTTTGTTCAAGGAAATCAAAATTCTCAGCTAAAACAGGAGGCAAGATGAAATAAAGGCAGGTGATCCTTTGAGATGCTCATCAGTATCAGCAAATACTAGTAAAGCAAATTAATGTAGCACTGCTGAGAATAATTTCTCTGTATGAACACACATTAATGGATGTGTGTAGACAGACTGTAAATAAGTTTATGATGTGGTCATGAGGACTGGTATACCAAGCATGTACCGCTGTTATCTAGAATATTGCTGAAATGGGGATCAAATCACAGTATTAAAAGGTTGCATTGCATCTTTATGGAACTGACATCCACAGAGCCTTGGCTCCTGGGAGCTTTCAGAATTTTCTGAGTGAGATAAAACAAAAATGCAATGAATGTCACTTGTAGCGAATCAGTATAGATCCATTCCTTTGCATTCTCAACAGGACTGGGAATGATAAGAACTCAGAAGTGCATGAATCAAGAATGCACTGCAAAATGTAAAAGGTAGAGATCAGTGGAGTAATTGAAAGCAAGCAAACATGATCATGGGTTGTATTCAGTCTGTGTGAAGATGCCTTTGTATGGAATGTTGTGGACAGTATCATTGCTTGATACGATTGCTATTGCAATCAAAATCAGACACACAATATTAGAGGAAACTGCTGAATTATTGGTACCTTGCCATGAAATTAACTACTAAAAAAGTTTGCTGCCGAATTAGAATTACAAAAACAAACCAAAACCATCAAAAGATCCCTCAACTGTAACAGTTTATAGCAGGTGGGAAAAGAATCAGTCTTTTCATTATCTTCATGTCCTGAGTTTCAATTAGCATAATAATAAATGATGTTTTTCCTTATCAAGTGGTAATTTTCAGCTACAACAAAGAGCATGTAACCCATAATTTAATGGAAAAAAATCTGTCTCAGTAAAGGAAGCACCTTTAACCTGATCCTTCATTATATGGATACCACTTGGTATGTACACTGACAGTCAGAAATAAGCAGCAGTGCAAGTAAAGGCTTGTTTCAGACTGTGCTGATCACTGAAATTAGCTTTTGAAGCAACTAAATTCCCACAGGCAGTGGGGGTAATTTCAAGTGCATTGAAATCCTACTTTGAAAAATGAGGCAGCATACAGATTTAAGCTGTATTCAGCAACAACATTGCCCGGTCAGTCCAGGCTTTTCCATGACTAAAACTTCTCACCAATTGTCATCCTGAAATGCTTTAATCTCCTACAGCAACTGGACAGATCTCTGTTCTGCTTCACGTGGAGTTAGAGTCCCTCATTCTGGAACGACAATGCACAGGAAATCTTATTTATTGATTAGTTTTGGATGTCCTTCTCACAACTTTCTGTTTCCTATTCACTGAAAAGATAAATAAATCTACTGCAGCAGATTAGGGAAAAAATGGTATAGCATTTGAGTAGAAAGACATAAGGTACATTTTTATGTCACACAGAGGCAAATGTGAAATCCCCGCAGCTGAGATCACATATAAGGCTTGGCTGAGTACATCATGTTGCTGTTCCTCAACATTGTACACCACAACATTCCTATTTGTAAGTGGTAGAATCAATGAATGGCATGCAGCACAGTGTTCTTTCTCCCTACAAACGTTTTTAAGGCTGATTGTGCTTTGTTAAAAGCACTTAGTTGAATGGGCTGTTGTTCATTGTACCAGCATGTGGTTTTGTAAAAAGCCCAGGGTGATTGCATGAGGGGTGGAACCCACAGACCTTGCAACAGATTGGTCAGAGCATGGTGCTCATAACCCAGCCAAGGTCACGGGTTCTTCACTTAAAACCTAAACTCAATGGTCCTTGTGGTCCCTTCCAGCTCAGAATATTCTGTGTGTGGGATTCTGTGTGGTACTGTCTCACACACCTTCAGAAGAATAGGTGTGGCAAACATCCTAAAAACCTCAGATCCTCCCTTCTCCTAGATTACCCTCTCACATCTATACCTGCTTCTCTCACTAGGACCAGCTTCCTGTGCTGCAGCTATCAGCCGGGCAAAAAGCAGCCCACACCAGTGCTGACCCCAAGCAGGCCAGCATCTTTGTACTGACTAGCCAGCTGGTAAACCAAACCAGACAGTTTTGGACTCACACTGAAGCCTTTTCTTCTTGGAGTTGCTTAGTTTAGTCTTTTGCCTCTAGCTAACCTGCCAGATTCATGAAAATTGCAGAATCTTTATATCTCTGAGGATTCTTCCATCAGTTCTGCTGAAGTGGGCTACAAGGTTATGGGGGAATGCAGTGGGCAGGCAAGCAGAGAGCATGCAAGTGTCTCCTTACTGAAGTCTTCTGGGCTTCAGACATACAGCTATTTTGTTGAATGTTGTTGGCATTCTTCAGCACAAAATACCTTCTTAGTATTAACTTTGTTTGTTAGTAAATACCAGTAATAGATAAAGACTGGCAGCTCTCTGTTCTGTCTTCTACATTATTTTCCTCTCTTTGAAAAAGGTTGCTCATCCTTGCCTTAGTGTACTCCTCCATAGACTTGTGAGATGTTAAGCAGCCTGTCTAATGCTGTACTCCACTTTTTTTTTCACAGCATAATATTTTCACATGTCAGACTTTAATAGGATATTTGAAATATTAGGCAATAAATCAGTGGACGCCTTGAAACTACAAAGTGCAAATTCACAAGTGAGAGTTGAGGCTTGTAGCTTCTGCACCATAAGAAGCTAAAGGCAGAGAGACTATTTTAATGAAATATTACCTCTTATATTTATTGTTTTTAAATGTCTTTTATTGGTCACCATCAGAGACAAGACACTGCACTGGACACACTTTGATCTGATCTGATAGGTTCCAAAGAACTTATTGATAAAAACCCCCACAATATTGTAAGAAAGCTTGGTTCATTAAACACAGAGTCACAGAATCATGGAATACCCTGAGGTGGAAGTGCCTCACAAGGATAATCGAAGTCCAGCTCCTGGCCTTGTACAGGACAACCCCAAGAATTACAGGATAAAACCAGATAAGTTAATAGAATCCATTAAATTAAAAAAAAAATACCAAGCCTGTGTATTTAAAATAATTTTTGTTTTCTATATAGTTTTCAGATTTATTTTTTTCTGCTGGGTCTTTCTTGGGAAAAATAGATTATGCCTTAGACTGTTATTGAAAAATGGAATGGAAAAGTCTTGACAGGTGTATCCATGGGACTCTGAGAAAGGTAGGATCATATCTACAGAATCTACATTACTGAGCAGGCTATACATGAGAATAGTTAAACTGTCTGTGCTTAGTCTGATGATGCCAAACAGATATGGTGGAGAATATTTGAATTTGCAAATTGCTTTTTATCTGTGACAGGATGCTCAGTAGAGTGCATGGACAAGATCTGGACAGAAGAGCTCCAGTGCAAGTACGTACAAAGTGCATGTACAAATGCCTGCTGTCTTATAAATTATGCTATATTTTAAAGTTATTCCACTTTTTATAAGTTAGAAATTACAGAAAGAGTGATTAAGAACTAGGATGTCTTGGTGAAATTTCTGTGCGCATGAAGGCCCCACTTCTGAAACAGTATGGTGGAATCCAGCCTTAGTGGATTCACCACAGGAAGCCAACAGGTTTTGTCTCAGGAACAGTGTTGGGAGTTTAACACCTTTTTTAGTGGGAATGAGGGAATTGCCCTGCAGGAAAGGTAGTGGTGCAGAGTGGGGGTACGTCGTGAGGGAGCAGCCTGCTCTGCTCTGAGCTGACCACAGCTGGTGTACATTGAAAGGGAATGCTGTGTTGTGAGCTGTGTGGAGAGTCCAGAGTGTGATGCCCTTTCAGGATAATTTAGGGCTGCAGCCTAAGTAGCCTGCAGAGCCTCAGGAGGTTTGATTCAGCAGCTGCTCAGCCTCCCCCGCAGTGGTCACAGAACTGGGACTACAGGCTACTGCCACCTCAGAGATTATCCAAATTCAAAACAAAAATATTTTCTTAAGTTATCTGTACTGAAAAGGTCTCATTGACTGGGAAAGGAGCAAATTAACAAAGGGTTAAAGTGCTTTTAAAAAATCCAGACTGGCTAATTAGGCAATACTATTGAACAGTCTTTGGCTTTTGGAAGGCTTCTCTGGAAGGTTTCAAACCACAGAGGATGGTGTCTCTTTGTTATGAAACTGCTACAGACAAGAAATGGGGGGTGATGCCTCCTCCACTCTCCTCAAACACGAGTGTTTGTGTTTCATTTGACTAAACTGTAAATGAGAAGATCACCCTTCATAAGAGCACATAACTGTATCCCATCACCCTAGCAGACTTAGATTGTGCATTATGCAGTCACCTGGAGCTAAACTCTGTCTTAGCCATCAAATAACACTATTTTCATGAAATGAAGTAAATATTTTTTTGCTGCAAGTGAAATGTGCCTCCCTCTGTATCCCTGTCATGAGACTGAAAGGCATTCAAATGAGGCAGCTTTCAGCTTTTCTGAAAGCTGTTGTGTACTCCTGGCATTACAGTCTGTGTTTGTGTCTTCCTGAACTGGTCTACAAACTCCACCTCCATCTAAATGCTTTTAGGAGTTATTGCTTGAAGCTCTTTGCATTCAAACACAGACTGTGAAAGGGTTACATGAGCCTTAGTTTATTATTTTCTATCATAACTTCTAGTAGTTTTCTCTCTTAATTTTAGATGTTGAGACACTTTGTGCTCTCATTGCTGCTCAAACTCTTGCTCTGCATTAGCAGCATCAGCTGTGTGCAAACTCCAAAGACATTTGCAATCTTTGTGTGTATACAGACATATCAGTTTATCCAGCTTTGCAAATTCTAAACTCTAATACTTGAAAAAAATCAGTGCATTTAATTTAGGTAGGTAGGTGCATGGCTCAGAATTCAAGCCTCATGTATGTACTTCATCATCAGCTCAGGACAAGATTTGTTTGTCCATCCTGTGCAAACTCCAACCTCAGTTTACAGGTACTTGATCATCAGAGGAGTCTGAGTGGTAACAAAAAAAAAAAACAAACCTGCAGCACAGAATGTGCGTCTTAATTTGCACAGGAGCTCTCTTTTTTCTTTGCTCTGAGTTGATTTAATTTTCTTTAGCTACTTCCAAATCCATAATTTATCCTGCATCTCAGTGTTACCACATTCCAGATGGTTTCTGACTGGGGTTGCCCAGCTGAACTCCTATTGCTTTGTTTCCAGGCTCTCATATTTCTCAGCTCTTTCCGAGTTGCTGGAACTGCTGCCCCTATTGCAGGGAAGGGCTCAACTGAAGAGAAGCACACAAGGTTGTGCAATCCCCTTTTTTAAGGCACAAACATGAGTTTGGGACAAGAGGAATAACATTCTTGATATTCATGCAGAATTAACCCAGAAGACTGTGTTTGAGCAGTGAGTTTTGTCATGAAACTCATGTCTTAGGATTTTCTTAAAAAAAACCATAGGGAAGCAGTGGCTTTCTTCTGTTTAAAATCAACAGGAAAGCTCTATGAAAACTGAACTGTTCTGCCTGATGAGAAAGGGCTAATTTTCTCAAGGTTAGCTTGGCTTGTGAGAAATTCCCTGGATTCACGAATTTGACTTAAAATAGTCAGGTAACCTAAAGAACGGTGCAGAGGTTCCTTTCATCCTCATTTGAAGAAATACTGAAGGAAAGAGTTCAACTGAAACAGAACACAACTCACAATTAAAAAAAGTCCAATTTAATTAGCTAAAATAAGTATGATTATTTTATTCTAGGAAGTAGGTCTTGATTAGTGTTTGCTGATCATACATGGAACAACAATATTTTGCATCTACTATAAGGGAGGTGCTAAATTATAGAAATAATTTATGCAACGTGTAAGTAACTAAACCATCACATATCAGAGATATGATCTGCTGGTGGAATTGAATCAGGTCTAGAAAAGTCTGAGTGTTATTTTTCCTTGTAAGCCTCTGTCTTTGTGGCCTTGATGCATTGGATTGACTTCTTCCAACAACAGCTCTCCAACTGGTTTGAGGGCAGTGCTTCAGGGTTCTACAAGGGAATATTGCTAAGTAACTAACATGGAAGAGCTGACATGACAATTGAAGCAGCTAGATTTTCCCACTCTAATTCAAAATACAGAGGGAATGCCTGGGATGTATTAATATTTTAGAGTTTCATTTGGTAAAGAAGAAAATGTTGCAAATCCACTCCTACACTCTTACATTTCAGTCTTTAAAATGTAAGTATGCTCTCCACTCTTTTAATCTAAGGTTAGAACACTATCTCAAAAATAGAAGAAAATATATACTTTGGTGTCAAACCTTTCAGGCTCTGAGGAATTGTATATCAAAGACTTCAAAGGAAACTTCTTATCAATGAATTCCAGGTCATTTGTATACAGGACTGCATTTCACAGTTGGAGGGTTGTTCATTAAAAATAAAACTATAGCAATTTTTACACAAAATTTGGGTTCTCAGTTCTTACTTCTCCAAAGTAACAATTGCCCCTAAACTGGGGTCAGAGCAGGAGCAGGGGCTCACTTATAACAGACAAAGAATGATTACTTTCACACCTGGTGGAATCTATTGCAGCACACCAGAAAATCTCATTGGTACAAGGATCACACTACTAAAAATGATAGCACTTTGGCTCTTATTCTCAACATCCTTGCCAAAATTAGGCAGATAAAAGTGAAGAATACCTTTCCATTTACTTGCTGCAGTATAAGTTTCATAGTTTTTTTCTCTTGGTTTTTAACTTATTTTGCTTTTCTTCTCACAATGATCCAGATTACTGCTTAAATCAAATTTCATTTAGATATCTAACTAATGAGTTACATGATAAACATGTTGTATATGCCAATATTCAGTTTCCAGGCCATTAATTTAGTCAACAGACACAGATCAATTACAGACACTATTTTCCAGTTCAACAGACCTTAGAATTTTGTTATTTGGAGGAGTCATTCAGCTCCCAGATAATTTCTTGATTTCCAACAAATGGAATGTTTGCATACAAGATACATGAAAAGGCAGCATGATGGCTTTTGCCATAGGACAGGCATTTATCATCACCTGAAGCCACTGACTGAGCAGCTAACCTCAGAGAGTTTACCTCCTGGGTCCTTGTTTCTGCTCCTGCATTATGCATACAAGAGCCCTCATTTACATGATTTGCAGAGGTGTGATGCATGCTAATAGTTGCAGGCTGGTGCAGGCTTTGAAGATATGCAGTTCAACAAAGGGGCTAAATATTCTTCTTTTAGTCAGCCCAGCCTTAATTTCATGTGACACGAAATGTTAATGTTTTGGCACTGGCAGACCTTGTGGCTGAGCCCTGATGCCAGTCAGAACCTTTAGTGCTGTGTCTGTTCCCTCAGCCCTACCTGCAGCTGGGCATTACACCTCTTCAAGTAATTAATAATTCAAGAGCCATCTCTCAGTCATTACCTGTGCACTCCTGTTAGGCTGCTCACCACAGTTGTATGGGATCCTTGAATATTTAGACTTCCACCCAGTAGAATGGCAGGCCTTATTTATGGCTGAGTTGGTATAACAATGAGGTTGGGAAAAGGCATGCTTGCTATCTGAATTCAACAGTGGATATAATTAAGCTTTTCAGCCATCTTCCCACTGCATAGGTGTCTGCAGAGGTTGTCTGGATGCTACTTAGAAGATGTTGTCTTGATGACCTGTTCTTTATTAGTCAGTTCTAAAGAAATTTGTGGCTGATTGTGGTTCTGAAGGCCTGAGACATTAGCTTTGATACAGCAAGGTGCTTGTGCTCTAACTATTTTTTGTATTTCTTACATATGCTTCTTAACGAGTTTGCCAGAAAAGGATTCTATTGTCACTTGCAGGGGCTTTGCCCATCAAGTAAGACTGTAAAAGAACCAGAGCAAACAGGAAGCCCCTGTCTTCAAGCCCTAATTTGAACAATATGTGTGTTTACAGAGAACCTTATAACTATTTGGCTGTATAATCAGGTTGATCAGAGATTTACAGAAGTCTCTTGGGTAGGCATAATGTAAACACATCTGGCGTTTCAATGCAGGGATTGAAAAAAAAGTAGAGGAAAATGATGCATGCAGAGAGGGACCTAGAGGGGGTATGGCCAAGGTCAGGAGATGACTTAAGGCAGCCCCTCTGCCTTCCAAGTAGGCCTGTGTATATGTATGTATGCATGTGTGATATAATCTAGTCTTAAGGTCTGGTCCTGCTTGTATTACCACCTTTCAAAGAAAGCAGCACTTCAGAAGAGTCCATAACTTCTGGATTTACCCCATAATAAATAAATAAATGTTCCAGGACTTGTCCCATAATTAGCTGACCTGGGTTCTCATACACTTCCTGCACTGCACGTGCATGTGTAACTAACTGGGTTCTGTGTGGTGGAAAAACAGCTAGGGGCTCACTCAGATAGCATGGAAAAGAGACCGGGGGAAGGTGAGGAGCTTTGTGAAATGGCTGCTGTTCATCTGGCACCAAATATCTGCCTCTCTTCTGATGGGCTGGGAGTTGCAGCTGGGAAAGAAGGAGGAGCAATTTGCTGTGTGGGAAAGACTGCAGCAGGTCACGAGTGGAGCTGCAGCAGCAGGCAGAGATGGGGAGTGGATGCAAACACTCATTTTCCACTTAATTTCTGGGTTGTTCTCTATGAGCTGCTTAACACAACTGGGTTTGCACAGCTGATAATTGACAGCTGCAGGTCCTGGATGTAAAGTGAATTGGCTTGCTCCAGCTCATACAGAACATTCCTCACTTCCTTTTCTATAAGTTCTTGTATTTCCCTGTTATGAGAAATTAAAATTTCTTCATCATACTGCGTGACCTTTAATGGCAGATGAAGCATATAGTGCCCCTTGGAATAAAATACTCTGTAGTCACTGTAACTGGCAGAATGAACACCCTATCTGACAGAGCCCTATGTGCCTTCACAAGTCTTTATACACAATATAAGCACAAAGATGTGAATTGCTGCCTTCAGGTGGTCTAACAAATGATCTGTCACCAGCTGGGCTGTGATAAGTGTGTCTGAGCAAGACAAATAATCTGTGACAAACATGGGAAAATGAGATTACTTTATCCCTACTCCCTTAAGAGGTATGATAAATTATATTAGCTTGCAGTTTACATGATCTGAGTGCATGCATGTAGACAGTGACATAAACAGTTGGTATGTAAACATAACTTAAATAATTTGATTGTCTGTATGGATGTGTACCTGTCCATCTAAAACTATGCACCTGTGGAAGTTATTTGTTCTTTTTATCACAGAGAGGACCTGAATCTGTACTGCATGCAATGGTTTGGTAAGTAACACTTAAATGAAATTATGTTTTGCCTTTGGTTTCAATATCAAGGGAACTCTCCCTGCTACACCAGAAGTTTTCTGTTGCTGGCTGTATGGAGTGATCAGCCTTTCTTTCAGAATTGGTTGAAAGCTACTTTTTGATGGATTGGTCCCAAAATCTATAAAAAAAAAAAGCTGGAAAGCAAGAGTTCTCCATAGCCAGCTATGAATCATCTCACGTCCGTCTGAGAGTGCAATTAGGAAATCTAGGAAAGAGCCCATGTTTCCTCCTCACATATCATGCAACGGCCAGCACCCAAAGTGGTGACTTACTTTGGACTGGGCTCCCTGTGCTCAAGGAACTGAGGAGTTGCCTTTTTCCCCCAGTAGATTAGGCAGAGTGAAACTTTTGTCTGGTTGTCTGGCACTTAAAGGTTCTAAAGCAGCAGAGAAATCATGAGTCAGAATACACGCAAGGAATGTTTTCCAACCCAAATAGTTTATTTAAGAATAGTGCAGCCTGAAGAATGGGGGCAGGGAGGGAGACAGGACTTCACTCAGACATTCTTATGATTAGGGCTGAAGTTTTTCATGTCCTGGGAGGAGTTAGTTTTCTTAACCCTCTCATTAGAAGTATCTGAATAACTTCAGGCAGTCACGGACAATTGACACATCTTTTTCTTACTACAGTGGGGTCTATACTTCTGTGGAGAGTCAGAGGAAGAGAATAAAGGCACAATCTGACATTTATACTGCTTTTAATCTGGAGTAACTAGTAGTCTAAATGTAATTTCTTCAGAGTGTCGCTTTTCAGAGAATCAAAATGATCTACATCCTTAGATGCCCTTTATATTTACTGGTGTCTCTATTAGTAGATGAATACTGCAATTGACTAGTCCATGCTCTGAAAACTCAGCATGTAAGTCACAGCAAATGGGTAACATATGAAGATGAGCACTACTGCCAGCTACCTGTATATTTAGAGATGCATACACACAGTGTCATATTGGCACAGGGTAGGGTTTTTTCCTGTTCCCTTCTCCCTCCTGTCCTCTTCCCTTTAAAAAAACAACACCCTTTAAAACAGACATGTCTGACTTTTGTTCCCCTTGTGTGCTAGGGAGCTGCTGCAAAACTATTTTGTGGTTTGCCTTGATGCAGTGCAGCTGTTGGGAAGTACAGGCTCTCTCCAGCCCTCCGAATGCTCTTTATAGCTGCAGTCTTTTCCTCCTCCTCCTTTCTCTTACTAAAACTGCTTGCAACTCCTTGATTGCAATATCCAGGCAAAGTTCATGCTGAGTATTCCCCCTATTATGAAATAGTGAGAAGGGAGGGTGAAAATGAAAAGAGAGGAGGGAGAGAGAAGCTACTAAAAGCCTATTGGTGTTATGAAAAATTATGAGATAGTCATCACTGACTGCAAATCATTGTATTTAAACCACTCTTTTATTTCATGCAGCCCTTCAGGAGAAAAGGGCTCTTAGAGGAAGTCGGAGCAGAAATGCTCAGCAGTATTCTGGGCTTACCTGAAAAGAAGGGGGCTTGTAATAACTCAGAGATGTTACCTGCTTTGTTAGAACCCACTTTTGACAATAAAGCCTTTTGGTTTTTCGGCTTCTCTAACTCCTGTCAGTGCTGTGCAGCCTTTCACAAGCAGTGAATCTTGTGTGAACTTGCAGCATATGAACCTGGACCCTAAAGCTGAAAGCTCAGAGAAGGGCACACCCTTTGGTCAGCATAATAACCATTTATCATTCAGCAAAATCCACATGACTCATAGTTTTTTAAACACACACATTAAAGAACTAAATATATCTCTGACATATATATGAAAGACAGCAAGAATGGACTGGTTCAACCATAGTCTCTGTCTGTGGCATCCAGCAGTTCTCTATACATGATGTCCAGTGAAACTCCCATTTTAGCCTTCAGTGGCATTTGATTCAGACTAATTGCTTTGTGTGCACTACACTTCTTGAATGAAGATGTGAATTGTTGGAAATTACTTTGGAAAAATGCTTGAACAGGCCTCCCCTTTTAATGGCATTGTATAGCAGATAATGCTGTTTCCTTTTGCCCTCTTATTAGTCTGGAGTAAATACATGGAAACTATCACCACACAGGCTGAAAAACTAAGAGTGCTTTAATTTTTAAAGAAAGGCATGGTCAGAAACACCTGTCTGGCCATGAATCTAGTGGTACACATGCTGAAAAGAAATAAGGCTAGAAAAAATTTTTCTGGTTCCTATCAGCCTAGTCTTGGAGTGCCTTGGCAGCCAGTCCCTCAGAAAGGGACTTGAAAGAATGAAGAAGGAGAAGGAGGAAGAAAGTAAGGAAGTACTTCCGTAAGAAAGCCTACCAATCCTAGGCAGCTTCCTTGAAATCCCTCCATCTGAGAAGCCCTGCTTTGGAGAGCTTACTGCTGAGCCACGTTTACTTGTGTCTTAAGGAGGGGCCTGGAGAGCAGTGGCAGGATTTGCTCCAGCTAGTTAGCCATGTGGCAGAGCTGCTCCTGCTGCAATAGGATTCCTTCACCATTACGTTTCTTCTCTTGGGCTCCACAAGCCCTTCAGCTCTCAGAATCTATACTTAAAATTATGAGGTCTCAAAAATTAAAAAGGAGAAAAGCCACATTCTTCCCTCCCCTCCATAGTTTGGACAGGAAATATTTGCAGTAGCCACACGGCTCCCATTAAGCAGGCAGGGGGCTGTTGCATTAAATGAAGTCCAAAGCAGTGTCTGCCTCTCCCCAGAACGGGCTGCAAGTGCTCTGGTGCTGTGCCTGCAGTACCTAGAAAGCACATGGCAAACTCTGTGTGCTTGACCTGGGAAAACAAGTTCCCCCAGGGCCAGGGTGGAGTTGGGTTCTGGGGAAGATTCACAGCTCACAACATGACGAGTGGGGGTTTCCTACTCTGGCAAATAAGGCAAAAGTTGGAAAAAAGTTTGCTTGATATTTTTCCCTTCCCATATGGTGGTAGGATTGATGCACTGAAATCACATCCTGGATTTAACCTCTGGTGGCTGTCTCCTTGGGACTGAGTAGTTGACTTGTGCTTTTCTTTTCTGACACAGGAGTTGCTGCTAGATGTGCAGATTAACCCTAGATATTTCTGCCTGTTCCCGGGCAGTGGTGATGCCTCAGAAGGGCCAGCCTACATTTTATCATGTGTCAGACATGCACTGAAGCAAGGTCATATTTTAATCTATGAAAGACAAATTTATCACAAACAATCTGTCAGAAATTTATTGTGTCTCTGTATTTCATAGTTTGGTAAAAGCTTTTAAATCAATACATGTAGAACTAGATGTGTCATAAATGTGCAGTGTTTCATATAAAGGGTAAAATACTTGTTTCATATAAAGGGTAAAATACTTGCAGATGAATGACACCATCCTAATTTTTTTTTAAAAGGGAGGACAAAAACTTTTTTTCTCTGCAAATTCTTTTGACTGGCAAGACTGAATTAAAAAACCCTAAAACCCCAGTCAATTATTTCTCTGATTCTAGTAAATATTAAACATTTATTTTATTAATGTCTCATGGTTATGTGTTCACTCTGTACTCAGCTGCTTCCACACACCTTTAAGAGTCTCAGAAAACATAAAAATACACTACAGAAGGTTTTACAGCCTAAATTAAAAATCTCGTTATAGAACCAACATAGATCTAAAGTTTATTCACTTAAGGGAAAAAAAAAAAAAAGTAGAGGAAGATTTTTCGTGATTTTTACCCCCAAAGTGTCTTATTTGATATACAGATGATACTAGGATCAATTGATGCAGATGTTGTTACTTTCACCTGTAGGTACCCATGTGCTCTCTCTGGTTAAATCATATGGGGTTTAATGCTTTCAGTGAGATAGTCTTTATAGAATTTCCCTGTTATGAGGATGAGTGGAACAGTTTGAATAAAAGGCTAAAAAAATGAGTTATTTACTATTTCTTTAACACCTATATATTTTCCTTTTTATGTGATGCTTCCTTTTCATGTGGCATCTATATCTGTGCATTGACAATATGAAGCGTGGCAGGTTTAGTGGATTTTAAGGACAAATTATTTGAAGGACCTGGTGCTGTTCCTACTCATGGTACAGTTGCATCTGATGGTCTGAGCTGATCTGACATCTCAACAACTGCCAAAAAATGTGATTGAATTCCCATGTGGCCCTGACTGTGTAGCCCCTTATTTGCAGGTTGAGCTCTCATCTAACTTTTGGTGAACAAGTTCTGTTCACTAAACCAGCTGAAAAACACTAGTTTTTAATTTTGTACTTGTTTTTTGGCAGTTTAGTAAGCTGATATTCCTCACAAAGTCATTAGACAAACATTGTGTTACAAAACTGCCTCTTTCAAGCTGTAAGTTTTCAGCTTCAGCCAGATCACCATTTAAACGTTCATTTTTATTTCATATTACATAATTTGCATTTGTGAAAATCATATTAAAGATTATTACATTGTAGTCTGGGATTTCTTACTGGAACCCCTATTTATTAACTTTCCATCTTCATTTTACATACACAAAATGTTCTACTCAAGGTGTCACCTTCCTATCCCTTTGCTACTTCTTTTGTATTAAAATTAATCAAAGCTAACCTGTACTAAGGTCTTCTCTTTTAAGAAAGACTGTGTTACTGGGAACTTTTCCTTTCCATTTTTCTCCAAACACGGCTTCACTCCACCATTCTTTCTAGTACAATTGAAAATTTCTCTTGTTCGGTGTTCACTAGTTTTCAGCTTTTTGAATTCTTCCTAGGAATACAGAAATGCAGTCACAAACAAAGGAACAAAACCAATAACGAATATTCTATATGAAATAGAACTGACCTACAATGAAACCCATTAAGCTGCGTTGGACTTAAATGAAGCTTACTGAAGAGTTCCTTTAGTAGGTTGCCATAGGTCTGATTTTTACTGTTTGCTTAGTTGATGGTTAACATAAAAATGGAAGCACTATTTTTCTGAATAGTTCCCAATCTGCTTTGACTAGTCATTTAGGTAACAAATAAAAGAAGAGGAAGGATTGTCCTATAGTTAGAAACAGTGAAATATCGGTCTTATTCCTGGATGACTGTGGATTTCTTGACTGGGTGTGCAGTTTCTGTGACCTACAGTTATTTCATTTGTATTCCTGGCTGTAGCTTCTCCCAAAAGCTTCACCTCTGCTTTGTAAGAGCCAGGTGCTGCTGGGCTGAGTTGCAGGGTGCTTTTACTTCACTCAGTGCTGTCTGTCTCAAATCATAGAGGAAGGCCTTAGTTTCAGTTTGGGTGCAAGAGAGTTTAGCCCCTTGGAGACCAGCTCTTTTGTGCCTCTTGCCCACAGACCCAGGAAAGAGATTTTGCTCTTACACCTGCTAGTATAGGTGCCACTACAGACAATTAGTAGGAAACAGGGTATCAGAATATGACCCAAATGTGCCTTTCTTCCAGAAGTTAAATACCCCATTGTGCTTATATAGAAACTTATGTGAAACTGGGATCTCCAGGAAAAAACTGTATGATGACACCTTAGTGCATCCTTAGTATCATTTCATCATTCTTGCATTCAAAATATATGAGGAATTGCTGAATTTACACAATCAGTCTTGCAAGATAAAATGCTGAAGCAATCTAAGACATGATTTTCTCAATTTTTCAGTTTATTCATGCTGCAGCATGAGAAGTTACCTACTTAAATGGGAAAATGTAGCTGATTCTGATACAGGAAATTGTTTGGTAAGGAATTTTCTGCTTACTGAGTTATTTTTATATGAAAGGCTTTTCACACGTACAAACATACGATGAACATACATATATGGATGTGCAAACACACACACCT
Organism: Passer domesticus; assembly: GCF_036417665.1. Lineage (NCBI taxonomy): Eukaryota > Metazoa > Chordata > Aves > Passeriformes > Passeridae > Passer > Passer domesticus. The sequence goes on along the minus strand of NC_087474.1, from coordinate 23,486,913 downwards.
ACACATCACATGGTATTCCCAGCTTCTGTATTTATAAATACTTATAAATGATCCTCTTAAATGCAAAACTTTCCAATCTGATAGGAACATATTTTCTGAATTGAAAAATGTTTAAGCTCTCTTTTTTTTGGCATTACAAAGAAGTTCACATACAATTATAGAATTAAATCCTATAGCTAAGGTGGGGACCCTGTTTTTCCTGTGCAGAAGAGTTGATTGGACACAGAGGAAGGGAAAGGGAAGAAAATTCTAGAAATACAGGTCTCCAGAAATGTAGCACCACATTATTAGTGGATTTAGCTGCACTTCTCTCAGTGGAGCTGCATCCATTTACCCCAGTCAAGTCCCAGACCCAGACTCACTTCCAGTGCTGCTCTTTGAATCCATGCCAGGGGGAGGTATAATTTAAACCAGAAACAGATGTGGGTGACTGTAGCTGAGCTGCAGAATATATAAAGGCTCCATACGTGTTAATTTTCCAGGCATTTGTAACAGGATTGCTGAAATAACTGCAAAATCTTGTAGCCAATGGACCTTGAATGGTGAGAAAGGCTTCTCCTTCGTTTGCTGCAAATTATCTTTCATTTCTGCCTTCCCTGTTCAGATCGCACCACATTTATTTTGAATTGTTTTCAGACTTTTCTGCTAAGGATCATGGGAGAGCAAAGCTAAGTGATTGCAAATGTTTCTGCGGTAATAATTTCCACTGGAGAAGCCAGCTGGATCATCCCCCGTATACTGCTGAAACTTCTGTCCTTTTCAAAAAAATCAAAATGTGCTGGGATAAATATTTTAATTTTTATAAATACAGTCCTGAAAATGCAGGGTACAGGTATATAGGACTGTATAAAGTGAGCATTCCTTGAAGCAGAGAAGCACCAGAGTAAGAATTCTTTTTCTGCTCACTGTGGTTTTGGAAGGCAGACCTAAAGAAAATGAGAGGTTTCCAGAAAAAACAGAGTTATGGGCCAAACTAAGCAAAATACTTAAAGTGAGCAAAGCAAAGCTCTGTCTGCTAACAGTTTGTAGCAAGGGAATGTATTTTCTTTACCAGCCTCCTACCCCAGGAACTTTGTCTTAACATCAAATAAAAAACACAATAGGAATAAACAGATTTCTGGTGATGCACTGATTTGCAAAACCAGGCTGTTCCAAAGCTAAAATAATGACTCTTTTTGGAGTCTGTTTTTAATGGGAGGTTTGCTCCTGTTGTTCACTTATGAATAAAGACTAGATCACTGTACATAACTCTGTGATCATTCTATCTGATTCCCTGTGATTTTTTTCAAAGAAATAACCTTTCTTTAATAAGAATGGGTGTAGTGGCATTTACTTCTTGAACTTCAGGAGTAAGTAGAATGTTTAGGATAATTCAGAAGTCCTCACTATTTTTTTTTTCCCTGTGATGTTTGTTCAGTCTGAAATGAAGGTGAAGAGAGAGTCCAGTTTCCCCACTGCAAGAATTTCCATGGCTGCATTTCCTGCTGAGTCCTCACAGTGCACGGTGGCTTCTGCAGCTTTAGTACTGAAATCTTCAGCAGCATAGCTGCCCACTTGCTCATTATTCCATTTCTCTTCACCATTACAGAGCAGTTCTGCAGGGGCTGTCAAATGGACTGAGCTTGCAATCGAGACATTCAGCCTCTGAAGTTACTGACCCATCTTCTGTGTAGAAATTTGCTTCCTGGGCATGGCACCAGCACTGTGCCCAACTTGCCACGTATGTCCCATCTCTGTGTGGATCATAGGAATGTGAAGAAGTTATTTTGGCTCCCTGTGCTCGTGGAAGTGTAATGGTGTTACTGGTGGTTTGCAGACCAGTTTTGCATCAGAGAAGAGCATTCTTCTTTCTATGTTTATAGCACAAAAAAAAAGGAAATGCCTCCAAATTTCTGAAAAATTCCTGAAGAATGTACTATTCTGCAGAGGTGACATATACAGTGTATGTTGTGGGAAGGCTGGGATAGTTCTGTAGTCTGTTTCTTATTGGACTGTTCAAAGCAACGGCTAATGAGACAGACCAGGTATGTTCCCAACAAAAATGTCCCAGTGCTCTTCCATAGTAGAAGTGCCTACTTCTTCAAAATGGTGAAAATAATATCAGACAATGCACCATGGCAGATGAGGTGAGAAGGTTGAAGAAGGCATTTGTCAGGACTCTGAGGCCACTAATGGGTCTGAATGGTGACCAGTCTCACCCTGGGGTCTCCACCCTTACCTGTGTTTTCAGGAGCCCCCTTTCAGCACAGCCTTGGGCCATGAGTCCTTACCTGAATTATGCTGTAGGTGTTCTCTCTTCAGCCCTGCTTCTGGCCCTGCCTCCTGGATGTTCTTGGGCCTGTGCAGTAGGTAACTTGGGTCTGTCTCCTCTTCCTTGTGACAGGACTTCCTAGAAGGACCCTGGACCTGATTCCATGTATACTGAATTTGCAGCTCTTGATAGACCCCCTTGCCAGCACCTGACTCTGCGGTGTTGTAGTCATCCACTCCTACCCTTCTGGAAACTGTTATTAGACAAGCTTTAAAATATTTCTAATTTATATTTGATTGTGGAATAAAAAAAAAGGCAAAACAAGCTTGAGTGGCAGGTTTGCAAGTAGTTCCAGGAGAATTGTCATATTGTGATGTCTCAGAATATTTTACTTGAGTTAGCTAAGGAAGAAAGGAGGTATCTGTAAGTAGAAAAAAAAATTGGTTGTAAGCTATTTAGGGAAAAAAGGAATTCCTGAGGTACCACATCTCAGATGATGTCTAGAAATGAACACACACAAACTAAAGACTCCCATGACACCCTGCATTGTAAAGAAACCATCCTTTGAGTTCTGCTGAAATTCAGTGCTGTGCAACTATATACTCCTTACTTAAGTGCACTGTATCTTGTCTTTTTATGGAACCTGTGTCTTCATATTATACATACATCTCTTTTTTAGCTGTTAACTTCAGTTTCCTTCTGCAGTGAGAAATACAGAAAGTCCTAAAGAAGCCAAGTACTTTAGAAGGATGTCATGACATCTATTTATCATCCTGCTAATTACTAGACTGTTTTGAAATAATTGGATAAAATCACAAATGCAACAATTTTTTTTTTTTTTTTGGCTGTGAAACTGATAGTTTTTCTCAGCAGGAATTCTGCCTGGTCATCAGTTGTTCTAAAACTGATACAAAAATTAAGTTAAAGAGAATGCTGTTTGAGTGAGTTCATTTTCCATACCAACCTGCAGCTGACCAGTGAAGACATCAGTGTGTCTGGATGACAAGAGGAAATGTGCCTGCAAAGTGTTTGTGTACTACTAGAATTGAAGAGCTTTCAGGTGTGAAATTCAGAGCAACATACAGCTATATCAACTAAACCCTTCACAACCTTCAGAGCAAAGTTAAAGATTCTGAAATGAAGAATCCTCTGCAGTGGTGAGGGTTCACTCCAGGCAATACAGAAATGAAAGTTCGTGGTGCTTAGCAGTACACTTGACTCCCCAGTCATAAGCAGCTTCACTTTATGGATTAACGGCACTGTAGAGCCTCCAGCTGAGAAAAGTCAATGTGGGACCCCCTCCTCCATTTCACAGCCTGCATAAAAGCAGCATTTCATAGCTATAGCATGCATAAAAGCATAAAAGCAGCAGTCACATGTTAGAGCTGAAATTGTGCAAGGACTTTCTCATTAACCTAGAAACTGTAGCCAACTGGATGCCACAGCCTGAGAGATATGCTTCAATGTATAAACAAAACCCTATGGAAAGAATGACCATGTTTCAGCCTGCTTACTTTAGCTTGCTTTCTTTAAGTGTTTTGTTTTTAAAAAAAGAAAAAAAATCCTTATTTTTTTGCAAATTCTCATGATGCTGTTATCTTCTCTGCCTTAGACAGAGAGAAAGAAAATATTTAAGGTGCAGGTATTGTTGTTGTTACTAGTTTGAACTGGAGAGACAAAGACCAAGCTGGAAGCCGTAGGAAAAAACTTAAAAAAAAAGTATTAAAAAAAACTTATTTAAAAAAATCAGTTCAACAGTAATGATGATTTTTCTGCATACAGGTGAATATAGGCTATTTCAGTTTGACCCTGCTCTATTAACACCGTATGGGGCTGCGCAGTAACTTCCCTTAGCATCAGCAGTAAGGAGACCAAAAGACTTTTTTGCTGGACTTTTGGACCACTTTGACTGACCTAACTTGAACCAGAAAGGGAGTAAGCCCTTGCTGCTTTGATCTCTGCTACCTAATTGGAGTTATTAATGCATTTTATCTTCCTTACTGTGTAAAAAGGTGGAAAGAAGTAAGAAGCTAGGATTTTAAAATTCTTTTAATTTTTTTTTTAAATGTCCAAATGTTTTTTAACTGTCCAGTGGGGAAAATCAGGAAGTGTGAAGAAATACATTGCTAACAATGGGCTATTATGAGTGCAGCACTAAAAATGGTGTGAGGCAATATTACATTAGTGAATCAAAATTTCAGTTTCCTTCAGAAAATTTCAGCTAGTCTAAAACAATCTGTCCAGAGCTTTGTTAAGTATCAAAAAACATTTCTGAAGAGAAAAGAATACCACTTTGTTGGACTGAATATTTCCCACACATTTTTAATTTTTCCAATATTTTGAATTTGGGTGCTTGACTTAAAACACTCTTAATTTATACGTATAATATGTTGTATTTCTTTATTAAGAACAAAAATCGTATAAGTTGGATAAACAGTTTCAGACAGGGTGTACAGATGGTAGCTTTCCTGTGCTAAACGTTATGTAAACAAACTTACCATCTCTTTTTCCGGTCTGAACCGTAGGTGTTTTGAAGCACCTACTTCAGGAGAGGCTTTGCTGAGGTTGCACAGATCCCACAGTATCACTAAGGCCAACGAAAACAGTTCAGGCTGAATGAACCACTCATTGACATGATGGGCTTTTTAAGCTGTCCACACAGAGCCTAACCACATAAGGGACTAGAAACCACCAGCATAGCCACCTGTGGAGGTCATTAATGAGACAGATGTTGTTCCAGAAAAATAAATACTTCCTCCTCTACCCTGGTATCTAAGTCCTGCAGGTCTCTAGCCGAGGTGGGGTATCGATCTAACAGAGCTGGATGGCTGCTGTCCTGCCATGACACTGCAGCCACCTCACATCTCTTTGATTTTTGCCATAAAATAGATATCAGTGCACTAGGTTCATATCAGCATTCAGCACGTACGTGTGTATATTGTAAGTATACAATACAGAGTGATTAGACCTCATCAGTTGGATTTGTGCACACATTTCATTCCACAAATCACACAGTCACAGTATTTATATGGTAAATAATGTGTTATTCAGTTATATCCATTCTGGAAAACGGGAAATTGCCTCTGTTACCCATGTGAGAAGATTATGTTTACAAGATTCAAAAGTGCACTTGGAATAGACAAAAGAGATAACTGAACATCATCCACCAACTGAGAAAAGTCCATAATTCTAATTATTTTCTAGATGATCCAATACTCACCTGTGTAGCTATATTTCTGGTTTCCTTTAAAATTTTCAAAAATATTTGAAAAATGGTACTTGAATACATTAATTTCAACCTTTAAACATCTAAATCTACTTCTTTCTGTCTAGATAAAACATACTTTTTGGGGAAATATCACTTGTTTCTTACATTTTTCTCCAACTTCTGCTATTTGTTTCTCCTTTTTGTTCCCAACATAAGCTTTTTATTGTCCCTAAGTTGTTATATGTCCCTCTTTTTTTCTGCATGTTTCAACATCCCAGATCAAGAATGTGTGATAATAGATCTTAATAATCAGCATATGATGCCAGCTCTGATAGTTCCAAGGATGATTTTTACAGCAGACACTTCAGCAGGCTCTTCTGTCCTCAAAAACCTCATGTCTGATATAGGTAGTGCCGTGGCTCTGTGAACACACTCTTATTTCAGATGTATGGTTAAAAAGCTGTAAAAAGGTGCATGAATCAAAGGTTTTCTTTAATTCATATTTTGCTGCTTTTAAGGGCTGGGAAGTTAAATGGGATGCTCATGCTTGTGCTGTAGGGATTTACAGGGAGTGTCCATACAGGTGTTCACTGTTTGGCCTTGCTAATACAGTTGTGAATTCATCCTGCATCACCTCTTCATAGTTCATAGAATTGCAATACACTACAGTGTTTATAAATGTTAAAAATCTGTTAAAAAATACCCAATGGGCCCAAACCCAGGTAAAGTGTCTCACACGTGTCTCAAAGTCCCTCTCCCAACCTCCAGAACAAAAAGCCTTGAGTTTCCTGTATGCTGGCTACTCAGAATGTGAGCACAATGGAACCAAAGCCAGCTAAGAATGACATTTATGTCTCCATGGCAGTCACAACATCATACAGATATTCCTGAATTAATTCTGGAACCAGAAGCCATCGGGACCTGGGGCTCCTTAGGGTAAGGACAGCACTGGCTCTCTCTGTCTGCTGGGCTGACCAACCAAGTCAGGTCAGGTACATGGATGTGAAACTGCACTGCATGGTCTTGATATATCCTCAGTCTCTCTGTGCCTCAGTTCTTCCCTGATTCACAGAGAAGGGGGCTGAGAGGTTTTTGGATATATATGTAGGAGGTTCTTGGTGTGTTAAATGGAATTAGGCACTTGGTTGTAAGCAGAGGTTTAGAGTGTGTGCCATCCCCCGCTGACTGAGATGAGAGGGGCAGAAGGGCAGATATTAGCAGGCATTGGGGCAGTTTTGTGCCTTGAATCACTTCTGTGGTGCTCTTCAGCTCTGCAGTGACTGAAGAGCACTGTGCTGGGCTACGCTCCTGCTGATGTGGCACCAGAATTTCCAAGTTCGTCAAGTAGAAGGTATTCCTGCTACCTCCGCCTCCTTTTGTGCGCTGCAGCCCCACAGACGTGGCAGCTTCCTGAGCCGCTTCCCAATTATATGGTATGCATGTATGTCCCCTGTGACCATCAGGACAAGAAGGGAGTCAACAATTCCAAATTAAGAGCCACAGAGCACAAAAAACCCCAAAGAAAAACAAAACCTAAAAAACACCCCAAAACTGAGAAATCAGGAAGAAAAACAAAGACTTTCTCTTCTTATTTTTCTTTGCACAGAAAATTTTTGTAGCGGCACAGCCTGATATACTGAGACTGAGAATTGCTAGATCTCAGCATGTGAGGGTTTTTTACTGCAGTTCCTCACTAACATTAAAAAAACGCTGTTATGATTTGACTAAAGCTTGCAAGATTGAGACATTTGCAGGGGAAATTTTCAGCCTTTTTTGCCTGCTCTTTCTGAAAGGGGAGAAGCTGGGAAGTGAGATGACTCACTCCATGGGACTTTTAATTTTAAAGTGTATAGAGCTGCTGTGAGTGAGGCCAGGCTGTGGAACACCCGGAGACTTGAAGGGTTTTATTACCCCCTTCCACGTCATCCTGCATTTCTCAAATCCCTGGAAGAAATATTCAAGCAGAGCAGGGGGGAAGGGAATCCTTTGCTTTTCGACCTGCAAGTTTTCTTGTTAAGAGCATTTGCATCTTTAACCCACAAGCATAAATTTTGTCAACATTCCTTCCCATGGTATTTCTCCATCTTATGGGTTTGTTTGGAACACCAGAGAATTTAACATTTTCCTTCTCACCATGCAAAAGGACATTTTGCTCTCTCATAGCTGCCTGTGCTTTACTGTTGTGGGTTAGAAGTTGCCCTATCACCTCTGAAGCTTTCCATTTTTTAAATGCAAAGATACTTGGTTGTAAAAAACAATGCTATGAAGGTACCAGTATTTCTGGAAAATCACAAAGAAATAATGTAAAGAGGGGGACAGTTCTCAGTTCCATACCTTGAACAGGATGCAGTTTGTCACTGAGCTCATGAAGTAAGTAACAAGCAATTTGCAGCTAAACATGGGGGTGCTTGTGTTTCTGCTGGGAAAGCACATGGAGCCGGAGCTGCATTCTCCTCAGCAGCACTTGGAAAATCAGTTTTAATGAATGGCAAATGTCTAAACTCCCCTGCTCTCCCCCTTTACGCCTACAGAAGTTTCCCTGCTCCTTGCCACAACACAAACCTCGTATGCTGCATTATTTTTTAACTTAATCTGAGCCTATTCGCATATCTGCAACAAAAGAGCAAAAAAATAAACTGTAGAACACATGGAGGACAGAGGCAGGGCTTCAAACAGTCTGTGCACAGCGAGATAAAAAGAATCTTGTGGGGAATCTCTGCTAGGAGAGGCTGGCTTGTTTCACTTCATGACGTGTCAGGAAGATACAAATGACAGACCATATCCAGGCTGAGCACAAAGCCTGGGCGAAATCTAGAAATAGCCTTTGTTAAACTGCCCCCTGGATCTTGAGGAGGAGGTGCACCAGGGCTCAAGATCATCTAAACTAAGGGGGAATCTAATAATTATGTGCCTTAAATTATGGAGATTTTAGAAAATATGAGATCACAGTGAAAAATGAGAGAACAATATTGTAAAATAAATTTTGTAGTTACTTTTTAAACTTAAAAGAATGCTGAAGAGTTTTCTACTTTTTGAAAGTTTAGTAAATGCTATTTTACATGGCTTGAAAAGTTTTTCATACTGCTTTTCATTTCTGATAGTTTTTGTGATCAACATTTTTACTAGAATCATCTATTTTACTTAAAAAAAGGCTTTTAATATTCTTTTTTCTAATTGCTCTTTTGTTAAAAAACTTTCAGTATATAATATGATACACAGGGGGAGGGGTTGGATAAACAACAATTTTTAAAATTTGTAAGCAAAACCATTACTGAAATGTTTTAAAATACTCAATATTACAGTGAAACTGATTAATCATCAGGGAGATTTTCTGATTTGAAAAAGCTTATTTTAAAAAAAGTTTACATGAAAAAGTTTTAAAAACTCTTTCCAGCAGTAGCAAGTACCACTTCACAGAGTCAGGTATGTTGATCATGATCTCTGGAAGTCAGTTAATTCAATTTCCTGCTTGAACCAGCAAGAGTTGCCAAAGCTGTATCAGGTCAGCTAAGAGTGAAAAGGTAACTCATATCCTGGGGCTGTTACTTTTTTGTCTCTGGGATAAGATTTCTCATTAGGCCCTTCCCAAAGAAAGGGTAAATGAATAGGGAGTGAAGATGTTAAGAAAAATTTTGCAAGAATATCTGCCAAAAATAAATCTGCATGAAATAAATGACTCTCCCTCTTTATCTAGTCCACATTACATCACTGCACTTAATTCATACAGTTTTAGGGAGGGGGAACCCTATTATTGAGAAATCACTGAAGGTAGAATTCATACAGGGTGAAGAAAAAATAAGTTGGAGACAAGATTTAGATATTAGGTTTGGATAAGTAATCTTGCAGTGGGACAGTGTTAGACAATGTCATAAATATGGTTTCCTATAAATAGTCTTTCATTATAAATGTTTGATTCAGGGCACTTTTTTAATGCCCAAAGAGGCCCATGTGAGTTCTGCTCAGCCCGAGATTCACAGGGCATATTTCAACAGAACAGGAAAACATTTAAGTGACACCACAGCGGGGGCAGGAGCTGAAAGCCATTATTGTTAGGGTTCAGAGGGATCTTGACAACTTGGAGAAAGGGAGAAAACCCATTCCATAAAAACAAACACTAGCAAAATAAGTTTAGGAACGAAAGCAAACAAATTCACAAACATACAATGAATAGTTAACCTAGGTGGGTGATAGCACCTCAGAGAGGGATCTGGAGAATAGAAAGGAGATTAATACTCAACTCAATGTGAGTCAATGGCACAGCCTCTTTGCAGATTGACCTGTGTCATTCAGAAGTATATAAATAAAAACATTGTGTGTAAGCAGTTAAATAACATTTGTCCACAATCATGTGGTCTCAGCTTTTTTCACTCTTGAGATGCATGGGGGACAAATTGGAGAGTCCAAGACTAAGAACAAGCAAAGGAGCAAGCAGTCATTTAACAAGGTAGAGAAGAGGTTTAACAAATTAATTTTGCAGAAATTAAGATTGAATGGAGATATAATCTGCATTCTCTCAGCATATCAAAGGTTGCTCACACTCCATTTGGGGCAGAAGAAGCAACTTTTTCATTCTTCAGAAGACAAAAAACTTGTTTTATCTATTAGAAAAAAACTTCCTGCTAATGGTAGTTACCTACTGCCACTCTTGAGAGAAACAATTTGCTTAGGAGTTTTAAAAGGATATTAAATATGAGTCAGCAATAATCTGGAAATATTTGCTTTTGATTAGAAGTAAAGAGACAGATTAAGCTGACTTTTTGATTTCTCAGCCCTACATTTCTGTTATATTTAATCAATTGAGTTTCTTAAATTTTAAACGGGCTTGCTGTTAAAAGAGTTATTTCAATGTCTGCCCAAAGAGCCCAGCATTGCACAGCCTTGGCAGGAGCTGGGAACTTTTCATGACAACAGTAATGTTGGTGATCAAGGACTGAAGAATCTGGCAAAGAAGAGTGGATCTTAGAACCACATCTCCAAAATTATTTGACACCTATGCACATCAAAGTGCATGGTATGGATTTTCTGATGTGAAACTTCTGATTTTGCCTCTGAAACTTTTCTGCCAAGTGTTGCTTTGGATGTGCAAACTTCCTATATCTCCCTTTTCACCTGGGCCATGCTGGCTATGATCACAGTGGTGAAATGAAAAAGGGGGATCTCCTTGAGCACTATAAATGGTCCATATTGTCAGAATGGTCCCTGGGCTGCATTTGGCCCATGCCAGCCCATAGTCTGCCAAACAGTGGTGAGGTACTGTGCCTATTCCAGGTACCTGCCCCAAAATCATCCTTGTATGTAACACAGTGCTCAAGAAAGGGTTCCTGGCCCAGAACCAGTACCTGACAGCTCACCTCTGTGTACAGAATCCTTCTGAGCATGTCTGCTGTTCTGGTATAGACACACTTTGTCTTCATTGTGAATCCAAAGGTGTATCCTTATTTATATTTCTATGGGCAAAGAGAATGTTTTCACTTCATGGATGTTGAGATATTGTAAGAGACAGTATAATATAGGTCCAAAGTCTTAAAATTTAAATATAATAAAGAATATATTTGACTAAGCCAGTCAATTATGTTTGATTAAACCAGTTCCTCAGGAGAGATCTGTGCCTATCACCTAGATTTCTTTTAAAATCCAGATTGGTGCTAGCAGTTGCAGAGGGAGGCATTGTTCTTTTCTTGTTCTTCAATTAAAATTTGTAATGTTCTCTGTAACATTTTTGAAACTCTCATGGCAGAGAAACACAAGTGATTTTAATGTGTTGCTTTTATTAGTAAATGTTTTGTTTAATAAAGAACTGTCATAGATCTTCTCTGTCTAATATAAACTGATTAACTGATGAAAAAGAAGGGATAAATCAAGATTGGTTTTGTTACCATTGATTTTGTTGTCCTGCTGAGAGTTATTGGTCTTTGACTTGTACTTGGTTAGTGTGCTAAATACTGAAATTGGTTCTTTCTCAGTACCTCATAACAAACAGATCCACCTATTCCACTACAAGTCTTAAAATTAAGCAAAAATTTGGTAGCCAATTAATTTCTGCTGGTGCAGAAGATGCAGCACCTAAAGCCCAGACTTCTTGAGGCAGTCCAGGACTGATAAAAGGATGTATTCTTCACAAGATGTAGCAATACCTCTTTTTCCCTTGTCATGGATGGGAGGGCTGGAAGACACAGCAACTATGGGGTGGACATTCTGATAGGGACAACAGCATTAGGGGAAGAAAGAATGTCTGAGTAGAGGAATGGTGGAATTCTCTTAAAAGATATAGAATAATGCATCCTGATTTTTATCCTCTGGAAAGGTAGGGCTGGTGAGGTGCCTAAGGAGGAGGCAGTGGTTTTCTGGCTTTCAAAGACAGAAGTTCTTAGCACTAATATGTCATTTTGTTCCAAAGAGAATAGACTAACTTACAAGTACAATACTTGGCAGCCTTGCATGGACATCAAACCACTGCAGAGGGGACTGATGTTTTGCTCTCCAGCTTAGCAAATACATCATGACTCTTGTGCCATCCCCTGTGTGTGTTTGAGGATGTTTTGACCATACCTTACAAAGTGATTTCCATCTGCAGATCATGGAAATTTTTCATACTGTGTGTGGCTAAGCACCATTGTCTCCATTTCATATGGGGGAAACTGAGGTATTAAGTGACAAGATGATTTGCTTTAGATGGCTCAACAGGGCAGACACAGACAGCAGCATGAAAATTATTTTGTGGTGGGGAGATTTAGGTTTGTAGAGTTAACGTTTTTTAGTTTATTCAACTTCATGGTATTTACATAAATATCAATAGATTCTATAGAATCTGCTTTCAACTCTTTCCCTACAAGGAGTACTTTTCTTTCATTTTATAGCAGAAATTTTCCTGGAGGTTGAAGAGAGAAAGCAACAAGCATTTTAATTCTCCAGCTCATCACACATTTATATAACCAGAGTGAAATCTGTTTTCTGTTAAAAGAAAGGGGAGGGCAGAGTTTTTCCTTTTTTCTTTTCTTTTTTTTTTTTTTTTTTGGTTAACAGACTCAAAAGTTGTCTGGAAACTGTGCCAAAACAATAGCATAAAAAGAATGCATCTGGAAGTCATTAGGGAAGCTCAGAGTGGGCAGTGATTAAAGCAGGATGGAATTTCTACTTTTTTTCCTCCTGTTACAGTTTCTAAACCAATCAAACACAGCACAACTTTAGAGCCAATCAAACCCCAACATTTTTTGAGTCTTATGAATATGCAACCAAGAAAACTTCCCCCCTATTTTCCTCCTGAAGGCAATTCCAGTAAACTCTTCTATAGTACCTCTCAACACAGTTCCCTGCACTGTTTAGGAGAGTTCAAATAGTTTTACTTTTGCTCTGCCTATTTTTCTCATCATAGTTTTCACTGGAAAATTCTAACTTTCTTACACTAAAAACAACAGCTAGAATATTATGCTGGCATTGTAAAATACAGGGCTGTAATCTGACATTAAATCCCTGTGGAGAATTAAAAGAATTCATTTATGAATGAAGATCTATCTTCTGTTGAACTTCTTCTGCTGACAGATCTGTTTACCTGTGCAGAGCCATTTTCCTCCCCCACACACCAGTGCTGTGGACCAGGCTGAAACAGTCTCCTCCCAACAGCTTCTGCCAATTTATGCCTTGAATGCAGTGATTATAGCCAGCTAAATAATGCCAGGGTCCTCCTTCCCTGACTAGCTGCAAACCCCTCACAGGACCTCCTTCTACTTAGCATATTTAGTGATGAAAAAGCTGAAGACTTCATCCTTTGTTGTTCTGCCTAAAGTCCCATTTTCCTCCCTTGTATCTTTAACTGTCTCTAGCAGGGAATCTAATGTACTGTAAGGTTAGAATCAGCTGCAGTCAAAAATATCAGAACCTGCTTTTCTCAACCAATATTCAAGATAAGTGACATCATACAGAAACATCAATTGATCCCATTTCATCATCACAAACAGTAGCTGAATTACTAGACACTATTACTGGTACCTGAAAAGACCATGAAGAAAAGATCTCTCACTTTGTATTTTTGTGGTTATATGATGTTTAACTGATGGAGGGGCTATGCTGGTGAGCTTGTGGTGCTCTACTTTGTCTGTAAAATAGAGGTCATATTGTTTTCAATGCTCCTGAACCTAAAAGATGGAAACCAGTGAAAAACTGGAATGACCAGTACATTTACTGGTATCAGTAATGGCTGTGTTCTGTCACTGGACTGTCCTGTGGACTCGGCCAGACATTCAGCCCCTCATTCTACAAGTGTCTGTGGTCAGACAAGTATCTAGCAGATCACAGATGTATTTTGATGTCCTTTTTTAACACTTGGATGAGGCTTACACAAACAGAAGTGTTGCATGTGTGGATATATAAATATTACAGCTATGAGAATGCTACATCCCTAAGGCATATGCTGCCTGAAATAAATACAGGTTGAAATTTACCTGTTATTCCATAGCATAATTTTATGCTTCTTATGGAGTAATTAATTTTCTTGTGCCTTACAACACTTTAAAAAACTATATACTAGGAAATAGGAACTCATATGAAAATGTCCATTCCTGCCATTTCACCTGGCAGGAGCCCCATAGGGTGAAGAAAGACAGAAGGACAGAAGGCTGTGGCCACCAGCCAAGCCACCAGCCTGTGCTTTGCCCTGTGCCTGCAGCAACACAGAGGTGCTGCCTGGGCACAGATGACCTTTGTCCATGGCTCCTCCTGCTTTTCACCCTGTGTCTCCTCAAGGAGTATGGGAAAATCATATAAGGGGATTTGGCCTGGCATTTCTGTTAGAGAAACAAGTACTTTCAGCCTCCTACTGTGTTAACACAAGTCAGTAAAATGTTGCTAACAGGAATTAACCTAGGTATTACTTTGGACTGGAGATCTCCATATGTAAATGTATACACTTAGCCTAAGACCAGTGCTCTCCACTTTACAGTCCCAAACTTCTTTTCTTGTTTGCACTTTGGAGCTTCTTATGTCCCATTTTCTCCTCTTAGTATTTTCTTTCTGATTGGCAATTCTCAGTTTTATGCAGAAACAGTGATGGTACTAAGGGGTCAGCTGTCAAACTATTGCTTCCTGCTGTGAGCAGTGTTGAAAATTGACAGCCATCTGGAGCTGAAGAGGTTTTGCTTGAAACCAGGTGCAGATGCAGCAGAAAAATAAACAATATTTCCCAGTGTTGCAATAGCACAGGGAAAAGGGTTTGTAAGAACCTGTTTCTGTAACATTTCTAACAAAGCTCAAAAAACAAGAGAAAGAGTCCAAATGGGAAGAGATGTGAGAGGTACAACAGTAGGAGAAGCCTGAAAACATGGGGAAGAAAATTAACCCTGGCCACACAGGACTAACTCTGGATGTCTTTCTGCATGACAGTGTTGGACTCCTCTGTCCCATGACCAGCTCCACTGAAATCAGGAAGTTACTTAGGTGAGAAGAGCATGGAAATGGGTGGAGGAGATAAGCCTCCCATGACAAAGAAAATCACAGGTAAACAGACATTAATGATCATTATTCTGATCAGAATAGTTTTCCAAAGAAAAATATTAGGAATACCTGTTTTCAGTTATTTGGTAAAATCTCTAAGAGCAGCAGTCATTAGCAGCACTTAAATTAAAATGGATGAAAATTCTAGGTTTTCCAGACATTGATATAAGAGAATTACAGCCTGAGGTGGGTATGGGGATGTCAGATGACAAAAGAAAACCATAAACATCTCCCATTTTGCTGCTCTGTAACTAGAGAAATTTTATTTATTCTAACTTTCTTTTCTAGTCCTTCTCATATAACATTTGTGTTCTTACTTATAGAGGTGAAATTCCCAGTGAAATTCATGTCTTTCTGTCAGCATAACCAAAGGAGGTAGAGAAAACATGTAATTAATGTAAATGATAGCTCCAGGAAGTTTATTAGCATAGTGCTCATTTATTCCCCCATTCTCTGTGCTTTGACCTTTCCCAAAGGAAATGGAACATGTTCTGAGGAAACAGAAAATATCTTTAAAACAGCTTCATGTGTATTGCCTTGATGGTATCATCCTGACCTTTGTAATCAGGTGTCAATGATCAAGTAAGCAAGTGACTACACATTTTCCTCCATTTGAGCAGAGTTGTCCAATTCCTTGGAGCCAGAAATGGAAAGATTTTCATGTCAGGAAAGAGGCACAGTGGATGTGGGGACTGCTTTTCCAGTCCTGACAAGTCAAGGGCTTTCATGCCCTTCAAAGTGTGCAGACAGAAAATGGGAGGAAGAAACAGAAAAAGGTGATGCAGGAATAGATGTGTAATCGAAAATAATTCTGTGGAGCTGGACATTTAGCTGTGATGTGGAAAACAAAGACCCAGATTCTCGTCCAGGGTCAAAACAAAGAGTTGGATACGGGAATCCATCATCCCAAATTCTTGTTTTCCTCTGCTAAATCATCCGTTTTCAGAAGGAAATGGCAGATTAGGGAATCAGCCAGCGATCAGCCCTTAATCTTCCCTCCTGTCACAGGATACAGGAAATAAGGAAATAAGGGAAAAGAAAATCAAGATGTTGAGACAAAGTGATAGAAATTTTCACTTCTGTGCATGTTTCTGTAACAAATATAACTCTAAATTTCTAAGCAAATATATTTTTACAGAAAGGTATTGGGAGAAATTCTGAGAGTATGGGAAGATGCTTGATGCACAGGAGAGGATGTTTCGTCCTAGATATTAGTAAGAGACTTTATGGATAAAAAAATATTATGCAAAAATAAACCCTTATCCTGTAAAGAAGAAGAAGAAAAATGGGAGGGACAAAAATGAGTACTTGATCTTCCATATTGTGAATGAACTGGAGGGAAAAAGCCCTGAGAGATATCTGAAGAATCTTTAACTTAAAGCACTTTATTGAAAACTGCAAGCGAGAGATCTGGGGAAATGATGATGTCATGGGGCTTCTAATTTGAACCTCAAAGATGACCTAAAAGTACTGTGAGGAGTGGAGTGGAAGGGGAAAGAGAAAATGAGTTAAACCCTAAAAAACTGGTAAAATGTTCTCCAACTGTACCATTGGGAGACGATGGCACAAAAGAAGAAATGAGCCAGTAAGTAATGAGAAAGAGGTGAAAGAATGTGAAAGATAGAGAATGACTTGTAAATCAGTATCTAGGTAAGTACTTTGCTCCATTTTTACTTAAGAATGTTATGTTTTTATTTGCTGAGAATTTGTAAAAATTTTGCAGTGATGCTTAAACTTAAAAAAACACCCCAAACCCCCCAAAAATGAGTAAAATCCAGGTTATTTGCACTGTTCAATTTTCTGGGCCTATCTTATCATGACACCTAAACTCCTGGTGAAGCTTCCCAGATCTGTACAGACCATCCCATTAAACTACTGCCAATATTTTATTTGAATCGAATATAAGCCAGCACTTAGTAAGGAAGAAATATTCATAGACCATATCTGAAGAATTTTGGATAAAGGGTTAAAATTATGAACTATAACCTGGACTTAGCCAGGAGTCTGTTAAAAAAGTTTTAAGAGTTTTCTGAAATCAGCCATTTAACATAAAGTTGGCATAGATACAGAAAGCACAATAGAAGCCTTATCCTTTCACACAACCCTTTCATATCCCTGAAGGTGTTCACTTGTTTAAAACAAAACAAATCCCCAGATCCTCATTTAAAATATTGAGTTTAGCATGCAGTGTGTGAGCAACACTGATTAACAGGTATAAGAAGAAACCTTGTCTGTAACAATTTGTTTTCCCTATGGCAATAATCTCCCTTTGACTGTAGACCTTCATGTAATTTCAAGCAATATCTATCTTGATAACAAATGCACTCTGCTCTTTCTGGAGAGGACCTGCTGTTGTTCTCACCACCCCGTATATATACAGGACCCCTTGGGTGAGTCTTGGTGGCCAAAACGAAAGAGGTGCCCTGTTGAGAGTACTGCAAATAAGAATTGTAGTGTGCTGATTTTGGCTCACTCATTTCCCATTCCACCCTAACATTTGTAAATTAAACTCCTATTTTCAGATTTCCAGAGACTGTTCTGAAGTTTGATTCCTTTAATTATGGCTGGAAGTAGAGGGCAGTGCATTCCAAGAAACCAATAATTACCTGCAACATGTTATTACAGAGAGACTTATGGAGAGCTGCAGCTTTTGTGCAACTCCATGAGACATAACAAGAAGAAACTGCTGAAGATGGATCCAGCTAGGTTGCAAATAAAGAGGTCTCAGAATATGAGTCTTTCAGTACCAGAGCTGGCATAACAGAATTAAATTGCAGCTAGAACTGCCATTTAAAAGTCCCACAAGGTAAATAAGGAGTGATTTTCATCAACAAAACGAAGATGAGGAATTAAATTTATTTATTTTTAAGACTATCACAGATATACTTGTGAGCCTTCTTGCTTTTGACATAGGGATAGATATTTTCAGCAGTCAAAAAACCCTGAAAATTCAATAGGAAATGCTTCCCTTAGAAGGGTTATGTGGGGTGATTGTTCTGCAGATCTTCGTGAAATAGAAATATTCTACACTGTAATTCATGTTTGGCATGGGCTCATTGAACCTGATGATCCCTTTCCATGCTCTGTTTCCCTGTATAAAACTCAGCACATTTTCTGATTTGAAATTCCCAGGGTAGAGTGTGTTTCTCTAAAGGTAGATATCAACAACAAAGAAATTTGTGTCTGAACTAGACCTCCAGCTATAATAGGAGATCCAAACAGTCATCTGGGGCTGGTATGTTGACATTTCACTGCAGCATGTTATCAGTACATCATCAGTCAGAATCAGAGTATGGACTATGACTAAGCCACTCTGCAGTGGCTTCAGAATTGTCTACACATTGGCAAAGCTGTAAAGTGAATGTCACAGCTGGTAAAAAACAAAATACATCTTAGTGTTTATCCCAGAACCTCAGAGAAGGAATATAGAGACAAGGGCTTCTTAAGAAAAAATTGTAAAGACAGGGACAGGAAGCCAAACGACAGGTTGCCACATTAGCCGAGATGGTTCTAGCTCTTTTTTGTCTTTTTAGCAAACTGTTTTCTTTTGTAGAGTAGAAGTAAATATTATTATATTTCCAAAGTAAAATTGATTTTCAATATTGGGCAAATTAGGACAAACTCCGTATTTAGGACTAAGTTTATAATTCAACAGACGTGTCAAGACAGAAATTTTGTTTAGGGATTACTTCCTGAACGCACCCATCGCAACAGGTGTACTGTTACAGATCTGTGGTAGTAGGAGAGATTGCTCTTTGCAATTCCTCCAAGACATTGAGACTTAGGATACAGATGTGTGTGGATCACACCTTCTCTTATCCCTGTGGGCAGATGGGTGTGCTGGCCTTGTAGAGAACATTTGAAGAACATTAGTTTTGGCATGTGACTGGGAATTCTCTGTCGCTGGCAGAACTGCCTCATGAATTCACTTTAAAAAGAAATATGGACACTCTTGGATCTTACTGATCCAAGAGGATTAATAAGTTTAGAATTTGGTTGTGAGCATCTTGCTCTTGTGTGGATTTGCTGCCTTCCTTTGTCAGACTGCAGTAAAGAGCAGTGGGAACATGGCTGTGCACCTACCATACCTGAGTGCTGCAAAGGAGAGGGGATTTGTGCCTCTGTGCCCGTAACAATGCAAACATGGCACACATCAAATGTCTTTGATGGCAAACCCAGAGAAACACATGCTGTTCCCTAGAGAATTATGTACGTTTTCTAGTTCCCTAAATGTCCTTACAGAGCATTGTCCCAGACACCAAGCTAATGCTGTGCATTCTAGAGTCTGATCTCAGAAAAGCAAGATACATCAGCCAGTGGAAGAGTATTTCCAAAATATAGGTGATCTATTATTGACCTATCAGATTTGATCATTGAGAGGGGTTCATGGGAAGGTTTACAAAAATCTCTTTGAAAGACAAGACTGGGAAATGCAGTCTGTAAGGGTGCTGTCTGTCATATTCAAGAACTCCAGTAGAGATATTGACTTTGCAGCACATTATAATTTTACTTATCCTTCACATATATTTAACTGTTCATTGATACACAATTACCTTTTCTTTTCCTCTCAGTGCTTCATATATGTAGGTAAAAGACTCCAATTTCATCTTATGGTAACATTCTCTTTTGCCATAGGTAGCAGTTATCCTTCTTTCCTCAAATTGTCAAATTGACTTAATTAACATTTTCCAATCTATATTTACCATGGATATGCTAATAAAAAACATTAACTCTTCTCTAAATCTTATTTCATAGATGGCTGCATAGCAACAATTTTAGATCAAAGGAATCGCAAAGCTGTCAGCCTCGCTTGAAATTTGGCAGTAGAAACATTGGAAAAACCAAGAAAAAAATTATCAGGGATGCTTGGAATTCTTTCCATCTCAATAGTTACCAGTAGACTGTGTTTAAGGTGACAATAATAACCTGAGATGATATTATTTTTAATAATGATAGTTTGTAAAATTTTCACACGTTAAAATTCAGTTTGATTGAAATCAACATCTATAGAGTTACCAGCAGGCTTTCTGACAACAGAAGAGTTTTGTTCAGTATTATAAGGTGGAAATAATTTTTATTCCTGTCTGGGAGATGAGGAATGAGAACTTGCTAGCCAGCTTGCCACTTATGCTTCACCTTAAATGTTCTAAACAATCTATCAGATTACATTAGAGATAATATTTGAATATCTAAATCATTCAGTAAAAATATTTCATTATTATGTTCCCATAGCAGTATCATCACTTACAGTTCAATCCTATACACTTTTCTATTCTACCTCGCTGCAGCCTTTTCTCTATTACTTTTTTCCTTTTTTTGTTTGGGTTTTGTTTGTTTGTTTCTTTTTTTTTGCTTTGTTTTGTTTTGTTTGTAGCAGCTCTCAGATTTAAAATAAAATAATTTCCAGTCACTGTTTTTCTTAATGGTGCCAAAAACCTCTCTTGAATTCTTTGTTAATCTCTTGCTGCCATGAAGCACTTTCACATCTACTGATATATAAGCACTCTCTTATTTTAGTCTACTGCTTCAGTCACAAGCTTTAAGTTCTTACAGAGAAAAATTAACGGTAGCATTGCACTGAAAAAAAAAAAATTCTACTGGTTCAGGGAGACTAAATTTTTCCTGTACAGTGATTGAGATGCACTCTAGAATGAATTAAAGACCTAGCTTAGAAGGTTGATTTAAATCCAGTTAAAATCAATGTTAAGAAATGAGCTTTCCCATGTTTCTATTGACTCAGTACCTAGAATAATTGATCCATGGTATGTATAACTCAAGCAAGCAATGAAAATCATAATTTTAGTTTTGTTATCAAGCCACCTCAGTTCCTCTGACATTTTATATGGAAGTACAGTCTGTCCTACCCTAAATCCACTGAGAAATGCATCTTCATTAGGTTTTTCTTAATCAAGCAGCTATTCTTTAGAGCACTAACAACTGAAAATGAAATGAAGTGAAATGAAAGTGCTTTTATTTGTCTGATCCCCTTCCCTGGTGGTAACTGCATCACTGTATGTGCCAAGCACAGGGTATACCTGGAGACCAATAAAAAGTCAGACACTCAGCTGTAGGACAGGCTGTGGATACCAGATGAGCAGAGAACAAAAAGGAATCTACAAAAATATGACCTTAACAGAAAGAAGTTTTTTAGGAGCCTCACTCTTAGGTTGTAGGACTGTGACTGTGGAGCTCTGCACAAGCCATTTCGCCTTCTGAATGGGAGGGAAAATGAAATTATGCAGCTGGTATTTGCATTAAAGATGAATGAGTAGGATGCCTGCTCTTAGTACTTTTTGCACAAAACTACTGCCAGAGACACTGTAAGAGGGAGGTGCACTTCACCCTTGTTGCTTTTGAAAACTTCAGCACCCTTTTCTCCCTGAGTGACTTCACCTCCTACAACATGGGAGGGACTGCTGACTCTACTGCAATAGACAGAAGAGTTTATTTTCCCCAATTTTTTGCTTTTCTCCAATTTCCTTGCATTTTTTCATGCATGCTAAAATTGATTGAACCAGAGAGGGAAAGAAATGAAACGTAGAGGCAGTTAGGCAAAGCTCTCTTTTAAAGTTCTCCACGTTCTCTCCATAGGCCAACATCTCTGCTTCACTTTATATGAAACTGATGGAATTCATGCGCAGCTCTCCTAGTTTGGTAAGTATTTCCATAAGTGCAACAGTAATTAAATTCAGCTATTGGCAGAAGCATAGAAAGTGCAATGCTGCCAGAATAACTGAGAATGCTATACTGAAAATTTAACCTTTTGCAAAGGACCACTCTGAAAGTTGATGCCATAGCTTCTTAAAAGCACTTTAAAAGCACTTCATTTTAGTCTGGGAGGATCATTCATCTCCTGTTGTGTATGCATTCATTGTGCATATCAGTTCTTCCCAAAGCAGCTCCAGAACTGTCTGCCTTCCATGCTAGCCTAGTTTAGACTGCAGGCTGTTTAGAGCAGAAGTTACTGCAGTGCCTTTAAAGCAAAAGTAACTGCAAAATCAAGCTAACATCTAATTTAGAGATGTGACTTTTGTTTAATGCAAACAGACCTACAAGGAAAATATTTTCTAAGTGCTTTGCTGAAGCAAGGCAATGATCTGTGGGAGGAAGATGACAGGGAATTTTCTGAAATTGAAAAAATGCAGGCTGAGGTAGGGGACGTGACGTGGCTGTCAGCAGCAACAGCTATTTAGGATCGACCAGAGGAGTTCAGCCTCAGCCTCTGCATGCCAAATACAGCTCTTCTAAATGATAGAGTGGGAATTCCAAAGAGACTCTGGCCAGTCTGCTCGGATCTCATTGGACCACAGTGCCAGGCACGGCAATTAGAGTCACCAAAGAATGGCAGCAGTGGGGAGCTCCCTCTCGTCCAAACCTTCCTTGGTCCATCTGTGGGTAAGGGGCTTGTTTCATTCACTCCATCCACCCTCCTACACACTTTGCTTCACTCATGCAACAAGGTGGGGCTATTGGTTTTTATGCAGCTCCTGTAGCATAACAGTCTCTTGTAGCTGGTTTACCCAAAGCCATAAGGAGTTACTGCTTTTTAATTCCTCAGCAGCCAATATGGTATGTACCTCATATGAGCCCACTAAGTCCACACCAGGGATTTACACCAGATCCTCTGCTGCACAACTTCTGCAGCAAGATCAGTTTCCTTTCATGATTAAAAAATCAGGTAATTAGTCACAAATAATAATAAGGAAGGCAGACTTGCTCATTTTAGCAGCATTCTTTAAAAAGCTCAGTACATCAGTCTTTCAATTTTACCTTTCTCCATGTGGAGAATACACATTCAAATAATTTAAATATAATTTAAATATGGAAGGTTTTAAGTGAGTTTTATGTGAGGATTTGTGTGAAAAATAAAAATAGATGAAAAGCAAAAGAAATGGAAATAAAGCAGTTGAATATAATTGACTTTAGGAGCAGTGTATTCTCCTCCAGCTTCTCTGGTAGAAAGAAACTAAAATTAGTGGGAATCTGGAAAAATATAAAAGACAATCCTAGCTCTTCCTCCTGCTCCTCTGCTTGCCTTCTTCTAGGAAGTGACTACTTCTTAGTCCAATGCCACAAAACTAGGTTAAGAACAGATTTCTCCTTCAACACAAGGAAGGATCACCCATTGAGTTCTTTGACTCTGGTTGTATGGATATTTGGCTAACATTCCATCCTTGAATTGCAGAATTTTTATGTCAGTCATTTCTGTTATTTTGGCCCATATTCCAACAACTACGTTTTCTCAGTTTGAATGGCCTTTGTCTACAGTGCTAAGAACAAACAACTGAGAAACACAATTTCTATGACAGCATGTCTTATGTATTTGCCTGGTCCTATAAATACATGTGTGTCCCTACCTATAATTATGTGGGTGCATGTCTGCTCTGTGCCAGTCCCTACTGATTAGGACTATGGAACAGTCTCTTGTCCATAGGTGACTTTATTTAAAGATGTTAGAAAAAGAATGGCATCCTCAATAGCAAACACTTGCACTTGAAGAATCATGAAGTGGTTTCCTGTCCATCCAAAATCAGTTGACAAGGCAGGAAGCAGGAAGGCCATGTAGCCCAAACAAACTATTCCAGGTTGAAATAATGACTGCACCAGAAACAGATCAATTCAGTGTCCAGAACATTTCCTGTGCTATGAAGATATCTAGAATCAGACTGGATCATTAAGTTACAGATCATTTTGCTGCCAATTGTTTCTATTTACCACATTTTGAATATGTGGTCAGTGTTTTCCTTCAAAGACTCCCCACCTGCTGGTTAATTATCCACTCATATTTTCTTTTCACATTACCTAGCAAGAGGCACAGAGCAGAGAGATCTGAGGGCTGCTTTGAGGTGAGCTACAGCGGCAGGAGGGCTGCAGAGGGAGCAGGTGCCACATGCACTACTGCCAAGCTCTAGAAAACTACATTTTTTTCTGGGAAAAAATGTTGCTGAATGCAAAAGAAACAGACCTTTGCAAAACAGTTTTGACTTTAATGGGAAAGAAGAGCTTTCAGATGAGTAGGGGAGTGGACACAAATCTTGGTTACACCTGCCTTCCTGCCTGAACCCCAACAATTCTACCTCCAGGGTGACTATTAGAGTTTTTGTTGATTTAGGCCTGAAGCAGAAATATTTTTTAAACAGTTTCCTTCTTCCTAGACTGCTGGATTTGGCATTTATTCAAAGGGCAATGGCCCACCCAATCAGCCTGCTGGGACGTTTCCCAATGAAAACACCTCTCTGCTGCAAGCCTGTAGTCACTTGCAAGTGAGTACATGGCTGAGGAAGCAGGGGGAGAAAGGAATTCCTCCAGATTTTCCTTCTGCACCTTTTCCTTTAACTGCAGCTGTGTGTGCTCCTTTTCTTTAAACATTTTTGTTTCGTGCAGCAGGAGAGGGCTGGCTGTGTGTCTATGGAAGCAGTTTGTCACAACAGCACCATGCAGTCATTCTTTTTTCCCTTTTATTAAAATAAAAATCATGAGGCTCTTTGCTGTCAATCATCATCCCAGATGATGAGAATGAGAAGCTAATCCAGGAGCAGGAGCTGTATGGCCAGCACCATTCCTGCAAGGCACAAAAAAAAAAAAAAAAAAAAAAAAAAAAAAAAAAAAAAAAGCCAGAGTTCTGCAAACAAACAGAATTTGGAACTGTTTTCCCAGCTCTCCATACAATTCTTCCTCCCCTGCTTCCAGGCTGTCTTGCTCCCAGGGGCTGGAATTGCTCAGCAGAGCCTGTGGCCCCGCTGGTGCTGGTGTCTGGCCTGCTGCTAGAACTGTGACTGGAGAGAAGTGAGGATGACTGAGAGGAATTAGTCCTGCTTCATGCAGCTTTTCCTGAATAGTTTTTCCTGTCCTTAGAATGGGGTGAAGAAAAATTATGCATCTG
The DNA here is from genome assembly GCF_036417665.1 of Passer domesticus. Classification (NCBI taxonomy): domain Eukaryota; kingdom Metazoa; phylum Chordata; class Aves; order Passeriformes; family Passeridae; genus Passer; species Passer domesticus. Next base: position 23,462,085 of record NC_087474.1, on the reverse strand, counting down.
AGTAACTGCCTAGTTGGGCTCCTCCCTCGGTGCATCCTTCCTCCTCCCCTCCCTTTCCTTACTTTGGTGCACAGCCCGCTGACTACGTGGACACTGTGGAGCAGAGCCAGGGCAAGGGACACAGAAAGACACGTCCTCTGTCAGAGCTCTTCTCCCTTTTCAAAAAGCTATCTCAGATCTAGCAATTATTCTTGCAGCTCTGCATTTACCCAGGAAAGAAAGAGAATTTAAGGAATAAAAATTCAAATTAACACAAATCACACTGCAGCTCCAGTAATTTCTCACATCTTCAGACTCAGTTAATTTCAGTTTGACTGCATGGCAGGAACATTTTCTTAGCACCATTTTCACTCTTTTCCTTTAGCCCCTAATCTCTTAGACAATATTTTTGGAAAATGCAGATCATATACCAGTGTTGAAAAAACATGCTGATTATTTGATACATAGCTTGATACAGTTTATTTTACCCAAGGTGAGAGATTGGGAATCAGCCTGGCCTTAATTAAAAACACACACACAAATCACTGTGGAAGTTTTTATGTAGATGTTATGTTGCACTAAAAACACTTTTAATTGTTACTGTCTGTACTTTTGTCTTAGTCTCATCACCAAAAAAATATATGTTCTGCATGCTGAGGTAAGAAATGCATGTAATGTGCGTAGGAGTCTCAGGGGGCTTGGAAACTGTACTTGGAAAAGTAGAATATGAGTGGGAGTGGACTGTGGATGATTGTGGGGCATTGGGGCATAAGTCTGTGATGGGGTTCTGTGGAAGAACAAGAGAGCCCTCCAGCCTGCTGAACATTTGTCACAATGGGGGTTAGTGTCTTCAGGATGTTTGGTGAAATATTTAAGAAGGTGCCAAGAAAGAAGAGCAATGTAATGGTTTGGCAAGTAACACAGAGAGAATTGATAATACGCTATCAGATGCAGGGGCCTTTCGGCACAACTCTGTGAATAACACCAGAATCTGCAAAAAAAAAAAAAAATGATTACCAAATAACAGCAGAAGTTTCTCAGAAATTCTGAGAAAAGGCAAAAGCAGGTAGAGGGAAAGAAAGATGCTTAAAAACATTAAATTCTCTGTCTCTGTTGGAAATCCCTGCAGTAATGAAAATAAGAAGCACTCAGCCCTGTCGCTATGGCTGCTTTGTTTTTTATGAGAAAATAAAACCAGCAAGGTTTTATCTTCATCAGGCATCAATGTTGTTCTAACATAATTAGTATTTGTTCCTCACACTGGAGGTACCTCGAGATTTAGGGCCATCTAATTTTCTTAACTATTCCTAACCAATATGGTTGGTGGAATTATGTGAACTCCTTGCTCCACATTTCTCCTGCAGCTGTTCCTCCATCCTTATCCCAGGTCAGTTCTCTCAGCAGCTGGGGTGAGCTGCCTCAGGGAGCGTTCCCCTTCTAAACAACTGATGCCTTTTCCACTGGGGAAGTGGGACACCCACACCAAGTGGATCCAGTCCTTGCAAAGCTCCTACCCACCTTAGTTGCCTATGAGGAGAGGGGAGGGAGGACTGGATGAAATTCTCTGGGCAGCTGATAAATAAAGGCTATAATTAAATAAATGCTTGAGGAAAGAAAGAGAATGAGAGAGCACATAATGGAGATAACAGAACTCAAACTGAGAAGAGTAGGCGGTGGAAGGGAAGGGAAGGGAAGAGAAAATGCTGGAAAAATGCAGAGGCCAGTATTGGGGGAGACCAGTTACATTACAGAGCTGCTCCTGGGAAGTCAGCCAGAGTATCTCTGCAGGAGTCTTCATCTTTCTTTCTGACTATAAAACAGTGCTAAAGTCTCGCACAGTATCCAGTTAATGAGCTTAACCAGTGGTAAGGGGAGCATCAACTCAGATATGATTGGATACCAGCAAATCAGTTCCCCAAACTGTGCCAGAATGGAAGATACTGGTTGGAGATTCAGACATTTCCATCTCCTTTCTGGTAAAGCCTGATGGCTTTCATTAACCCCATATTACCCCTAGTATTTTTCACTTTTCTTTGTGCTTCAATAGCATTCTGAGAGTGAACATTCCCAAACTCATGTTATTGCTTTTCTAGTAATAGCCCTGCTTCAAATTTTTACCTTTATTTTTATAACAATTTTTCTGAACTTCGGGAAGTTAAAGAAGTCATGTAAATTTATTTATTTTTCAGGACCACTGCTCTTCTTCCTTGGAAGAAGATCCTGCTTGCTTCTGTTCAAGTTTTACCTGCAAGGGTTGAAAAACATGAATGAGAAAATTGGCCCACAGAGAGGTAACACTGGTGAAATGATCCAGAGACTGCAGGTGTCTGTGTTACACTCTGCAAATACAGCTCTGTAGCCCGAAGACCTGTACTTTTTTATTGCTGTGAGCTTTGGGACAAGTCAGAATGGAAAAGCAGGATGTCATCTAGATTCAAGAAAAGGACACCAACATTTTCTGTGCCTAAATTTTCTTAATCCATAAACCCAGGGACAGATTCATAAAGCATTTTGAAATTTCTAGCATACTGCTGGAAAAATAGAAATATTATTATTTAAATAAGTTTTGAATTGAGTCTTTGCCACAAATCAGAAAGTAGTATTTTATTTGTATTTATTTTTAAGTATCTTGGAACTGTTTCTGATTTTCAACATGGACCCATCAGCTGATTCTCAGACTAGTTTTTTTTATTTATTTCTCAATACCACACACTTGTGTAATCTTGAGACAGGTCATCTGGTAGGACCAACAGAATGATTTATTGCACTGAATCCTCTCTAGGTCCTCTGGATAACATTCTGCAAGTGTTAATGTATTACAACCATGAGGCCTTTCAGCATTCAACAGGTTCCTGTTGAACACCTGCACATTCATTTCCGTATAAAATAAAGAGAGCTGGCAAAAAGAACATGCTTTTAAAACCAGGACATTGCAATACAGAGGTGCAGGTGTGTGTCTTCTGGGGACTAGTAGCTGGGGGAGTGCACAGCTGGAGGCAACATGTAAGCTCAGGTTGTGAAGTCTGTGGCAAGCCCTGTGATGCCTGAGCATCTCCTTGGATGGTTGAGCCAGTCTTTTCTGTTCCTTCCATTTCATAGATTCTGGCAATGTCTGCATGTGTGTGTCTGTGAGTGTATGGTGTATGCTTGTGTGTACATGAGAGACAAAGAGCTGAACACCTCTGGAAAGATGTTCGAGACTAGACATACTCTACTGTGTGTGAACAAAACCTCTAAAATTTAGCCTAGAACTGCTTTTTTTCTGTTATTAATGATACTCTAGAAATTTCCCTGTCAGAGAAAAAAATATCTATAGATACCCATAAAAGCATCTATGTTTTCTTAGGCATCATGTATGGGAAAGTGTATTTGCATGGTAGTGCTTGTGTCCTAAATAGATGCACTTATGAACCAAATGTAGATTTAGAGGATAAAAACTTGATGTGAGTATGTGAATATCTGGCAACTACAAGAAATATTAATGGTGGTTCAGCTGTTGTGCTCTTTCTGAAATCCCATGTGCCACCTGAGCTTCCACTACGGTTAATTGTCATATGCCCCACCTGAAATTCTTGCACTGGATCTGAGATATGCAGCTTTTGTGTCTTCTCCCTGGCCTTCCTGACACACCATGTAGACAACCTGCAGACCAACCAAAGCATCCTCAAGCAGGATATGCAGTGAGTGCTGTGCCTCCTAGCTGCTCACTGGGTGGTGATGAGAACTGGAGATGTTCAATGCCAGGACAGTCAGGACTAGGGCAAGGCATGTGGGAGAACCCAACAAAAAACACACCTGGAGGGTCAGGAATTACCCTTAGCAGGGTACGGTGATGGAGGCACAATTCAGGGAAGGAAGGTGTCACAGACAACGCATTAGCAAAGGAGAATAATGGGCTGGCAGGAGGCATGAGCAACATGTAGGGAAAGGTCCTATGCAGAAGAGGCTTTCAGGTAGCGTGAGAGGAAATAATCAGATGGAGAGTGACATGGGCCAAGGAAGAAACAGGTCACAATTTTAGGGTTGTAACATAAAAAATGGTGCATATAATATGACCAAAGTTGTTAACTGCAGATCTCCCAGATGTAGGTTATACTTTCTGACTGAGCTATTTGTGAAGATGGATCATAAAAGGGGTGGCAGGATATAGCCTATATTTTCCAGTTCTCCAGACTCAGAGACATAATGCCGACCAAGGCAGTTTCTCTTCTCCCTAGTTGAAAGGGATGTTCCTGTTGTTTGTGAGGAAATCTCAGCCCTTGCTGATACTTTTACAGTTCAAGGTACCCATCACCTTTGGGTGAGGTGTGGGTGCTCCATCTGGGATCATGGTGACGGTCAGTGAGGCTATGGATGCTGTGGCAAAAGGGTGCAGCTCTTTCCAGGGGAGATTTTTTTTTCCCTGTCTGCGGTGCTCACGTCAAATTCATCCACGCTGGCCACAGCCTGCGCCAGAGGAAACCCAAAATTTTGGAGACGGCTCTTGGAGCTGGTGCCCAGCCCTCCTCCCTTCCAGGCAGAGGAGTAGCAGTGTGTCTATGGTGTGTGGGGCTGGTTCAACCAGGAGGAAAGTGGCTGACAGGGAGATAGAAAAACTGAAGGGGGAATGGGCTGCAGGAACTGACAACAGTGTTCACCATGCTCCCTGAGTTTTGATACTCACACGACACGGAAACAGAAGTAATTCCTTGCATTTTCTGACTCCCCTCACTCCTGAGCAAGCTAAGGAGGGGACACTTGCTTTCACAGCCAATCTTTTATTCATCAATAACATCAATCTGGCTCCTTTGCTTTCAAAGTAGCAAGGCAGCAGGCTTTTTCATCTCTTTTCAGGCTCCTTTCCTGCCTGCCTTTTTCTGTTAAATTTGATGGTGACCCATTTAACAGAACTCACTTCAGTATATCTGGAAAATTTTAGTAAGGGTTGACTTAGGATACCTATTCCTCATTAACCCTTGAAAGACATTTAAAGTGTCTGAACATATAGTACAACTGAGATCAAGACTGACTTTAAATGGAAATTGTATCTGATTATTACAAGGACTACAGCTTTGAAAAATAACAAACTTTTAGGACTTCTCTCATGGCAAAAACCAGGTAATATGAGAAAAAAAGTGTTTTAAATCTTGAGTGAGATCTCTGCAAATAAATCTGACTTGAAAACATTGCTGAAAGTCATTTGTACAATAATTAGGCTCAACTGATTTTTTTATTCATTCCATGGCTTTAATTCTGAAAACAAGATGGGCAACTGTGTTTTTTAAATTAAATCCTTACCTTGTGCTGCACAGCCCCAAACTTACTTGTATGAGAGTGGGAAAAAAACCCACATACCATTACTTTCAAAACCTCTCTATTGTATTTTTATATTCTCTTTTTTCATCTAGTCTTTTTCAGTCTAACTGCTGCTCTGTATTATAGGGTGTATCCAAATTCAGGGAAAACCTCTGGCCAATTGTTTTTGAGGAACTTTCCGAAGGACTGAGCTGCTCTGCTTGGGAGACTGAGAGTGCCACGTCGCTCCCTAGTTATAAAGGCTGAGAAAACCATCATGGTTACTTTTGCATTACTTCTTGATGTGGTTCTGGGTGGTTACTTCCGATGGCCAACATTGTTTTTTTTTCCCCTTGGCTGCAAGGATTATGGCATGATTGTACTTGCTGAGAAAACTATGGAGGCTCTGAAGTGTAAAACTGGATCACAGGGACCATCTAGTGTTCTTAGCTTGCACCACCACAGTAGCAATGCCTCTTTCAATGCCTCTGCAGAACACAGATGTTAATGTTCTGCCGTCTGCTGGATTAAATATCTAATATTTCAAAGAAAGAAATCAAATGCCACTTGAATACTATAGGTCAGCACAACTCGTTTTCAGCTGTTCTAATTGAGAAAATTAGAAAAGTACTTTTGAGAGTTCTTTCTATGTGTTCTGCTCTAAATAAAGTGAAAGCTGTGTTTTTCAACATATTCATAGAGAATCTATCCCTATTTTTCAGCTAATTTTTTTTAAAAGCAGAAAAGTAGAAAAGATGTTGAGGGTGGAAAGGACTAAATAATCTGGCTTTAGAAAGTCCAAGGTTTTCATCTTGGATACACTCACCGTAAGGCACCACAGCCCCAGCTCCACTCTGCACGAGGTGCTTGGAGAGCAGCAGCTGAGATGGCTGGGCATGAGGATCAGGCCATGCAGTGGCAGAAAGCTGAGCTGGACACCAGTGGGAGAGACATGGGGCTGCCATGAGGTTTAAGAGGGACAAAATAGAGAATAAGGATGCTCCTGAGTCAGCTGAGAGATGGAGGAGAGAGAGGATTTCCAAAATGCTGGAGCAGAGATGAGGGGAGCATACCATGACTGCAGGCTGGGCTCTAGCTGGGGTCCTGGAAGGGAAAACGAGGGTGGGGCTGAAGCTGTGAGGCAGGGCTGAGGGTGTCAAGGCTCTGCTTGCTGCAAACTTAATTCCCACCCACACCACCAGCCAGGATTAAGCACATCCTGCTGCCCTTCCCCTCCACCACAGGGTACTGCCTTTCCTCTCCCACTCTCGTTTTGCAGACAGAAATTTGGCCCTTCAGAGTGTCAGCAAGTTTGGGAATAATACCTGTTCTAAGAATATAATCATCACCTGTGTCTTGGTCTCAAGCAGAAGTGTCTCTTTCCATGTTTGGACACTTGGTTATTTCCAGAATTTAAAAGGTAAATGGGACAGCAGGCTTTGGTGAATTGTGACAACTTGCCAGAATCCCAAGGCTATTTCATCTCACTTGAAGAGAAAAATAAGAGGCAGAGGGCCTTAAGGAGATAGAGACATTCACTCTATTTTAGCTGGCAGACAAGAAATTCCTCAAAAGAACATCTAGAGGCAATGGAGGAAGGGAGAGGGGGAAGGAAAAAAGGAGCACACTCCCCACAGGTCTGATTAATGGGGATTCTTCTGCACAGCAATTAATTTGGGTGATTTTTTTTTCACTGAAACAAGAAGACTTTGCACAATGAAAGATGTTTGTGAAATTTTTTTTTTCTCAAAAAGGTTCAGCCTTCCAAAAAAAGGAAGAAAGAACTGGCAGAATATGTGAGAAAATAGAAAAAAAGTTGGTAATTCAAAACAAAATGTATTTTAAAATATGTTTCCACCTGTACATCAACATTATTAATTTTAAAGGAATTAAAAAATGTTCAGAACCTAAATGAATATTTTATTTCATATAATTTATTCAAATTAAGAGGAATTTTATGCAACATTTTTCATCTTATACCCTTATCCTTGCACCTCATCTTTGTGAACTAGATATAAGCCCTGTTCTTTTGTTGATTCTCTGACAGAATGAAAGCCTGGATGTGTCCTAAAATCCCAAAGGCAATTGGAGAGACTGAAGTGAGAAGAAATCTGTGAATTGCTGTAAAAAAATCTCCATGTAATAGGACACCAAGTCATGATATTTATCCTGTGTGATATGGAACAGTATAAGGAATAGTCTAACATTTTTCAAAAGTGTTAAAATCTTGCCTGAATATTCAAAGTCTATTCTTTTACTTTAGCTTTGTGAAATTGAACTTTTCTGAACCTTCATCATGCCAGCACATACTCCTAAACTGGGAAACTTACTCTAATTAATTGAGATTAAAATGCAACATTCATTCCTAGTCAAAATGTTTGTATTCCATAATCATGAGCAGGGCAGGAAATACATTGTATTAAGTTCAACACTAAAAGAATTAAGGGGTGATATATTCTTGCTGTAGACATTGTCACTGTCTCCATTATATTCATTTAACAAGACACAAATGATCGTCTTTAATTACAGCGCAAATGAATGAAACCCCCTTAGTGATGCGTGGGCTAACAGAAAAACTTGAGAGCTCTTTAAAAAAAAGCTGGGAAAATTAGCTTTTTTTTTCTTTTTTAGGACATAGAAAAAAAATTGGGAAAATTAAAGAACTTCAGTAAAATGTCAAGTAAAAAAGTTAAAACACAACAACCCCATTTTGGGATTGGCACAACAGCAACAACAACAACCTTGCTGTTGGATCTGGCACTGTTTGACATCTTGGTTGACAACATGGAAACACGCAGTGGCATTGAAGCACCCTCAGAATTCACTGACCATACCCAGCTGTGTGGTTCAGCTGACATGCTGGAGGGAAGGGATGCCATCCAGAGGGACCTTCATGGGCTTGAGGGGTCAGTCATGTGAGTCCCATGAAGTTCAAACAGGCCAAGTCCTGCAGCCGGGGAAAGGCAATGCCAAGCACAAATACTGGCTGGGAGGAGACTGGATTGAGACTGGATCGCTGAGGAGAAAGACCTGGGGATGTCTGTGGACAAAAAATCAATTATGACTTGTCAGTGCACACTTGCAGCCCAGAAGACTAACTGCATCCTGGGCTGCATCAAGAGAGGAATGGCCAGCAGGTCAAGGGAAGGGATTCTGCTTCTCTACTCTTGTGAGACCCCACCTGTCACATTCACATTTTCTGAAAAATCCTTTTGCCCAGGATTTTTCTCCTGGGAAGCTGAGAAGCCTCAGAAAAAAAGGAAAACAATAATAATCTCATTTGCTTCTCCTGTGTTTTGCTCCTTTGGAATGTGGCTGGAGATTGTTTACCAACAGGAGATTGTTTCATTGGTTTCTGGTTTTGTCTCTTTGGCCAATCAGTGCCAAGTTGTGTCGGGACTCTGGAGAGAGTCACGAGTTTTCATTATTATATTTCTTGGCATTCTGTAATTATCCTTTCTGTGTTCTTTAGTATACTATAGTATAGTATTCTTTAATGTATTATAGTGTCATAATAAGTTAGCCTTCTGAGAATATGGAGTCAGATTCATCATTCCTTCCTTCATCGGGGCACCCCACAAATACAATACCCACTTGAAGGGCTGTATCCAGCTCTGGTGCCCCCACACAAGAAAAGCATGGGTCTGTTGGAAAAAGTCCAAAGAATGGCTGGAGGGGCCTGTCAGACAGGCTGAGAGATTTGGGGCTCTTCAGCCTGGAGAAGAGAAAGTCCTGGGGACAACCCTACAAGCAGCATTCCAGTACTTAAAGATCCCACAAGAGAGCTAAAGAGGGGTATTCAGAAAGGCACATAGTGATATGAGAAGGGGAAATGGCATTAGGCTGAAGGAAAGTAGGTTTAGATTAGATATTAGGAAAATATTCTCGACTGTGACGGTGGTGACGCACTGGAAATATCTGCCCAGAGAAGTTGGGGATACTTGTCTCTGGAAGTGTTCAAGGCCAGGTTGGATGGGGCTTTGAGTAACCTTATCTAGTGAAAGGTGTGCCTGCCCATGTCAGAGGAATTGGAACTAAATGATCTCTAAGTTCTCTTCCATCCAAAACCATTCTAAATTACTTTTCTTTAGAATGAGTGACAAACTAATTTGGAAAGTAATATTTAATAGTTAAAAATTATTTCTCTGGTGAGGTATTTTGAATTGACTTAACTTTCTTCTTAAAGTTACTTCATTTCTTAAATGATGACCTTAGGTTTTGCTGTACTTGGCACTGATAGGCCATCTACTGTTGGTTTTGAGCTGGTGTGCATCCATCACTTTATAATGAATAGGTGTGACTGTTTTCTGTTCTCTTGGTCTATATCCATGCCCTCCCTCTTCCAACACCACAACAACTCTTCCTCCACATCCTTTATCAGGCAAGAAGCAAAGTAGTGTTCAAAGCATACAGGCTAGCCTGTGTTGGCTGGCTTTCCTGGGATAAATACCTCTATGGAGGCATTAATTTAAGCCTTCTTCCTCCAGGTGCTTTATCTGGTGTTTTCAGGAACTGTCCCTCTGACATAGCTGCTATTCCTTCAGATCTTACAGAGATTTGTTACCAGTTCAGAAGTTATTTGGGATAGACTGAGTCACATGGAAAAACTTGTTGCATGAAATCATAGTTAAAGGAAAATAGGTCTATGATGGATGTGAGGGTAAGCCCACTGCAGATGTTCAAGTGCTCTGGCACACTGTTTTGGTGTCTAGATCCCACAGTCACTTTTGTTCAATGTAAACCTGCTCTTTGCAGGGCTCTCTACAATTGCCTGAAAGTGTGTTGTGTTAAGTGGGAGTCTGTCTCTTCTCTTAAGTGACAAATGATAGGACAAGAGGAAATGGCCTCAAGTTGCATCAGGAGAGTTTTAGAAAATATTTCTTCAAAAAGGGTTGTCAAGCTCTGGAACAGGCTGCCCGAGGAGGCTGGCCAAGGAGTCGCCATTGCTGGAGGTGTTTAAAAGATGTGTAGATGTGGCACCTACATCCGTGGGAACACAGACTAATGGTGGATTTGGCAGTGTTGGCTTAAACTGTTTGACTCAGCAATCGTAGAGGTTTTTTCAACCTAAACAGTTCTATGATTCTGTGATTTCTCACTTCTCTCTCCTTTTCTCTGCTGGGACCAGCACTCATGTGGCTCCTGTGAACAAGGTCACAGAGGTGTGAAAGCTGAAAACAACCTTGTGGTGTGCTGGGTTAGATGCCCAGGGCTCTCTAATTAGCCTGGATTAATTTCATAAGAGCTATTTGCCCTTAGTGGCCGTGTTCTGCCAGACCAAATAACTTGGATTCTTTAGTAACATGGCACAAGGGACATTTCTGGACTATGAAGTTCAGACACCTCCATTCATGTCACAACGCTATGACACTTCAGGAAAATCTCTGCAGCCTGTGTTGAAGGAGGAGGAAAGGAGCAGGGATGCATCTTGAGGAGGGAGGTTCTGCTAAAAGGAGGTGGGATGCAGCTCCTGCTGCCTGTGTGCAGTTTTGCTGCAATCTTGCCTTTTGAGCTATGAAGGAATGCTTGTGCTGTTCCCCTGAAGGCCGTGGCAGCAGCCCTCTTCAGCCTGTAATGAATTGTAACCATGGATGAGATGAGGCTCTCTGATTAACTAAATAACAAATGCAAAGAAATTTGTCCTTCAGAGCTGCTGTTCCTTAACCTTCCAAGACAACAAACTTCCAAAGGCCAGATTTGAAGCAACTGGACTAGTACGTATTTCCTAGCAGAAGTTTTTTTCTCTATTCTTCAATGGAACTCCAAGCTGCAGTGCTTCAAAATGCACAACTTTCCTATTAGCATAGTTGCTGGTGTGATGTATGTATTCTAAGACTGTTTTTTAAAAACAAACACAATGTTTTGTAGCTGAGACTGCTGGTACCCTAATGTACCTTCAAAGGCAACCAATCTATGTATCTTCAAGAAGAAAACACTATCACACACATAAAGGTCTCTATTAATGTTTGTTTTTCTGTTTTTCTTATAAATCTTGTACTTTTTTTCCTTTTCATCATATAAAATTGTGATAAATGAGAATGAAGCATATGGTTTTCCTCTGTAAATTATAAATATTAGCAAAGTAAAGTACAAAGCATCTGTCTCACAGGTAATGGACTAGTGAAAATCACAGGGATTTAAATAAGTAACTAGTTACAGCAGATATCGCAGACTGGAATGTTTTCCTGTTTATCTCCACACATGAATTATTTAACACAAATCAAGGGAGTTATTCCAGATTTTAAGTAATATTATGAAGATCTAAATGTTATTCAGCATCGAATTACAATGATAGAGTTATAAGCACTTGCAGTAATAAAAATTCTAGGATACTCTTTGTTTTAAAAATACATAGCTATCCTCTGTGACTTTGCTCTTTGCAAAACATTTAAGCAAATGATGCTTGTGAAACACTGCTGATTTTAGACCTTAAATGTCAGGAAAAAAATGCATTTTGTATAAGAAAGGACTGACCGAGCCTCTGGCCAGATAACTAATGAAACTCAGAGTAACCCCAAACTGTACTTACTTGACTCTCCTGGCAAACACAATTATTCCTACCTTTGATTCTCTTTCCAGCCTTTCATGTTTTCTGGAAGAATTCCTTTTCCTGACAGAAGTGTACATAAAATACCATTTCACAGCTTCACCAGTTTTAATCTTCCCATAAGGTATTTCTAACAGCAAAGTGCTATGAGGCTTTGTGTAGTTATCAGCAGCACCACATGGTGTCTGTAGTGCTAAAGAAAAGAATTCATATGAAATACATCTTGAAATATTTCAGCAGTGGATTTTTTTTTTTTTTTTTGGAAACCTGACTGCACTCATGTAGTGAAAAAGATGGAGAAAGTAGTGAAAGTAATACAACATTTGCTTTCTAACAGGTGCATTGTAGCAAAGTGTCCAGGTGTGAGAACCTAGAAACATGGAAAGATAGGGCTTGAACCCTTCCCAAAGGGTTGTCTGGTACTGCAGCTGTATCTATTTAATTCTTGGCAAGTATTTGAGAAAAACACATGAATGATGAGAAAAGAAGAATAAAAGTAAGATTTCCCTACCTCTTCAAGGAATTCCTTCCAGGGTTTCGCTAGAATTTGTACTGGATTTAATTTTTTTTTTTATATTCAATCTTTCTTGCTAAGTGTCCCATCACAATGGACTTTGAGAACAAATCTTTCCTTTACTCTTTCACTATGCTCCTCTGAATTTTGTTCAGTTAGTCCACATCTTCCTTGAAGTACAGTGCCTCAGACTGAACTCAGTTCTTCAAAGGAGACTTTACCCGCTCTGAGCAGAGCAGAAGTAATTACTTTTGTTCTTTGCTGGCTCAAATTATGTGTTTCATCTTAGGGTGGTATTTGTATTTCCTTAACATTTTTAATTTTTATTCAGCTTTCCATTTCTCAAAAGTCTCCCTTCTCTTTTTTCTGTGTAACAGACAAGAACTTGTTTCTTGTCCAGTTAATTTTTCTGGATCAAATGAAGTACCACATTGTCCCTGTACCATGACTTGCCAGAGCTTTATCTCCAAATTTCAAGGATTCACAAGTGCTATTCTCAAAGTGGTCATGTCAGATCCTGAGCACTAGTGATGATATTAAAGATATCTGAATGCAGCTGAGACCTTTGCAGGACTTCACTCAATGCAGTCTTCCCTTCTTACAGTTAATCACACACAGTCCTCTCAGGGGATGACTTTCCACTCACTGTCCAATAATTTAATCTAGGCTGTTTTTACCTAGTCTGATTGTGGATTAATTAATACTGCTGATTGCAATTTGTTTCCTGGTTTGCTTGTTTGTTTGGGTTTTGATTTGTTTTTGGTTTTGGTTTTGTTGGGTTCTTTTTCTTTTCCCTAGAGATTTACAAGCAGTTTGTTGGATCATGACTGGCAATTTTTTCAGGTTAACTGAAGTTTTTGTACCCTGGTTTTTGATTCTCTGGCTCTTCCTTTTAAATTTTTTTTAAGACAAGTATGTTTTATGTTGATGAATGCCACATTTCTCCTTCAATAACTAAATATAATTGTTAGCAGTGCAGAGAATTATCCAACCATTTTTTGGTATCATGGATGAAGTCACCATATGAATCAAGTATATGAAATACTTGAAGATGAGGTCTTTTTTTTCCCTGCCACATATAAATTATGTTACCTCATTTCATAGTGCTCTTTTTAATGAAGAATATCTTAGTGAAAATAATTATCTTATTCTTCCCTTTTTTTTTTTTTTTTTTTTTTTTGTGTGCTTTTTGTTAATTGCAGCTCATTCTATTCCTTGCTTTTCCAAGGAGTTGTGCTATGAGTCTGCATTAATGCCTGGTAGCTCAGCCTTTCTTTTTGTTTTTGCCTTATAACTGAACTACGTGATTGGTAATTTTTTTGTCAAAATGAACTTGTACTATACTTCCTATGCCCCTCCACAAATGGATAATTAACACCTGCCCTTAGTAATAATTACTTATTATTCTTGTTCCCTTCTAACTTTAGCACTGAGAGAATTACAAAGAAATCCTTGGAGTTTAATGGTGTTTGCTTTTCTGAAATCTGTAACTCAGGTTTTTCATTCATTTCTTCTACCCTAATGATCATAAACTTCACAATTTAATGATCATTCTCACCTCAGTTACCTTCTACTTTGAGAGAGGAATTTTCTGCTCTTTATCACAACTGTACCTCACAAACCATCCCTTCTAGTTGCTCTCCCCACCTATTGATCATGAGCTACCCTTCATGAGCTGGATGGGCAGTCTGTACTGTGTGTCTAGTTTGTATCTGAGTGAAATCCACACTCAGATGTCAATGTGCAACATGAGGGATGTTTCTCCAAGAGCTTGCAAAAAACACCTTCATGCATATAATCTTTATATGTTCATCAGCATCATGAAATCTCTATTTTTCTCTTTATTAATCATCACTGAGAAACTTTCAGCAGAACGCATTGACAACTAAATCAAAGCATTTGTTGTTATCCTAGACTTAAAGGGAAAGTTTGCTTCCTTTTTGCCTTGTGCCTAATTTCTGAGCAAGTAATTCCCTTGTGGAATAGTATTTGTTCACATAGGTCATCTCACCAATTCTCTGCCAAGCCATGGCCGTTGTCTCTGTTTGTCTCTGTTCCAAATCATAGTTTGGTATCCTAATTCTCCTCTACATTTCTGATTTGTGTTGGCACTTTAACCACTTTATGCACTTCCCCTGTTGAACAGGACTCTCAGTATAACTGTTATTCAAAAAGAAATTTATCCCTCATTTGGAAATACACTTGCACTTAATGGACAAATTATTTGCATGGATAAGGCTTGTGCAAGTCTATTTGAGATGTACAATCATTTAAATTATAAGTAAGAGATAAAAATAAAGTGAAACCTGATCCTTCCATTTTTAATTCCTGTAAATAGCATGTATATCCTCTAGATCCATGCTAAGAGATGCAGAGCAAGGTCTTCAGATTTACAGCAGGATTTTTGCTCCTTCATGAATAATAATAAAAGTATTTGTTTTATTAGTGAGCTGGTAGTTGAATGATTTTCTGATTCTTTTAAGACACACATTTTCTTTTGGGGTTTTTTTGTCTTTTGGGGGTCCTTCTCTGGTACCTGGAAGATAAGGATTTGAGATTTATTATCAAAAGTTTTGTAAAAATAGATTATTTAATCAGCCACCCACAACACATTCACAGCTGAAAGCTTGATTTCGGAGTGGTGTGAAAATAGTTATGAGGAGAATTATAATAAGAAAAGAAATCACTGACAATAAAGCTCTACTAAAAAATTCCACAAAAGTAAAGCTACTAAGTTCTCTCTGTCACACTCCACTGCCTTTCTAGGGAGACTTTTAATCTTTAAAGTATTTTCAGGGGTTGAAATTGAAGAGCAGGCCAGTGTCCTTTATGATGACAGACACAGTATGTATCAAGCCATTGGCTGACTGGGCTCTTTGGTAGGGACATGAGTTGGGTGTAGTAATGACTTTCATGTTCTGGGGTTTTTGAGGAAGCACTGAAATCACCCAGAGGGGGATGGATTGCCACCCTTGGAAGATGTTTGCATATCCCGTAGTTTATAATTAGATCAAAGTACATGGACTTTTTAATAGTTTATTGCTGCTTGGGAGTAGTGACAAGTCTCACATCATGCCTTATGTCTCCAACACAAGCCCATATTTAACAAACATAAGGTGAAACAATAATGTACCATGCCCATCTTCTTCCTGTCGCATGAAAACAACTATCCTCATGGTGACCACTGAGAAACAAAAACCACATTGCAGTTGTTTGTGATAAAAATCTGACTTCTCTGCCCTTGCCTAATTCCAGTGGGCCACCAGACAGCAGTTACTGGGAATAGATGGTCCTGGCAGCAGCAGGGGACAAGAAGGACATTTCTGTAATGGTTATGGCATGAAACGGCTGGGCCCTGACTACTTTGAAACTACTTTTATATGGTTTTTTATGTCTGAACTGAGGCACTGGAAGACTGAAGACTCTATTGAGCAGTCACTATCTTGTGCCTTTATACATCCTCTAAGGTAGCAGAGCCATTGTCAAGTATTAGATGGTTAGGACACATTTATGAAACCAAGCCATCAACCAGACACAACTACCAGCGCACAGTGGACCAGTACTAAATCAAAGTACTGCAAAGAAGAAAAAGAAAAGAAAAGAAAAGAAAAGAAAAGAAAAGAAAAGAAAAGAAAAGAAAAGAAAAGAAAAGAAAAGAAAAGAAAAGAAAAGAAAAGAAAAGAAAAGAAAAGAAAAGAAAAGAAAAGAAAAGAAAAGAAAAGAAAAGAGCAAGACAACTTTTTCAGACTGAGATGATGCCCAAATCCTTATTTTTATAAGGACTCTGAGTAATGGAAACAGAAGATCTTGAGTCCAGGAGCATCAAGATAATTATATACCCACCCCAAATCAGTTACGCAGCTTGGAAATGTTTTGTTTGCACTCTGTTTCCAGAAGTATAACATACAAAATAAAGTCTATTTCTATTCTTATATAAATGAAAGCAATACATTTCTAAAAATTCAACATAGTGCTCACAGAAATCAAAAGGAGCTGGCTTAAATCTCTTGATTTTTCAATGTGTTATGTGTACTCTGTTGTTTATGCCAATAGTATCTCACTACTTTTAAGACCTGAATTAACCTCCTGTAAAATTTGCAGTCTGGTGTATCTCACACTACATTAAACATGGTATATTTTCAATAAATTCATATGCTTTTTAATTGTTGAATTAAATGAAGGTCTCATATAAGACAGCACAATGGTAAATAATACAAAGGTATTTTTTACTTTAATATTTTATGAACATTTCCCTCTCATTTCTTTTTGAATGGTATCACTCTGCTTTCTAAAGGCAAATATACACTGATGGAACTTTGCTTGGGACCCATCTTCACACAGCTTGAATGGAAAGATGGCACACTCTGCTGGTAGCACTCTTCCCAGGATTTAAAATTATTCTGTGAGGAACAATGCAATTTCAAAATTACTAACTACCAGGTTGCTCAGAATTCATTGCTTGTTGTCACCATCATAGTGATTCAGAAACTGTTTATCACTATTTCTTAAAAATTTTAAATTAGATTAACTTACAGGTTCAAAACGCATATATAATACACTTCAGATATTTAAGATACATGGTTAAAATGCATAGTTTTTTGTATAAGCAAATCTTTCAGGATTTTGGGGAATACAATGCAGTCAGCAGAAAGATTCCTCTTATTGTTACAATGCTCAAATCTGGATCACTTGGGAAATTTAACTCCAAATCAACTGGATGTCACTCACATTTTATCAGAGTTTTATGTTTAACTGCCTTCCTAATAGGAAGAAGATTGACTTTTATCAGGACTTTTTTACCTTGCCCAAACAGGATATGCTCTGTTTGAACCAGGAAGAACTAAAAGCAGAGTAATCTACACTTCTGAATGCTTCAGAGCAAACAGGCTCCATCAAAAAGTAGCCAGGTGCATTTGGATGGTAATTTAAACTTTGTGAGAAAAGATAAAAATGACTGCACTAGGAAGAATTCAAGGTACTCCAGTCAGCTGGTTGGGATCTTTTGGTCTGGGTCTAACTCATAACTGACTCAATTTATTTAAGCTGCATACTGTCCAGGTGTTTACAATCTTTCCCACTTCCTAGTAGATCTTAATGTAGTCCCTGAGATTGCTTAATCAACTGTGTATTGGTTTGTGCTTAATATTTATCCTGCAGCTTGGTCTGAGATTGCCTTTGGATGTGGGAGCATTTTAAGGATGCTGTAGTGGAAGCATTGATCCTCTATGCATAGCAGCTCACATTTTGCCTCAAGAGCCTTCCCTTCATTCTCCTTCTCCCGCTGTCTTTGCTGTTCAGTCCTCTGGAAACCAGCCTCAGCCTGGGATGCTTTGGGAGACGCCTCAAGAAAAAAGTCCACCCGTTTTGTACGAAGCAATGAAATCCACAGACACCACAAATTTAGCCATAGGTGCCTGAAAAATGATTCTTCTGCCACCATTGACTGTGTTTTTCTTTAATCACGGGCCAAAAAAGGTGGTTTTTTAATTTTTTCATTCTGAAAGGGCTCCTCTTGGGTGAGGGAAGTTTTGCTTTGGTTCCTTCTTTCCAGAAGTTACTCTTTCCCCAGAAGACCCTGGTGTGAATAAGTGGCAGGGGAACTATTCTATGGCACATTTTTGTGACTCCTGATGTCCCCCACTTGATAATTTTGCCCATGAGATAGTGATATGTGCCTCAGGGTGACAAGCTGTATTCTCCATGGACATGTGTGTGTGTTGTTTCTTTATAAAAACCTTACCATCTGACACCTATTGTAGTGAACACAGGATCCCACACCCACAGTGAATTTCAAACTCCATTCTGGTTTCCTGGTGGGTTTTACTTTTCAGCCTAGCTACCATGTTGTGCCTCTATAAACAATCAATTAAAAAAATTATAGATATAATCATTAATTGCCACTTGTGATATTAAATGACAAAATATCTCTCTCCTATGAAGTAAATATTAAAAAGATATCTACATGTTTTGAAGTTGGAATTTATATTTTGCTTTTGAATTTTTAACCTATTTTGCTGGTTTTTTCAGCCTTCTCAATGCAACAGCACCAAGACCTTATCAGACTCCAGGTTGTGCTGCTGCACTCCAACACTTCTAAAGTTTTTGTCTTTGGCTCTAGCTTAAGTCTTATTGCGAGTTATATCTTACCCTTGTTGTAAAATGTAACAGAATAAATTCTGTTCATAACTAAAATGTTATATTTTTCTTAAGCCATCTTGAAAATTTGTACCTATAGCTCAAGAAATTTCACAGCAGACAGACATCATGCAGTCTAATGGATCCTTCATGTTGCATGATAGCAACACCAACACATTAATTCTATTTCATTATGCATAGCTGCTCTTTGAAATATTTGTGTGGGTTTTTTCCAGTGAACATTATTTATATAATAAATATCACCAACATACATATTTTTAATTGAATAATTGGCACTTTTATTGATGAGAGTTTTCTCTACTCTTGCCACAGAATTTTTTTTCTCACATGAAACTCAGACAAGTTCTGTAAGAAAAAAGGATGAATCACTGGCTTGATTTTATGAGGCGTTGAGCAATTGATTTCAGTGAGAATTGCAAGCTCTTACCCCTCTGGAAGAGGGGAAGTGAAGTGGATTTTGGCAGACCTTGGCCTGTTAGGGAGAGAGATTGGCAGAGTCCCTTGGCTCTGAGAGTTGTGGGGCAAGAGTCCTGGGAAGGTGGACATTCCTCAAAAGGAAATTGTAAAAGCACAGGAGCAGACTGACCCCATGTGTTGAAAGTTGAGACATCAGGGAAAAAGCCCAGCCCAGCTGAACAGAGAATTTTGGCTGGAACTCCTTCTGAGCTGAAGGTCAGGTATGGGTAGAAAAATGGAGCTCCCATAATCCAAGGGGAAATGGTCAGAGACATGCTGCAACACATAGACACACACAGAAGTTTATGGAGCTGGATGGGATCCACCCAAGGATGCTGAGGGAGCTGGCAGAAATGCTCACTGAGCCACTTTCTGTCATTTACCAGCAATCCTGGCTAACTGGAGAGGTCCCATGACACCCATCTACAAGAGGGGTGAGAAGGAGGATCCAGGAAACTACAGCCCTCTCAGCCTGACTTCACCTCTGGGAAAGATCATGGAGCGGGTCATCTGGAGTGCCTTCACATGGCATGTACAGGGGAAGTAGGGGATCAGGCCCAGCCAGCATGGGTTTGTGAAAGCCAGGCCCTGCTTGATCAACCTGTTCTTCTATGCCAAGGTGACCATCTTAGTGGATGAAGGAAATTCTGTGAATCCGCCTACTTGGACTTCAGTAAAAGCTTTGACAACATCTCCCACAGCTTTCTCCTGGAGAAACTAGTCTGGAGAACAGGAGGCTCAAGGGTGACCTTATCGCTGTGAAGGAGGTTGTTACAAGGTAGAGGCTGGTCTCTTGTCCCAAGCAACAAGTGATAGTACAAGAGGAAACAGCCTCAAGATGCATGAGGAAAGGTTTAGATTGGGTGTTAGGAAAAATTTCTTCACAGTTGTTAGGCACCAGAACAAGCTGCTTAGGGAAATAGTGGAATCACCATTCTGGAGGTACTTCAAAGTTGTGTAGCTGTGGCACCAGGGCACATGGATTATTTGTGGACCTGGCATTGTTAGGTTTGCTTGATGATCTTAGAGATCCTTTCCATTCTAAGCAATTCTATGATTCTACCTTTGTCTGCCACTAGAATGCATAAGACATTTTAATATGAAAGAAACAAATTATGCAGGTTGAGAGAAGAGACAAGTTAATTGTATCCTTCAGTTTGTAACATCCACGTAGGTCCTAATTAAGCAACAATCTTCTTTCTGGAGGTTATGTTGTGAGAGCTGGTCTCACGTGGTACGTTGAGTAAAATGCTTAAATAATTTGAAGACTTTTGTACTAGTGGTTAGAGCTTAGCTCATTTTCACTTGCAGATCGCGCCACTAAATATGAGGGCTACTGAAGTACCTGAGGTGAGGTAGTTTCGCAATCATATTCAAATGTTGCTATTTAATAAGACCTTAGGACTTCTTGACAAGAATCACAGCAGAAGGAGAGACATGCCGTCTTTCTTTCCAGGGGACAGAAAGCTCATCTAGAAGAGATCACATATAGTGCATGTGCCTCACCAGTGCTCTCAACTAACACTGTAAATTTGCCTTGTAAAACTGCACTTTTTCTGCACTCTCTCAGCTGTCACTTTCCTTTCCTGACATATTTAAGTGAACTGGAAATTGCTGTTACTCAGTTTTTGCTAGAAATGTAATGTGCTGAATGTTCTTTGTTCAGTTAGTATAATACCTGGTCTCCTGTGCATAGCATATTTAATATTCTAGACCACACTGATTTGAAGTTTCTCACACACTGCAAAAGTCACAAAAGCCCTACATTAATTTTATTTCCAGTAAGGTATATATAGACCATTCTGGAGGACTTACGTTGCCCATTGTGATTTGTTTGATCTTCCTGTAGGACACGATGAAACCAAGCTATACTAATTATGTGTGTAACTGAGAAAATGATAGGGTTTGTTAAATTGAAGGATTCAAAGCAGGAATCATAATTTTTACCTACTGATAAGCAATTAGAAAATAATGGTGTGATATTTAACAATACGTTTCATATGTAAAAGAAATTAATTACTATGCTGATAGTGATTTATGACTGTCTTGACTTATGCAAAGAAATATCCTTAACTACAGCTAAAGAACAGACATGGATCTTTTTGCCTTATTCTCTCTTTTCAGTCTTGCTGCTCAAAGAAGACTGATGCTCCTCTTCAAACTGTCAGCTGGGATCACCTATGGCCTTTCATCCCAGCACAGCTGTGCTGCCACACCAAACTGTGGGACCAAGTGTTTTAATGAACCCAGATCCTGGGTAACCTGATAAAGCATCCTGACAGAGTAATGTCAGAGGTCAGGACTGGAAGCATTTGTTATACAGATGACAATTTATGAGGCTGCAGAGTTGTCTTTCATGTCTCAGATGCTTAACACATGGAACTTGGGGGAAAGTAATGCCCCAGCCCCCTGCATCCTGCTCTCTGACCAACCCTCCAAAGTGCTTCCTTAGATTTGTAAAGCCAGAATTAAAAATTTGCCTTTGTTTACAGACTAAATTTTGTATCTTTTAGCAAAAGAACATTCAAATGCTCTTCATTGCTGCTATTGACATCCACATTACACTAGTCACCTTTTTTTTTTTTAAAGGTAAAATGTGAACAATCTAAGCAGGTGAAAAAAACTTCTTCAGAATAAATGAATCACCTCAAACACCTATGGTTTTATCTCTGTGGTTTTGTCTTTTTCTTTAACACAGAACAACTTGAAGTTATTAATTTGTAAAAAGCAGCTTATTAAAATGTAACATTGAAAATGCAATTTGCCACTAAGAAGAAAATCAAAGAGAAGGGAAACAAAGCACAGAGGAACATGAAACTGTGATGTACTTATTGAACCGTTAAGAGCAAGTTCTCTGAAACTGCCTACAATGTTAAGTGTTTTCCCTGACATTGTTAATTTGCTGCAGAAATAATGGGGTGTGTGACCCTTTATGGAGTACTTGTGTACTGATATGGGCTGCATAAAAGAATGGTGGTGAGAAGATTGAGGGAAGTGATCTTACCCTGTTCAAAATTTGTTTTAGTTAAAAATTTGAACTAAAAACCTTCTCCAATCAATAATTCTGCTATTGCATATGTGTATATGTTATACTGTATATGTGTATATGTATATATTGTACAGCACCTCCTCACTTGTCCTGCCCTGCTTTCACTGCACCTAGTGCAAAACACTTGAAATGCTTTCACAAGCTGGTCTGTAATATCAGGTTTTCATATCCACAAAAATCTTATTTTTTAAAATGCCAGAATATATTTTCCATCAAAAATTCTGTTCGTATTTTGTTCTAAATTCAACTCAGAATAAAAAAGCAGTTTTGAAAAGCTGATATGGAATGGAACCAATATCCTCAGGTTAATCTTCATCTTCTTGCCTGATTAGTAGCTCTGGAATATTGGATTTCAGCATTTGGTTGTTGTGCTAATGCTTGTGCTTTATTCCTCCTTTTCCTTGCATTATCTTACTTTGCAAGGCTTTGAAGTAAACACTACTGGTTTACAAAGCAAGAAGCAAAGTTATGTTGCTATAGAGATGTTGCTATAATGATACTATCTTGTTATGTATTAAGATAATGGAATATTACTCCATGAGAGGAAGACACATACAAATTCTGACAAATGCAGAGGCAGTGCAACATGAATATTTGAACAGAGACATAAAACATAAAAAATATCCAACACAACTGTTTCAGAAGAATTTTAGGTATACAGAGTGAAACACTAAACATTAAAGAAACATTGCTGATAATGCTATTTCAAAGTTTATGTTATTTATGTTCGATGAACATTGAAGTTACAGTTATGGTGGCGTGAAATTAAAAAGTGAGAGGAAAAGTAAAGGATACATTTCTCCATAACCAGCATCTGCAATGAACCTCAGCATTTTAAAAAGCCTCTGTGGATAGGTGAGCACCTCAGGATAGATGCTGAAACTTGGATATTCTGAGCTGCATGGTTAAGGACTTCCAACAAAATGGCAGACAACTCTATGGACTGGGAGACCTGGAACTGGCATAGCAAAGGGTAGATAGGGACAGAAAACATCCTGTACTTTAAATCTGGTCCAAAATAAGCAGCTCCACACAGCTGAGACTGACAGCTTCAGCATTCACCACATCTAGTGACCTGTCTGAAGATTTGTGCTGGAAAAGGAAGGCATGGTGGTAATGATTTGGGAAGCCTTTCCCAAATCATCACACCAATGCATCACACCATCCTGCCTCTCTGAATTTATCTGGCTCATCCAAAAATTAGAAGAGTAAAATCTTCAGGACCTGTGCACATCTGTGGAGCAGTACTTAGTAAAACTGTGTCACCAGGTCACTTTTATGGCTTCTGAGCCACCACTGCATATGTGAGAAATATATATAGGGAGAAATCTGTCTTTTTTTGAAAGGTATTTATGAAAGCTGTTTCACAGCACAAGTCATATACTGAGTATTTAAATTAGCTTCACAGGAAATATGAAGGAATGAAACAAAATCACTGACAATATTTGAGGTACAGAAAGGTACAGATAGTTTTAGCTATATTTGTGGTTGTGTTTGTTTGTGTGAATTCTCCAGTAAAGCTATTGCCTTTCTCAGTGACCGCAATCAGGAACTAGGGAACAGAGGTCTTCCCAGTTGTTATCCCCTCATGAATCTTGGATATCTGCTCTTCAGCATGACTGTTTTCCTGCTAGTTTAGGTGATTCAGGCTGGAAAACACAGGAGCAATGCCACTGGGCAATTACACTGCAGCAGAGGGTTAGTATCCAGAGTGCTCTAGTCTACAGAGTGTGACAGCCTCCTTGTTAGCCATGGCTCACTGTATTCCCTAATCACCAGACAAGTTCTGTTCAGCAGGTTGGTAAAAGGCAAGAAAGGCATAATTTTCCAATCAAAGTCAACTCAGTGTCAGACTATAAGCTCTTCAAAGCAGGGGCACTGTCACACACTGGAGGGGTCATTCTGGCTGGAGCCATGCCTAAAATTGCAGTCCAAATAATGGAAATATAAAATGTGTAGTGCTGCCCAAATTAAGAGATCAAGAACAATGCAGACCCATTTTCACTCTGCAGATGAATGAGATTGCTGCACAAAAAAATCCAAATTGGATGTGAATCCTGCCTTTCTTCTCCTTCCACTTTGGGACATCTATTCATACACATAACCATGTTATTGTATAGCACACATCCCCTGCTTGCAGCAGTGCCATGTAAAAATCCCCACAACTGGAAAGAATTGTTTAAATAAAGATCAGCTTAGGTCCTCTTCCATACAACTGTACTGAAGGAACAAGCTGAATGATGTATTGGCTCCTGTTCAAAAGTTTCCTAGCAACAAAACAGGTAATGAAGAAGCAGCAAGTCAAGCTGTGTACTGTCAGCATCTGCAGTGATGAGTTGTACACAAAAAATAGTACTTTTTATATAACAGATGTGTGTCCTAAGACTGAAAGTTGCCTGCGGGACTACTTTGTGAAAGTGAAGTCAGGAATACAAAAGACTATGGCCCTCTGCACACTGTTATGGCATTGTTATCATCCCTAATCAATAGTTTACAATTTTTGCATAAGAAAATAGGGGAAATTTGAACCAGAAGGGCTAGCAGCTGCTGGATCCTTTGCTAATGTGCTATAAAGAGAGATATCCATACTGTTAATGGAGCATGAAGAGCAAATAGGCATTATGAACAGGTGTTAATAACATAGGTCTTCATAAAATAGATGTTAAAATCTAGTTACTGCCATGATTAAAAATGATCATTAGATCATGACCACAAGATATGACCCTGTTGTTCTTACTCACATTTTAAAAAAGCATCAGCTTTGCTTTGGAACTTTTGAGATTTTTTTTTTCCCTGTTGTCAGTACTTTGGGACCAGGACTCTATTTGCCTTAGAGTGTACAGCATCAGTCCAGTGGGAGCCTCTGGACAGGCATTTTACTCACCTAGTAGCCCAGTTGTCTAGGAAGTGCAGATAGAAAGAAGTTCACCCTAGTCACCTCCTGCCTCCTCCAGGCATTTTTCCTCTTTCCAGGTTGCCTTTCCCTCTGCTGTGTGTGCTTACACCTGTTTGGCTCTCTGACATCCTGTCCATGTATTCCTTCTATTTAAACAGCATCATGTGAAAGTCTGGTTCAGGAAGGGGGTCACAGAGAGAGGTGACTGGATGTGACTGAGGAGGCAGTAAGGATCCGGGAATGAAGAGCTTCAAATAAAACAGGAAGGGCTTCCATCTGGCCATGCAACTGCAAAACTCCCGTGAGCAGGAGGAAAACTGCCTCCATGCACAGTGCCAGAAGAAGGAGGGCTCCTTGTCTAGTGTGGATCCTGTGGCTCTGTTCAGCAGGTGACCTCTCTCTGCAGCTCCAGTGCTGGCTCCTGCCCAGGCAGCTTAATGAACCACCAGCTCATCCACATCACAGCCATCCATCCTTGTCAAGGATTAGTTGTTAGTTCATCTCACCAACATCAATGATGGACAATATTTTAGGAAAACCTGAAGTGCCCCTGTGAAATGGGAAGGAATTTACCATGGCTATTTATAATCTTCTCTGAGACCTTCACATAACTACTTCAGAGAACTTTGTTATTAACTTTCAGTATTATTCAGTGGCTTCTGCTTTTCCTTGTTTCATGTGTGAGATTAATTTTATAATTAATTACCTAATGTATTATTCACCTTCTAAGCCTTAGAGCAATCATGTCATTTTATTAATCTCCCTCCAACACTATTCTCCTGCCTCCAGCTTGCAGTTTGAGTTTCACAGTAATTTTACCCTAAATAAACCAGTTCCTTACACTCACAGTGAAGCCATTTTTTGTTCCTATCATGTTCTGCTCTATCTTGACAAAGTCAGCACACTACTTTGTATGCTTATCTTTCTTGAGGCTTTTTGTCTTTCGCACTCTCCCTTGAAGTTATTTGGATATGTTTTATGGAGTAGGAGATGACTTTGCAAAATATTGCAATTGCAAGGGGAAAAAGCTCCAAAGTTTGAAAGAATCAGAAAAGCCTCTGTAAGCAGCAGTGAGAGTCTTGCTTATTTGTGAAGGGAGGGAGATGTTGAGGCCACATTTGCCAAGGCTGTGATCCTGCTCTGGGACTTCTTGCCAAGCCCCAGAAACTGGGGTAGCTGTGGTTGTTGTTGTTGTTTTGGGTTTCTGAGTGAGTATTGGATATGCTGAGGAGTTTCTAGCAATTGACTATACTGGCTGAGCAGGAACACCAAGGCAAGAATCTTTTCATGCCTAACTTTGGGCTCCCATGAATACTTCTCTCATTTCTGATGAAGGCATTGCCTTGACAACTAGGGTGTTGATGATGTTTAATTTTACAAATAATTATTAATCAGCCACTCATGTTCGAGAAGACAACAGCGTGGTGCATTTTCAAGGTGACTTGTCTCCTGGTGAGAATCCTCAATGAAAGGATTCTCCTGGTGGTCCATTTGCAGCCCAGTCCTCCATAATGCTCTCCTTTGGGTGACTTGATGGGGTTTTCTCACACCAGTCCCACAGAAAATTGAGAGACTTGCAATGAGTTCTAGAAATAGACCAATTTTTTACAATTTCAGATGGTGAATTTGCAGGTGGAATGGGATTTGGTCTCAGGATTTTTGTGAGAACTGTGTTGTTAAGCATTAGCTCCAAACATCAGCAAAAATGCCAGGGTTTCTATGCACAGCAGAACTAGCCCAGCCCAATCAAGGGAAAAAAGGACAATCAGAAATGAAACTGCTTCTTCAAAATGTCATAGTGAAACCACAGCATCAAAGAAAAATCCTTTAGCATCTTTAAATCATACTGAGTGCTGAAATGGCTATTCCTTGCTGACAGTGATACTGATTTAGTAACATAAGCACATTGTAAACCACTAGATTTTGACTATGAAATCAGTCAGCTGTATCCTAATGGCATTTTGTCCTTTATTTGTGAAATCAACTAGCATTCACATATGTGCCCTGAGGAGGCAGCAAGCAATTTCAGACTTCTAAGTTTTTGCAGATTTTTCACACAGATTTTTATTGCAGGGGATGAGGGGTCATTCTTTAAGAAGTTCACACTGGAAATGTTAGATGCATGTTAAAGACAATGTTAAAAGTTAATAAACGCGTAGCAGATAATAGAACAAGTACTAGCTTTGGGAAGGCTTAGGTACCTCACATTGGAGAATGTGGGTCTCATGGGTCAGAACAGCTCTGATTCTCTAGCAGATTATTTCTTTTGGATCAATCCACCTAGATTAGTAACAAAATCTTGCATTTTTTCAGGGTTACTCCTAGATGTTCAACATGAGCAATCACAGGGAGGGTTTGGCTACAATGACACAGAGTCAGACAGACTCTGAAAGTCTCTGAATCAGAGGTGGTGGTGAAGTCTGGCAGAAGGGGAAAGGGTTATGTCAATCAGTGATTTTGTGCATTTGCTGAGGTAGACTGAAATTGGGGCACTTTTCTCTGACAGACTTTTGAGTCTATGACTCAGTGTTGCAACTAGTATTCTTCTCACCTCCTTCCTGATCTGAAACTTTTCCAGACAGTGTTCCCAAGGCACCAGCACAGGCTAGGGGCTGACCTGCTGGAAAGCAGCTCTGTGGAGAAAGGACCTGGGTGTCCTGGTGGACAATGAGCTGTCCATGAGCAGCGGTGCCCTTGTGGCCAAGAAGGGCAGTGGTGTCCTGGGGTGCATTAACAAGATGAAGGAGGTGATCCTGCCCCTCTACTCAGCTTTAGTGAGGCTGTGCCTTAAGTGTGGAGCACATCCAGTGAAGAGCTGCAAAGATGGTTAAGGGACTGGAGCATCTTTCTCATGAGGAAAGGCATGTTAAGTATCAGGAAGAGATGACAGAGAGGGGACCTCATCCATGCCATTCATCAGTGTCTGAAGGGAGGGTGCCAAGAGGATGGACCAGGCTCTTCTTGATGGTGCCAAACAATAGGACAAGAGGCAGTGGGGATAAATTGATGCACAGGAGGTTCCTCCAGAATATGAGGGTGAACTGCTTTACTGTGTGGGTGACCAAGTGCCGCAACAGACTGTCCAGGGAGGGTGTGGTCTCCCTCACTGGAGATATTCAAGAACCATCTGGACACAGATCTGTGCAATGTGTGCTGGGATGACCCTGTTTGAGCCAGAAGGTTGGGCCATTGTGGTCCCTTACAACCTGACCCATTCTGTGATCTTGTGATTCTGTGTCTGGGCCCTCTCTGCAGTACAGCCCAGCTCCATGATAACCACTGATGAAGAACACACACTACAGCTCCATCTTGCAACTCAGGGAGAAAAAAAACAGCTTTTAGTGTCTGTGGCTCACATGCACATGTTCACATGTCGTTCACTTAGAAAAGAAGTCAGAGTTACACCTTCCAGTGATGCTATCTATACTAATAGAAGTACTCAGAGCATCTGGAAGCCCATAGGTCTCTGTGGTCTCTGCTGAGGTCAGGTGAAGCGGGGTGGTGGTGGCTGGACATCAACTCAAGCTGATGGAAATTCAGGAGTGTTCTGTAATCCAAGCACAGGATGGCAATAGTCAGACATGACACTCACACTAAAGGCACCACCAGGCTTTGTACAACAAAGATAAAGGATGACATTGAACACACCAAAGACTAGAAGTGTAAGGATACATGGTAGCTGAGAAAGAGGGCTCCTCATTCAGCAGTGTTTGAGGTTTACCATCCATCAGCTGGAACAAAAAAATCAAAATATTGAAGATATTCCTGAGATAAATGTTTTTCTGTTTACTAGAGCTGTTTTTAGGCCAAATCACTGGTACTAAAGCATCTTGTTTCAATAGGTTTAAAATGTGGCTTTTTAACTATAAATCAACTGAGCTGTAGAGACAAGTAATTTTTAAGTGGAAAATGAGAATTTTTCCTTGAAAAACTGTCAATACATTAAATCATTAAATTCTGATATTTTTCTCTCTTTTTTTTTTTTTTTTGTTACAGGATTGTCAGGAGCAATTTAGTTTTCAGTAAATGTATGTTTTTCTATGAAAAAATCATAGTCAAGAAACTGCTAGTCACATCCTGAGACAATTATACAACCACAATATTAAAACATGACGCATTACCATTTTATTAAAGAAACTAAAAGCCAGAGGCAAACAGTGCCATATTATAATGTAGGAATATTAGCATTAGAAGGCAGTGTGGGACCCTTCAAAGCATACTGATGAAGACCAGCATGTGCTAATCATTCACTAGATACACAGAGAGGAAATGTGGGCTCATGTTCAAGGTTGTATAACTTGTCAGATGCAAGATTCAGTCTTACCTTAGAAAAGACTTCATGGCTAATTAAATTTAAGATGCAGTACAGGGGGTTGGCAAATGAAGAGGAGTGGTGTCCTGGAAGAGGAGAATGTATGAAATTAAATGCCATAGCTTCCTATGAACCCTGACTGATGGGATCAGATTTACAATTTTGAGAACAGACATCAAGGGTGCATAGCTGTCAATGAAATTATGATGTGGATATTTTATAATATATAATGATGCTATTTTCAGGGTGATTGCTCAGGAAGGAATCACATCCATTTGATAATAATGTATGCTATAGCCCTTTATACACACTGTATTTTACTGTATTTTCATATTTACATGCAAGGATTGAAGCTTCATATATTTGAAATTACTACTGACTTCAAGGAAGAATATATTTGCAGTAAGATTTTAATTATTTAAAAATAAGAATGTAGCTGAAATGAAAGTCTTAGAAGTTATTGTAATGGAAAGAGAAGTCCTTCACATATGAATTTATATGGATTATAAAAATTCAAGCTTCTTTCTTATTTAACAGCTGCCTTCAACTTTCTTCCAAAAGTACGAAATCTGCAATTTAATTCTCTTGCTGCAGAAGTTTAGTTCAGTTGCTGAGGTATTTCAGTACTTGGCAACAAAAACCTAAAAATGAGAATTCAATTTATCATTACAAGTTTGGCAAAAGCTATTTGGAGAAATGGTGTGATTGCTCTATGACACCTTTGTTTTTTAAATTTTGTTTGCAATGCAGCATGGTGTGAATAGTAACAGTCCATTTCATTTTTCTTCTTTTTATTTATCTTCTCACTGAAAAATATGAAAGTGAGATTCAGGATGAAAGCACCTTCCCTTCACAATTTTAGGGAATAGTTTTATGGTTTGTTTCCTACCACTAAAAGATTCAATAGATAATAAATTTCTGTCCAAAGGTGCTGGGAAAATGCATTCCTGGTCTGATCAGTTTTGACTGAGTGGTCCCTATCATAGCACAAGTTTGCTTCTTTCATAATGTCTCTTTGTTACTTTCTAATATTTCTGATGGCTTTTCCAATTTGTTGATTGTTTTTTAAAAATTTTATTTTCTTCTTCCATTTTTCCTTTGTTATTTTATATCTTCTGGCTAAAGAAAATGTAAACATGTTTTAAACAGTGCATATAAGGTGAATGGTAATAGTGAATTTTTTGTTAAATACACCCTTGACCATTTGTTTTCTCATTCATGGAATACAGCTGTCTCTGAACGTGCATGTAAATACAATTAGCATGTACAGGAGCTATCATGTATATCAGGGAAAATGACATGCTCTCCTGTGTTTTTCTCTTCTGGGTATTAGTGTTATTTATTCTGTTGTATTGAAGAGTCAGGAGGCTGTAACACTCCAAAGTAAGTTTTTCCTAGTAGAGGTGAGTAACCCATCTTCTAATCAATATGGTGCATTATTTCCAGTTTCAGTATTTCATCTAGTTGAGAAACTTGGCGACATTACCAATACAGACACCTTTGCAGTTAATTTGGCATTTTAGTACAAACATGGTGATAGTTTTCTAGTCCTGATTATGACAATGAAGCCTAAACAGCTGAATTACAGCGGAAATCATTGCCACAGTCGAGCAAGGGCTGCTCTCACCAGCACAGATATCTGTAATATTGCTGTATCATTCTATTCCTGGCTCCTAAAGTGATATGTGTAAGATGAAAGAAGATATCTATATAAACAAACAAACAAACAAACAAACAAATCTAAAATGGTACTAACAATGAATGAAACTGATGAAAAGACTCCATAGCTTATTTGAAAAATTACAAAAGCAGAATTATCTTTTGAAGTAACCTTGCTTTCTTTTCTGTTGGAATACCTCATTCTCCACATATACTTCTGCAGTTACCTCTGGCTCTTCATCTCTTCCCTGTCACCACACTGTCTGGCTGGACCAGCTGCTGGGAGCAGTTGAACCCATTTGGCAAGTTCCAATAGACGCCAATGATTATTCACTCCAGAGGATGCAAACAGCATATGTGACCTACAGAGTCCATGGGATTTAAGAGGCTGGGTCTGCCTCTCAGAAATATGTTGCATACACAAGGAGGATTTAACAGAAACACCCCTGAGGAATGCAAAGTTTGATGCAAGGAACAGCAACAACAGAGCAAAGAGACTGGCAGATTTTCTGGGTCTTCCAAAATTGAGAAAACACACTTAGAATACAGGTGGTGAATAAATGAAATTCTCCCAAGAGACAGAACTCCTGCAGATTCCTTGAAACTAAACCAAGGCAGATTTTTCTCATTAATTCTTATTAGTGGCTGGTTACAGACAGTGAGATTGAGCAGGAAAATGTTAATGGTTACAATGACTGACTGTGCACTAAACATAATTTAAAGTTTATGCTGCTTAGAAAACTGGTTAATGTACTTAAAATTAACATTAAAGTTATTGTGTTTTTAAATCAGTTGCTAATTTCTTCTCATAGCCCAAAGTTCTTTTACATCTTAACAGAATAATTTTAATCAAAATATAATTCTAATCAAAATCATACTGCTTTCTTTGGATAGAAATGAAGGAAAGCATTCCTTATCTAATAACTTGAATTTATGTCATTATTTCCACTTGTGTATTATGGATGTTCTTTTAGTAATTTGTGTGTCCATCAGCTCCTGGTTTTGGTTTTTTGGGTTTTTTTGTGAAATCTTTTGAGCCTGCTGGCCATTTTCAACCAGCTGTGGCAGCAGGATAATCTTGTTCCTAAAGGTTTTGTGAAAATAGGTATTGTTTACACTTTGAAAGCCACGTGAGGTCACCAGGCTTATGTAGACTGCCTGGTCAGGCAGCAAAGCACCACTTGGGACAGGCAGGAGTGGGAACCTCTACTTTTTGAGTTCAGCAATAAAGCAAGAAGAGGAATCTGAAGTGTCATGAAGGGCATAGAGAAAATGGGAAAGAGATAAAGTAAGTGGAAAGGATGTGTCCTAGGACTTAGGACGGACACATACAAATAAGAGACTTTGTTCTGTTATATCCACAGTAAATATCTTGGTTTTCTCTGGCTAGAGTATTGCAAATGAATTTCAAATTGTAAAATAGCATATATAAGAAAAGAATTTCCAAATATCTACAACACATGCAAAATTCATCTTCCCAGTTATTGTCCTTTTCCTCTATTGCCTCTTCCAAAGCCATTTTCAGTATATATTAATGCCACTGAATTAACTTTTCCAAAACTAGAGCAAAGTGTGGTATAAGTATACAATATCTAGCAGCAAATAAGACCAAAAATAATTTGGATTCAGTGGCTTCTTGGTCAAACAGCAAAATTAATCAGAAAAACATAAAGAGACTTTATAGAAGTCTCCGGCAATTTCAGAGATAATGCTTTGTACAACTATTATCAAATTTGAAAATAAACAGCATCATGATAATAACAAATATTTACCCAGAATTTCATCATGTAAATTCAGGAAACTCAACTCTTCCTGAATGGGTTCTGCAATGGTTGGTGCTCCACTGCACCAAGATCTCCTCATCTGTTGAACATACAGCATAAAGAACAGCAAAGGTCAGCTCCCAAATACTTCTTCCTTGTGCAGCTGACTAGAGATCAGAAGAAGAACTAGAGTCCCATGGTCACAGCTGGTTTCAGGAAGATTTCTCTTGTCCTCAACCTCTTACATTCAAGGAACAGGATCTGAAGATAAGTTTCAGGCTCCTTTCTCTTTTTTTAAGCAAAATTATGATAGCTGGGCCTAGGCCCACCACAGCACTGCACATTCTGTGCTCTAAATAATTCCTTCTGAAACAGCTTTTGTCTTCACTACAGAATTAAGGCTGTGAACCAGCTCCTTATTGGTATAGTGGTATGAATCAAACTGTATTAATGAATTAACTCTGCTGTGTTGGAGAGTTGTGGGTTACATATTATTGTGATTTGTTTTCTTTCTTCAGAATATACAACTGGTTACCTTTTAATAGCATTCCTGCATTATTTTTAAAATTTTATTTTGCTCTGTCAGTCAAATTCTCTTGGTCTACCAGCAGAGTGTGCTGACTCACAAGGAGAGCATTTTTCAAGTAAAGGTCAGGCTGAGAGGAGATTGAAAGACAAAAAGAATTAGGCTAGTAAAAGGGGGGAAAAGCTTCTCTTTAGGGTCAGTTTTTTACCTTTGATGGCCTTATGAATTCTTCTTTTTAGTCACACGAACTGACTGGGTGATGATAAAACTCAGAATAAATATCCTAACTTTTATATCTGAGTTTAAATTTCAGGATAAATGGAAAATAAATAATCTTTAGATTGGGTGA
Source organism: Passer domesticus (assembly GCF_036417665.1). NCBI lineage: Eukaryota > Metazoa > Chordata > Aves > Passeriformes > Passeridae > Passer > Passer domesticus. The sequence goes on along the minus strand of NC_087474.1, from coordinate 23,428,605 downwards.
AACTCATTCCAAATGTTTCTCAGGTTTTGTTTCCTTAAAGTATTTTGCTCCAAGGTTCTATATTTTTCTCCGTAACTGTTCAGAAACCCTCTGCTTGTTTGGAAAAGCTCCTTTATTTCATGATGTGATGATATATGAGTACAGTCAAATACAAACCATTAATCACTTTGTAATTTAATACTAACTGGAATTGGTTACTTCCTGCTTTTAGATAACACCCTTAGACTAAACATCACTGTAGATCCCCCAGGACTCCCTGTGGTAGGGCAGATCTGGAGAGAGCTGAAGAGTGCAGCTGGCCTTGCTGTGTGCCTCTGACATTTGGGAGCCTGGGCAGAAGCTGGTTAGGGACATGTTGCCACCTCAGTGATAAACCTTTAGAAATATAACATTTGTTAGAATCTGCTAGAAATATAACACATTGACCCGCCAGTACAGAACCAGATGCAGGGACAACCTCTGGTTGCAACAGCAGCTGGGTAGAAATCATACCTCCCTGCACTTAAAGCTAAGGGTTTTTTCCTGCTTTATGGTGCTCCCTGTGGCACAGTTCAAAATTTTAAAGTGTTTTCCAAGTTTGAGGCTTATTAAATGTGCAAATGTGCCTGTGTTGTTTTCTGGAACGAAATAAAATGAGCATGGCATTTTATCTCAACTCTTTCTACCTGACTAAGCCTGGAATCCTCTTGGTCCTGAATTATAAGGTGTGGGCTGTCTTCTCCAGCTAAGAAGCTTCAAGATTAACCACCAAATCTTCCTCCTCTGCTGCTTCTAGGCAACAGCTTGCTCCAAGGAAAAATCAGTGCAGTTCTGGCCCACAAGATGCCCACCCACATGAATACGAGAGGTTGCTTGAGGGTTTTCAAAACACGGAAAAGAAAGCGAAATTACCCGAGAAAGCATTTGAATTGCATATTATTTCAACTTATTGACACTTTCAAGTGATTTTCTATTCCTAAACTTCTGAACACTGACTGTGAATAATATGTTTCAGAATACTATCTCAAGACAAATTTATAAACTCTTAGATATATGAAGATTTAGGTGTTGAAGATGCTTTACGCACTAATCTTTATACAAATGATCTTTAGACCCCAGGTTGTCACCAGAAAAGCAGTCCCAGATATTTGTACTTGACATCTGCTGACATGGGCCAAGACTTATCCCATCAGACTGAGGAACAGTGACACCCCATCCTCTTTTATTGTCATAGAATCACAGAATCATGAAATCTCCTGAGCTGGAAGGGAGCCACAAGGATCATAGAGGTCCAGCTGCAGGTCTTGAACAAGACCACCTTAAGAATTACACCATGAGTTATTGTAAATCACATTCACATTGTGTGTTACAGGGGGCAAAAGTCAGGGTTAACTTCTAAAGCAGCTTGCATTTAAGCTGAAAAGCCTGAAATTGAGGCCCTTTGCCTGACCCCAGATTGACCCTGGAACAGAGACTAAGTCATTCCAGCTTGTGCTTAGGTACTTTATAAAAAAACACTGCAGTAATGTAAGAATGGTCAAACTCATTCTACCTGAAGATTGTTTCTGCCACACTCTGGGCTGATTTTGCTATGACCTTTTCCTGATCCTCTGCTAAACACCGGAACAAGTCAGATTGGGTGGGGCTCAGGACAACCTGGCCTAGCCTAAAATATCCCTGCTGATTGCAGAGGGGTTGGACTAGGTGACCTCTAAAGAGCCCTTCCAATCCAAACTATTCTATGATTCTACTCTAAACACATTTTCCCTAAGGCAATATTAATTCCCAAGAGTCACTAGTATAGAAATTGTTAAATGGCTACGGAAGTACACAGAAGTAAATTAGTAACCAGGTGTTACCTTAAGGTTTTGCAAAGTGTAAAATGCTAAGGAATGCCAAGAAGGGATTGCTCACTAGTTGCCACCTTCCTGCAACTGGTGACATAATAAGAACATTGCTAGTTTAGCCTGTGGCCCTCTAATTCAAGAATCATCTGGAGAGAGGAGAATGAGTACATGACACAGCTGATCTCACCCTGGCTTATGTATAGATAGATTGATGAATACATCAGCAACTGTTTGAATGTCTGTTTTTGAAAGCTAATACCTGACAAAAAGACAGCTAAGAGTCATACACAAAACATAAAGAAATCCACACAGAACACATGGTCTGGATCTGTTCCAAACTTCCCTTGGGGCATCTGGAGCTTGGGTGGACTGAAATCCCCCTTAGAGATGCATCTTTCTGTCAGCTGTAGGGGGAAGTGTTATATTTAAGTATCCTGACTAAACACATAAAGTTGTGAGGGCTGAATCAAGACAGAATCTAGGCAGTCTTCCTTTGTGCTATGTAAAGGATTCACTGGCACTACTGCACAGAGCTTGGCTGGAGAATATAGTCATAACTCAATCTCAAACAAAAAACCCCAAAACTTTATGCGTTCTTATATGTCTGCATAATTTTTTTCTAGTTTTCAGGCTAAATCCAAAACCAATAACCAGTTTAAGAACAGCATCTTTAGTGATATGTTATTCACTGTTGAAAATGTAGGTTTTATTAGGAATGTCACACATTACAGAATCTGTCAGGACCCCGAGGCCACCAACAGGCCTTCATAGCATTAACCAGCCTCACTGGCAACATCCCACCACACTCTCTGCCTGCTGCTCCAAGAGCTTCTTTTAGGTTCACCTGGAGCCCTTAGAACAGGTTATCCAGGGCCCTGTCAATAAAAGTATTTTATGTTTTTAATGAGGGATATCTCCCAACTTCTCTGGGTAACCTATTCCAATGTTAAATTACCCTCATGATGAAGAATTTTTTTCTTATATCTCATGACAAAGAAGAGTAGAATGATAGAAGAGTAGAACCCAAACTCTTAAGGTAAATTAAAATTTTTCAGCAGTGGATGTTTGTTTGTTACTATGTGTTTTCCCAGTGGGTGCAGCTGTGTAGTTTATGTGTTGAACCAGGTGCACAAGTGGTAAGATCCTGACTTACACTGTTTTCATGCTTTCTACTTTTCTGCTTTGCTATCTGCAACTGGAACCTTCATTTCCCCCAGGAAAGATATTGATTGGCTCAAACTTCTTGGGGGGGAAGCCATCAACAAAAATCAACTACACTTCTTTAGGAAAACACTAAAGGATGACACCAGGCTACTGCCCCTGCTGCTATAACACAAGATCCTTATCAAGTTATGGAGGTCAAGTCAAAACACAGATCAGTTTTTCCATCCAGGTTGTTTGGTGTAAAACCCCCCCTTGAAAAACACTCAATTTTCAGACCTGGGACCATGTTAAGGAACATGCTGAGGTGACTAAGAATGTATTTGTATCCATCAACTATTTTGCAATTCTTCTCTTCCTTTTTTGTTTTTGCATTGTGTTTCGTTTTTATTTTAGATGAGTACTAATATCGCACAGAAAAACCATCACTTCTGACAATAAGCTGCACACTATTCATGTCACACTGTGCTGTTTTTATGTGCCTAGATGAAAAGAGCCGTAATTAGCCAGACCTTACTTTTAGGCATATTTCCTGGTAGGCTAGGGTGAAAATATCCCATTAACATGGCCTGATTTAGAAGGCCTCAGGTGATGCAGATAGTGATCTTATGGCATTACTTGTCTGTGTCTCAACCTGTATAAGCAATGCCTATTGAGCAGTTCAAAAAAAGAGAAAGCACTCATTGATGATTCTCATTTGCCTTCATTTGTAGAATTCTAATTTTATTTTGTTTGTCAAAGTTCTATAGATCTATTTGGTAGTTAAGCTCAGATTACTTAAAGAAAAACCTGTAATAACAACAATAATATTTAAAATATTTGCTTAGCTAGAATCACTGACTATGAGATGACAGATGAGCCATTTTACCTTTTCAGAACAAATGGTAACAGAATGAAGAGTATGTTCAAAAATCAGACCCTTTCTATAGTCAGCCTATAAGTGAGACAAGTAGAAATACAGAAATACAGAAATTGAAAAAAATTCAATTCATCCACTAAATTTTTAATTATATACTAGGGGAGGAATCAGTCAAGTCACAGTTCAGCTGGAGAGCTGGGAAAGAAAGGTTAATTGTTAAAAATATGTATTTGATTATTCTCAGTCTATGTTCTTTCTCCCACTGAAAAAGTTTTGTGCAAAATTTTCAGTAAGACTGTCCATTTCCACCCGCAAGGAGGAGCTCAGCTGAATTCCTCTGTTCAGTCCCTTCCATTTTACTCTTCTCACTTTGCTGGGTCAACAATTTTGTTTTGTTCAGTTTTTCCCCTTTCTGTCCTGAAAGAATTTTGCTCTCCTCCTCTTTAGCCCCAGTTGCCACTTTCTTCTTGACTTAATGTTTTGCCCAAGACCATTCATATCTCATATCATTGCAATTTTTTTTCATTTCATCAAAATGAAATGATCATCAAAATTTTTTCCATCTATACAGCACTTTTATGAGACAGATTCTCATAACATTTCTCCAAGCCCACTCTGAATCTTTGAAAGTATTGAAAGGGCAATATGAAAAATTGTCAGCAATTTTGAACGGATAAGTGAAATATTACCAACATTCTGACTCTTCTGCTTTGGGTGGCTGGGAGACTTGTCAGATTCACACAACGTCCTTTGGCAGAAATCCCAAAGAACAGCATCCCAATCTGAAGTCCTGTGGCTTTTTTAGGAAAGAATCAGCAAAAAAAGTAGGAATGTTGACATCAGTGCCATACATTTACAGCAGTAATGTGCACAGGCTGAACACTGGAAATGCCAGCTCTTGACTTCTAAAATCAGAGCTTGCTAAAAATTCACTGAGGAAAAGTTATGGATGGCTCCTCTTCCAAAGCAAAGAGAGAGTTGGGAGCCCTCCTCTGAGAAAGTTCATCTGTGAGGCTTCCACAGTATTTTTAAGGAGTGAATGGCTTATCTTTTATAAATAACGGATTCTCTCAAGTAGCAGAGATTAAAAAAAATAATATTTTCCCAGTGGAAATAGGTAGGCAGCCCAGCCACATTTTCCCACCTGAATAGGCCCAAGGCCTCTCCTCTGTACCACCTCAGTCAGGAACAGGGGTCCTCACTCAGCTTTTGTTCTCTGAAGTGGCCAAATCAGCTAAAAGTCCACTTTCTCGACAAAAACAGCAACTCCACACAAGCTAAAGACCCATTAATGGTTTGGCCAGTAATAAGTTTTATTTAATATATATATGCAGTGTTTATGAACAAATTGCCCAAAATGCTGATGCTGTGGGTTTCCAAATAGTGGCAAGCTGTATTATTAGAATCTATAAATTTTTATTTAAAAAGAACTGTCAATAGTATTTGCTATCCTATATAGAGGTATTTTTTTCCCAGAGAAAATAATTTCTTTGGACACAAGACTAAATTTTTATGCGGAGAGACAGAGGACAGTCCTGGGAAATAAGAGTTGTATCCATAAATGAATCATTAGAGCATTAAGAACAGAATAAGAATGATGCCTCACTTTGGAGAATTCTCCTGTGGCTTTTGTAGGCAATCACTTCTCCTAACCTTTGCTAATTCTCTTTCTTTGAATTCAAAACAGGACTAAAGCCTTTTCTGTCTCAATTTCTCTGCTCAATAAGCAGGAAAAACACAAGACATGGTGCAGGCTGCTGCTCTTGGATGCGGTCTTGCCAGGGTTCAGCTTAGGTGAGGAGTGAAACAGCCCACATGTGCAACACTGCAGACCTTTGGTTGACTTTAATTGACAGATAAATATTAATTCTTTCAGGACAAAACATTCCCAGCATCATCTGTGCCATAGGCTGGTGATAGAAATGGACTCTTTCTTCATTCATCCTTTCTGCTCTGGTAGGAAGTGGCAAACTCCTAAAAAATTGAGGGTGGGAACTGCAGCACTGGTAAGTCAGAGCCAAAGACAAGAAAGGCAGCCCTATAACCTATTATGTCCTGCTGTTGTACCTGTGCTGGTTTTGACAGGGATACGATTAGTTTTCTCTACCATGGTTGGTGTCTGGCTGTTTTGTGTTTGTGCTGGAAACAGTGTTGATAATCAGCAATGTTTTAGCTATTGCTGAGCAGCACTTGCACAGTATCAAAGTCTGTTCTGCTCCTCACACTCCCACTCCAGCAAGTGGGACGGGGGTACAGGGATGCTGTGGGAGAGCAACGCCAGGACAACAGACCCAAACTGACCCAAGAGATATCCCAGACCTTATGACATCATTCTCAACATATGAAGCTGTGGAAGAAGGAGGGGAATGTTTGGAGTTGTGCCTTTGGTGTTCTAAAACTTCACTAACTAAAAAGTCAGTGTTATGCATGCTGGAGCCCTGATGCTGAGGACATGATGATCCTCTGCCTGACCATGGGAAGTAGTGAATGAATTCTTCTTCTTGCTTTGTTTGCTTTACATTGAAATGTAAAGCCATTGAATGTAAAGACATTGAAATGTCTTTATCCCAAACAGGAGTTTTCTCATTTTCACCCTTCTGGTTCTGTACCCTATCCAGCCTAGGGAGGAGTGAGGAAGAGGCTCTGTGGGGCTGAATTTCTAGCTGGGCTTAAACCATGACAGCACCTCAAAGCCATTAGGGAAGTGATGGCCCAGTTTTTCTGCATGTCAATACCAAATGGCAGCCCCTTGGTATGAAGAGTTTACAATCAGAATAGATAAAGCTAGAATAAATTTACTGTTTTCTCCATTTTTGCCAGAAAGAAGTACATTTCCTGAGAATGGTACACAGATCATTTGTAGCCTGTGCCAAAATCAGCTAAATCTGCACCTCTCCATCTTCCAGCAAATGCAACCTACATCCTTGTCCCAGTGGCAGGTGCCGGCTGTGTCACCACAATATGGGAGAATGAAGAAGCTTTGTCAGATGAAATCACAAGAACTTAGATTTTTCTAGGTCAGGTGTCTGAACTAAGATACCAGTGCAATAATTCAGAAATGTGTCCACAGGTTTTTCACATATTTGAGAAACAGATGAGGGTAGTATTTTCTTTATACATGTCTCTGTTACATAATCACTTCCAGCTTTGAATGTTCCTAGGAGATTTCTTTCCAGCGTCCTGTCGAGCAGCCAAACCCATAATTATTTATCAATACATGGCAAGATTTTCTGCATAGTTTATTTTCCTGTTAAAATGTCTCCCTGAATCCACATGCTTCATCCAGTTACATAAGCTCTTTCACGTCTTCACAAAACAATTTATGCATTGCTTTCTTTGTTTTCTCGAGAGTCCCCTTATTTTTCAGTAATCATCAAGGCTAAATCATGACAGTTTGTTTTGGGGGGTTATGCATTTATTTGTTTATTTTCCTCATTAATGATTATATGACAACAAATTAGCAATTTATTGTAGTGGAAGTGGGATTATATAAACATTTCTGCCTCTTCCCTGGAAACTTTATTCCAGTGACTTTGCAATTATAAAGTCTCCTAGTAAGAAGTTGGCAGAAATACTACAAGTTATTAGCAGTGGAAGGACATGACCTTCAGATGGCACATACAGACATCTCACAGTATTCTTCCAAGTAAAAATACTGAGCATTGAATGGGATAATGCAATGCTCAGATCCCTGGAAAATACTAAAAACTACTGCAACCATTTCCAGACCTTTTTTTTAAAAACATTTTAAGATAATGCAAACTTAACTAATATCCCTCTTAAGGCTGGGAGTTTTATTCTCAAGATATCCTTGTATGCTAATTTGAATTGAACAGTACATTTACATACCTTTAGGAGAATCTTACTCTGTAAGCATTTCCAAGAATATCTGTAATTACTTACATCTAAAACTTCACATCTTACTTTACATCTTTACACTTTACATCTAAAATGGATAAAGGTAAAAGAACTGTAACTTCAATAGAAAGATCTGAATTCTCTAAAGGTGGCTGACGGTCTTTCAGCCTTTAATATGCTTTCATGGCACTGGGTTGTCTAACCAGGTTAGACTTTATACAGAAGTCATGTCATTCATAAAGCAAAAGATACAAGCTATTTTTCTCTAATAATATTTCTTCAAATACATTTCTACAGCACAACAATATTTTGTACATTGTTTCAATTAATTATATCAGCATAATTTTTAAAATTATTATACATTTCTAGAGATCAGCTCTCATCTTACTGTTCAGAAAACTTTTTTTGAGGTCAGAAACTTTGGAGTTGTGCATGCACCATTTCCTCTCTTCCCTGACTCCAAAAGCCCTAGCCTAGCTACTCCATGATCTCCAGCTGCATCTCCACCTGCTGGTAGACCGGGCTTCACTGTAGACACCACTTACATCAGAGTCTACAAACTCACCAGGCCCGCTGCAGCATCCAGTTATCTTCAGTGCTTCTAGTTCTGGTCTCCTTTTCTGTTGCTTCAGGCACCACCACTGTCCAGTTCTTCTTATTCCTAGAAACCTATATCTCAAAGTTCTCTGCAAATGCTTGTTACACCGATTTCTGTTGCCTCAACTGTTGGGGTGAATTTTTACTCCTGGATATAGGATCTGTTTGTCTTAGGCATGCTCAGATGGAGCATCATATATTGTTTGCTCCTCAAGTCCTGTCTGAATATTCATTATGTGCCTTAAATATGATGGATTAAATTTGGTTTTCTTACATTATTCATTCTTTTATAGTGCTGCCAGCAAACACTTGATCTATAGTTGACATAATGTTCAGAATGGGCATTTAATTTGCACTAGGCAGAGCAGAAAGTGATGCTCTTTTTCCCTTAACTGCAGTAAAACAGCAAAGAAAATAGTGTTCTTACATCTGTATCAGGGCATAACTGTGAAAAGACTAAATGTATGTATTAATGATATCATTATGTAGAACACAGTTATGGAAAACACATCAGGCAATTTCCAGCATCCAAGTCTATCTTCTGACTGGCTTTTTAGTGCTGGATAAGCAAAACTGTAGTTGGAAGTCTAGGGAATCTGGTAATCTTGTGGTCAACTATAAAGATACCCCCCCTCTTATTTTCCCAATCAAAAAGCTGATGAAAAAGCAGTTAGCCTCTTGTTTATCTTCACTGTGGACTTTTTGTCATTCAATCATGCATGAATTGTATGACTTCAGCAACAACTGGCAGTATAATTTCTGACGTGCCATTGCTGTCATGCTTTAGAGACACTTCTTCCCAGAGACCTGAGCATATTTGAGCACATAAATTGTGGTGGCCAGTGTACCCTGTATACTCTATTGCACCTGGAGAGCTTTGCTGTGACACCCCTACACCCTGCTTGGGGCCAGGAACCAGTTTGTCAGAGCAAAACCCAAATCACCAGCGCCTGGGTTGCTTGCAGAAGTTAAAGCAAGGACCTTCTGGTGTGACTCAGCACAAGCTGGCCAAAGACTAAAAGTCAGTCTTTTTTTCTGTAAGTTTTAAGAACACAAGACTTCTTCCTAGCAAAATATTTGGCACCTTCCTTGGCAAGGAAAGAAAATGCCAGAAGGATTCGCTGTGGTAAATATCAGAGCATAAAAGCAAAATGTTGCTCCAGGCACTGGGCAATGTTCCCATTGCTCTCTGTATGATTCAGAGGGAGGGATGCGTGACAAAGGGTGCATAAAGATATTTTTATCTTTTGTGATTGATGGATACTGGTGGCACACTGGTCTCTGGGATAATTTAAAACTCTTTGATAGGAATGTTTCAAAAAGATGAGCCTTACCTGCTGTATTAAGCTGTTTCTTTCTGTAGGATGGTGCATGAAACTTTACTGATTGTTCCATATCTCAGGTGAAATAAAACACCCTCAGTAAGTAAATTAAATTTAGATATAAAGGACTGGCTTATGCTGTCTTTATGGAAAACACACAACTCTCACAAAGTCAGAGGAATAACATTAGGAAAAAACCTCAAAGAACAAAGCCAGGTACCAAAGAAGAAAAGGATTTGTCAAAATCACTACAGGGCATATTTGAAACTGTTGCCATGAGGCAATTAGCATGGTTATTATTGCAGCCAGCAGATAAACTTGACCCAGAATAACAACACTTTTAAATATGATAACTAGCTTGTCTGAAAAAAACCTAGGTATTCCAAGTTTCCCATTTTAGCATAACCTTATTTTTCATGCTTGAAGATTTCTGAGTTTTTCAGAATTTTAACTTCCTTGAATTTATGAATTTCCCTAAGAATAAGTTTGAAATTAAATTATTAAATTATTAAATGAAGAAAAGAGAGCAATTATATATTTTAGTTATCAAATATTCACTTATTTTATTTAGAATTCATATTTTCACAGCTATCTTTTTCTATGAGATGTAAGACTCCCCAGCAGATTTCCAAGTTTTGTTAGTCATGAACCTATCAAAAAATCCTTGACTTCAAAGATGTTTTTATTTACTAATTTTCTATAGAAAAAATACCTATTTTTCCTCTCAGTGTAAACACAGCATATTGATTGCTATTTTACACAGAGTTTTTATAGTATACAGTTAGATTTAAATTGAAGGAATGTTGCTGTGATCTTACAAGTATCTACAGGGAACTGACATGCCTTTTAAAGTTGTACTGTCAAAATAACTTTGGACCTATTGTGACCTCTTCATTGCAATATGTTGCTTGGTTACTTCAACTGTATGAAAGTGGAAAAACAATCTTTTGAAAGATTTCATTTTGCACATCTAGTGACAATGAATCATGCCCAGAGCATAATTTTGCTTTAAATGTAAAAAAAAAAAAATCAGATTATGTATATCACATGAGTCCTCTGAAGAAATAATATTCATTGACATGCCATATACAGAAATCTGATAAAATGTCATCATCCAGAAAGCAACATTAGTGTTTATGTAATACACTGGTAATTAGCACAGTGCCTATCTTGAATTTGTGAGCTGGCACTTCATTTTAAATATCATGAACCATGTTCCCCAAAAGCTTTAGCCTTCACAGCACAGGTAGTAAAAAAATTGTCATTGATATAAAAGTAATAATAATAAAATATCTATTTCTGCTGCCTTTGTTAATTATCCTTACATGACCCATATGTGACTTTCACTGAATGGCCATCAAAACTGAATATTGGATGTGGGAGCTGTTTAGTGATGTCTTGCATGTCCCACATGATGAGACATCAGCAGAAGTAATTTTAATAGGGCAACTCACAGTTGCCACAGTTTCTCAACTGTTTCCACAGTTTCTGCCTTCATCCTACAGGTATAAACAAAGAACTCCATTCATTTTTGCTGCTCCTAAAGTCAGCGAATATTCTGTCAATAAATTTGGGTACATATGGCGTCAAGTTTGTCGGAAATAAGTAACATGAAACTTTTAAAATAATACTAAATATAATTTAATAATAATTAATTTCAATTTAGCACCATTTTTGGAAATTATATGTGAACAAAAGAAAACCTGTAAACCCACAGATATTTGCCTAAACCTGCCACAAAGCACTGAAGATAGAATGGAATGAATCATTCCCTGTGAGTGACCAGCACGCTCAAAGAATGAAAACCTACTCAAGTGTCAAGTAAGGCTCTTCCTGAACCATATTTTTATCATCCTCTATCACAGTCTCTTACCTCTTCAGAGCTCAGGAACCTCCAGTCCTGTCTGATACTTTTACTTGAACAGTCTTGTTGCATATGACAACTAATTCCTGTTTAAATTTTTTATCAAAGTTAAAAAAAATGCAAATAACAACTCTTTAGCTTACAGATAAGACTAGTTACAGATTCCAGCTACAATTACTTATTTTGAGTTAAAGAAAAAAGTATTTCCCCAATAACATGCAATCATATACAGTACAAATGTTTAAGATATTTATCAATCTACTTCTTTGTAGTGTCTTCACAAACTGCATCCCAGCTGATTCTAAGATGTTCCTGGATAGTTTTATGAAGTTCTGCAGAACAGATATGTGGGAAAATGGAAGTGGTTCTGTAGAGTTACTTATGGATGTTCTACATTGACTGGGGTGAGGGGAAGTGTTGGGGCAGCCTCTTCCTGTAGGGTGACAAAAGCACACATCACATGTGGTGGCATTAACATGTGGGTGGGTAACGTTGCTGTTGCTTCCCTTCCCAGCATGGTTTTCTCAGTGACATTTCCACAAGGACAGTTTGTTGCTGAATCATGGCAGGCTGAGCTAACACCTCTAGCTCTGCTGCATCAGTAACAGGAACGTTCCTCAGCCCTGCTGAGAGAAATCCCCAGCTTGGCAGAGGGCACAAAGCTGTCTCCTTGCCCCAAAACACCAGAAGCTGCCAGGTTTTAAAGCTGGCACTCCCATATTTCTAACAGGTAGCAAACAATCAGAGTGGAAAATGAGCATATTTCCTTTAGAGGCCTGATAATACCATAGGACATAGGTTTGCATTTTAAAGCTGCCTGGTGTATACTATTTTGGGTGCCTAAGAGGCACTTCTACAGAGGTGTTGAGCACAAAGAAGTCCCACTGAGTGACTGAGTGTGATATGGATGTGCCAGCACTATTCTTTTATCTGCACTGGCAGTGCTTGATTAACAATTAGACCTAATGATCTTTCTAAGGTCTTTCCCAACCTAAATCATTCCCTGATTCTATGATTAACAAGCAGAATGAGGCAACCTAGTTTTTCTAGCCTTAGAGACAAAAGTCTCTTTCTAAAAAAAGTTTCTTAACAATTTGTGGGAGTGTGACTACATATATATATAGCTATGCATACACATTCAAATACAGTTAGAAAAAAAAAAGAGTAAGGTTGCATGTGAGCAGTAAAATTCAACATTTTAAAAGAAAAAAAAAATAATTTGTTAAACCCCTGGGCTGAAAGAGTAAAATCTTGGTGTAAATGTTAATGCTCTGAGTTCTGATCTGCCCTTGGTCAACACACATTAGATTAGATCCAAAAGCACAAATGCTGTTAGATACTCCAGTGTGCAGAAACGTGCTGCACATATTGATCTACAGTAAATTATTTTTTGAATTAACTTTCATTTTTTAAATGAATAATATTTCATGGATTTAACATATGCTCTGATCAGTACAACTAAATATTGCACATGGTAATTATCTTACATGGGAAATTCTAAAGTATAAAAGTTCAAAATGCCAAATCAAGTTATTTGTAGTAATTGGCTTTATTTCTGTTTGCACAACTATTAATCTGCTACATATTCTCCCTATTTTTCTTGGTGAGGAGTTAGCCAGGCTCTTCCTCCTGATTGATTTGAGACATTACTAATTTTTCAGGATAAGACTAATTTAATTCTTTATGAATTAATGAAGACTGCCTTGGTATTATGAGGTGGCAAAGGAGCAAATAAAATTGTAAATTAGCATACAAATTATTCTCTGATACGAAAGCCTGCAGAAAATCCTAGACAAGTTGACTGCAAATACTTAGCTGCAGACTAGCCATGTCCATACTTATAATTTTTCTGAAGTGAATCACTGCTTCTACCAGGGTCTATTAAGATGTAATTTAAAATATATATTATATTCTGAAATCGCTGTACATTAACAGCCACAATCATGCATTCAGTCATTCATAATTTGCTAATAAGTATGTGCTAAAATGTTCATTCAATTTAATAGTACCCTATTGATCTAATTCAGATGTCTTGGGAGCTGTTGCTGGCTTTTTAAATGTCAGGAAATAATTGCTAATTTGATCTTTAATCTGATACTTGCTAAATTTCTCCACTATGTAACTTTTCCATTGTTTCTATTTAGAAAAATGAAAGAGAATTATAATGGGAAGGAACAGTCAATTACAATAATGAAGTGCAATATCTTTTGCCATCTGCATTTCCTCTGCAATGGAATGGAAGAATGTTAGTTCAGCATGCAAAAAAGCAGCAGGATTTCAGTAATGAACTGCAGGTAAATAAGAAGCAGCTTGTTAAATATCTGGCTCAGATATTGTAATTTAGTGGAATTTTTACAAGAATCAACCCTTACAGTGATATTTTTTTTTCCCACAATACCAATTTTTCATTCATTTTCACTTTAAATTTGTACCTTATACCCACTTTAGAAATGTAATAAACATGCACAGGCTGTAACTACCACAGACCACTATTAACCTCAATCATGTTGCTGAGTAGGTGTTCAGAGCACTCATGCACTTACAGCAGTTTGAGAGGTGCTGTGAGAAGTGTGAATGTTCTCTAGACTGATCTGACATGCTAATTACCATGTAAGGCTGCACTGCCACATCCTCATAATTATGCCAGTGGTGAACAATAACTGGGATGTATTATTGTAAACATTGTCTTGTAAATATGCTAATTTCTATTTTTGTAAACTTCTTTTTATTTCTCTCACCTCATATAACTTGTTTGTAGGTATCCTCAATATGACACTCTTCAGTACATATTTCATCCTCTCTGTACCATATTTGTACAGCCATGTGTGTGATTTTTTTTCTTGAGTTCCTAATGTTCAAATACACATATCCAGCATTAAAAGAACTGTTGCAAGAGAAGCTCAAGTTAGTGACTTTGTATTTAAATAACCTCATGGTGTTTGCTGTCTAATAACAACAAAAGTTGCGTGTGAAGGAAACAAACAAAAAAAACCAAACAAAAAAACCCACAAAAAACCAAAAAAAACCAAAAACCCACAAAAAACCCCAACGAAACAAAGAAGGGAAATAAACTAAACAAACTATACAGTTAAAGCATATTTTGGCATAAGGAACTGGAAGAAAATTGCAGGAAGCAGCCAACCTCACAACCCCAGTTTTCCAATGGTACTTCCAAGGCCATTGGGAACTCCGTGCCCCTCAGGCTGGCCTCCTAATGCACTCCTTGTAAAAAAAAAATTCTCACCTAGTTTCTGTTGTATCTTTATGTGCAGAGGTCCACTAGGAAACACTAACACCTGATTGTTTAGAAAATGTTTTCTCCTACAGGAGTCTTCTGAATTTCATATAGGCTTCAGAATTTGTCTGTTCAACTTATATCCAAGACTCCACAGTTAAAGAAAAACTCACAATAAATCACTTGGATATATGAGGAAAAGAGGAGTTCTTTAAAGAATTCATTAGTACAAGTCTTTGCTGGACAGAGCAGGTTGAGAAATTAATAATTGTGTAATCACTCAGTCATTCCTTCCTTTTTTGTCAACAGCCAGAACTGGAAAGGGTAGATATTTCTTATATGGGTTTCATTCCTTCTTCCCATCAGGCAAGTGGCAGGAGGGCACTGTGCTCTTCTCCCTGCTCCCTCAACCCATTCCTTCTCAGCAATAACCTGTAGCTCCAGAGCATGGAGCCATAATGCCCACATCAAATAACCAGCGGGATTCCTGATGATGGTAAGGACTAAACTTACCACCAAACCCTAAGAAAATTCTGAAAGGAATAATTTGCCCATGAAATTAATGGCTTCCTGATTTTTTTCCTTGCTTTTTTTTTTCTAATGTAGCTGTGCAGTTTTACTGCACTAAATAGACTGTATAAAAGGAGAGATAAATGATCCCTGGTCCTCTTTACCCTGTGTGGGGATGTATCTTGAGAACAGACCCTGCACAGTGAGACCTCAGATCCTTTTTGACTCTGGAGCTCCCTCATCCCTATCACCTCCCAAATCATTGAGTGGGGTGGGCTGTGACACTGACTTTTGACAGCTCTCCCTGGAGGTCTCAAAACTTTGGAGGTGCTCCTCACCAGCCCAGTCTGCACTCAGGGAGGATTCAGCAGCAGTAAGTGCACTGCTCCTGCCTTATTTTCTTTCTGTTTTCCTGCTGCTTCAAGAGTGTCAGATGGTCAAATAATTAATTGTCTAATAAATACTACAGTGTTTGAAATGTTTGAAGATATTACATATGAAAGGGAACATGGGTATTATTTCTGAATAGGGTAGAATGAAATCACCTTATTCCTAGTTGGAACAAGATTTTACAGTAATACAATAATTTTGTCTTCTCTTTATGCTTTTTATGAACCCTTACTGTTTGCTATATTCAGTGCATTGTAAAATGTAAAATCTATTTACAAGTAAATTACACTACTGACCATATTCAAATGAAACACCCCAACATTATTGTTACCAAGAGACTGAATAAATTTGAATTTGATCATTTCAGATGGCCCTGCTGGAATTTAATATTATAAAGCTCATTTGTAATGGCATTAAAAGAAGAATAACAGTTATTTATGCAAGTGCATGAAAAATTCTGTTTTGGATATGAACTGGAAATATTATAGTAAATTTAAAGTCAGATTAAACAGTCAGTTCAAACAGCATTTGCCGACATAAAAAGAAGTAACTACTCAAGGAGTAACAAATTGCTTCATTCGGTATGGTTATGACTTATCAAGGATTTGTATTTCTTTGCCCCCTAGAGCAAGACCAGACAACCGTATCACTGAAAGGAGGCAAGCAGTTTCTGCCTGATTAGTGATTATATGTCCGTGGCAAAACACCAAGAGACAAATACACTGATTTTTCTTGAAGCAAGCTCTCAGTAATGTTAAGAGAATGTTGCCAGAGGAAGTATCATATTGTGGTTACACGCACACAGACACACACAGTGAAAGCCCACATGGCTGAGGAAAATTTTCACAAGTGTCACTGGCCTTTGATCCTGGCTTGCCCAAGAAAATATTTCTGTATTTTTTATATTTAATCACTATGAAGGAAAAGAATTCAGCAAAGCATTTTATTTTATTGATCGCCAAACAAAAATATTCAATAAATTATTATTTTTATAAACACTTCACTCGGTAGCTTCTGTAGGAGATTTAATGCATACAATGAGACCTTTTGTAAGTAATCAATATCGTATGTGAGGCCAAAACTCTAGGAATAGTTTTCAATTTATTTCAATCTCTGCTGCACTATTCAATTTTATGTCATTAATTTGGTTTGGAATTGGTGAAACAAGATGCTTCAACAGCTTCTGAAAATCAGTCATGACCAAACAGTCTTTAGTCTCTCTGTTCAAACTGGCAGTATGTCAGGCAGCAGGACAATTTTATCTCCACAGGACCAAATGGCAGTTTGTACTGAGCATGGCCACAGGCAGTAAGCACGCAACCACTCTTAAGATTTTCAAGGCAAATAAGCTTTAAAAGTCAATTGACAGAAAATTGGATAAGCTGTTCAGGATAAATAAACCTGAGGACTTTATTAATACGATATAATGGTTTTGCTATATTTAAAAGCCTCTTTATTTGACATAGTTCCTTTTATTAACATGATGAATTGGGATTTATTGGATCCATGAGCAGTCTTGGAGTAAAAGCACTCCAAGCCTTTAAATGCTCACTAGAGAACAATTAAATCTCTCTTCACAAAACTCTACTTACTTTTGATAGAGAAATCAGGGAAAAAAATGCCATGAGATGACCATTCATTTATTCCTCTCTTTCCTCCTCTGTCTTGGTATTGATTAATGGTTAGCACTTGCTTCATCATTTGTGGACAGGAAGGACAGAAAAAGGAATACATGGACCTCAGATTAGGTAAACCCATGGGGAATGCTTAACAAGTGGACAAGGACACCTGGTTCTTGGGAAGTGAGTGCAAGGAAGAGCAGAAGAGATGCACACATCATGGCTTGTGTCTTTTGGAGGTTAAGGTTTCAATTTGTAACATTCTAAACTTGCAATCCCTGATTCTTTCCTTCATATGAGCATCAAGACACTGCAGCATGCTCTGCCTCCATCTCTTCTTTGTCCCCTGCTGTCATTCCACTCCTCTTTTGTCTCCAGGATTTTAGCAAGAGCTTCTGCCACGGTGCAAGGCGTGCTGACAGACTTTGGGATGGGCCATAGCATGATGTCACATGGGTGGTACTCTTGCAATCCGTGTGTAGTGTGCCTGCAGTGGTCTCTACTCACCTCTCATTTCCCAAATGCCTGTTTGCCTGGACTGTAGGAGAAAAGTAGAGGTTGGCTTAGTTCAGCTTTCTCAGCAGATCAATCTTGGGAGAGTTTGCATGATATAACAGCAAGCATTAAACAGGAGAATTAGGCATCCCACCAAAAGCATATGTTTAATACAAAAATAACTTATTTCAAGACAAAAAATAGATAAGAACTAGGTGATATTTAAAAAAAAAAAATCAATGTATTTGCTTTATACATTTTTCAAAGCATATCTCTGGCCTATTGAGGTGTGATGTTTTGAGGCTTGAAATACTTAAATATCACAGCAAAAGATATTGGAAAAATGGTAAGAGAGATAGACAAAATAATGGTGGAAAGTCTGATAAGAGTGAAACAAGGATAAATGATTGCCATTCCTAAACAAATACAGTTGGTAGAAAGAAGTGTTGCCTCTAAAACTGGCATCCACCCAGAGAGAACTGAGAATGAACATCCTGTCATGAACCCCCCCGTAAACTCCCAGATCCATATCTTAGAAAGTAATTAGGTCAGGAGCTTCCATTGATTTCCAATTTATACATCCTAAAAACCTCTGTGCCTAATTTGGAACAAGGAAAGCTCTGCACGCTGAGGAGCCTGCAGGAAATTACTCTAATTAGAGTTTTGAGGAAATGTTGAAGCAATGCTGAGATGCTGCTTTTGTACAGCAAGAACAACAGTACATACAAAATAACTGTATTTGTTTTGTAAAGTGTTTCTAGGCAATTAAAAACCCACCAATGCTAATACCTTCTTTAATATACTTGCGAACTCTAAATGGAAACATTGCAGTCAAAGGCAAATAGTAAATATGAGCAACCATATAGCAAATATAAGGGATGCCAATTTTCTTGAAGTTTCTGTGAAGATTTTTTACCACTTCTTGATGATATAGGGGTAGTTCATGTAAGATTTCCCGTATCAATTACCTTCCTCAAAAAGTTCCATGAATTTACATTTGGAAATGCTTTTCTGTATTTGGATTATGCAATGGGTCTGCAATGTTCATGGCTCCCCTGGATCAGCAACATGGTATCATAAAGGATACAGTCCTCATGGTGGAAATTGTTTCCATTACAAAGCATTTGATATTGTCTAACAAGCTACTATCTGAGTCTAAGATTTTAAGTTTAAAAAATCCTTCCAATGTCTTATTTTTTTTGGTTTAAACAAACATTGACATTTTCTTTCATAGTTTTCTGATTTTAAAAATAGTCAATTATTAAAACAATCTAATCAAACCTTCCAGGGTCTCTGATGTTGTCATAAGAAGGAGTGTTTTATAGAAAATACATTTATTTACTCAACTGTTCATCAATTTGTAATGACACTTTCTAGGCTTTATAACCTTTATCTACCATAGACCAATGAATTTTCTAAAAGTTATTTTCACATCTTGAGAACAAAATAATAAAAAAGGCCCCCAAAATATTGAATAACTTTAAGGTTCTAAAGGTATTAATTCTGGTAAAGACTTGCTAAGCTGGTAAATTAATATATCCATGTACATCTGTGTCTGCATCTGGAGTTCCTTTTTTAATTGAAAACTTCTGAATTTAGATCCTCAGTCTCATTGACTGAAACTGTGTTAAACTAGTAGGAAGTAGAGTCCCAAATATTGCTTCTTCCATTATATCCTGTCTAAAATAACAACTGTTTGGCCATAGGAGGAATTCAAACCATCTGGAAGGCACCAGTTTGCAGGCCTTTGAGAGGGCTTCTATGTCATATTAACTTGACACAATTCACGAAATGGTGAATCTCTCCAGTTGCTCACACCCCTGCATAAATTTAACTTAGTTGCTGAAGATGAGACCAAACTCACAGGTAGCAAAGTGAATTCACAACCCCTGTGAGGAGTTGTGAGCTTAGGGAAGGGGGCTGTAGTGGGATACAAACAAAACACACAGGTGTGATGGATAACCCTTATCCTTATCCTTATCCTTATCCTTGAGTTAACCCTCAAAGGATATGGATTGCCTCCCTTCTGGCCTGCAAACTCTCTGTTGGAGGAGAGTAGCTACAGAGAGCAGTTGGTTCATTGGCTTTTGGATGTTTTACTGAACTCTGAATTTGTTCTCAAATTTTATGTCTAAACAATCCCACTCAGATCTTCTGTTCCACATCCAAACCCCTAATATGAAGCAACTTTCTCTCTTGGCATTTTCCATGCAGTGAGGGAAAGTGTCATTTTCAGCTGTAGCTCTCCTCCACCAGTACACAGATCTCTTTGGCCTCAGCCTCCTGGATCCATATGGCAGGTACCTCCAAATGCTCCTTCCTGGGATACTCCTGGAAAAGCCTCCCCCACATGAGCTCTCAGCTCACAGTTTTGAATGCAGCATCTCAACACACCCCAAGGAAAACTGTTCCTGGGAGGTTGCCCTCTGGATCTATTCAATATGAAGGCTTTGGGAGATGAATTCTGTGACACAACATGTACTTCTTATTTTCCTAAAAGCTAAGTGTCTAGAGGTCCTGAAACGGAGAATAAATCTAATCTTTAGTTTTAATAGTTCCCCCAGTAGTTTTACTTTGCATTTCCCACAGCCAGAGTACAATATCAACTTAAGAATATCAGAGCTTTTCCATGTGGAAAATGCACCCATATCCCATACACCCATATTCAGATTGGGTGTATGGAATATTTGGAGTATACCACAGCCTCTGAAGTACCTAAACCAGTGCAAATTTTAAAACTTTATTAAGCTTATATATATTTATAGATGTCAAAAATGTATAAGCTTTATTAAGTTTGGGGGGTTATTCAGTTCTATTTAAATGCCCTATTATTTGCAACTTTAAGTATAAACAGTTCACTGTGGATGTCTTGAGAAAGACTTTGGTTTCACTCAAGACTTTGTAATGAAAAATACAGAGCAAAACAAGCCTGCAAACTAGATCAAGCTAGAGTATAAGTATGAAGTGGTCAACAAACTGTCTAAAGAAAATTAACTCCTCTAGATTTAGTTAACTCTCACCAAAAGAGAAAGAAAAAACAGCAACAGATGGCTCAGTCCAGCTTTGATCAATCTCTCATTGCATCCAAAGAATATGTAATTGGGGAAAGCAGTGCACTGAGTGGAATACTACTCAATGTTTTTATTTTTATAATGTGCTAAGTAATGTGCCCAAAGGAAAAGCTCTTCAGTTTCGAATGGACCTAAAATCTGTCCTACAAAGAAAAAGAACTAAATCTGTGGAGGGAAAAGTGACATGGAAAGATATCACTTTTCTATTGAAGGACTTAGAAAAGCTCATTTAAAGTAAGAATGATTCAATTAGGCTGCTGATTATACTGAGAAGAGACCAGGAGCAGCTCCACCCTAAACCCTTCCCTTTGTTCATCTATCTGCTCTCTTACAGACAAAAACATCCAGCAGTATTTTCATGCTTGTCCTGGGATTATTTCTGCCTTTATAAATACCTGTTGAAACAATGTTTGTTTTAAATCACTGCAACATATGTCCCACTTGGCTTTGCTTGATATTTTATTTCTTTCTTTAAGTATGTTCTGCACTTGCTGTTCAACTGGGAGTCTGGGTTTCTGCACCTCTTTTCCCATCTAATCTTTACCCAACATAGACACAACAGCTTTTGTTCCTAACCAAAATAACATTCTCAGCAAAAACATTATCATCTGTTATAGCCATAGATTTTTATAAGGGAAAACAGTCCCCTTGTTGCTGAAATTTTAGAATTAAATTTCCAAAAAAATTTTCCTCCTTTTAAAGTTTTTTGCCTGCATGGAAATGGTTTAAAGATACTTTTCATACAATAATAACATTATCAAGTAATTATGTCTGAAAGCATGCCTAACATCACACAAACAATTAGAAAAAAAAGAAATTTTTGCTAAATGGCATTCTTAGGAGATAAGTATTTCCCCAGTTTCAAAGACAAAAAAAATTGAAAACTGTTATATAAGACCACATGTCTCTGTGGTAGATACTCAAAATTTTTTCCACTCAAGTCCATGTGCCCGTGGGGCATCACCAACTCCTAGTGCTGATTAATGATATTTTAAAGTGGTGGTTTATACTTGAGCAGCCTGCAAAAACAAGGACAAAAATATTTAACTAAATCCCAAAATATCTCTGACAGAAAGAAGTGGGTGGTTTACATGTATCGTAATGAGTACATATCTACTTTTAACTTTTTGCCTGGAAAGGGAGAAGAATTTTCCAAATGCTGCTCCCTTTGCTTATTGTTCCAGTTTAATTTAGGGACTGCAATCTTTATAATAATAAATTAACCACTTTAGTATTCCCTGGATATTATTAGTTACCTGACTTCTGATGGCAAGATGGTCCTTGTGAACTATCACATGTACAAGCTTGTAAAACTTAAAAAACTGCTGATTTCAGCTTTAAAAATCTTGAGAGAAAATTCAAAAATATGCTAAAAGCAGAGATAAAGGTCCAAACATCTCTTTTCTTGGCTTGGTTCTCTACCTGGAGTTAAGGTGTTTACTCTTTTTCCAACCTTTTCTTTACCAACCAAAAAGCAAATCTCCAGTAAAGGTCTCATCTTCAGATTCTGTTATTTATAAAGGTTCACCTGCACTTCAAGAGCTAGCAGAGGAAGGACACCAGGAATCACATACCTAAGTCAATTCTGGCAGCACATCATTACTGGAAACATGCTGTCCTGAAACAGAAGGAGATAGCAGGGTACCTTTCAGCCAAAGCAAGGAACCAGTCTTTCTTTCACAATTTTTTTTTCATTTACCAGGCTCCTTAGGTGCTCTGGCAGGACTGTGGGATATGAAGAAAACAGACAAAACCAGTTGTTTCCTCTGTTTATGTGGGCACAAATGCTGTCCCTTGGAATGTTAAGGCCAACAGAAGTTTTACAGTATCCTGAAAAAATTCAGGAAGGAGGTTTTGGAAATAGGAATAAGTCCACGGCCCTTGTATGAGTTCTCTCCTCTCAGGCAGTGACTGGTTCCTGGCTATTAATCTGTACTACTGCAAAAATGTTTCATTGCATGTCTACACACTTTTAACCCATGAGTACATTTTAAAGCCTCTGAAATTATAAATGTCAATCTTCTTTGATGCACAGAGAGTCCCACTTTAATTTGTAACTGCCTACACTCTCCCCAAGGCACAACAGGAATCTATAAGACAAGTTATTTGGTGGGGTTTTTACTAAGTTCAGTGATAATTCACACAAATCAATGCCACAACTGTCCCCTATGGTAGGGACCACAGTATATTGCAAATACTTAACCAAATGTTCCTGTGAGAAAGCTCTTCTTGAGTTATTTATTCATGCAGAGGCATTACTGTCACCACGGTCTTATAACTTCAGTGTGACCCAGGGTGGAACACCTATAAAAGTAGTGCCCTGAGCTGTATTTTTATCAGTTTTAATATGTATTTACAAGGTCGATGAGGTTTTTTCCTACTGGAGAGAGTCACGGATCTGGCTGGCTGTGCCTTTCCTGGCTGGCTCCTGGTGCCCTGAGATGTTTCAACACTCTTCAGATTAGTTATGAAATTGTTCCATGGACCCTGAAGTGAGCTTGTTGTAAGGAAGTTTTTTGCATCCCCTGCACTCAGGACCTCAAGGCAGACCAGTTCTGCGCCCTGGGGAGGGGAGGCTCATGGAGGCTATCAGCCCAGGGAGCCCTCAGTTTGTATGGAGCCCTGATATGTACACTTAAAGGAATATGTATAAATGAATGCAAAAAAAACCCCCAAAACCCACAAAAAAAAAAATCACAAAAAACAACCAACAAACAGCTGCGAAACTTAGTAGCCTTATTAAAATAATCTGTAAATATGCCTCCAAGGATCCTGCCATGGGATTTTCTTCTAGCATTCCACAGAAGAGATGGTTAATTCTTTGTAAATGCTGCTCATCTACATTGAATTTGGGCCCTTTTGGCGAGCTTCTCTCTGCTGTAGCTGCATTTTCCAAGCCCTTAATCAAAAACTGAAATGCTACATAAAAATGAGATACTTCTCCAAAACTTATTTGCAAAGCAGATGAGGCTGTGCAAAAGCAAAAAGCTGTGTAAGAGTTTAGTGCTCACTTTAAGACCCCATGCTGCTCTGCTCTTTTAAGTGCCAGGAATAGAGGATGTTCAGTCCCTTGTGCTTAGTTGTGTTGCTGCCAATCCCCAGCTGGGTAATAATTAGCATTGACTCCATGATTCACAGAAGGCTGATCAATCTCTTTATTCTCTTATTGTTATTAAGAAACCTGTTGCTTTTATAGACAGTTACAATACAGCTGGACCTAATTGGTCCTCCAATCCAAACAGCATCACCATTGGCCAATCAAGAACCCACCCTTTGGTAAACAATCTCCATAACACATTCTACATGTTCACAACAACAGGTGCAGCAAGTGGAGATAAGAATTGTTTCTCATTCTTTTCTCTGAGCTTCTCACAGACTTTCCCCCAAAAGCCTGGGAAAGTTATGTGCTGCTCTCTGTGGCCAGAGAGCTGCTGCCACACAGTTGTCCCTCTTTCAATCCTAGTAAATGCTCTGTCCAGCTTATGGGCCACATGTATCTGAGATGTGCAGTCCCAGAGCACATTCCTACATAGCCAAACCCTACATAGTTTTTTTTGTCTTCTCAAGTATTTCCAGATTCCTGGACCCTTTGAAGTCATAGGGAAATTTCCTATGCACTGTGAAAAGTACAGAAGAATGAGAAAAGTGCCCTTCTACCTTTTACATAAAAAGAAGGAAACAAAGTTATTATTAACCAATTTTATTTCTTAACTGAAAGGTGATATGCCAACATTGCCTACACTCCTTCTAGATGATGTTTTCCTTCTCTCCTAAAATCTATGGGACTATAGCAGGGCTCTGGCTATTAACTAAGATAAATATTCTAAGAAATAAAAAATGGATTCTCTTTTATTGGGCTGGAAAAGGAAGACAGTAATTATGAGGGATAAATTAAAATAAGTTCTAAATTGTGTTTATCCAAGTCAATCATGGAAAAAATTAAGAACCAAAAAATACCATAGGCAATAGAAGGGACTATGCAGCCATATATTCTGAAATATGATGGCTCTTGTAAGCAAAGGATGAGTACTGATAGCAGACTAACTCCTATATCAGTGAATGTTTAGGAACATATTAACCTACAGGCATTGTTGATAGAAACCTTTCCTTTAGAGCTGTTTATGTGGAAAGAAGTAAACCAAAAAATTTTACGCTCAATTTATTTCTTTTTTTTCAGTTTGAGGCTCAATTTGTGAACATATGAAAGCCAGGCACAGCTAAGACAAGTAAAATTCTTGTATCCCTTTTTTCCTTTCCCCACTATGAGATCCATGATTAATAAGCTTCAAAGTGTACAAAACTCTCCCTAGAGAAATGTTTTATATAGAAACAAATTTTAAATTTTCCTTGTGAGAAGTTTGGGAAGGTTCATGTAATGGGACATAGCTTAATTTTAAGAAAAAAGATAAAACACAAATTTACTTTTTTAATGTAAATTTTTTTTTTAAAAATTGTGGCAAGGAAAGAAAATAGTCTGTTACAGAAGTTGCTTATTTCCAATTCTAATGTGTTTACTAAGAAAAGTTTGGAATATGTAAATATTCTGTTGGTAAATCAGCCTTTCTTTATTTATAACTTTTTAAATGTTTTCTAACATTCTCAAAAGCCAGTAGAAAATAAACTGGTGAAGGAAATTGAATTGGATGAATGGACTGAAACTCAATTACTTTACAGATTTCAAGATCTTCTAGTGACAGGACAGGGGAGAATTTGTTCAAACTGAAAGAGCCTAGGTTTAGATCAGATATTAGGAATGAATTGTTTACTGTGAGGGTAGTGAGGCACTGAAACATTCTGTTTATCAGAGAAGTTGTGGCTTTCCCATCCCTGGAAGTGTTCAAAGCTAGCTTGGGTGGGACTCTGAGCAATTTTCTCTAGAGGAAGGTGTCCCTGTCCCTGGTAGGGGGATTGGAACTGGGTGGTCCTTAAGGTCCCTTCTGACCCAGGCCATTCTAGGATTCTGTTATTAGCTCACATGTGCAGTAATCCAAGAAGTTGTGTGTTGGACAGATGGACCTGATCACACAGATGTGTGGGGTCACAGGGTTTCTAGAGTAGGACTTGCCCACACACCCTGGCCATCCGGGCCTGAGCATGTGAGTGGGCCTGACACTGGTGGTGGATCCCTGGGGATATTTCTTTGGTTTCTGGAGAAGCCATGCTGAAGGCTGTGTGACAAAGGCCAGCTTTAAGCCTGCTATGGGTATCCAGTACTTTCCTTTAAGCCTGATATAGGTGTTCAGAGTTTCCTTTACCCTGCTATGGGTATTCTGTATTTTTACAGATAAACTTCACTTTTCTGAAGGTGATGAATGATGTAGAAGAAATTTCAGCCTCCCAAACAAGCTTCCCACCACCATTTTGGCTGTTTATGTCTGGTAAGATTCTGACTCATGACCAGACCAACACAATTTTATTTTGTCTCAGGCTGAATAATTTTTCCTCCTCCCTCAGCCTCCCAAGAACTTTCAAGATAGAGGCATATGCACACATGAATATTCATGACTCCTTTAGGAAACATTTATGCAAATAAATATCCACTTTTTGAAAACAAGAACAAAGAGTTCTAAGTAGGAAAGTCAATTTGCATTTTGGTTTAAGTAAATAGGTGTGGAATTTTTTTTTTGACTATTCAATCAATTTGACAAACTGAGGCTGAGACTTAGCCCTGTTGCCTAAATCCTGTGTAGGCAGAGATTTGCATATTCTGGTTGATGTTACTGGTAGATAATAGTGGAAGTAAATGGCAATTTGTGAGATTATCTTTGCATTGTAGTGACTTCAGTCAAAAGGGCTGAAGAGGGTTCATACAGGTTAATGAGGAAATTTGGAGGGTTAACTGTAGGAGCCTGAATTGCTGCTAGTAAAGTCCAGGGTAAGAAAGCAAAAAGGGCCTTTGCATGGTGTCCACAGATGTTTCATTCAGCCACGCAGTAAGAGGATCCCCAGCCAACACACATGGAGGGTCCAAGCTTATTCAGCTCTCAGGGGCCTGGGGGGGAACCTGGTCTCGGGGCAGTATAAAGATGAGGGCCAATCAAGGAATAGGGAGGGAGTGGCTCAGGGACATAGGAACAGACATAGGAACAGGGGAAGGAGCCAATGGGGCTTAACTACTTTTTGGGGTACATTTCTTGTGTCTCCTTAAACCAGGGAATTCCCCCCGGGATCTCCACAGTTAAGAGCCGTCCTCTAATGCAAAATTGTTAGAATCCCCTGGTGTGAGAGGAACTGGCACACCAAACCAGCACAACCATGCTGATATGCAATGCAATCCTACCATTCAGTGCCTCCACTAATCTACACCTTCCACCATCGCTGGTGACACTGGGCATAAGGGTAAACTCAAAGTTATCATGTGTCCCACAAAGCAGAAGAGCTATGGCTGCTAAATATCTCTGAGGGAGCTCATTAGCATAAAACCAGTGAAGTATTTGTACAGCAAATGGACCTACCATGTCTTTTCTTTACAAAGAAAAATTCATGGACTTGCAAGAAACATTATTGCATTTAATCAGATCTTTTCATAACTGCTTCCTGACTGAAAACATTTCCCTCTCCCGTGGAAAAAAACCATAACAAAAAAAAAGCACCAAACCCAAACCAGCAACACAAACCCCCACTTTTTTTTTCAAAGTTTCCTTGAATAAAAACTTTCTAAGAGAATTGAGGTTAAAAATCTTTTTGCCATCTGCATTTTTGTTATGTTTCTACTTTGGATTACTGAAAAAGAGATGAAGAATTTCAAAACACCAAATTGACCAATATATATTTATACACTTTCTAATTGAAAGGGAATTGACAAAATATTTAAATTTAAAGAATTTTTGAAACTGCTTTACAATTCACATAATCACATTTCTTTGCTACCACACCATGAGAACACTGAATAAAATTTTAGTTTTCTTTTTTATTCTGCTCATCCACTATTTGCATTGTTCTTCATTAATTTTTCCAGCATATTCATATTCAGGCTTAATCAGTCTTCAGAAGCTTAACCTGAAAATTACCTCTGTAAATAGCATTGCTAACTTGGTGGTGGCTTTGCTGTACCATGGAAAACAAGAAGAAAACAAGCCAAAGTTTGGTAAGAAGCGTGCACATGTATTATTCTGAGCTTCCTTCTGCTGACCCTAGGAACCTATAGAATACAGGAAATATTTATGCTGGTTGACCATCCTTTTATTATCAGGAAATAAAAAAGAAAGCAGTAGTTAAATGTAGCCTTTGCTCAGTAAAATGTCAATCCATGGATACACTTTAATGAATTCACTCATTAAAAATTGTTTAAAAAGCACTTATATTAAATATTCATGACTAATAGCTGATACTTAACTTTTGACTCTTCTGCTGTAAGTATCACTCTTGAATCTAGAGTTTCCTGGAAATTTTATTGGTTTGAAGAGGGGATAAAATTAGTGTGAAGATAGCAGAGCTTCTAGAAGGTGACAGAACTTAAGCAATAGTTGGCTGTTAATGTCTAATAAAAGTCAGCAGAAATACAAACTGTGGTGGGAGCAGGTTAACACCAACTTAATGTGAAAATTACCTCTTTATGGTAATGAAAGGGACCATATTTTTCCTGATTCAGTTACTCAGCTAAAAATATTTACTTCCATCTTATAGGACTGATTTCATATGCTTTGTGAAGCTGACAGTTCTCTTTACAATATAGCTAGGAGGCTTTTATATTTCAGGGTTATGCCAGCCTTCATTTTACTTCTTTGCATTTTAGCAGGTTTTTTTTTTTAGAAAAACAATATAATGACTATGCGTCTCTGCACTGAATACAAATTTTTAAAACCCCTTAGTGATTTGTTCAGGGGGGTTGTTTTTCAGAGTGCGCAATCAAGAAATCTCTGACTTTAGGAAAGCTGAAGTTCCCTAATAATTTGATATAGCAGAAGTAGAATTCAATATGATTTGATCAGTATAATGTGACCTCACACCATCTCTTTAAATTAATGATGAATTAAAATTTTGTTTTAAATAGATAATGGATGTTAACATGTTTTATTTTGGAAGAAATCTGCCTTTGTATGTGGATTTTCCAACAGAAACAAGCAAGGCAAAAGCTCTATTCTTGACAGAAGATGCCAGGATATGCAGAGCAAGACACAGATATATGATCTGATTTTGAATGGGTTCATAGCAGTACCGGAAAGCTTTTTCAGGAAAAAAATATTCAGACATGGTTCCATAGAACTGAGTCTAAACCAATTTGAATAATGAAGTCAGTAATTCTATCTTTACTAAGCAATAAGAATATGAGAGAATGGATAGTGCTAATCCAGCAAATGCTGGTAATTTCCATCATGGCCTCAGAAGTTTGTCCACAAGAGCTTCTACCTCTAAATATGTGCTCTTCAAAAAAGAATACAGTTAGATTACTCTGAGCAATTCTATATTTAATGGTACTGATTTTATTACCTGGTCAACCTTCATCTACATCAGCAAAAGATGGAAGACAATTAATTATTGTTCGTTACAAATCAAATGCTATATTTGGATCTTTCACACTGAAAGAGAAACAGATTTGCTTCTTTGGTAAGAGCTGTACTGTGTTTAAGGTACTTGACCAAATGAAACAATCTATTTCCATGCAGTTCATGTCTACTGTGTCTTGTAGAGCTTTAACTCATCTGATCTTTGCCATTATATTTTCTGCTGTGGTACTGAGAAAATTAAGCGGACAGAACAAATTATTATGAACAATGAGTACAGAAAACCACAGCTGTCTTGATCTAGTTTTCAGTAGTTTCTCTTCAAGTGGGAGGTTGGATAACAGACGTCCAGAGATTATTTCTATGACTCACACTGCTCTTTCACTATGAATAAAAAATGCAATTATTCTTCTTGGATTTTTGCATTATTAAAACCTTTGCTATCTAACCATTAATTATTGACTCATAAAAATGGATTTATATGCATAGGAAGCATTGGGGCATAAGAAGTTTGTCAAATGTTATTTTCATGACCCTGTGCTTTCAATAATGTAATTACAGTCAGTTTCCTTTCTGATATTATTTCTTCAGATTTCAACACATTTTTGAGAGAATTTTGTGTTGTCCTTTTCCAGCCTTTTTGCTTTCATTTTAGTATTACTCGGTAAGTACTGGAATGTTCTAATACTACTAATACTTCTCAAGGTCTTTCTTGATAATTGCAACTTTTTGAAAAAAAATGCTACATTTTTATAATCAAGAATGACTGATGAAGTCATAAAGCATACAATAAAATACAAATTTAAGCAAGATTATGTTTACTAAAAGATCAAGAAATCTTAAAGATCATATTAAAAATCAAGAAATGGCAACTGATGAACTTTGAAATGGATAATAATAATATTAATTATTATTAATAACAATATATTAATAATAATTTATTTTGGTGATTAGATATAACAGCCAAGTAGGACATAGCATAGAGTTGTGTCCTCTGATATCTATTTTTAGCACTATGTCCAGCCTCATTTACTTTGTGATTACTTTTCAGGAATGTAATCCTGAAAAGTAATCCTGAAAAGTTTCAGGAAAATCAAATATCACAAATATGAGTACTCAAACAGGTTCCATAGTCACACACATACTATAGCAGTGAATTCAAACACATGGGTTGATGAACACAAGTGGAGAAATAAAGTTATTTCCTGTTAGCATTATTGTTCTGCTCCGTAGTTTTGCAACATTTCTCAAAACCAGAGTGGGGTGGTGATCACTTGTGCTTTCAGCATAGTGCCTGTTATTTTGTACACAAACTGTCACATTGCAAGTAGGTTCAAAAGGACTGTTGCTCACTATGTTTCCACACTCAAAAGAAGCCTTTTATTTTTCATTAATACAGCTCCTGACCTTGGTATTATTTACAGTTCTTGTGTGTCAGCTGATGGCTTCTTCAGGTTCTTCATTTGAGCTGCTGCTTTAATGAGTGGGAGTGATACCTGCTGGTAAAAGCTGCCTATGTTTTAAATAAACCTGTCTGGACATCAATTGCATCTCCTCAAGAAGGGCTTGTGCAAATATTTCTTTTAGAAGGGTTAGGTGCTTTCCCTGCCTCCTGACATCAGCAATGTTAGAAAGTCCTTAAACTCTATATCAAAATGCAGTTTGAGTGGAAGCTCATTTAAAAAGAAAAAAAAAAATCAATCTGAGGCTCTGGCACCTCGTGTGCCAGGAAACTGCTTGTACACCTTTTGTGGCCTCAGCTTCTCTTAGAAACATTATAATTAAGACCTGTCAGGTTTTTTAGTACCTGTTTTGATATCTGCGTGGAAAGCTTCTTACAGATAATTTTTCATTTCTTTTTCTAGGAAGAGCATTTAGAGTTTTTCAGAAACGTAGTCCTTACCCAAAGAACTTTTTCCCTACTCAAAACTTAAGGCCAGCCCTTTTTATTTTCCCCAGACAGCAGTATCTTGCAATTCTTTTTCATGCAATTTTTTGCAATGACTATTTCTCATTTGAAAAATATTAAACTGATTGCTTTAATAATGTGCTACCTCTTTGACTTCCTGCAGTGGTGTCCTGCTTTCCATTCCTCTCTTGGAGACTTAGTCCCATCTGGCCTGTCATGTCTTAGACACTGAGTAAATAATCTCCTTCCCAAACCACTTTCACTTTGTTTTTGCCAAAGATTCTGAACTTAATTACAGAATCACAGGATCACAGGATAAGACCAGTTGTAAGGCACCCACAAGGATCACTGAGCCCACCTCCTGGCCCTGCACAGGACCATCCACAGTCATTACAAGTGCCTGACAATGTTGTCCAAATTCTTCTGGAACTCTGCCAGGCTTGGTGCTGTGACACTTCGCTGGGCAGTGCCCAACCACCCTGTGGGTGAAGAATCTTTTTATAACATCCAACCTAAACCGCCCTAACACAACTTCAGGTGTGGCACAACTTCAGTCCTGTCACTGGCCACCAGAGGAAAGAGATCAGTGCCTGCCCCTCCTCTTCCCTTCATGAGGAAGTTGTAGACTGGAATGAGGTCTCCCCTCAGTCTCCTCCAGTCTGAAAAGACCAAATGACCTCAATTGCTCCTCATACAGCTTCTCCATCAGACCCTTTACTATCTCCTTTGCCTTCCTTTGGATGGCCTAATTGTCCTGTGTTCAACTTTTACCTAAAAATTTTGAGTATTTTTCTGTGTTGTCTTTTATTTACAGGAGGTTTCTTCAACAAAATTTTATGAGCACTCTTGATTCTTTTTACTTTTAAACCTCCCTTTCAACTCATGAAAAAAATGCCCAGGAAAAAGAGAAAAGAGGCGGGGAAAAGGAAGTAAAAAAAAAAAAAAAAAAAAAAGAGAACATAACTTGGCCTAAATTTATCCTGCCTACCCTTGGATAATTGTTATTCCAGTTAGGAGATGAGTCACACAGGGTTGACTTTATCTGTCAGTAAAGAGAAGCAGTGATCACCATGACTATTACCACAGGCAATAATAATATGAGCCTAGGGCAATAAAGGTGGGTTCCTTTGTCATGCCAGACCTTGGTAGGCAGCTGGCACATGGTGGCTACTCTGTATTTGCTATTACAGCCATTCCACTCCAACTTGGCCTAACTCCATCTATTTGAATCCCACCTGGTGATTGTCCTTGTTAAAAGTGGGTGGTGTTTGGGCCTGTCTTTGTGACTCCTCTGCAGAAGGGGCTGGGAGCTGATCTCAGAGCAATAATCCAAGTGCCAGATTTCTTCGACTGCATTGTGGCTCAGGATATATACCTTAAATTGTTTATGTTCTTGTTTCTAAACTAATGCCTTTAAACTCATGGAATTTAGATCCTTCCCATGTTATATGAAAACAGTGCAAAGAGCTAATAAATGCATGTTTTGTAGTCGTGCATAACTCAGAAATTACTGACCCTGTAAAAGAAGACATGCCATGTAAAATGAATTATTTTCCATTTCACATGGAAATATCAAATTTTTCCTCAGTTTTGGAAAGAAAAAGGATAAAGGATATAATATTTTTCTTTGGAAAGAAAAAGGATATAAAAATTAATCCAAGTCTGCACTATGCTTTCAAGTGTCTATTAGTTCCAGATCTCTTATGCCTTAGATATTTGCTTGCCTGGAATTTATACTGACCAGACAGAAGAACAAGAGTAACCTAATAATCATTTTTGTTTGGTGTTTGTTTATATAAATGTAGCTAAATCTTTAATATTTTCTGCTAACACAGAGAAGAAAATAATGTGGTGCACAGACAGAAATAATAAATATATGTTTCTGTGAGAATCTTCTCATGTCTGGAATTGGGAAGGAGCAGATAGAAATGGAAGAAATTCCATGGAAACACTTGTAGTTACAACTAAAAAAGTGTGTAACTACACCATCACTCTACTGGAAAAAGCCTTTCCTGTCAATTTAGCAAATCCTCATGGTCTATATTTAACCATTGCCCTTGTTTTCTAGTTTGTTAGTAGCAAATTAATTTGAATAACAGTAATAATTTATAGAAAGCATAATGTACAGAAAACACCCGGATTTTGGCTGTCAACTTCATGATCTCGTTTTCTCATCTTTATTTCTCTTTGTTAACTATTCTCCCCTTTTCAATGGTTGTGGTTGAAATGTACTCGATTACTAAATATCACACCTGAAAAGAAAACCTCAAAATTCAGAAGTTATTTCAGACTGTTAGATAAAACCCACATAGAAAATGTTCTGAAAAGGACCAGGCTTGAATTTCCCACCGAGTCAAGGTATTTTTTTCTGTATGGCTCTGTGATTTAGGGTTTCTTTTCAAGCTAATGGTACCTCACAGCAAGTAAGGTTTTCCCCATTTGGCAGACAATAAATAATTTAGCCCGACTTTGAAGTTGTAGTGGCATGGGAATGAATGCCACTGCTGTCAGTCAGTTTTTGAGATGTGCTGCACACTCAGCATAAGAAATGCCCATGCTTGGGCAGACTTTTATGTTCCTGATGATGCACCTGGAAACAATAAGCGGTAGGTGTTGTTTGTGTTGGCCAGTTCTTTCACTAGATGGCAATTAGCACCAGACACCTTTAGCTAGTGTCTGTTGTGCTTTCCACAGTGCAAAAGTCACTTGATTTTTGACTTATCTACTTCCTGCTGTTTTACAAACACTTGAGCTTCTTTTGGGCATTATTCAGATATCTGGTCTAATGATTCCTATCTCCCTAAAATTGTCTGAGCTTAGTCAGATGAAAAGCAAGTCCAAAACTAGGATTACTACCTAATAGTTTTTGTAGATGGGCAACAAGTTATGTGCATACAGGAATAATGCAGACTTCAATTGCTCTTATACCTAAAACTGGCTCCATTTTAATTTTTGGGAGCAAGTTTTACATCTAGGCAAGTTACAGAAGCTGCTACCTGTATCTTTTTCTACCTGTGCCTTTTTCCTATTGTTTTTACTCTGTGATCTGGTGTCTAAGTGGGTTTTTTTTTTCAGTGAGGCTTCTGCCTGTTTCTCTGTGGATTGGTTATGAGGTTGTTGCTGGTGAGATGCATTATTGCAGTAGGTGCATTACTGCAGGCTTTTCTCCATTTTGACAACCACAACCTCCTGGTAGTGAGCAGAAAAAGAGTGTCTAAACATGCAGGAAGATTATAACATTGCAGTAAGCATATCAGCCACTTCACATCATAAAATATATGCCACCTTTTCCTGGGCTGCCACAGGAAAAGCTGGGAAACTGTCCTAACTGCTGTAACTTAAACTATATAATGCAAGTGGCTTTAATTACAGAGGTAAAGTTCTGCAAGGACAGCTGTGACCATGTGTTGCTGTGTAAGGTTCCATTTTACCTTTGGGTACTCTAAGCACATGGCTATATGGAGAACAAAATTTATACATGCAAATCAACAACCTGTTCACAAATCTGAAATGAGAAACAAAGTTGGATATGAAACAGACATGATATTGGACTAAAAAAGCCTGACAACTCACAGTCCAAAAATAATTGATTTATCAGACTGCATTATTTTCTTTATGCTGAGGTAAAATCTCCAAGAAATATACCTCGTGTAAGATCTTCCCTCTCTGTGCCAGAAAAACAATGGAAATAACCTTTATGGTGTCCTCCTCACAGTCTCAAACTGTGCAGAAAAATTTATTTAATGATGTCTACACTCATTGTCCTCGTTGTAGTTGGAGAAATTCTACTGCTGTTTTTTCACTTTTTGAACTTTGCAAGGAGTGCAGTGTCCAGAACCATTTATTGTATTTGAAGATGTACACTTTTTTTTTTTAAACTAATCCATTTCCTATATATCTGAACATATAATGAATTTTTTATACCTTCTGGGAGGAGACAAAAAATTGCAGAAACATTTGATCGTTGATATTGCATCCTATCTTCACCCAAAGTAACACGAATGATAGGACTCCAAGAAAGATAATTTTAATTATTTTTGCTTTGTGAGGCCTGATTCATAAGTATGTAGCAGTGGTGATAGTGTCCCATTAAAAATTTCTCTTTGCAATTGGTTTCAGTACATTTATTTCATGGTGCTGGTAATGATGTTGATCAGACCAGAATGGAGTGAAATAATAGCTGGTCCAATAGCTGTTTCAAATGGTTACAAGCAAGAATACAGATTCTGTCTGCTGACATCAGTCCCATTTCCAGGGCAAAGGCAGCTTTGCCATACCCTTCTATTCCACACTCTTGAGCCAAATGTAATTACAGGGAACATTTCCATAATTCCCAGAGCTTAGAAAAGGCAATTACAAGTAACTAAAGTTTGGTCTCAATGAGCTTTGAGTAACTAAGATTCATGAAGTAAACTGACAAAAATCTCAAAGGATTCAGGACTCCCTTTGAATGTTTCTAAATTTAAATCTATTAATTAAAGTAATTAAACTTGAATTAGTAAGTTGTGCCGCAGCCATGCAATTTCCAAAATGAACAAAATTTAGTTGTATTAGTTGGTTAAATTAGATGCCACTCTATTGCATTTTATTTATAGTAATGATGTTGGAGGGTTTGATTCAAATAATAGCTTATTTATACTAAGGACAATACTTTTATTCCTTTCAGAATTATCTTCTACCAGAAAAGTTGCTAAAAGAAATTGCACTTGCCACTACTATTGCACAAAATGACACAGCCCCACTATACTTCCCTCTCCTTGAGTTTACGTCCTCTGATGCACCAAAAAACTTGCAATAACCTTTAACTGCCTCTTATTTATTAACATTTAATTTTGAAAATGGTAATTACAGAGGAATGAAAAGCATGAACAATTTTAACTGATGATTAGAAGCATTTATATGCCAGTGGGAAAAAAAAACACAATATGCCAAAGAAAGTTAAGTTTATCTGGCCTTTCCACTTATCTTACAAATCACTTACAAATTAATAACCACTGACAGTTTCTTGAAACAGTGTCAATCTTCATGATGACTGGCTGCTGCTCAAAGAAAAATGAATGTATAAAATGGTTGCATAGGCATTTTCTATTCAAAAGCAAGCACAGAAGGAGGGGAAGGTGAGACAAAACAATGGAAAACACTTACACCAGATTTTAGCTTATCAACAGAATTATTATTTAGCTGATGCCAGCAGAGTGATTTGGCTACATCAAAATGAAGATCAAGATAATATGTAACAGTTCACCAGACAAATTGAGAAATTATTAGTATAAAACATGGTGGGTCTCCTTAACAGGATCACTGAATCCCAGTCATTAAAACTTACTGTGGTTTAAAAGTGTTTGTGAAATCAAATTAAATATTTCCTTCATATCACTTTCCATACAGAGAACATTGGAGCTTTGGGAGCTACCATATCCTGCAAGTCTTAAGATTTAGTCATAGAAAGGGCTTTTTGAAGTTTCACTGTTTGTAAGTCAAGGTGATGTCTCAAGATTTTTTGGCTAAAGTCAACATTAGGAAGGTCATGCACTTTTTGTCAATGCATCAAAAGCTTATCAATTACAACAGGGCGGCAGATATTTGCATTTGATACATAATTTAGGAAAGGGCTTCTTATATGAGCAATACAGTAATTACCTGAGCACAGAAATATTATTCTTTCCACTATGTTGGCTTCTATATCTAAACCTTTCTATTTCCAGCTACTTATCCCTTTCATTCAATTTCATTCTAACAGGTCATTAAAATGTTTAACCAAATGTCAGAAATTATTGCGAACCATTCCTATTATTTTAATGAAGACCTGGAAAAGAGAATTCCCTGTTGAAAAAGGAATGCTTGAAAATAAATGGACCTTTCATGTACAATGATTTGTTATGGTAAACTTAATCACTACCTCAGGGCATTACTATTTCAAATAGCCCTGTGACTGAACTGCAGCAAGTGTTAAAATTTTGAAGTACTATAGTTATATATTGTATATCTCAATATAGTTATATATTGTAATCTCAATAAAGACCAGTGTTTCCTCACAATTCCACCCAGCACAGCATGTATGAAAGCATCAGGTTAGCTATTGCCTACCAAAATGATGCAGTGGCTGTAATAATATATTTATAGTGATGTAAGTTTATGTGTAGGAACCATATTTAATGATTTTAAATAATTTTAAAAAGTTTCCATTTATGACTAAATATTTTACTGGTTGAACCTGAAAATTCCAGTTGAGCTCTGATTCTTTCATGGATAACCCAGGTCTGCCTGGGTTCATCTCTGAATAATTCATCTCTGCCCAGCTTTGACTACCTGTTTTTGAACTAACCATCTTGGACTCCCTTTAAATCAGCACAGACCAAACTGGTCTCATCAGAGTAGAGTGTGCAGTGCTCCTCACCCTGGAGTGCATATCCAAATTAGGTCAGATAAATTCTCATGTGCTTTCTAGTTCAGCCAGAAGTACCCACATTGTGATCCCCAGAAGGTGAAGGTAATGTGGGCTCTGAAATCTTCAATTCTACTTGTACATAGCTAAGATTGTGTAATCCTAGTGGTCCCAGTAGGTGCTGTGACTGTGGAAATGCTGGTCACTTGGGGAACCCTTCTGTTGATATATAAAAAGTAACAAGTTTGGCCCACTAACCATTGCAAGAAATAACTGAGAAGGTTAAGACACTAAGAACCTATCAATGGTCAAATCTGTTGAGTAATGAACTTTGGCATTTACATGATCACTTTCCATAAGACCTGGACATTAAAAAACAGCAATAGAAAAAAAAAAATCACAAGAAAGAAGACTATGAATAACTAAATTTTTAGAAAATTATTTTTCTTCTTTTTATTTCCTTTGCCGCAATTATCACTGTGATAAAGAGAACAAGAATTGCCTGTGGATGTGATCTACCTGTAATTTAGTAAAGCCTTCTGTACAGTCTCACACAGCATTCTCCTGGAGAAGCTGGCAGCCTATGGCTTGGACAGGTGCACTCTGGGTTAGAAAAAGTCTGGATGTCCAGACCCAGAGGATGGTGGTGAATGGAGTTACATCCTTTTGGTGGTGGATAACTAGTGAGTGGATAACTAGTTTCCCCATGGCTCAGTATTGGGTCCAGTCCCATTGAATATCTTCATTGATGATCTGGACAAAGGTATTAAGAGTACCCTCAGTCAGTTTGCAGACAACACCAAGCTGGGCGGGAGTGTTGATCTGCTGAAGGGTAGGAAGGACTGCAGAAGGATCTGGATCAATGGGTTGATCAACAAGGAAAGGTGTTTTTGAGTCACAACAACTCCATGGAGCACTGCAGGCTGGGGGCAGAGGATCTGGTAAATGGCCCAGCAGAAAAGGACCTGGGGGTGCTGGCTGAAAGTGGCTGAACACAAGTCAGCAGTGTGCCCAGGTGGACAAGAAGGCCAAGAAGGCCACCTGGGCCAGTGTCAAAAATAGCAGGGCCAGCAGGACTAGGGCATTGATCATCCTCTGCAGTCAACTGTGGTGACACTGCACCTTGAGTCCTGTGTCCAGTTTTGGACCCCACTTCAAGAAGGACATCGAGGTTCTGGAGTGTGTCCAGAGAACGGCAAGAATGCTGGTGAAGGATCTAGAGAATGAGATAAGTGAGAGCATCAAGGGAGCTGGAGTTTGGTCTGGAGGCACAGGAAAGACCTTATCACTCTTTACATCTACCTGAAAGGAGGCGGTAGCAGGACAGAGTCAGACTCTTTTCCCAGGCAACTCTTGATAGGACAAGAGATGTGGCCTGAAGGGAAGGTTCAGATTGGACATCAGGAAGAATTTCTTAATGGAAAGGCTTGTTAAGTATTAAAATGGGAAGTGGTGGGGTCACCATCCCTGGAAGAGTTTAAGAGATGATTCATGCTATGGTTTAGTTGGCATGGTGATGTTTGATCAAAGATTGAACTCAAAGGTCTTGGAGATCTTTTCCAACCTTAATTATTTTATTCTATTCTAATTATAGAAAAAAAAATCACAAAATGAGATGGTTGGTTTGTGTGATTCTCACATATTCTGTCAAAACTGAAATAACAAAA
Source organism: Passer domesticus (assembly GCF_036417665.1). Classification (NCBI taxonomy): domain Eukaryota; kingdom Metazoa; phylum Chordata; class Aves; order Passeriformes; family Passeridae; genus Passer; species Passer domesticus. The sequence goes on along the minus strand of NC_087474.1, from coordinate 23,389,393 downwards.
TACTGAACTGGCTGAACTGTTCAAAAAACACTGGCTATGGCCTCATTCTTCACAGAGAATGAGAATTTTATGTCATTTCCTTCTAGAGGAAAAAATGTTGTATACATGTGTGTCAAATAATTCAAGCATCAGCCTATTTCAACATGGCTAACACATAGTCAACCTGTATTGCTACTTGGGCAAAATTTTTCTGATTTCACAGGACCAGTATAGATCCATGGGACTGGTTCTAACTGTTGCTGATTTTCATTATTTTATTATTTTATTATTTTCCTCAGCACAATACTTCACATATATCCTCACTGAATTTCATTTAACTGCTTTTGAGCCATGTCATGTGAATTTTGAGCCTGTTCTCCAAACCCTCCTTAGAACTTAGAGCCAGATGAAATCTTTATAAACCATGCATTTCATTCCACTATCCAAGCAGCTGATGAAAATATCGACCAGTTGTGACTCCAGCTGGGACCTTTGTGGAGCCTCACTGGAGGCAGTCTTCCAGTTCAACATCAAACTGCTACAAACTGCTCTCTGTGCATCTGTTTTTATGATTGTTCAACTCAGATCCCTTTGCTACATTGCCAGCAGCTTGGTTTAGGTCCAAATGCATAAAAGTTTGCTCTGACACATTTCCAACTGAGTTATTTACCCTGTAAAGAAAGACATTGTATTGATTGTGTTTGTTTCTGAAAAAACACGTCTAATGTGTTGATTTACCACCTTATTATACTCTAAGTACTTGTAACTTTACAGTTTAACAGCTCCATTTAATCAGATGACTAGCTGGCAGAAAACATTTTGCTTTCAAAGCTCTTCAAGATGGTATCTAATTACGACAAATTGTCTGCATGGATTTAAACACAGGGGCCCCAGGTCATGCTGGAACTAGACCAGCCACTGCTGAGTAAGCTGCTCTGGAAGTGGCCCCAGTGCAAAGATGAACACTAACAGAGCAATTCTGACCCCCAGGGCAGATGCTGCTCATGGGTGCTGCTGCTGTGTCCTGCAGATGCACCTGGTTTTTGGAAACCAGTTCAGGGGTCTCCAACATGGTATCTGTCAGCATGGAATCTGAGTCCAACAAGAGCACCAGTGCCCAGTCCTGGCAATGCAAAAAGTCCATATCAAGAAGCACACACAAATCAGAAAATGAAGAATACAAAAGAATAGTGTAGTAACAGAAGCCAGCCGATGCACGAGTAGTCACTGCTCCTTAGCTATAGTCTCTGTGAGAAGAAACAGGTTTAAACAACTGAACACTGCAAAAACCTTGAAACCAGTCCCAGACATTTTTCTAAAGAATGCATTCACAGTTCAGCATGGATTTCAGTACAGCATACACCTTGGAGGAAGACCAATTTGGAGATAAAAGTATTCTTTAATGGTCAACAAAATTATAGAACCTTCAAGAAACAAGGTAGGGAACTAAATTATCTCCAAAAAGTTTTCAAGTCAATCAGCTTCTTTAGGTGATGGTAGTACAGATAACTGATGATGTGCCACACCAGATGACAATATCTGAAAAATATCCTGGTTGTCTGCTATGGCCTGGAGGTTGTCTCTTAGACACTGTGACACATTTCCCAGCAAAGTTAATAAGGGAATTCCACAGGGCTGACACATTTTTAATGGGGAGCATCTGTCTCTGAATAGAGCTAATTTCAGTATCCCAGAGAAATGTTACAAAACATCTGCCTTTTTCCCCTGCAGACACAGTAACCTCACTAATATTCTATTCTAAGCCTTTGTTTCCTTAAGCTAGAACATGCTCTATGTCTTAAAGAGGATTTTCTGTTTTCCTTGCTGCCAAAAATCTTATACAGCTTTGCAGGCAGGCAACAGGTCAATACAGCACTGATAGCTTAGAGTGCACTTATTAGACACCTAAACTTTGCTTTTGCACGTGGTTGTGGGGTTTTTTTGTACTTCTGAATGGTATTTGAGTAAAATACCCATGTTTTTAGGCATTTTAGTAGACATACACATTTTAAGGTTATCTGTAGAATCCATAAAGTATTGATTGTGGTGTCTTGCAGACCTTCCCACTACGACAGCCTCGAGAATGGATCTCATGAGAGCTGCTCTGTGTCATTAGGTGGCACTGTACAGCAATGCTGGCAGTTTTAAGACTTTCTCAGCTCAAAAGGGAATTTTCGATTATCTAATCTGATTTCCTACATGCTGTAGGCTATAGAAATCCAACAAGGAGTTCATGCCTCACGCCAAAACTGTGCTTCAATAAATATATATTTTTAGATATAGGTTTTGACCTCAAGAAAAATTAAAACAAAGAATACTGCAAGTCTCTAATTTCCATTTCTGATAACAGAAAATAGTTTGCGTTTCAGATCTTAATCTCTCTGTTAAATAATTTGGACCTCTTAAACATTAGTGAGACAAAATATCTGTTTTAATTCAGAAAAAGCAAAAGGATGTGTGTTCCTAGCACTGCAGAAAACCAGGCCAGCATTAAATTGAGCATGACATTGTAATAAAGTGTCTCCCTATGGAAGCACCAGTCTCAGAAAGGAGCATATGCCTTTTATGAATGCTGATACTCTGATAGCCCTACAATTTCTGTTCCATTTAAACCACTTCTACTTTTGACTGACTTTATAATCCCCACTTTGTCCTTTCTGCTAACAGCCTATTTTCTACTAGCTGTGTAGAAGGTTGGGGCATGTCAATTTTTTAATTTAATTCCCCCAAGTGTGACTGCACACAATTTTCACTCGTCAGAATGGCATCAGGCAGTGACTTTGTGCTCTCCACCAAGAACTCTGAAGCTTCATGCAGAGAAGCAGATGAAGTTATGCTTTTATATATTGCTGCTTATACCTTTGTTCAGGCCCTGTCTTTACATAACTGCATTACAAGACAAAGTGTGTGCTAAAATGTCCTCTGTTTTGTCATAAATTCTGATCTTTCTGTCCTTACTGCCAGTCTCCAATAAATACTTGTGGAAGCAGATTAGGAGTGCTAATGGATACTGTTAAAGCAGGAGGTTGGAAGAGCTGGTTCCTTTGGTAGCAGGTGAAAAGTCAGTAGGACACCACAGGCTCCAAAGCTCCATAGCTCATCCTCAGCCTCATACAACTGCCTAAGGCAGCCTTGATGTCCAGACCTCAGAAGTGCTTCAGAAAATGGCTTTGGGTGGAATGATGACCAAAAGCCATCTGATGGTATGAGACAAAAAAAATACTCTGTGACTTCCTGCCACACACAGGAAAGAGAGATTCATTATGTATTTGTAGATAAACAAGACCTATCAGGGACACTAGAAATTGGCCTTGGTTGTAAAATAGTTTTTCCTAAATTGAGATAAGCTGTAAAAACTGTCAAAATAAATAGTCAGTATTTTACAATAGACATGCTTTTAAAAATCATTTTAAAAGCAGTTTTCAAGTACAAAGATCAAGGTACACCATTCTGGAATGTCAAAAGTGGCATGTATGAAAATATAATTATATTTTCCATTTTGAAGTACTTTGTGAAGTCTACTATCCACTCTTAATTTTTTTCCCTGAATATGTTAGAGCTTTCTGGCTGGGTTAATCAGCTTTTATGACCTTCTCACATACAAAGTGAAGAATTGTCTTTGATTTTCTATCCAGAAGATATGAGAGGGGTTCCTCCCCCTGGTGATTAGCAAGGGAAATCAAAACACTTTGAGTTACATTTTTCATTTCTTCCTGTGTAATTTCCAGAGCCACAGTCTATTTTTGTATGAAGTCCCTGTGGATATCTGCGAGCTAAACAAATACACATTCAGAGCTTGCTTATTGTCAGTAATGAATTAAAGGTCAATCTTTATATGAAGCCAGTGCTTGTGATTGTCAGAAAGAAAAAACGCTTTTATCATATAATATCAAAAGTAAGAGATGGCAAGTAAAAAGATGTGCTAGGAAAAAACACTCTTTCTCTCACTTGAACTAAAAGTGTGAAACGTGTGGGAGCCAAATCAGAGTCTCTGTGCTGTCTCTGTGATACCTAGTTCTGGAGGAGCACCACAGCCCAGACTCTGATATTTCTGGATGGTTCCACTCACAAAAACCAAGTGAATCTGGTAGGCTGGAGGAAGCAGCTGTTGGCGTTCCTCAAGGAATTAAGGCTGAAAGCATAGCCAGAGAAAATCAAGTGTGGTAAGAAAAAGAACTTGCCCAGGGCATCCTTGAGAGACAGAATCCTATAGTGACTCCACACATTTATTGTTTTCATTAGTGACCCTGGCCCCATTAGCAGTAAGGGAACAAAACTGGCTGATAGAAGGTGCAAGATACTGTGAATACAGGTGAACATCAGAGTATCTTTCTACAGAAACTAGATGACTCAGAGCGCAAAAATAATAGAAATTATAAATGTAGCAATACTGTCTGTAATGCCATGAATTTAAGAGTAAAAAATTGTGCTCTAAGTGGGAGAAGCTTATTAGCTACAGCAGCAAACACAAAAAGATCAAATTACATGAGTTTATCAAAAGATAGTCAACATTTGTAAATATGATGTCGTATTTAAAAAGCAGACATGATAATAGGATGTGTCAAGAGAAGGGTTTCTAGTAGAGCCAGGGAAGTGATGACACATACATTTTCAAAAGCAGAAGGTGGAAGAAGAAAAGTATAGAAAATGTAAATATTGAAAAAATATAAGCTCTCAATAATGAAACAAGGTCTGCAATGAATAAATATAGAGATAAAATCCATTTATATAGATGGGGGTAGTTATTCCATTGAATTCAGTGGAGGATGGGTAGGTCTCCAGATTCATGGATATGGCTTCCATATGCCATAGATATCATATGGAGAAAAATCTCCATATAATGTGTTTTAATCAAAACCACCTCTGTGTTATTTTAATCCAAAGGCTGCTTAAATCACAATATTCCAATAGGGAATATAAGCTGGTTTTTTTCAGTCTTTCTAATAATCTGACTCAAGAAGTTTATGAAAATGATGTCCTGGAATGCACTATGGTATTTATAATGGCTCATGTTCTTTCTTTCAGCACTTGCAATTTGTCAAGCAATAGCAAACTGTAGAAGGAAAGATCACTGATGCTCCCCCAGCATATTGACTGACCTTTGTGTCTACTTTTGCTATTTATATTGGCAGGGAACTATGCAGAACAAAAGTAGTCAGGAAAACTCCTAAGTTTTAGGAAAATCCTTTAAAAACTTGTGATTATGTTGACGTCACCTCTTACTTTACCTCTTCATTTTAAAATTTACTTGGTAATTTTCTGTTTGTAAATACAGAAGTTGTTTAGTCTTTGTGTAGGTTTTATTTTGCTACATGTTGCTGTACTAGTTGGGTAAATAGTTTCTAGGATTAAATAAATAATAATTGGCATCTTTATTTTCTTGGGCTACAACAGAGCACAGTGCATTCTTTTCAAGCAATGGGTAATGGAGCAAGCTATGAAAGTGTGAAGAATTTCATTATCATTATTCCACATTGTTATGCTATTTGCTTTATACAAAGATATAAAGCAGAAAGAAAAAGAAATCAGAAAAACAGAAAGTCACAAAGTTAATTTTCCATTTATGTGAATTGTTATATATTAGTACCAATACAACTTTTAATTAATTTCTAGGTGACTGAGATTATAATAACTTTTATCTAAATAAATTGTGTTTCATTGTAAAGTTTGATCAGTGCAACTAAATAGCAATTGTGGCTTCATTAAAGAGAAATAGCAGAGTGAATATCACCATCCTTTTCTCTTTTTGTTATTTCAATTTTTGTTTTCACCTTTAAACTGATGATATTTGCTTTGAAAAATGAGTGAGGTGGTGGTACTCATCTTTGCTTACTTTCAGCTTCTTCCAGAGCAGATCAGACTCTTCATTTCCCTGTGCAATCTGAGCACAGCAGCTGTGAAACAGAGCCCTCCTTCCTCTGCACTGCACTTTATGGCTTTGGATAAACAGACTCCAAGGGAGAAGAGGAGCCTCCAGTCTGGAGTCTGTGAGGGGTGAATGCCAAAGGCAGACTGGAAAGCAAAGCAAAGGCTGACTGAATTACTTTGACAAACATCTGGGGCAGTAGGGAGCAATCTGATAGGCTTTAAGGATGGATGAGGAGGAAAGAGAAAACAAGAGGAAATTATACCTCTTTATATCTAGCTTTGAGAAATGTCTTAGTCTTCTCTTAATATTACTTAGCCGTATGTAGAACTACTGTAGATTTAACAGAGATGGACAAAGAAAAGGCCTCTACCTAGTCACATGGAAGAGGATGTTATAGAGAGTCAGCTTTAGGTTGTAGCCTATGTGAGAAACTGTGAAGTAAAATTTTTTGCACTCTCAGCAAGCCAGTTTGATTTTATGCCTACAAGGTATAAACTTTTAGCTTTGAAATGTGTCTAGGTGACTGTCACGGGCAGAAATAGGAGCTCCAGACATTGTTTATTAGAAGCCCTCCAAGCTGCATTCTAAACTCCTTCTCTGACAGGAGTCTAAGTGTGGCTGAATTCAGTATTAGACTCAAACTTTTTCAATGTTTTATGTCTGAAGGAGTATATAGGATTGTATAGGTGTAATTTGTCCTTTACACAACTTCATCCTTCAGGATTAAGGATGACAAACCACATATATTTATATACAAATAAATTATTTATTATGGTAATGACTAAACTATAAGATCATAACCAGAATTATTTGCTACCTCGCATAAGTGCTATAACAAGTAGCATAGTGCACTCTTTTTGAAGTTATATTAATGCAATTATATTAAAGCTAGAAAACCCAATTATTAAGTAGAGATTGATGCTACTCACCTATACCCATAACCATAGGAAAATCTCTTTCACTCAGCCTTGAGAAGTAACTTTGAGGAGCATCCCCACTCAAGGGAAGAATCTCCACACACATTCCCAGGAGGGATATATTAGGAGACCCCACCATTAAAGAGTAGGAAGGGACTTTTATAGTATAAAATATGACTGTCACTCATGTCCCTCTGGGCCAGCCGTGTTAGCTCAGCATTTCTAGATGAGTTATCAATAGTATCAGCTGCGGGTTCCTGTATCAGGTACTTCACCACTTCTTCCACATCTCCCCCTCCCTGTCAGGGTGCCCAACTTTGGAATTGAATCAGACTGGTTTTAGCACCAGAATTCAGCACCAGAAGCGGCAAGACAACCCATTCTCCATTCACCACTGACAGCTTTGCAAATAGAGTATTGTTTGAGTTTTTCTACCCCCATTCCAGGCAGAGAATACTGACAGTGTCTTATAGTTTAATTGCTTTAGTTTGCACATTTAATTCTGAAAGAGTGATTCATTGCAAATTTATATCTCTCTAGGGCTGTCAGTTTTGTTTTTCCACTTAGTGAGTACACAATATTAATATAGCTACAATTTTCTCTGTTCTTATGAGATTTCAGTAGATTATGTATTTTTGTGAATGTTTGTTTTTATAAGTTCTGAATCACTGTTTAGATCTAGACGATTAATACACACTTATTATGGTATTTGTTATTGTATTTATTATGGTATTTAAACTTCCATTAAACATTTGCGCTGCAGTTAAATTGGGCTGCAATTTTCCCAGGCATTCACTGTCAAAACCAGTCATGCAGTAGTTGAAATGAGTGTATATATTTTGTGCTTTTATCAGATAGCCAGGATGCTGGTTTTTATATCTGCTACAATCCATTTAAGCTTCTATTTTTTTTCTGGTATATATGTTTCTGGTATGAATGTTTATAGGTTTGAAGGCTTTGATTTTTGTATGTGCTGCAGCAAGACCTCATCAACTGAGTCCCTAATATTCAGTCTAGCAGGTTATGTTGGTAATGATGTTCAGAGCGAGACCATAAAGGTAGCCAGAACACAACAAAAGTGCAAGCCTTATCACACCAGCGTTCTTGCAGCTCTTCCTTTTACCTCTGCTGCATTTATCAATGACCAAACCATATACTGTACAAATGTCTAGAGGCTTAAGGCTTTCATTTTTTTTCTTTCCTGAATTTTGTAATTTACAGCACTAGAAATCCAAAATAATTTCAAAGTTGCAGCACAGATTTTCATACCCAAATCTGTGTAATACACAGAAACATGAGAATCTTGTCTCTACATGTAAAAGATATGAGCTTGCACATAGTGAAGGTAACCCCAAAAGCTATTGTCACCATTTGTAAATGTGATCTTGATTAAAAATAACTTACTCTTCTAAATGTCAATGCACATTTTATCTGAAGCTGAATAATTAGAAAGGATTCTTTTTTAAATTTAAATTCAAGTTCTTTCTACACATTGATTTGGCTGTGCTAATAAGACAGTTTCATTAGGATTCATGTTCTAAGACTACAGTCTCAGAAATTGACAGTATAGTGATTTTGTATGAGACAGGCTATGAAAGAGCTGAAGAACCTCATTCATATGCCAAATATCTGATTCCAGGACTCAATCCTGCATTTTTCAGCAGTCTTTTGAACTGTATTTGCCACTTTGAAATAGGATCTTTCCATCTTGTATCTATATATCTAGGCAGCTAGTGAAAAACTCCATGTGTGTGAAAAACAAGCACTTAGAATAAGCCTGATTTCAAAGTATACACATTGTATTTTCATGATGTTCACTGTGTCCCCAGCTTTTCTGTTAACAGAAACATTTTCCAATAACAAGATGAATATACATAATCTGGAAATTTTGTTACCTAAATTTTAAAAAACAAACCAAAGCCTGTTTTCTTTTGTTTTTGAGATGAAACACTTAAACTTTAGCATTGTTCATCTTCTGTTTAAGGTTTCCATTCTTGCTCCAAGATCCCAGATGAAAATGCAGAAAACTCATCCTGGCTGCCTTGTACGTGTTTAATTCCCTGTATCTTGTCATGTCGTTATTTAAGGGCCAGGACATTTCCTGGATCACTTAGCATGAGGTTTACAAGGCAGCTACATATCACAACACCCTTCTCTTAGGGCTACAGCTAAGCTGCTGAGACATTTCTTTACATTAAGCTATGAAAATAGTACAGCACTGTGATGGCAAGAAATTTCTCAACCTCTCTCCTTTGCAATGCACTTTTTCAATTTTTTGTGCTGCTGTTTTGAAAATTAATGTCATTCATATCAGGCGTCTTGGAGAATTTATTTTATTCTTTTTTTTTTTGCTAAAATTGTCCTTTTTTTCTGTGACTGGGGTCAAAACATATCAGTATGGCTAAAAATAGGTATTTCAAATTTAGAGGGAAGGCAGAGGTATTTTTCAGGTTAAGTGACTACTGTGCTTTTCTGGACTGAGTCCTCATTCACCTTGTATCAACACAGATATACCACAGAAATGCTTTATCATTTGAGTTTTCTTGCATTCTTCCAAAAATATTACTTTGCTACAGCAAACTCAATAATATGTACCAGAGGATATGGCACAATTCCTGTTGGCTGAACTGAATGCTGAGGAGGTGGGTATTTGGTGATAAATGGGAATGAGATAAAGGCAGCGTACAAACACATTTGCAGGTTTGCACATTTGTAAGCACTGACTGAATGAGAGAGATTGGATTAGCAGAGAGAGTAAAAGACAGCAAATTTCTCAAAATGTGAAAGGATAAATAAATTATTGTTCTTTAACAAAGCTGTTTTACAGCATCCAAACTATATTACCAGAGAAATGAACCCACAGGTGACCTGGTTACCTGGATATGTGATATGGGTGACAAGGATATGTGGAATGAGAAGTTATTTCTTTTCTTCGTGGAAACTATAATATGCCATGGCTCCATGAGGGGGATGTGAGAAAAGGCAAAATTCAAGGAAAAACTGATGTACAATTCATTTTAGCTTTAAATGTAGAAGCTAGGGGTACTAGAAAAAATAGGAGAAATGGAATAGCAGAAAGCTATGGAATACAAAGGAATTGTAATTCCACAAATGCAAAACTAAATTAAAAGTCTTCATTTTTATTCCAAGTTCATATAGTATGACATGTGGGGAAGGATCTGGCCACCCCTGGGACTGTAGTTCCCTGTGGGTTCAGAGTAGCCTATTGCAGCCATCATCTGTCCTTGAATCCAGGTTCACATTTGACAAAGTCAGGCGGAGATGCTTTACCAGATTTATGTTACAGATGTGACATCTGCCGTCTTGGGCACTTTTTAATTGTTGGACATCATATTGGAGTTATTTAAGCGGTTTCCCTAAGGAGTTTTTCAGTTGTTTATACAGTGTCTGCTAAAAAGGCTGTTGTCACAACATCTTTCGTACGTGGCTGATACTTGTTGAATATTCATTTTCTGTCTGCAGTAAAAGTTTGCCTGCCTGTTGCACTGAACTGCATGGCATCCCCTAAATGAGCTGTCAGCTTGGCTACTACAAGCACTAAAGTCAACTTAGCTATGGATGTCACGAAAATATTACACCCTTCCTTGTAGTATTTAAGATGTCTCATTTAGAAGCAGATTAGGTACCTCTACACTGTTATGCCACACAATTTGTCAGTACTAATGAAGCTATGGGAAGTGTCAATACTATCTATTAAACACGGGTATGTTTAATATTTGTCTTTTTAGGGGTGACAAGAGACAGTTATGTCATTAAACACAGAGATAGGAAGGTAGTTATTTTGTCATTCAGGATAATTATTGTGTTACTCTCTGCAGCTGCATAGAAGGAGGTTGGCTGCACAGTCACTGCACCATGGTGATAGCTGGATGCATCTGGTAGGTTGGAATGAAAGCAGTAAGGCTTTTGATAATGCAGATGGGAACTGCACTCAGCTCCTTTAAAAGTGAAAAGAATTACAGCTGTGAGAATTTTTGCAGAAGATGGCAAATCTGTAATCAAATTTTTGTTGCAGAAATAGATGTGGTTCACTGACATTTCATAGAACCGTAAAAGAGTTAAGGTTGAAAGGTACCTTTAAATATAATCTAGTCCAACACCCTTGCAATGTGCTGGGTCACCTTCAACTAAATCTGTTTGATCAGGGCCTCATCCAACATGACTTTGAATCTTTGCAAGGATGAGGCATCCATCCCCTCTCAGGGAAGTCCCTTCCAGTGTTTCCCTATCCCCACTGTAAAAAAATATTTCTTTATATGTAGTCCAACTCTACCCCTTTTTAGCTTAAAATCATTACTCCTTGTCCTCTTGCTACAGGCTCTGCTAAAATGTTTGTCCCCACTTCCCTATAAGCCCCCTTTAAGTACCAAAAGGCTGCAATAATGTCACCCTGCAGCCTCCCCTTCTCCAGACTGAACAACCCCAACCTTGTCAGCCTTTTCTCATAAAAGAGGTAATGCATCCTTCTTTTCATCTTTGTGACCCTCCTATGGACTTTCTTCAACAGGTCCATGTCCTTCCTGTGCAGGAACCCCAAAGCTGATGCAGCCCTGGGGGGCTCTCACCAGAGCAGAGTGGAGGAGCAGAATCATCTCCCTCGACCTGCTGGCCAGGTACCTTTGGATGCTGACCAGGACATTTTTGGCTTTCTGGGCTTTGAGCATATCTATATGTCCAGCTATAATTTGGCTTTTAATATAGGTTTTAATAATAACTGTTAATTTACCTTAAGGTTTTTCAGTTATAGAATAAGTTTTGTGGTACAAGACAAATACATACACAGAAAAGCAGGCTGGACTCTGTGGCTCCTCTGCCTGTGATTCACTTTCTGGTTCAAAAAAATAGTTTGAAATGTAACCTCTTCCAAAGGAACACACCAAGCAGTACAGACTTGGATAGACATGCTCCAATTCTTGCAGTTTCTGAAAGAACTGACTTGAAGTTTGATATGAAGAGGGTTTGGGTTTGTGCCATTTAGAAGTCATTTCTTTTCATTAAAAGGAATTTCTTTTCCAGACAATGTATAATAAAATTTATATTAAATAATTTAAAAGGTTTTCAGGGCTTTTCCTGCCATCAAATATTCAGAAATATTCTTAATTATAACTGTGTATGATATCATCAGGAAGTCCTTTCAGGATCTCAGGTTCATTCCAGGCTAGATCAGATCCCTAGGTCTTAACTTTTGTATGAGAGTATTTTCAACAAAAACATTTCCAGGAATGATTTCTTCACAGCATCTTTTTAACCTGCAGTTTCATTCCATCTGGTATCTGACCTTGTGCTATCTCCTAAAAATCCTCAAACTAAACCCTTCAGACTGATTGCTAAGCTCTGGTAATCAGCGATGGCATATGACAAATTTAATTGTGTTGCAGTATTACTAGCACGATTTTCTGTAAGAGGGATTGTACATTATGAAACACACAAAAGAGGAAGAATGCTAAGCAAAATGAGATAAGTATTTGATTGTTCAGCATAGCTATGAATTAATCTACCCCCGCTGAAATTAACAGAATTGCTGCTAGAGACTAACAGATGTGAAGAATCTGTCATGATCTAAATAAAGGGGGGTAAAACCATATTGCCTGAGAGGGCCTGAGACTCTCACAGATGCATTTCTGTCTATACTGGTGATAACACAGACCCTCTCTCATTACACTGACATGCTCTGATTGTTTTTCTTTTTAGAATAAAGGAGATTAAGAAATGTATAAATGATTGCATTAAGGGGAAAAAAGCAAAAACAGGTGGTAGAAGAGCAATAGGTATCAGTGACTGACTTTATAAAGCTGACTTTACAGGCATACAAGTGTGTTGAAAGAGCTTGATCTTAATAATGGCAATGCCTTTTTTTGGCAAAAGCTTTACTTCCACCTTCCACTTCATTGTCCCTTGTCCTTCTGCAACTATACAGCAAAGAAAACCCTCCATTTTAATACTTTATTTTGCTGTTACTTATACCTGAAGTTTTTGCTGTTTCCAGTCCCCTTAAAAAAGGATGGGTGTTCCCTTTCTGTCCTTGTGCTACAGCCACAGGTTTAACCAACAACAGAGCTCCCAACTCAACTTCATCTGCCCCTGCTGGAAGGGCAGCTGGTCCCACTGGTCTCTGCAAGGCTGACACCAGGCCTGGAGCTGCAAACCTGCTGTCCCCTACAGACAGGGAGACGTATATGTGCAAATGGTATTTATTTCCACCTCATATCTGAATGCCATAGATGTCATCTCCAAGAGCAGCCTGTGATGCATAAAGAAAGAGAAGTGAGGTTCTTAATTCAAAGGGTTTTGCAAAATGAGTTTTAAGGGAGCACGAAATCCAAGCTCATGGTGAGGTACATACCTGTATTGATTAACGTGCAGCTACTGATCTTTCCAAAAGCTGGTATTTATCTAGGCATTCAGCAAAGAACTCCTCCTGGCAGAGGAAGCTATTACTCTTTGTATCTCTCAGGACAGTATCAGCACTTCTATAATCACATTGGCACTCATTGTTTTGGAAGAAATTAACTATTTATTCTTGAAAAGGAGAAATATGTTTGGGCACATCCAGTGAAAATTGAAGTTTTATCATCTGTTACAGTGAAGTGAGACTGCCTTCAGGCACCAGTGACACATGACCAGTAAATACACAGTGAACATGCTGATAAGACTATCTGCCATGGTCAGGTATGCAGAAACTGAAGAGAGACTACAGACCATATTTACTTCTGTTTTATTTTACTGTAGAGGGTTAAAAGCCAGAATCTTAATATTCTGTAGTATCTTTTTTAAATTAGATAAATATTTTGTTGAGCTTGCTGCCCAATTTTGATCAGAAGAGGTAGAGATCTTAACGATAATTATGTTCCTACAAAATTAATAAAAGGGAGCAGACAAAAGGACATGGTGTGAATATTTGGAAATTCACTCCACCATCTTTTAGGTGTTATTTTGCTGGCCACTCTCCTGTGACTGCAGCAGCCTGTACTCTACGGAAAGATGCCACAGGAGCACAGGGCATAGCCAAGGGCTTCTGACCAATGCTCCCATAAGATCTTTCATCAAGGAACAAGCCATAGCCAGGCTTCATTAGGATTATGGTACTCAGGAAGCTAATTTTTTCCAGACACAATTCTTCTAAATTCAGAGGTCTGGGAGCAAGAAACAGCTCTGGATGAGCTTTGACCTAAAGGCTCCATGATGGGATAAAGAGCTCCCAAAGCAGCTGGCTATTGCTTTGCCTTCACTACCCCTTGGAGATCCTTTGGACAACCTCAAAATGTATGTTATCTGACACAGCTATGCTATTTATCACTGAAGCTGCCTTTCCTAATGACTGCTTTCCATATCCCTATAGATAACTTCCTACTTTGGTAGCATGCTTTCTTTATTAACCAGGTTCCACTACTTTCCACAGTCTTGGAACATCTGGTAAACCAATCTTGCAAATAACAGGCCACTGTACAGTTTGTAAAGGCCTTCTATTAAAAAATATTTAAATAAGAGTGAGAAAAATATTTGTAAATATTTTTCCTCTTTGAGTGAAAATAAAATGTATTTATTATTACTGCATTTGTGAAAAGATAGCCCTTCCTAAAAGCAGGAAAGTCTCCTTGATTATGATACAGTAAGAGAGCACTGTATAATTTTTTAACATAAATACATATTTTGAGTTATTATCCTCTTTCTGTTCTTATTTTCCCCTTCTTCGCACTACTCCCTCATTATTTTAATATCTTAATTACTTGGATATTTCTGTCATTGAGTGAATAAGGAAGCATAGCTTGCCAAGAATCACAGACAGAAAACTAATTACATTCTTTGCAGTTAATAGAACTTCAGTATTTCCAGAGTAACTGACATTTTAGTGTCCTTAAAATTTACTGCATTAATGGAAATAGCTGTGATCTCTTCAGAATACTTGCAATGTATCTAAAATCTTAATGATGTTCATAAGTCTGCATAAAAAAACAAGGAAGAAAATTTTGATTACTATATTTCTTTTCTTTTTAAAGAGTTTTAGATGGTCCTAGAATTATCCTGTCATACTTTTCCTTCTTGGTTGTTTCAAAGTGAAAAAAAAAGTTGATTTATTAAGGAATAAAGTATTTCAATGGAAAAACTATTGAATATTCAGAGTACTCATCTCTGCATAACTAACAGAGGACATTATAAGAAACTGGCTGGGGAGATATTCTATCTCTCCTTCACACCCTGGTTTTGAGAGGAGGAAGCTTTTCTAGGTTTAGCTTAGTGGTACATGAAAAAATGAAATGAAAGCACAAGATATTCTATAAGATATGATTATCAATTGTAACCTCTGAACAACATAAAAATCACAGAAAATAAGAGCTTGACAAAACACTTTAAACTTTTGAATATTAACAAAATTTTTATGATAATTGATTTTGGTTTGAAATCTCTTGTATTTATGAATGACCAATGAACTATATTGCCCTTGCAGCATAATAAATGCTACTTGGTGTTATCTCACTAGGATAAAGGATTGATGGGCTTCTTTCGAGTCTCTTTATACAGTTACTGCTTAATTGTTCTGTCTTACCTACTGAAACATTTTTTGGGTTTCCTTCTGACATTCTGAGAACCTCAAAGGAAACTGAGGAGAAATGAAAAATAAAGCTGAGAAGAGAAGCAGAATTCTTGACAACAGGAATTCCCCTCGGAGAACTCAAGGCAGAGTCTGCAGCCCCACCAGTTCCTTCACAGATTGCCTGACAGACACAAAAATTACAAAACTCATTTGGAGTTTAGCTGTAGTCAGCCACCCACAGATGACATGGAGTACCAAAACCAGCTGAAAACAAGCCCAACATTTTGTATGTAGGTACATCTTTTACGTGACATTTTAATTCATTATGTGTCTTTGTATGAAAAATAGCCACTTTTTTAATTTTAACTTTTTCTCTCACTTCCATTTTAACTAATAGCCAAGAAAAGTATATTTATTAAGAGTGGGGTATAAGTGATTATTAGCTACAGATATTTTACACAATAATTTTTCATCCTTTTCCCATTGGTGGGTAGATCTAGATTTTTCTCAATGTGTTAGAAATCTCTGACTGGTATAGACAGGGGATGTAATCATTTGAGAGAATCTTGAACCTCATCCATCTATGTGCATGGCAGTTTTTCCTCTGACACAACTATTAACTCTCATAAGCTGGAGTATAGCTATTGCCTAAATGAAATATGGAAGATTTTCTACTGTCTGTTTATGACTTATCAAATAAAAATCTGAAATTCATCAGATTTCTGGGATATGTTTTCTTTTAAAAATTAATTTAAAACATATTAAATATTAAAATTTAAAATTTTTAAAAAACTGAATTTTATGCATAGTTATGCTTGCATCTTGTTGTTCCTATGAATACTTCAGAAGCAGACTGGTCTTAGAACAAGACTATTACATCATCAAATATTTCTCTGTTCTGTCTAATCTGGTCTAGACCAAAACAAGAAAAAACCAAGGACTCAAGGAGAAATTAACATAGCTCCATGCTAAGGAATCAGAACGTTCTATATATGTGATGTAAAGAGCTTCCCTAAGGATGAAGGAAGTTTACAGAAGATAACCTGAGAATTCTATGAGACACTTTATGTGCTTTTCACCAGCTTTTCGGGAACTGTTGTACAATTAGCCTTTTTTTAATCACAGAATTTTTCATCCACTCCTAAAATTTGTGTACTGACAAAAGACAAAAAAACGTGCTAGACAATGAGTCATCACACAGAGGCAAAGATTAGTGATGACAACCCACACAAACGGCACTATGAACCTTCTGTAATGAGAGGCTGATGAATGATAACATAATAGAAAAAATAAACTTCTTGATTTATTCCTTACAGTAAGTAACACCTATGAGCTGTAAAGCCATGACCCCACTGTGTTCAGCACATAGTAAAGACTACCATCTCTGGTCCAGAATGCCTGGTATCAGTGATATCTCATAAGGGCTTCAATGCTGTCAATGAGCCTGGCTTGCACCACCCCAGGTGTCCTACTACTGATCTTTCCTCTTTTTCTTCAGCAGTCATACTGAAACTCTTCAGCAACAGATATGAGGTCTCAAAAATGCTTTTTAGGTATTACCTGTTATATTACCTGTAATCTATGTAAATTACTTATAATACGTATTATAGGTATAAGTAACACCTAACATCACTATATCAGTAACTTGCCATTGAAAGGCAACATAATGGATGTACAAAATACATGTACATCCTTATGTATGTATCCTCATGTAACACCCCTTCTGAAAACTGTCATGCAGGGAACTGCAGAATTGTGGACTAAGATGGATATTTGAAATTGAGCTCTGAAGACACAGAAAAAACACATAAGGTCTGACTCCATGACACTTGTTAGGGAGAGAAAACCACAAAAAACCCAAACACCAAAAATCAAGTAGAGGACTGTGTTAATGAAGAACACTTTTCAAATCGAAAGGTAAACACTGATCCTCAAAGTCTCACCCAAGCAACTGGCTCAGCTTGTTCTGAACAGAAGCCTCTCAGCCCAAAAGGAGACAAACAGGAAAGGGATTGGAAACCATAAAATTAACTCTCCTGAAGCACTAAGGACCAGTTTCTATTTATTCTTTGAGGAACAATCTGACATTCAGTAAGAATGTAGTAAGAAGTCACTGACCTGCAACATCTTGTAGTAAGAAGTCACTGACCTGCAACATCTAACTACTGTGCCTGAAGCTCTCCATGGGACACTGGGGAAATGAGAAGCATCCAGCTGGAGAGCTGCAGTCACTGCCAGACCACAAAGGGGAACTCAGCTTAAAATGAGATGACAGAAAAAATAAAGCCAGGAGTACAACTTCAGAATAGAAAGACTTCCTGGAAAAGCCGAAGTAGAAAATCCAGTTGGGCATTAACAGTGCTGCTTCAAAATTGTGAAAGTTGAGCTGTTCACAAGAGACACTTCACTTGTTTGAGTAATGCAGTGTGAAATGTAACATCACTGATTCTCATCTCGAGGGCTCCAGCATAAAGAAAACTGCCTGATGGAGAAATTGCATAATTTTCAATATAAGGTTTAATAATTCAAGTGAAAGGAATTACCTAGAAGGACACTATTTTATTTCTTTTTCTCCTGTTATTAAAAAATAACAGGTGTAGGAGCAGTCAGGAAAACACCAGTCTGCTACAATTGGGAAAATCCCCATTTAGAGTTATGTACTATCAGTTCTAGGAGGTGAGGCTGTTTTCAAGTCACTCAAGACAAAAGGCATATCTCAGGTAATCAAGAGAATACTAGGTGATAAGCTGTTTAAAAAATTCCAGTAGAAGATGAAAGCAACAAGAAGGAAAACACAAGAGAAAAATACTCAATGTGTTGGCAAGTGGAAAATTGCAAAGATTAGAAATGAGCATGGATTTATTTGAGAAAAGTGTACTATTCCAGGTAGGATACATAAGACTTTTTTCACAAGGGAAACAGAGATATAACAAGCAGACCAATATCAGGGCTAACACGGATGGAAGTAAGTGGAAGAGAAAACCATTGGTTCTTCCCAAGGCTACCCCAGTTACCACAAGTGTCCAAGAAGGGAAGAATTAGACCTCCAAGACAGAGGATGTACTTGTCTTGGACTGCAATATAATGAGCCCAAGCTGTCACAGTGACAAATGTATACACAAATCGTGCTCTGGAAATTTGCAAAAAGAAATCAAAACTACATTCAATTGTGAGTATGACACATTAGGAACCAAAAGCCATTTATCACTGTAATCAAAAAACCTGCTTCCAGACTTCCCAGGCCCTTTATGACTTCCAACTCTTTGATTAAACTGAAAAGTTTTCATCTGTGACTTCTGCCTTCAAAGTAGAGTTTATAGAACTCAGTGTGTGGTTCTTTCCAGGAGTCATAGAGTGAAGGGTTGGTAATCTGAGGACACAGAGTATTTGTTTCCCTATTTGCTTTGTTTTTTAATTCAAGCCTTTGTAATAAGTCTGCCAACATTTTTCCTGAACAGATTTTTTTTCTTCACAGCAAGAACTAGGCCTTAAAACAGAAATTCTGAAAATATGTCCTTTTGACTGAAGCATACCTTAAATGTACTGTTAATAACAACTCATAATATGTACTGTCAAAATATAATAATATACTAATGTGATAAAGTATGGCATGTACTTCTCACAGCTTGTTCCTGAATGGAATATTCACTTTTTGGTGTCCTGAACCCTTTTTTTTAAAAAAGAGTTGTCATCTACATATCCTTTAAGTCCATTGGTGTAAGGTAAAAACAGTGACATTGTCTTCCCATTCTTCCTTAACCCTTACAGGGTTTTTCACTTTTGTAAAAAAATTTATCACCGAATAAACTAAAATATTTCTACTTCTACCTTCCATATAGATTTTTATGCATTCATAACAATAGGTATGCAGTACCTAAATTAGCCTACATAAGGTGTTTGCCTTTTCAGTCTCTTCTCAGAGGTACAAACTTTTCCCTTCTCAGCTAATTATTCATTTATTTATTTTGATAGAGAAGGGAATAAAAACTCTGTCATTGTGTCCTGATTTCAGCTAGGGTAAAGTTACTTTCTTCTCAGTAGCTGTTACAGGACTGTGTTTTGGATTTAGAATGAGAATGGTGTTGAAAGCACACTGATATTTTGGTTTTTTGCTATTGTGCTTATTGTAAGTCAAGGACTTTTTTTTTTTTTGTCTCATGCTCTGCCAGTGAGGAGGTATGCAAAAGAAACTGGGAGGGAGCACAGCTGGGACAGGTGACCCAAGCTGGCCAAAGGGATATTCCGCAGCATAGAAAGTCATGCCCAGTGTATAAACTGGGGGGAGTTGTCTGGAAGGGTGGCTGATCTGCATTTGGGAGGGGGTGTCTGGCATCTGTCAGTGACAGATTGCATTGTGCATTACTTGTTTTTTCCTTTTTCCTTCTCATTATTGTAAAAATTTACAGTTGTTATCGTGCTTTAATTATTGAACTGTGTGTGGTGCTTAATTTCCATCAGGGCTTAAATCCCAACAAATGGTCATAAGTTGCCTGGGAACACCATTCAATCTTGAACAAGAACAAATCTGTCAGACATTTTTCCATGGGTAATAGATGTGCTATTATTGCAAGGAGTTAATGCTGATTAGTCCTATGACTGATGTTACACAAAAAGTTACAGTGTTCTTCTGTGACCTTATAATATAACAAAGCTTTAAATTAACACACCAAGAGTGGCAGACAACTTAAAGACCACTATGCCTCTCATTATGTGCTGTTCCAAGTTTTCTTAATTGTCTGATCAAATGCCCAACGCTTGTATAACAAGAAAAACCATCCTCCCAATGAAA
Organism: Passer domesticus; assembly: GCF_036417665.1. Taxonomy (NCBI): domain Eukaryota; kingdom Metazoa; phylum Chordata; class Aves; order Passeriformes; family Passeridae; genus Passer; species Passer domesticus. The sequence goes on along the minus strand of NC_087474.1, from coordinate 23,369,285 downwards.
AGTAAATGGGATAGCAGTTCTTATCAGATACAGGTGGAGGCAAAGTGGTCATAACAATACATCAAGGACATTACACAAGGCTGTGTAATAAACTAAGGCATCCATAGGCTGCAAAGTCAAATGAAACCGAATTAAATAATGATTGACACATGACAAAGCTGACAAAGATGTCTTAAGGAAAGTGGAAGAGAGTATTTCAGAACTTAAATATGTCAGTCAAGAGCACAGAAATACACTTGTAGTATACATTTGACAGTTGTCAGAGCCTTCATTCTTGGTCCAATGGATCTCCTGACATCCTGTTGACGTGCTCAGGCCATGATCTGTGGGTATGCCTCAGAAAGCTGGCAGAGTGCTATTTGTGTGCAGCTCATTGGTCTCCCAGCACACACCAGGGAGATCTCCCTCATCACACCTCTCACAGCAGGGTGGTCTATTTTGCTAATATTCTGTCCTTTAGACATCAGGCTTTTCAGGTATAATCTTACAGAATGACACAGGACACAGCCTGAGGCAGGACAGTTGGTTATTCAATGTCTCATTAATTAGAGCTTTAACTTGGCCATGAGAGTGGCCCTAATTGTACTTGGTGGTAAAATGAGGCAGTAATTCATTGGGCTACATTAACATGAGCCTAAAAGACATCAGGAAGGGAGTAGAGAGTCCAATCTCCCCACTAGAGTGCCAGGCTCAACTTTTCTCATCTCAGAGTAGGTGCTAAAAGAGTTTACCTAATTGCCTTTCTTGACTATAAACTGAGCTTAGCAGGATTAGATGGCAAGTGTTATATCTGAAGCTAAGCAAGACGAAAGCCACTCCTAGTTTCAGAGCTCAAGAAACTTGGTGGCTGATCTGTGCTTAACACAATAGTGTTTGCTTCAAACCCATGTACCTTCCCCTACTCTACAGCCATGCACGCTTACATTATTTGCTGAGTGGACATCCTGAGCTCCATCTGAGTTCTCATAAACATCCAAATTTTCTTCCTGTAAGGTATTCAAAATACTTTTGATTGCTTTTCATAATAAAAAACCCTTAAAGAAAAAGATAGGGTGGAAATTCTGATCTCAGTGTCTCAAGAAGCAGAGAAAACCCTTGAATGGTTCTAACAGCTGTTAGAAATGTTAAAAGCAAAATAGACAAAGTGGTACTTTCAGCTGTAAGACTGCTATGTAGTTCTGCACATTGAAAATATCACATTGTATAAGTTTGTCTTTGCATAAACTGCCATTTAAGATGACTGTGAATGTCATTCTGGCAGTCTCCTGCTCTGTTCTCTAATGTATCTTGCTCTTTAAGAGCCAAAATTTTTTAAAGTTAATTTTATGTTTAATCATCAGTCTAATGTTAATATATTCCTGTAGCAATGCTGCAGTCATTATTGCAAAGCATATTTAAAAAAGAAAACCTATTTCCTAAATACATAATGATCTACTACCTTTTAAATTATTTATATTATTAGGCAGGCTTTGCCCTTATGATTTTTTACTCACCATGCTTTGCTTCCACTGCAATTTCTCAAGCAGTTGCCAGGGTTTTGTGAAAAGCTAAATCCAAAGTGTACTCCAAATCCCTACTGGGGAAGGATTTCTAACATTTTGTGCCTTGTAACTCTCTCAAAGCAGAAAGTTCTGACAGTGATTCTTTTTCCATGTCTATTTTTTTGAGAATTCTACTGTGACTTTGTCTTACAGTAGAAATAGTATGAGGAGGTTAGAAAATCCTTTGTACATTACAAACTCACTCCACACACCAGTCTTCATCCTGATCCAATTACATTACCACTTAAAATTCAGCATATTTTTAAGCATTATTGCTATACTGGAATGACTTTGACTATTGCCTCTGTACACCTGTGTAATACTTCCCACACTTTTTAAACATTTTCAATTTTTTTTAAAAAATTTTCTCTCAGATAAAAGACAGTGGAAGTTTTCTCATGATAGCATAAAAATATTTTCTTTAAAGACAGTGAAAAAGAGGATTCAGTCAAACATCTTGGTTCCTAAGTTAAAAATGAATTAAAGAAAATATGTTGCTTGTTTGAAAGATTTCTTTTAAGCAAATTCTCTTTCCAAAAGTAGGATTAAAAAAAAAAAAAAAAGATTTCCAAGTTCTGACTTCAGCTCAGCAATATAGCATGCAGTATATTCATGAATTGCCTTATCACTCGAGCACTAGGTTATGCTTCCCTAGCTAGTTTTAAAAGCAGCAATTCTCAAAGTCATAATTCTTTCATATTCTATATTTATTTTTAATTGATGTCTATAAGTAGAGCTTGCTGCTCTGATTCTTTATAATTATTGGACTTGCTCCCAGACACCTGAATAGAGTCATCTGTAACTTTGGCTTGCTGTCAGTCTTAAAAAAAAAAAGACAATTAACATTTATAAACTGAGATATTAGTGAGATGCTGATGTTGAAAAATGCAAATATAGAACATAATTAAAGTATATCCAAGTACAGTGACTTTCAAATGGTTGACTGTTCCTTGCTTCTAGCAGAAATTTGTGGGGTTATTTGCCATAATTAGTACTCAGTGACAGCAGAGGAGTACAGTGTACTCTGAGAGCTGATGTAAGGTCAGGAGTGATCCCATTGAAGCTGAAGAAAGCAAGGATTACAAGATGTCCCTTTGAAGAAGGAGCATGGTAAGATTCCATGCAGTCAGACTCTTGTATTTCTAAGCCACTTATGAGCAAATAGAAAGTCCCCATTCCTACTAGAAAGCCCAGTAGAAAAGGGTAAGTGGTTTGTTAGTCCAAGGCAACCCAGTTCAAGAATCATTACTGACTAATCTTATCCATTTATTAAAAGAAGTTTTCAGAGCACATAGCAAAAGGTAGGTAGCTTTTTAAAAATGACAGTGTCAGGGGTTGTACACCTGTCATAACAGAAAGCAGTGATAATAGCTGCTGGTCTTTATTGCTGGCTATTTTCTGTGTTTCCCGGGAGATTTTAGAAAAGCTAAAGGCATTGATAATGCCTCCACTCCTCTGTGTACTAGGAAAAGACTAGAGTTGGCTGGAATAAACAAGTCTGAGACTCCAGAAGAAAAAACAAGTTTTTAATGTGAAAGACTGTTGCAAACTGCCATTACAGAATGAGGCTTGAAAAGATTAATTTCAGCCATTCAAAATGACAGGGACCTCCCTTTCCTGGAGACTTCCTTCAGTTTCCTTCCATACAGCCAAGAACACTTGCAGCCTTGGCAGCCTTGTTCGAATCCTCTTGGGCTGCCACTTTAGAATTTTTTCTTTGGGAAAGGGCTGTCTGGAATGCTAAGGCTGGCTCTACACCATACAGCAGCCTGCTCCCTGAAGCCTCCCTGGGCTCCTGGGGAAAAGTAAAAGGAAGCATCATAATGCTGCAGAATATGCATAATCCAATAGAAAATAATTTAATTGGAATGTTCTTAATCAGCTTTAATTACAAATCCCTAGAGCACATTACAACACAACCATTGAGATAATTTTATTAAACCCTTGGTATTTCTGGGTGAAATGTACTATTACAAGCCTATACTAATTAAAACTTAGGCAAAAGATCCTGGAACCACTACAGAAACATCCAGAGGAATATGTAATTCTTCTGTGTGGAATGGGGTTTTATCCAGATTCTCACTTAATCCTGTGTTGGCTCTTACGACTGAATGAAAGCTACCTGCAAAAACAGAGGACAGTGACTTAGGAATAGGAAGCCAAGTGCTCCTCAAAGGTGAGGGAATTCAACCCTTCTCTGAGCATTTGGCCCAGCAGGAACAGCAGATCTGTATTCTCTCTTTACCTCTAGTCACATCCCCAGTTAGCCTTCACATGTTTTCTGCTTGGAGAGGCCCCATGGTTTTGAGGAAATGCTAAATTTGTTCACTCTTCATAATTGCTCTGTTTCTGAGGAGCTTCATTCACAGTGATCTCCTGCTGCAACATGCCCAGCAGTGAAACTTGAACACATACAATTAGGACTCTTTTATTGTAGTGTGTGTCTGTGTGCACTTGTGCAATAAAAATAGTCAAATAGGACCTGGTGATGCTTTAAAAAGCAGATATGGAAAGAGAAATGGGCACAAATTTCCACAACATCAGATTCTGCAGATTTGCTCCTCACTCTGTTTTCCTTAGGTCTTCAGCTCAAACCAGTTGCTCTCTGCCCTTTTCACCCTACCTGTGGGCAATCAGCAGTACTACTTTTGCAGAAAGATGCATCGCTGAGCTTCTTTGAAAAGTATCCTAGGAAACAGCAGGATATTTCCCAGGGCATGAAAACTACTTTTTTTTTTTTTTGTATGGGAAATAGAACCAGAGTAATAGTGGTAAACATAGGAACTCATTGGAAAGGCAGAATTCAATTTATGCTGGAAAATGGGAAGAAAACTGATAAATTTGACTCTTCCAGTAAGTATTGTCAGAAAACTAACAATTGCAGCACATAAATGTGGAAATGAGATTTAACTGAATAGCCCCATGTTCTGTGGAGGGGCTCAGTACCATGTCTCCTGGCAAGATGTTCCAAACAAAACTCAAAACTTCAGAGCTAAAATAAGCATTTGAATGTGGAAAGACCAGGCATAAAGGAAAGTAGGAAACCCAAAACATGCACAAAACCAGTTTATTAGCTGTCCAGAGGGAAAGAACTTTTTTTTTTTCATATTACATTGGGTTGACTTCTTGCTGCCAGGCTAGGGGGTCATACAGTACTATGGAGAGATGGGGAACTAAACAGTAGATGCAATGCATGCTTTAAGTCTAGTTCTTCTAGACCTGCCTGAAAGCAGCCCTCTGTTGTCATTTTGAGTCTTTGGCTGCAGGTTTGTTTAGCCTCTGGGGAAACAAAGAGATTGCATTAAATATAATTAAATTAAATATGGCAGAGTCAGTACTGCAGCAAGGTCCTGATCCAGAGCTAATGAGAAACTAACTAAATTAAACCAAATAAGTTTGGAAACAATACTCATAATACAATTATTGCATTTTAAATATGAAAGGGAAAACTGCACCATGGGGAAGGGATTATAGGAATGGTAGTGAATGAAATAAGATTTCAGGCAATGGTACCTGCTGAACCATTGGATTTTGGATAACTGTTCACAACACCCATACTTGCAATACCACCACAAGGCAATATTTCACAAGATAGGCCAAGATCCAAGGGAGATTGTTTTCAGGCAGCCTGTACACGTGGAGAAGACATACACAGATGTTTTGTTAATAAGAAAAAGAAGATAAAAGCATGATGTGGTCTCCTCATGTCATGTATTAGCATGCTGCCTCTGTGGACCTGATGACATCTCAGCTTTAAGAATGATAAATCTAGAATTGTTATCCACCCCCCCCAGTGCTTTCTTAATGATATTCTTTGTTTAACCATTTTCAGATAGAACAGACATAAAATTCTAATCAGCTGTACACTAAACCAAGTAAGTCTGTGTTATTGACCTTGATTTTAATTTACAGATTAATTGCATGTGTTTTGTTCCAGCATTGAAGGGGTGGTGAAAGCATCATCTGTGAGCTACTGGAAAACTCAAAACTTTGCTGTATAAAGACCAGACTAACACAGTTTGTGGTGCTATTAACAGCAAGGTAAAATCAGACACTACTTCCAGTTTCCACTGAAAGATTTTTCTCCTCAGCTGAACTTTAAATAAAAGTTGATGTCACACTTCACAAAGGCCTAAGTGAGAGATTTTTCTTGCAGTTGAGATTATCAGTAGTAGAATTGTGTTTCAAATGAAACTATGTACTGGAGGACAAAGAAGATAAAACCCAGAAAACCAGCCCAGTTATACTCTATATTTTATCACATAGTGCAAATTTTAATGTCAAGGAAAACAAAAAATTCAATTCCAATATAGATATAATTCTAAATTATACTGGGCTCAAATTATATCCACAGCAGATGTATCACTGGCCAAAATATTAGAAGATTCATAGCAGTCTGCCTCCACCCACCCTCCAGCTTGATGTTTCTTTTGCAAAATGAAACAAAGAATGTAACACTGCAGAAGAAAATTACATTCCAGTGGCGAAGTTGTTACAGGTTTGTTTGGGATAGTTCAACTCAATGGACATCCAAGGAAATTAAGAATCTAATATTCAAGATATATTTGACCACTGTACAAACTTATTTTGCTGCAGTGTATGTAAATACTTTTTAAACTACTGAACTGAACTTTTTTGAAAAGTGTTTTCTTGTTTTCTCTCAGAAGAGTGGTTCATTTCAAGACTTTCACCACCGACATAAATCCTATTTTTCCACCTACATAGTCAACACTATTAACTTTTTCTTGTTCTGCTTGGAGGTTAGGAGTCAAGGAAATGAAATCAAATGCAGGAACAATTCACTTTACTAGGATGCAAAATATGAAGTGCCAATCTCCGGTGTTCAAGTGGTACTGGTGTGATGCATTGAAGCAAAGTGTTTGGGAGAGAGAGAGGAATTCTAGTCTCAAGCCCTCATGCACTTTCAAGCAGAAAATTCAGAGAGCAGTCCCCAGGTTTCTGGCATGCCTGGACACAAAGTGGGCTGCTGAGAACCCAGCAGCAGGCTCCTGGCTCCCTCTGCCACCTCCAGACATTTCAGCATGTACACTTCTGTGATGTTCACATTCCAGCTGTGCACTCATTCCAGGCCTGCTATAACAATTTAGGATTTGATCTTGAATTGTTAGAAACAAATGTTTTCAATTGGATAGAGGCTTCACTGGGCAGCAATGAAACAATATAAAGGTTAAAAATTATCCTTAGAACTTTATGTGGTGTAACTTCACTTGAGGCTGAATAAACTCGGGAGCAAATACAAACTCACTTAGGAAGCATGTTTAAAATAAGGCACAGTAACAAGTTAAATGTAGTCTCTAAAATACGAACAAGTTCAATTCAGATGTTTCTCTCCATTACATCCATGCTATTTCAGCTTTCCAGTTAGCTACTTTTATATCTTGGCACCATAGAAAGGCCTATATTTTTTTATTCCCTAGAGCTGCACAGAATCTAGATGGATAGAGAGAATGGTATATGGTTCAAAATTACTAACTCATGCTTCCTAAGATAAATTGTAAGAGACCACTGCAGGAATATAATAATTCACTTCTCTGAGATTTATTGTAAGCTGTCAGAAATAGCAACCCAAAGCAAAGGAAACTTATGCTTACTTCCAGTCTTCATACAAAAAATCTTCTACCAAGTCTACTGGTAGTTTGCTTACCATTGTGAATGGACAAAAATTGCATTTCAGAGACCTCAGCATTTTAGAATCATTAGGTAAATTAGGTAAAAGAAGAACCTGTTCTGTCAAAGACAGAAAGGTATCTGTAAGTTATCCTACTTCAGAGCCAACAGGGGCTCCTTTCAGAGTGTTCCTCCTCTTCCCCATCCCAAGTAACATCAGATACTCCTCAGTGTCAGGCCCCCAAAACTAACTTTCCAAGAACCCCCTAAGTAGCCCAGAAACTGGTTTACTTACCTAGGACTGATTCAAGGCACCAACATCCTTCAGGTACAGAATTAAGCCTGAATCTCCTACAAATGCCAAGTTTTTGGTGGTTACCAGTAGTAGTTTATTGATAAAGCTTCTTAGAGGCTAAAGGGGGAAAAACTGTAATGCAATGATTACTACATTTACTTTGAAAAATGATGTTGAGAGATTCCTTATTAAAATATTACCATCAATTACCTTTGTAGGCATTACATAATCATTTGATGTAGCAGTTCTTTAAGATAAATACTCTTGAAAATATTCCCGAGAATGTAAAGATTAACTGCTCCTGGTTAAACACATACAATATGCATATCACCAGGAGGGTTCTCTGGATAGATGTAAAATAGTAAACATTGTAAGATGTAAAATAGTAAACATTGTAAGATTTTCTTTATTCTGAGGCTGTTCACTCTGTTGGCTGTACTATGAAGCACCCGCAAAGATGAAAAACTGAAACAGAATCAGGTTCATAGACCTGCATTACTTTTATCTGCAGATATCTTCTGGAAGGAAATGGTTTCTGCAGTGAGAACAGCTGTCCCTGTCTTGGAGAAGCACACCTTGAAATGCTCTAACATGACAGAAGACAGCCTCCATGTGTTTTTGTACCAACTAGTATCCCTCCAAATTCAGTTTTCCTAGAATGATGCAGTGGAAAAGGCCAGAGGAATTTCATACAGCTGAGGTCCTCTTTTATGCTTCATTGCAGTGCAAAACAGGTCAACATACTGGCAGCAAGCCATGGTCCACATTCAAATTAAAGAGAATTTCTCTGCAAAACAGAATTATCCCTTTTATGCTTACTCATTTCCTTCAGCTTAGCTTCTACAGAAACATTGCAACTCAAGACAGATATGGAAGCACATAAACTCAAGCACAGTTTCTGGATAAATGCTCATGTTTTGTAATCTCTCTTCTTAGAGAATCTTATGCTGATTCACAGGAATGTTGTGAGAACAGAGCAGTACACCACCAGAAGGCACACTGGACCCAGAGCTTCCTTAGAAAGCTTACAAGCACAGGATTTAAAATGTGAAGAAACGTGCAAATATTACTAAGATGAGAGAGAGGCAAGGAGAGGGAGACAGATCTATAGAGGCAACTATCAACAGAGATGACTGAACATTTTCAGGGCCTATCTGTCTTGTTTGAGTTTAAAATTAGACAGTTCATTAATCTGTAATAATTTAATGTGAGATGCAGTTTTCCAACTACAGCAGACTCTCCTTTAAGGACAGAGGAGTTCATTACTCATCACAGAACCACAGGATCACAGAATGGGTAAGGCTGGAAGTGACCACAGTGGGCATGTGGTTCAATCTCTCTGCTCTAGCAGGCTCATGTTAGAACACAAGGCACAGGATTGTGTCCAGGTGGTTCTTGAATATCTCCAGTGAGGAAGACTCCACATTTCTGGACAGTCTATTCCAGTGCGTGGTCAGCTGCACAGTAAAGTTTTTCCTCGTGTCCAGGTGGAACTTCCTGTGCCTCAGTTTCTGTCCATTGTCTCTTGTTGCCCTGCCTGGCACCAGAGAAGAGCCTGGTCCATCCTATTGACACCCTCCCTTCCAATACTGATAGATGTGGATGAGGTCTCAGCTGTCTCTTGTCAAGGCTGAACAGACTCAGTTCCCTCAGCCTTTCTCATAAGAGAAAGGTTCCTGTCCCTTAATTATCTTTGCTGCCTGCTGCTCAACCTGCCCCAGCGGCTCAATGCCCCCTTTCTTCTGAGGAGCCCAGAGCTGGACACAGCACTCCAAGTGTGGCCACACTAGGGCTGAGCAGGGGGCAAGGATCACCTTCCTTGACCTTTTGTTGATGCTTTTCCTACTGAACAGCAGGACACCAGCAGCCTCCTTGGCCACAAAGGTGCTGCTGGATCATGGACAGTTTCTTGTTCACCAGGACTCCCAGATCCTTCTCCACAGAGCTGAAGTACAACATAACTAAGTTAATTAAACTCTTTGACTAAAGTAGATTTGGCCTATTCTATTATGAAAGAAAAGGTTTAAAAGCATGGGAGTTAGCAGCTACTGCTCACCATCAGATGGTTCCTTTATGCAACAGAAGAATCACCTGTTCCTTTAAGGTATGGTGGGCACCATACCTGCCCACTCCCCACTTTTCTCCTGCTCTGAATGTGTTATGACTTATTTGAGGACTTGTTACTTTACTAAGTTTTTTCTTCAAATGAGAGAACTTCAGTACAGATCAACTTTGGATCAGTTTCATGACTAAGAACATGTACTTTACTGTGTGCAAGGGATACATTCCATGGACCAGTATTGTTCCAGAGCATCAAGGCAGTCCATGTGTAATGAAATGCTACAGCAAGAGCTCTTCAAGCAAAACACACTTTGAAGCTCTCATTGGTCATAAGCAATGGTAAGCTGGAGAAGAGCATTTATTTAAAGCAGGTCTGCAATATAGATGCAGAGCCAGGTGGATAATGCTGTCCTGAGTGGAGGCAGAAGGTCCTTACAGGGACTCCTCAGTGCTTTGTAGAACCTGCATCTCTGATTCTTCCTCTTGCCTTTCCTTTACTTCCTAATAAGAACTGGAATAACCTTCCTTAGAAAGGCTGCTACTGCTTTAGAAAGTATTGAAAAATGGGAACTTCATTGCCAAAAACAGGTAAATTGAATCAGATGGGCAAAAGCTGCAGAGTACTAAGCACCCAATAATATGAGGTGAATCAATCTCTTCCCATGAGCTGGGAGAAGAGTGAGGAAAGGCCTTTTGCAGAGGTTACACAAATCTGCTCCTACACAAAAAGCACTTACTCATGCAAGATGCGTGGTTTGGTAGATAACAAGACATTACCATACATAATTATCACTTGCATGCTCAAGTGCCTGTTTGTTCAGGCAGTCATTACACACACAGAAATAATTTGCCTACATGCAACTGAAATCCTGTTATCTTTGCTTTTATTTGTGGAGCATTTCAGATATTTATTTGCTTAAGTTTTTGTCAGGAATCCTAAACAAACATTCACTATTTTGTAAGAAGCATAAGATTAAAATACCAATTTTCTTTTGAATGATTTCCCTTAAGACTCTGAATAGCTTATAATTTCTAAGATGCCTCAGCTGATACATGTCAGAAAGCATTAAAAAACCCACAAAACAAAACAACAACTCCTTCCCCCCAGGTATTCTGTCACCTGGAGCACATAACTGAAATGTTGAAGGATCATGACATTAGCAACTGATCAGGAAATTACTACAAGAGCATGTAGTGGTAATTCACAAACAGGAATGACTTTAAACTGAGAAAAGGTAGATTAGAAAAGATATTAGTAAGAAATTCTTCACTGTGAGGGTAGTAAGACCCTGTAAAATTTTGTCCAGGGAAGTTTTGCATCCCAAATCCCTGGAAGTGTTCAAGGAAAGTTTTGATGGGGCTCTGAGCAACCTGGTCTAATGAAATGTGAAATCCTCATCATTGTGTGACAATTAAGAAAGAAACTTCTCCAGGATGTGACTGAAGTAGAGTATATGGAATTTTGGACTACAAAATTGGACTACAAAATTTTGGACTACTAGCTGTCTTTTTAATATGTTCTGCTGAGTTTACAAATACAATTGTGCTCCAGTATAAAAAAAAAAACTACTTCAATTAGTCTTTACATTTGCCATCACAACTATTTTGTTTTCCCACAATGCAGCTACGAAGAAAACAGCTATTTAAATTCAAGAAAAAGTTGAACCAGTAAAGCAAGGCAAGTTAGACACCTTTTTAGCCACTCACAGAGTGACACTCAATATCCTTCTAGTTCCTGATGGGGTCAAAACTTCCACACGAGACCCTACTGCACTTGCACAAGGTCCACAGCTCATGCTGCTCTTAGGCACCCGACAATGGAAATTGGTATTTTTGTTTAGAGCAGCTAAGGAAGATATTCTGCTCCTTAAGTGCCTCTGCTAGCCTTGCTTACACCATTAGTGTCTATATAAAGCAGTTCTAGAATTAGAAATACTGTAATGACTTTCATGGGCAGTGAACACCTAAGGTTTAAGAATTTGATGAGGAAACAGAGCACTGCTTTTGTACTAACAGGTCTGAATTTTCTTTATGGGTATTAATTTTGCTGCATGACTGCACAAATTACCCCTGTTGCTCATCCCCTTTTTGTCTTTAGATTGATCTATTAGATCTGGAGTATTTTTAAACTTTTTTGGAGAATCAAGTTTTGTGAGTACCAAGATGTTCTCTTTAAGTCCCACACTTTGCAACCAACAGAACATATATCTAGATAATGTTGAGTGGGAAAAAAAAAATTACTATAAAATGGTGCTTATTAATGCAAAGTAAGCCATCAGTGATTCTGCACACTCCTAATGGGCCTGTCTTGCCTCTGTCTTGCTGAGCACCTTAATCTGTTAGCTATGCTTTCAGTGCATTGCATATAAAAACCAAAACAGACCAGGTGTTTCTACTCTAAGTAGACACTAACAGCTTTGTCAGCCATCAATGACTCTTAAGGGTGCTTTATCCTGATGTTATTGAATTTTGCTCAATTGGCAGTAAAACTGAGGACTTTCTGGTGAAATAGACTTGGGCCATTTTTTTGGAAGCTTATAGAAACAGACAGCCACAGGGGACTGTTTCCCAGAGATATTTGAATTATCTTAAACAGTTCAGAGGAAACAATTAATCTCAGTAGCTTTTTTCCACTGCTGACTACAGTGTGATCATGAACTCTGCAAATAGTCTGTTACAATCGCCTTGCCAAAATATGTTTTGACATTTGAACTGCTTCATTGCTTGAACTTCTCTCTTTTTTGTCTCACAGGTCATAGAATGAACCTGAGAGTGATCTCTGGGAAAGTGCAGTTCAGATGAAACAGCTGCTAAGATCACAATCAACCTAACGCTTTTAGTCGAGGTTGCATTTGTTACAGAGGGGTGAGCACAATGAAAAATCTTCTTTTCATATAGGTTTCAAGCAAGGCACCTTTAGAAAGCTAGAAAAGCCAGATGATGACTTGCAGCAATCCATGCTTCAGCACAGAAGGGGGAAGAACTGAAAAAAACACGTTGTATCACAGCCCATGCTGATAAACAAGCAAGAAGTGATTTTCTCAAGTAGAGGTTGTCTACATGAGTTTAGTGAGAAGTAGGTAAGTACAAGATTATGAAGTTGTGCTCTCACAGGAGCCCGTGGGAAGTCTTCAATTTGGATTTGTAATTTCTGATATTGACTGGACTGAATTGTGAATTGCAGCTGTAACTGTGTTAACTGTAAAGCTCTTTATGGTGAGACTTTCCCATATTTGATGGAACACCAAATGTTATGAAATTTTGTATCTTTTGAAGTAGGAACTCTTAAATTACAGTTTTCCATTGATGCGTTCTGAGAAAAAATTACAGCAGAAGTAATTACAGCAAAATTGTTTACATGAAGAGTTAAGTACTACTAAAAATCACTATGGAGATGCAAAACATTGCTTCCTTCATAGGAGCTCAGTAGGCCATACATACTATTCTTCAGAAAAATAAAAACATTCCATTTATCAGCTCTGCAAGGTCAGCAACAGGCCATACTGTCCAATACTGGCACAAAACCTACAACAATTAATTTTAAACACAGTGCATAAATGAGCTGATCTAAGTACAAGCTGATTTCAAATATTCCAGTTTGAACATTGGCCTCTGTGATCCTCTGGATTTGAAGATAACATAGTGGTGTTTTTTTTATAAGCTCTTTAGCAAAAGAACACATACGGTCTTTCACATGTAGAACATATTCCAACACACTTAGAGATCTTAAAGAAAGCAACCTATTTATTTCCAACTCTAAGTATTTTTAAAATGAAAAATGCACCCATAAAAGTTGATGCACTTTGCCAAAAGTATTTAATTCTAGTAAAATAATAAAACATTGAAAGAGATGTTTTGAGGTCATCACATACATAATTTCTGACACTTCTTTAAACCAGAATTCAGCTATTTTATGTTTCAAACAGTTGTTTCTTCTATAAGTCAGACTATAATTACAACTTATTTAGGAACATGGGGTAAAGGTCGAGCATTACATAAGCCAACAGTTTTTTGACCCCAACTCATTTTTTTCCTGCCTCTCATTTCTGGAAACCCTTATGCATCTCTGCCTCTAAAATGAGAAAAGGAATAAAAAAAAAAGCAAATTTCCCTCTTTAAGAGGAGGTCTGGTCTGCTTCCTTAAATGTCACCATGGAAATGCTTACCCTTCACCAGTCTGTATCTAGGGGTGCCTTAAGAACCATTTTCTACTTGCACCAGTGGCTCTGCTCCTCTAATTTATCCCTTCCTCTATCCAGGTTCCTGGTCAATACGAGTTTCTGCCACAACTCCTGGATTTCCCATGGCCTTAATTTACCTTTGATTTAGTTCCTTCTGGCTTAAAAAGTATCCAGAACTTTATAATTACTCTCAGGTTTAACACGAGCCAGAGTCTACATGTTTCCTAGCTGATGGCTGGCAGGGTAAGCACAAAGCAGATGTTGAAGGAGAGGATGATAGAGGACAGTGAAAATCTGCAGTATACCAAGAACACCAAACCAAAGCAAGGACACATTTATTGCTCTGTTTTGACTAACAACAGAGGAAATCACTTTCCCCTTGAGTTCTCCCCAGAATAATTCATCAGCTTCTTGCTTTGCTAATGTGTTTACAGACACACATAGAGCTGAGTCAGCCATGGTCCCACTGCTAATCTTGAGGATTACTCACGGGTTTTGAAATCAGCAACATAAGATTCTCTTACGTATCATGAACTTTTCCTTTACACATTAGGCAATTAACAATCATCTAATTAGGTCCCAAACCACAGTGGATTCACAGCCATTGTTGATTAGAACAAATGAAATCAGATCTTTTCTTTGCTTGCTGAGGGCATGTACGTCTCACTGCAGGCACACCTCTGCACGCCTGCATTATCATGAGGTGTACATTTCTAAGCCACATTTTATTTTTTATTAATATCTACTTGAGGTTAACAAAGGAAGATTTTCAGCTAAAAGGAACAGAGAAAGACTTTATGAAAAGGCACCAAACAGAATGACTTAAATTAAGCCTCATTAGCAAGCTTCAGTTGAACTCTCACCCTATATTCAATATTCACTTTTACTGCATTTTTTCAGACATGAAAGCATACAAAATTAAAATATTCCAGTTTTATTAAAGAATGCACAAATTATGCTTAAGCAGTCCAGAAAAAATACCTGGTTTGTGGGTAGTCTTTTTTCCCTAATCACAGATTATTCAGTTTATTTGGTAAAAGATGGGAACTCTGTTTCTGAATTTTATTCTGTTTTTTTCCCTGTGACACTTTAAAGGGACCTGAACAAGTGATTTGTACATTATGTGCCTTAACTTACTGCATCCATGGAACTCATACCAGACACTGTCAGTAATCCACCAGCACACTACTTGGACATACTGCAGACATTAATGAGGTTGTAAAGCTGTAAACCACTCTTCAGTTCAGGCTACATCAGAACATCGTGAACACTGAAAGCGTGAGTCCAGATTTTGTATGTTTTTTTTCACAACAGACTCCAGAGTCAAAATTGACATCAGCTAGAATTCAGCTGAATCTAGTCCAGACTGCAAGTTATGAAATTTGGCAACAATTAATTTGTCCTATATCCCATACTGTTTTCTGCTAATAGAGAGGGAAGCAGTACATCCAGGAGGGACCAAAAATATAGAAAGAATATAGAATACAGACAAAGAATATAGAAAGAAAACCAGAATAAAACAGGGTTAAGGCTTTATCGTCAGCCCTGGAAACTCCTACCCACAACCAGCTGTCTCAGTTTTAGACACTTGGAAATGGTCAGGAGACTAAACACTTCTCACACATTCCATGGCAAAAGAAGAGCAATCACACCACAGTCATCAGACAACCACAACATTGCTGCCTCTGATCACCAAGCAGGTAAGGCTGGAAGGGACCAAATCACAGAGCTGGTGAGGAAACCCAGTATTAGTTTGGTAACTTAGTAAACTCAGCACTTCTAGACTTAACACAATATTACTTCTTGTGAGTTCTCCAAGCCTTGCGTTTTTCCTCTCTAGAGCAACTGTTCCCAAATAAGTGCAGAACCATGTAGCTCTGTACATCTATTTAATTTACCTGCTGTTAGCTCCTAACAACTTGCTAATAGCCCCACCTTGGAAATCACAAGCACATTGATCAGAAACTAAATAAGCTCAGTAATCACAAACAGGCACCATAATACTCCAAGGAAAGGCACAGGCTATTTTATGGATTCATAAAGCGTACACATAGACAAAATCCCAAACTCCCAAAAGCTGGACTATATTTTAATGGTTTCTGATTTGAATTAAATAACGATTTTTTTTCCTTTAAAAATAAAAATCAGGTCCCATTACCATCTGGTATTTCTACAACATTTTAAATCTAGAGGAGGATGTTTCTATAATAGTACTATCCATTTAGAGTCAGTCACATGACAGAAAACAAAAGCACTATATAAGTTTTTCCAATGCCTCTCTGTTTCTGAAAATAAGACATCTCTTTTGAAAGTGAAGGCTCCCCATATGGTAGCTTAACAGCAGATTTTTTTAAAACATAGTTACATGAAGAATGATTTTTAATAGATATTTTCACATTTTTTCTTCACAAGTGTCATCCCTTTAGAACTTCCCTTACCCAAAGGTACAAATATTTATCAGAGGGAAAAAAAAATCTGAGTCAGACTTCACTTCAAATTTATTATATGCGCACAGATTTTGGAAGGTGTTCAAGATCATAATATAGAGAGCTGTCAAATTTGAAATATATTATTTGGTTAGGAGAAAGTGGCAAAAAGTGGTGGATTCAACCAAATTAGTAAATGTTATTCTTTTTCAGTGGCTGACAGAAATATGTATTGTTTTTGTGGAGTATATTTCTGACTTTGTGAGAAGATACAGTGTTCTGGGTCCTAATTAGGATTTTTTTTTTCATTCAAATTTTGAGGTATTGTTACTTATATTCTTCAAGGAATCTATTTTTTTTTTAATGAGCTCTCGAGCCTTGAGACATTCAAGACAGCCAATTTTTTATCACAGTGACTTGCTGGTATATACCCCAAATTGGAATGACCACTATGTACGAGGGGACTTCTATGTTGTGAGGGTTTCTTTTGTGTGACTAAGGTTTCACCCTTCCAGCAACTCACTTTTTCATAACTGAAATCTGCTGTCTTCATAATGATTACTCCTTGTGTTTGATTCAGCTTATTAAATGTCAGAATAGCAAAAATGATACCTGTAGTCCATGAGCAAAAACTTTGCCAATATCAATAAGAATTGCTAGGAAAAAATTGGGAGGAAGGAACCTTTTTATGAACTCATATATTAGCTAATATTTTCAAACTACTGAAGAAGCAATGGTATTTTAGTAATAAAATCACACTTATTGGTAAACATGTCCAGAAATCATTCCAAGGTGAATGTAAAAACACACAAAGGCAAGGAAAAAAAAAGTAATTACCTTAGATTCTCTATAAAACCTATGACTGGTAATATGAGATAAAGTATTCCATATAGCAATCAAAGAAGTAGCCACATCAGGGTATTGATTGGCTGCTAGTCACCAAAAGTCTTATGTATCTGATCTCTACATTGAAAAATCCTGAGGAGGTCAGCCTTGTCCAAGCAGAAATGCTTCTGAGTCTGAGTAGAAGAACTTCAAAGTCTAGAGGACTGGGGGGCTTATGCGTTTAGGTGTGTGCATTATGAGACAGAAGCTGTGGAGAGGTTCTTGAAATTGCAGTTTGAGATCTGAAAGCTAAATATTGGCTAAATCCCTCTTTCAGATACACGCTTTTTTAATTATTAATTTATTTTAATATCCCTCGTTAAACTTCTGATTTTTTATTTTCCACCACAATGAAAAAATACCAGAGTTTCTTACATTATTCATACAATGTAAAGGAAATTATTAGGACTGCAAGATGTTTCAGACACAGCTGCAACCTGCCCTATGTAAGGACTGAAGATGAACCAGTTCACCCCACAGCAGCTCCAGCCTTCCAAGCACCTGCAGGCTCAGACACTCACTTCAATGTGTGATGATGCATGAGCAGTCCTGTGCACAGTAAAACTGATGGTCACTCTGAGCAGACATTTAACACTCTACAAAATATTTGAAAAAGACCTCAAAAGTAGTGAACCCTTATAAATAAGGTATAATTTGCATTACAGTTGAGAAAAGCAGTGGTCTTTCTGACAAAATATTTGTAAACACTTAGATACTCATATATGAAGTACATATGTCCTTCTACATTCTTCATATATTCTGAGATTGTTTCAGCACAGATTAATTGCCCTTGAATATGGAAGCCTGATACCAAGAAGCAATACTGCAATAGGTCTGTAAACCCCAGAAGAGAGATTTGCAGGCTGGGCCCTGAGCAGATGCAAATAATAAATCAGTTATGATTCCTGAATTTACTGGACAAACACTGAACAGACATTGAAAGGACACACAATTTAAATTAACACAAACCCCCAATATTTAGTGGACTCTAACAACACATCTGTGCATAGCTCTGATGTGTAAAATAGTGAGATGTTAAATACTAACAATGAAAACAATGTATTTCCTTTTTAACCTAGTAGCAGTAAAAAAAATCTTTATTCAGCATAGATGGGATTAACTTTTTCACTCCTCCGTCTAAGGTAGTATCATCTATGTTTATAATTACTTCTGTCTGTAGATTTTTAGGACTCTGTAGAACACTTGTACTTCCACATCCTTTCAACTGTCCATGGGTAAATATATCACCTCTGAGGTGCTCATTTTCATAAATAATTATTGTTGCCTTTTCCTTATGGAATACTGACCAGAAAGAGATTTTTCATGGTTTTTGTTAATTCTCTTTTAATCATTCATAAAACGACTTCAGAATATTATTCATAAAATTTAATTACTACTGATGCAAGTACCAGTTTGGGGCTTTTTCTTCATTTTAAATGCATTTGTCAATCTAAATTATATTCCTTAATTTTTTGTGCATGACCTGACAACAGCCCCAGAAACACTTGTCACTTGCTGGATATACAGCCATGCATCTGTTGGTTTGCAGACTGCTTGAATGTATAGGTCACAGCTATGGGAATACCAGCAACCATTTCTTGTCTGAGCACAGAAGCTGCTTCCAGAGCCTCCTCTGTGGTTCCTGTGCTGTCATTGTTGCACCCTCACTGCTGCTGCTGGCTCCAGCATTGCCTTCTCCTGCTTTGTGTGAGTCATTCTGCAGCACTTAGCTATCACTTCTGATTGTGTGTGAGAGCTCAAGAGATTACACTTGTGCAAATTCAAAGACCAGTGTATTCATAACTGAATGAGAACATAGCCCTTAATGAGTTAAATTAGATGGTCAGTGCTGACACAACCACAGGATACTCCACCTCACCCCCTGATCTTTGGACAGGGGGCTACTGCACCAGTTCTGCCAGTTTATTTCATAGCGGGCATGGGAAAAAAAATGTGATTATAAGTTTTCAGCAAGATTCTCAATTCTAACACTTCCATTGACCATTTGGATATTTGTGGTCCATGGATCTCTGTGAGTTAGCAGCTGGCAATTAAAGAATTGTTTGTGGGAGATGTAACAGACACACCCCTGCTAGGATACTATACAGACAGGATAAAAGGTCCAAATCTGTCAAACAAAAGAAAAGGCTCTCTAATTCTGTGCTAAGAAACAAACAGCCTAAGACCTTGACTTCCCCTCTCAATGTGCCATTATTAAATAGCAAACCCAACTGACAGTTTATGAAAAGCAGAAAATAAACTACATACAACAGAATTGTATATTAAGGGCTATTTATTTCTTCACGTTGAAGAAATCCTCTGCCCTACAATCAGTGTTATTTTTTGATGCTATCAGAAATTGCTGCTAAATAAGTTTTTGATTGCCTTATTTGTCTGGTGTAATAGATGTGTGCAAGCTTTCTATTTGTTACTATATTGACTAATACATACTCAGTATTAAGAAAGCTGTTTGGTATCTCAGATTAAGTGTTTTCTAAAAAATAGATAAAGCATCCAGCAGAAACCAGGTGATAAGTGGAGCATTTGAAATGAAGCAGTGTATTCTGTAAGCAACCTGCTGTGTGTTTGATAAAAAGGCTGGACTGGAAATACAATTGAAAACGCAAATAAAAAATAGAGCTGCTTATGAAATTCCTCAGCAGATTTCTCCCAGTGAAACATGAAACACAGTAGGAGGCAAATATTAAACTTCAGATATAACTGAACCATTCCAGTGTGTTCACTTGATATTCCAGGAATCTCCAGCCAGACTCTCAGGTAACCCCTCTGTACAGCAGTGTAATCACTGTGTATTTCACAGCTCTCAAGTAGTCAAAAGTGTCCTTGAGGTTTCCTCAAAAATGCTAAGCCTGCTTTCAGAGTGCTTGTAAGAGTCATTAAGAGACACAAGATAATCAATACATTATCCCCATCCTTGGAGACATTCAAAACCCTTCTGGACATTGTCCTGGCAGCCTTCTGGCTGTGAGTCTGTTTGAGCATGGAGTTGAACCAGAGGTCCCTTCCAATTTTTGATACTTTGGCAAATTTACCATTACAAATACTTTGTAGTAATTGATGCAATATCTCAGCTTATCTGGGAACTTTTCTTATTGAAGATAAGGAATGCATCAACATGACATTTTAACAGCAAACTGACAACTATAAAATGCTCACAAAAAAGTTAGAAGATAAACATTTTATGAAATAATAACTATTAAGCAACACTGGCCTAACAAGTGTAATTGTCAACTTCTAAACTAACCATGATTGGCTACTTTTATGTATCTTGACAGAAACTATAACTCATTTAACAAAGTTCTCAGCTTTTCTGAATCAATAGTTTAAAAGAATGAGTAAATCTTTCAAGAAAGCATCTAGGACAGAGTCCTCTATTCCTCACAGAAGAGAAACGTGTCTGCTAGAATTGAGGAAGGTGTATCTTTTCATCTATACATACATATGTACAAGCTAAAACCTAACACCTGACATCTTTCTGATCCTCTTTTGGATCACTTTCAGCTATTTTTTTAATTTCAGGATCAAAATTCTGTGCTCCTTAAGGTCTTAATACCTTTTGGATCTGAAATTCCACGCAATTTGTATGAACACAGTCTAAATAGAAACTGTTCAAGGAGCAGCAATTGCAGATTTTACTGAGTTAAACCTACTGAAAGACATTGAGTAATAAAATCTCACATGACAGAAAGTGAGAAATTAATAATCAATGGTTAAAGAAAATTCAGAGCAGATGCTCATGATAAGTCTTTAATGTAATAGATAAAATAGCAAATATTAGCAAATGTTCAGGACTTTTGAAGGAAGGGAAAAGATTTACATTTCTTTTTGCCAGTCTACCAGCTTTCAAATAACTCAAAGTGAAAGGCTTCAAGGATTTTAATGTTTCTTTCCAAATTTTTGTTAGAGCCAGCTACCACTAAAGAGCATGAAACATTAATGTTATTAATGTTAAGCCTATTTCCATTTGTAGTAGAGTTTTTCCAATCGGTGAGGATATATTTAGAAGTATGATTCTTTTTACATGAGAGGAAACACCCTGAGAATGAAAAAAATACTTTGCAAGAAAAGAGGGTGAGCAGAAGAGATGTCCTTCTCCATCCTTGGCACTGCTGAAAAGGTTAGCGAGGTGTCCTTTCCTGCCTCTGGTGGAACTCAGCTGATTCTCCAAGTCAGCCTTTTCAACGCTTCCCAAAACCACTGAGTTATTTCTTGTACTTCCAATCTTGTACACTGTGGTTCAGGTTAATTTGCATAAACCATTTCCATTTTTGGGATGTATTTATAAAGTCATTTACATAGCTGACAACTGCATTTCAGCGAAAGATTCAGAGCGTGGCTTCTGATCTCCTGCTAATTGAGGTTAGAAAGGCATTACTGATGTAAAAATAATAATGATACCCTGCAACTCAGTACAAACCTGCTAATAATTCAGCTGTGGAAAGAAAATAATCTTTTCAAATCCATTAAATGTCATTTAAAATCCTTGTTAGTATTCCATTAAATAAAATTTTAACTGTCAGTGTATTATGGTCTCCTAGAAGGAGGTTTAATTGTTTTGTTGATGGTTCACAGTATGTGTAAACAGTTTTATTTGACTTCAATGTAGTATTCCCCAGAGTCTTAGGGAAAAAAAAAAAGATCTTAAATAATTGAAGGCAATGAGTTAGACTATTTTAAAAGTCTTGGCTAGAATTAATTACTATCAAGTTCATATAAGAGATGCCTGAAAATCAGTTTTGTACAAACAATTTCATCAAAAAACATCAAAGTTAAGATGTAACAGCTCATCTAATTAAACTCTTAGCAAATTCACCCCTAAAGAAACACACTCTCATCTTCAGCTGCCTACAGTATTTACATCCCTTACATGTGAGTGTCCAGCAGAATTCAACATCTTTTGAGAATTCTGCTGGGTAGGGACAGTTGAATATCTCAGCTCCTCAGCATAACTTCCTTGCTCTTGTATTTGTACTAACCATGCACAAGACTTTAAGTAATTTCTACCCCTCCACATATTTTCTTCCAGTCTAAGGAGCTCTCTTTCCCTTCTTCTTTCTTCCCCATCACTTCTCCAAGAGAGAAGTCTTATCTGAGAAGTCCCCCAGTGACACTGCATTCTGTCCCCAAATCCATTTGAACACAACCCCTAGGTAATTGCTGTTGTATCTGAACAGGCTTCTGGCCTTATTGGTGTGGAATTCCCACAAGTGTCCTGCAGAGACCTGACCAGTGAAAAAGACCCTAATAACACACCAGTGGAGGGAAAGGTGTTTTGCAAGTTCTTAAGCTTTTTAGGCTACACAAAAGAAAAAAACCCAACAACAAAAACAACAACAACAAAAAACCAACAACAACAACAAAACAACAACGAAAAAAGAAAAAAAACCAAACCAAACCAAAACAAAACAAAACAAAACAGAAGAGAAAGATTTCATTGCCTTCATTGCTCACAGGAAAGCAGACTAAGTAGACTACATGCCAGGCAGCTCCCAAGGTCCCTCTCTTGCCCTTTCCTTCTCTCTCTTTTCCTTGGGATCAGCACCAAGGCTGCCTGACTTGGCTGAAAGTGGACACTACAGGTGTGCTCATCCCAGCAGCCTTGCCATGGGCACCTGAGCAGCTGATGCTGAAGAAGCTCAGCCTGAAACAGCAGAGAAATTTGCAGCTCTTCTGTCTTCAGCTCTCCTCCTGTAGAAACCCTGTCAGGACATCAAGGTGCAGGGATCCTTCTGATGCTGCTGGCTGCCTCCCTCCCTGCTGGCAGTGCCATAAGGGAGAGATGAATTTTCTCTTTGTGACAATCACTGGGTGGGGGATGCAGGAAAGGTCAGGAGAAAGCTTTGAAAAAATCAGTTCATAGTATACAATAGAACAAATCTGCTTATTTTTATCTGTCTTCATCTACATTTTCAAAAATTCCTATGAATCTGTTAAAGGGTGATTGGTATCAAATATTTCTTCATAATTCCTAAAATAAGCTTTTGTTCCATAAATTATGTGATTCCTTAGAATAGATTCTTATTACTTATTACAGTAAGTGCACACACAGAATTTGTATCTGTTCCATAAAAGACCTTGAAGAACCTCACAAAAAAAGCTCTTTATATATGGCTGTTTGGTGATGTGTGTGAACATGATTTTGTAAACTTGTCTGCACATTCTGTGTCTTTTTTCTAAAACTGGAAACTAGGGTGCAACAACATCAAAACAAAGAATATAGCTTCTTTTATCAAATGTGCATTATTTCTAGCAAAAAAAAAATCTACTTTATTATGAAGACATACATAAAATATATATTTTATATACTATGTTATGTTCATGTATTTCTATTCAGTTTGCACTTCTATGTTTTTCCTTCAAATGGCTCCTTGTTGCTAAAATGTGGCATAAATTTAATGCTCACAGTAGGATAGAATACTCCAGGAGTCATAAGAGTTATAAGGCATCTAGGAAAGCTGTTGTGCCTTTCTATAAAACATACAAGACGAACCATATCATCTGACTCTATTGTAATGCAAAAAAGGGTCATTCCTCTCCCACTGACTCTGAGGAAAGAATTATGTCTCCCTATGTAATCTCCATGATAGATCAGGTAATTGTTTCTACCGCAACAAAAATAGTGGAAATTATTCTTTCACTGACTGTGAATAACACTTTTCTTTCCTAAGCCCCATTTCAAGGCATTTAGAGCATATTAGTAAGAATTATTAAATAAACCTCTTAACATTGTTGGCAAGAAAATAATATTTTAGTGACAGGGAAAAAGAGGAACAGAGATGTTTTTGGCTCCATCCCAGAATTTATTTTCCAAGCTTAGAATCCAATCACACTCCCTCTCCATCCTGCATATCACTTTCTAGGAACATTTTCTGAGCTGTCATTTGCACTTTGTGCTGCAAGAGAAATAAGGAAATACTGCCCCTTTCCTGGCAGCAGCATGTGAGCACACACTGAGTCTCACTTCTCATGTACCACCGTGTTAGGAGGCACAAACCTTGAATTAGAGCCTTGGCAGGTCACCAAGATTTTCTTGGAGACTTGGCCCATGATATTTTGTGTTTCCTATGATTAATGAAGAGCATGAGTCATATCTGAGAGAGGTGGATTCGGTGCCATGTGCACACGCACATTGACTTGCACGCATATGACATGCAGGATGTGTCACACTCACATCAAACTGCACAGCAGCAGTCCTCCAGTCTGACATCTGGCACAGGATGAGCTGACCTGTATGTGCCAAGCAAATGCTAGGCACAAGAACCAGGTGCCTCAGACCTGCCTTTTTTGCTGTCTAGTTTTGCTGGTTTTTCCAGGCGTCTTTCTGTTACTAATTTCTTAAGAACTGTAGTCTCTGGAAAAGGCCTGGAGCAATCTGGACAACGCATTTGGACAATGCGAGTTCTCAGACGTGTGGTGTAATTCTTGTGAATCCTTGTCCTTGTGGGACCCTTTTAACTCAGGATATTCTGTGATTAATATACAGTCAGTCACAATGTAGTTGGTCATGATTTGTCAAGATACAGAAAACTGCATCTTGTGTGGCCAGATTGTGTGGCCAGAATCATCCCTACTTTTGCTGTGGTCTGTGATCTATGCTGACCTGTGAAAGAGGAATGTGGTCTAAAGTTTATACTGCTGACACCAGTGAGCAGGAAGCCATCAGACAAACTTTTGAGCCAGATCCATGACCATATATCCTGTCAGGAAATAGCGATTCTAACGGGGGTACTAGTATACGTCATTAAGTAATACCTAAAGCACAGCTTTTACACATATATGGAACACATAACTTAAAAGACAGTCATATTGAATAAGAACTTTTATTTTAATGAATTAGGTTATCCTAGTAATCTCATTTAAAGAAAAAATATCTTTATAACTAAAGATTCTTGAGTATGAAATTCAGATATGCTGTCTACATTTTCTTTTACACCTGTGGAATATATAGACGTTCAGCACTGCTCTAGTAAACTAACATTTGTATTTTAACTCTGTCAATTTCCAACAAAAGTACAAGTAATTAGCATTTGGAGTTAACTCAGAAACATCACTCTGAGTAGAGTTTGTTGTGTCTAGTGTCCTCTCCATCCTTCCTGAACCCTTCCAGGAAAATATGTTCTTTAGAAACCACCAGCCTGACTCTTTCCCCAGATTCAGAATTTCAGGGAAGAGATTTAGATAAGAGGGTCCAGTTAAATAGTTGGATTCAAGGTAAAAGGATTCAAAAATACCAACCCATATTTACTTGGCTATGAAGAAATACAGATTACTCAAGGATTATCTGAGCAGCAGGGATATCAAATGGTGTTGACTAGGAGGGCAAACTGAATAAGGTCTCCTTAGCAAAGCATAAAAGGGAACGAAAAAGTATTTAAGAGTCATGCTTAATTTGTCACACATCAAAGAGCAGGGAATGGAGTTCCAGCAGGACAAAGCCAGCACTGAGAGTAAAAGACAGAAGAGCAGTCCAGCAGACTTTGATCTGTAAGCCAGGATCCAACCCATAACAAAGCACCAGCTCCTGGACCTTGAACCAAGGAGCAACCCATCACTGGATACAGGCTGGTAGACCTCAAGCCATCCACAATGGGATGAAGGTTTGAACTGGAGTTAAATGGGGTAGAAACCTTTAACCCTATCTCCAGACCTTTTGTCTAACACGGTCCCTAAAGTGACAGAGGGTAGTGGTTATTGTCCAAGTACGGGTTTCTGAGTACAGTTGGTGTCAATGTGGATGGTCTGTGTGTGGTGGCAGAGATGTGTAGAATATAATTTAATTTTAACTCATGTCCTTTTTGACCATACAAGTGACGATGACTTTCCAAGTTATTTTCAGGTAAATATTACTTCTAGTTAGTGAATGGTCTGCAGGAGATGGAATCTTCCTTCATGTGTGTAGCATAAAATATAACCTAAGTTTGATTTTAGCTACATTTACAGAAAACCATGAAGAGAACCTATGACTTTTAATTCTGAAACTCAGTGATTCTTTCTACACTATAATTGCTTCAGTCTTTGACCCCATGGCATAAAAAAATTATGTAATTTTTTTTAAAGTTTTATTGGAAGTTAGATATTGTGCACAGATTTTCAGTACGTTAAAATAGCTTTTTCTTAGAAGTGCATTGACACATCTTTGTGGAGAACAATATTATACTTCCAGTTTGCTACACTGCATCAAACAAACAATATAAATACAGAAATTAAATATGTACTCTTGTGGCCAGTGTAGTGCTATGCAGAAACACACAAGAAAACTCAGAAGGAGCCACCACAGGGCAGGAAGTCACATCTTCCCATTAGCTCTGTCCAGCACAGTAATTAACCCAGCTGCTGCAGTCCATGTGGCAGTCTAAGAAAATTATCTTTATAAAGGTGCTTTGAATGGGCAATTTGCTTATAATGGTCTTTCTGGAAAACAGGTGGCTTGCAAGAGCTTTTGCAGATTTATGTTCAGGCATTAGCTTCTCTAATTAGTCATCAAATAAATTGGTTTGTGCATAATCTGTTGACTCATGAGAAGACTAAAGAGAGTTCTCTTAGGGAGGAAGAACATGATGGTTTGTTTTTTCCTTCTTAAGTAATTCTTCAGTGGCCAAGCACAAAAGCAGAACAAAGGTAGTTCCAATATCCAGGAATCTTGATTCACATTCTTAGTTCTGCCTTGCTGGACAAAGAGACAAGCATGATGTCTGCTGCATTTGTCTTGAAAATTACCCTGTAGGAAAATGCTCTGCAAGTCTTCAAAATAGCTCTCCCTTCACTGAAACTCATCGTGCTCAAAGTCTCTGTTTTTATTGAATTCTCTGTTTTGACTGGTGAAAGCCTTTCCCACATATTTGAAAGGTCAAAATAAACATAACACAAATCATCAAATTACTATTTAATTGCATCTTATGGAGGATTGGGACTGTGTGCTCCATTCATTTTTTCTACTGAAATGAAAAATTACTTTGACTTCCACTTTTTATTTTAAATGTATTAGTCCTCCTCTTTAGACATTACAGCTATTAATGCTCAGGCTTCTGCCATGGCTCTGAATTCTTATCACTCACTCAGCTGATATTATTACCCAGTCAAAGCTGACATCAGAAATGGTACCTTAATATTAGAGAAGGAAATCATGACTGGAATTATTCATAGATTACACAGCATACACTACTTGGGAGATAAATAATCAGCAGAGGTGTTTTTTTAATAAAAATTTATAGCCTGATCCAAAGTCAATACAAAAATTCTCCATGACTTCAGTAAATTTTGTTTCTAGCCCTACATAATGAAATTTAGGAGGGAGACAGCAGTTGTGTCCATAACCTCTCTTCTTTATTTTGATGTAATTTAACAGCACCGACAAGAAATTTATAAAAAATACAGCAGAGATTTCTGGGTGTGTTCCCTGCAGAATCAAACAGGATTCAGAGCAGTTTACAATACTAAAAAGCAACTGAAGGAGAGAATAAGAATAATCACAGTTGCAACTAGGTAAATAATAATTATAATTAAATTATATGGTGCATGAGCCAATATAAAGCTCAATACTTCCCTTATACAACTTATATCAAAGTGAGAAGAAAGATGCCTTCACTGCTAACAAATTTTAAAAGTGTTGTAGAGGTGAAAAAGACCATACTTTCTCACTAGACACTTTCTGCTGATGCAACAACAGATATTGCTTCTCTTTCCCCCAGGTGGTTCTTCGCTGCTGATGTGTGTCTGAAAAACCAAGCTTCCTGAGGGACCTCTACTATGATCGTAAAGTGGAGATGATACTGAAATCAGGAACAAGAAAATTGTGTGGAAAGTGTTCCATCACAACTTTATATAAATACCAACTGGAAATTTTGCTCTAAGCATATTTACTATGAGTTATAAAATGTTATGATAGGTTTATGTGATTTTTCAACCTGTAATCACACTCATATGCAAAGCTATGAGATAGGAAGTCTTTACAGCTACAAAGTGTTACTGATCCTTTGAACTTGTGTATGGAAAGGCTTAGGATGGCTAGGCAGGGATAAATACGATTACACACATCCAAGGAAGCTCCTATGATTCCCAGCAACATGGGTTTGTAAAAGATTACAGGAGTTCTCAAAATCTTGTCCAGGTAGGTATCTTTTTGGTTATCCTCTAAAGAAAAAAGAGGCTATTTAGGCAGATACTTGATAACTGTCTTATTAAAATAACGTAATAAAAAAAATTAGATTAAATGTGTCCAAACCTTATTCCAGAAGGAAGGTGCCAGCTATGATGGAATTGCTTTAAGACCAAAAACAGCCATGGTTCTCTTTGGCAGCATTTAATAAAGTTTTGAATCATCATGATGAAGTACCAACAGGTTTGTTGGTACTTGCAGTGATTTACATATGTTCTCATCATTAAAGAATTTATGATGACTGCACACATTATTCCTCTGGTGACATGGATAGTTAATTCTTTGCTTGACAATCTGGGTGGCATTGAGCAGCAGACACCTTCAGCCATTTAAAGTCTGACAGAAGGTGTGGTTTTACACAGTATTTGGTTTTCCTGACAGCATTATTTGGAGAATACAACCAGGAAGAACAAGGCTCGTTACATACTAAGCCCACTATAGGCTTTGTCAGCATAAAAACATAGGATCAAAGTCCTGAATGATTTCACTGGGTTTGTTGGAACAGAAGCATTTTCAGAGTTCTCATTTGCAAAAGAGTCTTAGAAAAAACTAAGATATTAATTGACAAGGATACTGATGAAAGATGCTGACATTACTCATTTTTGAAGATATTGAGGCTAACTAAAAGAGTCTGTTGTTTTGTACTGCTTCTCTGTCAATAATGTTTCAGTTTTATTTAGAAATGTTAGCTGTTATTTAATTGCACAGTAGATCAAGATCTAATTACCAAGTGAGTTTTTTTAATAATTGAAGCTTACTGCTTAACAAAACATTGATTGAAATATTTCATACTAAACATTATATTGTGTGACATCTGCTTTTCAACTTGCTAATGATGCCTGTGACTAGTCAGGCTGTTTACACAATCCATAATTGTTGAAAGTAGCAAGTTAATAATGAAGATGTAATAACCTGTTTTTACACATGTAAGACTGAAGTTCTTGTTAGTTATTTAATAATTAGATTAAAATCATGTCATTATTATATCACGTTAGTAAAAGTCATGGGTTTTCAGCTGTGTATTTGCAGGATGTTTGACTGATTTTGCAGGATGTTTGAATCAGATTCCCTATTTTTTGGGATTTTTTTTCCCTTTTTAGTGCTTTTGCAGTAGAGTCATGGAGTAATCCACTAATATAATCTGCGGGCTGTTTGTCATGTAAATATATTAATCGAGTTTAATTTGAGTCAGTAAAGAGAACGAGTAGAAGTCAGTAAAGGGTCAATAAAAGTGGTAGCAGTGTCAGGACAGCTGGGAGAACATGTGGAATGCTCTTCTTATAAACAACATAATTTTTGTTTTTTTAAAGAGTAAACTGTTCACTAATATTTTGGGGAAAGGATACTGACAGGCACATTGCCTCAGCAGGGTCTCTGACAATGACATGCCTGCAGCAGGCTACTGTTAAAAGATTGTAAAAGTGTTGACAAGACAGGTAAGCTTGCAGGCTTTATTTATTTATTTTTTTTTATGTGCTTTTTCTCTTCCTGTAAACCAAACATTGCTGAGTCACTCATTTAAAACCACTTGCTGACTACTCATTTAGGCTTCCTGGCAGGAAGAGCTGCAGAAGCCACGGAACAGCTGCAGGCACACCTGCCAGCCACCCATGCACAGCTGGTTCGCAAGGCTGAGCAGCTCAGGGCACGGGCCCCACGCAGGAGCTGCCAGGGAGTGGGCCAGAAAGCCAGCAGCAGTACAGCTAATCACACCAACAGAAAGACTGTATTTATTTCACAGATGTGCCCTGTGAAATCGGTAACACGAATACAAGCTGTTCCATGGAAATGCAACATAAACACAGTGAATATTAATGGCACCCAGCTGACCTCTGTGTGCAGCCTCTGCTGAGGGATGGAATCGCCATTTCCTTATTGTAACGCCAGGAGATCTACAGAATTATCTAACTTTCCTATCAGGTACTTCCAATGTATGAAAAACCATAAATTCAGTGTGACTAAAATGGATTTGAAACATTAATCATGTCAGTATCACTTTCACCCTGTGCTGTAAGAAACTTTAGAATTAAATGTGGTATTTGTAAATGTGGTGTTTGTGGTATTCCTACTGCCTCCTAAACCTTCAGTTTTAACTCTCTGATTACTTGTTGTATAGACTGCCACACTAGCCCTTCTTCAAAAATTCTCATGATGAGGACATTACAGCAATTACACAGGAGGTCAGCAGGATGCCATGGGCCTCCTTATTGACCAGAACTATTTTACTCTTCCTTCTACAACTCTGCCTGCCTAGGTGAAGTACTGCAAGCTCGCTGAAGAAGGAGCTGTGGTTTGTGTTTAAATACTGTGTACAGTGCAAGTAGGTGCTGGTCCAATACTGAGGGTCATAGTTCCTACCAGAAGACAAACACCAGAGCAATTAATGAAAAGACAGCCTGCTGTAGTTGGAAAGGCAGTTCAGCTTCTTTAGTCCAGTGGACAGCACACCTTAGATAGCAAATTCTGAATGACTCAGTGGTGTTTGCTTTATTTTGGAATACTGATAAATCCTTCAGGTATCATCCCAGCAAATAAATTCAGTTCACGGGTGTATAGTGAGTCACGTCTTTCATATTAGCAGAAAAAACCCATATGTGATAAAGCATTGCAAGGGGTTAAAGAATGAAGGAGAAATTATCTTTGAAAACAAAATTTAAATAATTCAATAATAATATAATCTTCAAGTTTCCAGTCTAATTTTCTGTATGCTGCAGTGGCACGCTTGTTACTTCTAAATAAACAGTGGAGGGGGGGAAAAAAAGAAGTTAAAATCTCCTAAAAGCACTTAATTTTAATTTCCTCGGCAGTCTGGTACGGCCCTAGAGCAGGACTACAGCCCCCAGCAGCCCCCGCGCGGCCCCGGGGCGCGCACCCAGCGGGCCGCGCGCGGCGCTGTCGTGGCGCTCGCGGGTGAAGGGTCCGCGGCCGCCGCGCCAAACCCGCCGTGTCCCTGCGGCGTCCCGGCCGCCCCTCCTCGTCCTCGTCCTCCTCGTCCTCCTCGTCCCGCTCCTCCCGCGGCAGCGTAGGGCAGAGCCATGAGGCGCGCGGGGCTGGGTAAGCGCGGCGGCGGGGCCGGGCCGGGGTGCGGGGTTGTGGCGGGGCTCGGGAGCTTTGGCGGGAAAAGGCCGTCAGCCCCGCCTCGGCCTCTGCTGCTGGCCCCGCTGGATTTACGGAGCAGGGGTTGTGTTTTGTTGTAGAATTACAGGATTGGGTTTGGAAGTGACTTTAAAGGCCATGTAGGTCCAACCCCCATGCCATGACAGCTTCCTCTAGACCAGGCTGCTCAGAGCCCATCCAACCCTTCCAGGGATGGGCAGGCACCCACAGCTTCTTTGGACAGCCTGCTCCAGTGCCTCACCACCCTCGCAGTAAAGCATTCTTTATTAATATTGCATTAAACCTACTGTCTTTCAATTTGAACCATTCCCTTGTCCTGTCACTACATGCTCTTGTAAATAGCCTTGCCCCATTTAGTTGTGCTGTTGTTTTGTTGTTCGAATACCATGTTAGTTTGAGCTGTGTTCCAGTTTATAGACAGATTTGTTGCTCTTCTATCTAGTCCTCTCCAAATTCATAAATAGTTAATTTGGGGGTTTTTTAAGTGCTTCTCCATGGTTTCCTGCCATGTTTAGGAGTAAGAAAACAAGAATCCCAACTGTTATGAATTTATTACAGATATAATCTGGTGCAAATTGAGAAATCCTTGCAGAGTTCCTGCTGAGTGTTCGAGCAGCTTAGGCCTCATTTTTCAGCCAGCAGTCATGCTGATGACTAGAAGGAAACTTTGAACTCCCACGTCATGTTCTACAGCCATGTGGGTGCTGTGACGGCACTGCAAAGCTTAGGAGATGTTTACACCCCTCAGTGCATGACTGAGTTCTGGGGCTTCCTCCTAGAAAGTATTTAGGGCTGAACCAGGCGTGTCTGACACTACCTTAGATTTACTCCTACCCTTCAGATTTGTATTGTGCAGTAGTATTTTCATGAAATAAAACAAACCTGGGAACGCTTCTTAGTGAATCAAGAGAGGCGTTAGGATGTGTCTCATTAAGAAGTGGGCATTTGGTAGTGCTTAGGTCTTCAGTCCTTCCCTCTGTCAGACTGACAGCTCCCTCTTGGCTGGAGTGGAGGCCACCCCGCTGTGTGCTGTTCCTGAAGAGGGGATGGATGTTTATGCACGGAGTTCTGAAGGAAGTGTGCCTTCTGACTGTTGTGCTTGCAGGTGATGGAGCAGCTGCAGGGAGCTATGGCTACACCAACAGTGGCTACAGCGTTTATGAAGAGGAGAACGACAGGCTCACAGAGAGCCTGCGGACAAAAGTCAGTGCCATTAAATCGGTACGTAACTGCAGTGGTGCTGCCACAGTCAGGAAATCCAGCTCTATGAATCAGGGAAGCTGTACACTTAGTTTGAAACAGAAATTTAAAAGAGTGATTGTTAGCCTGGTTGGATGACAGGTGACTGCCAAAGCTGCTCAGGTGGATGGACAAGGGAGGAAAAAGCACAAGGAAAGGTTCGTGCCTCAAGATGAGGGCAGGGAGAGATCGCTCACCAACTACCATAATGAGCAAAACACACTCGACTTGGGGAAGTGAATTCATTGACAGTCAAATCACTAGGGTAGTGAGAAACAAAAGACTTAAAATGCCTTGCCACTACCTTTCCCTTTTTCCTGGGCTCAGCTTCACTCCCAATTTCCTATTCTTCTTAACCCTCAGTGGTACAAGGAAATGGGGAATGGGAGTTGCAGTCAGAAAAGATGTCATGTGAAAACAGCTCTTAGAAATAGCATGCTGATATCCTCTGAAGGAAAAGTTTGGTGTTCTGATGGTTCTGATTCCTTTCAGAGATTGAAGACTTCTTTTAAACAAGTCTTAACTGAAAGACAGCTCTGAGATTAAAGTTGTGTGGATTTCTTGTTCTTAAAAGCTTAGCTTTATAAAGCACGTTACAGTGAATTTTTTAGGCCTGAACTCACTCGAATCTTACTGCTAATACTGTTGCTTAAAATTGGTTTAGTCTCAAAGAGAAATTATACAGGTTTAGAATATGAATAGAGCAAGTTAAAGGGTAAAAAAAAAAGCTTTGACCTTTGTTATCAAATTTCATTTCTTGTCTCCTGCTGTGGTGTGTTACATTTCAAAATCCATGTATGTCAACAGAGCAGTTCATGGTTCCCCAAGGAGATCTTTCTGGAGTTGTGTCTTTTAGTGCAATGCAATAATCTTGCCATATAGAATAGCCTTCACATAATCCAAGAAGCCTCATGTAAAATCAGTTTCACTCTTGATTGAAATGTATCAGTACAAGATAATGAGACTCAAGTTTTGACATGTGTAAACAAATGGGTTTTGGCTAATCCAAAGCATGGGGGCCTGGAGTCCCTCCATCCCAGGAGCTGAGCAGGGTGTTCAAGGCCAGCGTGCTGATAACAGAGGAAAGGCCTCTAAGAGTCAGGCTCAGTGTCAGTTCTCCCCTGTTTAACTCCAGAGCTGCTTCAAGCCGAGGCTCTTCTGGCTGGCTCCCACCTTTGTGATGTTGCAGCTCCAGCTGTGCCTGGTCTCATACCTCCCTCATTCCAACCCTAGCCTGACTTCACTTTCTGGCTTGACCTGGGACTGTCTCAGGCTTCTGCCCAGGCTGTTGCTGGGCCTGGACACTGTCTCAGGACTGGCTCCAGTGCAGCTTTCCTCCTCCGTCTGTTCTGTGACATAAAACAGAGAAGGGCTACACAGGTTCACTGAAGAAAGTCCTGTTTATAGCACAGCAGCAGCTTGTCAAAAGAGATGTCTTTGCAGGTTACAAGTGTCAACTCCAGCAACACTTTGAGTCAATCCAATGCTCATGATTCTCTCTGTTGTGTGCCAGCAGTTCTAACAGTTGTTCCAGGAATGGGTAATTGCTACTTCAGACTTGACTAGATCTTGAGTTTTTTAAAGTCCATCCAATAATTCAAGTAATGCATTATCTGGAAAAGGGGAAGAGGAGCATTGAGTACTTCCAGTGACTCTTTAGACTCATCTAGTCAGATGAAAAATCTTTTATTTCCCTAAGGGTTATTGATAGACTACTGTGCATGTTTTTGTTTTTGAAAATATCATGTATTTCACTGGGGAAAATGCTAGTCATGTCATGTATTTTTGACTGGGTTCTCCATGTATTAAATTATTCTTCATATTTGATACTTTTTGATTTTTGTTTTGATTTTTTGTTTGTTTGGGTTTTTTTATAGCTTTCCATTGAAATTGGAACAGAAGTTAAAAACCAGAATAAAATGTTATCAGAAATGGTAAGCATTGAATAACTAGCTTTCTTTAAAATATGGGTCAGGATTAGAAGTTAATAATGTAAAGCATCCTGTCTTTTACTATGAACATTGGTATTAAAATTTTGACAGCTTGTTGTTGACTGTAACATGTGACTGATTTGTCAGCAGTACCAGTATTTCTGTTCAAAAGGATAAGATGTGCAAATACATTGCTCTTAAGGCACAACCTTCATCTTTATGCTTCAGATAGGAGTATAGGTTTTCAATCAGCAAATGTCGAGTATCATTAAAAAGGTACTTCTATATTTAATTGTATTCAAGAATAGAAGAAAGAAGCAAAAAATAAGGGAGTCAGAAATGCCTTTTTTGCTTACACTTTGCTTCGGCTTGGGGTAGTAATAGCACTGGATAAATGGGTGAAAGCTTCTGCCTCTAAAATAATTTTAGTTCTGGAAACTGAAAAAACAGGGAAAACTATATTTAGTGAGTGGTAAGAGTATTTCTTTCTCAGAGTAACATGTTCTTTTGTTTGCTTGGCTGTTTTTTTTTTTAATGTAGGAGAATGATTTTGACTCTACGGGTGGACTTCTAGGTGCAACTATGGGCAGACTGAGAACACTCTCCAGAGGAAGCCAGACAAAGCTATTATGCTACATGATGCTCTTTTCTTTATTTGTTTTTTTTGTGATATACTGGATTATTAAACTGAGGTG
Organism: Passer domesticus; assembly: GCF_036417665.1. Classification (NCBI taxonomy): domain Eukaryota; kingdom Metazoa; phylum Chordata; class Aves; order Passeriformes; family Passeridae; genus Passer; species Passer domesticus. The sequence continues at coordinate 23,334,110 of NC_087474.1, read as the reverse complement.
ATGCATGTTACCTCTGGTTTACATTGTATAATTTCAACTGTAGTCTTAGTTGATGAAGACATTGATTTAAAGTGGCACATTTTGTGGATAAAACAGTGAAATTTTTGTAAATTGCATTAACAATTAATGCGAAATTATATAAAGTTTTCTTAACGTATCAGAGTTTTCCCATCATCCCCTGTTTTGGGGGGATTATTTGTAAATATGCAGAAACAGCCAGCATAGCAGGATGGATTTTTTTAGGGGAAAATAGTTATTAGAATTGATAGAAAAAATTCAAATAACAGTGGTTATTTAAAAATGAAGTAATTGCAGAATTTCAAGGCTTTTGTTTTCATTCTGCTTTTCATTCTGGGCCATGCTCTAAATTAGAGCTCCAGTTTCAGGCATATAGTAATTTCAGTTGCAAGAACACAAAGAATATGTGCATCTTTCTAAACAGATCTTACCTGTGGAGTATCAAAGGCTGGCCTGAAGCTAGCAAATGTAATAGTGATAGCCACAAAAATTACTTTTTTGTTTAGGTCTGATGATGTTTAAGTAACTTTATCTGAGCGTTTTGGAAAGAAGTTACTTAAAACTGGATTTTTTATTTTTCAATTTAAATGTGACAAATCATGTTTACACATCTACTCTTTTAAGCAAATGCCTTTCATCATTGGGACCAACCAATATGGACACAGTACAAATGTTTTCTTTATATTTAAAGTATATAAAACTGAAATGATTCAATTGAATCACTTGAACTTTAACCATTTATGTTTATTTTTCAGTGAGTGATAGTCCCTAAAATCTACAGTGCATGATGGCAGATATTTTGAATTTTATATTAAAGTATATTATGATGCATTTGTTGGAGGTGCAGTCACATTAGGGTATTTTATTTTGAAGACACAGTTTTGGCTCACCAAGTAGTTTCTAATAATTGAGGCTATTACGTTGCTGAGTTGAACATTCAAAAAAAATTAAGTTTGCTAGATATTGAAATTATATCTACAAGTTTTGGAAAATCTTTTTAGAAATACTGTATGATGTGTTACCATTAACAACCAATTATGAACTTACAAATAAAGTGTCCTGTAGTATTATCCTAGCTAGTGTTGTTTATATACATTTTTTTCTACATTTCATTTGGTAGAATACCAGTGTATTTTTTGGAAATGGTGCTGTATTTAGGGGAAATTTTTATTGTTTTAACAATAATACAGGCTGCCTCTTCCAGCGTAAATGGCTGCTTTAGGAAGACTTTTAAGTAATCATGCACAGTTTTCATATGAATGTGTTTATTTTCAATATTTTTCTTAATAATTATGCACACAACATGGTACATTGCTGCTGAAGTTCAGGCCTCTGCAAGCTTCAGATACACTTAAACAGTTGTTAGTAGAATTCTGCAAATAAAAATTTAACACAACTCCCATCACCAAAAATACATGACAGAGTGGAGTACAAATTGATAGGGATTTGGCAAAGATGACAGAGCTCATTTTAATGATTGCTTTCTAAAAGTGAAAGATAGGGAAGGTACCTGTAATTGAGAGGAAAGGCACTGTTCTGGGGTTTCATTATGGCAAGGAATAATTTGTGCCATGATTGTTCATCTTGAAAGCAAAGCTATACTGAAATGAGATTAAGCTACATAGCTTCCATTTGTATGGAGGTTCTGATTCGTAATTGTCTGCATAGATGCTCTGAAGTGTAGATAAAGCTTGATTAAAGAACATATTTTTTTTCTGTCTGATTAGCATGGGTCATTGGAAAACTTAGGTAACCCACTGAGAAAACAGAATGCAAGGTTTCAGAGTGCTTCATATCAACAAAAATTTGACACTGGAAAATACAGAGTGGTAATGGTGAAAAACATTGATGTGCATTCTGATTGCAAAATTACTGATCTGTTTTCTGCTCGAAGTGTACTGGCTGCTTGTCACCTTCATTGTGCAGCACAAGTCATGCTCTTGCTTTCTTATTTTTCAAGGAAGAGTGCAGATGCGTCACTTTCTTGGAAGTATGTCCATGTATTTGCATATGATGGAAAGCATGGTTTCATCTGTGCCACCTCCTATTGACATCAATCTAAAGTCCCTGCAGAAATATAAAGGGTAGATTTAAACATTTGCATGCTGTTCTGATGGTGCTGTGCTGGACAGCTTGCCCAGAATTATTTACACACTGCATACGAACACCACATGCCCGCAGAACACCTCATCCACTGGCTCCTGGGCAGGTGGTCTGTGACGCTTCCCACAGCACCCCTGCTGGGCCCGTCCCAAACCTGAAGGTGCCTAAGCCTGCAGTTGAACTGTAGGAGGGGAGGGAGCTTTTCCAGGGCCAGCAGCAAAAAGCATTGCAACATTTAACTTTCCTTAGCTGTGGTGAAAGAGTCAACCAGTACCTGAGGTATTGGAGAATTGCACAGAAAGGGTACAATTTCCATTCAAGGTTTTTAACCAATCCAGGTTTTTCTAATGGCTATATAAGATCTGGTAAAAGCCTTATTAGTATTATATAGAACCTTAATGTTACATAGTATAATACTACGAGTAGTTCTGTATAGTATTCTAGTGTAGTTTTGTATAGTCTATAGAGCTTCTGTGCTTAAGTATTAATGCCTGCAGAACTTAATGCTTCAAGAATATTTACTCTTATTTGATATTTCTCATCACACTCATTTAAAATCTGCCATAACCATCCCAAGTCAACCCTAACAAGTATTGCCTAAGTTCCCTGTGCTAGCCAGAGTGCTAACTACTGCAGCCTCAAGCAATTCTACTCAAAAATATTTTACCTCAGTGGCGAAGGAAAAAACACCACCAATAAAACTACCAGAACAATTCCAAACTACCTCTACTTAGCAGACCTGGAACAGTGGTAGGTTGCTTGTTCTTAGTGCTGTGGTGCTGTCTGCTTTGTCAAGCTGCAGAAAGCCCCGACCACTGCTCAGCATTTGGCATCTTCACTGTAGCAACAGCAAGTAACTAATCTTCTGAACTCCTCTGTGATGTCAATAGAAATCCTCTCTGCAGCAGGAATCCTGGACACATGGGGCTTGTTTATATGAAATTATAAATAGGCAGTGGTAAGATCTGGCTTCGGTGGTGTGTGACAGACAAGTCAGGCTGTCACATATAAAGACACATTTCAGAAAAACAGAACACTTTTTGTATGTTTTGTGCTTGTGTATATCTTTACAAATTTGCTGATAATTATATTTTTGTCTCCTTGGGTGAGATAAGGAATATTTCTTAGAGAATCTACAGCCAGGTGACTAATGCTGATCTCTCCTCTGGGGAGCCAAGACAGAAGGTTTTCCCCTAATTTAGGCGGATCAAGATGACAAAAGACACAAATGATTTTAATCCAGCAGCCCTCTTCTGGGAAACAAACTTACTTTCATCATAAGAAGATGAGACCAAGGGATTAACAATCCTGCCAGCAACTCTGTAAGTAAGCTGGGAAAGAGCACATAGTGAAGTCAGCTTCTATATCAGTTATTTAATGTATGCTTATGGTTTGATAGTTTATCTTATATCAAGAATGCATTACTAATACAGCACATAAATATTTCAATGTATATAAATATTGGAATTCAATTGCTTCTGCTGTAAAGGCTTTTGATCTGGCACAATAACATTGTGCTTTTGATTTCTGCATCACCATTTTGTTGCCACATGACAGCAGCACATCCTGAACTACCTGCAGCCCTGCTGAGGTGAGCACCAACCTGGGGTGGCTTCCCCCTAACCAAGGACCATGAGGAGCCAGCCTGCAGCCTACCAAGCAGTTTGTAGAGGTCTGCTTTTGAGGGACCAAACCTCTAGCTACTTGTTGAATGTCACTGGATGCTGTTTTCTTTAGAGAGTGAGAGTTAACCTGAGGAAGGAGAGAAATCCAACTATTGTGTTGTATGCCTCTAAAATATTCCCTGTAAGGAGTTTCCTTACATTCAGGAAATCCCATGTGTCTGAAATACTTACTGTAGATTATAAGATTTCACTCAACCAAATCAAGATATACAAATGGTAAAAATTAATCCATGTTTTAACGAATAAAAGCAAAAAAATTCTTCAATGTCAAGTTAAAAAAAATGCATTTAGGAGGGAGGATGAGGAGCCCTTCCCACCCACCAAACTCAATCCAGGTAAGCAATAACTCCTAGTTAGGTAGCAACAGGAAAAAAGAAACCCTCCACATTGTGAAATCATGTTTCCCATCTCTATAGAAGCCATGTCTTACAGCCTTCAGAAATGTGTCAAGCACTGCTTGAAGGAGAAAAAACAAGCTCCCTTTAATCTTGGACTACCCTAATTTGAAGGTTATGAGATAACGAAGTTCTTCTGATTATTAGGAACCCTGTAATTTACAGCCTGAAAATGTGTAATCCAAATAGTCTGCAGTTTAACATTCCTCTGTTGGCTGGTGTTGACCCCTCTGCACTCTGAGGGACGTTTGGACCTTGTTTTTGCACAAGTTAAGCCATGTCTATTACCCTGCCCCTAAAACAGTCCCAGTTTTCCTAAAAATCGGGGCCTTTTCCCAGTCTGAGTGATTTCCCCAGCCATAAAGCAGGGACATGTACTCATTCATAGCACAAGCAAACTTTTAGATCTTGTAATGTGCTATATACAGCTCATGGCACACTAAATCTGTCTGTAGCTTCAAGCTGGTAAAATGTTGTGGTGTTTGCAGTTGTGTCTTCCAGTACCATTTATTACCTACAGCTGAGAAGCTGGGTGTGCTCTGGGAGTTGCTCTACACTACATTTTCCTCTGGAAAACCATATGGAATTGGATTGAGGCACTTTCTGTTCCCAAACAAGCTGAGAGGAGCCTGCTGCACTATCTATGATGCAGGTGTCTTCATGAAACTTCAAATTTCCTGCCAAAATAAACTAAGAATTTTTTTTTCTCTTTTCTGGCAGTGATCAGTGCCAGTCAGACAGGGGGAAGAAAGTGAGTTTTGGTGATTTAAGCCCTGGTATCCCCTAATAGCCTAGCATGATGGCAGCAGTCCCTCAGAGATGCTGCTCTGTGCCTCCCTGTTTAGAAGGCCATTAGTAAAAACCTTACCAAGGTTTGCATAGCTCAGAGCATCACTGCTTCCCTGGCTATTTATACACTGCTGCTTTTCAGCACAAACTGCACTTGATTACAAAACCTTTACCCTTTTTTTCTCATGACTCACAATTTCAGGTTTTAACCATTTTAAGGTTCTATTACTAGCAAGAATTATCTCCAAAAAAGATGAACCCTCAAGCCTAATATTTTGTAATTTCTTCCATATTCAGACTCAGCTAGATTACCTATAGGCTGTCTAAATTAAGCAGAATCTGAAGGAGGCTTTGTTCTAGAGAGAAGAGTTTGAGCTGGTGCCACCCAGTGCAGCAGGCCTCTGACCAGGCTGGCACAGCCTGGTCAAACCCACAGCTGTGCCTGCCAGTTCCCATGACCCTGTTCCTTCCCCCTCAGGGACATTCTGAAGGCCAAGATGAGGAAATGGGCATCACCTTGGCTTGCTCTGAGCATAAAGCAGGGAGTCGAGAATAGCTCTACTTTCAAGTCATCACTGTACAGTTCCCTGCCTTGATTTGCTGTCTTAAAGGTGGATGTCATGCGCTTCATCCCCTAAACTCCTTCTCAAGGTATTCACAAAAGTCAAAGTGGTAGAAAGGCATCTGTCTCAAAGCCTTTGCAGAAAAAGTTGGGAACTGCAGATTTCGTTCCACAGATGACAGGAACTGGTATTAAGTCTTGTCTCAGCAGTTAGCTACGGACTTCAAAGCAAATTGTCTTCGTCAGCAGAAATGGATAAGTTTCATTTTGTTTGGTACAACTATACTATATGGAAATAAACTGATTAAACTCCCCAGTTGTGTGGACTCACTCAAGTTTAGACATGTTTTGTAAAGAATGAAAGACTATAAACAATGAAATAAAAAGTGAAGCTGAATGAAGTATTTGAACTAACTTTTTTAACATGTGAAGGAAAAAAAAATCTAGACGGAAATACATTACTTATAAAAAAATCCCTTAAAATTATACAGAAGTTTGTTTTTTAACTATCCTCAATCACAAATAGACATTCATATTGCAATAACTACATGACATTTGAGGAGAAAAATGAAAATGTGTTTCTTCTGCAGCTATGCATTTGCAATGCTACTTACACTTCTATTTCACATGAATAGTCAATATTTTTCACTACTGCTTTCTTGAGTCTTTTTCAATGTAGCAAGTAAAGAAATGATAGCATTCTCCCCATCACAGCCCACAGGAGAAAAATTTGTAAAAACTGGAAGCAGTTAGACATGATATTTAGCTTAATAACAATGTTAATTAAAAATAAACTCAAGAAACTAAATTCTTTTAAGACAGCATAAGTACTTCCTATAACAACTGAAGTGCACATAATTACTATTAAAATATATGGATCACAACCTGAAAATCTTTAAAACACAGGAAATCTGAAAAATTGCAATAAACTTGATACTAAAAGGTTTCTTTCATCTATCTCTCATAACCTGGGTTTTTCATATAGATGATGGGCCTCTTCAATAATAGATTTTTGCTAAGTCACGATGTCTTTAAGGCCTTCTAGACAGAGGACATAAAAATAAGCATGACTCCAGGCTAGTGCTTCCTTCTCCAGAATCCTACTATTAGGGTACAGTTTGGAAAGTCTATTCTTTATGCTTTATGGGTTTTATATGGCTTGCATTTTTCTGTGAAACCTTTTGGTATTTGGGCTCTAAGCTTCTTTTTTTTTTTTTTTTTAAACCTATTCTTTTTATTAGAATCTGTACAAGTGAGACATTTATATATATAAAATCAACGCAGTATAGACACCTACATGGTGAAGCAGCTCTCTTCATGCTTTCTACAGAACAGGAATTAAGGAATGCCAGTTGTTCTACAAAGTTTAAAATGTAACTGATTAAATGACAGATATGAATAAAATAAGTTGGCAGTTTTGTGCTGTTTCTGTTTATGATCTCTAACTGACTGTAATAACTAAAATTCAGAGACTTCATGCACTAACTATGCATTGTGCTGTATGTTCTTTGAGGAGTGAGTAACAGCCTGGTGTGTCGAAGACTAACCTGCATCTCTGTGGGAACTTCATAAAGATTATGCTACAAAAATGTTTGAACATGAGGACTAGATGTCCTGCTGTGCAATTATACTGCTGCTACTGGACAAACATCACAGTGACGTGAATGGTTACTCAGACTGTTGTACTAAAAAGAAGGGCTTTAGGGAAGTTGCTGCTTTGCTTATTGTTACAGATTAACAAGATTCTATCTTGAACGTGTAATTGTTTATTTAGGTAAAACTCTCCTTGTCCGTTCCTCCTGGACCTTTGGTTACTCAATGATGGAATTTTACTGATTCATAGAAAATTTCAGAGTATAAATATCACACTGTCTTTACTCTCATTTATAACAGTATTTGTTTTAGAAGTATAAAGATACATTTCTTTAGCCAATTGACTGTGTATGCCAACAGGAAACACTCTGGATTTCTAAGGAAAAATGTGACTGTGCTGTTATACTTGGAAATCACTCTGGAATCCACACAGAAAAGCCCTGCTTACAGTTAGCACTGCTATACTGGGCTAGGAAATCTTAAACAAAACTATGTAAAAGCACGTACACGTTAATCTGTCCAGACTACATAATTTACACTAAGTGCTGCAAAGACAGGGATTAATTTTATTCAGATTGCCTACTGTAGCTCTTAACATCTCTGTCACCAGTGACCATTACTTGCTAAAATAAGGCTGTGAAAAAAAAAAACCTAAGGAAAACCATCATATTGACAGCTGACTTAAAACCACCATCATAAAGCTGTCTGTACCTTTTTAAGAAAATTTCAGGAGTCCACTTGTCAAAAATATTGAGGATCTCTTGACTTACTGCAACGGCATTATTGGTCATAAAATGCTATTAAAAATGGAAAAAGTAACTTAGCCTACCCAAGAAGAAACATGCTTTTTGCAGATTTTCTCAAGTGTTCTGTTCTCACTTTACACAGACTCATTTACCGAAACTTTCAACTAACTGAACCTCTGATTTGGCTGACTTTGGGTTAGATATTGTCTATGTAAGGGCTGAACAGAAAGGTGTTACTGCAAGAGAATCCAAGGTCAATTTTGGTCCTTCCACAGAATGTAAGACGCTGAGGCCAGATACCAGGAAAACTGTTTCCTTAAGGAGAACTTTGCTCTAAGTAGATAGAGACTAAAATTTGAAGGGACTTCAATTAATTTGCAAAAAGGCCTCTGTACCATTTTAACAATCTAACAACTTTCTGGAAGCAATTACATCTCTTGTATGTCTCACATGGTATACAGTGTGACTAAAAGGGTGGAGACTGCTATCAGAACAGACTACTGCAGAAGCCCAGTGGGGAACTCCAGTTTCACAAGTCTGGGGAAAAGGTAAAGTTGATTTTTATTCATTTTAGAAGAAAGCTTCTGGTTTTATTTCTGTTCTTGTAATCAAGATTACAAGCAAACAAAAAGCAAAGAGAAAAAAGTCACTGGTTGGTAGCTCTCAATATTCCCTCCCTTTTTTCTACTCTGTGGCAGATACCAGAGGACCATCACGGAAAATACTGAGTTTTCCTCTTTCATTTGACACTTAAGCTAACCTGTGGGCAGTTCAAACTTCAGAACTGTAATGCAAAGCCAAGATTTGGCAAAAGAGTAGTAAGTTCCAACACATGTCTACCCAAAGTTAATTGCACTGGGTGTCCTTTCATTCACAATCCACTTCAGTTACATGCTATGAAGCGGAACAAGACCATTCACACTGGTGAGAAGCTGGAGCTCTTTACAAGTAGGTGATTGTTTAACAGGACATTTAAGAGGCTAAATTTCAGTTAAAGCCACTTTGTATTTTCATCACTCCCTTACCTGTAAAGCCTGCTCACGAGAACTTCACTGGTGAATCCCATTCCTCCCCAAAACTGGAGACAGCTATCAGTCACTTCACGGGTCAGACGACCTGCCTTTAGCTTAGCCATGGAAGCAAATTTTGTCACATCGTTGCCTTCTATATAGAGAGCTAATAAAAAAGAAGAGATAAAAAAGCAGTCACTTTGGAAGTCACCTCCCCATGTTCCTTTAGCCCGACAAAGCTCTTTGCACATCTGGGAAGCCGATGAGGGAGCTCACCCACGGCGCGGTGCAGCAGCGAGCGCAGGAGCTCCACTTCGGTTGCCAGCTCGGCCAGGCGGAAGTGCACGGTTTGGTTGTGCAGGACAGGCTGGCCAAACACCTTCCGCTGCCGTGTGTAGTCTATAGTTTCTTGTATAATTTTTTCCATTGGTGTCAGGGCTGGAAGAAACAAAGCACAGAACACAACATCATTTTAGCCAGATCTGTTTAGCTTCTTGTTGAAAGAGAAGTATTTCTTCACATTGTACAACAAACACATTAGTTTTATAAAGGAAATTGTTCTGTACACCTAGTTTGGGATGCAGCTTCAATTCTGAGAAGAGTCTGGTACTTCCTTGTACCTTGAAGACATCTATCTCACTTGAGCCTTAACTGCCAAAACCTGGAAGAGAGGGAAGAGAAGTGGGCAGGAAAGAGGGAGAGTCATAAAAAGCAGTACCAACATGATGAGGTAAACTTTATGCTTAGTGTCTTATTTAGGGCGTTAGCAAAAGCTTGTGGCAACTCCTACTTTCCATGCTACCTGTGTCCTGAAGGTTTGTTAAAATCCTCGAAAAAAAATCTGAAGGCAGACAGTGTAGTGTGCTTGGTGAGGAAGGCTGTAGAAATGTAAATTGAAGGAAGCCTTCAGGGAGAAGACAGAAACCTATTCTGAGATCAAGGAACACAAATAGTTTGCTTATTATGTCTGTGTTCTGTGATCCCAGCACAGAGAAGAAAAAAAAAATCACACCCACTTAAAAAAAAATTTAAATAATTCTCCTAATGGAAAACAGAATGAAAATAGGGTACTGCTGTAAAACAGGTGAGAGAGGCAGCATACGATGCTTTAAAAGCAGAGCTAGTTTGCTGCTGCTTTTTGTGCAAACTGAGACATCTCATTTTAAACAAGAAAAAAGGGAAAAGTTTCTCTTCCAAGGCAAACCAGCCTTGAAGTGAATGACTAAGCTATCAGTCTCTTGCAGTGTAGCTGGGATAACAGCAGATACAGAATGCGTGGAGAATTTTGTTTGGCAAATATGGACTCGTTACTATGAGAAGCAGCAGGGCATGATTTCACAAATCTATCTGTATGAGAAGAGTCACATTTTCTTTTTCAAAATATGCATATCCACATCCATTTGCATTTAAAGTCTAAACCACAAAACTCTGAATGTGAAATGCAAAATAAACCTAAGCCTTGGACTACTATGAAATCCCTTTTCCTACCTGCCAGTTACTCACATGATAGTCCCTTGCAGGAGCCTGATGTGCTTCCACGTCCCTTTTTCTTTGTTTTCAAGATCACTGTTATTTAAATTTCATCTCTGAACTCCTGTCCTGTGTAGACTCTGCATCCCACCAATTCCCCCTGCCATGATCATTCACCATCACTTCCACAGAGCACCATTTTTCACATAATGTCTCCACACTCCATAGGTCATCAGCTTTTCTCCTTGCGTAAATATTTCCCCCTCCTTTCTCATACAACTAACCTCAATGACTATTTTTTCAGAAAAGCATATACAGGAATGTCCTAATTTCTTCTGTGTTAACACACTATGTTGTCACCCAAATGCTGGCTTTCTGGACAGGAAAATAAATTTCTGTTTTCAGGAACATCTCTGGAATAGAAATACTGTCCTTCCAAAGGACAATATCACAAAACACTGTAGCATGTATAACACCAACAGCTTTTTTACTTCTATGTCTATGGTCTCCAGCTTGAGAAATGTAAGGAAAGAGGAAGGAGTATCCAGACACCACTTGTGCCTTTCCCTCTTACTGAAATCTGGGAAGAATACAGCGCAGTCTGAGCTGCTGGGTGGGAAACTAAACAGTACCTGCCAGTGCTAGGAGAGCAGAAGGGAGGTGGAAGGGATAAAGACAAGGGATTAATCTTGTGTTGGTCTGTCAGTGCAAGGTGCTCCAGCACAGCTTGTGTGGTTCCCAGCATCCAGCACCAGGGAAAGAGGGGATGGGAAACAGCAAAGAGGAGGCAGGAGCAAGATCAGCTGGGAAGAAACAGGACAGAAACTGTTCAGGTCCTGCTTGCAAAAGGTCTAAAGATCGTGAAGGGACTTTGGCCAAACTCTGGTCAGGCTGTCACCACACATGGCTCAGACTGGGGATCCGGGAAAACTGCTCTTATAGTGTCCACTTTTCCAATTCACTGCCTCCTTCCTGCCCCTGCTGATCCAGCCTTCTGTTTCCTTTGCTGCTCTTCTTCTTATTTCAGGAACTGTCATTTGCACACAGAAACAAACAGAGGAAATCTAAGGACACTCCTGGGCTGCTTCAAAAGAGGCCATCAGGTCAAGGGTCATGATTCTCTCTGTCTACTCTGTTCTCCAGAGACCCCATCTGGAGTACTGCATCCAGCTCTGGAGCCCACAATACAAAACAGCCATTGATCTGTTGCAGCAGGTCCAGGGGAGGGTCCTGAAGAAGATTAAAGGGCTGGAGCACCTCTCTTATGAGGACAGGCTAAGAGTGTTGGGGTTGTTCAGCCTGGAGCAGTGCAGGCTCTGGGGAGACCTTATTGCAGCCTTTTGATATATAAAGGGAGCTTATAAGAAAGATGGAGACAAAGTTTTTACTGGACCCTGTAGTATCAGTACAAGGGGGACTGGTTTCAAATTTTAAAAAATGTAGATTTAGATTGAACACAAGGAAATGGAACTACATGATCTTCAGGGTCTCTTCCAACCCAAACTATTCTATCATTTTACAATTCTAAGAAATTCCTTATGAGAGTGGTGAGACACTGGAACATGTTGTCCAGAGAAGTTGTGGGTGCCCCAAGACACATCCATTCCCTGGATATGTTCAAGGCCAGGATGGATGGGCTTTGAGCAACCTGGTTTAGTGAAAGGTGTCCCTGCCCATGGTGGAGGGGTTGGACGTGATGAACTTTAAAGGTCCCTTCCCAAACCATTGGTGCTCAGAGCTCTGAGCACAGCTCTAACATGGCAAAGCCTGGCTGTGTAGCAAACAGCACCAAAATGCAGCACATCATGAATACCATGACAGCCACCAGCCATGTTCAACAAGATAACAACAGACAGCACTTTCCCAGCCATAGGAATTCAGAGAAATGCCATTCATAATAGGGAACCCCCCTCTTTTTCTGTGTATTTGTTTCCTTTTCCTACACAATGTTCCCCACATCCTCAGACAAACTTAGCCCCATGGGATTCAACTGACAGCACATGCAGGAAATGTCACTCTAAAGCAGCCTAAGGAATGTATAGACTACCGCACAGCTGAGAATTGTGAAAGCACTTGAAGCTGCCAAATGCAGCAACTCCATCCAACTTACAGAGTTTCCTCGTAACTCCATCCAACTTATATTATTACACTTGAAATTTCTGCTCACTGTAAAGACACTTTGTCTAGTTGCTGCGTTTCCTCTCAAAAGAAAAGGAAATTAATGTTTTTCCTAGGTTGTGACTGATCACTCTCTAATGAAATGTACAGTGAGCTCTAAGCTGAGCAATCTGATTCTTAAGGACGTGTGTTGCCTATGCAAAAGGATCTGTCATCCTGCTTACTGGCCATGACTCAATGGTGCTCATAAAACTGAAGTTGCAGGAGCAAATAGAATTTATTAGAAAAGTGCCATTCTGCTCTCACATGCACACTGAACTCGCTCTTTGTCTCTGAGTTAAGCAATTCACAAGACAACTGTTTGCTTTTTTTGCCATAGCAACATTCTTTTCCTGTGATCAGTGCAACAGGCCCTCAAACGGACAGTGTTTACCAAGTGTCACAACACAGGACACACATAGCATCTTTTTTCTTTCAATGAAGCAAGAAACACAGTGACTTTGACCAATATCTTTGATGATATGTCACTCAGAAGAAGAGACCACACCTGGGACCAAATTTTGCAATTCCAGGAAGTTAGTTTTCCATTTGTATTTTAAACCTGTTTGACTGAAAATAGATTTTAAAAGAAAAAAAAACCAAACAAACCAAACAAGTGAAGAAAGATACTGGCCACAAAAAAGATAATTAATGAACAAAAGAAGTCTAGAGCATGTGATACTTGAAACTAAAAAAACATAAACTCCCCCACAAAACAAAGAGAAACAAAACAAAAAAACCCAAACACAACAAAATAACACCCAAAAAGGACAAACAGAAAAGTCAACTTTCTAATTTATTTCTAAGTTAAAAGAATTTTCTAAGTTAAAAGAAGCAGTGAAAGTGAGGATCCCAGGACTGGTGCCTAAAGCATTTAAAAGCAGACTGATGATTTTCAATGTCACAGTCATGAACTGGGAAGGAACAGAAATGTCCTACTGAGAGGCAGAAGTGAAGACCAGGATTAAACACGCAGACCTAATCACAAAACTCCTGAAGGCACTCACATAGTTTTGCACATCTGAGCCTTCACCTGAGCAGTCATGGTTGAATGTATGTGGAACTATTTGCAGGACTGGAAGATAACACCTGTAGAGGCTGTGATACAACAAACTGCACCCATCGAGTACTGGGCTCCCTTCTGAACACTGGTTACTCTTGTTCTTGTTTACCACAATTGGTGAAGTTTGCAGCTTGGCCCAAACCACGGGTCTTGTCCCTGCTGGCAGTGCTTTAATGAATTTTATATCAGATGTTTGAAAAAAAGCAAACCCAAGGGGTCCAGCAAGGTTTATACAGCAGCCACTGCAGAAGGCAGCTCCCTCTCCTTGGTGAGCTCCTGGACTCTTCCTCCCTGCTGGCCCCTGCCCGGCTGTAGCAGGCAAGGAGAGATGCCCTTCCCAGGCTGCTCATCCAGGGCAAGGGTTCACCTGCTCCTGCTGCGTTTTTTTGGAGAAAAAAAGGAATTGAAACCTGGTGTTCCAGTTCCTGGCAGAGCACAGTGACAGCCAGGCAGTTGTGCAAGACTGGACAGTACCAAGCTGCCGTGGTTTCACAGGAGTGATCTAACCTGCCAGGCTTTGTGTGCTGATGCTGTCAGTGCGCGTCACTTTGCCTGGGGCATGACTAATGCTGCCGGCTACTCTGCTGCCTAGGGAGTCTACTGCAGCCCAGAGCTTCTTATGGTTTGTTTAATTTAGACTTCAAACTGAGCATGAAAATGCACAATGCACATCCTTGCAGTCTGTCTACACCTCAATTAAAGCAGAAGCAGTGGTAGGATCACAACTCCTGCTTGCCTGAGTCTGCGGTGACATCCTCAGCAAGTGTAACCTCCTGTCCCTTCCTAAAACTACTCTCACATGTACTATTTATCTCAGGCTGAGCTAAGAACTTTGTCTCAATAAACGATTTTTCAAAGGCATTTGAACTCCAAAATATTTGGTCTGTGATGAACCCAAAACAGTGAGTGCTTTTTTTATTTGTTCACTGAATCAAAACACCACTTCTAAGAATGCTCAATCCCCAGCCACACACAGACAGTGACAGACAGGGAATGCACAGGAGCATGAATGCAGTGACATTATTTAGACAACCCTGGAATCTAAAGAGGACCAATTTTCTTAGAGTGAACCACATTATATTTAACTTGAAGAAGCAAACACTGAGGGGTAGGGAGAAAGTTTGCAGGCTGAAAGCAGACAATCCAGACTTGGATCTCGTTTCCTGGAATATCCAGAATCCATATAACCCAAATACATAGATTTGAGTACAGCCTGAGCTCTGAGTAACATAAACTCTGTAACAATATAACTTCAGGGAAAGGAATGTACAACTTATGTCCAAAGTGTACAGAGGTAAAACACATTTGCAATACAAAGCTCTGACATCCTGCAAGAGCCACTTAACTTTACACAGCCAATAATATAATTTTCTAAAATCCATGGTCAGCATCATAATACACAGGAAACTACAGGAAAAGTCACCGTCCTTCTATTTCATGCTGATATTTTGATAGCCTTTGCACTACATTTGTAATAGACATAACATGATGCCATATTTTCTTATCAGCAGAGTAGGAACAAGAAAAAGAAACAAGGCAATAAAGACCCTCTGCAATGGCTCACAAAATATTTTCGGCTTTGGGTTTTTGTAAGAAAAAGGAATTTTTCTACAGAAAGGGAATGTCGTCTGTATCCAGGCTATGACGGATTTCAAAAACAGATCCTAAAAGGTCATCACAACTTACAAGAAGAGAAAAGTGCTGTTAGTCATGCGAAGAGTGACCCCTGTGTCCCTGCCCGGCTGCAGAAGCACGAACGATGACTTACCACTGGCTACTCCCCACAGCCGCTCTTCTTGGAATTGCAACATCTGGTACATGAAACCCTTTCCTTCCTCACCGATGAGGTTCTTGCAGGGGACCTTTACATCTTCAAAGAAGATCTGAGCTGTGTCCGATGACCTCATACCCAGTTTGTCTATCTTTTTAGCAATATGAATGCCTGAAGAGAAAGGCGTATGAGAAAGATCACAAAAAATAGAAACACTATGAACAAATACACTGTTTTCAGAAAGAAAAGTCTGCAGATGTGAATGTATGTTCCAAGACAACAATGCAACCTACCTTGAAGAAAAACATAACAGTATTCTGGAGTAAAATGGCCTAAATCCTATTTTAAAAGATATTTCCACTTTACTAAACCAGCAAATAAGAAATTTTAAATGTAAAATTCCCACTTTTTATTATATCCCCAAATAATAAATATTTACTGGTTATAATACTCCACACAGATCTTCAAACAATGCAATATTTATTTGTTTATGTTTGATTTTTATTTAGCGTTAGAATAAAATGCTGAAATTCAATTTGGCAGTATTTGCCAAGTGCCTGCACTGCTGTGAAACAGTACACAAATATTCAGTAAGGACAAAAACAGAGCTACATTTTAAGCTGCAGCTAAGAGTATTTCTCCTCCTGGAAATCCTCTTCCTTCCCTCTCTTCTTCATTTATCCTGTCCTTCCTCGCCTATGCTGATTTTTTCTGGTGCAGTGATCACTCTCAATTTTCATTGTGTATATGTTTGTGAGGAGGGTTTGTTTCCCCACAGACCTCTCTACACAGCACTGACTCTGACCCCATGTGCGCTGGTCTGTTGAAGATGAGCCTGGTTCATTCAGGTCTGGCCACATGAGGGTTCAGCTACCTCGTCACCCTGGGCAGGACTCCTTCCCGTGGTTTGTTTTTTCATAGCTACAAGTTCTTCCCTGCTGTTGTTCAGATGCAAGCATGGCTTATCCCTGTGCAATGAGAGTTTAACAGGCACCTACTGTTTTCCCAAGACATTTCTCTTGTCTTCAGGT
Organism: Passer domesticus; assembly: GCF_036417665.1. Lineage (NCBI taxonomy): Eukaryota > Metazoa > Chordata > Aves > Passeriformes > Passeridae > Passer > Passer domesticus. The sequence continues at coordinate 23,317,717 of NC_087474.1, read as the reverse complement.
TTTATCTCCCTGTTGATCTGGAGCTAATTCAAATATTCAGGGTGAAAGTCAAGAATGTTTCAAAAGCAAAAGGAGGACAGCAACCAGGCATAAGGATTTGTGCATAACACGTTAATTACATCTGACGAGTCTGTATGTGTAGCAAAACAGTCCTCCAACTCAGCATATGTATCTTTGCCAGAAAACCAAAGCTTTTTACTACTCATGTCCATGTTATTCCAACCAGCTTTGTGATGAGAAGGTATTCTGTTCTTATTTTCCTCTATTCTTTTTCAATCCTCCACTGCTCTCTGGCATGGCTCATTAGAATCTGGTTGGTCACCACACAGATTGTTCTGGTTCCTCTGTCCTTGTTCACATCTTGCTATTCCTCACAGCTTTCTGAAAACATCTCTTTCTGAACTAATACAGACATCTCACCCTTTACTCACAGGAGGCCTTCAGACATATGAAAATTACTTTGGTTTTGTAGGCAGATGAAGTTGGCAGTCATTTCCTTCAAATTTACTCTCTCTGGCTGCACTAAATAAGGTTATGGAAATTTTCATCTCTTCACAGAGATAAAATACTGACATTATTTACAAATGCCAAGACTTCTCTGAGAACAACGTTCATGGACTTCCACAAGTTCCACTCAAGATTTTTTCTCCACCAACTGAGCTGTAAACAGCTTGTATAAAAAATACTTGCTTTGATATATGATCAATGCAGCAGTAAAATCAGGACAGCTGTATAAAAATTCTTGACTTTTGAATTGAAAATTATCCAGCAATTTGTACTCAGTCAGCCAAAAAATCATTTGTGGTTTGTTTCCATATTAAAAACAGAGCTAAATAACCACACACTGAGCACTTTAGAAGCCCAAATGAAATCTGGAACATTGTTTCCCATTGGAATACTGCTATTTGGTTTCTTTGAGAGTTGCAGAGATCATGTATGGTCTAAAGCCAACTGGCTTTATGTAATCACTGCTCCTCCTCCATATGAAGATGCACTTACTGCTCTTGTTAGTGGGTGGTTTAAAAGGACTCTTCTCAAGAAAGCACAACTGCTGCCAGTTCATTATTATATTGCTAAATCAATCCTGCTGTTTACTTCCCAGATCCACATACAACAACAACTATTGAAGAAAGCTCTTACAGGCTTGGTTAGTGAACTAAATATGCTGCTGATTTCTACCCGTAATTCTTCCAGATTGGGTTGTCATTCAATTTTCATGGGTCCAGCAGCATCTCCCTTTATAATGCCCTACCAGTTTCACTTGCTCTTAATTCATGGCTCTCACCCACAAGGAGACCAAGCTGCATCAATCTCATGGGATGCCCCTTCTGAGGCTAGCACATGCTTTACATCGTGGAAGACAATCATACATAATCATCTCTTTGGCCACCACGGGGGCATCAAAATCTCCCTTCGTGTAATTATCTTCCTTCTCTTCCTAAGGAGTGCTATAAATGAAAAACTACCACCAGCAGCAGAAATTACTGGCCCAGATAACTCCTGGTGTTTGTCTGCATTAAACAAATTACACACAATAACTCACAAATCTGAATTTAACAAGGCCAAGCACCCGTCTTACTAAAATCACTGTAACAGAGCCATTTGAGCTACTTGCACCAGTATCATTGAGACGGATTGCTATTTCTCTCCCTGGGCAGATCTTCCCAAGTGTCTTTGATTTTTCATTTTCTCCCATTCCTCCAGCCTTCTGACAATCTCTTTTATTTCCTGTATTCTGTTTTGAGAAAAAGACAGTTGCTCTCTCCTGACACCATTTAGTGCCATTACAAATGGAAACAGACATTTTAAATTGCAATCCAAGAAACACACTCTTTCTCTTTTCATGGTTGCTCTTCTCCTTATTAACTCCTCCTTGCAATCTCCCCTAGAGCTATCTGAGGACTCAGGACAAACCAGAGGACAAAATAGTTGCTATATCAGAGCTGCAAGCCATTTGTCTATATACCTCATACACAGACATTTTGCAACTTGCTAGATTCCCTTTCATTATATTAAACATTCAGCTGCATTTTAAAGACACTGTTATTGTATGAGGAGTATTCACCAAATCTGGATATCTACTGTGGATCCATGGTGCTGTTATCCAAACTTCCTTTATGAGAAATGTATTCAGCAGTGTCTGTCAAATCTAGACCATGATTTGCTTCAGCCCAGATTAGAGAGTATATATACCTAAAATTAAATAAGCAAATCCTACTTTGTCTATCCAATAAACTATATATTGTTGAAATTAATAACTCATTTTCAGACTTGGCATTTTCTTCTCTCTTTTTTTTCCCCCACAACACGATATAAATACAAAACAACTTAGATTTTTAGCAAAAATACACCACAGATCCTTCCTTACCCAGCCATACAGGCTGGTGCCTGCAGAGGTGAGTCAGATATAACACATTTGCTCTCTATTGCAGTTGTTTTTCAGCTTTGACACACATACATCCACAGACGTTTGAGGGTGCATCATTCTGTGATGTCCTCCAGACACTTCCCGTACAGCCTTGGTCTGCTGCCCTCCATGGAGCACAATCTTTAGCAGACAGACATCCTTAGGATGTATCAAACCAGATGGAGCTTCCTGAAAAATCTCACTTCTGATATGACTCACCCACAGAGCACAATCAACAGTCTTAATACCTCATTTCAAAAGGTCACCAATCTTGGTACTGTGACCCCTTTGGAGATAAATATGTGTATCATCACAGAAGAATTAAAACATATGCATTTTGAGGAGCACAAATTTTGTTCCTAGGAAGAATTCTACACTTCTGCAGATCAGAATAAGGTGTCTCAGACAATTTTGCTACTCTAAATCTATTTAATGCAGGTAAAGAAGGTCTGTGTGTAGGCTGTGAGATCTAACATCTGCCCTCCTCTAGACAACTTGTGCCTTTTTGGAATGAGCCAATAGCTGAAAACCTCTAAGTCAATTTCTATGTATTTTATCTGCCACCAACTGTGGGTCAGCTGCTTTGTTGTTTTAGGAAGATTGATCTCAGAGAAGAAGTACTGCATTTGCATTCTGACCCTTCCATGAAAAATCACAAGGACTTCATTCATTTATCATCACATGGCTGATAAGTGAATCTACCTGGAAATTCAGAGCAATTCTGGATGCAAGTTACATGTTTGCTCATCACTTCTCAATAAGGATGAAGTTCACAACTAGTGAAGCAGCTCAGGTCTGCCTTTCACAAACTCCCATTCAAAGCCTGTCTTGCATGAGCAGAGGTAGTAGAAGCTCACAGTTCACTCAGAACCTGCTTGATTCCCAAGGCAACTCACTTGCTTGACTTACTCCATGCTTAAATTCACTTAAAAGACATTCCCTTAAGAAGCTCTCATCATCCTCTTCTGCAACACTGGAGACCTGGGGTTTGTTCTCAGTCTAATCCACTAAGTGAACATAGAGACATTGCCTTCACTGCTGTGGTGGTGTTCCTACATGTGAAATGCCAATAATGGCACATACTTTGTGTGTAAAATACTCTGAATTGAATGAACAAAAGGGCCTTGAGTATAAATATCTTATATATAAATACATTAATATACAATATCCTAGATTTAATAACTATTAAATTGCATTAAACTGTTTGCTCGCATAAAATAAACATTAATTTTAAAAATTAAGCACTAAATATACTATATATTATATAGTATATTAACCTAAATTAATATGTTGAATATTTTTAAATATAAAAATGAGTCAAAACTGAAAAGGTTTAAAAACTTTTGGACAGGTGTCAAAACTGCAAAAGATCCCCATGAGTGCAATCTTAACTGCATCCTCTCTGGATGATGTTCTTCATGCACATAGCACTCGTGCATTCTGCAAGGTCTGCAGAGCACTCAGGAACAGACACTGAGTGGATGTACCACGGAAACTGGTAGCTTTAGCTCAGGAAGTATTTCTTCCATGTCTCCACCTGAATTGCTAGTCTTATTCAAAACCAAGTCCCTACTTCCAGGATATTTGAATCTTTCATTCCAGCCCACATTTAACTCTTAGACTATTTTTATAATTTAACTGGCAATAGCGCCCTGGTGAAAGGATCCTGTTGCACAGCACAGCCATGAAACACTCTGAATATGCTTGCAATTCTCTTCAGCAAGCCCACCGGGCTTGAGAGGTATTTCCCAAGTTTGAAATCTCATCTCTAAACTCTCTATCCTTTTACTTTCATATGGTTATGAATCATTGCCATGAAAATGTATCTGAACAACTTCTCTAAATATATTTTTGGTTAAACACCTTTCCTTCTTGTATTAGGCATATAAAGAATACCAATAAAATCAAATAAGAAGACAAAGAGTTTTGATTTATTACCAGGTAGATTCATTGGCAGACATATGAGAGATTTATTTTGATGGGGAGGTCCTTCGCTGGTGTTTGCCAGGAGGCACATCCAGTCTGCCTGGCTCCCGGATGTAATCCACATCTTACCACCATTTATGACATATTCATCGCCCTTTCTCACAGCCGTTGTCTTGATATCTATTTCAAAACACAGGAAAGGAAGGGTTATTCTTGTGAAGGAGGGGTATATCGGTCCAGGTATGACTGGCAGGCTCACTCCCTTGCTCTCAGACAGAAAACTATTTGGCTCTCCCCCATACTCCCCTGTCCTATAACCCTTCCAGGCCATAAGGCAAACCAGTCTGGAAAACTCAGGGAAGGCAAGCTAGGGAAACAGGACCACTTCTCCCACCTTCCTTTAGATGGAGTCTTCATCCCAGTGGATAAGAGCAGGATAAACTTCCTTGGTAAATGTGGGGGTCAGAAACTTGTGAGAGAAGCATTTCACTGTGAGGTGATGTATTAAGAGTTTCTCTTACTGTGTACCTTAGTCCTGAGGAGGCCATTAATTCCAGAGTCATGACTTAAACAAACACAAGCCTTGGTATCTGTTAATGCATAAACATAAACCAACATGCACTTCCTGCATGCTCTTGGTCACTGTGCTGCATTTCGTTCAAAGCTGGTAAACTACTAAAGGCCAAGACTGAATGCATTGAGTGTCTGAAGGAGTTCTAAACACAATTATTTTATTGCAGATGAAATGCAATAAAATTTATTTTCATCTGCAACGGTTCACATCATGCTGCAAACAGCCCTACCTGCAACAGACAGCCAGAGAGAATCATTAGTTATTATTTATCCTCCAGCAGAGTTTCCAAAGGGATCCTTTCTTTTCCCTGCAATTAAACTTCTTTGACAAGAGCTCCCCTCGTTGACGAAGACTCTCCAACAGATATCCAGCTGTAAGTAGGTGATGGTATAAGAGAACCCTACCACACTCCTAATTGCACCTGTGAATCCAACAAGACTATGAAATCCAAAAGAGACCATGCACTGAAGGGGGATCATAGACTTGAAGGGTAGGAGTCAAACACCAAGTGGAGTGGGCAGGCATGTTTAAGTCATCTGGTTACACTTTCATACACAATCACCTCAGTCTGCACATGCACATTCTTCCCTAGGGCTCTAAACACAAACCAAAAGCAAACCCAAGTATCTGAGCTTAATTTAGGAGATAAACTGGGACTGAGGTCAGCATGGCTGAAATTTTTTCTTGTTAATGAAGGCATAGGAGAAAAATGATGGGAGAAAATTATATAAGGTATAAAATAAGGAAGTATGGGATATAGCTATGGCTAAAGGAATGTAAGCAAGGGAAAGAGATGGTAATCATGTGGATAAAACCAGCAGACACAGAGGAATTCATCCAATAAAAAGACTGTGGCAAATCTGTCCAAGGAACTCAATATGAAATCTGTATAATAATGAATGCCAAGAAGCTTAAGTAATCTAAAGTACTGGCAGTCATAATACATGGACACAGACATTGGACACTCATATACATGGAGACTAAATAATAAATGAAAGACACACAAGAGCTGGAACAAGAAATATGACTGTGCTGAAATGGTGTGACAGGGATGGGAGCATACACAGTGATTTACATCACACATCCCTTTGTTGTGGAACAGCCACTGAAGAGATTAGATAGAAGTCCCATAGAAGGTCTGCAAAGGAACAATGAGCACTGTGATGTTACCACAAATGTAAATAGTTCTTGCAGGCATGGCGTCACAGGGGCCTAACCACCCAAATACAGATTAAAGAACAAATGCTTTACTAATGAGAATGTTCAAGTACTTCAGATTCAACTGATCACAGTTTGCTTCAAACACTTGAGAAATAACTATTTTAAATGATCTTGTGACTAATTGATTCTCTTTAATTAGAGATTATCAATAAAGATTATCAAATCAATATATAATATGTAATATTATATGCTTTATATATATATATGTATATATATAATATGTTTAAAATATAGCAGGCTTTGGAAACCTACTTAACAATTTACTGTGGTCAAATGGACTCAGGAATATGGCTATGAAGATAATTTGGAATATTTGACAAATTATTTTCCCTGACAGAACATATCTCTGGGAAAAGGCTACTTCAGTGGGTGCTCCATAACCCATTTTTGGAGGCACACACCACTGACTCTCACACCCTCTTATACAGCATTCTCTGAGAAGCCCTTCTAGGAAAGAGCACAAGGCATCTCCAGAGGTGAATAATACAGCTGGTGCCATATAAGCAGCCAGGGCTGGTCACACCACTGTTCAAATCACACATACTCAAGCCTCAATTTTCTTCTCTACTGCACTCAAGTCCAGCCACACACTTAAATAGATCGGACTAAAGGTAAGGTTGGCTTCAACTTTTAAGGTCAGTATTACAGTCAAAGGTAGGCAACACACATCCTTAAAGTAAAATATGAAGAACACATATCTGAAATTTACATCATCAGCACAGGAAAAAAAGCCCAACCCAAAACTTTAAAGAAATACCTTCAAGTCTAACTGAATGAATAATCACTTCAAAAACCAGGAAATTACTTGCAGGAAATGAACAAGATTAATCATGAAAGTAAGCTACAATTTGGAGGTTAGAATACAAGTACTGCAATAGGTTGAAGTTAAATCTTGCAAATGAAAACCAACAAAATCAAAGAAGATTGTGGTGGCAAACAAAACTGCTTCAGCCACAGAAATGAAAAGAGGATGGGAAAAAATGAGGCATATAGAGAATACTTCAAAAAAAAGAAATATTTCACAGGAGATTACAGACAGATTCAAATATGATTGACAAAGCAAAACACCTACAAGAAAGATTAAAATTAGTGAAAACAGGTTTCCTGTTTTGGCAATCTGCACAGCCTCAAAATACACTTGGAAATAAAAGATAATTCAATTTACCCATGGTATCTTATTTAAACCCAACCTGATTTATTATGAAATAGGATTTTCTAGAGAAAAATCCTACTGGATCCAAGCAAGTGAAATTAACACTACTAGGTAACTCTGAGTTAAAATTTGAAAATACAACAATTAGGACAAAAGTGGAAACATGCATAAGGAACTCAGCAAAGCAGAAATTGCATCAGGTTACATTAAAAGAAGAAGTTCTGATGTGCAGGGAGAGTACCAGTTAAGCCCCTCCCTGGATATCAGCCTCTGGACAAAACCTACTGAATATTTGCATAATGATCTTTAAAGGGACAGGAATACACTAATTAAATTTGCCTGTGACAAAAACTTGGGAGACATCACCAACAGAGACAACTGAAGTATGGCCCAGCAAGAAAGGAACAACCTCGAGTTTTCAAATGCAACATGGCACGTACAAGTACTCAGACACAAAGCAGCAAAAGTGATTACTAAATCCTGCCGTGTTTCAATAGCAAATTGGTAATGAGGATGATCCACAGTTAATCACAGGATTCACAAGTCTGCAAGCTGTTGTGTAACATCATGTATTGGAGAGTAATACTTCTACCAGGGTTGGAAATGTATTTGTGCCATTATAGACACCATGTGAAATTCTGAGGTTTTAGGCTCAGAAAAGACAACCTCAATCCAGAAAAGCAGAAAGGCTGGATTCCACAGAGACAAAATGGAGCAAGATATTTATGTTGAAGAGGTAGACACGAACAGTGTTACTAGCTGCAGATACCTGAACATAACTTGAAGAAAGAGGACGTGTTTTCCGTGATGTGCTCTTATATATACCCACAGACTACCTTCTATAAATTGTGGGATCAGAGTAAGATAGAATGAGACAATGTCATTCAAACTGACACAAATGTGTACGCTTTGTAGTACCAGAATCCTGAAACTAAAGACACTTTGTGTACCATCTGTACTGCTCTGTTTTTCTTCTCAAGCCAATTCTGTGCTAGTTTTGGTGCACATGGTCGCTACTATGGACAATATAGAACAACTACACTTGAAAGTAGACAGGTGTTCCTTCAAATTGACATGAATCTTGTATTAGACTAATATACACAGTCCCTTTTCTTCTCTTGAATTCTGAATAAGTTAGTTTGAGGCACATTTCAGTTCTCATGTAAACATTGGTTTTGTTTTCTGTGTTCAGATCACCTTCAGTTATTTTGGAACTGCAGGCAAAAATGTTAGAGATACCTTACTCTGTGTCATTCTTCAGGTTAAAGTATACTCGCTCACATGGCAGAAGCACATCCCCAACCTTCACATCTGTGAACAGCAGCCACAGCCCTTCACTTCTCTTAGGGAGACAAACATTCCAATAGCATCAGCAACAAAGGGAAGCACCAAGTGCAGTGTCTCACACCTCAGTCTGTTTACAGCTGGGCCATCTGGAGATGGTGTAAAATGGTGCAACTCAGAACACAAACTATTGTTGCTCATTTAATTGCCCTTCAGAAGCAATGTAAGCTGGATTTGGCATTTATATCAGGGATCAAATCTTCCAGGACACGGGAAGGGAAGGGACATTTCATCCTGTAGTGTGTCTCCAAGATGCAGCACAGGTTCAGTAGATAATCCTCTTTGATTCCAAATTGGTTTTTAACTGCATTCATCTATGTGTATCATACCACTTTAACTAGATGATAAATAAGATTGAAGGAATATTTATATTACTTATTATCTGGAACACTGCATCCAGAAAATTAAATTCCTATTTAGAATTTTCTGATAGTCATCTAATTAAACTAGAGAGGCATTTATTAAAATAAATGATGTTGTATTTCTTACATTAGCAAAATTCAAATTTATAATTACCTTAATAAATAAATTATTAAGTGCTATTATAAGATTTGTTATTTAATTCTTAATAATATTTACATTATAACAACAATAATGTAGTTTAAATTATATTGAAATTCAATATTTTTATATTTATTATTCATAATTAATAAGTATTATTAATAAGTACTATTTAATAAACACCTCTACTAAAATTATGGAATTCTTCTTATGAATAAACTCAATTAACCCAGAAAGGAAAACAGCAATAAAATATGCAGGAAGATTTAGTCCCATTATTTCATTATCTAAATTAATGTTCTTGAAATCTACCTGCTGCAACCTTGCTCGAGCACTGGATGTTTATCTATTTGCCTTGAAAAAACAACAGGAGTTTAGTCACAGAGGTGGATACAGGAGTGCTTGGATTAAAAATATCTGTCATACTTGGCAAGTTTGTCTGCGGGAAGATGTCTCAGTAATTTGTAAGAACACAATGTGGTCAACTTGGCCATGCTCTGTCCAACAACTAAACCTATAAAAGTCATCACTTATCATTCCCTTTTCCGTGAAGTCCATGATTCATCATCAGAGGAGACATCTTTTTTTTTTCAGCCATATATGTTTTAATTTAATTTTTCAAATTTTCGACTGCCTCAGGCACCTCAGAATAATAGTTTAATTTGTCCAGGTTTGTAAACATATTCTTGCGCTAAACCAAGAAAAAGAGTTGCATGCAAAGTAACTAAATCACAAAGATAATAGATTTGACATTGTAAATCCTTCATTAGCTCTAAATAAAGCAATCACCAATTGAGAGATATTTTTGCTTCACAGGAATGACAGAAGGGGCTGAGGTGAAGTAAGGATGAACAAGAGGAAACAATTCCAAAAGTGATGCCGTCATTTTCAGAGCAGAGAGGCTCTGTAGTTTTCCCCCGTTCAGTGGAAAGGTCTTTGTCCAGGCAGTTGAACAGGTGATGTTCCCTGTACTGGAGGTGGCTGTGCAGCTGATGAGGTGCTGGAGTGCTCCTGCCAGCAGTGAGCCTGGACAGAGCAGGACAGCACTACAAGAAAATTGGGGCCAGCATAAAAGTTCCATTAATCTATTGTGCTCAGCCTATACAAGGTTACTCCCTTTATTCACGTGACAAATATGATAAAATTGATTGCTTTTGGATGTATGAGAAGGATGTGTTACATTTCTGGAATGTTACTTTTTGCCCTCGCCACACCAGACTTTCCTTCCTTTTGTTTCTTACAAAGGATGGGGGAAAAGTGAAGGGTCAGGAAAAACAGATTCTTTCCATTAAAACATCAGGCTGTCTAAAACTGACAGTTTGCTAGGTTAACTTACTTGCGACATCTGACCCAGCTCCAACTTCACTGACTCCCAAGCAAGCCACAAAATCACCAGCTACAGTTGGTACGAGGAACTGTTTTTTCAACTCATGAGAACCAAACCTGCAACAATATAACGAAAAAAGTAGGATATTAAAACCCTATGAAGGTAAATTTTATTCAGAAGTTAGTTACAAATTTTGTTCTTCCCACACAGTGATCAATTTTCTTATAACTAGGTAAAAGCTGTCCCAGAGCCAAAAGATAGAATAAATACCCTCCAAAGCTGTGATTCAGTCTTCACCAGAAGCGCAGTCACAATAATTTCAAAGAAGTTTTAAAAAGCATTCAGGCATCTTACTCCAACAGAAACGTGTGGTCTAGATGGCCAAAATCTATCTTCATGGCTGTTACTTTAATAGTTCCAGATCTAAATAAATATAACCCCTGAGCGTTCCTCTCAATGCTCCTGCTCTACTCTGCAACCAACAGGATGGAGGACTTGCTGGTCTCTGCTGTTCTGCACCATCTCTTTGCCAGGTTTTAGTGGTGACTGAAAACTTTTGACATGTGATGGCCACAATCTGCAAATACCTCTATTTAAATTATTTCTATTTCACAACTACATTTAAATGACACAGTAAAATGCATTAATGCTTCTTCCAGCTGTTCCTTTATCTCCACAAAAATAAAAAAGGAAACAGCAAACTGTGGATGGTATTTTAACACAAAAATTTCACTTGGGTGTATTTAAATTCAGTTAAAAGGCACACGCTGTTTTCCTGTTGTTTAGAAGACTGCATCCATTCAAGATATGCTATATCTCATTTCATGCTTGATTTTATCCTAATTAAAATTCACTGAATTCACTGATTTCTTCTTGCAGTGTGAACAGTGAGTTCATGATCTAGTTCTCAGACCTTTCTTGTGCCACTGAAAAATTCCTTCGGTCATGAAATGTCTTCGGTGTCCAGGAACCCATAAATTCAAGTTCCTCCTCAGCCTCCTCTTTGTTGTGAGGCTTCTCAGGTCATCATCACCCCTCACCTCCTTAGGCTCGCTGGGGCCTCCTTCTGAAACATTGTCCCACTACTTCCAAAGGGGCTTGCCATTCAAGCTAACACTAAGTCATGCCCTCCAAACAATCCTGGTCAAAGGACATGGGACAGGCATGTGGCAGACACATTTGGTGTGCACAAGGAGCTCAATTCCTAGTCCTGTCCCTGCTGAAAATCACAGCAGCAATCCCAAATAAATTCAACTAGCAAGTCTGGAGTGCCGACTCCTTCCTCTAGCATTCTAGAGCAAAGTACCCATGTCTGTTAGGCAGCAAACTTTGTTTTCTAATTTTCCATGGGGCCTGATAAAGTATGGCTAGCTGCACATTCATCATCAAAAAAACCCCAAACAGCCCAACCAACAACATGGAAAATCAGATTATGAGAGCAGATAGTGGTGATTTTTGGCAATGCTTTCTAATGCTTGAAACTTTGCTAACCTTTAGCATTTCAACAGAGGATTTTCACAGCAAGAACTTTGCTTAGAATAATATTTTGGTTTGATGTCTTTCTTTGTTTGGAGTTCCAGAAAACAGTTCAGTTCTTTCCAAAAATGTGATTATAGATGTTATTTTGCAATCAAAAAAAAAAAACCAAATTGGTTGGGCAACAATATCTTCAGAAGATGGTAGGTCTCTATGCCTTGCAGGAGACAGCTAGCTTCTTGCTCAGCTGCTAGCTTTTGTGTTAAAAACATGCCACTTTTGTAAAATTCTACCCATCTTAAATTTGCTTACTATTTGCCTATGAACAACTGGAAAAAAAAAAAAAAAAAGGAAAGTTCACTGCCTACTGCTGAGATTAGCAGCTCTAAACTGATTTGGTGATGTGACACCCTACAGGCATGTCTATAAACTCTGGGAAATGTGTCTTATTCACTGCCTCAGCTAGGAGCTGTTTTCTCCACTCTATTTGTAAGCAAGAAGGGCACTATTATATCTGAATGCATTTGAAAGACCTGGCAGAAAGTTAAGTTCCAAGCCATCAAAGGTCAGATCACTGCAGCATTTTCTATTTAGTTCTTAAATTTAGAAAATCTTACTATTTCACTCAGGGGATTGGGAATTACAGGAATCACATTCATGGAGTTTGTAGGTACACTCAATGTGTGCAGCATGAATGCTGAACAAAGCCCAAATTTATGAAAGCCAACAAAAAGCTACACAGGCTTTTTTAGGGTTTGATGGTTGATTCCCACATTATTGTTTGATTTGTGCAACAATGCATAGCCAAGACGCAAAATCTGACTTATCTCTATGAACACGTTTAGAATCCCCACAGCACACAGATACTTTTAAAGAAACCATCCAGGACATGGGTGCCATTTGAATCCATGACCCAGGACAAGCAGTTGGTCTTCCCACACACAGCATGAGGTAAAGATGCACGCAGGCAAAATTTCTTGTAGCAACCAGCTTTCTCTTTTCATTGCCAAGTTGTACTTTTACATGTGGTGGTGGTGGGGAGGCATTGTATAAATAGCCAGTGGAATTGGCTCAGCAGTGGAGGAGAAATTCAATAATGCAGATACAAATTCAATTAAAGATTTTATCAAGTTAACAACAATTTCAGTCTTATTTTCCAAGAACTTCCACTTTAGGATTTCACTAGCACAAATATGCATAATTTTACTGTTTTACTACAGTACAACAGAGTAACAGAAGGCCAAAAATCTGCAGTGGAACAAAATCCCATTTTCTTTTACCGACAGATTTTCTTTAAACCCCTAAATAAAAGGTTGTCATGGGGGCAAGGTAGTACTGTCTGAAGTCTTTTAAAATACTATTCTTATTCTCAGTTGGACTATAGCTAAGCCACTGCTGCAAGAGACATACTGAACTCCTTGCATTTAGCAAGCTTTTCTTGCATTATGTAAAGGAGAGGAGAACTTTAAGAAAAATTTGTTGTAGATGAGACCTCCAGTGAGAGCCCCTAAATTTAAAATTCATAGCAATTCGAGGGGGGCAGGAGGGGGTTTATATTCTCCATTTCAGGAGAGGCTCCTGCCTTCCTTAGCAGGCACCTGTCTTTCCAAACCAAGACAGGGAGGAAAAACACACAACAAATCAGATTAAGAAAATGCAGGAGCCTGAATGATAATACGTGATTAAAATGGGTACACTGATGCAACTGATGAGAAAAAGAAAAATTATTAATTGCCTAGAATGAGCATAGTTAGGAAGCATGATATATGTGCTACAACTTTAGGACTGACACCTTGCAAAGCTGGAAAAAGAGCAAGTAAATTATAAAGCAGAATTAGACTGATCCTAATCATTACAACTAAATGTATCCTTAGTATTACTGCACTGGGATATAAGAAAAAATAAAAACATGAACAAACTGGATTCTGGAATTAAATTTTTTAATTGGTTTTGGTACCAATTTTTTATGTTTGTAAACATATTATCTACTACTCAACAAGGTTTATGTTTTAATATATAATCAATATAACTCAACTATTAAAAAAAAAAAAAGAGACAGTATTTTCTCCCCTAAAGCAAACTGAGAGAAGTAGAGAATAGGTTCTTTCCTCAGGCATTACTGAGTAGCAAGTAGGCAGTAAATCTACACAGTATTGTTTTTTTTCTACTCATGACAATTGGGTTTTAGGCTAAACCAAACTTTCTGAAAATTACCTTGCAAGAGCAGGGGTAGCCATGCCAGTTTGCACTCCAATGGCCATGGGAATACCTCCACAATGGATATTTCCCAGCTCTTCTGCCACTGCAATATTATAGGAGAAGTCCAAACCCATGCCGCCATACTCTGAGGAAAAAAGAAATCTGTGATTCTCGTATTCTAGACTGGCATAAGCAACGAGAAAAACAACAAAAAAAGATTTTACTACTGCAAGGACTTGCCAACTGCCATTTAACTGCTAATTTTTAAGTATTTGACAATTACCAGCTTCCCTTTCACAAAAGCAATACCCCATTATTCTCTACAATACTGAGAACTGAATTGAGAATGACACCTGCTCTAATTATCAATGTGCACATCAGGTCACCTCTGAGTATCCTAAGCAGCCTCATTACTTTTATTGGAAACAGCAGGAAGAAGTGACATGCTGTTGTAAATGATACCAGAAGGCAAAATTATTCTTTCCAACAGCAAGGTCATATGAACAAATCACACCACAAGGTAACAAGTGCTTTTATTTCCCCATGATAGCACCTGACACCCGCTCTCATCACACATTGCAATCATCTTTCTCAGACACAGCAGCCAAGTCAGCACGGACCACGACCACACACAGGTCATGTTTCTATTCTAAATCACTGCTGTAGCTCAAAATTCATGTTAGATACAACTGCAGTACTGAATGCATTTATTCCACACTCTGCACCCAGTCTGTGCAGTCATTAAAGCACTCTTGGTTCACAGGGAACTGACAACCTGGGGTGCTGGCCCAGTGCCAGCACAGCCCATTGCTGCCCCTTCTCCTCCCAACATTCCAATCTGCAAATTCAATTAAAGAAGAAATTATTCTTCACCTCATTCCCATGCCCAGTGCTGATAAACCCACTACACAGTGAAGCACAGAAAAAGACTACATTGCTATGATGGATGAGGTAATTTTTAGCTATATTAAATAGCTTATAGTCCAAAGGAAATACAGTGAGAAAGTGAAGGTTAAGGTTACTACTTGACGTCATTAGTTGACTGAGCAGCTTTGATTAGATAATGTTGTCTTTTTTTTTTTTTTTTCTTTTAGCTCTTTTGAAGACTGGCTAAGAAAATTTCAAATAAATAGATACAGACCGTCACCCCTCACACACACAATAAGGGGCAGATGACCCTTGTCTGTTTTCACTTGCTGACCTCAAACACTGAGTACACCCTTCACTGACCTGCTCTGAAGTTTTCAAAAAACACCATTAAATAAAGGTCAAAACACCACAGTGCATATAAACATGAGGCTTTGCATGCTATCATCTGTTTCCTAAACCCACAAAATCTACCTTTGTGCATCCTTTCTTTGCTGAAAGGAAAAACACAACAGGAAAGGATAAGCATAAAGTTCTGTTTCCAAAAAACATTTCTCCTTAAGTTGTACTGAATAGTCTAGACTCTCAGAATTATAAAACTGCTGCTTCTCAAAGCTTTTGCTTGGAATGTTTTTTTAAAAATACGCACAAAATTAAAGTTCCTGCTGGGAGCTTAAGCAGTGTAATGAAACATCAGCAATGTGGAAATGTGTTTAACATAACCAATAATTTAATTTTCTTGCCTTTACACAGCCCGTATCAATAAATAAATGTTCTGAGGAACAGTAAGGAATGTATGTGCATGCAAAGGCAAGACTATTTAAAGAATCTGTCATGAGAGATTTTGCTAATTTGGTATGGATCTATAGCGGAATTATAATAGACAACCTCATTTTTGGCACCTCACAAATCCTTTTAATTAGATTTTTTAGATTTTATTTTAAATTGACCGATGCTTTTATTGCCAGACTACTGTTATTACTGATTTTATCTTTAGTTTTGTCTACCAGGCAGTTATATTCCCATCTTTCACTTAAATTTCACAGACCAAAACCTTAGTTTCTTGATTTATCCAAAGTAACTTCCCAGGAGGTATGTTATGCACAAAAACTGACCCAAAGAAGGGCTACTTTATCCAAGTGGACAGCTTAGAGACATTCTTTGTGCATACCACAATCCATTGTATTTTGTCACATAACAGATGCTTCTTGCTCTCATTTGAGATAAATTACTAAGCAGTACACTGTAAAAACAAAATAATGCAAAAGGCCAACTTTTAAAGGAATAACAATGAACGGATTTCTGACCAAAGGGAATAAAGGAGCAGAACGAAGCTTTGAGAGCTGGAGGTAGAGAGGGAAGACCTGCCAGGAAAAGAGATGATAAAATCCCAAGATTTTATAATCTGGGGATAGATAATGCAAGAGACTACCACAGATGCAGGCAGGAAGGGCAGAAGCAAATGGTAAAACCATTAATCAGACCACACCTAAGTTTTCATCAGTTCTGTTCCAGGAGCCAAGAAGCTAAAGTTTCATGGAAAAATGTGAGTGATTTGATGGACAATGATAGAGCATGTCTTTTTGAGCCCCGAATACTTGATCGAGGTGAAGATTGATTTGTCAGAGCAGTGTGAGCCATTATATCCCTGGTATTTCAGGTAACTTAGGCCATGGCTAAACACACTTGTGTCCCATCTCTTTGGAGAACTGGCCCTCCACACTGAGCCAGGCTGCCAGTGGTGTCACACACACCATTAGCAGGCAGTGCTGGCTACAAGCACCAAAGGAATTTCCTCTTTTCCTCAGTTCCTAGTGGCAGCCTGGTGCCCACAGACCCACTGCCAGCACTCCAGACAGAGATTTTGGGGCTGGTGTGAGCACATTTCCCTCCATGTCATGGGACGCAGCTCTTAATCTGAGACAAAACCACCAAGCCATTCTTATTTCCATCTGCTTCAGTGATTATGGTAAAAGGTTCATGAAATTAATGTTCAATTTTGATTTGGAACAGAACTTGGGAATAACTCTTTTTGGAAGAGGGAAGAACTTTCTGGAATAACTCTTATTTGTGAAAAAGGCAATATGCTGGGGGTAGTAGGTTTGTATTTGCAGTCTCATCAACAAACATCACTTCCTGGAAATATCTTTACTATGATGTAATGCTAATAGGTCAATTAAATTTTAATTCAGAAGAGCCTAACACCATGCCTAACACAGGAGCGAAAATTTTGGTGAAAAATACACAGTGAAAGAAACCAAATCAATTCCAGACTTGATTGCTTTAGAAAACATACAAACATACACACACACACACACACACACACACACACACACACACACACAAAATAAGCAGCAAAAAACCCATACCAAAAAACCTCCAAATCAAGAATTACAAATATTTAAATATTCACAAGTAAAAACATTTCTGGGGTAAATATTTCAGTTTACTTTAAAATGAGATGAGGGACCTTTAGAGAATTGTTTGGCTACATTACCATTTTTAATTTGCATGAAAATAAAAATAACAAAGCACAAAGTAGATTAAACTAGGCAAAAAGTCTAATGCACTATTGCTTTTATAGCTGAAAACAGGCAGAAAGAGACAACTCAGCTATGTTCAAATTGTTACAGTTTTGATGATAATAGCACAACTTCCAGCTCTTAAATGGGCTAATACAATATCACATTGTTGGATGTCAGGTTCTTTTACAAAGCAATTAACATATAAGGCCCAAAGCAGAGAGCACAGAAACATACAAATAAATAAAGATTCTGCACTGCAGCCCATGGGAAGGACCCAAGCTGCAGGAAGGAAAAAGTGTGAAGAGGAAGGAAGAGCAGAGAGGATGTGCTATGTACTGACTACAACCTCCCATCCCCATCCTGCTGTGCCACTGGGGGTGGGGACTGAGGTAGATGAGTCAGGAATGAAGAATGGAAGATGAACCTGGGAAGAAGGGGAAGACGATGGTGGAACATTTTGTTTTAATTTGCCTTTGCTTCTCACTACACATATCTGCTTTAACTGGAAGGAAATTAAAATAATTTTCCCCCAGCCAAGTCTGCTTTTTACTGCAATGGTAACTGGGGGCCAGTCTCCCTGACTTTCCTCGACAGCCAGGCCTTGGCATTGTATTTTCTGCCCTGTCCTGTTGAAGAGGGAGAGTGAGTTAGTGGTTGGCCAAGATGAACCCACCACACCATGGTCAGTATATTAACCTATTCCTTTAAATTGGATCTCTGCTTTTCTACTAATCACCACCATCACATTATTTTAACATTCCCAACCCACAAAAGCTCCTTATTTTATACAGATCAGCAAAATTTACATGCCATGTTTGTAGATCCTGGCAGTGGAGTAGGAATCCAAAAGAACACAGCGAATCTTAAAAAACATTTGTTTTAAAAGACACAAGTGTACATTCTACTAAATCTGACAATTTAGGGTATCAGGAATATTACATATGAATTCAGGGCAGGTGGCACAAATGATGCCCAAAACTACAAATAAAAGAGCAAGACATGATCTCCAGTTGCAACATGCCAAAAGAGAAGGACTTCTGAGAAGACCAGTTGGAAAAACAAAGGCAGAGAAAGTCTATGAAAAAGGAGTCATAAAGGCAAATGAGAAGCTGAAGTCTTTCATATAATCATTTCACTTTTGTGAAGACCAGGGCATTCCTTGCCACTTGTTCAAGATCCCTGTTCCAATATGACTGTTCCATGATGAGACTTGAAGTTTCTAGTTAAAAATTTGTAAGAGTTTACAAGTGTCTCTACTTGGAATTTGCTTCTGAACCCCATCTAGTAGCTGTTAGTGGGAATGACAATATCTGTGGTATCCAGAACTCCATTTTAAATGCTTATATAATTTATCTTGTTTGCTTACATACTTTCCAAAGTTTCAAAGAAGTGTATCTACACCAAAGAAAATCACTCAGTATTATTTCTACTCTGGGCATCTACCACAGTGCAAAAAAAACCCCCAAATGTGTGCTCTCATATTTGTCAAAGACAAAACATTAATCGAATCCCAGTTTGAAGACAGGTCTGAGAGACTCCTATATTTGACATTAGGATGACAAAGCTAATTGCTAGTTTTCATCACAGCCTACAATTTTAAATCAACAGAAGTAAAATTTAAGTGTTGAAACCTTATTCACCTGTCATAAATATGGTTCAAGAATTTCAACTCCAGAGAAGTACAAAGAACCTTGAATCTACATAACTGCAAATGTCATCAAGTAGGACAGTACAGAAATCCATATCATAGTTCCTTTCCTCTGCTTTATATTGAAGGAATTTAAAGAATTAGCAAGGGTGCACTCTCTGTCCTGTGTAATTTCCCATAAATCCATTCTGAAAAGTTGAGACTGATGAAGTTCAGAAAACACCTCCTGCCTTCTTGATTATTTGCTTCTGGACGGGTGTAGAGGAAAAAACCTCTCATTAAGAGTAGCAGAAAAACTGTGAGTCCACTTTAGCCTTGTGGGGATTAAGATATATGTGGTTTTGGGCTATTTCCCCCCCAGATCAATTCACAAAAAAATCAAAACAAAGCAACAAACTAAAAAAACCGACAAAGGAAAAACCTCCAGACACAAATAAACCATTGCAACAGATGCAAAGATCCTTTTAACAGATTACCTTAGTAAGGGAAACCAAACTCCCTCAGTTTGAATGAAATTTTGTCCCAAACCAGGAAAAATTATAGTGCTTCATTATTTTATTTGGTTGATCCTAGAAAGATCACAGTCATCTTCAGCACTTGCTCTCTCCCAGATACTACTTAATCCAAAAATTTCAAGACAGGTAAGGACTTATGCTGCTAACCAAACTTTTAGTATCACTTATGATCCAGTAGCCCTTGGAAAAGGAAAAATATGGATTGGTTTCTCATTACTTTTCAAGCACTCATGGTTAGCAGCACAAATACAATCCCAAGAGCAATTAACAATGCAAAATGTGTGTTCCTGCAAAACTCCTTCTGTATTCTGCATTATTCTGCACTGTATTCTGTATTCTGTTCCTTTTTGCTACAGAAGTCATCACAGTTGCCACCACAGAAATGAAATTTACTGAGGCAAATAAGGTGATTGCAGACCAGATCAAGACTGGTATATACTGTAAAATAAAGGAGAAACTTTTCACACAGTGTAAGGATAAAAACTCTCCTATGACACCACCACAAAATACCACAGAGGAACTTGGCAGTGCCTGTGACTGAGCAGATAAATACCACCACTGTGCAGATAAATGTACCACACAGACCTGGCCCCAGCTATGGACAGCATGGATACATTTAAAAAAGGTTCAAAGCTGTATAGAACACTTTAAAAAGCCAGAGCAGTATATTCTAAATCACCAAGCTGCCAATGCCTGCACTTGCTACCATCTTATTGCTAAAACATCCCTCAAAATTTTTTTCAAATTTTCCTCATTTTCTAAGTGGTTATGCAGAATCACCCAGTGACACTGAGTTAGCAATCACATTTGCATAAAACTTTGAACTCAGAAGGTTATCAGAGCTTTTAAAAACAGTATCACACAAACCCCCAAAAATGTGTGCAAACAATGCTATGGGGAAGGAAAAGCTAAGCTGCCCAGTACAATAGAATAAAATGTACACATGGCAACATAAGACACATTAACAATGTAAAAGATGCAGCAGCCAAAAAAGAAAAGAGGAGAAAGAAGATCCAAAGTGCACATAGCGCCAGGCACCAGCTATTGCATCAACTCCAAGCCAGAGAAAAACTTTAAGCAATGCCTGCTCACAGACTCCTCAGGTGTCTTTTGCCTGGAGTTTTAAATGGAGCTTATTTCCCCCCAACTCCGCTCTGATACAACATCTGTTCCAAAAAATTGGAATTTAATCAAAATAGCTTACAGCTTTTTCTTTAAGGTTAAAGAGCACAGATCTCAATTACTGTACATTTGAAAATGTCAGTCAAACTAAATGCCACAGCAAAAAGAAAATGAAATCAACATCAAAAACACACAAAATGAAGTCAAGAAGTATAAAGGCTGACTATCACCCTTCCTGAGTTTCAGTGGAAAAGCTGTGTTACTTCTCATCAGGATTCTCTTTGGGAAGGAAACTCATAAACAAATCATAGAATGCATTTCAAGGATATCACCTTTGCAACCTGCCTGTTGCTTGAGGTCAGTCAACCAGCAACAGCTGCCAGCCTCCTTACGTACAACCAGCACACACGCTGCTACCAGCAGGCTGCCAGCCTGCTCTAAGCTCTGCTTGCAAAGTAAGTTCTCTGAGTCAAGTGTATCCAGCAGTGAATGCTTGTTCTCTCTCGCTTAAAGGTGGCCACCCTTCTGATGATCAGGCCACCACTGCATCAAATCCTTCAACAATATGTGTGTCCACTGCAGTTCTCCTGACACATGTCAGCCCTCAGAGGCTCTGAAATCTGTCATCAGCATCTGTCAGCCCCATGTAAAATGTGCACTTCCTCGCAAGAAAATGTCTGAATGGCTGCTCAGCTGTCTTAGACATATTTGTTCACATTGAACAGGTAATAATTAGTCCCACACCTGTACAAGGATGAAGCAGGTATGTATGTGTTGCTGGTGCTTCTATTCAGGACTCGTCCTCTCACATGACTCCCACAAATTCCTACAAAAAGTTTACGTTACTCTGCATCATGGCAAATTTTCTTCCAGTAGGATCTTAAGTGTGAATGCACAAATAGACAGTATAAAGAACATACAGTAATGCACAGACATTCAACCATCCATAGGTCAACAGGGAAAGAAAATGGGAATTGACTTATCAATGGGTAACCAACAGAGATACAAAGAACAAAGAACTCCAGTTTAAGCACAACAGAGAGAAGAGTAACAGGACTGAATACAAGTATGTACATTTGTAAGGAATTTTTAAAAGCTGCATGAAAAGGAGTCACTGTACTCAGTTTTGTAGCTCTCTATGAACAAAAAGCAGACTTACTGCTTTCAATTTTTCAGGCATCCAATTTATATAATTCCTTTAAGGTATCAGGATATACAGTCAATATTAAAAACATAATTCTGTTTCTTCTGAGTTCCAAGTAAATAAATAATTAAACTGAGAAGCAATAGTAAGTGATTTAAGGATTACAGATTTATTACATTTGCTACTTATTGAAACTTCTACGCTAAGATTTAATACAAAGACTAAATATTTATCAGCTGAAAGCTATGTTTAATTTTCTTCCCTACAAAATCTTTTTATTTCAGTCCAAGATAATAAATAGCTTGTTGGAAATTCACATTTTTCTGACATGAAAACTTTAGATATTTAATATGTCACACCGAAAGACAAAAATTTTACTAGATTACACTTTCTAAAAATTGCAATCTACAAATGGAATTATAAATTGAGAATTTTAATTTTGGGCATGGGGGGAGAAACTTGAAATAACGTAAAAAAAATAAATCATCATGTGTGCAGTGAATAATGAAATAAACTTTGGACATGCTCTGGAGCAAGCCTGGCCAGCACAAGGGTTTTAGTTCAGTAGCAGCAAACTTGGAACAGAAGTGCACTGCAGGACATTTCCACAGGAATTCCCAGCACAGACTTAAAGGACTAAATTAATTTCCATTAAAATTTCCATTCATGGCTGACTTCTTAAGTCCTCGAGATATTGGGGTCAGATACTAAGAAAAAGATAACATGCCATCCTAGAATGCCTGCCACATTGCAGGTCAGCATAGTCCCAGCACAGCCACAGCCAGCAGATTATTAAGGAGACATCCATCAAGTAATGCTGCAGCCAGAAGCACACCCTCTGTGATTAGATAATTCCCTTGTTTATAAATTCTCTTCAGCTGGCAACATCTGCATCTGCACACTGACACAGCCTTCAGCTCCTGGGCTCTGGCAGCTCCCAAGCACCCACCGTGTGGGACAGCCCATCGTGCTGCTGGAGCACCTCCAGAGGTTTCAGTTCCCAAGTACAGCAGAAACCAAAGAAGACCATCTTCTGTATTTGTGATTGTTGAGAAACCTGACTGGTTTTGAAACTGCTTTCTGTTAGCAAAAGCAAAGCAATAAAAGAGTATTTCTAGATCTGAGCAATGGATTTTGGTGAGCTCTTCGAGATAAAACCCAAATTTGCAGTTTTCCAGGAAAGGCAATAGGTTTGATCTCAAATGGGGAATAAAAGTCAAATAAAAATTAAACTATTTGATTATTTTTATAACATTAAATTGTATGCTTCTGTCAGGTAACTTTGGTTTTTTTAAAGACACACAAAGGAAAGATCAGAATAAAAGCCACTTCTGGGGTAAAAATTAAAGCATTTTTGCAATGTCAGAACAATACCTTTACCTTCATTTTCTCCAATAAAGTCAATATTTCCATAAAATGGATATATTTCCATGCTTTCTCTATTCTTGACAATTTTAATGGAGAAAAAATTTCATTGGCAACTTTTATTTAGTTTAAAGAATGTGGATAAAGGTTTTAAACCATATTTATAGCTGCAAATATCTAGGTAATTTCTCATTTTCGCTATGATTCTGTGTGCATCCTTGTCCTTAAGATTTGTCAGCCAGACTGTATCATGAAACAGATTATTCCTCTCTGTTTGTAGAACAGCTGACACAACAGGATTCTCATCTAAACTGCAATCTCCAGTGTGAAATATGCTACTCTACTATTTTTATTTATGCTGACATTGCAGGTGTGCTTTGTATGTGCTACTGGCCAAAACCGAAATGATTTTCAGTACAGTGCAAGCATACCACAAATAAAATTCCCCATTCAAGATTATTTTCTTCAAAAGGACCTTCTACTCAGAGTGTTATATTACTTCTATAAGCATTTCATCACACAATGTTGTCTCCTCCAAGAAATTATTAACATTATTGAACAGGATTATATTTTTCTTCTTATACATTTAGTTCTGAAACCAGCAACAAATCAGCTCACAAACCAATGAAAAGCAGGCTGTTCCAAGGGGGAATAACAGCACCCTGCTGCAGACCAGATAAAATGATAATACAGTTTGCAATAAAAATGACATCAAACTGCCTATTACACAATTACCAGTGTAACCCACTGGGGTCCATAACATACCTACGATTAACCTAGGGCAAAAGGGAACAATGACATTGCTAAAGAGATGAGTTCAGACTGAGATGAGTTCAGAAAAATAACAGAACCTCCTCCCCAGAATATCCCTGTCGCCTGCCTTGATTCCCAATCCCACCTGAATTATAATTAATGATCCTAAGAATCCATGCACCCAGTAGTTAAGTACCCTTTTGCTATATAGTTTAGCTGTAATTTTTTACAACAGAAATAGAAACAGATTTATCCATAGCAAATTAAAGTCTACAGCAAGGATGCATTTGCACCAGTTGCTATTTAAACACTTAAGACTAAAGTCAGATCTCTCCCAGTTGTGAATATACAGGCCATTCAGGAACCCAAGAAGGGTTCACTCCTCATCTCAGTAATTTACTTTTTCATAACTAGCTATACAACAAATTTTATTTCAAATTCTTGTTCTCAAAATATCACTCTAGAGTTACATAGCAATAAATGTGATTTTCATATTCAACATACTGAATATGTGGTGACATAGTAAATTTTAAATTAATCAAATTTCATTGTTTTCTCCATGAAATTCTGAAAGGCAAATTACATTAAATCAGCACGTGCATTGTATTATTACGGAATGTCCCTGAAACTGAATTTAGAATATTTATATTTTAAAATAAAATAAGCAAAACAATTTTTATTGAGGGGAAAAAACCCACCTTCTTCATAGAAATTCAGAAATTATTCCAGGAGATATTTAAAAAATAATCTCAGAAGTATTGGCAAATACCTGAATTATCTTTATGGCTCAATCATCTAGCCAATAACACACCTTCCTTTCAAATTAAAACAAACAAACAAACAGAAAAACAACAACAAACGAGGGAGGCTAGAGTCCCCTCCACCTTCCACCTCCCAAGGACACAGATTTTCCAGTGTCATCATGCTTTTCCTCTCCCACACATCTACATGTAGACAAAAAGTGAGAATGATGGGGGAGGGAAAAGTAGCCTTTTCATGCAGGAAAAAGCTTTTGTCCAAATTTGCGACTAATGTTTTTAACTGGTCTTGTATGAAGGAATTTCCATTAGATCCATCTAACTGCAAAGAATTTTTAAAGCACTTGCAACCATCCATCAGACACCTGCGGTTTATAAAGTGTTATGTGTACTGTTTCTAAACAAGTAATTGAAACATGTGAAATAAAAAATAAAATGCCATGCAATTTATTGGCAAGTAGTCTAAGAATCTCCAAAAACAAAACACACAATTAGAAAATTATTTTATTATATTAAGGATCCTTGTCATGTTTCTGAGTTACATAACTTTCCATTCCATAAAAGGCACTATTTTAGAAGGACACCCAATAGTCACAAACTATTTGCCTAATTTTCACCTGTGAGCATCTGTCACTGCAGGCTTCTGTGGCCATGAGACCCCAGTGGGCAGGACAGGCCTGTAAGAAAAGGAACTGAAGAGGATTTTATTACCATAAGCACCTTTTATCACAGTTAGCCATCTCAATGTGCAGCCACTGTAAGTAAGATTGCTGATGAATCCTTTGTTTCATGTGGTCTCCTGGACATTTCTGTTCAGAGACAGAAATATTTTTCATCACCTCCTTGTTACTCTGAAACAACATCTCCAAACAGCTTGCTGATAAGCTTTCCATTATTTCAGAGGCACCCTAAAGAGGCGCTGGGCTAAATTTGTTTCCTCATGTGTGGGCAGCACATGACACAGGAGGTGACTGAGGCTGCAGGGATCATCCTGCTGACACACAAAGAGCCCACTGCTGCTGGACCCTTGGAGTTCCCCTGCAGCTCAGACACTGCGGGCTTTCCCTGCTGCACAGTGGAGGCAGCAGATGTGCGGATGTCTGTCCTGGAATGGTTCTGGCTTAAAAAATGGTTCTGGCATTTCCAGCACACCTCTTGAATCTCACAGTTCTGCAAGAATACAGCACGGTCAACATCTCTGAGTACCCTTAGTCTGGAGGAGACACCAAGCCCACACTGACTCAGACTGTCTTTATAAACTGCCCAGGGGCCAGGGCAGCTGTTCAAGGGTGCAAAGCAGCTTTTTCATGATCAAAGTGCAGAGAGAGATGCTGAAGAAACAAAGTGATATATAAGCATCTGTTATGTGAGCCATTCTGAAGCTTCTGCAGTGTCTCAGACAAAATTATAATAAATGTATTACAATTTATGAGCTTCATGATCCTGAGCATACTGCACATCCTTTCAGTGCTGCATTATTATAATCCTTTTCCTCCTTAAGAACTATTTGCTAACTCATTATGATTAATCCAGTGCATAGCATCTCTCAGCATCAGGTAGGCCCAAACTGAGTGATTCTGGCAACAGCAAATTAATGGTGAGCAAAGCAGCAGTGACTCTGCCTCCTTTTTCCCAACTACATCATTCTACAGAACCATAAAGAATGAGAAAGCCCACACCAAAGACATCAATTTATGCTCAACTCTCACCCTATGTTTAAAATAGTTGAGGAAAGGACAAATACATTGTTCATTGAATAGTGAACACTAAAAATTAGCATTAAGATTTAAGGCCATGCTATACATCATTGAAGCATGAACAATTATGAACATGATTGTTCATAATTACATGAACAATTCCTCACTTGTAAAGCTGGAATTTTCTTTCCATTAAAAAAAAAAAAAAAACAAAAAAACAAAAAAAAAAAAAAACAAAACCCAAAGCAACCAACCAAACAACAGCAACAACAAAAAGGGAGAGGGAAGTGAAATAAGTTTTTCTGTCTGGAAAAGATCACAGCATCTTCTAGGCTACAGCCTCATCACTTCAAATCAGGTGACTTAAAACAAGTAAAATATTAATTAAAGTATATCTTGTATCTCAAAAAAATTCCAACACAGAAGCAAAGGAAGAAAAGGAGCTTATTTATGTTAATCTCATTTATGGAAAAATTGTATAGCTGTAATGACTGAGCTTCTGTTTTTCTTACACCACCAAGCATCAATAAAAAATTGATTCTTGTTTGAAATCTCTCTCAACTATGGTTAATCCTGTTTTCTAAATTTTGGAGTAGCACTGCTAAAGTATGAATTAAGAGCAATTAACAAAGCAAGACAGAGGAAAAATGCAGCAAATACAAATTCACCTAAATAGCATGCTAAAAGACAGACCTTAACAATTACATTTTCAAACCAAACCATGCCACTGTTCTCTGCATTTTAAGGAGGTTTACATGAAAGACTAGATACATATTCCTGTTGCACAAATTTTTCTTACGTGTTAGAAGTACTGCCATGGAAAGAAATAGAAAATCCCACAAAAGAAACCCCAACCTTTTACCATTTTAGGGAAATTGCTGTTTGGAAGCTTTGCTGCTGCAGACTGAGGTCACCCACACTAATGTTTTACCACTGGAAAATGTATTCCACTTGCAATTTAATTGCAATTCACTCTGTGAGATTTGGCTTGCTTCTGACTTTGTGCTGGAGTGGTTAGTGCTGTTGGAGTTCTGTTTAATCTTGCCCTGCAGTTGCAAAGATGTGTGCAGCCTGTCAGCTTCCAGAAAGCTTTAGGCTAAAACTTTAAGCAAAAGAGAAGAACTAGCAAGTTTTACTGTGTTGGAAGGAAGAGATACAAGAGACTGTCACTCTTATTTGAAGATGAATATACTTAAGTAACCAAGCAACAAATTTTGATATGATTTTTTGTTTGTTTTTCATCTCTCAGTGTATCCTTCCATGCCAGCTTTCCAGAGCTAAGATGTGTCTTCAGACAAATCCCATTCTCTGGTTTGTGTTTTCCATTCTAACCTGGGGTGAAAGTGCTCTCTAATTTCTTCCACAATGAAAAGTCTTTATCAGTGTAAATGCAGCTTTGGGCACTGTGCTTCACTCAGTCCTGTTTCTTATGCTAATGAAGATTTATCTTCTTTATCCCACATACAGGATGTTTTTGGAATATCTTAGCAAGATGAATGGGCCTTATCGATCTGATTGTTTTGTTGATTACAAACACAGAAAAGGTGGAAGAATCCGCACCAAATTCATACAGATTTTACAGCAGGATCAGAAGACCTTTTTGTTTAGCCTGCCAGCAATGGAGAATGTGCTGCAACAAGGTTATATAAAAACTAATCATATTGAAATTTAATTATTCCAACTCTTTCCCTGTTGACTCAATTTTTATTTTTTTCATCTGACCTCTAGCTAAGTTTCTCAACTGCTGTCAACAACAGCCACAGTGCTGTGCTCTGCCCAGTGCTAAGCAAAAAGCCCTCAGCTCCCCACCCTGCCTTGCTGCCTCCCCATGTCTTGATGGTCAGATTCCACTTAGAGATACAAGGCAGTACCTGCTATGAGGTCTTTCCTGCTAGGGAAGAGAGAGGCCAAACAGTTGTACTTCTTGTGTGCTTTAACTGGAGTTTCCTCCTGGAAAAAGCAAACAGTAAGAAAAAGCTTTGGAGGCAGGTAGAGACTGGAGAAACAACCCAGCTCCACCACTCAGAGGAACTCAGCTTTAACAGACCACAGTTTTTTATTGCCATCCCTTAATAATCTTAAGGGATAATAGTAATTATCCCTCTCATAATCTTGTCTGGTATAAGAATGGCCTCCATGGAAATGGGCATGTACAGGACAAACCTAACAAGTGGGTGAGGGCTCACGGCTCTACAGAGACTGCAACCCCAAAAGGTAAAGGTTTGGGACTTTCACCAGCTGGGACTCTCATTTTCCTTATCCCACAGTGAGGACTGGTTTGAAGGTAACAGACTATCGCTAAGTGTGAACTACATCTGCAAGCAGAAATCAGCAGGAGAAGGGTTTCTGACTCCTGGAGCAGCCACAGCTGTCACACTGTAGAGCTGCCAGCAGCTCTGCTGTTATTCCAGCCTAAGCATAATTTGTCTCTGGCTGCTTGTTTCCCCATCCCTCAGCCACACAATCACAAGTGCCCGGAGCAACACAAGAGTTATGAAATAACCAGTAGTAAAAAGTAGCAGATTGTTTTAAATTATACCACAGTGTCCTTCACTGGTTATGCTATCTCCCTGCACAACACAGGGGCCCCCACTTTTAACTATAAGAAGGATACTTTTTAAAATGAATTTGTAAAATTTACACCAGCTCTTTAAGAACCCTTATGGCATGAAAGTGTGCTTCCACTTTAAAGTTCCCTTTTTTCCTAATTCTAATGGCCACCCTACACACTCTTTAATGAGTGTCACCAATCCCAACAGGGATGTCTGAATAATATAAAACCAAACTAGATGTGTATGAAAAACCTTCTGTCCCATACCCAAACTCTATATAGAAGTTTCATATTTGTCTGTTTAATACTCTATCTGGGTCTTTTACATGACAGAATAACAGAAGACATAAACAAAATCATACCAGTTTTGGTGGTTTGTTCCCCAAGATTTGCTTTAGAAGTGTTTCCATGGCATACACTCTAACTTCAATGTGACTTAACAAGCTGTCTAGAGGGAGCAGTGTGAAAACTAAAGACTGATGGTTTCCTTACTTATCTTTTTCTGCTTACAGTTGAGTTTATTTTCTCATTAGCATGATAAATGACTTAACATTTTTCACTACTTTCAATGATGATATAAGCCAGGTTGATTTTACAAAGACACAGAGAAAAATTTTTTTATAAAATAAATGTATATGTGATTGAAATGTGTATACCAACTAATTTGCAGTCAGAAATGGTCTTTTTGCCTGTTTGCTAATAGACAACAAACTTATAAATGTGCTTGAAATTGTTTAATAAACACTTTTTCTGAACAAATACATGGAGGTTCTTAAGACAAGCTGCCTATTAGCAATACCAACCTGATTTTTTTCCATTATTCATACTCTTGCACTGTTCACTGAAAAGAGACTTATTTATTTCTGTCTTATCTATACAGATGCTCTTAACAATGATTAAAGACTTGAGGACATGAGAAAGAAAGCCAAGAACCTCTACAGAAGGTCCCAGAAGACTGAGTCACAGCATGTCTTCTCCGTCAATACATCTGGTATGTCTTCATCAGTAAGGTTTTCCAACTTTTGGTGAATAGTGATAATCTCAGAATTTCATTTGCGGGCAGTTTTTCAGTCTATATTTCTCATGTTCTTCCACTGTCCTAAACAGGTCCTCATTTCCTTGTTTATGCCAAACACTTACATTGTAATCACATTACTCTAATCACTCCATAGTTCAGCTGGAGAGCCCTTCACTTGTTCCTACAGATCAATCCTTTGAGCTTTCTTAATTTCTTCCTTGACCTCATTAGCTTGCCAAAAACTCCCAGGCCAAGACATGCCCAGATAATAGCTTGCATTCCAAATCTGTCCTCAGTGTTAGCAAAATATGCAGCTAATTTAGTTTTTGTCCTAAGAGTTGTAGATGAAAATTTCCTGAAATGCAGAAAAGATTGAGTTCCTCTTTTTTGAGCTTTCACTGGAAATTACAGTGATGACCTCTGCAACAAAAATGGTAAACAGATGCAGAAAGAAAAGCAGCAAAGAGAAAGAAGAAAACAAATTTTTAAAATAAAGAATGGGATCAAATTCTGCTCGAACATAAAGGATAACTGCAAAACTCTTACAGCAGAACATGCTTCAGTGCTACTTACTGAACTTAGGTCTTTCACTGGCAGAAGCAGCCCAGCACCACAGCAAAGTTATTCCAACAGTCCGACGAGAAGACCTCTCAAAAATGTCTTTCTAGCTCACTAACAGATGGGTAAAAAACTAAATCAAGATCACAGACTAAATGAAACTAGATAAAGTACATTACTTGTCTCTAGCAGCATATAAAACAGCAATTTTCCAGTATTTTGTATTTGGGAAAAACAAAAGAATCATAGGAAACTAAGGTGAGTTAAAAAATTAAAAACTGATCTAAGTTTATTTTTTTTTTTTATTATTGCCACTAGACATGGCATGTGCCAGGAAAAGGGCTCTGTTGTTTCTACAGTTTTAAACAAATTAACCACAGCTTTCCTAGCCAATAATGCACACTGCATTAACTCTAGATAACAGACTAAAAGACATCTTACTTAAAAATATTCTCAATTGCTACTTGGGATTTCGAGAAACCAAGTGCATGGAGATGCAATTTTACCTCAAGTAAGTCATCTTACTGTCATCCAAATATGAAGGGTGACAGAAACTGCAGTCACCCTTACTACTACAGACTCAAGTCATTCAGTCTGCAGCTCCTCATGAATATTCTCATGAAAATAAGATGCACTTCATCTCCTATGTGTTTCAGGAGACAGCTTCTTTCATTGCATCCTGCAATGAGAGGCTGGGAGACAAGCATGAAAGCAGGCACAGTTTTGTTGTCAGTGTGAAGAACAAACACTGAAAGTCCCAGTGCACAACTGCAATTCACAGCAGCTGAGGGTCTCTGAAAGTGCAGAGCACCTGCAGCAACTTGTTTGGAACACCTACTGTGTTGTAAACACACAGAAATAAATCTTGCTAGTATTTTCCTATCAGTTACTGCTGCACTGGCTTTGATCAGGCACAAGTGGGGTTCATGCTGCCATTTGAACAAATGATGGACAGAAAAATCTAATTCCTACTTCTCTGCATGACCAGACCCCACAGCTGCATGGTGGTTTTTCAGACAGGCTCTCTGCTCTGCCATCCACACCTTTTGCTGCCTGGCAGGGTTGCAGGTCTATGGAAAAACAACTAGCTGGGCAGGATTTGCACAGCCCACTGCAGCAATGCTTCCATGCCTGCAAGTCCACTGCTAGCAAGTCAATCCAAACACACAGCAAGATGAAGACTAAAGTATCAGGTAAGAACCAAGGTAACAGCAGGAAAAATGGACAGGACAGCACTGTTTTGGAAAATATAAAAAAAAAAAACCAAACAAACACCAAAACCACATAATTTTCTTTTGTATTCTTCTAAGAGTGAGATCTAAGCCTCTGTGTCTTTACTGAAATAAAAAAAGAGACTCAGGTATACACTCCTTATGAAAACTTGAGACTGCT
Source organism: Passer domesticus (assembly GCF_036417665.1). NCBI lineage: Eukaryota > Metazoa > Chordata > Aves > Passeriformes > Passeridae > Passer > Passer domesticus. The sequence continues at coordinate 23,285,676 of NC_087474.1, read as the reverse complement.
TAAGAAATGTTTATACAAAACCACAAGAGTTATGAAGCATGAGCAAGCTTCCTCACTTCAATCAAGCTGGCAAGTTTACAAATTTCAGTAACACATTTCATGACACATTTATTGCAAGATTACATTATTGCCCATCTACCCAGAAGCATGAATGGAAAACTTAAGATTGTAATGCTTCACTGAAATTTCACTTGCTGATTACCAAACGAGCATTTCCATCTAGCAGTATGTCTAGTTCAGGACATTGAACCTCTGAAAAAACAAGACCTCCTGTACAGACTCCCATATCTGTAAATCCAGTCAGGAGAGAGCCTCAGAAAAAGATGATGTTCCTTAAGCAATACAATTATTTCACCCTTTAAAATTATGGCAAAATGAAAGTTGTTCATTAATTTAAAGATTGGAAAATGCATGTGTCTGGATGATGCTCTTAGTCATATGGTTTAGTTTTAGATAGTCCTGAGAGGAGCTCAACCCTATGACACCTGTGGGTCCCTTCTGACTCGAGACATTCTGTGACGTGTCACGATGTGCATGTGCACACACAAACATGCATGTGCCATAAGACACACAGCTGGTATGCACATCTCTGCACCAGCAACATGTCCTGCCACTCTGACTCATGTTTCAGACATGACTGAACACCACTGCTTGGGGCTGACCTGGTTCTCCCTGCAGGACAAAGGCCAAGCACAACATTAGGTTGTTATGCCACTCCCCTCTTCCCTCCTTTGAAGGACAAAAGGGGTACAGAGAATGCTGGAGAGATTTGCCTAAATCTGCTCAGCCACACCTGAGACTCAGCCTTGATATAAAACTGCACCCAGTGTCTTCAGATGAACTGATCTCCCACCACTCCACATCTGCAGGTTTGGGTAATTAATAGTCAGGGAATTGGTCTAATTAGTTTCAAATTAAATATTTTCAAAACTCACTGGGAATTAGTGAGTAAGCCATGCTAATTAAATATTGAAGGAATAAGTGAAAATAAGCATCAAGAGAGGTGCACTACTCTCAATGCACAAAGGATTTAAGGGCATTTACTAGAACTCATTAATTGGATCTGTGAGCATCTTCTTGACCCCTGATTTTTCTTCAACATATTAAGGCTGTGTAAAATATGTATAAATGCAAGGCACAGCTTTGAAAATGGATTTATAATTACTTTCTTAGAAAAACCAAACCAGTGAAGGCTTTGATAATATATCCAAGAGAAGAAAAAAAATACACTCAACAATAATAATGTACCATCTCAAAGCAATATAGAAACACTCCATTACCAGCATGCAAAATATATAGTAAAAAAGCACTCCTGCAAAAACTGTATAGTCATTCTTCTCACAGATATCTGAATATATGCAACATTGCAGTAGCCCACAAGTGTAGAGTGATGAAAAATGAATCAGGTGGGTAACTTGACAACAGAGAAACCTCAGGATAAATACCTCATTGAATGTGGAAGATGAAAGGGAATTTTTTTCTATAAATATTTATGGCATCAGTGATGATCACTACTCTGCCTGGTGACCCAGCAAACAAAAAATAATTAGATTGTGGTATTTTTTTGCCATCATGTGGAGGGAAATCCTGTCTCAGCAGGGTGCTCTGCTCCCCCTGTTCTGTCTCAGGCTTTGCACCAGCAGCTCCCCACTCCAGGCCCCTGGGCTGCAGCCTGGAGAAAGGCTGGGGTGTATGGGGTAAGCAGCTCCAAATGCAGCTGCCCCAGCTTGGCCAAGGGGGCGGGCAGCTTCAGCTCACACCACATTACTTTTCTTGTTGGCACACATTCTTGTCTCTCATTTCACCCATTAAGGACTTTCTCAGACATTCAGGAACTGGTTATCTTTGGGACCTCAAATTAATCTGGCTAAACTTCGTAATATCCCAAAGTATTAGAGGAAACGGAGCACTTAATAAAGAGTTTTTTTCAGAAACAAACTCTAACCACATCACTGCTTCATAAAAACAGCTTCCAGTGTACCCCCCTTGCTTCCAAAGACCACTGCTGCAGACCAGGTAGCATTGGTGTTATTTCATCACAGGTATCCCTCTGCCCAAACTTTAAAAACTTTGAAAGCAGGCATGGTGACATCTGCCTATCCCCTGTGAGACATGTCCATGAGTGGCTCAGAGAGCTTCCCTTTATTACAGAGAAGTTGCATTAGATGTCTCCTGCCCTTTAATCCAGGGCTTATTAAAGTCAGTGAGGATTCTGCCTTTAAAATCGCTGCAAGCAGTGATTGCCACCTGTCTCATCATTCCCTTGCTGTGCAATGCAACAGTGCAATAATTCTGAGAGACAGGGGAGGTCTGCAGCAGACACATACCCAGGACAGACTGACTGATCTGGCTACATGGTTCCAGGTAGCTTGAAGTCTTTAGTAGAAACCAGCAAGGAAAGATGTTCTAAGGAGGCAAACAAAGAGAAAGCATATTTATCACATCGTTTCCTTTCTCTCATTACAATCTCAGTTTTCAAAAAACTAAAATTGCAAGTATGTCCCCAATTCTCTTTGATGTTCAACAGAGCTAAAACCCAATAACTCAGGCCTTTTATTGCACAGAGGTTATTTAAAGAAAGGTGATATTTGACCTATAGCAGCTAAAAAGACACAGGCAAGCAAGAGGGATGCTATATTCAATTATCCAAATCTCAGCCAGCAACCCAAGTGTTGAAAATACTGTTGCATGAAGAAGATCCATGTTGACATGCGGTTTTAACAGAGGATCAGCTTAAAACCAATCTTGACTATAATTCCTCCAGTTTCATCCTTTGCAGATGGCACACATCTCAGACACCAAAAAGAAGAGCAATGTTTTGACTGTGCTCTTCATTAACTATCTTCACAAACATAGTGAGTTCAAAGCCTGTGTTGAATGTGGGTGTTTTCATCTGGCCCTGTGCTTTAGAATGACTTCATACCATTGAGATATTTTTCACTCTAAATTTTGCCCTGATTAGTTGTAATTTGTTACTTATTAAAATTGCAGCTGACTATTAAAAATGCATTTGGGGCATTCCTCAGATTCTCCAGAGTCAACTGAAATAGAACCACCCCTGCCAAGGGGTTTCACGGCATGATACCTGAACAGCAAAAACATTTTCTACAATGTTCTTAAAACATTCACATTTTTTTTCTGAAATCTACCACTCTCACAACAAAAGAAAAAAAACCCAAAAAACAAAAAAGAAAAAAAACCCCAAACAAACAAAAAAAAAAACCACAAAACCAAACAACCTTGTCTCATAAACATCACAGACAAGAGTGGGAAGAGTGGCTGAAAGCTAAGCAGGGATGATGGGAGATGCTGGAGGTAAACACTTCTCCACAAGGTTCATCTGTTGGGATTTTTCAAGTCTTGGACTGCAGTAACTCCCTCAGGATTGTCTGAGAGCAAGCACAAACCATCCTGATCAGAAATTTCCTGTCTCCCACATTCATCACAGCTACCTCGACCCCCAGATTTAGGGTTCATTTTCTGGCTCTGCTCCAGACTTTGCCATATCTGTATTTCAGCTCCCAGCTGTGAAGCCTGGCTCCAGGTGGGCACCCACCATCCACCCAGCCTCACAGACCTGGTTACACTGGTGGCCTCTAATAACTCTGTAAGTGTAGCTCTTGGAGCAGCTTGGTGGTTTGTTTGGTTTGGTTGTGGTTTCTGTTTTTGTTTTTTTTTTTTTTTTGTTTGGTTTTTGTTTTGGTTTTTTCTTTTTTTTTTTTCTTTTTTTTTGGTGGGGGGGTTTGGGGTTTTTTGGGTTTTTAGGGGGTTTTTTTGTTGTTTTTTGTTTTCCTTTGGTTTGGTTTGGTTTGGTTTTGGTTTTTTGGGTTTGGTTTTTTTAGGGTTTTTTTGGTGGTTGGTTTTTTTGGTATTTTTAATAAATTGGCATAATTAGAGAGAAAAAGGAAACATGTAAGGGCTTGTACCATTCCAAAGCCAGGGGTAATTGCAAAATACAAGTCTTACCTCATCACTGTCTATTTCACATTTTGCAACTTTAGCCACAGACAAATCGGTGGCCTTCTTATGTTTTGATTTTTCCTCTTATTTGCTGCCTAATTTTTTTTATTTCTTTTTAAACAATACATCTAATAAATGGCAATCCTTTTCTTTTCAAGCTTTTGTTTACATTTGTATGCCTGTGAAATTAACTATGTAGAATCATAGAATGTTTTGGCTTGACCTTTAAATGTCATCTAGTTCAACCCCTCCTGTGCTGAGCATGGACTCCTTGAACTAGGTCAGACCTCTGTCTAACCTGACCTTGAATGTTCCACGGAAGGGACATCTACCACCTCTCTGAGCAACCTGTTCCAGAGCTTCAGCATCGATTGTAAAAGATGTTTTCCTTGCATCTAATCTGAATCTACCCTCTTCTAATTTGAAACCATTACTCCTTCTATTATCACTACAGGCCTTGCTAAAGAGCTTGTCCCCACCTTTCTTAAAAACTCCCTTAAGGTACTGAAAGTCTGCAACAAGGTCTCTCTGGAGTCTTCTCTTCTCCAGGCTGAACAACACCATCCCTCCCAGCCTTTCCTCATAGGAGAGGTGCTCTGTCCTTCTGATCGTTTTTATGACCCTCCTCTGGACTTGCTCAAACCTTCCCCATGCTGAGGACCCCAGAGCTGGATGCAGCACTGCAGGTGGGGTCTCACAAGGCAGAGGAGAGGGGGACAATCACCTCCCTTGACCTGCTGGCCACATTGCAGGCCAGGATACTTTTGGCTTTCTGGGCTATGAGTGCACATTTGCCAGGTCATGTCCAACTTTTCATCCACCAATACCCCCAGCTGCAGTATTCTTTGCAAGGCTACTCTCATATTTACAGCTCATGGATATTTGAGACTCAGAGAACTTTGGTATTGTTCCGTTTTACCTTTTCTCACCAACCTCTGTTATGATCAGAAATTAATAATTTCAATTAATCCCTTTATTATAATTTAGCCTAACTTATATTTAAATTTCCTTTCCCCCTAAACTTGCTTAATATGCTTCAACAACTACCTCTAAGGATACTCCCTCACAAGAAATTAAACTCTAAAGCTTTGTGATTGTTTTTTGAATGTTGTCAGTTCCAAGTTAGTATTAAATAAAAAGCTGTTTCATAATGTTAAAAAGAATGTTCTGTATAATATTCTGCCTTCTGATGGTAATTTTGTATAATTAATGCCACCTTTCTGTGCAACCTTTTGTGTTCTAAAGTTTATTCTGTACTCCCACATGGAAAATTAGATCATTCAGCATGTGGAGGCATTTACAGAATACAGCTCACAACTATCCATTAAATAAATAAAATAGTGAAATGAAGGGAAAATTATGTTAAAATATCAGCTATTTTTTTCTTTCAAGCACTACCAGTATCTTCATTCAAATGACAGGAAAGGAGATGATGTCTCACTGTGAGAGACCACCACCCTTCACATGTGCTGCTTCATCTCTCATCAGGACATGGAAAGTCTCTGCTGGAGGCTTTTTCCACCTTTCATTACAGACAAGCTAATTACAGAGCTTGCTGGAGTGGTAGGAGAAGGGAGAGGTTCAAGCCCCAGATCTCCTGGCCATGTCCACGTACCCAGTCTCTATTCAGCTTCTCCTGACTAAATCCATCACTGGAAGACTGCACACACCACAAACACACATCTGCTGAAATCCAGGCAAAATATTTTAAAGCCATGTTGGACAGCCTATCCACAGAGCTCAGCATGAATCCCAGACAGCTTGAAACTATGACAGAAGACCTGAGGGTGCCTCCTGAATGCTCATCATGCAGGCACAAGGCACAAGGCACAATGTGTCCCCCCATCCATCTTCCCCACTTTGATGTGCATTTTTCCTTGCAGAAACCACACTATGCTATAGATCTAGATAGTGGTTGCTGCAAAGGTAAAAAAGTCTCCTATAATCTCATCATTTTAGTTGTTGCATCTTCGATTGTTTCAAAGTCCGTTGTCTGAAACCTGGGAGCAATTAAAACCTGTGAAACATTTAGCAAGATCAAAGTTAGAAGATTTTTCTAATCCTCTGCATTTACATGTTTTTTTTCAGACACCTAACTAAACTGCCTGAAAAATATCTTTAGGGAAGGTCCAATTCATTATCTTCCACTGTTTTTCCAGTTTCCTAACAGAAAATGGATATTTTCACTCCCTTCCCTGATTTAGCAGGCAGCCCCACAGAATGTGTGCAGTGGTCAGATTCTGATCCATCTCAAAGATGATACTCTGAAATCCCTGGAGCTGCTTATGGGTTACACAATGCAATGACTTTACAGGCCAGGCCAGTTCTTGCACAATCAGTTTGCAGAAGCGTGTTCAGTGGGCACCTCCAAACACCTAGGGTTTCTTCAGTTTTAAATGTACTATCTTTCATGTGCATTAAAGATCTGCTGGTGACTTTAAGCTGATGATGAAGCAAATTTTTCAAAGACCAAAATACTAATCTATCTCCTAGGAGAGAAGAAACTGGATTCCCAGTAGCAAGACATAAATGCAAAAATGAAACAAAGTGAAATTAGTATCTTGAAAATAGTTACAAAGTTCTGCCGGAAGGAGCAAAACATTTCCTGTCAAAATGAGTTGTTTGTAAAGAATTTTACTCCTGGTGTTTGTTTCCTCTTGTCTTCTCCTCTTCCCAGATCCTCCTATGGAATCTGATGACACACAGTTTCAGCCTGGGCAGAGATAGAGAACGGGACTCCCAACATTGTGTTGTAAGAACACAGGTTAAAATGTAGGAAACTGGCTTTATTCTTGAGAGAATCAGGTTTATCTGGGCATCTCATTAGTGTGGTGCCAGGGAGTCCAGATGAGACCTGTCCAAAGGTAACAAGTGCATAATTGTTCCCTTTATAGGTCCAGCAGCCCACAGGTTTTACAGGAACAACCCGAACGTACAGCTTACACAACTTTTCCCATGCAGAAGCATGTAAAAGGATAATACAATCCACTAGGAGGTCAGAGGATGCATCATGATCAGCTCAAATGCCCCCAGAATACAAAGATGCCAAAATCTCTTCTTAAATGCAGCACTGCTACAAGTATCAGCTGCCATAACTATTTTCTTTTAATAATGCAGAACCTGACATGTGCAGAATATGAATTAGTGTAAGGCTTTAAAAATAAATAAATATAAATTTTACATGGTTCGTATTTGTTCTTCTAAACAACCCCAAGCACAGTGTCACTGTCCCAACAGCAAAACTGTCCTCCCTCCATGGTGCCAAAGGACCTGGTTAAAAGCAACATAAAAAATAGCTTCAGTATGATTTTTTTTTTTTTAATCATGTGCCAAGTATGACAACAGCTTTGTGCACAGGAAGCATCTGGACACACTGGAAAGAATTTCCTGACCAGCTCTGAGTGACAAACTCAAATAACAGCTCTTTCACACCAGCTACAGAAGAGCAAATTGCTCCCATGCTATCGCTCTTGGAGGAAAAAAAAAAAGGGGGGGGGGGACGATGGGAGGGGAAAGAGCCCCTACCCAAAAAAAGCAAACAGTCAAAGCCCAAAAAGCCAGTAAAATGGATTCAGAGGCCTTTCTCATTATTATTTTGCAAAATATTTTTATTGTTTTCAGTCCTTTCAAAGTCAGTTAAAATAGAAGAAGCAGCAAACAGAAGTTGTTAGGGAAGTTACACAAGGACCCACCAGAATCCTCTCAAGAGGGAAAAAAAGCAAGAAGAAAGAGATCAGGCTCAGTGGGAAACACAAGTAGATAGAGGTGGCTGAAAACAGTTGGTAAGATTTAGAAAATAAATATGGATAGTAGTAACCTGTAAAAAACATGTTCACAACCATTCCAACATACAAAAGTATGAGAGAAAAGTACAAAAATTAACTTGGCAGTGCTGGGTTAATGGTTGGACTTGATGATCTAAGAGGTCTTTTCCAAACTTTATGGTTCTGTGACTAATTAAAGGCTTCCTTTCTTGGGCTGAAGGATCCTGAACAAGTCGAAATATGTATTGTGAATGTTTTTGCCAGGCTTAGACTCCAGTCCATGGAGAAGTGCTAGATGTGCACTTTGTTCAGGGGGGAGTTGGTGAGGCCACGGAGCACAAGAAGCTGTGAAATGGTGTATTCACCTGCTAAGTGAGCAGCTGATGATCAGAAATACAGTTACTCTCCCTGTAATAACTGTGGATGGTGCCACCATCTGTACATTTATTTAACATTCTCTGGATTCCAGTTAAACTTTGCTCCTTGTGATTTCCGTGGAATGAGTTTCATGGGTTATACATAATGTACAAAGGAAAAAAAATTCCTTTCAGAAGGCTTATTACTCACTGATCTTCTGCTCTGTTGAGAGACCCCTGTTCTTGAATGATAAAGCAAGGGTGAGAACAGTCCCATTCATTTCCTCTGACACACAGTATAGGAAACAGAAGAAATGCTGACTAAAGTCACCTTAATTTTAAAGCGTTCAGTGATGCCACAAAAAACTCAAACACTTTTTCCTGTGATACACATTCATGGAAATTTTTCATTAATTCTATCTTTTTTCCCCCTTTCAGGTGTACAAGTGGAGCTGATTTGTAAGTGGTTGAGGCTCTGGGCAAGTGTCCATTTTCTGCCAGTTCTCAGGCTCAAGGGAAGTACATGTACACGGGTCATGGTGTTCCAAAGGTCCCACGCAAGAAGTTCCTGCCCTCCTCCAGGGTCATGCCACGTTCCTGGCTCCTGCTGCCCAGCACTGAAGGTATCTCCCAGGGCAGGCAAGACCACAGAGTGGGTTTGTAGCCTTATGGGAAACTATAGCTACTGCACTAGAGATAACAGAAATCAGCAATTCTAGGCCACCCAAGAAAGGCACAAAGAGAACAAACAGACACATTCTTCAGGAAATACATTGTCCTGCAAGAAGTAATTTGTTTATCACAAATGGCCTCCCATGCCTCTGCTTAAGAAACAAAACAAAGGGAAAAAAAAACAGAAGAAAAACTGACACTGAGATCTTACTTAATTTTTTTTTCTGTAAAACAGAAAACTTAAAATTAAATTTCAGTATATGTACAATTCTGGTGATTGGAAGAACACTTTTCTTATCACTGTCTCACAGTTGGTCCACACTTGGAATGTGTGACATGTGTTACATGTAAGTGTAAGGGGTGCATTTATACTTTCAGAAAGCTTTTAAATTGTGCCCATTTATGTAAATGACAGATGTAAAGAATCTTGAGACTGGGAAAAGACAGTTATGTGCAAATTAAGACATATTTGCAATACCCAGGTTATTTTAGTATAACCTCATTCATTGGCCAAGCTTTGTCAAGAGACAGTCTTGCTATTTGATCTACAGAAGTAAAGAATAAACAAGACTCCTCTAATAAAAACTTCCTGAACAGTATGTCTTATTTGATAATGTCTCAATCCCTGTATTCTTTCCAGGTGTTATATTATTTCATATTTCTTTAATATGTTCTTTAATATGTTTCTTTAACTGTTCTCTTCACTGTGCATTCTTCTCTTATTCATAATTATAAAATCAAGAACATCAGATTTTTATCAGATATATCTCTTTGACAATCCCCAAGCCCAACAATTTCCTACAAAACTGGAGGAAAGTCAAGCACAACAGAGGATAAACTCTCCTGCACAACCCAGAGTAGAACAGGGACAGAACAGGGAGAGAACAGGGACAGCTACTTGTAACACTCAGATTCTAAGTGCTCCAAGTCAGATTGAAGACACCACGTGGGTCTGACAGTTTGTGAAAAGCCTGTGATTGACAGAAGTGAATTTGGCATGGCAGGTCTGCTGTGAGAAAAATGTGTGTCAAGAGCTCAAGCATTAATTGCACATACATAACCGAGCATTTGCTACCAGTTAGGTGCTTCTAACTTTCTCCAGGAAAGAGACATTTTAAATTGCCTTCTCCATATAATTTTGACATAACCTCTACACATACCAGATTTCAGAAATTCCCATGTCTGACCCCTAAGGTATTGTTATTAGCACACCTGAACTGCATGAAATACTGCTGTGTTCTGCATTACAAGCCACAACTGTGAGGATTTGCCTTATCTGAAGCACAAAAGCAGAATCCCAGGAACTAATCTGATCCCTCTAGCAACAACACATTTAAAGGAAGATTATCTCTTCTGCAAAGACTGGGTGTCCTTCAGTAAGTCAGTTCTCTGCTGGCTGCTATTGACAGCTGAACAAGCTATTCCCAGAGTTACCATTGCATTTCCCAACCAGCCACGAAGAAAAGAAACACAACCATTTCCCAAGTCGGATTCACAGTTAAAGAAAAACCAAAGATGAACTCAAGCGCTCATTTCCCTGTCTTATCAGAAATACCTGATGGTCTGTGAAATACAGCAAACTGTCTCCCACTCACCATTTTCAACTGAATTTCATCATGCACTTGCAAGATACTAGATGGGACTTGAATAGTCAGCATTTCACAACAGTGGGGGAGGGAAAAAAAGCCTCAACTACACAGAACTCAGGTGCATATACACGTACAAAACCCTGTTTTCCTGAAATTTCAATTCAATTCACTGAATTAGGAGGTCCAATAAGAATCTGAAATTTCTTATACTTACCTGATCAAGGTCTTCAAACCCCTGCCACACATCACAATTTTTGTCATCAAATAAATTCAAATAAAGCAGTGACTGATTTGGTCTACTGTTTTTGAAGGCCTATCAAAATTATTTCTTGATTGCAAAACAGGTATAAATTATAGCTGGTAAACACTTGAGAGTGCTGATTTATTGGTTCATTGGTGTCTGAAACATGGCCCAAAGGCTTCTCTTGCAAACCTTTAGAGTGCAACTACTATTTATTAATGATTATTGCACTCTTTTGTAAGCAGGAAAAAGATCAAGTATTCGATTCAGTTGACTATACTTAAATCTACTAAACCAAGAACAAGCACTGCAGCTGGTCCACTACTGCCATATAGGAAGCGTTTGGCGTAAATTAATTCACTTCTGACAAATATATTACTCCTAGTTCTATCCACAGAAGTACCTGAACATCTTCCATTTACTTTCTAAGTTGCCATCAAATCCTGTTTCACCTGAACTACTAAATCCCTTTCTACTTACTGCTCCTCCCATGTCCTTTAAAGCTTGTTCTGTTTAATAACAAGGCTTAGTATTACAGAAAGGGGAAAAAATAACCCCATACACTTTTTCCAAGTGATTCTCCATGCCCAAACTCTCACAAGGTCTCATTTTACCAGAGAAATGTATACTTGCAAAGAAAACAACAGAATTAACCTTAGAGAATAGTATAGATCTATATTCCCTCCTCACATTCAACATAGAGACACTTGTGATAGACAGGCTTTCTGAAGGGAAGGCATTGTATCATTTTCCAGTTGCAGTGCAATCATACTTGAAACATTATTTTTGTTTTATCAGATGCTTCTCTGTTTGAAATGACAATAAGGTAATGATTATTACTTTCTCCAGTCCCAAATGTGGCCTTTGTCCCAGCAGGAGACGAAGGGGACAGACACTTTACATCCATGTGCAAATCGTATCACAGTTACTTAATTTTCCTGAAATATATAGGAACATATTTTCTACGTTCACTGCTAGGTGTCTGACAGTAATAAATGAAGGCTACTATTCGGACAAACTTGTCATCATTATTTCTAGATGCTAATGCCTTCCACTAAATAGTCCTACAGTACTGCCAGTGTAAACACTAAAGAAACAGCCAGAGCAGGCATCGTTATCACTCATGTTTCACAGTGATGCCATGTGAATACGCAGGAGAGCAAACACTGCTCTCCCACAAACCCTCCTCTCCCATCCTTTACAGAATTCCTGTGCTTTTACATCAGCTGATAAAACAACTTTTAATCATCTACATTGGCATATGCAGGCACACAGTGCATTTTGAGCCTGCATTTTTGGCAATTCATCCTAAAATTTAGCAACAGCCAAGGCTTTGATTCATAAACCATACGATCACAAATAACCAGACAGATACTTTCCACTTTTAATCCAGTATCTCATCTAATCTGCACATAGAACAGTTCAAAGAATATGTCTTGCCCACTTCCCTTAGCAAAACAGACAATGGCAAACTACCAAGACTGGTTAAATATTTCTGCTGCCTGGCCTAATATTCTCTACCCTTAGTTTTGGGACTGGCAGTAGCTCAGTAACTCAGAATTTTATGATTTATAAGAAATACACAGTAAACATAAATGCAGAAGAATTTTATAATTTATGAAGACATACACAGTAAACATAAATGAAGAATAATAAGCATATAGGGATGTTGGTTTTTTTCTTCTTAATCCTGAATAAAGTAATTCTGTAAAACACATTTTGCATGCAGCAAAAATACACTTTTTATGCATAAATGATATTCACTTTTCACCATGTGTTTTACTAGCAGGAAGAATCCTGCCATGTAACAGAAAACAAAACCTTTCCTAAGGAAAACTAACATATGCACTATTTTTAAGTCATGTAAAGAATACCAGAGCAGAAAAATTATTCAAAGAGAAGACTCTTTCTCTGGCAGAGAACTGACCAGACAGTAAGTTAAATCTACTGATGATCTTAAAAATTCTCCAATTATGGGTGCATGTCTGAGCTTTGCCCACAATGTTTACATGACCTCCAATGAACATCCTGAACTACAGCCAATATTCACTAGAACCAACTACTGTGTAAACAACTGTGAAAAAATGTACAGGAAAAGCTTTGCAAGTTTGTAGCCTGCAACTGCATACAGTGGGAACTGATGGAGCTTTTGCAATAGAAATAGTGCCCCAAATCAGTTCTCCACACAGAGAAAGTTTCCAGTGATAAAGGACACATGTAAGGCACACTCTTTTAAAAACCTGACTCCCATGAAGCAGCTCATTGTTCATAAAGGGAATGGTGTTTACACAGGAAAAAGTCTACTTTCAACAAATCTAAAATCCAACAGATGTTTCCTTCTATCTAAGCAAAACAAGTTTGTGACCCATTTCTGCCCAATCAGAAAGCTTCAAAATTATTTCTGCAGGAAAAAAAACCCTCCATACTTGACAGAATGATCTTCGAAAACAAATTCAATAAAACTTGTATTTCAAAATTGCAACTATTACTTAAGTGAATTAGCTTAAAAAAAATCAGTGTTCTTTAAAGAGAATGTCTTATGATCTGGATTTGAAGAGATACAACATGATAATTTTGGTTTGTGAACAGGGCAGACTGTTAACTCACAAGTGCTCTGCATTGCAATTGCTCTCCTCAAATCAATTTAACCTCCCTTCTTCAAACCTCTTGCAACACCCCTCCAAAGCTCCTGGCTGTTCTGCTTCAAATTTCATAAGACTTCTCCTCCTCTGCAAACAGTAACTAAATAACAAAAGCGGCTGAGCAGTTAATTCTATTTTACATAATCATACAGCAAGCCTAAGCACTGTGCAGAAGTGTAGAAGACAAAGAATTTCAGCTTTTGGCTTTGCCAAAGCTTTGCAGTTACATACACTGTGCTGTTACACACCTTACTTTGACTTACCATGAGAAAGTTTCAGGGCTTTCAGGATGTACCTGGTGGCATTAACTATTACAGAGCACAGCTGGATCTGGTGACATCCTGTTGCACAACTGAATGCTGCAAAGACAGCAGCTTCCAAGGAGTTGGTGCACTTTCTGTGCCCAACAATACTGAACTGAGGTGGATCACAGGTTGCTGAGGATTTTATCAATTTTTTATACCTTTTATGAAAAGTAGCTGCAGAGGTCAAATAAATTACGTTAACAGCTAGATACAAACATCAAAGCCAAAGTTAAAATAGTCTTAAACATGAGTATGAGAAGTGTTATAAGTGCATGTAACCTTCTGTGCCACCTTTACCTCCACGAGTCCCTTCTTCACTGGATTTTCCTCCAGTTATTGCTTGTCCAGATATTTTGTGAGCATTATACAAGTTCCCACCTCTGTAATGCTTTATTAGCAGCACCTTCAGCATTCAGGTTCCTTACCCCAGCTGAAGCCTCTGCATGCCCTGAGATGAATATAAGAAGGCAGAACAGAAATCTGCCAGCCATACAATACACCATTATTACACCAAACAAGAATCTCAGCAATGCAAAGGAGACCCACTGAGATACATTTCAAATCTGCCTATCAAACAATTATGCAGAAAGTAGAAGAGGTTTTCTCTCTTCCCCAGTAATCCTATTTGTCCTTTAAATAGATCTTAAGCATAATCTTGAACTGTCAGCATTTTTGTAAAGAAATACCAGCTCAGACCTAATTGGATTTGTCAGACAATCACAGCCCAACAGTTCTCTGAGATCTAACAGCTGTGGGACAACCTTCCACATTATAAGAATTTGAGTTCACTTCAAGAGGGAATATCTCCTCTGAAATTAAGTGATAAAAAGACATAATGTGTTGCATAGAACCCTGTGCCTTAGCAACATCATGATGTGGTGTGGCATAGCTGAGGTTATGTGAGCCACCCCACACAGAAAATCATCTGCAGTTAACTGTCAAACACTTCAGGCTGCTCTGAATGTAGGAAAATGGGTAAAAAAATCATCGAGAACTCTTGACTTGAACATGTAACAGCAGTATTTGAAAAGAAAACAAGTATATATTATATCACATATTAAAAAAATAGATAGCAGAATATGTACCTTAGCTGAAAAGCAGAAATACTTCCTATTCCTCTGGACTTTTTGGGTCACCTAAATATATAAACATACACACAAAAACCTGCTCTCTGTGTCATCAGTGTCCTGTCCTGTTCAGGCTTCTGTGGGCTGGAACAATGCATTTTAAAGACAATCTAGGGGATAATGGCCTAAAGGCCACACTATCCTCATCCTTTGAAATGACTGAGACATTGCACGTTCAGGAAGTACAATAAGCCAAATCTTAAAATGCTTAAAATGCCTACAAATGGTGGTTTCCTTAATGAAGACCTGGATTATTTCATACATATCTGGATGCAGAAGAAAAGTTCTTACACAGATTTTATGTTGAAAATTGAAGTGATGTTCATTTTCCTAATTTTAAAATAACAGTCATACAGATTTTAACCTTTGTATTTAGAAGAACATCAACTTAAGTACTCAACAATGTTATTTTGTGTATTTGCAGAGTTGGTAACCAGCATGTATGTGACTGAGGAATATAAGCAAACTTTGCACTGAATTCCAACACATGCTTTGACCTGGGGCAAAAGCAAATTAAACTTTTGAGTCTATCATTAATAATAGTCAGGAGTTACGCGCTCGCCTACCTGTTGGCTTATCCACACCAAGGAATCCAGCCTGTCCCAGGATTTTAAAAACTTTATGGGCTGGGAACTGTCCTTCTTCTTCCCACTTATCCACAAAGGGATTAATCTCCTTGTCAATGATCTAGATTTGGAAAACAAATTGTACAAGTTATAAAAACAGACATCCTGCACAAAAACTTTTGACTTTCATCTAAAAACTGCAATTCAAGAAGAAAAAGAAAAAACAATATAAAAGAGAATATAAAAGAGAAAAGCCCACTAATTTTCTTACTTACTGATGGATATCCTTATTTTCCACTCACCCATAGCTATTACAACAAATGTAATCAGGCAAATGTAAATAATTCTTTTAGCAATTACTACTAGAACAGGGCATCAGGGCTAATTTAAGCCTCTCCAAGGTCTATGAAAATGGCTGTTTCCCTCATTATTTGTTACCTTTTTGGGTACAGTTTCTAGAAAGTGACAGGAAAGAAAATCTGGATTTTCCTGAAAAGAAACTTGGCAAAAAAGGTTGATTTGTTCTTGATGACTGTACACAGTACTAAGAAAGTAGAAGAGATTAATTTCCTCTCCCTTTGCCTGAAACACTCTCAAGGAAGCTGGTGCTCTTTGGGGCATTTACATCTAGTCTATATTTAGACTTCCCCACAAGTCTGACAGAACATATACTGGAAAAGTAGGACCTTCTGCCAGAATTGATAATATTCCAAATCTAGTCCCTGAGCAACGCTTGACTGTGCTACTGCTAATGCTGCACACTTTCCAAAAGTCAGTGTCCTAAGCTGCCTGCCTGCAGTCCTTACACCGTTCAGGCTGCAGCATTCCCTTCCAGCCTTTGCAAGCCACACACATCTGCAGTACAGCCACGACATTCAGCAACACCGTCAGGTTCCAGGGCACAAGAGCTGGATGTTTCGCTCCACAAAGTCCCAGATTTCCATGGCCATGGGAAAGGAGCAAAGTGGGCAGCCTGCAGGTGTGTTCTTGCTGCCTACCAGCTCATCATGAGGCAGCTGGGTTGTGCCCACCTGTACCCAGCTCTGCAGCCCAAACCAGGCCTTGGCACAGGCTGCTTCTGCCATGCAGCCCAGGGCACCACACAGCTTGGTCAGCCTCACGAGGGGTTCTGAACAGGAAACATCCTCCCCCAAATAAACCCTACCAAAACAAACACCAGCTCCCATAGAAAGGTAATGCCTTTAACCTGGGACAATGATTTTACTGCTATGCTGTGTCATGAAGAGAGAATTTGTTATTTCAAGAACTTACTCCTCTTAGTCTTCTTTCCCCACTAAATAAACAAGTCCTGTGGTGCTAACTATTTCTTGAGCTGGAAATAGAATCCTCTCCCTCCATGACTGCTGTGTTCTTGAGACCCTGTGAAACCTTCTTCCAAACTATGTATTTATTACACATTCTTTGGAGAATTTCAGCCCATATATGGCTGCTTTCTGTCATCCAGTTGGCCACAGAAATAAGCACACTTGAATGCTAGTAGCAGGAAAATCACTTTTTCACTTCTCTCACCAAATTCTGAGAAAACCATTACATTCAGTAATTATTATCTCTCTCCCATTGTTATATTGATTAACACAGGCCTAATGATCAAGAGAAAAAAAAACACTTGGCAGAACCCTATCTAGGAGAGCTCACATTTCTCTTCTTTATTACCATATCCCATATGCTCAGATCCTAAGATGCTGACCCTCAGTGTTGAAGGGGGGTGAAACACCTTTTTGGCTGTAATAGCCTCTGGCAATGCTCGTTGGATAACACCCAGGGGAATACCTGAAAGAGCATACAAAAAGTTATTCCAGTATTTTGATGGATCTTGACAAAAATATGTGGTGAATATACTAACATATAGTTTTGTTTGTTGTAGCTGGTACTGGGCCAAGTTTTTTGTAGCCTACATACAAAGCTACCTTTGAAGTTAAGCAGATTCTGAATGACTAAGCCATGATTTCTGCAGGTTTGCTCCTGTGCCTTTGAGTAAAACTCAAATTGCTTAACAGAACTGACTTATTACCAGGTGAGGTTTGCCACGTTGAGTAAAACAAGATGTTCCTTGCATGACACAACAATTAAACCCCCAAAGGCAACCTCACTGCACAAACCATAAATTGTATATGGCTTTAATTTTTTTTTTATCACAGTCCAGATACCAACAGCCACAATTTCTTCTTCGATATTGGACCATTCACTGTCGTTTTGCAGGAACATCTTCCCTTGTACAACCTCATAAAAACATAAGCCAAATTCCTGAAGAACTACAGTACTCCTCAACTGGCTGGTGTTTCAGCACTGATTACTGGGTATTGTCATCCCTTCCTAGAAAAGCTAATTGAAACAAGGAGAGGTATTTCTAAAGGGCCAAGCCAGCAGTGACTGAATGATCACAAAATTAAACATTTGCTTAAAGCCTTGCTGAAGACAGGTCAAATAATGCTTTGTACTTTAACCATCTGATTTGTCCCATCCCTTGGATTTAGCTATTTCCTCACATTTGTGCCCTCAGAAAAATATTTCACACTTGAACTGCAGGCAAATATTACGTAGGCATCTCAACTTAAACCCTAAGGTATCCATGCAGTGTCTGGCAATTACACAGAGGCAAGCTTTCAGCAGTATGTGAGCAGCTGGTCTGCTTATTTATACATGCTTTATCATGAGAAACTTGGAAATCATGGGAGCTAGCATTTAGACTTCCATCACCAGGATACCAACTATAGCAAGATCTAAAACTTCTAACAGTAGAAATATTTAGCACGGCATACTACAGATGTCATCTGACAGATATTCCCAGCCACAAAATAAATCATTCCATCTGACCTAGCTGGCCAAATCTCAATGGCATTTGGGATGTAAAGTTGATTAAGAAGCCATAAAAGTTTCCCACCTGCTGAAGTACCAGTATACCACAACAAAAACTATTATTTTCCTGACAGCAAGGGCACAGTAAGTCTTATGTATGGAACTGGTGTTTTTCCCAGGCTACTTCATCTGAACAATAAAGATGCAAACCTAAAGGACTAGGCTCTGGAGGCAGCCTTGGTTTAGCCTGGATCCCAGCAGGAGCTCAGGCTGCTCTCTGGGGAGCCTCCAAAACATGACCTCAGGGCTGTTAACAGCTGTGAATTATTAAAAACACTCTGGATACTTGCCCAGTCGGAAATTAATCAAGCCAACAAACTTACTTCATGATGAATGATAGTAAGAAAAATAAGTGTTTTCATTACAAACTGTCTTGACAAAGTTTTGTGAAAACAGCACCTGTAGCTTCCTGCCCAGGACTGGGGAAATGCCATGGCAGGGTTGGAGAGGGGACAGAGACATAAATTCATATTTTTTTAGAAATAGGTAATTTTAATATTTCTTCAGCAAAGAGCAATGAAAATATCCCCCTAAATCACTGCCATAGTTTCGACTATTTTCCACTGAAACTTAGTATGTCATTTAAATGAGAAAAGTAACAAAAATATATGATGCTGATGCTCAGTATTTTGCGCTGATATTGTAGTTGCATCAGCAACTACCCAGAAACATTAGACATGCCATTTAATTCTGAATTCTAAAAGAAATGCATTCTACAACAGTAGAAACTGTACCTGAATTCATCTGGGTACTGAAAGTATGTACAGATGTCCTTTACAGCAATTAAAGATTAGTTTTCATTATTGACCAGCATGTTTATCTTCTATCATGCAATTCAGAAATTAGACCACACCAGTTCTACACACAGTACTTCTTCTAAGTAACCCTTATCAGACTATACACTGAACAGCTTCAGCACACTATTAGCAAGATGATGAATTTTGAAACAATAAACTGAATTCTTAAAAAATTACACGAATTTTTACTACAGCTTCCTGTGAGTTATACCTCAGATGAGATTAGACTAATTTATTAGAGAAGCAAGAAAAATGTCTTAGAAAAAGGTATTTTGTATTAAGAAGATTAAATGGAGTCTGTGGACTCAGGATTAGATTAGGTCTTAGGAAGAAATTCTTTACTCAGAGGGTGGTAAAACATTGGAACAGGCTGCCCGGAGAAGCTGCGGGTGCCTTGTCCGTGGAAGTGTTCAAGGTCAGGTTGAAAGGGCCTTGAGAAAGCTGATCTGGTGTCCAGCATCCCTGCCCAGAGCAGGGAGGCTGCAAATACATGATCTTTAAGGTCCTATCCAACCCAAACCATTCTATGATTCTATGATTTTACAACATAACTGTTCCATATTATGTTAGGAGCAGCATTTTTTTCTCTTTTAAATCAAGGTACAGCAACTGAAATTAGCTCTATTGACATAATAACCAAAGATGACACAGTTAATAGGATCATTAACGTAAAAAGTAAATAAACAACAAACCACTAATAACAGTTCTTGCGTGGTTATACCTAGACATTAGCGCAACAATATCTTGAACAGGAGACAATAGACCAGAGATTCCTTCACTTTCTATATCAGCAATAAATAAAGCAAATAATTAACAGCCTTCAAAACAACATTTGTCCTTCAGTTTTAATCAAAATCACAAGGAACAATGACTGCACAGTGAGACAACTCAACATTGTAGCAACACTGTGTTGAGGTCAAGGTAGTACTTTAGAAAGATGTTAAGGCAAAAAAAAAAAAAAATGCAAAGCTGAGGTGGGAAAACCCATGGGCCATACATTGGTGCTGCTAAATCTGGACACTGAAACCACTGAAACTATACATGCAGCCTGTGCAGGTCTTCTCAGCTCCTGCCCAGGAGGACCTAGGCAAGGTTTTCCATGATGATATGGGGTTGAACTGAAAAAGTTCCATTTAAAAGTAGACACCCATTTCATGACCCTGCGAAAAACACGTGGAAGAAAAAAGTCCTAAGTCCAAAGAGCAGCTGTCCACTTCCTACATGTTGATCTCCTTCTTGGTTCCCCCAAGGTATGCATCCCAAGCACACCTGAATGAGTTTCTCAGAATATATTGCTCATTTCTTCTCACTCCTGGGCTTGGAGGTCACAGCCCTCCTTGACTCTCTCAAGACTCTTCCAAAGCCCCAAATCCTTTCCCAGTAATACTCCTCAGAAAGGTAGGGAAAGGGAAGGAGACTGACATGTGGAAACATATTCAGGACAGAACTAGGGAGAATACAGGTGTGTGAGAAAGGCAGGTCAGCTCCTTGTAGCTGCTGCCTACTAGAGAGGCTGGGGAGAGCTTGAGCTTCTGCCATGGCAGCTCACTGATGAGAATGTCTACAGCACGCAGTAGGCAAATCCATGTCCTTCTGTCCCTCCTGCATTTATGAAGTCTCTCCAGCACTGGCTGTGCTTCCAGCCTCCATGACACATGCCAGGAGAACCTAGCAGAAGCCAGGAGCTGCCCATGTGCCAGGGTCGCCCAGCATGGTGGCGGAGAGCCTGACCCAACAGGCGCAGTGCAGCAGCAGCAGAGGCAATCATTCACTCTGCGATGACATCGGGTGCAGAAGCAGAGGCAGTATGTGACTTAAAACACCACAACAGGCTAAAAATAACTCCATTAAACAAATATGATTTAACCACACAACAGCCAGAAAATGTTCTCTGCAGTGCTAACCTTGCAGGCTCATACAGAGTTATTTAGTGCATTTTCTTCTGGCAAGCTTCTGCACCCAATCTTTTATTACAGGCTTGCCTGTGGTCTGCAGTAATCGAGAGAGCAAAGCTGCAGCCAACTGCTTCCTCTTTCAGGATGCACCACCAGCACAGGGCAAAGGTCTTCAGGAAGTTTTGCAGGACTGTTTTCTGGGGATTGTTTTCTTTGTGGGTGGGTTTTTGGGGGGGTTGTTTGGGGTTTTTTTTGTTGTTGTTGTTTTTGTGGTTTTTTTAATGCTAACTGAAACAAGGCCTCAATCCTGCTATAAAAACATGCATTATTATTAGTTAGGAGCTCACCTGGGAGATCTGTGTTAAATATAACTCACTGCTATGCAAGGGGTCATGTCCAGATAGCAAATGCCCCAGATGCTGCCAAAACACTTCTCTGCCTCAAAGACAAGTCTCCTCTTGCCCACAATAGAGAAGATTTGGCATTTGGATACAATATGCATCTCTTACTCAATATTCCCAGCTGGCTACCCAGCCAAATACATCATATGACACAAATGGGCAAATGATCAGCCACAAGAATTGTCAATGAAAAATTTACTGTATTTGCATAAGGGATTTGAGGCTAGGCCTCAATGATGATATGGAAACTTTTGTACCCTGAGCTGTCATCAGACTGTTTCAGGAAACAAGACAAGAAAGCATTTCCCATGAGGATATGGGGTTGAACTGAAAAAGTTCAATTTAAAAGTAGACATCCATTTTGTGACCTTGTAAAAAATGTGGCAGAAAAAAAAAAGTCCTGGATGTAGAATTTCCTGATAATTAAAATAAAGAACAAAAATGAATTTTGACTAAAGTTTTTCAAACATTTGATTTCCCCAGCTTTCCATACATGTCATATGCAGAAGCCAATGGCTCTACTTGGTGCCTGCAGGACAAGGTGTAGCCCACACAGAGAAAAAAACCCTACTGGATGAAGAGGACACTTCAAGCCAGCTGGTATATATCACTGAGAATAAAAAAAAATTGGGTTTCTCCAGTGCTGCTTCACATAGCTGTGGCCAGAACTGACCTTCCAGAGAAGTTTCCAATGGATTTTAAACCAATATTGAGTAGGCTTATATAAGGAAAAAACACAGAAAATTTTCCTAATAGCTGGAAAACATAAGGCTTAAAGGGGAAATGCATGCAGTTAAAACTGATTAATCAGAGCACAACAATTCCTTTCTGTACCTTCAATTAAGCTGTGCCACAGGCAACAAAGTAATCTGCAATCTGCTACTGCACTGAGTACCAAAGACTGCAGTGATCACCAAATACAGGAACAAACAGTTACTAAACGAAATTTTCCCTTTCTCAGAGGAAAAGAAAATAGTGGAGGGAAAAACCCTATAATGTAAGAGCTGTCAGTTTTTCATTGTGTAATAAAGCATACCTGTCCTAATCTATTTTTACTAAATCTGATTTTCCATGGGAAAAAGCATGCACTTTATAAGTATTCTGCAATTGTGCCTGGCCTATTCATTTGCCAGTATCTAGACATGTTTCTGTTTAAATCATTGTGTTTCTTCCTTTTCACTGCAACACAGTTCCTTGCAACAAACCTAACAGATAAAGCAAGGCTGATTACTGGTTCAGAAATTTGAATACTTATTATTTTTGGTCCCATGCATCTGACTACAGTTTTTACTTCAGGAAACCAAAAAATCCAAACACTGAATCAATTACAAAATTTTTGCCAACACTTGCTGAAATCTTAAAATGCTACAAGTTCACCAGGGAGTGCAGAAGCATGTTCTGCCCTCCACCCCATACAGATGCTGGCACATCTGGGAGCCCCACTGCTGAAGCAGAGAGGGCACACATCATCACTATACTAAGAAAATGAAAGGTTCAGCCCCCCACCCTGGAGCTGAGCCCTGCTCAAGCATTTCCTGAGGAATGAGAGGCTGGAAGGCAGCTCCAGCTGGGAAGGAACACACATGATCCCAGCCAACACCTTCTCCCTCCTTATGTCATTTTTCCAAAGACAGTTGCAAAGACGAATCCCTCCTGTGCAGACCTGAGTGTCTTGGCAGTCCCTGCACACTCACAAATACACCCCCTTCAACTGCCCTATCCAAGAGTATGGCAGAAAAGGGAGCATCCCAACATTTGTGAAAAAGTGAGTGCCGAGGGCACAGCTATTCCAAGGATCTGAGGGCAGATGCTTTTAAACCAGGGTAGTCCTACAAGACCAAAAATGTGTGCTGTGCCAATCTAGGCACTGATCTGGGACAAGCATTTTGGGTGACAGGGAGCTCTGGCTACTGGAGTATATCCAGGCTACTTGTAATGAGTTATGAAAGAGATACAGGATTGAGCAAGTGATCACCTTTTCTTGCTCCTGCAAATCATACTTTCCAACACAGAGATGCAGCTTAGATAGAGTGCAATGTTCACCAGAGGCTGGCATTTTGGGGTTTGGGTCCTCTTTCTGAATCTGGGTTACATCCCTGGAGAAACAAAACAAGTTCTCTCATTGCAGCCCACACCATCACATTTGAACTGTCAGACAAAACCAGTCTCAACCCCAGCTTTTTCCTCAGGCATAAAATGCTTATTAAGACACCATTTCAGTAGTCATAAATGTATAACTGTATTGCCTAATCAAATGTGGCAATGATAAAGCAATATAATAGCTAGATCTGAGACACAAAAATATCCACTAGGCATAGCTCTACTGAAAACTGTTCACTGCAAAGTCTAACTAGATACAGTGGAAATTTGTTCTAACATTGATATGAGGCAGGAAAAAAAAACAATCCAGTGTTAGGACACAACAACTCAATCTCAATGTCAGCTCTACTCTGACACCAAGTAACAAATAGGAGCACCGAGTACAAAATAGCCTTAATTGCACTTTTGCTACACACTGAAGCATTTGTACAGAAAGTGACATTTTTCCTATTATGAGAAAAACCTTTTTACAGAGCTTGCTTAAATAAAGTGAACCTCATTTTTTTCCTCTCCTGTTCTCCTACACTGATTTAAAAGCACTTCTTGGTAGGGCACTAGTAGGTGTACTTGATGGTCTCTCATATTACAGTGATGTATCTCAGCTTCCTCCTCCAATAACAACAAAATTCAATTATGAAGATTTCCTCTCCGATCAATTGCCACCAAAACTTCTTGGTACCAGCAAGACAATTAGCCTCTAAATGTTTGTGTGATGTTTCTGTCAGACACAAGACGAAAAAGACTACTGCAATACCCCAGAAGCTGGGAATACATTTTGCTTCCCTTAGACAGAATGGCAGTCAGTGCAGAAACTGTGAGCCTTGCCAGTGTCACATCTAACTGTTTTCTTCCTGAAACTTTTAACTTGGATGCATGATAAATTAGGTTTTAAAATTACAGATGCTAATCATGTATTGTTCAGATTCAGCTGCATGTTTTCTCTCTTCCAACTTAGTGAGAAACTGGCATTTAAGTGATTCTTCCTAATACCAACAAGTTATTACTTCACCATCCTGTGGCAGAGGTTTATGTTTTCTTACAACGACAAATAAACCAACTCCATCCAAGGTGCTCCAATGCTAATACTGGTCACCCTTCATTATTTTGCAGGTAGTCAGAAGGAGACACATTATTTTGATGGAAAATTTACAGAAATTTTACCAGAAAGTTAAAGTTAATGTCAATATTAAATTCAGATCCTGCATGCTCTAATACAAAGAGACACTAACTGCTGCAAAGATACATAGATATACATTAATAAACAGAAACTCATGACATACAAGCCAAGAGTGGCAAACAAAGAAGCAACGTCCCTCAGTGGAGTCTCATTGTCACAGGGGAAATTCTCATCCTACAGACACACAAAAACAATATAACACCCAGTCACCACTGGGCATAAAATGAAATGTCATTTAAGCAAAATACATGTCAAATTTCACCATTTCCCAAAGTTTCTTACTAGTAATGCCAGAGAAAAAGACAAATAGGAAGCCCATAAACATTCTGTATGTATATGAATACTGTTAGACATACATACACAGAATAAGTTAAACTTTTTTCTTCAAACCAGCTATACTAATTACTGAAGCAAGCTGTAGGATATCAGTGTACTGCAAGCATTGTTCAACAAGTTAAGGAAAAGTTACGTTTTCAATTTCCAAGAGGAAGGGTGGTGACCTATAAAGTTGTAAAGGAAACCACTCACAGAATTATTTCAATAGCCTTGCTAAAAACAGCCCCCTGGAATTATAAGAGTCTCTTCCTCATCCTGCTCAGAACAATTGGGAAATTATAGATCATTTAAAGTACATTAATACACTAAAAAATAAAATTAATGCCAACAAGCAAACACAAAAACCCAGTTCTCACTCATTTCTCTGATTTCTCGGGTACTCGCATCTGGATTTAGCTACTGGAAAGAGTGCCCCAGAATATATAGCAGGTATACTTAAAGTGTGTTAGAGATACTGAATGGTGACTCTCTCCCAAAGACTTTGGGGACACTTTTCAATTTATCCTAAAATCACTGGGAAAAGGTTTAACTTAAGACAAAACAAACACTGATTGCTAGAAGCTTTGTGTGAACAACATCAGAGTGGATTTGACATAAATAGTGATTTTTCTTTCTTTCCAATATGATCAGAGCAAATCTAAAATAAGCACTACATAAGCATTTTTTACACGCAGGACAATGAAAAAAGCAATTTTATATTGTCTACTGTGATTTATTCTACAATATATTAATCACAGGGCTTTATGTGATAAATGTGGCATCACATTCCCTCTTAACCCATGATTTAATTATCTGCACTGAACCCAGCAAGGTAAAGCATACTGTTAACTGCACTTCAGTAGTCATGGTGGGCATAAAAACAAGGGAGGGGAAAGTTTTACCAAAAAAAATCACTGTGTCACACAACAGACCAGCAAACACTGCACTAGCAGACACTAATATAGCTACTTGCCTTGTCCTCAATAAATACACAGCTGCAAATACTTGGGATACAAAACAATGTGTGCCTTAACTGATCCATGGCAAAGAAGCAGGACTTAAAATCTCCCAGATCACCTCCTTCACAAGCTCTGGCCTTGTCCTCTGCATTTCAAGACACTATTTTTTTATTAATGCAGTTGTTGTCCCTGGGCAGGTAATGAAGAGCAGCATGCCAGGAAACAAGTTCACTGGGCAGACAGCTCTGCAGATACACAGATATATGAAGGCTCTCTCCAGACAGAATCAGCACAAATTTTACACAATGTAATTAGCTACAAAATTCTACACTATTAATACGGGTGAGGGAGGAGGATTCATTTCCAGCTTCTGGGTCTTTCTGTATCATCTTATTTCTGCTTTGCAGAGTCCAGGAATGTAGAGCAATGAAACTAATTTACTAAGAAAGTGACAGGTCATGCATCTCTTTTCCTCCTTGCTCATGTTTCTTTTTTATAACACAGAAGATACATCCCCTTCTCCCAAAGCTTGATGATAATGGGTATCAGATATCAACAGATTAATCAGATTTTCTATCACAGATATCTCAGTGATAGAAAATCTGATTAATTACACTCGGTTTGGGATATTTTAACACTGAAATGTGCAAGTTTTAAAAAAATCAAACCTAAGGTAAATATCACTTCATTCAGAAGGAACTCCACTATCTTTTGTCCACAGTGGACTGGAGGTGAGGTGAAATTTGGAAATAATTAAGTTTATTCAGGGAAATACAAGATTCTGCAAGTAATTATTAAAAGCACCCATGAAAGATAGGACAGCATAGCTCCAAACTCACACAAAAAGTATCTGGCAATCCAGAGCATACTGTTTTTAAAAAACTACAGCAGAGCACTGCACGACCAGCTAGAATTCGGAAACTTGCCTACAATCTGAGACAAGTCCTTACGCTCCTTTCTCCTGAAGCCATTGTATGTTCTTATGTAGTCACAATAATGGTGTTTGGCCCTTGCAGCAGGTACTGAGCTCCAGCACTTTTCTCAGCGGTTCATAGGTTAAAGGTGGATTTCTCTTTCCCACCGCTGCTCGGCCGCACAGTGGGCACCACACCAGGGCTCCCTACAGCCGAACCGGCCGATTCTCCGGCTTTGGCAGGTGCTCTGAACAGTACCACGGAGATCTGCAGGTGACACTGACCTCGCTGACAGGAATACACTGAGCTCGCCAGCACTACTCTTATTTGCAGGTTGCCATTTGGCATTCAATCTACACGCTACGTTACCAGAAGCGCCCCGTTTCCTCTTGATTTATGACTGAGTTTTGCAGGAGGCTCCCGATATGAATCCATCGTGCGCCTCCAGAGCGGGGACAGTGCCCGGTGGGCAGCACATGCCGGGCAGGGCTCTGCCAGCCGGGCAACACGCCAGGGTTCCGTTTCTGGCCTTGCCAGAGGGAAGTTTACTTATTTAAGCACACCCCGAGCCGTTCTGTCGTCTCGCTGCCCTTGCCCTGCTTCATTCCCCGCACGGGGCAGTGAGGCCGGGTGTCCCGCCGCTGCCCGGTCCCCCCTCGGTACCTTCCGGAGGGCTTCCCGCAGGTCGCGGTGCTGCGGGGTGTCCCCGGCGTGCCGCGGCCCCGAGCTGCGGCCGCGCAGCGCCCAGCCCAGGCGGGCCCAGCTCCCGCCGGCGCGCAGCGCCATGGCCCCGCCGGTTCCGGCGCCGGGCAAGGCCGGGACAGCCGCTGCACTCCGACAGCAGCCCCCGCCCCGCCCCACCCCTCCTCCCGCTCCTCTCGCCCCTGAAGCAAGTCACGACAGCTCTCGGGTTACGGGCAGCTTTTCTTTAATGCCAACGAACAGCCATGAAGCGACCGACAAGCGGGTGGCGAGCGGGCCCCGCGCAGCGACAGAGGCCGGCCGCGGCGGGGAGCGGGGCACAGCCGGCCCGGCCCAGCGGCCGGCGCGGGGCTCGGCAGCTTTCGCGCGGGTTTCTGTATTTTTGTAAGGAGAAATGGAAAATAAAAAGAAATCCGCTCCTGTGCTCGCTCGGCACGGACTGGCGGCGGTGGGGACACGCTAGTCACTCCCTACGGGTACGGGAGGAATGCCTGCTCCAGGGGCAGGCGCGGAGCTCCTTCTCCTAAGCGATGACACAGCCTCCCTTCTCCTTGAAGGGGTTCTTGTCCTCGGGAACCCCCTTCACCAGCGGGTCCTCTCCCGACCGCTCCTCGATGTAGTTCTTGATCTCTTCGGAGCACTTGGAGACCTCGAGGGAAAGGACAGACAAGTGGCTTCGTTACGGCCTTGGGAAATGATCAACAGAGGAAGAAACCCATGAAGTTATATCCTCTCACATTCACCTTCCCACCGAGCATAAAATATCTGGCCACAGAGCACTAAGCACGTGCATGCTCAGCTTCCTTTCTCTCTTTTCACAGCCTAATATTGACAGAACATGTGAGTACCTCTGAGAATGTAAACACCACTCTGAACAGCCGTCGCTGCGTAGTTAAACTTGTGTTCATAATTAGCCAATCTAGTTTTATTAAGCTGCAGATCACACTCTCCCTCAGCATCAGCGTGACTTATGGTCAATAGTTTCAGGGTCAGTAACTTTCAACTCAGTTTCAAAGTAATGATGGCTTTATGTGTTTTTCACAAACAAAACATTCAGCAATGATTTTTCAGTGGTAATACCAATTCTTACTTTGTAGTTCTACTGTAGCAATGATGCACCTTGAATGAGAGCCTAACCAGGAAAGACAATTTATTTACTGGTTACCTGGGGTTATTTTAAACAATGGTTAATAAAAGAGCCTGTTGTGTTTTGAGACCATAACACTTCCCATAGTGTTCATACCAAACCAGCACTGATGTAAGTAAGCCTGCACAGAACCCAGCTATGAAGAGGAAGAGTGTTTAGTTTCTGTTCACTGACACAAAAGCACATGCAGCACGTGTGGTAGTGGTGTCTGGGAGTGCACAAGTGAACATCGGGGGCTCCTGAGGTTCCTTATGCACACACATCTCTTGCTCTCTGTGTCAGCAGAAACTGTCCCTATATGCTCAAATAGCTGACATGCCTGAGGACACACTCCTGCTCTGTCCCCACCTCCTCCCTGCCTACCCACAGGCCCTGCAGTGGTACTGCTGTGCAGAGTCAGCAGCAGGAACCAGCTGTTGGCCAGGCTGCTAGATGATTAATATTTCTAATTGAAGACCCCTTGCCTCCTCTGTTAACTATATTTTATTTCAAAGGTAAAACTACAACAAGAGAACCAATGAGTTTACCTGCTGCATCACAAACAACAGAGAATGGCCTGTGCAAAATTAAGCTTTAAGCCAACAGAAAGAACAGAGTTAATTCCCAATTTAACAGTGCATAAAATAAGATCTAGCTGCCTTAGAGCAAAGAAGAAGCTGGACCTACAAATCCCATTACACGTGTCTTATTCTTCTGTGCCCTGCAAACTTTGTTCACTCAAATTGGAGCACCTAACACCATAGTACAGTTGCATGCCAAAGTATATGAAATACCAGGGTTTTACTTCAGTCAGCAGTGCCAGGATCACTTTCACTACTAAGAAAAGAAGCCTGCTTAAATACATACTTAGAAATTTTTATTCATTCCAAAGGCCACTTCCTTTTTATTTCGTAAAGTTGTTAGTGGGGGTCAAGAAAATTTTGGCTGATGTTTTTCTTTTGGTACCAACAGTAATGTGGTTCCTGCATTTCCCAGTCCCTGTAACACCCATACAGGTACTAGGGGACTGTGGCAACTACAACACCGATTTCATTCTCACAGTGAAACTTCTGTTACAATGCACTGGTAGAATTAAGCATGCTTTACTACAGAAAAATTGAAAAATACCCATTTTCAAAAAGTGATCAGGGTTTTGGTTTATTCCGAAAATGTGGAAAAGTATTTAAAATTATTATTATTATTTCCAAAACTTTATATTCTGCAGAGTGTATTTCAGTTGTCTAAGAATCACCTCTGAGAGATGATATAGGTATCCACACTAGTTGGATGTTGAGCCTTCAATACTGCTGGAGCTTTAAACTATACTGTAACATCAATCACTGATACCTAACTCACAGCTAAAATATAACTCCAGCATTTTTATTTTTGGGGTAAAACCTGGACCTTCAGTGTAATCAACATGATTAATATTACTGATTCCCACATACAAATGTATTTGGTTCTAACCTGAAGGGTTTGTTTAGGTGTAATTTGCCTCTGCTGGCATGCAGAATTAAAAAAAAAATTAGTTTCATCATGCAGCAAGATCAGTTCTGCACATCTTTCGTTTACAGAAAATGTACAAAACCACAAACCTTTAAGGGGAAAGTACTTGTGGGAAGGAATAATCAGTGTAAATGTCTAAATGTCTACGGAACAAGGCTGGATAGGTCACGGCTCGACACGGGCCGTGCTTTGGCTCCTGCCTGGCACTGCACGGCATGGGAAGCGGGACGGGAATGCGGGCAGCCGAGACCCGGCTACGGTCCAGGCAGGGTGTAGTGCCGCGACAGGGCTCTCTGGGCTTCCCAGGGGAGCACCACCCCTCCCCTAGAACCAGCACCTCCCTGCCCCTTCTGCCTCCAGAAGAGGGGAACAGAGCGCGACGTGCTCCTCCCTCGCCTGGCAAGGCGGTCTTGTGCCGGCCTCGGGCGCCAGGGACTCACGGGGAGGGGAAGTTAAAGGGTGCCAAATCCACGGGGAACAGCCGCGGCGGGCAGGCCCGTGCCAGCCCCTCGGAGCGCTTTATCCCAGGGATGGTGCGCTCTTTTCCCCGGGCTCCACAGCCACCCCCGGCAAAGACCGGCGCTCCTACGCGCTGTTAGCGCTGCTGTGCCAACAGCGCCGTCCCCGGCCCCTGACCCAAAGCGGTGGCAGGACCCGTCGGTGCAAACCACGGCCGTCCCAAAACAGCCGGGGCTGTACGGACGAGCAGCTCCAGAGCCCCGCAGCCCCTGGCGCACCCGGCTCCGCCGCCCGGGGAGGAACGGGCTCGCTCCCCGCTCCACACCCGGCCCCGCCGGGCAGCTCCGGGCCCCTTCTCCGCGCCCGCTCACCGGCTGCCTTTCCAGCTTCACTTCTTTCCGGAGCTGCTCCACTTCCATTTTCAGTTTGTCCTTCTCGCTCAGGTCCTCGATGTTGATGGCTGGCATCGTCTACACTACCGGAGCGCGCAGGGAGTGAGGACAAAAGGTTACGTCTGGGCAGCGAGGGCGCCGGGGCCGGAGCCCCCGGGCGGTGGCGGGGCTGTGGGACGGCCGCCCCCGGCCCGCCCCCGGGCTCGCTCTCACGCTGCCGCCCGAGTTGCCCCGCTGCTCGGCCGCGGCCGCTCCCTCTCCGGCGCGGCTGCACCCCTTCCCCGCGCCGCTCCGGCCTTTAAACCTGCGCGCTAATCCCCCCTAACCGGATTAGAGCCCGGCCCGGCCCCGCTGCCGGGGCGTTGACACGGGGCCTGCCAGCACAGGGAGGTCCGGCCATCCCAGCAGGAGCCGGGAGCTGGAAGACCCTCCTGTGCAGACCTCCCTGGCTTCAACCTCTGCAACTCCAGTGCGGGGCAAGAGCAGCGAGGTCGGCTGGGGCTTTTGGCCCAGCAGTGAGATCTTTCTCCACCTTCTCCTCCTGGCCATAGAAATGACTCATGTTCTGTGCCACCTGCATCCTTGGGCTCTGTGTTCTTCTCCCCAGCTGCTAAGGCAGAAGCAGGTGGTGTGCATGGGTACCTTCCTCAATACTTGTGCATTACCACTACAGATGAACTGGACTAAGAGAGGGGAAGAAATCGCTCCTATATAAAATGTCTCAACAGGTGGCCAGCCCATCAATGCCAGACATTGCAACTTTTTGGTAGGTATGTCTGCAAAGCAGAATTGCAATGCTGCATAAGAGGGTTATTGTGCCTGGCTTGCACAAAAGTCTCTGGACACATGGAGTTATGACAGGTGTTGGGGTGGAGTACTCAACATAAGGGAAGTGATGCATTCAGAAAATGCAAGAAGGAGCTAGGAAGTTCTTCTCCTGTGGTTGCATATGGTTTTGAGGTCTAGATCCCAAATAGATTTCTATGCTTTTAGAAACCGAGTGGTCCCTCCATGCATGTTTGTACAGCACCTGGCATCTCTCATCCTAGCAGCTGCTTTCCTGCAATAGTAATGGAAGCACAATTCAGGACCCCTGAGACTGAACATAGCTACAGGCCATTAAAATGGGCTTGCAGTCCTTCTGTTATCTGCCACTTCAAAGATCTTTATAGGCAGTTAGCCCTCCCTCTTTCCTCCTCTGGTTTTTCCCATTAAACACATTTCTTTCTCCAACCTCTTCCTACTCACCAGATGTAAGCAGCTGTCAGCAGCATGTAAGATTTACATCTTCTCCAGCGCTGCTCCTATAGTGCTCTTGGGGTTTGTATTCGTTTTACTTCAGCCAGTTCACTAAGATCAGTTTTTCTCTCCCTATGGCTCCTGAATTCCCCTCCCCAGCTGGTGGTATGCACTTTCTACACCCCCATGACCTACACTGACAGCTGCATTCCCAAACCCCACCAGCTCCTGGTCCTGGGCCAGTCAAAACAGGTGGAAGGAGCTGGCTGGTGGAAGAAGTGTCTCAGAACAGCCTGGGCTGCTGGTGGCAGCAGAAACATTGTGGTGTGGAGAGGCAGAGAGCATGTGATGTGGGGGAGGCAGTGTAGGGTGCAGGAGTGAGCTGAAGGTGGGCTCTGGAACATCACTGGCACAGTTAGGGTGGGAAGAATTTGGTATCCATAGCTCTGAAATGGAAAGCTTTCACTGACCTGTTTGCTGATATGACCAGCTCTGCAGATGGCAGTCAGTAATGGACTTTCTAGCACTCGCTGTGTTAACTTTTATTGTGGTTCATATATTTTTAGAGATATTTATGTGATCTAAGTTAAAGCAAAGGAGAAACTGAATAGCAGCACTGATTTATCAGTCAGGTGGCTTTAATTCAGACTTTGATTTCCATGTGTTTGTGCACAGAGGAAATGGAAAATATTGAAAATGGTATTTGTATTACAGCATTCACTTTGCTGCTGTTGTTTAAAGTGGCATTTAAATTTCTTTCTTTGCAATTCCAAAAAATGTGATGAAAACTAAAGCACATCAGTCTAGGACAATATATTAAAGAACATCATATTAAAACCACTTTAGCTTCCCACTATTAGAAAGATGACCTTTTGCTTTCTTTTGGAAATAGAAAAAGTATGTGGGTTTTTTTGTTTGTTGGTTCTTTTCTTCTGGAGGGACATAAGTTTTGATATAGCTGCTCTGCCTAATAAGCTGAACAAAATGCTAAAAATGAGGACACCCATTAGTAACCGTTGTAGCTATACGAATCTAAAGAATGGCAGTTATATGTCCCATCATGATGACTCAAGCTGCACCAGGGTTTATTTTCTTGTCACTAAAGCACCCATTTATCCTTCAGCTACTGGAGATTCTGAAAAAGGAGGGAAAGAGGTGCCATTCATACCCTTTCAGAAGTCATGTAGGTGGGGTAGGGATTAGATTTGCTCCTTTTTTTGCCTTTATAATAAAATAAAACTATGTGAGGAAACTAAGTTGTAGTCCTCCACGACATAAGTAAAGCACAGAAGCTGTGGAGAGAAAGTCAGTTCAAGTAATCAGGGTGCTCTGAAGTGCCTCCTGCTTGCAGCCCATCTGTGGCTTCTTTCCTGCAGGCCACAGATTTCCAGGGCCCTGTATTGCAACCCATCCAGGGCAGTGCCTGCCTGCAGGACTGAGGCCCAATGTCACTGGAAAGGGAGCAGAGAAGAACAATAGGAGATCAGATTAGTTTGTCCTTATCTATGGAGAACACGCCTAATTTGCAGCCACTCTTATCTCTCTTACTGTATTCAATCTGGGGTAAACACTAATTAATTCAATGTGTCTAATAGATTAGAGAAGGAAAGTATGCTGTTTGCTGCTCACCCCCTCCTCCCACAGATCACACCTCATTGCCTGGTGGGGTTACAATCTGTAGAATAAACCAGGTCATTATATTTCCTGAAATCCATCCCTCTTTGCACTGCCAGAGTTGTTACCCATTCGGCTCCTCGAGTTTCCCCAAAGTCCAAGCCCTCTGACGATGCCTCATTTTCTCAAGTTCATCAGCTTTTTACACTATGGAGGTAAACTAATGCGCGTTTGTCTCGGCGGCACTCGCTAAGCAGCCTCCACTCGATCCGGCTAGATCAGGACCTGCAGCAAGATCAGCGTTTGATTTTCGGTGTCCCACCGTCCTCTACCCGGAGCTTCCGAAAAGGGAGCGGCCTCGGGGTGGGGGAAAGGCGAGGATGACGGGGGAAGAGAGGGGGGCTTTCGCTAAGTGACCTGTCCCGGATTTCGCCGCGGTTTACAGGAAACGCTCTTTGAGCATCATCCCGTAACGTGAGTGGGGCGGGGGGTGGACCCCGGCCAGCTCGCCGCGGCCCCGGGGCGGAGGCCCCTGGGCTGTGGGCGGCGCAGCTCCGCGGGAAGGCAGCCCCGGCGGCGCGCCCCGCCCGGCCCCCGCTGCTCCCCGGGGCGGGGGCTGCCCGCGCCCCAGGACTGCCGCACCGCGCAGCCTTCCGCGCCCCGCTGACGGCCGGGTCAGCGGCGACCTCCTGCCCCGCTGAATCAGACCTTCCCCTCCCACCACCTGCGCAAGGAGGCGGCCCGGGGAAGCCGCCTCGGCGCATATAAAGCGCTGCCGTCGGAGGGGAAGCGCCGCTCGCTGCCCGGACCCCGCTGCCTGCCGCCCGCCATGGCCCCCGGCCGCCGCCTGCCGCTGCCCGCGCTGCTGCTGCCGCTGGCCTGCGCCGCGCTGGCCCAGCGCTCCCTCACAGGTAGGAGCGGGCCCTCAGTGGGACCCCGCGGGTCGGGGCCGCCCCCCGGCGCGGTGGCCTCAGCCCCGGTGGGTGATGTCTCCGCAGAGAAGCAGCGCGCCTGCCTGCTGCCCCCCGAGGAGGGGCCCTGCCGCGCCCTGGTGCCGCGCTGGTACTACGACCGGCACACGCAGAGCTGCCAGGAGTTCACCTACGGGGGATGCTACGGCAACGCCAACAACTTCCTCACCTTCGACGACTGCGAGAAGAGCTGCTGGACCATCAAGAGTGAGTCCGGGGATCGGCAGTGCCCCAGAGGGCTCCGGGGTGCCAGGGGGGCTGGAGGGGACATACCAGGCAGGCTGCTTGGCTTTGCGGGACGCTTTGCACCCGCCCGATATATCACGGAGTCTTAGAATCATAGAGTTGTTTAGGTTGGAAAAGACCTTTAAGATGATCGAGTCCAACTGATGACCCTCGTGTTTGTTGCAGCTTCTTGCTGATGTCAGTTTTAGGCAGAAAATGCAGAGTGAGTTGACCCAGAGATGACATGTGGAATTTCTCTATTAGTATTTTAAATGTGATTTAATATAGCACTTACTCGCCAATTAATGCACTGTATTCCTCCAGTAAAAAGCAGGTGGGACAGACTGGGACTTGCCTTCAACTGAAGTAACACTGTTCTGCCTACACTACCATGAGTTCTGTATGTGAAGCATGAAGGGCTGGCTTTACAGAGGGCAAAATTGTTTTTTTTGCAGAAGTGCCCAAATTATGCCGACTGGAGGCTGATGGAGGACCTTGCAGGAGTTATCTAAGAAGATATGCCTTTAATTTGAGCTCGATGAGGTGTGAGGAATTCATCTATGGTGGCTGTTACGGAAATGGCAACAACTTCAGAGATTTGCAGTCTTGTGTGGACCACTGTCTGCCAGAAAAAAGTAATGGTTGTTCCAAGTTTTTAATAAAATAGATGGTTTGAAAGTGATATGAAGATGATACTTCATTTGATATTTTCCTCTGAATACCCATACAGTGGTATTTTTGAAGACTTGTGTAAAGCAGATGTTTATATTGTTCACTTTAATTTTAATATGTTGTCTTAGCTGTTACTGAAAGAACAAAAATGCTGAGATCTTAAATATGCCCACAGCTATACCAAATAAATTTCTTGACTTCTAGAGAGCTGTACAGGTGTATCTGAAGAGAAATAATAAGGTTGAAGATCTGTGTTGAGGAAGATGTATCAGAGATTGTGGCAGTCACATGCAGGGAAGTGATAGTGTAATGTAAAGCAGAAGCACCTTTCTAAAATTCAGGCCTGAGAGATGGTGGTAGGCAGCTCAGGTTTTTGGCACTCAACAGCTCAGCTTCTAACAGAAGTGTTTTGTCTGATGTGGTTCTTCATTGTCTGTCCATTTGAGCTTTAGATAAAATTGGTGGCAATTATGAGCAGGTGACTGTAACTAAGTTTTGATGTGAACACCAGATTAATATCTAGTTCAAGATAGGCTCTTTGAAGATCTACCAGAATGTGTAAAAGCTGTCACTGCCCTACGCGTTATTAGTGCTTGATGACATTTATTTGTGGCTGATGACAGATTATTAGCATTTTTTTAGGTGAAAGCTGAATTATTTATGTTGCACGTACAATGAGTTGATAAAGGGGCTACAGCAGAAAAAATAAAATTTTGCTGAGGCAAAGAGAAACATGCTCTTGAGGAAAGTTGTTGGATTTGTACTCTTTGCTGCAAGCAGAATTTGCTGGGAAGTTATAGCAAAGTTGTGTCTTTTTTTTCTCTATAGAGATTGTGCCACTGAAATTATTACTGTATTCCTGTATACACAGAATAAGATTACATAAAAATCTTCGCTGTCATATGTATAGCACCACAAATGGGGGAAGCTGATGAATTTGACTTATGGGATCTAATCCTGTTTTCTAGGATGATCTGTTGCTTTCTCAAATTCACCTGGAATAATATGTAGAAAGTCTCTGAGGTCATTGGTAATAGTGTCAGTTCAAGGGAAAAAAGAGCTGTTTAGACACAAAATGTATTTCAGGATCAATTTTAAGAAGCCATATACAGAGATTACGTTTATATAATTTTTCTTTTCTCTCTCTTCTTTTTTTCCTTTGTCATTTTTTCCCAAGCTGGCCCCTTGCTATGCTATAGCCCAAAGGATGAAGGATTGTGTGCCTCTTCTGTGCCTCGCTATTACTATGACACCAAGACTAAATCATGTAAAGAGTTCAGATATAGTGGCTGTGGTGGAAATGCCAACAACTTTGTCACTGAAATGGATTGCTACAATGTCTGTAGAAAAGGTAAGGGTTTTTGGTTTTGGGCTTTTTTCTTTCTTTTTATTTTACTATTTTTTGTCAGTCACAAGCAGTTAAACCAATCCACGTACCAGTAACAAGTGTTCATAGTGTTCTTTTACTCACCTTGACTTGCTATAGGGGTATGTTTTTTGCATTTTGGACTCTTATGTTTTTAAGGCCAGGGAAAATTGAAACACAATGCTAAATCCTTCTGGCACGATCAGTGTGATGTGAGGTAGTTACACCATATTTGAATGAAGTGTAGAGGAGGACACACAAAAAGACAGAGCCTACGAGGAATCAGTCTTTAAACTGTTCAGTATCTCCACTACCACTAATTAAAATATACTTTTATTCTGGATAGTTTTAAATAGAATTAAAGTCAGTTGTGAAATCAATTTACTTTTTTCTTTTGCATTTTCAGAAGTTACTATCCTTCCTCAATTCCTTGTTGCCTACTCACGTTTCCTATCCACATTACTAAAGATTACTGCCTCACCAGTTGTGCTGCGTCAGCTCTTTCTCTGGCTGTGGGGGGAAAGCTTGGAATGATAATTGATTTTCCTAATGCTTTTATTCAAACCAGCTAGTGACTGTGCTTGTAAATCAAAACAGTTGTGCTCTTATTTGCAGTCATATTGCAGCCATAGCAAGTTTTAATACTCTTAATTTAATTAATTTGATAGGGAAATAAATGAGAGAGATAGAGAACTGTATGTTGTTGCCCAGAACACTTAGGAAGCAGACACAGTGCAGTATTTTAAAAATGGTTATTAATGGGAAAGATATTTAAGGCTGTATCAAACTTGTACATTGTCTTTGGGAAAAGGAAAAACTAAAAAGCAGCTATGTTTTAAACATAATAAGCACAAGATCTGAGAACTTCAGTATTGAAGTTGTATAGTCAGAAGCCTTATGCTGGGAGATGATTTGTCAGTTCTGGGCTGGAAATCCAGGGCTGGGGCAAGGATTGAGCACAGTCCTCAGAAATAAAAGTTCTGCCTGCC
Source organism: Passer domesticus (assembly GCF_036417665.1). NCBI lineage: Eukaryota > Metazoa > Chordata > Aves > Passeriformes > Passeridae > Passer > Passer domesticus. The sequence continues at coordinate 23,247,758 of NC_087474.1, read as the reverse complement.
AGTTAGTCATGACAATAATACTTCTGTGGATGACAAGTCTGAGTGTGTCTCTGCCACTGTATCATGAGAGAGTCTCTAATCGTATGTTAAGTTTATCTGAGATGCTTGTGTTTATCTAATTTGCATCCATTACTACCTGTGAAGTGGTCAGGCCAGGCTCCAGTGTGGAGAGTGCAGGGAGAGGAGGAAGGAAACTGCTTCTTCAGCATCTCACCTCCACACTGCCCCTGCCCACACCCAGCCAGATTCACCTGGTGATTCTCTCTTCCTCACTTTTTTTTGTTTGGTTGGTTTGGGGTTTTTTTTGTTTGTTTGGGTTTTGTTTTTTTGTTTTGTTTTGTTTTTTGTTGTTGTTGTTGTTGTGCATGAGGAAGAAAGAGGTAAGGAGATGCTGTCTCTCTTGAAACTGGAGCACCAGATAGCCACATGCAAAGTATCAGCTATGAGCTTTTTCATCTACTCGGGGATTTCACAGTTCAGTAGGGCTTGGTGCAGCTGAAGACCAAAGTTAAGGGCATAATTAGTGCTGATTAATGTTGTGCTATGCATATTCATTTCTGTAGCTTGGGAGTGCACAGCAACATTAAGCAAATAATTCAGGCAACTTAAGCCACTCCTCCTCTCCTGCTTCCATTATTTCCTCCTCAGCAGCTTTCATGTTACCTCTTGGAGTGTTAAGTTGAATTCAGTTGACCTTCTCTCTGCAAACATACAACTGTTTGTTAAACTGATCTGTAGTGTTTTGAGTGAAAAGGTTTGTGATGAATTTCATCTTTTAAGAGGTTATATTGGAAAAGAAAGCAAATGCATTGGGGTGACAGCAGAAGAATTGGGAACTGGCCACAGTAGCTCTGCATGCTGGTAAATAGGTAGCATAAAGATTAAGATTTCTAGCTAAGATTGCAGAATACTTGTTTTCTGAATTGCTCTCACACAATTCTTGCAGACTTTGAAAGCACGTCTGGCATTAGCTGTGACTGTCTTAGGCCACTCTGCAGCTTCTCTGAGTTTTGTGCAGAAACTCAATTTTATCTTTACATCTCCCACAAGCACTGGCTATGTTTTAACTTTGCCCCACTGTTTAGGAAAATATAAGAATAGGTTGGGGTATTTTGTGTGTGGTTTTTTGGTTTGATTGTTGGGTTTGGTTTTTTTTGGTTTTTGTTTTTAACAGAGGACAGTGTATTTAGTTTCATTCTGCTGTCACTGCAGGACAGCCTTGGATAAGGCTTTGATGCCTGCTCAGGAAAAGAGCAGCAAAGTAGCATTCCAGTGCCAAAGTGAACACACTGGAGACCTTACAGTGTGAGAATAGGGAATAGGAACACATGTTACAGTTGCTGGTATGTTTGTTATTATTGGACAGTGAGCAGTGTAACATGAACAAAACTCAAACAATAACAAGTGGTAACAGTTTTTTCATTGAGTTTCCCTAACTGCTTCCTTTGTTTTGTTAGCAGGAAATCAGAAACTGAGTATCAACAAGCCAACAAATGTATCCCGCAGAAAAATAGTGAGAAAACTGAAGAAAAAGTCTCAGATGTATAACCTGAAGTCTTAAAGCTGATGTGCTTTTGGATGTTTGAAACACTTTTTATCAATTCCACTTTTTTATTTTGTAAGATATTTTTCACAAAGTTTTATACTGACATAGTTCTGTCATTCAGAGCTGCTTTTTATGCAATTTACCTTTTTATAAGGAACTGTATTTAATAGAAGAATGAACCTAAGTTTGGTTCTTCTGCTGTGTTGTCTTTGCAATAATATTTTGGAAAGACTTGTTTAGATTTCCATATTTTTATGGGGGGAATGTTTCAGCTGTTGCAAATCAATTAAAATTTGAAAAATCAAATATCTGTTATTAGAAATAAGGAGAGTCCAACACTGAAAATCTACCATGAATTTAATTTTTTTTTTTGCATCCTCTGCTTGCTAAAGAAAAGGAAATTTTCACAAGTGTGTTCAGAGGTTTATTGCCTTGCCATTTACATACTTTGGCCCTATCATTTAGATAGACTGTCAGAAGCCTTCATAACAGTAAAAGAAGTATAAATTTAAATGCAGCTCATCCTGCAGAAGAGAATTTGGATTAGGGTTGCCTTGATAAACACTCTGACAAAGGCAATGAATAAGCTAGTTGAGTATTAAAATAAAAATGTAGCCGTTACTTTTCCATGACATTTGAAAATTTTGCTAAGTTACTCCAGATCTTCATATGGCATTAATCAGCATAGTTTTGCTGATTTTAATGGAGCTATGCTGATTACATCTGCAGAAGATTTTGATATTTGTGATAATGCAGTGGCTGTTGAAGCAGAGCAGCAGAAGTTTCTGCAAATTTCATCTACAAAAGAGTAATCCCTCTTTTGAGGCACTTTTATATTTCTTAGGGTAGGTTATGCCTATGGTGATACTTTTGCACATTCTTTTATATTTTGTATTTTAGTCATGTCTGAATTTCAGTTAATTTCACCTACAATATTTCATAAGTAATGTTAATAAAATGTTTTTTTGTGGAAAAAAAAGCTTGTTTTGTCATTATCCTGAATGAGTTGTATAGACCAATATGTGTACTGGAACCTGTAATTTCTTAATTATGACTCTAACAGAGTTTAGTTGTCTCTTCAATTATTTCCTTACACTGAGGTCTGTATTTGAAGAAAGCCAATAAATTGCATTGATATTAATCATCCCCAGCAGTTTTGTAGCTCAGCTGGCTTTCTCAAAAGGGCTGCTCTCAAAGGGGTGCTTAGTTTAGTTTATTGTCTGCTGCTGGGTCTCCTGTTTGATGTTGCACTATCTGAATAGCTTTTGTGTGGGTAACAAGCTATTTGTTTGAAATTTCACTGGCTTTCAGTTAGAATAATTCAGGTGTGTGCTTTAAACCTCTTTTGGAGAGGGAACATGACGGGCAAACTAGTCAAGATCTGATTTGGTTATTGATGTTTCTCTCACTGCCAGATTTTCAATTAAAGCAGTTGTCTGTGCTTGCCATTGTCTTCCTGTCACTCCATTTCTGATTTGTGGTCTCAAAACCCCTTTTTATTTTAATCATCTCTTGCTTGGTGCAGATGAGTGAGGACACTGTGGCAGACAATGGCAGGTAACTAGTGACACAGTTTTGAGTGTTTGTCCCATGCCAAGCCTCTTGGTATCCAGCCTTCAAACAGAAAGGGGCCAATATAACCTCCCTGGGGGGAGCCAGGGCACAATACCTGTGGACATTGCCCATATCCCTTCCTGCTGGTTGTGAACTTTGGCTGTGCTGTTTAGAGCAGCAGCCCACAGTGTCCTCTGAATATCTTTTCATACCTAACACTGACTTTTAGGGCTGTGTTCATTTCATGTTCAGACCATGGCTTATAAAAACATAAGCCTGCTTAGGAAGTTGAAATTCAATTTAAACAAAGTTTATAACTGTAAAAGATTGTCTTTTAACAGCAACATGGCTATATAATATATATAATTTTTGGAATTGTGTTTGAGGAATTACTATTAGTCCTTATCTCTCTGTGTCTTTGACTTTCACAGGAGTATCTTTGGATGGGATGCAAAAGTGGACCTAGAATTTAAAGGGAGCCCCAAATCTGAGAGCAGCTTCACTCTAGTTTTTGATCCAGAATTGGGTGCCTTCTCACACATCATAGCATGCCCTGAGTAATCCAAAACCCTGCTCATGTCCTGGAAAGGATCCAAGAGTTTGGCACTCTGTTCATGCCAACTCAGGGGCTCAACAAGAGCTGTCTTGATAGACTAGGATGCTGCAGTGACCATTGCAGCACCCTGTGTAATGCACTGCTGCATGGGCACTTATATAATTTAAAGGCTGAGGGCTTGCTGCTAAAGTACATAGCGAAATATCACAGGCTTGGGTTTTAATCCCTTATCTACCTGGTATCATGTAGAAATTTAACATAAACCATGTTTTTCACAGGGTTTCATAGTGAGCAGGCTGTAGAGTATTCTGGAGGAGGTGGGGCAGGGAAAGGAAGTGCTCATGGAAGATTTTTTTCAGTTCCTTATTGAAGCTATTACATAAGTTGTACCATATTTCCAGGTAAATGCCTTCATCTCTTTTTTTTTTTTAACTACAAAGTTTCAGCTGTCATTGTGCTGCTCTGCTTTGTCTTCTTAGGTTACTCTTACATCCCTTCAGCCTACTGTGAGTTTGACTAATCTAAACACTCGTCATCTAAAGCCCTTTATGTGATTCATTACTTACTTCCTTTTTCAGTTTGCTGATGAAACAACACTGGCCCAAGGTTGGGTCAACTGTTAGTGTTTTGCCACGTTGAAAATTAATGCAGGCCATACCATCCTGCAAATTAACTTTTATTATAGTAGCCAATGTCCAGCATCTGGTATTGTGTGTCACAGTGCAAATTTCTACTGCAGAGGAGGGAAGCAGTGATTATAATCAGTTGGGTTTGCATAGGCAAGCTGCCACTGAAACTCCTGACTAGTGATTTGCACAGGACAGTCATACCTGCCACTGAAAAGTAGTTGCTGGAATAAGCAGATTTTAATAAACTGCATTGCAACATCCCTGCTCTTTAACTTTCCTTGTGACCCATAATTCCAGATAATTTCTTAGTGATATATTGCAAAGAACTGTATAAAAATTATAAAAATTAAAATCTGTGTTGATTCTTCATCATGTGTCAGTACTCGGGGAATTGCTTTGTAAATTGTTTCCAGAGCAGAAGATTGGCTTCATCTTTATATTTCAATGGAACTTTAAATGTCAAAAAGAGAAAAGAAAAAAAATCCATGTGGAAGCACATAATATTTTTTATTGATAAGCTACATGATGGCAAGCACATATCATTTTAACAGTGATTTGCCCCAATAAAAGGCTGTCTCACAATTCCATACTTTAGTAGTGAACTGACAATGAGTTCAGCTTGAATGCCTGCAGGCAGATTTCTGATTACCAGAAGCATTCCTGTTTCTCTGTCACTTCTCATCAGTTGAGTAGGTAGAAACCGTGGAACTTTTTTTTTAGAAAGAAGCATTTTTTAGAAACAATGGGCCATGTTAAAAAAAATAAATAAAAATCCCTAAACTTGTGTCTCAGATCAGAGGTGAGGGATTTTATCCTGAAGCTTGCAGTCAGCCGTATGGCTGAGGGCAGCTGTTCTGACCAGGCAGGGACAAGAATTCTGTTCTAGTAGAGAAACATAGTCCAGCTGTGACTGTGTGAATCTGGAAGAACCACACTGTGGATGTGCCAGGATTATGCATTTACAGCAGTGTTATTGAAAGCAAAATGTGCTTCATTTTCTTTCTAATAAGAAGGACCGTCACTTAAAATAATTAGCACAGAAATACATGCTTTTGTTGAAGTAAGCCTCAGTTTTCAGTGTCTGGTGGTCCTGTTCAGTAATGTCTATTATCTGATAAATTGCTTAATTGCTGAGGAGAAGGGGTGTTAATCATATGCAGCCTAAGGAACAGCAGTGATATTTAAAAAGTAATCTATGTAAACAAGAAGCACAAAAGCATTTGCCACTGTTGTGATCGTGAGCTGTGAATTCCAAATAAATTCCAGAGAAATGAGTGTTCCTAGCTCATGTGTGAACTATTAATGAAAGATAGTTTAGGCAAGTTAAAGACTAATCTATGAAATGTGGAGCATTGTATCTATTATGTGGGAATAAAAAGAGTCACTTTTAAGGAAGGCTCCCTTTGTACTGGCAGTGCTGACCGAAATTTCAGATGAATGTGGACAAAACTGGTGCTCTTCCAGACTGATCAGATTAGGTGCCTATCTGCTGTTGTGTGAAAGGTTTTAAATGCAGTTGCTACTCAAAACACCTCACATTGTCTGGCTTGGTGGGGCTAAACTTCAAGCTGGTGAGCATACAGGAATCTTAAATCTTATTACTTCCTAGGCCAGATCCCCACGAAATGCCTTAATATATTAACTACAGGTTAAGTACTTTATCTGCCAACTGAGTTACAGTGGTTTTGCCCAGTGAGCTTTTTTGGAGGTAGAGCACTACTCAGGAAGTTTGCAGCAGCTTTTCTAAGATGGCAATGCCTGTTTATATTAAGGCTCAGAGTGAAATGCAGTAATAAAACTCATAGTGTCTAATAAATGCATATGAAAACTGTTCTCTGTGAGTTTTTTTTCCTCTGCGTGGGAAGCAAGATAAAGAGGTTAGATTATACTAATAAAAGCTATTTAAAAAGTCAAGAGAGTAGAGAGTGAAAAATATACCACATAACCAAATCAGAAGGAAGCTTTCCATCATTACAGTAATTTTCAACAGGGAGAATCTTGAATTTCACTGATGTTGAAAAAGAACACTTTATAGAAATGCCTCCAGTAGAAAGTAGCCCAACTCGCAAGTCTTCTCCCCCCCACCCCCCCGCCTTTGTTTTGTTTCTCTAAAAGTGGGAAGGAAGTCCAACGAGAAAAAAGTGATGACATGGCATTTACTGCTCTCTCATGGGTCCAGGCTGCTGCACTGGAGCAAAAGCAGCCTGTACAATTTCCACTGTGCCAGCCAGAGGGACTCTACCACGGTTTCAACAAGAGCTGGAGTGAATCCAAAGACTTCAATAACCTCCTTTTAACTGCAGAAACATGATCGTGCACAGAGCAGTGTTCCCCTGCAGCAGCACATGCATCTGCTTTACCTGAGATCTACTTCACCAGTGTCTATCAGTGGGTGCAAGCAATTAAACAAAGGCTAAACAAAAAGTTTCCAAACTTCATTTCAGTGCGTACAGAGTTGGTGAATGTGATTGCTTGATCTGGTGGGGCAACTAACTCATTGCTTTACTCCAATACATCTTTAAACAGGGTTAGAATGAAAACTGCTGTGAAGCCTATTTTACAAAAACACTGGAAAATATCTGTTTTAATATTACAGGTGTTTCCTTGATTAGGTTTTCTCAGGATTTGTTCCTTCCACCTTTTTCAAGACTTCTTTTAAAATCTAAAACAATATTCAGAAAATTAGAGATCTGTTTATATTGAAGCAGGAATTTAGTATGTTTGAATTCATCAGATATTTTGGATACTCTTTCCAATAGATTACACATTAGTAGACACCTAAATGCCCCTTTGGTACTGGCAATTAAAATGAGTTCCTTAAGAGCAGTTTTGTATCCTTCTAGTGTGAAATAACCTAAGCAATACACGAAAAAAACTGTACAGTATGACTCACATAAGTTTTAATAAAACTACGCTTACTAAATAAACTCAGTTTACTAAAAAGTAAATGGGTCACTGAAGTATTGCTCACCTCCTTTTTTCTCCAATTTTAATTTTTTTTTTATTTGGGATTGAAAAAAAGATTATAGACTGTACTCTGCAGTAATGCAGATAGAAATCTGCTCTTGAACTCCAGATATAAGGTAAAAAAGTTATTTGCAAAACTATTGCAATAGAGCTGACAGAGAGTTATCCAACTCTTCATTGCCTCATTTTTGTACAGACGCCTGCAGTTTTTCTATCCTAAACAGACAGAAATATGCCTCTAAATATGATAGTGAGCACTTAGCATTGAAGTTTGAGGTTTTATTTTTTCTCCTTATTGAGAAATCTGATTTCTCAAAATAGCTTTCTGATTTCATCCCATAAAGTGTTAGGGAGGAGCGTGCTGAGTCTCAGCTGCAAAGGGTGAGGCTTCAGATCTCAGAGCCTCAAAATGCCCTCAAACTATTTATTGCTGAAACCCTCTGCTCTGTGAAAAAGCCACTGACAAACAGTTCAAATGGCTTTCTGGAGAGAAAAGAGATAGGACATACTTCTAGCTCTTGAGAAAGATAAATCAAGGAAAGTAAAGTAGTCCCAGCTCTTGCATTCTCCCTGCTAATCATGAGAGACATTTTTACAAGTTGTGCAACGATGCTCATTCCTTGGCTAAGAAATCCTGGGCTGGAAGGAAGAGGGGAGAGCCTTTTTTTGACTCACTGCACTTCTTTGCTCTGCTCTCTTGAGCAGCCTCTGCCTGCACCATGTTCTTGAAGAAGCCAGAGACCGCAGGACCTGACCATGTTCTCTGTGCTTATTAGCCAGATTGTCTGAGCTCCTTTCACTCCAAATTTTCTTATGAGTGTGAGTGACTCCCTCAAGTGAAGAGTAACATAATGCTGGAAATGCAAATAAGTTTTCTGAGGACATTACAGAAAAACTAATGATACAACCGAGTCCATCCACACTTCTGGACACCCAGGGCACTTAGGATTGCCATTACCTGAGGAAATCCCTATTCCCAATGCAAGTCACAGCCTGTGCTAGAAGTATGACTTTGATTTGAGGAGGACATCTGTCCCAGTGCTGTGCAGAGCTAGGGGAGCTGATTGCCAGGGACATGAGCTGAGAGGTACAGAGCAAGAGGAGCAGGGCCTGAGCTCCCTGGCTGCATCACTTGGGATGGGGATGGGGAAGTGTCTATGGCGAGAGGGAGAGCAGGAGTGAGCACAGGGCTTCCACCACATGATCCAGCCTGCTGGAATGCTGAGGCTGGTGACAGAGCCCTTCTTCCCTGCCCCTTCAGCCAAATCCATCCCCCCGTCTCTTCTGTACAGTATGCTCATATAAAAGCTGCATATTTTATTCCAAGGAACAGTGTTGATTTATATTCTTTGAGTGCTACATCATAAACTTGTTGGTCATGTGGTCATATTGCAGCACTACCACACACTAGCTAATGTACAAAAAGCAAAATAAATTAAAATATCGGCTGTCTGGACTCTCAGGTGGGCGCATAGGGTGTTAATAGAGTCTTGAAATGCACCACTATATTTGGCAACAGCCTAAAAGTAGTGTTTTTCACCATCAGACAACTGAAAACACAAAATAATGACAAATTTGTTTTCCAGCTGATGGAATTAATCTCAGCAGCAGTGAGAGCTCCATAAAACACACTAAAGCATGATTTTGAGACTCTTGGAACAGATGGATGATGGTGACAGCTTTCTTTATTTTATTGCTTTCAAACAAAGCAGATGTGAAAAGAAATTGTAATTCATAACTAAATCCATATCTAGCAGTGTTATGGATTATTGGTAGCATTCACTCACAGTGGTTTGATAATGTCTCTTTCAGATGTTTGTATAGTCATGGTTTGATACATAATTAGGACTCAGTCTTCCTGTGTGTTATTTCTGCTAAATTTCCATTTAACTGTTAGTCAATATTCAAGAAAAATGCTTATTTTCCTAATCAACAGGTATGGGACTCAGTGCATGACATTATAGGATATGTTTGGGGTGTACAATGTCTCCTTTACTAGTAGCAAAGATTTTGCAATCTGTGCTTTGGTCTGTTACATTTCTTCAGTTTTAGTAATGAAGAAGAACGAAAAGGAGGTTGTTGTTGAAGGAGCTGCACAGTCCTGTATCTGCACAGAGTGTTTGTGTAGCTGAAGGAGAAAACAGAAGGGGTCAGGGAGCAAAGATTGCATTTGCAAAGGTTTGATTTGTGTGATTTTAATAAGTGCATAGCTTTCTAACCCCTACTGATAGAGTTCCCAAGAATTTCCCAGGAAATACTTAAAAAAGTGTATAGTGCACCGTATCTCTGTTGTTGGACATTTATATCTATCTTCATTTATTAAAGTAAATACCTTTGAAAATCTGGCTCCACCTTTCATTTTCAAAGTGGTTGAAGACCAGGTGGTTCACAGTTCATGCTAAACGTCCTGCTCAGAATCACACAACTTGGCATTGCTGAACATGAGACTCTTCATTTCCCTGTGTTCCAAGGGCCAGGATCTCACCATGCAGTGCTCAGCAGGTGGGATCACCATGAAAAGGATGTGCATAATTCTATCCATTAGGTGGGCAGTTGTTTAGAATGGGAAAGCTGAAAAACAGGAAAATAAGTGAAAAGTGCACGTATAAATGTCCAGCTTGGTGAATTAGCCAGAAATGGTCAGAGGCTGAGCCAGATCCCAGTCTCTGCTGCCTTCTGCTTTTGAATGTGAATTTGGGAGCTGTGAAATTTTGCAACATTAGGAATTGCCAAAATTTAATTGATTTGAGAAAAGGAAAAAAAATATACATTTCATTAATACTGCAGTATGAGAAAGCATCAAAATGTGAACCACTCCTGTTTTCAGGTCTGCAAACCAGAAACCCATCTGACATTTTGTGCAATCAAAACCACACCCTTTTCCATTCAGCTTTGATTTCTTAACAAGAAAGCTCCCATATCGTTCCCTCTTTCCATGGTTGATGGTACTATCTACAGTTTGAGATAACATAAAACTGGCTGTGTCAAAGTGATTATAATATTCATTTTTTAACACAGTTATCATTTTTACATTTCTGTTTTATGTGGTTTTGAGTTCTGAAGTGAATCATACATGGAAAAAAATAAAACACTTTATATTAAATCAGTCTCAGAATGCCAAGAAAAAACATCTACCGCACCCTGTGATTAATTCATTAATCCGTCTTTCAAAACAAGCAATGTAATTAGCTTGCAAACAAGAACATGACGCACACGTGGATCTTCAAACAGTGTTGACATACTGAATAGTTTGGATTCCTGCAATACACAGCCTTTACCTTGCTAATTCCAGTTCCAGTAAGACCCAAGACTACAATATTTTTGATATCCAAGTTTACTTGATGCACAGTATGGAATGAGCTTGTGGTCTGAGGCTGGGACACAAAGAACTGATTTTTTGAAGGAAGTTGAAATTTCAAGTGCTTCTTAATGGCAGACCTGAAATGAACAGAACTGACTAAAAAGTATGCAGGTGTTCAAAGATCTGAGCACTATTGTTCGGCCTTTTCATGAGATCTAAAACTCAACTGATGGCTCATGCCATAAATACGTATTTGCATACATGAAAGAGAAGGAGAATTAATGAAGGCAGATTGTGAAGATTGCAAGAATAGATAAGTCTGCCAGCTCATTTAAGGGAGTGATACCACATCAAGAGGCTTTACAGTGCTGCATAAAGTAAGGGTGATGGTTTCAGGGGGGAAGGTGGGACTGAAGTGGAATTTCATATGTACCTCTTATCCAATTAAAAGGCAATCCAGAAAACCTACTGAATAAAACCGTTGCCGTTCTATTCATAATGATACAATTACATTAAAATATTTCTGAAAGATCAACCAGGATAAACACACTGGTTTTAATATCTTATTTTTTGTCCTTAGGCAGTAGTTATTTTTATTTTCTCTGTGCTTATGTCTTGACTCTGCTACTATGTCACCTAATCTCAGAAATGAGACTGAGATGAGCACGTGGTAACCCTCAAGGTCTCTGCCATTTCACCCCCAAGATCAGTCCGTTCAGCTAATGGAGGCACTGTGGCACCGAATTCGTCCCTGTCATCATCCAACACAACTTCTTGTACTGACTTCTTGACTTTTGCTAACATTTTTGGCATAGACTGCAATATAACTGGAAATACAAATATATTTTTTTTTGATGTTCAACACAAAAGAGAGAATTGAGTTGCTAGATATGTTGCTTAAGATTTTGTTTATTTTGGAAATCTGTAAGGAACACAATAAGTTTCTGAGACTTAAATTCTCTCATTGACTACTGATAAAACAGGACAGCTATAATCCTACAGCAAAGACAAGGAAGATGACTGATCTATCACATTTACCTACGTTTGACAATATGTCTTCTGTCACACCTCATGTTTGGTTAGTGGCTGGGATGGGTGAGGAGTAATGTGGGAAAATACACATACACCTCATGTGTTGTGAAATGGTTCTTGCGTTGGTTCCCTGCACCAGCTGAATCAGAAAGCTCTGATGGGGTGGCCTTGAAGCAGATTGTGGGAAAGGCCAGAGATTTGGGTTCATGTGGATCCAGTCATGCTAGTAAAACAGCAGGGAGGTTCACAAATGCATTGATGGTTGAGAATGACCAACATATGAGTAAAAAGTGAACTGATGGAATTTCTCCTGCAGAGGCCACACAGTAAGGAACTGGTATGGAAGCAATCAGAGTACTCAATATGTGTGAAATCCAGGCCTGGTAAGCAGTGCTGCTTGTAATAACCCCAAATTTCTGTCCTTTGGGTAATCTCCAAGTTCCAAATATTTTCTTTTACGGCTGGCTTGGAACAAAATTAAAAGTGTAAATCGAAATATTGTTTTTATAACATTGAATTTCCTCTCAAATATATAATTTTTAATAAAAGAAGAACAAGAGTAATCAAGTCTAACCAAAGCATCCTTCATGTAAAGAAGCAAAATGCTTTGTTCCTTTCTGCCCTATGTGTGGAGTAGTATGTTCTCACTAAACAGCCAGTCTCACACAGATTGATATTTCTTAACACAAAGTGTGTTTCTTTTGTAATGCTTTGACAAATTCAAGTCAGAGATTTCATATATACCGTGCATGTATATAATTTCCATATCAATGAGAAGTTTTTGAAGCCTGGTAGATGAAAAGTTGTTATGTTCATTTGACTGAGAAGTCACAAAGAAATACAGGCAAACCCCAGTGTTACATCTTTTGAAGAATTGAAAGGCCTGGGAGTGCTTTCAGGGTGCTTATACATCCACTGTGAGTATGTGTCAGAGATGCTTAATCTGCAGAGTGGTGCCCTTTATCTGAGGCATTGGGGCTAAAGCTGAGTGGACAAGGGAACATAAAGAGTTTCAGCTTCTGAAGCTGCCCAGATCCCTGCAGAGCCGTATCATCCATCTCTGTGTTGTACCCCCAGGGCTTTCAGCCTGGAGATACCAGCCCAGCCTTGCATGAAAGCACCAAGGCTGCTGTTTTCCTGCATGACTTAAAAACATTCTGCATTTTCTTAACACTGCACATAAGCTAGGAAATGAACAGGAAAACTGGGGACATCTCAGCACCCAGCATATGGCTAGGACTCAAGGCAGAGTCTCCCAAGTCATAAGTCATTGGTTCCACTCACCATGGCCTGTGAACAACAGAGTTCCTTTCACAGTCACATTTCACAAAGTTAGTGGAAATTGCCTGAAAGTTGGATCATAAAGGACCTAACTGATTTGCCTAAAACAGAACAGAAAGACTGGGATAGCAGGCAAACTTCAGTTTGGGTAATTCTGGTACCTAATGCCATGAAAACCAGCTCTGAGACAGGGAGCTGGTTTTAGCACTAACACAGTCATATACAGCCAGACCACAGCAGGAGCAAGGCAAGGCTGGGCCATCTGCAAAAAGGAAGATGGACATACTTTTAGTCTGATTAGCCAAATATTTTATAAATCAATGCAAATTTATTTTATATTTTGTTCTCTTCTTACATAGAGTTTTTGTGTTCCACATTAAATATTTGGATTCTTTCTCTTTAAACACAATGGTTTGAAATCTTGTATAACGGAAAGCAAAGTTACGACAGCGATATTTGACATAGGCAGACACCAGAGGGATTCTTCTCACACATTGAGCCATTCTTGTATCTCAAAACTGTTTCAAAAAATAAAATCTCATCAACTTTTTACAAGCTGCATGAACAGCCATGCTATTTTCCGAAGTTAAATCTCATCAGCAGTTCTTCTTGTTACACAATACTGTTCTTGTCTACTTAGATGAACAGCTTATTTGATATTTTGTAAAAGTCCTGGTCCCTAAAATTTGTCATCTAAAAGACAGATGCATAGAGCACAAATTATACTGAGGAATGTAGGAGGATATACATTAATTCCCTTCTATTAATTTTTCTAATCACATAAAGTGGTTCTAGAAAGCTAAATGTGTGTAATCAGCTATTCCTGTTAAGTCATAATCTTGGGACTAAGCATTTATATTTTTAAACTCAGGTTTATTATCATGCTGTAGTCTAAAAGAAGCTATTGTCTCCCATTTAGTTTACTACATAAAATACTGTCTAGTTAGAGGTATTTGGAAGAAACATAGATGTTTCCTTTACTTCTGAAATCAAATTTTCCTCTAAAGTTAAAACAGAAAGATTGGCTTACACAGTGTTTGCAGTTAGCTGCTATTATGCAGTGCTGATTTTATAGCCCACTGTTTTATGATGTTCTGTAAAACAAACCCAGAAGCATCTCACATGTTCTTATTAGCCAAAATTCTAACTTTCCAGTCTTTTTTTGAGGCAACACTCTTACTGAAATTCTTGGGAATGCCATAGAATTTGGGTTTCAAACATTCTTAGTTAATTTGATGTTTCCATTTTCTTCATCAGTTTCAATTTCAGGGATGCCCTGGTGTAACCAAATATGATGAGCAGCAACTTTCAGAAAATCGTACCAGCTTTTCTCCACTAGTTTGCTTCCCTAAAATTTTGCTTTGCACTCTTGTACCCCTTATAACTCAGCTCTTTTTTACTGCCTTTTACTATTGATGGAGAGTATTTTTCAATTCTTCCCACACGTTTGGTAAAGAAAATGAAAACCAGTTAGCAATGACAATTAAATGAGGAAGTGTTCTCAAAAAAATAACAACCAGGAAAAATGCTAAAGTAACTCCTTTGTTACCATAACAAGGATTTCTCGCCAAGTTCAAAAAGTCCTTTGAATTGTCCTGATGACTGTCCATTTTAATTTTTTTCCCTCAAAAATGTATAATATACAGTCTCAATAAACACAACATTTCTGTCTGTAAAATCATTATTGCCTGGAATTGCTTTTGAGAAAACATTTTCATGGCTCAAAAGGGGGATAAACTCACTTTGAACAATTAATGTCTGTCCATCAGATTTCCAGCCCCTGCTGTCACAGTGGTGTGAAGCTCAGCCCTTGTGGTATCATTTCTTTCACAAACCTTACGTTTTTAGAAACAAGGTTTGGATCATGCTGGGCTGGATTTGGACAGAGAAATCATGTGGCATTTCAGGACAGCTACACAATCTGAATTTTCACTATGGAGCAGACATTACCCTGTCCCCCATATAATTCCTCTTTTTATTCCAATTTGGTTCTAGGCTACACAGAGCTGACACACCCAACAATGAAGTGAGATTCATTTCACTAATTACTGGAAACAGAATGGGAAATTATATATATTGACTAACAAATTTTTAAAAATACAAAATATCACTCAAATTGAAAATCAATAAAAAAGTAGATTTATCTCTTTGCTCATTACAATCAGAGATGATCCTTCATAAATGCTGAACTGCTTCAAAGTACAAATTGTCTCATCTTTCAGGAAAGCCAGTTTTCTGTGAGATCCGACCTGCACGTTATAACACAGCAAGAACCTCCTGTTCCCAAACTGGACACATACTTTTTGTGTTGTGCCTCCCCATCAGCCTGCAAGGACTTGGAAACCTTCCAGAGTGCTGGGCTGGGCTGTATTCTTCCTTTCTAGAGCAGGAACTCTGAATTGTGCTGTTTCCCACGTGGACAAGCACTGGTCCCAGCTGCTGCAGTATCCCCCCCTCCCAACTCTGCTTTCCACTCTCCAAAACCTGATGAGGAGATCCCCTCACTGCAACAACCACATCTCCCTGCTTGCACAAAGGCATGTATGCCATATGACCAAAGCCCAAATTCACTGGGTCCTGAAAAACAGCAGCTTGAAAATGGGGATCAAAAGGGCAAGATTCTAATTAGATCAAGGCAGAAATTTTTCCTTTTCTTCCTCTAGCCTGTTAGAAATACTGAGGAGTTTGTCTTCAGAGCTCCCAGAGCCTTTGAGGTTATTTTTGTCTAGACAAATTAAATTCCTCTTTTCAAGTGATGGGTATTTTTCTGATATGCAGGTAATCTGAGAAATAAATATTTCATGCCCATGAAAATATACCAAGAGCCTTGAGCACGACCTGTTAATGCCATATAGCGAGTGACTCATTTTGCCCCTCATTTAGCAAGGTACAGCATTGTCAGGCTGTAATGCATACACCCAACAAGACTTAGTTGCTTAAAAATCCCAGCTCAGTGTCCATGACAGCTCACACTTACTGCTGTCACGATATTGCTGTGAATTTGTCCTTAGCAGCTACAAATTAGAACTGGTCAGCTGGATGGGCCACCTGAAAACCTGCACCACATCCTTAGTGAAATAGTCGTAGTGATCCCTTTTTTAGCAAATTTTCTGATTTCATTGCCGTATTTTACATAAAAGCTTCTTTTCTGCTGATGAGGAAATTAGTGACTTGGTGGCTTAAAGTGCAAGGAGCTCTTTTGAACCATTTTGATTTCTTTTGAATTGGATAAATACCTGCAACATGACTTGAGTTTCTGCCTGAGTGTTTTCCTAGATGTAAGCTACATTTTCTTTGTTTCATGAACCATTGACTTTCTGAGTAACTACACTGAGTATCTCAAGAAATCCCCCAAAGATGGATAGGTAACAGGACATTTCCTTGCTCCCTCTTCACTTAAACCCCTTGAATGCTTGACTTGAATGAAGTAAAAGGAAAGAGAAGGAAATTTTCACTAGAGAAAGCTAAATTTTTTTAATCGAATTTTGTCTGTAAATATCTCACCTGAAGATATTCTGCCAAGTGTGTGCCTATTCAATAGAAAGTCTCTGCCTAGCTACAGAGTCACTAATAGAGAGAATGAGAGGATAGGAAGAATTTCAGATTAGAAAGGAACAGTGGCTATTGGGAAGACATGAGAGAAAAGACCCTGCTCTGGCTAATGTCATTTCACCATGAGTACTGTGAACATGACATTTGCTTAGAGGTATTAGCTGCATCTCTGTGCATGCTACTTCAATCTCCTTTTTATCTGTAGCATTTAGCCCTAAAACTCATCGTTTTATTGAACAGATAAATGAACGTATAATATTTTCTATAACTGATAGAAAACATTGTTTTGAGCTGTAAAAAGGCCACATAAAAGCTTAAGACAAAAAAGAAATATTTCTGGCTGCAGGGCCTTGTGACAGGCTGACATACAGAATCCTGTGGGAGTCTTGCCTTTCAGTGTCACCATCAGATTTCTGCTCCCCAGGAAGAATAATCTGGGAACATTTAGAAGCTGATTTCGATAGTTTCTAGAGAGATGGCAAAAACACATTATGGCCATGGGCCAAGCAAGTGTTGGAGCACTCTTGGTTGTTGCTGTTGTGGGAGTCTACATGTCCCACCCTCCTGCCAGGAGCAGGGTGCCAGTACCATGACGTGTGCTTGTCTGGGTGCCAGCAGAAGCTCAGAAGTCTACAGGAAAGATTAATCTGTGTTCAAAATCCTCATTATTAGTTGAAGATGATTCACCAAAAGAAAATATAAATTCAAGCATATTTATTCAGCCTCATCACAGTTCAAATGCAGAAACACATAACCTCCAGTAGCATTCTTGAGGCCCCTAAATTGTACTTGGGGAAGACAAAGAAGTCTTTTTAATCTAATTTTGAAGAAGTAGCATCTACCACAGCTAACACTTAAGGTAGCCAGTAAAAAGCAGTCTTCAAGTGGGACAGTGGGACACAATTCAGTCTTAGCAGAGTCAGAACGGCCTGTCATTCTGGCAAGGAACACCCCACTAGGCTCTTCCTTGCAGGGAAGTTTGAGCTAAATAATATTGTTCCTACTGTTTCAGTCATCAGCCCAATGGTTACAGCCCTTGCAAAGATGTGAAGACCCAGAGTCAGTTCTTTCCTCTGCTAAGATATTATAAACCCACACATTCCTCTTAAACACTCTAGCCTCACAATACAGCCTATCTCTTCCAATCCAATCTTTCTTGTTGAAATTATTTAATATTTCAGTATTCATTGAAAGAGAAAGATGCTATTAAACATAACTATATCCCAATGGAATAAAGAAAAAAAAAAGAGAGAGAGAGCTGGATTCCAGAAACTTGAAGCAGGGAACATTTTTGTATGAAAAGTTTAAGTATTTGCCATCTGAATTTCTGCTTTTTCAAAAGAAAGGAAACCAGCTTTAGAGTCAGATTCCAGCATCTGATTCATCACCCATCTCCCATAGCCCCTTTGTGTGCAAGGCTTCTTCATTTATGTGATCTAAGAATGCCAATGTCTAGATGATTATGAGACATGAAAGAATGACAACTTAGTAAATCTCACCAGGGTGGTTATGAGAGAGATGTTTGTTTACTTCTGACTTTGTTTAAAAGACTTTTATTCACTTAGGACTTTAGAGGAAAAAATGTAGGTATGTACAGAACTTAGAATCTCCTAGGTTAGCTGGAAATCTGAGGACCAAGATTTTGAATGCAGAAAACTGTAGAGCACAAATGAACAAAATATTTTGTATGTGCTCTTTAATTTTTGCCCTCCATAACAATTTCCTGGGCTGGTTCTCCAGTGTTACTCCTCTGGAGCCAGTACTGTTACACCAGCATGCTCTGCTGGTGGGGTTGGTCACAGCTGCCTCAGCCTCACCAGACTCCTTCCCACACCAGCCTCTTTTCAACATTCTCAGGTTTTGATTCCATACTGCTAGTCAAATAAAACAATTCCTGAAATTTCCTGTGAAACAAAGTACAGTTACAGACCTAGGACTAAATGAGAGAAATTAAATTTTCACCGTTCCAGATTAATTACTTCACCCTAAATATTTCACATGTATTTCTAAGTAACTGTGTGTTCCCTCCAGAGAACTGACTTCATTTTTCAGATGCAATAAATCCCACAGGTTAAATAATTCCAGCTGCTAAGAAATCCTAGTTTATCTCTTCTAACTGGGCATTGCATAATGCAGAGAAATAGCCAAAGTAATTCAAAGTAATTCACATTTCCCTGAGGTAAGGACACCTATGCTAACTTGAGGACTCCTCATCATGCTCTAAAGATCTGTTTTTACAGCAATATGTCCAGACCAATTGCTAGATTGATTCCATGGAAAGAAAGGTGTCATCTTGTGTTGTGGTTTTAATTACCTTACACTGCCACAGCACCTTTAGGCTGAATCTCTGTGAGCTGTGAGAAACAGGGGAGGTTTAAATGAATCCATTTGGAAGACTTGGTTACATGAGTCCAGATCACTTTGTGGAGATAATTATTTTAAATGTTGAAAATAAAAAAAAAGAAACTATGTAAAATTTTCTTGATTTTGTGGGCTAAAAGAACATGATTGCATTTAAAATTCTGCTTTCTCAGCGATTTCTTTCATTGTACTTAAGTCTGAGCTGTATTCCCTGAACAGTCAGGCAGATAAATTTTAAAATACTTAAGAAAAGACTTCTGGCAAATGAAATATTGCAATGATAAGTTAATTCCCAAGTAACTCAATAAAGATAACACAAATAATGTTGTATTTTTTTTTCTCAAGTGACTTTTAAAATAAAACTTTGTAAAATTGTGAATGTTTTTATTGATACAGAAATCAGGTCATGATGAAATAGTGTTCTTACTGGAGTCAGAGGATTAATATAATCTACCCAAACTGATTCTAATGTTTGCCTTCATTTTTCCCTGCTTCTTGAAAAGTTGATCACCTCACCTACCCAAGTAGGCTCCAGGTGTCCTTTTGTAGAGGAAATAAATTTTCATGTTAAAATGATTAACTGAACATTTATGAATAAAATATCCAGTGATGTTTGATCTACAATAAAATACTGATTGATAGTGACTATCTGTAAAATGGTCAGCATTCAGCAGACAAAAAGTGCCTCAGTGCTTATCTCAGAAGATGAGGAATGTCAGAAACTGAAATATCTTGCCAGAGGCTTTTTTGCATCTCCAAACCCTTCTCTGTTTTGCTCCATGCTTCAAGCCCCACAAGTTGCCTGAAACAGTGTGTACAGGACTGCACAATGTCATTGCTGTGTGTACTATTATGGTCTGCCCTGGAGGTGTGAAGGAAATAATTTTCTTTACCCTTTCTTCCTTGTTTTATACACATTTATGCTATTATGTGTTTACTCCAGTTGGGTCATATGTTAAAAGTTGAGGACAAAGAAATAGAAGAGCAAATGGCTTAAATTCTTGATTTGTGTCTACCAACTGGACAGGCTTTAAAAGCTAATGAGAGTTAACCTGTGGATTCAAAGCTTTGGTGAAGTTTTCTCCTTCAAGGAAACTTGCACTCAGCCACTAATACACTTGTGCCTGTAGAAAACCTTTCCCATCTGTTCTTTTTTTACAGGAAAAAGCCAGTTTGAGTACAGAAAAAAAGAGGAAAAAAGGCTAAGAAAGATTCTGTTTCTACCAAAAACTTCCTCTAAATCAAGGGGAACTTCTCATTTGCTGAACAAGAAAGGTCTAAGCAAGCACTTCTAGCTCTGGGTCTCAAGGACATAAGCGGTAATCCACAGCAAACCAGATCAAGCTGTTTAAATACTCAGCATTGTACCTCACCTGGAACCCCTAATACTGTTTGTCAAATATCAGTGGCATTCATTTCCTGTCATTATTACTGCTGGCTAGCTGGGAAACTGCAGCCTCCAAAAGAGCCACAGCATTGAACCAGGGTAGCACATTTGTTCTGTAAGGAGTCCAGTCTCATGACCAAGCACAGCTACCTTTTGATGTCACTCCTACATTTGTTTCCACAGCAGTGCTGCCCTTCAATCTCACTTAATTTTCTTTCAGTTTTCTTTTAAAATGTTGTCTTGATAGCTTTTGCAAAAATGCAAACATAAATGTTGGATTTCACAGTTCAGGCTGGACTATGAGGAGCCAGATATTTTGCCTAATGAGTTCATGCCTGGTACTTTAAGACTTTGCTTTCCTTGAAGGAAGGCATTCTTCTGTACCAGCTGGAATTTTATTTTGACTAAATCAGGCAGAACAATGAGAGTTTTTACTTCAGCAATTACATCTATGCAGATCTCAAGTGGTTTATTTTGTGACTTAGTTTTTCAGGTGTCTTTTTTTCCCTTTTGTTTGCACAGTGCCTCCCATAGTAGTGCCCTGCTATGGTGAGAACTCCCAGCCACTCCAGTCTTGGCAAACAAAACCAATCATAGAAATGTTGAATATCAAATTAATTCCTATTTGGTAGCACACAGGAATGCATTCTTGGGCAGTTCTTTCTTATACTTACTATGTCTGGGATTACTTTTCTCCTTCATTTTTACAGGTCTCCCAAAAAACATGTCTCTAGCAAACATGTGGAGGAGGTGTTGCTTTGTGATAAGTTTAAGGAATGAACTAGAGGAAAATAGTAATATGACATTGAAGTCCTTTTCAAAAGAGAAAGAGCAGGTTAAAATACTTGTTTCTTCAATAAAACTAAATAAACATAATGGCCACTATTGAAATAATAAAGAATAACATTTTACAGACTAATTTTTACAGCAACACAGGGCACAGGAAAGAGAATATAGGAAAATGCTTTGGTACAAGCCTGGTTTCTTTGCACCCAGTTTTGCTCTGGAGAGCACTCAAAGGAGCCAGAAGAGCAATGTAGCTTGCCAAGATCAACACGAATTATTATTTGGAGAGTACATGCACTACCAGGATCTGGTAACTGGGGGAGTTAGGGGAGGAAATTATGTGTTTAGATGAGGGAAAGACTAACAGAGATAGGAGAAATACCAGCTCTGTTGTGGAATCCAAGAAAGGAAGGGAAGCGGTAGAGGAGAGGAGGGAGGGCAGGGGTCACTACTGCAAAGCTGACCCAGAGCTGACACTATTCACAGCAAGGTTAAAAGTGAAGATGATCAGATTTTAATGCATTTTCTCAGAGGAAATTTCAGAAGTCTATTTTTCTTTTTTTTTTCTTTTATTTTGCAAATATAAAAATGTTTTCTATGATGTGAACGTTATTGTCTAGCTTCCTTTTAACTTTTGTTCTCTGCTTATTCCAGTATCACATTTACTTTGGATGACATGTGCTTTATGTATGATGTTTGAAAGCTGAAAAATGGGTAGTTTATCTTTCAAAAATTACGTTTTATCTTTCACAAGGGCATTTCAGTGGAAATTTCCTTCAGGTTTCCTAAAAATATTTAAACTAATAGAAGTTAAATAAAATCTAAACTGGGAATTTTATATAAAGGTTAGCCAGGTGAGTGTCTACTACCACTGTCAAGTTAAAGAGACTGTGAGTGGTGTTGAATAGAGATCAATGATTTTCAGCATTAAATGAGGTTGAATGAGGAAGAAGTAAGCTATCAGGCAGCCTCTGAAAACTAGCAGGACACCCGCAGAGCTCAGACAGAAGCTGTTGGTGTACCTGCAGCTGTCAGCAAAGCCTTGGCAGCAAACTCTCCTCTGGGCACCACTTACCTTTCAGATCCATAATCTGTTTCCATAACCCACTAGCAGGGAAAGCTACTCCCCTACTTCAACACGTGAAAACTGGAGAATTTCACCAGTGACCCAAGACAGAGGTGACGGAAATCCATGCTTAGCTTTATGTTTAAAAGAAAAAAAGAAAGAAACAAAAAACTCTAAACTCTTCCACTCACAGCTGTTGTCACTGGTTCTGATCACAGTTTCATCCTTTTGGGACACTGACACAGTGTCCATATGCTCCCAGTTTGTAGGGTAAGTGGTGACCTACTGGGTACTTTACCCCCAAGCTGCTGAGAAGGTTGGCCCTTGGGGTTGAGCACTGTGGCTCTTGCCTTCTGGACTAGAGGGTGCTGTATTACAGACCTTGGAGGAGCCCGAGCTCCAAAGCCCCATATGTGTGAGCAGAACTTACAGCATCACTCCTTAACTCATTTAAGGGTTTGTTGGAGCAAGGATGAATGTTGTTCCCTTGGATTTGCAAGTGCAGGATTGTGAGCAAGTGCTAGTGGTGCAGGCAAACAGGACTTAAAGGGCAAGAACCATGAAAAGAGCAATTTCAGACGTTAATCTTGTTTTAGTAAAGGGATTATATCCCAGAAGACTGACTTTCAGATGCACAGGAAGCATGAAAAAAACACTGCAAATAAAATTATAAGCAATTCTTGTAAGCTTATAAGATAAGGAGAATTTGTAAAGAAATGCATTTCCAGACTGTTGAATAAGAAAAAGCAGGACATTTTAAAAGCATCTAAATTTCTAGAAGGCTCTGAATTCCAACCCTTTTGTAAATTAAAGCTATTTATTGTGCAGCATATTTCAAAATCAGACACAATTGTTCTTTAACCTTAACCTGTTTGGATGTTGCAGCAATCTGAAAAAAGAAGAATTTATTAAGCAAACAATTTTACTGAATAGTTATGGGTGAAATACATATCTGCCCATATTCCTAAATGTTTTATCAAGATAAGATGGGGCTTATCAGTAGTAATTTTAATTTGTTCTTGAAAGCACACACTAGAGATTGAGAGATTGCTTCCTGTTGCATAAATTCAATCCTTAACAGTCTCCTGCTGGGAAATGGTAGGTCAATAATAGATTGAGAAGCCTTCGTTGTTTCAAAATGAATTTTTTACAAACAATTAATAGAGAGATATGACGCATTTGGCTGTAATAGCTGGGATCCAGAACATGGATTATATTCTTCACTTGAGTTTCGACTGTCAGATAGTGTCATTGCTGCTCCCCTCATGGGAGGAAAATATTTTAGGTTTTCAGAAAAAGGATCAGAGTTGGAAGAGAATCATCATTTAAACCAGGGATAAGGGAGGTGCCCCTTTCCAGAATAAAAAGTTCAGTGTTGAAGATAAATACTGCTGCTGCAAAATGCAGCTCTCTTGGGGGCTCCAAGTGCTGAACTTGATCCCTTTGTGTCAGAAAGTAGCAGGGAAAGAATTGGCATTGTGGTTAAGATGGCTCATTATTTCTCCATCTCTGGTTCCCCTCTGGCATCTTCTGGTCATTCTTCTTCCTCATGTGATTCTTCCCACAAAAAAAAACCTTCTAAATACGTGTCAGAGGATCTTTAGCCACAATGCCAGCATGGCTTTTGTTTGGCAGCTGCTAAGAATCTTCTCTGTTAACTTGGGCCTGTAAGGAACCACCAGTTCTTGCAGTTCATGCTAGCTTAGGTGTGAGAGAACTGGACTGCATTCTAGACCAGCATTTTGTAACATGAGCTACATCTTCAGTCCCACCAGGTATTTGGAAAATATCCTTCTGGTGACTTAAGCTCTTTAGGTTTGTTTTGGCTGTTGAAATTCCCATAGGTACAGAACAAAAGGTTTGTGAGCAGAGAGCAACTGGTTCCCTGGCAAAAGCACTCTGGAAAGAAAAACAGCCTTTTTGGCCTTAAAGAAAATGTAAACTGGAGCAATTCTGTCATCTAAAAATCCACGACAAGGAGAGGCCTGGAAGTTTCATTCACCTCCTCAGATGCAGTTATGCCAGCTAGTGGTGTTATAGATCTGTTGAAGGACAAGCCTGGATGGTACATAGAGAACACAGAATAACAGTGCATTTCTTCTACATCATGGTGCAAGTGCATTAAAAATTAAAAAAATCTTTCAAGAAATAAAGAATATTTGCTCAAACCCAGTGATGTATCCTGGTAGTTACTGTCTGTGTCAGGAGCTGCCTTGGCAGATTTTCTGCATCTCATGGTGAGTCAACACCTGCAGGGATTTGGAAGAAGGGAGTTACTTGTGCGTCAAGAGCTGATCGAGAGTTTGATTTTTGGGAGGAAATAAGAACTGGTAATCTCACAGGGATGTTTTAGACTCTCTTCCCCATGCCTGTGATGTTTACGTGCTGAAGCTTAGCAGTGATCAGTCAGTACCTGAAAATGCATTAATAAAAAAGGACATATTCTTCCTTCCTACCTCAAAAGTTAATTTTGCATTCTTCACATAGTATTGTTCAGGCCTACAGGTCTGTGGGCTTTCCCTGCTTAGCAGATGACTGACAGTTCATACTGTGTTCTCTACACATATATTTTTCATGTTATTTCCACTGTAGAAAATACACTATCTAGTGTAAACAGAGGTTTACACTATTAATTTGAAAGATTGTCATATATAGATTTTCAGCTGTACAACAGTGGGATAAAAATTTTTCAGAAATCCAATCAAACCATGGCAGAAAACCAAGTCCAAGTGTTATCTAGAAGAAAATCTAATGTTTTATTTTAATTATAGTGAGAGCAGAAAGAAAACGAGATGCTTGGGGCTCTTCCACTTGGTGCCTGTTCTTCATGTGAGCAACTTTTTATTATATTAGTGATTTGAGCTGAAGACATGAAACATACCTAAATGACTTTTCCATTTGTTATCAAAGGAAAGTAATTTTAATGGGCCAAGCCTATACTGTGCTTCTTTATAGGCCCAGACATTATCACAGTATCATGTAAAAGTTTGGGTTTGGAATGGACTTCTAAAGGTCATCTTGTCCATTCTCTTGAAATGATGTCAGGGACATCTTCAACTAGATCAAGTTTCTCTGGACAACTAGATCAGCCTGACCTTGAACACTTCCAGGGATGAGGCATCCACTACTTCTCTGGGCAACACATTCCAGTGTCTCATCACTTTTATTGTGAAAATCTTCTTCCTTAGAGCTACCCTAAATTTACCATATTTTAGCTTAAACCCACTACACATCGTGTTACTGCAACAGGCCCGGCTAAAAAAGTCTTTCTCTGTGTCTCTTATAAGCCCTCTTTTAAGTATTGAAATGCTGCAGTAAAGTGTCCCCAGAACCTTCCCTTTTCCAGGCTGAACAACTACAACTCTTTCAGTCTTTCCTCTGACCACTTCAGTGACACTCCTCCACACCTGCTCCAACAGGTCCATGTGTTTCCTGTGGTGATGACCACAGAGCTGGACGCAGTACTTCACATGGGGTCTCATCAGGAGAAAGAAGAGGGGTGGAATCCCCTCCCCTGACCTGCTGGACTTCAGAAGCAAGTCATTCTGTTTTGCTTTTCTGGGGCATTTGTGTGAATCTCACTGTTTACTTCTAACACTAATAGGATGTTATAAATGTGGTGTCACCACCTCAATGATGCTGAACAGCTCTGGGACAAAGCCTGAAAATATTGCTGTTCTTGGAACAACAGTTCTTGACCACTGTGCCAGATATGCAAATAGGGACCAAATAGCCCATTGCTAACTGTATTGTATTTCCATTTCACTGCAGCTGGCTTAAGGGAGCAGAGTCTGAAAATATTAAAACCTCTCAAGCTGTTACCTGTGCTAGCACCAGCACAAATCTTTAGAAATAGTCTATAGATAAGAAGGCATTATAGGTTAGAGATGGAGAGGAGACTCACCTTGAGAGCAGCATTAAGCTACTGTTGGCTGTGAGCCTGAGAATGAGAAAGCACCTAGTGCACAAGGATATGCACTTCAACAGCCAATTGCCTACAAAACATACAATTCCTGACAGGAGGGGATGCCAGACATGGTGAGGAAGAATCTTGACTTAGTTATCTTACAGAGCCTTTTCCTGAACATCTTTATTTGTTAAAGAATGAAATGATATCAAATTTTGCTTCCCATCAGGAAGTACTTGGCCTATTTACAATCCTGTGTGCTAGGGTCCAGGTTGGACTCTATTTGCATCCAAACAAAGCAGGTTTCTGATAGAAATACAGTTAGATTCTTGCACTTATTCATCAAGTAGTTATCCAAACATCCATGTGCTTCCTTGGAATATTGCAGCACTTATCTGTGGGAGCTTGTTCTTCAGCTGTCAGTTTACAAACTGCATTCCATAGGAAATTTTTTGCTGATATTTTATCTCAGGGATATTTTCTTGAGGGCATTATTACATGTTGTGATTTGTGGTAGATCTGGCAGTGCTGGGTTAACAGTGGAATTACTGACCTTAAAGGTCTTTTCTAACCTAAATTATACTATGATTCTGGTAGGTCAGCCCAGATCTCCCCACTGCCTTTTCAGCTTTTCAAAATGGTTATGTATATTCCCTAGTGGAATAAGTTCTGTAGTGATTGACACATATTATTTCGTAAAAAAAATGGTAATAAACAAAAAAACCCCATCTTTTGTAATTCCTTACAGCAGATAAGAGTATGGTCATTTTAATTCAGTTTTATTCCCAAATTGCTGAAGAATTATTGTATTTTCCTCACATTCACAAGGAACTGGAAGCACACAGAAAGGATAAGTGCACAATTTGACTGACTTCCTGACCTGCCACCCTGGATCTGGTGACTTGCAGCCCTGGTGCTCTGTCCCTGGAGGTGATCTGAATGCATGCTGCTGGTCATCAGAGTCATGCAGGTTCAGTGTGTAACACTTCTTGAATAATGGGTTGAGAAATGAGCCAGAGCTGGTTGCATAAACCTTGTCATATTTCATGCAGACAGCTGCCAGTCTTTGCACTGTTTGCTGTTGTCATTTGTGTTTTCTGTCACCCAGATAAGACATCACCAAAAATAAATACCCAAAGGAAAAAAATGATGGCTTTGCAAGGATTTCTGTGGTTTTTCTTTCTGCAAAGATTGCTGTGCTTTTTCTCTCAATGTGTATATATTGTGTTTCTCTTTCCCGAGGGCTAAAAGAAAAGAATAAAACCCAGATATTAACTCTCCCTTTAAACAACCTATAAGAAAAATATCGCTTGGTACTCTTAGTCCAAATACACATAGTCAGTTTTTTAAGATAAAGGTTAAGTTTTGGTTTGAAGAGAGGGTTTAAAAATCCAGAATCTGTAACATTTATCCTGTGTCTTTTGAATAATATTTTCACTGCTTTAGCACAGGTCTTATATGTACTGGGAAAGGTGTTCAGAGAAACCAGGCTGCTTTATGTGGAGCTCATTGCTAACAAAAATGGTCTGGATTTCTCAGGCATAACTGACTGCAGCCCTCTGAAGTCAGAGCTCTGTGACTGAGCCTGTATTTTTGTGGGTATCTATGTCTAGATTTTGGAATGCATTTTTAGCAGCCAAATGTTAAAGTTTGGGAAATGTAAAAATTGCTGCTGGCGAGAGGTGGAGATGAAAACAGAAGTTTCATCAGAGATGTAATACAGTGAGATGTAATAGAAAGACTGACCTTACTAGTTCATGAAAAATCATGTGGTAAGGGACTGCCTAGACCTCGTAGCAATGCAGATAGTGTGAAGAGAAAAGCCCTAGCTGCAGGAAAAGACCAAGGGTCATGGAAATGCAACATTTCTTCTTTGCTGAATTCTTCCTGGCTATTACCTGTCCATGAAAGAATATGAACCAGAATTAGAAGGAGGGCAGAACTGTGATTTTTTCTCTGTCCTGATTTGTCTTTGTTAGTAATGGTGGTCAGTCACTGACCCAAAGCCACACTGCATCTTTCCTGAGAATTACAGAGCTGCTGCTCTGGATGTGGATATTGGATCAAGTTCCTGCCAAAAATTCCTTGACTGGATTTCAGCTACAGCATGTGAACTGCTGATGGCTCCCCTCATCCCAGTGTCTCAGGGAAGACCCTAACCCTATCCCTAACCACAGCCCAAATTCACACTTATTGTGTTAATTACCTCATAGCATCCTCCAGAAGAGCTGAATGACCCCAGAACTACTATCATCACTCTACTCCTTTCAGTGACACTGCAGCACCACTCCTGTTTTATTAAGCCAGCTCCTTCAAGCATTACCACAGGGATTATTATGCTGTCTATGGCTCTGAAAGTGAAGGATCCTTACCTTCTTCAGATAAAGAGCAAAATGAAGCTTGAGACAGGATATGGCTCCTCTCTGACCATGAAAATTGAATGACATTGCTAGAAAATAACAAATTAAATAGCAAAATACTGTCATTTTAGGATAGAAATTCAAAAGTGGTGTGAATCATGAGTTCAGTGTGGTTTTGGAACAGCTGCCTAGAAAAATAAATGAAGCAAAAAGTCCTTTTTTTGAGAGGGATTTTAGCCTTTTTTTTAATAAAAGAGATTTTAAGATGTGGTTTACTGAGCAGTCAGAGGCTCGGTCACTTCCAGTCAGATGTGCTGTGTTGTGAGATCGCTCTTCCCTCCCAATCTCCACTTCATTTTTTTTTTTTTTTCAAATGAAAATTTGCCTGGTGGTCCAATAAAGCTTTTATTCATGTGCCCAAATGGCACATTCTCCAGACAGCCAAGGCTGTCATGGACCTGATCACTGTATATGTATCATGCTGCTGCTCTCCTCTTGCACAGCTTTATCCTCCCTTGGAGGAGCTCAATTAAATACAAATCTGATGACAAGGCTCAACTATTATTTTCTGCTTCCATCTCAGGTACCTCTTTTAACTGGGTTGAAGTAAACCCATTACCCTTGATGTTTGGTACATGGTAGGAATATTTGCCTAGCAGAATTCATAACTCTTTAATGCTTTCTAAAGGATGTATTGATTCACCTAACCTTGAGGTCAGTCTCATTTCTGTGCAGATGAACAGTGCAACATTTGTATGTTTTGATAGCAGTGTTTCAGGACCAAAAAGGAGATGCTCTGATGTGCAAAAACCACCCTTGAGACTTTCCCTAAGTTCAAGACATGCACAGCAGGGCTATAGAGATGCCAGGCCATTTCTGATGCAGGACAGGCAAGGGCAATTTCTCTGAGCAGATTCAGAAGCCCTGGCAGGCTCACCTCTGTCCTGGCCATTCCCAATGGGCATTTTCCAGTTTGAGTATTGCCAACTGAAATCTGAGAGAGATTCTCTAGGAAACATCTATTTCCATTTCAAAGTTAAGCAACCACAGGCAGAGGCAACCCATCAAAGCTGGCCTTGCACGGGCAATCTGTGGGACCTTGCTCTTACAATAAAGGCCTCTGCTGGGAGGTGTGAAAGCAAATTTCTGTAGGAAAAGGCAGATGGTTTTCTTCTTCAGGGACTTTGCAACTGCAAATTCTACAACCTATTTTGCAAATGAGACTACCCAAACATATTTATAATTTTCAAGTTTGTTCTAAAATCTAACACTTCTCTTCTCTGCCTCTACTTAAGCTGAATTTTTTGTCTTGCTCCACCCTGACAGGTGGCCTTGATAGTCACCATTTTTTATATTGTTCAATAATGTCCTAATTTAGCTATCTTTTTTCTATACCAAATTATTATATTTTTCTCATTTTTTAAGTTTATATTTTTTAAATTTCAAATAATTTCTACAACTATTTAAATGTAATTTATTTTAGTCTTTATGGGTGCTAAAACTAAGCTGCCTAAGGTGTAGTTCTCTGGATCACCATTTCTTCCACTTTTAAAACAAGTTGTTCTCTTTATAGTATTTGTCCTTCTCGGTCCCCTTCTCTGGGACTTAATGTTTTTTTAGTAATTTTTTTTTTTAAAGTTAAAAATCATAATTATTCAAGCACGTACAGTTTGGCCAGGTCTGTAAGAAATCAAGGATATATTCATCTTGTGCTTTCAGTCTCAATATATTCCACTCACCTAAACAGTTTTTAATCTGCTCTTTCCTCTCTCCTGGTATGGACTTTCTTCCTCAACGTCCTTAAATTGTTTAAATAACAATCACTATTAAAATTTTTGTAAAAGTGGCACCTAATAGGTTCCAAGCATTTTAATCCTCTTCCTGACTACTATTTTCTCTCCCTTTCTCATAAAATATATATAAATGAGAATGTAGCATATTATTTAATTTTTTATGCATTTAGTCAATGTTGGTTTCACTTGACACCTTTCTGTAGCTTTCACTTTGAAATAAACTTCACCCCCTTCATTTGTTTTGTGTCCTTGATATTGCTTTGCATAGGAATCAGCATTACTCCTGAAATATTTTTACTCTTTAGTATTCTTATCCATGGGCACCTTTCCTCCCTGTCTGCAGCATGCTACACTGGCCTTTTGATGCACAGTGCTAATAATCATCATCTGCTCAAATTCAGTCCTTTCTCTTACAACCATGAACTCTATCAGGACAAGATAATTTTCACTTAGATTGTTTTTTGTGATTAAAAAAAAAATACTGGTCAAACACAATAAAAACCAAGACAATCAGGGACAATTAGAGACTGAATTCTAGGACAGTGAGTTGTGCCTCAAGGAGGAGGAAACGTGCCAAGAGTAACAACAGATGTCCAGTTTACAGCTGTCAGCATTAAAAAGTGAACAAAAAGCAAATATGCTGACTATATAGAGGAATAGCTATTACATGTATTCCACTCTCAGAACAGCTAAGAAATGTAGGACATTTGTGCTGATGAAGCAACGGGGTGGTACAGTGCATTCAGCAGCAGCAGCAGCTTTATGGACAACACCATTTCCTTTGCAGAATTTACTTCCCTGTCTTAGATGAAAACCCAGCTCCCATGGCATCCTCACAGTAAGGCATTTATTCCATAAATCTAATCTAAACCTACTTTCAGTTTGAAGGCTGTTTCCTCTTGTCCTGTAACTACCTACTCTTGTATGAGTAGTCTCTCTCCATCTCTCTTGTAGGGTCCTTTAAGGTACTGAAAGGGTGCAATTAAATCACCTTCATCAGAGACCTTTTTTTTTCCCTAGGAAGCACTCATCTGTTACTGCAAGAAATGCCCTTCACTTGAATAAATTGAGTCGCCTCCCAGCAACAATTGCAGAGATATAAGGAAAAAAATACACTCGGGAAGTGTAGAAAGCAGCAAGTATTTAAATTTGGAATAAACAGTAACAATAGTTTTGCATCTTTCTTCTTCCTCATATGTCACCTTTTTAATCTTCTTCTTCCCTCCCCACCATCATACCTTACTTGTTGCTCATGGAATCCTTTCGTGGCTGCAGGTTACAGGGCAGTTCTCTGGTGACACAGCATGAACTCTCTCCAGTTCCAGTTTTTACAGAGTTCAATCATGTGGTACCCGAGTACAGCCAACACCACTGAAAAACTATATTGGTGCCCCAGGAATTTACACAGAGATAAAATATAGGAGGTAAAAATCTTTAGATCTTGGACAGGTTTTTTTCTGGTTTCATTTATAAATTTAAAACGTTACATTTCCAGGTACAGATGATCAGTAAGTCAAATAAAACTGCTGAAAACCTGTGAGCTTTCTGTCTGGTGAGGGCTGGCTGGCAGAGCCATAAGGTCCATAGCACTGAGGCTGACCCTTTCCACCTGCCCACAGTCTGAAGGGCCTGAAAGCCTTGCATTTATCTCTATTTTGTTTTACTGGCAAATGATATTGGATAATTTTACATTCTTACTGCATCTAATTTAGCTTCCTTAGATCTTTTCTAGAAAGAAAACAGGTAGATGGAAACCTGCCATACTTCATTGAGGCAGGGAAGTATCCACACATAACACGCCAAGTTTTCTAATAGCTATGTAAGATAAGCAGACTGTCCCAATGAAACCTCCATTGCCACAGTGTTTTTCATCATGAATGCAACCCAGGTGTTTTTATTTGGTTGAATAAATAATTTGTATAAGCTTGTATGTGTGTATGCATAAGATGTATTTACTGAAGTGGTTGTTGCTTCTATTTGTCCAGCTAAATCTATTTTATATTTTGGCGTAAGAAATTATTTTATGCACATTACAGTTTCCAGCTTCAAACCTCTTAGAATAAGCATCCTGACATTTAGAAAAAGAATAAGGATGTCTGTGAATACAATATTGTCATAGACCTTAGAGAAATTTGAAAATATTTAAAAGAAAAAGGGAAATCTGCTTTAAACTTGAAAGGTGGAAATTCAGTTCTTTTTCATGCGATTACCTTTAGGCAATAGTTTCTATGTGTCTGTATTGCCTCTGCACTAGACTATAGATCTTAACACCCAGTGTTAGATGCCAACTGAGTCTTGGGCATTGCTTACAATTCTGATGTACAGCAAAATATTCATACCACAGAGATCTGTGTGCATGAAGGAAAGTAACTTTCAACCATGGTAAAGTGAACAATTACAAAAAAAAAAAGAAAGAAGCGAAAATTTTTAAAATGCACATGCTGAATATTTACCTTTAAACTGCAACCACAAAGCATACCCTGACACAGAGCAGAAAGAAACATGCCACTAAAGTAAACTCTTCCCTGGCTACTGTAACTCCATAAACTCGAGTTTTATCCAGATGACAAGGCCTTACTGGCTTATAGGTGGATAAAAGTGTGACTCAAGAGCAAAAAATCAATAAACTTTGTCAAGTTTCAAGATCAAAATAGTGAATTTTAAAATGGGGTGTCAGTCTGCAACTCACTGAACCTTGCAGCTATCTGGGCAGCTAAAGGTCATCTTCTCAATGGTGCCTGGAGCAGGCTCCTGGCTCTCAAAGGACGTTTGTATTGGTGGCGTTTTCAGAACAACTTTGTGGGCAGAGGTCAACCAGCTTGTAGGTCATAACGTGATGGGCAAGCCTGTTCTTTTCCACTGTCTGATATTCCCATCACAAAAGCATGGTTATTTCCAAAGTCAACATTTGCAGAGACTCTTACATTTGTCCAAATCCCATAGTTTTTCGCCATCTACAATCTGTTTCATGTAAATGTTTTGGGGTTTTTTCACATCCTCTTCTGAGTACTTTTATTTTAGTTTTGCACACGAAAATTTTTGGCAATGATAATTGACACATGAAAATATATTTTCCTTTGACTATATAATATCTATTGAACGCTGAGGAAAAATAATCATGTGTTTTTGCTGATTACACCAATTTGTGCAAAGCA
Source organism: Passer domesticus (assembly GCF_036417665.1). Classification (NCBI taxonomy): domain Eukaryota; kingdom Metazoa; phylum Chordata; class Aves; order Passeriformes; family Passeridae; genus Passer; species Passer domesticus. Next base: position 23,214,525 of record NC_087474.1, on the reverse strand, counting down.
CAGATAACAAGGTTATTTATATATATGTTTGGCAGAACAAATAATTCCTATTTTTGAAGCATGAGAGAGATGGGAAAACAGGATACTCCATTTTATGAACTATGTACCAGTCACCTGTTGTCTGCCACTTCCTCCCCACCACTGTGCAAAGAGCAAAGAACTGAATTTAGGTCTTTCAAGGCCCAAAGATTTGATCCAGGATGTCTCATTCCTGCAGGTTATGGCTGAGCTTTGGTCCCAGGAGACTGACTCAGTCATGTCAAGGGAGGGAAAAGACAATCTAGAAAGCAACTATTATTACTGTGTGTCAAAAAATGAAAAGCCTGATATATTAGTGTATGTAAAGGAGAATGCCAGATGACATATCCTGTCATCAGCACAGGTCCCTCACTCTCTTACTTATGTGACAGCCTCTGATAGGAGAAAGTTGGCATCAGAGATATGAACTCAGCCCACAGAAAGAGCAGACTTGAGACCATGTGTCAAAGTTTCTTTACTTGAGAAGCAGCTGAGTCTAGACTCCACATTGGAGATTTATTTTGATCTTCTCATGTCTAGCTGATGATTGCAGTAACTTGCATGCTTCAGCAGTCAAATGAGTCCTGGAAGCTGGTTTTGTTTAAAAGACATTACTTTAAAAAGATGTTTTTATTGATTCTTCATTTTGAGTCTTGGGGCTTAGAGGAAGAGCCATTTTTTCCTCCCAACATCACACACAAAGGAAAGGAGGTTTTCCTCCTTTTTTTAAATAGCAGAATAAACACTGAGAAAATCACCCACATGAAGTTTTATAACAAATCTGCCATTTTCCCCAATTAAATTGCAAGTTTCCCCCAGTCTGCAGAATTCTTAAATATACTCACAGCAAAGTGGAGAAGTTCAACTAATGACCTATCCAAAAAACTTCACCTTGGCAGAAACAGCTATTTGTGGAGCCTTTTTACTTCATGAGGAAGTAGTGCAGGTAGTCATGGTTTACCTGTTTTACAGTGTATTGTTTTGACCAAGATATTGGAGACTCTTCTGGCACTCCCATACTCCACTGTGCAACATTTTCAGCTGCTGAAATAGTCCTGAAACCCTTGAGACAGCCCCTTCTCCCTCCCTCCTTCCCTCATTTTGTTTTGATAGCACAGCCTAACCCAACCTCTGTGTTTGCACAAGGCTTTTAACTACCAGCCTGAGGCAAGTTGAAAGTAGCAGAGGAAGGAAGGGAGCAGATCAGGAAGCCACTAAGCCAATTTTCCATGAATCAAATGAGCAGACTCCTGTAACTTTTCTTTGAGGTAAGGAAAACTGAGAAATGAAAGTCTCTCTCTTCTGTAGGTCACTCATTAATTCACAGCTTACTGCACCTTTCAGACTGTACAATACTGATTTTTGCTAACAGGGCTGCATTCAAGCTGTTGATATCTACTGCGTTGTTCCAATAATCTCTCAAGAGACAGGCTTAGATTTTATAAATTAATTGTCCTATGTAAAGTCAGATGCCAATCTACAGCAGTATTGCTCTGAACAATGTGGTGGTGGGGTTTTTGGGGAAAAAAAAGAGCAGCATTGTCTTGCTTAAAATAAAATGCATCCATTTCCATTTGCAAGTCATGCATAATTTAAGAGTTTAACCTATTTCATATGCACATTAACTTTCCCTTAATAGTGTATTTTTTCTGGACTTTAGAATAGAGTTGCACTTTTATTTTTTGCAGTTAGCAAGAAAATAACAGAACAAAGACATCTCTCTTCAAGTTAATTTTTTTCATATTTGGAATTTTGCACTTTACAGGTAAAACCCCAAGATTTTAGTGGGAAATTGATCCTGAATGTCAAAATCTAAATAAGATTTATTTTTCAGGATGGACACAAAGGTGCTTTGTGGAACTCCTAGGCAGGTGAAAAGTGCTTGGCACTTCCATGTCAAATAATGTATATATACAAATACATACGAATCATCCCCCTTTCCTAGAAAGATTAAATCACTTAGTAAATCTGCAATGTTGGATGAAAGGTTAAACTTTTCATTACCATGCCTCATGTGCAATTATGTACAGACTCATGGACAATCATCATCATTAAAAGAAAGTAATTTTATGAAAATCTATATAAAATACTTGTTTTCCCTGACAAACAAAACCTATTCTTCCCTAGAAGCTCTGGAACACTTCCTTTGAAAAACAGGTCAGTTTATTCTCTTGTCTTAAACAATACTGGCTAAAAACTAATCTGAAATGTCTTTCCTACTGTCTCCTCCATGTCCAAAATATTTAGCTGTGCGTTATACATCCTCTGGAGTTTAGCAGTTCATTCATTATAGAAACAACTCCAGGCTCTTGCATTTCTGAGAGCAAAACCTAATTTCTTTCTGTCAATACAGGCACAAATCCCAGATTTGACTCTTTAGTTTTTGCACCTAGTGACAAAGTCAGAAGTTCTTGGCTCTTCTCTACCCTGGGTACTCTCATTTCTTCCCAGGTGCTTTGTTCCTACTGCCACACCACATACTCCCTTGACCTGCATGGCTGATTGGTGCTGGAAACCAAGTTAGGAGTTAGAACTATTAAAAAAATGAACTTAACGAGATCAATCCCCAATCTATTTCCCAGAAGATCCCTGGCAGAAAAAAAAAGAAGGAAAAAAAAAGGCAGAATGATAAAGGCCATATCCTAGAGAAGAAAGGCAGGAATGAGGTGCTAATATGGATATAAGTCTTGAAAGTCACTGAGAAACTGAATGCCTGAGAGTTGGGGTGTCCCTGGCAGAAGGTGGAAGGACACATCAGAAAATGAAGGCAAAAGAAAATTATGTTTTTAAAAGTAGCCTCCCAAAATAATGAACGGGATTTGTTAAATGCTATAATTTCTCCATCTTTAGTGAATTCTGGGAACTATTATTGACACCTGACTTGTTAAAATAAAGTAGTCATTACACAGGAAGGTATACAGGTCAAAGTGCAGCATTCTGAAAGTAATAGCTTGATGCCATTTGTATCCCAGGGGCTACAAATGGGGTAATTTTCATGCCAATCTTTGCAGTCATACTTACTCACAGTGTTAACAAAAGGGAAAATTCTTCCTCCCATCCCTTTGGTACAAGGATGATCATCCATTGTATAAAAAGTTTCAGAGTTTCATAATAGTTTCACTGTGTGAATTGACTTCACCTGGTCATCTGCTCAACTGTATGTGTTCAGGAAATGTAGTAGGAGATGTCTTCAGTTTGATTCAGGAGGATAGCAAAGAGTGATGTCTGGACAGACTCACTACTGGGAGGTGGAAAAACTTTGTAAGGAGTAAGGGAAATCAGATCTCACATGTATTACAGAAATGCTCAGAATATGCAATGGTCTAAGCAGGAGAAAGACTCCAAGTACAGCCTTGTGTGAGTCATTATGTTTTACCAGGTGACTGATCATCATATCCCCAAGGCTTGTCTGTGCCTCTGATATGTGCTATTTGTGATTAGATATGGCGTCACTGAAATGGAGAGTAGCTGGGTTTTTATTCTCTTCCCCTTACATCAATGCACGCCAGGAGCCAAGGGAGTCAGAGATGTGTGAGGGTATTAGCTCTAATTCCCAGGCTTTCATACCACTAGTCTGCTATTGAACCATTAGAGTAAAATAGATAATTTTCAAGTTTTGTCCCCAGAATGATTTCCTCAGCTGCCCTTCTACCTCTCAAAGAAGTAGCAGTACACAGAATACATTCAAGCAGGAAGAAGTAGGTTTAAGAAGCCACCTAATACTCTCTACAGAGATCCCTGTCTGGATGGATATAGAAAATCCATTGCTTTTTTTCTAGCTGCAGTCAGTAAGATTTCACACTGAAGATGAACCACTAGGAGCAACTGATAGGCATAGTAAAACTGGAGGTTGTTGGTCTGTTGATGAGCAGGAGTCAAATGCTAAAATCTTTCTCCATGCTGGGAAGCACTTTGTCTGGCAGGCCTAGCTTGAGCTCTGCCTGAAGACATGGTTTTCTTTCAAATTCTATGAGTGCTCCTGTTTCTTCTGTTCCATTTCACATTTGTTGGATGTCTCAAGTCACACGGCTGCCATGAAGAATGTTTATAAACAAGCTCCTTCTGGAGACTGAAAAAACACCCAGATAACACCCTCATAAAGAGGGAGAGAGTGAGCAAGAGAAAGACCGAGAGCTCTGAAAGGAGAGAGAAGAATTCACCATGATCTGCAAGGTAGGGAGCAGCTGCAGGACACTGAGATGCACAGAAGGATGTGGGTGTCTGGAGCTTCGGCCCAGTGGGGCTGGTCCTGGGGCAAAGATGGAATGTCCATCCCCTTCCAAATGGGCTGTAGGGGTCTGCAAAGGGCACCTGGGGAGCCCATGCTCTGCAGGTAAAAGTATCTCACCCAAGGGAGAGTTACCTTTGTATGACATTGCCCTGAGAACCCAGCCTCTGGGTGACATCGTTGGACACCGTGGGCAGCAGTTCTGGTGTGACATCCTGCTGTGCCCAAGAGGATCAATTCATCTCTAGAGCATTTGGTTTTCATGGTGAGTGACTTTCAGGGCTCCAGCTGATCTGCTGCTCACTTGGCTGAGCAAAACACACCCTTTTACCAGGGTCAGACCTGGAACCCCTTGTGCAGGAGATTCTGACTGAGCCATGAGAGAGCTGCTTAGTAGAGAGGGAACTTCCACCCTATCCCTGTTTCTACCCAAGGGGGACCTAAACTCCACTTCTATTAAGAAATATGAGAAAATGTCTCAATGAGTGACATGCCAGATTTAACTCTTCTGCTTTACCTTTTTTTGGGGAGGCAACTTAAGCTCTCATCCTCAGGAACATCAGCCTCATGGACCACCCCAGAGCTCTTTGTGGCACCCTGGGGACTGCTGGACATACATCACTTCCATCTCAGCAGCTCCTTTACTGGTACCAAAGTAAGAGGCAAAATATTCTCTTGCTCTTAGATTTATTCAACATCTGCACATACAAATCTAGCTCAACTGTTTCAGTTATCCACACAGCTGTAAAGGGAATTAAAAAGTCTTTGGTTTTGGCATAGGATTACTAGGCGTGGAAATTGGCCTAGGATTTGGCCTAGGATTATACTGGGGTTGACTCATCCATAACTGGGGTATGTCAGAATAAAAATTATTTGAGGAAAGAGAGATATTTGCTAATGATTCAATAGGAATTTTCCATCAGCAGTATTCCCCTTCCAGTGTGAGCCCTGAGGACAGACTTCAGATGCATTCTTGACACAGAGAATATCCTAAAGTTCTGGGGACAGCAGTGTTATCATCAAGGACACAGGGAAATTTCTGAGATGGACTCACTGTTTTGCTCCTGGTATCAGAGAGACAGGTAGCAGTGCCTTTTTTCTCTCAATTAATGAAATGCAGACACAGAGATGTGAAGTATAAGCCCACAAAAAAAGGTAACCAGTATTGCTTTGGAATCACAAATCTGATAAAAATATTCTTTCTTTCTTTTTTTTTCCTAAAGAAACCTCCCTGAACCACAATTTAATCTCAGTTTTAATAACTTAGAAGCATTGTGATATTAGCCTCGCTTTCTTATAGAAGCACTGAAACGCTAAAGAAGACTATAGTAGATTAGGGATTCTTTTTACAAGAAGAGTATCTATGCTAGTTCTCTGAATAGTGTCTAGGAAGTTATATTTTAAATGACCTCATGGATCTTTCAGCTTTTTTACATTGTGTTAATGTGAGAAGACTTATTTCTAGAATTTAAAAAGGCAGGAAAAATCTTTAATTTTCTTATAAAAGCAGATATTTTCTCAACCATTACTAGTAACTAGGTGTTATTAGAAACATGTGAATATATATACACACATAGATAACATATATTTTAAAACAAAAAATTATTTTAAATATACAGCCAAGATTTTTAGTATTGCCCACAATAAATACAAATTTAAAGATACAATGATGCTGACACTCTTGTATCAGTAGTCTTAGAAAGGGCACAGTGGCATAATATTGTGAAGGAATGTCCTCACATGTGCAGGATGCTGAAAAATGCAGGGCACAGAAAGGAAAGAGTTAAATGCACAGTGTCTGTGTTTGAATCCTTATGTTGTAATAATCATGAAAAAAACAGAATAATCAGAGAACTATTACTATAAAATCTTTGTTGATATAAATGACCATTTAGTAACGTATTGCTGCAGGACTTACAGAAATCTTTGCCATATCAAGTGAACAGAGTCAAAGGTTTCCAGCCTTTGCTCTAATAAAAATTCTAAACTTGATGCTGGGTGCAATCCTCACAATGGGTTAAAAGCCTGGGCTTCTTACATGTTCTATCTCCTGAGATCTGTCTAGACAAACCAACCACTTCCTTTTGTCAAGGGTGTTCATACCACAACAGGAAAAGCCACAAGGTCTTGGTCATCTCCTCCTATGTAAAATCCTACAGCAGAAGATGTGCTGGGGTGGGGGAAAGAGTGCCTGACATTTTCCCCACCATGAGCTGAATCCAGCTTGCCTCTGGAAACCCAGCTATGGAACCCTATACTGTGCATGGCAACTGGGCCATCCCATCACTACTGCTCTCCATCAGCCACTGTCCTTTCAAGATGCTCTGTTAAAAAATCCCATGAGCAACCACTAAACCAACATTTTCTATAGCACAGGACCCAGAGAAATCTCAGTAAAGCTAGAGGTTTTGTAATGTTTTTATCCATAAAAGGCAAAAATTTGGTTTATGGCTCCCTTCATCTTTCTCACTTTCCAGATCCTCTTTTCCTTATATTCAGTTTACTATCTGTTCCTTTAGGTGAAGAGATGGGGCCTCACTGTCTCTTTTTCCACATCCTGTTAAGAAAAAGGCTTTTTCAGTATATGAGATTAATATCCATTGTTTGGTGTGCTGCTATTACCCTCTACTACCTATATCACTTTAGTCAATGGGGACCAGTACAGGAGCTGCAGAGGTAGATAAATCATAAAAGGTGCCAAGTATGTAATGTAGCAAGGGTTGAGTGTGATAGTGAATAAGCAAGTAGTGTTTGCTGTGAAAACATGTCATGAAACAACATTTCTGTTATGAGGGTAGTTAAGAGGGTTTCTGCACACATTGGCTGTCATAGAAAAATCTTTTTCCTCCCTGGGACACAAGAAAATCCCATTTCACACTCAGTGTCTCTCTAAAGGTTCTCAGCACTGCAGGCATCAAGGTGAAGCCTCTTCATGGCTGCAGCACCTCCTGCAAGGCTGCAGAGCCTGATACTGCTCCAGCTGCTCCTCTGCCTCTCCTCAGATGTAGCATTCCCCATACTAATAAAAATCACTGGTGCAGGAAGTTGCTGGGGCTTATGTATTAGCTAGAACCTACTGAGATGCACAGATGTAACTGGTTATAACGGAGCTTGGTGATTCCTATTGACTAGGAAACGTGTTGCTAAATGGGAAAAAGACAGAACTTGAAAGCCTCAGGTAACTTGCTAAAATAACCCAAACAGGAAACAAAAGTCAGTGCTTTCATCAACACAGCCCAAACAGGACAGGTCAGCCTCCAGACAGATTTCTACTTAGGTGTTCTTCTCTAAGTACACTGAAATGCAGCCTCTGCAGATCTAATGTGTCAGTTCTTGATTTCTTTTGTGCTTCCTCTACACTTTCAGAGCTGAGTGTGCTTCTCTTCTCTTGCTCTGCCACACTGACTGTTCACTTAACAGTTCACATTTATTTAAAATTAAATCAATAAGGAAAACCAAGGATTAAAATCCATGAATGATCAATTCATCTTCCTGATGCCGCTTTAGGCATATGACTCCACAACATTCTATTATTACTTAGCTTAATTGATGAAGAATTTAACATGCCAGTAAAATCACTGGGAAAGAAGTTCAAAGGAATGGGCTCCCCTGCCATGAAGAGGTGAGGGGCTGAAGCGATCTGACTCACCATACAGATGCTTTTGCTATTCATTCTGATCAACTTCTGTGCCTGTGCCAAGGCTGAATTGTTAATTATGCTGCACACTTGCTTTGTGTTAAAGGCCAAAGAGAGTTCAAAGGCAGTTGAGGTGCTTCATGAATAAGTACAGCTCTGAGCATGGCATAGATCCCAGGACACCTCTCATGAGTCTCTCCTTCCACACATTAGCATAATAGTTGTGGTATTAGCTTCCACAAATGTAGGTGTGATTGCAAAGCCAACTTTGTGAGCACAGCAGGTCTTTGGAGTTTGTCACTTCTCTGATCACTGTAATTAATAGACAGTTTTGGGACTGACCATAGCTTTTGGAATCAGTGAAGAAAGGGACTTCTACCAATTTTTGGACAGCTTTTCCAGGGTCAGTGAGCTGAGTAAATACCAGCACTTGATATCTACCTTAGAGTGACCCGCACTTACTTGATATCTACCTTGGAGTGACAGGTGAGAAGAATGAACACTTGTAGATGAACATGCTTTTCAGATTCAGAGGGTTGAAGAGGTCTGATTTGTTTCCTTTTCTTCTGTAGCTGTTTATAATCAGAACTATGCATGGAGAGAATAAATATTCTGATTATATTTTCTTCTATTAATTAAAAATGAGAAACAGCAGTGTCATCTTAGTTGCAGAGAATAAAAAGTGAATTGTTATTAAAACTAGGACCACTGTTTGTCATGCTAACACACTAGTTTGTATTTATTTCCCACCTTCTCCCCAAAACACTTTGCATGTTCCCTGTAGACTTCCTTGCAGTCATTGAGAATTTCACCCTTTACAGGATTATAACCTCACTGAAAGCCAAGGAAGCACCAAGAACAGTTGAACAGATAATAGGGTGCTTTCATGCAAGAGGTCAGAGAAAAAAAGTACCTTCCAAGTCAGGAGGAGTTAAGTATTGGTATGCCGAGGTTTGCAACTGAGTACGTGGGCGCTGCCAACTCTGCGCTGGATTTACTCTCCATGGGAGAGGACAAGAGATCCCTGAATCCACCAGTGTGTCAGAAGAGGCAGCATGGGCCGACTGGGGGCACCAGGCTGGCACTCTTACCCCATCAGTGCTTCTGGGCACAGTGCATGGCCAGTGTCATTGGTCACTCACCAATGGGCAAGCCAGGCTCCAGGGCAGCCAGAGCCTGGGCTGCACAGACAGGGCTACAAAGGTCCCAGCACTCAGTACCTCCAGGTCTGGCAGTGCCTTAGAGAGGGCAAAGGAAAGGTGGTCTCCTGCCTTACTCAACTCCAGGCTGAGGAGTCGTTCAAGCAAGGCAAAATATATAAGATCCACATACATGGAAATGGATTTAATGCTTTTTCAACTACAAGCACTCACTGTTGCAAAGTAGTAACAGAGGCAAGAACTAAATACAATTTAAACTGGACTTGAAATTCTGGAAAGCATTGGATTTTTTGGTTGCATAAAACTTTAAAATCTGGGGACATGGGGTAAATATCATACTGATTCTCTAAGCAGGTGAATGTATGAAAGGGTAATAAGCTGGCAATAAATATGTGGGCGGATTATTTGGTAATTATTTACATGAGTTCCTGTTCCTGTATTCCCCTCAGAATGTAGCTAGTCCTCACTATAAATGAGGTATGAAAACACGCTGAACAATGAATTGTTCCAGTAGGTCAATTTTCTTGCTCTTGAGAATCCTCCAAAATTGAACCCAGCTACAAATATTCCCTCAAATCTTCTGGTTTTCACTTTGGATTTTAACGCCTAAAATTGCACCGAAAATTAGACTGTAAAAATGGATTTCTGGTGGCTGTATGACCATGAGTTTTTTATATCAGGACAAAATAGTTTAAAAGCAAAATTCTTTCTTCCCTGATAATAACCTGTCACTTGTTTTGGGTGGTCTTTCCCCACTCCATTTTTTTATTTGTATGTTCATTCATTTATTACTTTGCAGCTGTTTGTTAGTTTTTAAAACATTTTAGTACTTTATTTTTTGTGCCCCATCCAAAGCTATAAAAATTCTTATTGTGAGTTTTGACTTCAGAGGTATTTAAACAAATTCATTGCTCTCATGATCATTTGAAAAATTCCACAGTCTGCCCAGAAGCTATCAGGAGTCTGGACTAAATATGAAGAAGCAGAAAGTACCTCCAGTCATCACTGATTTTCACTGACCACTTTTTGTATGACAGTGATTTAATTTTCTGTGTGAACCTAAAAACACAAAAAACTCATTAAATTTTAATTTTATGAACAAGAACATACATATCATACGAATCGAACTCAACCTGGCTGTTAAAATGTGTATGCAGTAGCCATAATCAATTTCAGGTATTTTGATAAAATTCAGGTATTTGTTTATGAATGTCTCCTTAGATTAATAGTATAAAACATATAATTTTAACAATGTGATAAGGAGCCAACAAATGGCCAGACATCAAAGAGGAGCAGGATCAGAAATGTGCAATCTATCTGGAAAAGAAAAAGAAATCCTACAGAAGAGAAAAGGAAGACTTAGACACACTCTGGAAAGAAGATATTATCAAATGAAATGCAAAATTGGCACATTTAGTGACTACAAGAAAAAGCTCTAAGAGGACATGTGGTGTAATGCAAAGGACCAAAAGGTGCCAGAACTAACTCCACCAATGTTGTAAAAGCAGGGGAAGAAAATCAAGGAGGGAAGATAGGACTCTCTGGGCAAGATAGGAGTGACATGATATGGATGCTGAAAAAAAAAATCTTCGCCAAAGTGAAAGGCATCAGAAGGCATGGGATTTCACCAACTTCAGGGACACAGACCACAGCTTGCCAAAATTGATCCCTACTGAAATCCTGGAAAGAGAAAAGAAGGACTTACAAACATTCGAGAATGGTAATATGATCAAAGTAATTGCAATTGAAAAAAAAAATTGGGGGATTTTAATGACTACAAGAAAATGGACCGGACGGAAATGATGTGCAATGCAAAGGACTAAAATCAAACTTCCTTTCCAAACTGGAAACGAAATCTTGGTTTGCAGAAAAGAAAGTCTTACAAGCACTCTGGAATGGAGATTTGATCAAATGACATGCAGCTGACAATATCCAAATTAACCAGATTATTGGGACATTTAATGACTAGAAGGACATGGACAGGGAGCAATTGAGATGCAATGCAAACAGCCAAGACATCTAACCTCACTGGTTTTGATAAAGCAGGAGAAAAGTCAAGGAGGAGGACAGACCTCTGCATGAGCTTAAGATATAAGAGACATGGCTTGGATACTGAAAATATAAATTCTTTTCCCAAGTGAAAGCTCTCAAAAGACATGGGAGGCCATCAAGTGCAGGGACATGGACCAAAGCCCTCATTGAAGTCTGAAGAATTCTATGTGTATAATGAGACTACCAGAGGACATGTGCTCATGGTGTTATAGGAAAGCAAAATGCTTTTTTTTTGTACTGTAGCAACCACAGCCATTATAGCAAGAATTATAATAGTGATACTACAGATATTTGTATGCCATTTCACTCCATTGTTCTCAAAGTACTTCTACAAAGAGATGTGAGATGGTTTAACTCCATTAAAAGGTAGGGGGAAGGAAGTGCGCAACTGGCAACCAAATATCTTATTTTCCCTTCCCAGTTAGGGTCACACTGTGTCCTTCTGTCACTGTACTTGCCTATCTGTTGCTTTTATTTCTCCAGTTCCAAAATATCAAAATAATAATATCCAAATATTATAAAAATTATTATGTAATATTATTATACAATATATGTGTAATATCAAAAATAAAAATAATGTCGTAGTGAAGCTAGACAAATTTGCAGCTGCATTAATCCCAAAGTCATGGGAGGTAATGCCTTGCAGCAGAGCTGAATTATATCAGCACTTTTACAATTGTGATGTGGACAGCACTAGATCTAACTAGTTCTGGACTAGTGCTAACTAACCGATGCTGGATGTGCATGTTGTAAGCAAAGCTAGAAGCAGTACTGGAAGCAGTTGACCTTCCTCCTCCTGTTGGTCGGAATTAGTGGCTGGTTTGTTTATCACACTCCAGTCTTGCAAGGTCACTGCTCAACACCCCTGCTGACACAGCTGAGGACACAAATGTGTGGCATGCTGATGGAAATAACTTCCTTTTTTTCTCCTCTGATAGCAATTTCAATGGGTTCTGACAGTTTCAAAGGAATGGAAATAAGTGCAAGGAGAGGTCATATTTTGGCCAAAATTCCTCATACACTAGTCTAAACGGGGCATATACATGCCATGCTTCTGTTTGGTCAAAGCATTAATGTCCTCAAATGTGGGCTGCAGGTTCTGGGGCAGGCAGATCCTCCTCATGCCCCAGTACAGGTGAAGGAAGCTGGTCACACTGGTGGGATACAGCACGTGTTGGACACCAGTCCTGCAGTGTGAGAATCACAGTCAACTGAAAATATGGTATTTCTGTCCATCTCTTTCTAAGGAGCCACAGACATCAGGCAGTCCTGGTACAGATTTAATATCTGGAAAAATATTTGCAGCAGCATGTATCATTATTTGTGCTACAGCAGCACCTAGAGACCCATCCTGGGACTGGGATTCCTTCTTCCTGGCAGCAGGCAAAGCGGGGCTGAAGCAGGGACCCTGCAATGAAGAGGTTACTGTCCAAATGGAAAAAGACAGACAAAAGCCTGAGGGGAAGTAGCTGAGGAGCAGAATGAGAGGTTTGTCTCTGCCAGCACATAGCCTGGACCGCACATGGATTTGTTATCACCTAAGCACAAGGGACCCATGACCTGCTGGTGAGCTGGCTGCATTGACACTGAGTGTTCTAGCCTGCAGTTTAATATATAGGGTAATCTTTGAGTTTGACTTACCAGGAAAGATACTGATAGAAATTGAACAATATGAATTGTTAATGTCTATGCATCAAAACAAGAAGTTTCATGTTCATTGAGGTAATTCTGACATTGAAAGACCTGTGGATGAGGCTATATGGAAAATAAATATTAAGATCCCAGTGTTTATCCAAATCACTGGCCTTTTGGAGTGTTATTACAGTCAGCTGGAAATCAAACATTCTGGACTTTACCCAATCTGCTTTAAGAATAGATCATTTTTCTGCCCATTGCCTGAAATAAATATTACCATAATACTCAATTTTTTGTCTAATTCAGGAAATGGATAGAAAGCCACAAAAATGCTCATTTCTAATACTGTGGTGTTTTAATTAATGATAAAGACCATATTTTGCTTAATGTGTTTCTATTTTAGGATCTTAAAGTTTAAGGTCTGGAAAGCTAAACACAAAATTTGAAGCATAATTACAGACATCCATGAAAATATTTACCTTACCTCCTTCTGATCTTACAATACATTATTGAAAATTGTGTATTCCACCACTAGAAATAGAGTCTTCTGTATGTCTATAGAAAAGAGACATTCTTAGGATAGCATTTATTAATTTTCTTTGGAAAGAATATTTTCCCAAGCATGACTTTATATGAGTAAGGAACCTAGTAGAACCTAATGAAAAGTGAATATTTCCTGTATCTTGCAGGTAATGCTTTCAGGAATCACCATCTCTAGGGAAGAGTATTTTTAAAGTATATTTTAAAATGTTTTCCTATTTTAGTTTTAGTTAATGCTGCCTTAAGGACAGTGTTTACACTTAAGGCCTGTGTCTGGGCAAGAATGATACACAGCAAAATATAAGCTTTACTAGAAATAAATAAATCCAGGGATGTTTTTTTGTTTATTTTCCTGTGACTTCCTCACAGTAGTGTAAAATCAGATAGTTAGGTAGAGCTTTCTCTGATGCTGAGGAGTGAAGGATATCCTCTGCTCTGGGAGAGGGGGTCTTCAGCACTCAGTCTCTTTGGTGCAGTCCCTTCAAATCGCTATATTAGCACAAATTCTCAAAATCTGCTTCCTAGGTCTAGATTATTTCAAAAGGGGAGGGGGAAAAAAGACACTTTGTAATTTTTAATTTCATAAATACAAAGTTTCCAGTCCTAAACTTGGAGCGTCACCCTGAAAGTGCGCTAGAAAAAGATAACTGTGTAAGTTTACCACGCAAACTGTTCCCCAATCAGACAGAATTCCCAGGATATCCCATCAGCTATACTTAATTCTTCTGAGAAAAGTCTTCTGCAAAGAAATAGGCTCATCTAGTCCACAAACTGCTTTTTAGAGGATATATCCCTCTTCTAAGCAACCATCCTTCTGAGTAATATGAGCTTCTTCTAGTTAGAAAAATAAGAAGGACTTTCCAGGGCCAAAGAAGGGGTGTTTGGAAGTTTTGCAGGGCTTTTTCCCCTGTGCCACTCTTCCTCATGCTGGCCACAAGCTGTGGGCTGGAAGGGCCAGCCCCCCATCCAGGTGTCAGCACAGAAAGGTGGCTCCGAGGGCAGTGGGGCCCAGAGTCCACCCAGCCTCCCCAGCCACCTCCTCCCAGCCCACCTCGGGGTGGTTCCACTGCTCCCCACCCAGCTGAAGGCTTGGCTGAAGATGGTTTGGGTATGGCAAATATCCCACAGACTGCAGCAGCAACTCCCAAAGGAGGCTTGGACAACTTCTGTGGTTTGCAGGATTTGGCGTAGAATACTGCAATGCAAGAGATGATGTGTTTGCTGCCCTCATGCCTCGACACATGCGTGCTTCATCCTGTGGTGTTCTTTGGCCAGAACCTGGCTTTTAGTCTTTTTTTTTTTTTTCTGCATAGATCTCAAGTGCAAGCCTTTGTTTTCTTGGCTATTAACTGTTGTATCTTACACGTTTAGAGAAGTTGGAAGGGTGGGCCAAGATACCGTTCAGCGTCTCTTCCCATGGGAACCCTGTTAGAACACAAAACAAGGCAGGTGAGGCACTGTGCCTCTGATTCCCTTGCACCCTTGGGAGCTGTGGAGGAATCAGCAGGATCAATCTGCAGTGGTCAAACACCACAAGCTCTTAGGTACAGAGATCACTGTCCCCTCTGCCATGGCATGTGGAACTCACCTTCCTTGGGAGGCTTCCTCCAAAGCCTCACTGTGTGCAAGTGTGCAGATCATCATCATGTTTGTCTTAAACATAATATTTAATAAACTCAATATGGAGGCTTCCATTAACTTCAATATGCAAGTTCAGCATCATAAGTGGGCACAATTCTTTCAGTTATTGTGATTTAGGCAGAGTCACACACTCAGTCTGACTTTAAATAACGTTCAAAGTGATGCATTTTAGGTTAAATTTTGTTTACACAAAATTAATAAATGTGAAGTATTTTTTTATTATTTGCTTTAAATTTGCTTGCCCTTCCTCTTTCAGCTGTCTTAGTTGTTTGCCTATTTACATTTTGCTGACTTTTGTATGATTAGAATTTTAATACATTCAGTTACAGAGCGAATTAATTCTTCAGTTAGTAAATAGGACAAAGTATTGTGCAAAATCATGTGCTAGCCAATGTTTAAAACAGTCCTTAGACTTTTTTTTACTAGTACCTATTCCCTATATTTTGGATTACACAGGTACACCCAAAGTTATCCAGGTGAGATATACAGAAGAATAATGATTAGCCTAAGGAAATTCTTCCTGCAAATTGGTTGTTGTGCATATTGTTGGTCCATTCACTAGGAAAATTTAAAATGGAAAAAAATACCAAAACCTTAATATACCTTTTTTTTTTTTTTTTGTGCTGAATAATCTGAGCTGTGGAAATAATACAGGAGAATATGAACATGCAGCATTTTGGCTTTACATAAACCAGGAATCTCTTAGTTGTGATTATCTCAGCTGTGAAATAATGAATAGGACTAGGAAACAAACCTCTCGAAGCTGGATTTTGGCACTTTTTTGCAGTGAAGAGGTAAGTGCAGAGAATGAAATGGGACTTGGATGACTGGTGAATGCTATGGTGTCGGCAGCAACTGGCTTTGCTGTTCTCTCTGCACTCCTGTCTGTGGTTTAAGGGAAGGCATCAGGAAACATTTGTGTCATTGTGATGAAGCTCACTGATCATAAAATACCAGATTGGTTCTCTGAAGAACTAAAGGTAAATTTATTTAAATTGCCAGTGTTTTCCTGGATGATTGATACCCTAAGGAAGGGGAGGAAGGTTTGTAGGGTCCAGATGAGAATGTTAAAGACACAGAGATGGGGAGCTGGGTGCAGGTGAGCTCTCTGTACTGCAGAAAAATTATTGCCTCCAACCAAGAGTTGAGCAAAATGAAACAAAGCAGATGAGACACAGAAGAAAATACAAATTCTTTGAAGAATCCAGAATAAGGAGAGGAATACTGGTTAGAAGTTAAAAGTGTTTGGAGTCTTCCAAAAATTTGGGGACGGTTATGAGAAAACTGATACCAGCTGAGACCCCTAAAAGAAGATGGAAAAGAAAACATTGGAAAAGATAGTAAGAACAAATTCAAAAATAATGAAAAAAGGATTGTTGGATAAAGATTGCAGGAAAACAGCTGAGATTGACATAGAGCAATGTTGGAGCCTTCAGAATCAGAACTGAACTCTAGATGAGAAACTGAAGCCAGAAGGAAACTCATGAGGTCAGCAGTGCAAGCAGAAAGACAATACTTCCATGACTTGGGAAAAAAAATGAATTAGGAAAAGAAACACATTTTAAAAGGGTATCAATGCATGGAAGAGAGGATATTAACCACGTTTATGTCTGATAAGGAACAAATAAGGAATCCTTTTCATTATAAAAAACTCAATTACAGAAGAGCATGGAAAAGTACTTTTAGGTGTCCACTACAGGGAGATAGTGAATAAAAAGATGTCTCCCAGACACATGAGCTATTTGTGGATGGATTAAATTTTGAAGTGATTCAAGAGGCAATCAGGAGCTCAGGAACAACAAAACACCAGGTTTTGATAATGTTGCCACTGAATTATCAGACATGGGAAAGAATATGACCATTTTTTCCCATGATTTAGAGGTTTTAAAAAGCATTCCAAGACAACGAAAGCAGGCAATGAGACTGTTGTTGGAAAGAGTAAAAGGAAAAGAACAACTCCCTCACCTTAGTGCTCTTTATGTTCCATAGTATCCTCTTGTTGGTATTCTTTATCATCACATCCCTTTTAGTGAGGCTATATATGAAATATATGTTCTGGAAAAATATATCTTCTACAAATTAGCTGTTTTCATTTTGCCATTACTAGAGACAAAAAAAATACTTAGATTGTTCTAATGTTATATTTTTTTAATATATGAGCTAAAATGGAAGTATGTTTAAAACTTTGCGCATTTTTCAGAATGGTATAACTGTTTGGAGTACGAAATAAGAGTACAAAATGTGGAATTGCATCTGTCCCATTTTGGAGACATAGGACAATATACTAATGCTACTGCTGGAAAGAGTAGTACAGTTACAGTACAACTCCCAAAACATGCAGCTTTCTGCAAACATAGGTGCCGCTTTGGAAATCCTGGGAAGGCAAAGCAAAGACTTGAAGAGCATTAGGACAAAACTGAGATCAAAGTGCAATGAAGATTTTGCATTTTTCTCAGATAAACATGACAGAGAAATATGTCTTTAACAGGAAAGAAAGTGCAAAAGTTTTGAGAGATGCAAAGAATCCCTAGTCTTTAATACTATGATTTTATGATAGATTTTTTTAAAATTCAAACCATGATACAAATCTAAATCATCACATTCACTAGACAGAATCATAGATCATAAGTATCTGCAAAAAGAAGATTTCTTTTGGTGTAATTTCATTTAACCATATGTTGTGGTTTCAAGCCCAGGTGAAAAATAAGCACCATGTAGCTACTCACTTCCTTTCTCTCTCCCCCTGGTGAAATGGGGAGGAGATTTAAAGTAACTCAACTTGTATGTTGAGATAAAAGCAATATAACAAAATAAAATAAAATAAAATAAAATATGGTAATAATGGTGATTTAAAATAATAATAATGGTAATAAAAAGAGAAACAAGTGATGCACAATGCAATCTCTCACCGATGCCAGACACCCCTTCCTGAGCCCAGATCAGTCACCTTTCCAGGCAACTCCCTCCAGGTTATATACTGGGCATGACTTTCCATGGAATGGAATATCCCTTTGACCAGCTCAGGTCACCTGTCCCAGCTACACTCTGTCTCAGTTTCTTTTCCACACTTCCTCACCGGCAGTGCATGAGACACAAAAAAAAAAAAAAAAAAACCAACCCAAAAAACCCCAAACAAACAAACAAACAAAAAACAAACAAACAAAAAAACCCCAAACAAAACAAACAAAAAAAAACACCAAAAAAAAACCCCCCACAGGTTACCAGAAAACCAAAACATCAGTGTGCTATCAATACCATTCTCATTCCAAATCCAAAACACAGCACTGTAACAGATACTGAGAAGAAGTTGACTCTATCCCAGCTAAAACCCAGATACCACAATAAAATGCTACAAATCATCTGTTTGTATGGAGTGAAACATTGTGCTTCCAACTTTGTATTATGGCAAGAATAAACCAGTATTGAAACAGTATTCCTGGGTCTTTCATTGTTTTTTAAGTCAATGCAGAGATGTTCTTGTATCATGTTCAAATAGTATTAGAGAGTGTCATTTATTTAAAACCAGCCTTATAACTAACTTTAAGGATTCCATTTCCCATTTCTTCTTATATTCCTGGTGGTAATCCAGGGTCCAAGTGTACAGGTGCAGCACAAGGTTAGCAGCTCTGATTTAACAGAATAATCAAATCAGTACTATGAGATGTGCAAATACATGTATTTTTCCAGGTTTTAGGACTGATCCCACAAACGGCACTGAAGATCATTATCCCAGCTTTTTTTTAAAATGTGAATACAGTACACACAGCATAAAATTATTAGGAGACACTGTGTGCTGGTACACTGAGCTCCCACCTGCACCTAAGAAAAGAATGATCATTTGGAGGTATTTATTATCCCCATCTTAGCTGAGAGTTCAGAACAGCTTTCCATTAGAGGAAAAAAAGAAGACAGCAACAGACACAGAGGACATTCTTTGATGAGAAACTGCGTAGAAAAAACAAGCCCAAAAAGATGGAAAATATAATGGGTGTCTAAATTTCCAACAAAAAATACAACTCAGTTTCTCAAAAAGCATGTAAAACTGGATGTGGTATATCTTCTTCCCTCCTGAGGAACCAGTTTCTTTTTTTCCCAATATCCAGATCTGTGGGGAGGCAGTTTGATTCCTGACTCCACCCCTGTACCTCTGCAGCATTGAGCTCTGCCTGCTGCTCATCTGGCAGAGGAGGGACACACATCCATTTCCTGCAATGCCATCTCCTGCTCTTAGGCCACCTAAAGGCACTGGGGACATCTCCTAATTTTATTGTTTTTTCTACTCTCCCTGGTGCTGGCTGAAGCAGGAGCTCGGTGGGCAGAAAATAAAAAAAAGTATGGGACAATAACTATGGGTGAAAGTTATCCAGCACAGGTTGCAAAGCCAAGTTTCAACTGCTGGAGTAAATTTACAGTACTAACTTTCAAAGAAAATGTTTCCACAGAGAGACCAGACCAGGATTTATCCTAGGGCTGATGCTGGTATGAATTTTACTGAAAGGAAAGCCTGGACAAAGCACATAATGTGCCTTTGTTGTGCCAGAGAGGGAAATTTAATTCCCTGGATGCCACTTGGTGTTCACTGGGCAATTCCTGCAGGACCTTTCGTTCCATCTAAAGAGCTGGTTTTCAGAGTATTTTTCCCTTGAGCCACAGTTTTTGTAATTTTTCAGTAGTATGCTGGATTTTTGTTTCTTTGCTGTATCAGAGGCAGTGTGACTGCTGCCTTCATTGTTACCTTTATATTTTCTCAGATTATATAAAATATAGAAAAAAACACATAGCAAAGAGTGCCACACTGCTTTGCGCCCCAAAATAGGAAGCCAGAGAAGAATAAGTCTCTTCAGTTAGAAAAGCTTGTTTCTGATGTTTTTTTTTCCCCCAAGCCACTTACAGGTTGAGATCACAGAAGTGCTGTTTGTAAACCAAGGCTCATAGTACAGACAGTAGGATTCTAAACTTTTGGAACAGGGAATTGGGGAACACTGAGCTGAGATGTGCTAGGGGGGAATCTTGGGATTGCTTTTAAGACTGAAGGGATGCATCTAGTCTGTTGTTTTCCCTGCATCAGGTTTGAACATGTTTCAAGCAATATTTCTGCCCTATTGTGATTAGATATCACATTTCTGTTAGATTTCCTGCATGAAAAAATGGAGCTCTTACTGTGTCTTTTCCTTGGCTTTGTAATTTGTGCTGGCTGCAGCCTGGAGCCCTTTGTGATGAGGGAGAGAGAAAAGTTTATGGAGGCATTTGTAGGCATGGCTGGAGAAGCAGAGCTATCAAAGAAAGCGTCAGAATGGGGAAGTGATGATGTGGGAGGCAGGAAAAGTTATGAAAAAATTGAGTAAATATGAAAAAAGTGGGAAAAAAGGTGAAATCATTCTTCAGTACAGAAATACTTCTAAATTACAGGCTCGTCTCCTCATCACTCTGTTGCTGAAAATCAAAACTGCTGCAACCCAGCCTGAGTGCTCCAAGCCTTGATAACTCGCAGCAAGAGCCTGGCCAGCAGCATCTGTGCACCTTGTCCATGGGAATACACTCCTGCTTTGTGGATAAAGGACTTCAAAACTCCTGGGTCTCCTGATAGTAAATAAATAAAAAGTCAAAAAATTAAAAATAATTTATAGTTAGACAGTGAGAGAAAGCAGATCATATTTGATGGATTTGTTTTCTATATATGGAAGCATTTAGAAGAGAAAACTGCAGTCTTTCTATCCAGCATCTAAGTAACTCTTGAAAAGTAAAGTCAGAGGGAAATTCAGCTGTCTAAAGGTTAAGGGAAAATGTGAAGTATATTATTGAGAAAAGTGATCCAAACCATTAGAGGTAACAGAGTGGCTGGCAATTTCATTGCATTTAATAGGATCTAAGGAAGACTTTTTTTTTTCTTGCAGAAGTACTTTGTTATTATTAAGTAAGGTAAACTCTGTTTATCCTATTTTGCATTTATTTTATCTATGCTTATAGATACCTTGAAAAGCACACATATATATTTTTCTGTGTTGTAAAATAGAAGATAAGTAAACAGCAGAAAAAAGTTAGAAAGTTTTTTGGGTCTTTTTCCTAGTGGAAAATATATTTTTCAGTTAAAACACCCAGAAAGTAAGATTCTAGGCATATTTTTAGCTACAAAAATGGAAACTTCTAAGTAGATCTTTCAAGCAATAAATAAATCAAAGCTGCCTGTGGAACACAGGCAGTACTTACAAAAACACTGTTTTGCTGAAAACTTAATTTCACATCAAAATCAGTTTTGAGAGAAAGCTTTTCATCAGTCAAAGAACCTGTCATGCTGTTTAATACCCCAGCCAGTCCTACAGTGTCCTCTTTGCTGCTCCTGCCATCCTCTTGCCATCCTCCTGCCAATCTTATCTCTTGCCCATGGAGCTGTGGATCAGTGCCCAAGCTGTGAAGAGCTGCTCTGCCTCCAGACCATTTCCTAACAGGGAATGGCATTTGTGGAAGGATGCTCCTAGAGGTTAAGTCTTCTGAAGGCAGCTGTGGATCCACAGGATAAATTATTCTCTCAGTCCCCCCCTGCACAAGGATTGCAGCTGCTTGAGCAGCTCCCATTTTTCAATAGCTCTTCATCACTCTTTCAGCTGTTTAAGCAGCAGCTGAAACTGCAGTGAGTCTCAGCTGTTCAGCACTTCTCCCATCCCTGGTTATGAGCAGGATCCAGTCCTGGAGCTTGTCTTCTCCATCCTTCTGTTGTTTCACTCTAGTTTGCTCTTCTAATATCTGCATGAAAGAGGTCAATATAATGGTTTATAAGCTGCTTTAAAATGTGTAAAATGATTAAGCAAAGTATCTTTGACTAGAAAAGTGGTAGAGTTTGACATGGGGTAGTCATGTTGTATAACCCTAATGCTGGTGGGAAGGTGTGCTGGCAGGTAAGGTGCCTCACACGGCTGTGTGACACATGGAGAGAGCAGAGAATGTAGATGGGTCTATTTGTCTGTCCATGTCTGACTTCACCTTTATCATCTTGCTGCTGGCACAGAGATATTACCACAGGATCACCAGCAGGCATTAATCACCCTACTGTGAGAAAAAAAAAGAAGAGAAACAAAAAACCCACCAAAAAGTAAAAGGCAAGCTACATTTTTCCTCTCTGAAAGAATGGATTTCTTGCATTTATTTACAGAACATAAAAAATGTCTCCAAGATTTATATCTGTGTATTAGCTTGAAAAATCCTTCAAGGTTTCTGGAAGTTTTCAGACATTACCTCTAAATAAGAGCTCTTTTACCATCCCTCATCACTGAGTCAGGATGTTCAGGGCAGCAGAGGAGGCTTGTTTATCTGAAACCCACTGCTTTCTTTCCAGTTCTCAGTTGTGGATAGCAATCACTTCTGGGTGGTCTTATATCTGAAAGAAAGAACTACTTTGTCATGATGCAATGACTTCTGAATAATCAGTCACCAAAACAAGCCAGACCACTGAAGTTTGTTCCTCAGACTCACCTCCATGAATGATGAGGATTCATTCTGCTCTTCACAGTTGGTCTGTGGCTAGACAAGTGTGTTGCAGAATTGCTTTGGCTGGAAACAGCAAGTGGATTGCCATGCTGAGGGCCTTAGAAAGGGACATGAACTAGCAGAGCTGCCTTCAGAGAACTGACACAAGATGCTTGGCCAGCCTTGTTAACCCATTTGTAGCAATGAAACAAAAAAGCAGCCCTTAAAATATTTTTTTAAAAAAGTATAAAACTGTGGCACACTAAATGGTTGATTTAATTGCTTGGGTACCTGTTTCTGTATAAGTGCGAAATCTAATAGAAATACTCTGGGTTTCATGCATTTATCCAGACTTGTGAAACTTTCCAGATATTGATCTCTCAGATGTTGTATACAGAAAAAAGTTGACAGTTAGAATTTATAAGGTTTTCTTAAATGAGGAACAAAGAAGATACATTACCAGTGATGTGACGGTGCAATTTTTTAGTCATAAATCTCTATATTTAATTTAAAGCAAGTTTCCATGGCTGGTCTTTATAACCTTACCATCACGGGTCTTAAAAGTTTAAAATTATTATTAAGGCCAGATTCCGATGCACTGATGGCTCTGCTCTGAGAAAAGCCATATTTGAGCCTGGGATGAGTTGGTCATGTCAGGATATGTCTGAGGCTTAATACACACACCTGTACCACTGCAAAAAAACACTTAAAAACTTATTCTGTCCTCTGCATTGTTCTCCCACCACTTTCACTCCTACTTTTTCACAGAAAGCATAACCTAGATCTATTTTCTTGACAAACAGGGAGGACTTTCTCTGTAGGAACCTGGCTGTAATATGACATGCAGGCAGAAGTGCAGTGATTATCATTCTGAACGTGTGATTTGGGTGCAGTGAGGGACCACGCAGCAATTATCACTGGCTTGAAATGGTGCTTTAAGTTATTAGAGGCTCCAAGGGAAGATTTTTTGCATGTGTCTAAGACAGATGGGAAAAGTTAGAAGGATAATGTCTCAAAACTCCTCTTTTTGATTGTACTGTGCAAACACAAAGCACTGCGAGCTGAGTTAAAGAGCAAGGATCACTAGATGTAAGATGTAATGGCATTTTCCAACTAATTTTGTCATTATCTTTGCACAGAATTCATCCACATTTTTAGGGAGGAAGTACAGAGAAAAGATAAATGCTTCTTACAGGGCTTGCCAAAAAAATTCAAGTATTTGTTCATTCTGGATGGGTGTATGTCTTTTGGCAATTGATGTCATTATTGATCTTCACTGCATGAATATAGCTAAGTAGGAGCCATGGGCTTTATGTGTAACAAGCAGAACAGGCAAACATGCATGAAAAAGAACAGGGTTTATGTTTTACAATCAATTTATTAATAATATATTTGTGCTAGGGAAGGAGGAGGTGAGATCATATTTAAAAGTACCAAGATGTTGCAATGCTGCTCATTGAAAAAAATAAATCTGGCCTTATGAAGAAATAGCATGTTAT
Organism: Passer domesticus; assembly: GCF_036417665.1. Taxonomy (NCBI): domain Eukaryota; kingdom Metazoa; phylum Chordata; class Aves; order Passeriformes; family Passeridae; genus Passer; species Passer domesticus. The sequence goes on along the minus strand of NC_087474.1, from coordinate 23,190,654 downwards.
ACCTAACAGCTCCATCTGTAAACTTATTCCTGATTTTGAGTCTCACTCTGTCTGCTTGCACAGCAGTGCCGTGGGCTCATTCACTTATTTCTTGGGCAAGTCAGTAAAGACAAATGAGGAAAAAAGTGGGATAAACCAGTACTCAGCCTAAATGAGGGTAGTAAAATGTGGTCAATAGTCTTCTCCTCATGCCTGTAATTTTTGATGAAAGATGAAATTAGGTTCAATGGCTAAATAAAAATGCTTACAATCCACATAAGAAGTTCATTTTTGGATTTCAAAAATACAAGACCTCAGGAAATCTGTTGCATGTACCTGAACTGATTAAGCCTGTTGGGCAACTCTTTGCACTGTTTTTCGCTATGGTAGAAGTAATTTTCTTCACAGTAGCTGTTTTGGGATTATGTTTTGGATTTTTGCTGGACACAATATTGGTAATTCAGGGATGCTTTTATTATTGCTGACCAGCACTTAACAGAGTCAAGGTCTTTTCTGCTTCTCACACCACCCCACCAGGCAGGAGGCTGGGGGTACACAAGGAGCTGGGAGGGGACACAGTCTGACCTGAACTGACCACATTCCAGACCATATGGCATCATGATCAGTACATAAAGCCAGGAGAAGGTTGTTCAGGAGTTCACTGCTCAGGCACTGGCTGGGCATCCATCAGTTGGTGGTAATTATTTTAATTTTCATCACTTGCCTTTCTTAAGTTTTATTCATCGCTGCTCTCTTCCTTTTAATTATTGTTATTGTTGGTTTTGTTTATATATTCATCACTGTTATTGTTATTGTTGTTATTATTACAAACTCCTCTTAACTCAAGAGTTTTGTCCCTTTTCCCCTTCCAAATGTCTTGCCCCCATGCAGCCTGGGGAAGGTTGAAGCAGATGTCTGGTGCTTAGTTCCCAGCTGCAGTTAAACCACGACACTCTTTCTTGCCAAATACAGTGCTACATAATTTTTACTACTCTCTGGAACTGTTTATGAAGCATGTGCAATTCTTGCCAGACTGGTGTCCCTACAGGATGTGCTCATACTGTGTCTTGCTACAGCTGTGACAGCAATGTTAGGACAGAGGGTGGAGGTACAAACATCGAGCAATTACTGGTAGTTTTATTCTCCTCTCAGTATTATGTGCCAAAAATATGTTCCAAGCTAGATTTTGTGGAATCCTAAGGAACACAAGACAGATGGAGATGCAACTGCAGTCTTCTGTACTATCTTGGGTACACTTAAGCCTAATGGACAACCATCGAGTTTACTAGTTTGGAACATATACAGCACATCTTTAGGTTTTTCTGCTTTATATTAATAAATGTTTTTGCAAGTGATTTTTTCTCCTAAATAAACTGCCATGTTGGATTTGACAGAAGCCCATCCTTGTGTAGCAGGTATTTGGCAATCTGAAACTCTGCAAGAAGTAATTTGACACAAAGCCAGCTCCCTATTCAGAGAGATATTAACCTTTCATAATAAGCTGTAATTCCTGCTGAGAATTTGGTGCATACTTAAAAAGAGTTTCTTGTATAAAACTATCACTTTAGTTGACCTCATAGATGAAGATCTTTTTGCAGAACCATCAGAGGTTATGACTGATCACCAGCTTAAGTACTCACATTTATTAAAGGACAGAGGAAAAGGTCCAAGAAATGCTTCAGTTGAAGTACCAAATTCCCTTAACAATACTTTTTCACTAAAAATGGATCTGTTAAAATACCTTGTCTCTATGAGGCAGAAAAATAAGTTGTGGATTTACCCTTTAGGAATCTCATATAGTATGCAAAAAGGAGCTGTGACGTGTCCAAACAGGGCACAGAGGAGAGTGAGGTGACTTGGAAACTCCACCTCCATCCCAAATAATCACTGCTTGGGAGTCCTGGAGCATGTGGATATTCTCCTTGCCCTTGAAGTGAAAGCCTGGGGGCTCCTGGGGGACCCCTTGGTGTTCACACCCCTTGGTGTTCATGACAATGACATGCAGTGCTGGGACTGCATGTCATTGTCATGACTAGACAGAGAAACACTTGCAAGCATGACCCCTACATCTGAACCTGCAAAGAATTTGTAATTATGGACTAATCTGCAACCTGTATGCATTTTCATCTTCTCTGTTTTGGAGGTTTGGTGCTCAAGAAATTGCAGCTCCAGCAGTATTGTCTAGAGCTAGGGGTGGTGCATCAGAAAAGCCTGAAAAAGGCTGCTTCCTCATAAAACAGCATCATATATAAGCTGAGCTGTCTGCACTGGAATTCTTCAGAGTGTCCAGGAATATCCTTAATCTGCAAAAGTGGGATAGAGAAATTAGAAGTACTTGTAGGCTGCCAGGGTGATTGTACATAGCTCTTTTCTGTAGCCTGGCTGACCTTAATGACCAAGTAGCAGCCTTGAAACCAGGATGCAAGTGAAGACAATCAGGAAAATGAAAACATCAATGCTATTTTACTTTTCCATTAGTAAAAGTTTTGCAGACAGGAAGAACATAATGATATGCCATTCATCTGCAGCTTCTTAATAGTAACAAGATTTTCAGACCTAGATCATTGAATCTAGATTTTTCAGAGGAGACAAATGGATTCATTTGAGGGCAGAAGGTGTGAAACAAGCTGAGAATCATGCATTGTCTCCACTTATCACCATGTTATATATCTGAGATAATGAATGACAAGTTCTGTGCCCAATGACATGGAAAACAAGAAAAATTATAGCATTAATCACTGTGGTGTCAGTTCTCTGGAGAGTTGACACTTAACTGTGCATTAGATTTTGTAGTTTACAGTACAATTAAATTAATTTCTTTAGTTAAATGTTATTAATCCTTATTAATCTTATATGAAAAGACATTAGAGTGAATCTGAGGGTAATGATAGCATTATTTTATTTCCACACACAAATAAAGAGATGGTATAAACAGACATCATGATATAAACATCACGATAGAATAACTTTCTTGTCAATATTACACCAATGGTCATTCTGCTCAACTTTTAGGTTCCCACCAGTGAGTAGCAGTGGTAGCTTATGGACAATAAGACTGGAGGTATGTCCAGCTAGTGGATTAAGTGTTCCTAAGCTAAAAGTAGAATGTGAGCCATTGTGCTTACTGAGTGTTAAAAGAACTCTTACAATAGTTATTTTGGCCACTGAAATATCCTGCAAAAATAAGTCCTATAATATAATGGTAGTCCAGCAAATAATTCCAAATTTTTAATTCTATAATTTCTATTTGCAAGCACAGCCTATGAATATTGGCAGGACTGGGAAAGCACTTTTAGCCCCTAGACAAGACTGCCTTTCCTTCAGATTTTGAGAAAGTTGGCAGAATTTGTTCACAATAACATTGCTGTTAATAAAGGTCATGAGATCTCAAACAACATTAGGTATTAGAGACAGAGGCCAAAAAGAAGCCTTGTCCACTCAGTATTCATGTGTCAACTGAGATCAGTTGTTCAGTGTTTCCTTATAAACATCAATATATAATAAAACTGAAATTGATTGCCTGAACCAACAAACTAACCCATCACTAATGGACATACTACTGACAGGACTTTGAAATGCAGGGATGGATGAGAAGGGAAATTGAGAGAAAAAACCAGAAACTCTGAGATGTTTGACTCAATTTTGTGTGATGGCTCTCTTGGGAAAGAAGAGGCTTTGGAGATTAGTGGCTGTAACCTTCTCAAGCAAAAGTATCAAAGATAAAAAGTCTTTACAAGGCAGTGAGTTGGCACAGGACATGGGATAATGGTGCTTTGATAGATACTGCAGGGTATCATAGCATTGCAGTCACATTTAGACTATGGATTGGATTAAGAGACAATTAAAGCTTGGTTTTCTTTAAAGATGAAATATTCTCTAATGTTTCAAGGAAAAAAACCATTGCTTACGTTCTTCAAAGCTTAAATTAATCATAGAATGCTGAATGGATTTTTTTATTCCTAATTGGAATCTTTTATTTTACAAAGATGTATTTAACTTTCAGTTGAATTGAAAAGTCATTTTAAAGATGAGTATTTTCCTTTTGTGAAAAATTGTCTTTTGTTGTAATTTTTCCTCCTTTTGAAAGTCCTATTCAAATATAAAGGCAAAAATGAAGCTACAGGCTTTACTCTTAAAAGTGCATCTCTATCACTCCTTTTTTTGATGCTGAACATGATAAACTCTTTGATGTAGCCTTGAGAAGATCCAAATGTTCTTGCATTCATGCAAACAAAATGGATATATCTTCACAGCAGAAAATCTTCCAGCTCTTTTTATCTATAACAGATAAGGACCCCTTAAAAAGAAAGAAAATGGCAAAATCTATACTTTTAGAAAAAAAAGGAGAAGGTTTGAAGATATATTTCATTCTTTTAACTAGCTGGTGATGCAGGCTCTACAATTATTTGTTTGTAAGAAATAAAATGCTTTTATTCCAATGTTGTTTAATTGCCAAGATATTTTTGTATGACCCTTATGTGCATTTTAAAAATCAAATATTTTTTTTTTACTGGCCCATAAAAGCCCCAGCTGGGGAGCATGCTCACACTTCTGTCTTTGCAGGAAGAGAGACATCCAGCAACAGGAACATGACAGAACAAATCAGGATCTGCAGTTACATCATCTGTTACTGATTTACTCTTGGATTATTTCATAAATGAGTTCAGAGTCATAAATACAAACACCAAGAAAATGCATGGCTGGACTCTCAATCTTTATTAACACCCAACAATATCATTGGTATCTCCAGACATTGTACAATGTCAGGCAATATGCTCGTATTAAAATGCATCACACAAAATGAAGCAGTTGTGTTTTTTGCTTGTTTTAGCAGATGGAATATGTCAATCAGCCATGAAGCCAGGGAAGACCAAGTATTTTGGAATCACGAATTCTAGGACAAAAGGAACAAAAAAAGATTCCATTTTACTTCATAAGTTACTTGAACACATTTGAAAGAATTTTTTTGACAAAAATTTGTAGAAAAAAATAAAACTGAAGAGGATAAAACATTTTGAAATTGTATACTTCAGTCTTTGTTCATCAAAGTATTGTTTCATTTTTCATTGACCCTTTCAATGTCATTTGATCCAAAAGTAGGAAAATCCTGAGTATCTAAAACTAATTCATTACAGTTTGGTACAATCATACTTGGAAATAGCTTAATTGAAAGTTAAGATTAATTCAAAGTCTCATTTATTCTCCAAGACTTGCTGCTATGGAATAAAGTTTGAAATTAAACCATTTCCTTTAAAAGAAAGAATATGGAGCTAGACTGATGTTTCATTAGAAAGAGGGTGTCCATCATTGATCAGTTTTTCTGGTAGCTGGGTGGGGATAAAACATCAAGGTATCATTCAGGTCATTGATGTAACACTCTTGAGTGACCTGTAGTGAGCTCTGATATTAGGAATTTTCTACCTATTGCCAAGACATTGTCTTTCATCTTCCTTGACGTAACCAGTGCTGGTACCCCTCTCTGCATGCCAGGCTGGAGGCTCCCAGAGAAAGGGTTCACATGATTTTGTGCTCCCTAGACATGATGTTCTACTCTTGTCACACTGTGTGGAATGCACAGCGCAAGAAAAAAGGAGAAACTGAAACTGTCCTTAAAAAGTCATAATTCTCACAACAAAGCAAGTCAATGCAGAGGGACCTGCCTGTGTCCTTCTAAAATTATGACAACTTCGTCTTTTTGCCTGAGTTTTGTAGAGAAGCTCTAATTTGGTTTTGGTTGGAGATATATGGACAGTTGGAGATGATGAAAATTAATGTGGCAAATGAAAAATAAGTTTGTACAAGCCACTGGAAAGTGAATTATGTTGCTTTCTACAACTGTTTCAAGCTGGAGACAAATGGTTGTCATTCTTAAACACAACAGTAAAACCAGGATGCTGGAAGCTGATTTACAATTCACCTATCATTGCCACAGCTGCGATTCAGAATTTTGAGTTCACTCTCAGAACAGTGTATGATGCCCCAGAGCAGAGATTTCTGCCTTCCTGTGGATGCTTGTAAAGCTACTCTCAGCCTGCAGATACTGCAGTGCACAGATCTGCTAAGAGCCGTGAAAAGGGGAGAAATGTTTATATCCTGCAAAAGTAAGAGGTATCCTAAGTGCTTGAAAAGGTACTGATGTACTACTACCTGGAGAAAAATGGAGCCATTTTCTGTCCTGTTATTTGGACAAGAATGGTTGAGCCCCTCTTAAAAAATGCACAAAGTTTTTCTGACCTTTTTGGGTTTTCAGCACTGTTGTGTAGCTGACATTCTAAGCCTTGCTGGTGAAGTTCCTCGCCGATCCAGAAATGAAATCTGCCAGTTGTCTGGTTTGAAACAGAGGCAGTTTGTTCTGGTTAATCCAGCCAGAAGTGTCCTTGTACATATCAACTATTTTCTTCATACCTGGCAAGGAAAGCAAGAGGCTAATAAATTATTATTCTCTTACCTGCTTGCTATATTTGAGTGAACAAGATTGCAAGCAGCTGTTACAACAGCCTTAACAGAAAGCACTCTTACTCCACACTAAAGACTTTTCCAAAAAGCATAGTAGAAATATGTAAATGTCTTTTCACTCAGCATCATTCTAGAAAGGTTCCCTGGATCCTACCACCTATGATGGTACTTTTTGCAGCTTAGTGGAAAGGCAGAAACTGGCTGAAGTCTTTCAGCCACATTGGGTTCTGATTCCTGCTCCCCTCTTTTTTCAGCATTTTTCTGTGCCTTTCTGGTCTGGGAACACATGAATTCAACAATCAGTCATTGCCGTCCTTTGAAAATGGGGTATTTTAGTACTTCCTGCATGCAGAGCCTTGCCTCCTGGGTTCAACATCTGCAGACAGCAGCCAAAGGCTATTAGCATTACTTTCTGTATTGTTACAGTGCCCAAAAATTCCAGTCAAGAATCAGGCTTGATTGTGATGGGCGTTGAACAAGCACAGCTGGAAAGCCCTGCTCTGAAGGATTCATGGACCTTTCAGCAGTAGTCCTGATTATAATAATTTACAGACTTACACTAGTAGAACCTAGGGCAATTTAGCCTGTGAAATATATAAGTATGTTGTGGAGTGACTCATAAATGGCACAAAGGCATATTCACATAAAAACTTAACCCATGCACCAAGATTTAGGAAACTAATTTCTTCTATAGCCACTGGATGATGGGGAGGATACAAGAAGCAATTCAGAGACCTGCCCTGAATTGCAACCAGGAAAAGCTCTTGCCCCCCATTCCCTTGAAAAAAGAACGCCAAAACACTTCCGAGATGGGCACAAATGATAGGTTTCATGTTTAGGCAGTTTTAACACCTCCAAACCCAGAGCTCCACAAAAAATTCATGGTGATAATAAGTCTGATTTAAAGCCTACTAACACTAAAAAATTCTGATAATATGTGCAGTTTTATAAAATTTTAAATGCATTGTACAATTAAGTTAGTTGGCATGAAAAGGCTTGATACAATAATTGGAAGTTTTAATTTCTACAGAGTCATCTTGATCCATTTCTTCTTACCTTTTTACCATATAACTTCATACCTAATATTATGAGCATACAATCTTTTGCATTTCAATGTCAATCTAAGTAAAATGAATGGAAACTTCTTAAACCTAACAAAAGAAATGCTTCTATGTCCATACAGCAGTTTTAGAAGCTATTATCATTCACCTATATAGATGCTGGTTGCCTATAAAAGATAACCTAGGCCACATATGCAATATATAGGCATTTATATAAAGCATAAGAGTTTTCAATACAAGAAAAAAACCATCATATAATACTTAAGCATATTGGAAGATTTGCTATATCATTGATTTTTCCCACAATCTAGAATTACTAGAAGGAAAATAAGAATGAAAGGCCATAGCAGATGATTCTGAAGGTCTGTACAGACCTTCTGTACAGCTCAATACCCTCTCTCTAGCTGGGTCCCAGAGCAAAGGACTGAAGGGGAGCATAGACACAGGAGAGCCCAGGACCATAGTGGATGGTCCTGAGCCCAGGCACAGCCATGGGTCCCAGGGTTTAGGAGCACAGAGCGGCTTCTGCATATTCAGGAACTCTTAATGAGCTGATTGTCCTAGATTTGTCCAGCCTCCCATGACCCCAGGCAACTTTTAGCTTCACAACACCCTGCAGCCAGACTATTCACATCCCAAATTTTTGAAAGTGTGTTTTGAATAGGTCTCCTTTAGGTTTCCTTTGATGCCCCCTGCTCTTTTACTGAGAAAGCCAGAAAATCAATAGCTCCTGATTCACTTTCTCCCTGTGTCCTTCATGATTTTATGGATTTTGAAAATTCTGGAATGCAGGAATTTTATTCTAAAGAAATTTCTGCACAGCAGACTTAACGTTTCTTAGAACTTAAAAGAGAAGATTGTAATTAGCAATGATGCCAGCCCCTTCAGTAGATCATTCTCTAGTGGCTTTGCATATGAAGCATATGCAGCATATGAAGACATATTCTTTTCTAGGTATCAAATTTTAGAATCTATTTTTGTTAGTGAACTGCAGAAAAGTACAGATACATGTACACAAGCAAAAAAACCAAACCTTTCATTTGCTTTCTGTGAGACAAGACCAAAAAACAGTGCTTGCCAGCTTCATATTCTAAGATGATTCCTAAATATCATGAAGGATCGTGAAAATTCCCATTAGCTGAAGACTCAAAAGCCTTATATTTTATTTACTTATAAAAACTGCATTATACCATGTAAAGCAGATTTGCAACTTTTTTAGGATATTTTGAAGTCCAGTCACTTAGTGTTGTAAAGGAGCCTGAATTGATTAACTCCACCTCTAGGTCAAGAAAGTGATGCACATTCTAATAGTTCACAGGCCATCTTTCAAAAAACCCCACCTTTCTGTCATCTCAGATTGTTTGCTATTATGAATCTCACGAAGTCTGAATATAGTTCTTAAACATTTTCAAGCATTATTTTCCAAATCCCCTAAAATCATGGCAACTCCAAGGCTTGCAGACATTTTTGAAGCTACTGAGTAGCACTGAGGTATTTATGTAATTCATCTGCAGTGTAAAGCAGGTGGGGCAACTGAAGACAGAAATACTTGATTTGATTGTTGCTGTTGCTGGATTGTTGCTCCATACAATGTGGAAACTGAAGGCATTATGGACAAAAAGAGGACAGGACAATTGGGGATAGTTTTGTAATTTATGATGCATGGAGCCACTGTGGAAAATTCATTCTTTCATACTTGATAGAGACATCATCTGTTATCAACAAGTCTTCAAATAAGTATTGCATCATTATTTGCTGTTATATCAATGTTATGTGTTTCAAGTACCATGAATTTGCAAGTTTTTATTGATTTAGAAATCTGGAATATTATGAATAAGCAGCAAATTTCTGCTGAGGAGTGCTGGAAGATCTTCACCAGATAAAGATGCTCAGATTTTGGATAACCTGTCAGGTAACAACAGCCGGGTTGCAGCTGTCTGGAGCTGGAGACAGAGGCCAGGGGCCAGACCTGGAGCTGAGGTGTTCATACAAGAGATGCTGCTGGCTTTCCTTGTCTCCCAAGGAGCCACATGTGGCTCGGGGACAGCCTCAAGAGAGTGAAGAATTTGTAAAGTTATAGTCAGAGAGGCTTTGCCTCATTTTTTCAGAAGTCCGTGGTGTATTATGTTTGTTATTATTACTATTGATAGCAATGTGTGCTATATCCAGTATATTTATTATGCTTGGCATTAACAACAGACGCTGTAGGATGATAATACTAATGCAAAAGGAAAAATAAAGCAACACGTTAAACAACTGTGCAATTGTTCATTGCTTCTTCAATACCCCATTAATCACACAGCTCACTGATGGATGTTGGCTGCGAACCAGTGTGACAGATGGGGAATAAAAATCAATGTCTTTTAAAAACCACCCACAGCAATATATTTCAGTTTTACATTTTGGGCCTGCATCTCTTCTCCTAGCCATGAGGTAATGCAGCATAAATACACATCTCTGTGAATAATTGCAATGAAAGGAGGTCCAAATCATCTTTAAGACAAAATGTAGGGACATTGCTTAGAAATAAATGAACTTATTTTGGAATTTATTTTCCAATGCATTATGGAATTTATGTTACCTGATAGTACTAATATAAAATGTAATCGAATGTATATTTAAAAGTCAAATGGAAGTAAGGAATTGTCATTGAGAGACTGATCTCCAGGTGACATAAAGAGTCATATTTGAAAGTTTTTATAGAGATAGCATAAAGTAAAGCTAATTCTTTTATCCTGTACCCTTCACTACCATACTTGTTCTTCAATCCTTCTATTGTCAAAACCACAGCTGACACAAAAGTCAACTGGATTCATCTTCTTCTCTTCCAGTAATTTTCAATATTTACTAATTTAGTAACATTATAAAGCATTCTATAGTTGAGGTGTGGATACCTTTAGAATTTTCATGTACTTAGGTTCATAGATTCTGTGTTTGTTTTGAAAATAATAAAATGTAAATCATTGATTTATTCTCATTCAAAACTACTTAGGAATCCAAGAAGAATACCTTTAAATATTTTTTGATAGATAATAAATTTCAAAACTTCTAATGTTTTCTTTACATACTTGAAAAAAAAAGTTCTGATTTCTATTTCTCAAGTGAGGTTTTTCAGACTTCTAGACTGCACAAAGATGTTTCCCTATGTCATGTCATCAGGCATAGGCAACAAGAAAATACCTATGAAAAAATTCCCACTCTGACTAAAGTCACCCACTGATTCACACCTAGTTTGCTCCTTTCCATTTTGTTACTTCACTCTGTGACATCTGACACATTTGCTTTCAATTACTGAACTCCTTTAAGCATGTCCCTTATCTAATTTTCAGAGCATCTGTCTCTTTTGAAAGATATACTTACCTAATATTCCACTTATGGTGCTTATTTAGATTAAATCTGAAATGTGAGTGCAGTGATTCATGTCAGTGCCCTGGTTCCAGCCAGGACAGGGTTAAAATTAACCCTGTCCTGGCCAGAACCAATATACAAAGAAAGACATTTTGCTAGAAAAAGAATGCTTCTGAATTCCACGAGGACAAAAAAAAATGTTGGATGCGGGATTCCACCATGTCTCTCAGCTTACTACCACCTGGGCAGAAGCCAGATAACCAATAGCAGCTCTTCAGACGGTTTACCTGAAATAGATGTGCAGGCTGCAGCAGAAAGAGAACAGAAAATGTGGCCTTATTACCTGAACAACAAAGCAACAGACTGGGACATAAGCCAGGAGCAAGAAGCTGGCTGAGCTGGCTGTCCCAGCAGCAGAGCCCCAGCTGCTCTCAGAGGCACCGAGAGGCTCAGAGCAGGGCTGGGCTGGTCTCACGTGTGCCACATGTGCTGGGTGGCTGAGGGACAGCCCAGCAGCAGGACAAGTCCAGCCCAGGCAGCTACAAAAGTCAAAGCAAGATTTTTGGCCTTCTTCTTTAGCGGTTAGATATATTGACAAGACAATATCCTGCTGCCAGGTTTGATTGGCTGAGTACAGTTAAGGACACATAACATTGTCTTGCCAATCTAAGTTTTAGATCCAGCCTTTTTTGTTGCTTCTGGTACTACTGCAGGTTTGGGGGTTTTTTATCAGATATTTTACGCTAATATTTTGTATTTTGTTGTTGCTGTGGTTTTGGGTTTTTTCCTAGAAAACTTTCTTAGCAATACTCATAAAAGAATAAACCAGTAGCTGCACAGCAGCTAGTGATGAAACTTCAAGTATCTAAGGCATCCACAATTAAAACCTGTTATTTCAGGGTTTTTTACCAAATAATACATTTCACAATATCCTATTAAAAGTTAAGTGTCAAAATACTCATTAAAAAACAATTAAACATATTTAAATGTTTAACAGCTGTAAGAATTTTCTATTGTGACTGAACTGTCAACAATAATGTTTTATTAGCAGCTCTCTGCACTGTAAAACTGCAGGGAGCAGATGCAGTATATCTGAAGCTCATGAAAGACAATTTCATAATGTGTAAAATCAGAAAATCTAAATATGTTTTCGTTAAATGCTTTGATGGTCATGAACTGATTGTAAACAGAACATCAAACATCCCAAACACAGTATGCTAAAAGGAGTTCTGTGACACAAGGATCCATATCAAGTGTTGATGACTGTACTTCTAAAAAATTGCAGCACAAAACACGTGTTTCACTAACAGAAACTACAAAACTACAGATGGTCCCAGTCCAGAACATGATCCAAGTATGAGATCTGGTCCAAAAGTTAGCATCAACATTGCTCTTTTACAGTGGGTAACATAAGCAAAGGTGAGTGGAATAGCTGCATCTTGCGAATGAAAAGGAGAGTTTTCAAATCTGCCATTTATCTACTCGTATGACTTTTTAAATGTGCCCATATAACTATTTGGACCAAACCTGAGGATGAATGGCTCTAACCTTGCATCCCTTCAATTTTTTCTTGGGAAAACAAGTTGCCATAGGAGAATGACCTGCTACAGTCAAAGTCTTCTGTTCATCTGTTTCTATCTTCCACCTGGAAGACACAAGACAGCTGCCACTCACCCTCTCTCCTCCTGCCTCACATATCCCACAGGTTCTGCAGATCTGCACTTATTTACACTCAGGTGTGGGTTCTCACTGCAGCACATGTAATCTGTGGAGGATGCACTCCAGCACTGCTGCCAGAATTCTGTGCAAGAGAGGCCACAGTGAAGTGGAGAGAGCAGGGCACCAGAATCCCACCAGAGATCTGGTGGACAAGGATTCTGGAGGACAAGGACAAGGAAAATGAAATTATACCGCACATATTACATGCAATAACAAGGATTTAATGCATGGATTTTTCTGCACTCGATGGCCTTTAGCAAAGGAAGCTTTCACTTCATGTCAAAACAGACAGAAAACGACACAATCATATAAACAAGAGTATCTGGGGATTAAGACTAAAGTACAAAATAAAAGCATGTGAATATGGCATGCAAATACACCTTTATGCCTCTAATTTGCAAACACCACTTATTAATTGCATCAGAGCATCACAATCCCCTTATCACATATGGCAAACCCAAGGTATGTTTAAATACTTTCTGGGTTATGTAGTTCAGGTAAAAATAAAACTCGGTTACCAAGTAAATCTGATTTTACAAAATCGACTTTTATCTGTTATAGTTAAGATAAAGATATTTTCTTCTGGACAGAAAAGAATTATACAAGTTTTAATAGTGCATCTAAAATGATCCTGGATCTGCACCATTTTTATTTGGGTTTTGCAAAAAGCCTTTGCAAAATCTTTAGAGAGATAGATACACCTAATACGCAGAATGAACCATCATGCTTCAGAGGAAGAAAAGTGTATTTTTTTATATTTCTGATACTGGAGCTTGTAATGAAACAACACATATTTTTCTCCATTCTGCTGTCAGCTATTTTTTGCTTCTCTTCATTTGATGCTTGGCAACAACAGAATTTATTTTCCCTGTCTGCGTTGACTGAAGTGATGTGGTCCCTTCCTTCCTTGCTCTCAGCACTACTTGAAAAGTACTGTATATTAGCAGGGGGTAAGACAAGCCATTAGATATTAACTTTACAGACTGAAACAGTAGCTATTTTGCAAAGTAGAAGTATAGGATGAGAGAAGACAAGTCATATATACCCTGACAGGTGAGTAAATAAGAGCAACATCACATCACAAAGGAGACAACTTCTGTAAAACTTGAATCCTCTTTACTAGCTTCAGCTTTCTGAAGAAAATGGTTGCTCATCACATGGCTCTTACCTAAACACCTGTTCTGCAAATTAACCAGTGATTTTCACCTCCAGTGATGTAGATAAAGTATTTCAACCCATCCCTACAAAGTATGCTCATTAAACAAAATGGACATGCAATAATTATGTTCTAAAACATGTAAAGTATTTCTCTAGAGCCTTATTTAGTCCTCTTCACACTGAAAATAATTAGATCCTCAGAGTAAAGTGCTATACAACTTTAGTAAGGACAGCAGAATGACTCGTTTTCTGTCCATTACATGGTCCTTGCAACAACACACAGGTTCACAGCAGTAGGTGATGAAATAAGACATTACACCAAAGGTTTTTCAGAGGCAGCTTAGAAACTCTACTCCCTGAACCATTGCAGCCAGCTTCATTTAGACAATCAATTTAGACCATTCACAATCAAAGATTTGATTTAAAGAGTGTATCCAACAGGAGCTCATCAACCTGTGTCACTAAAGAATTAAAAGCCTTAGAAAGAAATCCCTTCTCTGAACCCAGGCCAAAGCCTAAATTTGCTCTAATTTCAACAGTCTCGAGCAATCACCCCCAGTATCTGGCAGGACAGCCACCCCTATTGCCTGAAGACCTGGACTTTTCCAAATTCTGTCCTGGTTAACAACTGTCATCTTTTAAGACAGGGAGGGCCAGGAACTCGTTTGCATGTAAAACATATGTTGTGCATTTTGCAGGTGTGATTTGAGCCCTGTCACAACAGGATAATTCCTTTCCTTCTCTATGTGAGCTGGCAGGGAGAACAGGGACAGAAGGTATTATTCCCAATATAAAAGGGGGGATTTAGGCACAGAGGAGTAAGGATAAATATTTATTCATTTGGATGTCCTGTTTGAAGAAGTAGGGTCTGAATTTCCAGAGAGCTATGTGCTATTTAGAGATATGTGTTCACAAGACAAATTGCAGACACTCCAGCTGTGGTTGCTACTTATGCTTTTATAAACCAGAGCCCCCAAGTCAGACAGCTGGAAAATGGGTAAAAAGAAAACAATCCCAAAGACCACCTGTGAAAACTGATTTGCCTGATCTGTCCAGGACTACACAAAGCATCAGTGGGTAAATTAGAAATAGGCCCCAGTTTCTGGTACGATGTTCTCTGCATATGGTGACTCTCCCTTTAGTACCTGCCTGATCCTCAGCTCAGTGTCTGTGTACTAAAACAAATTGAACACCTGATTCATTCCCAAACCAGCTCTATACAAGGCAGCACAAAAGAAGGTCCTGAAGTTAAAAACCACAATTACCATGCACAGTGCAATTTCTAAAATGGTAATTTTCTCCACAGCTTCTCCATGTATTGAAAAAAAATATTAGAAACAAAAACCCCAGCCAAACAAAACCACAGTAGCTCTTTTATACAAGGAATCTCATACTTGAAAATCTGGGCATGTCATCTTTTGCTTGTTCATCAACTGTTCATCAATCTTTTGCTTGTTTAGATCAATCTTGTTCATCAATCTTTTGCTTGTTTCTTCAACTGAAGAAAATCCCATAATTTCATCATATTGACTAATATCTGTCCCACCAGAAACATGCTGGTTCACTGTTGCATGAGGTAATGAACCTTCACTAATTAATTGTCATCCTCCTTGAGGACCAGCCCTAAAGAGGGAAAGAGATGTTCTGAGACCAAGAGATACAAGTCTTCTACCAGAAAGAAATGAACTTTGTTTTTGGAAAAAAAAAAACTGTTTTTTTTTCCAAAGGAAAAGAAAAGTATGGACACTATAAAGTCATCCTCAATCCAGCCCTTCCCACCTCTGGCTCTTCCTCCCACTTTATTGGGCAGTTCCTCTGTACCAGCTGAACTTTGATGCTGAGATAGATAGGTAAATGCATTTTGGGATGCAAATGGTAAATTCTGGACTAAATTACATGTACCTGGCCATGTGCTCCCCCACAGAAAGTCTTGCTTAGCTTTATTATTTATTTTTCTTTTCGGGAAATATACCTGGCAAGATTTAGTATATAATTAGCCTGTAAAAAATACATAAGCAGTGACAAGAAAAGGTATATCCCCGTTGTATTCTTTTCCATGTCTCTATTCTTTGCTCTAAAACAAGGAAAAAAACCAAAAAAACACAGCCATAAAACAAAACAACAACTTTTTTTTTTAGGTAATCAGGACAGTATATTTTATATTGACCTTTATCTTAAAAAATAGGTGAAGTATGTAATCGAAAATTAAATTAAAATATTGTCCGTGGTAGATGCTTAAAAAGAGAATTTAATTTTAAATGCTTAAATTCTGGAAAGGTTATATAACTGAAAAAGGATTAGTAGTGAGAAATATTAAGTAGGTTTAAAATAAAGCTGGACTGGAAGTAAAAATTTTATTTCACTACTTTTTTTCAAAAGTAGTGCACATACTGGTTTATGAAAATTATTCATAAATTCATGCTATATTTTTACCTTTTGTCAACAAGAAAAATAACTTTATAATGCAATTGAGGTGTATTTCTTAACACTTATTAATTTTTTTTTCTTTTACTCTCTTGACGTGACATTTTGACAAGTGATTTGCCTAAATTTGAAAGTCAAAAAAAAAAAAAGAAGGTAGGAGACAGTTTACATTTCCATTTAAAGAGTTAAATTTTATTAGAGTTACTTTTCAGGTCAGATCTTCCGGAATTATTCTTTTGCTCAGTTACCAAATTGGGAAAAAAAATCACCCATACACCTCCAAAGAAGTGTCATGCCTTATCATTCCTTCATTTATCCACTTTCATTTAAAAATCTGGAAGTGAACACATGCACATTTTGGTTGTGATCCTATCAGAACATAATTACATATGCAATACGTACATAATTACATCTTTATTCAAAGTACTTACATGTAGGTAGCAACCTGCATGACTTTAGCACATAATTAGGTCCTCTTGGAATTTAAATCTTAAAATAGATGAGGAAAAAGAGGTGCCTCCAGTATATTTTTTAAAGGTGAACAGGATTTAGGATAAAAAGTTGAATAGGTTTTAGGGTAACAATGCTTTCCATTGTTTTCCTAAAAACCAAAATACTTCCTGCAAACAGAAAATGGACACTTAATAAGAAAATTTATTTTCAGGACAGCTGATAAACCTGTGACAATTTGGCATGGCACTGATTTCATTCTTATTAAGCCAAAAAGAAAGAGCTTGAGCCCATGATTTTATTTGGCAGAGGTTTCTGCACTAAAGGAACAGCTGTTCTTGTAAAGGTTTCTGTCCCTCTGGAGTCTCACTTAAAGGAGTGACTTCATGTAATTTTATTCTACTGAAGAGGGAAAGAGGATTTAAAAAAACAAACAACCCAACCCAAGTCCTTTTATTATTAGGTGAACTTTGTACCTCTGGAAGATCTTTTGTCACAGTATAGAGATCAGCCATTTTTAACTGGCTGGGCCCATTTTTAATGGTAAATTTTAATTTGATAAATTAGACCAAATAATCAAAATGATAGCACCTAACAAATCACATAAAAATCAAATTTTTATCAAAGTGCTGACATATTCAGAGGCAAAGTACTGGAGTGGATGAGAGTAGAAACATCAGGGGTTGACAATATATAAGGAGGCACTGGTGTCTTTCACAGAGTTTATGCAGTGTTAGAGCAATGAACAAAATTCCACACGAGCAGAAGCAATTGACCTGCTGTGTCAATGTATTCATTAGACCTCCAGTCCCTGGAAAAGCTTCTTCCCCAAAGCTCTGGATTCAGCTGCTGCTTGCTGCTTCAGGGAATTCTAGCTGCCTATTTAATTTTTATCAATCAGCAATTAATTAGCAGTTTCTTACAGAAAACATCTGATAAACAAACATAAAATAAACTCATACAGAATTCCCTAATGATGGCCTCCTCTTCA
The DNA here is from genome assembly GCF_036417665.1 of Passer domesticus. NCBI lineage: Eukaryota > Metazoa > Chordata > Aves > Passeriformes > Passeridae > Passer > Passer domesticus. The sequence goes on along the minus strand of NC_087474.1, from coordinate 23,173,068 downwards.
AAACACATTTGAAAAGCAAAGCTAGTATAAGATCTTTTTAAAAAAGCAAACCAAAGAAACATGCTTTAATTTCAAGTGATTTATCCAGAGTGGAAGACGGACGGTCTTTGCATGTTTGCCAGTTGTTGGTTTATTCTTTGCAAATGCAAGGACCTACAAAAAGACAAAGAGAGCATTAGAATTGACACCCCTTGCATAGGTTTGTAAAAACCCTTTCAAACCTCAGGGCTAGGAGTAGGGCAGAGAAAAACTGGTTAATTTAAGGGAAGACTAAAAGGAACTTTTGTGTGAACTGCTTTAATGGCTACTTGAAAGGTAAATGTAAAATGCTTATTAAGGTTATTTATTAATCATGTCTCATTCATTTTCACCCCTGGGTCTTGCCAGAGTTTCAGCTATTTATTCAGTTATTTAACATATAAGGAAAGCACTACTATTGTTTTCTTCTCTCTCTCTTGTTCTCATACATGACTTGTAACCTACAAAATATTCTCACCTTGCCACAGAACACATCAGCAATAAGAAACATAAAAATTGTAAAAGAAAATAGTGAAAAAAGCTATTATTTTCATCTCTTCAAAGCAAAGTAGACTGTTCACAACCTCAACTCCATGATCCTTCATTTGTGATGCAGTGATAACATAGTAGGATGCCAAATTTTCTGGAATGTTAAAAAAGAAATGTTGGGATCAAGCACAATATTTTATAATAAAAAAGGGGACCAATAAGGCAAGGTGTAAGAACTGTGAGCAGTTCTCATAATTCTATTTTCTGAGCAAACATGGAATTTTGGACAACTCATTCTCCCTGCTGAATACTCCTTTTTCAAGGAGAGAGAGTGGAAGTGATCTAATTCAATCATACATTTGTAGTTGTTGTCCAGATGGAGAGAGAGCTGGAGGACAGCTCCAGGTCTATATTCAGAAGAGGCAGGCTGAACTGCCACACTAGTTGCTTTGAGGTCAGATTTTGGAAAGCCTTTCAGAGGATGCTTTTTTTTCTATGATATATGTGCATCATCCTGCAGGCTTTGTTTGCACAGACCAGCCATTGCCCTTGACCTTGTGGATGCAAACAAGTCTCTGTTGACACTAATGTGTGCTCATGGCCTTGTGCAGACCCAGCAGTTTCTTGGTGATGTGTGCTTATTTGTTTCTTCAGACACAACAGACTCTGAAGCTTAGCACATTGGGGAGATTTTCACCACTTTCTCAGAATGCACTTTTCCCCTCTTTGGCCAGCTGTTTTCCAGTGCCTCTTCCTTCATCCAGACTTACAGTCATGCAAAGGAGAAAGGACTTCTAGAACATCCCTTTCTAGTACTGTGTACTTGCTGGAGATCACTTTAGCCACCCCCAGAATTTGCTCCTCTATAAACACAGAAGCACAACATCTGCAGGACTCAAGGCTGATGTTTGCGGACAGCCTGCTGTGCTGCAGGCGTGCTCTGGCCCAGCTGGGAGCAAATCCCAGCAAAGAACCAGGCTGCTGCTGGAGGCAGAGAAAGCGGCTGGCAATCACAACAGCTGTCACTCAAAGTGAGAGGAGAGCAGGATCCCGCCAGCCCTAGAGGAACATGGTATCTCTCATGTACATGTTGATGTTGCTGCAGCACTCCTTTTACTGAAAGCTGGGTGTCCCAGCCTGCCATAGTGCTGGCCCAAAGCTGGAAGGCTTGACCAAATCCACAATAATTAGAAATCTCACACAGCCAAGCCACTGGGCTTTATATCATGAATCACAAGTCAGCTGCTGCTTTGAAGAGTGGTTTTGGACTGTCATGTATGCCTGTATGCTTTATCAGCTTAGCCCAGTGCTACTGAATTTGTCGTTTCTCCCTTTTGGAAGGAAAGGCTATTGAAAAGCAGCACAGCTGTTATTGCTCTGGAGGATCTAGCCATGCCAATAGCAAGAGGGGACTTTCAGAATAGGAGCTTTAAAATCCTTCTGCCACAGCAGAGCGAGGAATGATTTAATTTGCTCTGGTGGATGATCAGGCTGTACATACAAATTCATTATCTGCATTCCAGGTGTCTAGGGAGATTAGTAATTCACTCGAGTGTGTCTCTGGTGGCTGAAGAGTACATCTGAATTCCTTGCTATGTCTCCCGACTCCACAGTCAGGAACGCAATCAGAAATATTAACCACAAACTTCCGATTGATAGTGGTGGGAATTTGTCAGTCCTGTCTTGCACGATGTGATGTTGAAACCTTAAAACACACAAGTCTCAGAGTTCTACTCCACACCAGTGCCTGGAACAAGGTAGAAGGGGAATTTAAGGCACATGAAAAATAGATTATCATCTCAGACAGACACCATATGCAATTATGAAATTAATTCCTTGGATACCTCTCTGACTAAGGCTCTCCAGTTTCCTAGACCTATTCTCCAAAATGTCCGCAGTCACCATCTTCTAGACTACCCCTAAGCACAGCTAAAGCCCCACCCTCTAAGTTTCCTGTGGGATCAGATCTAGATCAGATCCAGAAGGTGTTGCCAGATTGCACTTCACGTGCAGCCATCAGATCAGGCTCCTCAGAATCTGCAGTATTTGTTACAAGATAATGTGGCTGAGTGGCTACATATCATCTGCCTTAAGTGGGGTTATGGAGATAGTTTCCTTATAACAGCCTGTACAAGAAGCTGTCTGACATATTTTCCTTCTGATGTAGCTTTCTTGCTTGACTTCCTAATTTTTAATTTCCAGAATCCAGTCCCCTCTTGCATGCTCTCATGCTGCCCCAGGGCACCTTATGCTCTGCACTACTGCTGGCCCCAGTGGAAAGGGAAGGACGACCCATAGAGGACAGCCTGCTGACCAATACACTGCCCTGCAGGGTGAAAAAGCTGGGTCTGAGCTCTCTCATGATGAAGTAAAATTGAAACTTCACCATCCATAGAGTGGTTGGATATTGTACAGCAGAGGCAGCAGTGGTTTAACTCTTGGTGCTTAATTTTTATGATCATCCCATTCAATGAGGGATGCATGTTCTGCTCATATCCTGAGCCATCAGTCTTTTCCTGTGTATTTTACGCAGTGTTTTTTCCAGGACTCTGTATTTCATCTACATCCTTCAATGAATCTTGCTTTTGATTTTTTTTTTTTGTGTTTCTCTGCAAAAAACAATCCCAGCCATCAAATGCACTAAGGTGGATAAACATCACCATTTGAAAAGATCATCCTGTTAGTAAAATTGAACCCTATGAACACAAAATTCCTGAGCACAAAATGATCTTCATTCACTTTCTAGTAATGAGAAGTACAAGTTACTTGGGGCTTTTGATAGCAGTAGCTCTCAAAAATGTATGGCCACAATTCTGAGAACAGTGACCTCCTCTATGAACTGAGGATGAGTATTTCTCCTCAGAGTTGATACTGGTGTCAAAATACATAAATCCTTTCCAGATTCAAGCTTTAATTCTACAACCAATTCATCAGAAAGACAACACAGTCAATAGCTACCTCATACAGGAAGCCCTGGTAGCAGCTAAATTGATAATTTCTCTTGGATTTGGAAAACCTGCTCCATGCAATGAGATTACATTGTAAAGAAATAAAAACAAGTTCACTTATAAGTTTCTCTCACTTTCTTATCTGAGCAAATGCTTCTGGCATGCTTGGAACTTTTGATTATACCTGGTAATTATACAAAGTTCTTAAAACTTTGATAGTTGACTGTTCTAATTAGATTTTCAGCTCACCAGTTAAGAAGCCCCTAAATCAGATACTTTCCTTTCAAGCTTCAGGCTTAGCATCCTAAGCAGTGACCATGCTACTATCACCACTTTGGTTATAGAGCTTAACTTGGATCACTGTAGAGCACTTGGATCACAGTTCTCTCCCATCGGGACCCTGCCCTGCTACAAGTTCTGTGTGAACTCATGCTTCAGTCTCTACTGAGTCTTGCTGAAATCATGACAGTGGCTGAGGATGAGAGATGAATATAAATGGATTTTAATAGCCAACAATGAATATTAATGACTAGGGTAATCTTTTTTTTTTTTTTTAAACTAGGGCTAATATAAATTTCCAGACTCTTTTATTAGCAAAAAGGAAAAAATCCCAATGTATAAGGATGGGTTTTTACTTCAAAATGTGCCCAAAGGTACACAGAATAGAAAGATTAACATATAGAAGAGCAACTTCCTATTATTTTGGTTCCTTTGCAAGCAGACCCTCAAATCCATACTAACAAAACTGGTTGTTTTAAAAAAATCTCTTTGAAAAAATAAGGTACTATCAATAATATATTCTCTACAATTGAACATCTGAATATCTATACACATATAACATATTTTACTTGTCTTTTCCTAATTTAAACAGAAACAATCAAAAAACTTCCAAAGGTTCACCGTATTTTTGGCTGAACAGTGCCCACTCATTATTAGCTTTTTCCCATTTATGTGTGTGAATCTCAGTTACAATTTTATTTCCTTATGGAAAAAACCTTTTATTTTCCATACTTTGTCTATGACTTTATGGAAATTAGTATTCTTCTTTCCTGGTTCCAATTGTGAAAGCAGCAGAAGAAATAAATATTGTGCACTGCTCCTTTGGAAGTCTAGATTCCTTTCTAGATTTCCTTTTGTTGAGGACATATTTTAGACTTTTTATGGTTTTTAGGAAAGCCAGTGCATCATCTTTATTGGGCAGTTTTCATAGAGCTCTGTTTTATTCTCATGCCATGATTTCTGACTGATATGACTGTACACATCTTCTGCTACCCAGACCCCCCGAGATCTTTGTATTGATGTATTTTATAAGCCTATTATGTTATATTAGCCTCCAGGAATTTGAAGTAATTAAAGACAAAGGCTGCTATTGGAGCAACTCTTTTGGGGTGTAGTGACCATGACCAGCTTGGCAAAGATGCTGCTGCACCTTTATCAGGTTCTAAACACTCACAGCCAGAGAAATCACACTACTCCCACTGTGGCAAAGCAAGAGAACATGTAAAGAAAAACTTACAAAGGGTGTCGTGAAGGTTAAACCAGCAAGAAATGAGCTTATTTTTCCAAAAATAATGGATCAGGACAAGGATAAAGGCAACTTTGAACGTGAAAGTGAGCAGTGAAACAAACTCATGTACAAACAAGAAATGACCACCTAAAGGGACCTATGAGTGAGCACTCATTCATTCTGTACAATGAGATATTTGAACTCTGACATCCCACAGCCATCTGAAGTCTCCTTTCTGAAAGATTTCTTGTAGAGAAACCCTTGTCTGGAGGATGAAGAGGTTTTGCACGTGGACAATGACAATGAACAGCAAAAAACTATTTACAGTAATATAGAGCAATAACCTATTAACTATCTTGTTGTTATTTTGTTGTGTAGGGTTTTTTTGTTTGGCCTGTACTATTTCCACTCTTACACCCTCTTCCAAAAAGCTACAGTTTGTCCATGAAAGACATCCTCAAGATACAGATAAACAGATGCAAAAACTAGCACTGGTAGGATGTCAAGAAATTTATGTTCCTAAAATCTCTGATGCTTCTTAATTTTTTAATTAAACTAGTCATAAATTAGGTGTTTTTCCAATCAAAATTTTGTCTAAAATGTGAAATCCAGTTATATGGCTTTGACTGCATTAACCCTGCATGAGCTGCTCAGTGTTCTCCTCTTCTGAACAGAGATCAAGAAGATGAAAATAGCTGCACATGATGGAGAATTGTATTTTAACAGCAGATTAGCCCTCAAAAAGCCTGTTAGTAGCCTGTATCAAGAAAATTATTAATTTCTTCTGAATGAACTTCGTGTGCTAGTTGAAAATTTTCATTAATGGGTTGTTGCAGAAACAGCAACTTTGTATCTGTAACATGAATTTTTCACTTGGAGTACTCTTTATTAAGTGCAGAAAGCATACCTAGTTTGTACACTGGCCTATCTGTGCAGAATTTAGGCATTAATATTTGAAAACTGATCCTGTATCCTGTTCAAGCCAGGAAATGGATTTTATATATTTATCTATATGGTGCTGAAAAGGCTCTATTTGTTACAGCTGAGGAAAGAATCCTTCTGTCAGTAACTCTGTAAGGGTCAGCTACAATAAATTACTGCCAGCAGGCTTCAGTGTAAGGCCCAAATTGAGCATCCAATGCTTGTTGTGATTTGGATGAGTTTCTGACATGTAGGATACAATAAATTGACTGGAGTCTTTCAACTACAGTACTTGTCAAAGTATTCTGTTTACTTTTCTGCCAGTTTTACAGCTAACAACCCATTAAATTACCTGACTTAATAAAAAAAAGAAAAAAAGAAAAGACATTTCTTTTCTTTGCATACATTTAAATGGAGCAGAGACTTTTCTTGTTCTGGTCCATGACTTTCTGTGTGGAGGAAAAAAGTTGCCACGCTTTTCCTAGTAATTTCCTAGAACCTGATTATCATTTGGTGGTTAGAGACTCTTAACACCCTTATCAGTATCATTAAGAGATGGTTGTCAGCTTCTTTGATAAATAGCAGCAATTTACGGTAAATCTGTAAGATGCCTTTGGTTGCCAAATCTAGTAAAAGCTCAAAAGGAAAATTTTTTTCTTCTAGCTGTAGGCAACCATCCATAAACACGTAAGATGAAGAAGAAACAAAAATGTTTTATTCTTTTCCAGTGAGCTCAATCTCAACTTCATCATTGATAAACAAATCTTTACTTAGAAATATAACTTCTTGCCTTACAAGTGGATAGAAAAGAAGGTCAACCAATTACGGAGTTTCACTTCTTAGTTTAAAGTCACAGAACATATAAGTGAGTTTTTTTCAGATTTATCTTCCATATATTCAATAAAATTATATACACTGGATATGAAGGTCATAACTGAAATAAAGCAAACCATGAGCTGTAAGCAATATAATCAATAAAAATTAAGTGTTTGAAGTTCAAGGATCTCAAAAAGACAATGGAACTAATATTAGGTAAATTCTGCTAATAAACGTAGGTAGTGAGTTGTTAAATAATTTGGAATGGAAACACACTTACATGCTCCTAGATGTTTATTAATCCCTTTGTTTATTACATAACCCATAGATATGGTTATATAGTATCATGTGACAAAATACATGGATGGGAAATCCCAAACTGAGCTCCCTGACAACAGATGCTACAGTGACAAGAACGTGAGTGACACTTGGAAAGGAGCTTTTGGCTGAGAAGAAGCATACAGACTTTCAGATGCTGAAGCTGGCACCAAAAGTTTGTCCTTGCTAGTAACCTTGTGTACAGATGATGATCTTCCTCAGGATCTTCTTTAATTCAGATAGAGATGAAATAGATTACAATGCAGATGGTGGAATCAGCGAAACTGCTAAAGCTGAATTAAGCCTTGCAATAAAGTTTTCTACAGTATCTCTGGAAATACGTCGCAGTTTAAGCCTAGCTGAAAATTAAGCACCACACAGCAGCTCACTCAACCCTCCTCTCCCCAACCAACCTGATGGAATTGGGGAGAGAATCAAAATAAAACACGTAGGCTGAGATAAAAACCGTTTAATAGGGAAAGAAAAAGCCACACACAAGCAAAGAGAAACAAGGAATTAATTCAGTTCTTCCCGTGGGCATGCAGGTGTTCCGCCATGCCCAGGATAGCAGGGCCCCATCACGTAAATGGTGACTTGTGATAACACCATCACTCCAAAAGCCCTCCAAGTACCCCCTTCTTCCCCTCTCTAATATACTGAAGGCCTTGGGCCTATATAACTCTGCTCAGCAATAACAAAATCATCTCTGTTTTATCATCATGTGTCCAGCAGAAATCCAAAACACAGCCCCGTGCCAGCAACCATGAAGAAAGTAACTGTACCCCAGCCAAACCGAGCATAAAATGGGAAGCAGAGGTTTGAGACCTTGTCTAAAATGGAGCAATTCTCTCACTCCATTTGGGGAGTGAGATTCATCTACAAAAAATATTATCTGAACCGATTAACTGTAAGAAAAGCATCTGACTCACAGATGAAATCAGTCTCTGATCAGCTATTTACAGCTTGCAAGCAGAAGCTGGCAGACATGCTTATCTGTAATTGCTTTTTTATTTAATTTCCATATTGACTGTAATCCATATATATATATCCCCATAACTCATTGAAATGAAGGCTTAGACTTCATTATTTACCTTAACAACAGTGTAATCAGGAAGAGACAGAGAGGAAAACACAAGAGCATGACAAACTAGAACAACAAAAATAAAAAAGACAACATTCAAACACTTCTTCTCACGAGCAAAATTATATAGGATTGCCTTATGGACTAACTGCCTTATGACTAACTCACAGACACACCAATTACAATGGGAACCTTCAGTTAACTTGCATCTTTTACCTCTGCCATGGAAGTATGAGACTGGAACACCTGCTGAGCTATCAAAACCATCAACATGACATACTCCCTTATTATACAAAAGAGGAATGCTATTTAAAGGCTCCTTCCAGCCCAGTCTATCACTAAGCACTCAAACCAGAACCAAGGCACCATCATGCTGAAATAAAACTACAGCACAGAAAAGCAATATAAATCACAGCATCCAATTCTGCATTGCACAAACATCCTCTTTGATTCAAAGGCATATAACTATTCCTGCCTCTCTTAATTACCATAAAGACTTACTGCAGAATAGAAACTTGAGACAGGAAGGAAAATAGGCAGGAAATAAAAAGGCCATTCAGAAATACACAGTTCAGTAGTTTCTAGAATGTATTATTATTTTCATTATTTTCCTGCTCCAATCCTCCATGAATCTCTAGACTATTTCTTGCAACACAGATGGCTACAAAAAATTCAGTCAGCACGGTAAAGCATAACCTTCCACTCCCTGCTTTTTTCCTTGTTTTCCATGCCTTCCCTTGACACTTAGGGACCAACCACTGGAATACTGTTGAGGCAGCTATGGGCATAAAATGCACTGTCTTGCTTTAAAAATAAGAAGTTCAGGCCTCCCACATTTTAACAACTTATTTCCTTGTGCCAGTTTGAATTAGTTTATTGTGTTATGGGTCAGAAGTAAAGGCTACATTTCTGCCATACCCATTTCCTCCTACAGGAGTTCTTCACAAGACCTTATTGCCAAGGGAGGCACTTGTGAGGCTGACACCACCATTGCATTGCAATTTGGAGGGGCTACAGCAATGTGCCTTACCCTAATAATTTCAGTGACCTTACATTTGTTTTCCATGTCACTCAATTTCTTTTAACTTTGCAAATTACAGTAGTGATTACACACAGGTAACTCTGTCATCAACATTATTTAAGTTGATACTTTAAAAAAGTCATAGTTTTTCTGTGGAAGATGCCATATGTGCTAGAATAAAGAGAGGAATAGTGTAGCAGTAAATGCTATATCTTTTAATACAGCCTGCCTTTACAGGATATATATGCACATAATAAATTTAGAAATATATATAATTGCACATGTGCAACTGCATGCCTGTTCCTTTTGAAAGCTGGCCTGTAGTTTGAGAATAGAAGTGAATTATGTGGGTACTTTGTCCTTTGCTATGGAATTCAGGATTTAAAATGGTTTTGAAAATCCAGGTGGAAATGTGAACAAAATCCATCCCAACCTGACCTCTTACAGATAGTAAAACAGGTAAAAATGTTACAGATAGTAAAACAGGTACAAATGCATCCAGAGTAATTTCTAATGACTCAAGAATCTAATATAATGCTGAATCTAATTAAATGTAGATAGTCTTTGGTGTGGTATCTTGCTATACCTATTTTTTGTTTCTTGCTCTATTTCCTAAATGGAAACAATCACCTAAAAATTACAGGAGCAGGATGAAGCAGCTGTGTTATATCAGACCCTGTTTTGGAGCATTTTTAACAGCTGATATAATGTTTCTCGCAAAAATTGCCACTGCTGCTCTAAGATCTACTTGATGTTTCACAGAATATCTTGATTATACAAGTATAGTCTAAGCACACTTATATTTGTGGGTCTGATCTCCATGTGTCTAATCACAGTCTATACTCCTTGCATTCTTGATTGGCAATCAACTTCGTTAAAGCCAAATTTGAGAAATTACAGGAAGTCTAGTTGTTGGATGAAGGAGAAAAGATACAAACCCACTGTGAATACCTGATGAATAGAAGAGCCTGTGGGACAAGGCAGATGTGAAGAAATAATTCATCCTCCACAGGGAGTAATGAAGAGGAAAGTAATTCTGAGGCCCAAAACAAGATCAAAAAACAGAAAGGAGAATATTTTTGAAGACATCAATGTGGAAGTTAAAACATCCATGGTTCATTATATTTGGAGCATAATGTTCTTTCAAAGGTAGAACAAAAACTTTGGTTAAAATGTCTAATTACTGCAGAATATTTGAAGTCAGAAGCCTTACATTAGTCTGTAGCAGACAGCACTTAACACAGCTCATCTCATGTCTGAGCAGCAATAATCCTGGTAGATAATAATAACAACAATGCTGTACATAATAGCAATCGAAGGGCAAGTAGTGCTGCGCTGAAGAGTGGCTAAGAGCCAATGAATGCCTCTTTTTGAAGACTGCAAACACTCTGGCAAATAAAATGTCAATGTTTTATTAGAAGCAATATGCACCTATTAGGATCAAGATAAGCTGTGATGAAAAATACCAATTTGAAAAGGATCCCACAGCCTTGCCATAAAATATGCATTCCATTTTAACAGCTGGAGGAAAAGAAAATCAAATTACTCATCACCCCACTGAAAGACAGGAAAATTCATCCATATTAAAACTACCCCAAGTATGTCTGTGACTTTTAAAATGAGCACACATTGCTCCAAAAGCACTGTAGGTGGATTGATGATGCAGACAGACACCACCAACCCACCCTGCAGGCCCCCAGGTCCAACTTCCCCTCAGCAGCAGGACAGAAACCTGCCAGAGAAAATTCTGAGCTTCCAGAGGATAAAGAGGTTTTCAGTTCTCAGGTAACAGTGTCAGCTTGCAGCATCCGAGGACTGCTTCCATAGAAAAGCAATCTAAAGCTGAAAGAGAGACACTGTGGCATCCTGCTCCAGCTGGTTTGCATGGAATTTCCCTGTAACACTGTCAGTGGTCACCACGGATTTTAGATCTGTTGGGAGAGCCAATCTGAAACAAACCATACGGAATTTTTACATAGTTGTATTTTAAAAATGCATTGCAAAGTGCCATTTTTTTGTGTATATCAGCCAGTAAGCCACAGCCTTTATTTTCACCTCATTTTATTGATTTTTCCAAAGATAGACCAGAGAAAATTGATATAATGTGAAAATAGCTCCACTGTATCTTGTATATTAAAACAAAGCGAATACCTCTGAGATACAAATCCATTGAAAATAAATAAACCAACAGGTAAGGAACAAACTGGTAATCAAATATTTTTTCTTAGTTAATGCATACATAAACTTGTGAATCAACAAAATAAAACAACAAAGTCTGCTGACCCTTGAAATAAAATATTTCCACCTCTGCAATAAATGTTCAGGTATTTGCACATCATTAAAAGAGTAGTTTAGAAAACTGCATAAAGAATAGGAAGGAAGAAAAATGCAGTCCAGATACAACTGTACCTCAGCAACAGGATACCACACTGTCCACTTTCACATAAAACTTCATAATATTATATTTTAGATAATATATCAGAGAATCATAGAATTGTAGAATGTTTTGGGTTAAAAGGGACCTTAAAGACCATCTAGTTCTAACCCCCTGACATAAAAGGGACACCTACAACTACACCAAGTTCCTCAAAGCCCCATCCAGCCTGGACTTAAATATTTGCAGAGATGGGGTATGCACAACTGATTTGTGGGTAGCCTCTTCCAGTGCCTCACCACAGTAAGGAATATCCAGCACAGTAATTGTTATCTAAAGACATGGTAGCAAAAAAAAGCTGCTAAGTAAAAGAATCAAGTCCCTGTTCGAACCAGTTTACAGTTCATAATCTTTTTAATTTCTCTAATTTGAGATTTTTTTTCCTTTATGATCAATGTCACTGCTTGCATTAGGGAGCAAGATGTGTCCCTTCATTGACACAAGTTTGTCAAGGGAATAAGCAGAGGGCAGTATCCCTGAAAAATTGTGTTCTTTGTAATGTAAATAGAAGCTTGAGAAACCAATCTTTTTTTCCTTTGTATTTGATGAGACTCTTCGGATTTACAGCTCTTTGATGATCTGACTCTCAAAGCCAAAAGTAAATAGTTGAATATTGAAAAATGGAAGAATGCAAATAAATATTATGGTGTCTTGGAACACAGTCCCAGCCCTTTCAATGATAAAATCTATTGATAAAATGTGACCAGACCTGCTGAAACAGCACCTGCACTTAGACCAGTGCCATCAAGCCTGCACACAGTTAGTAGGGTCAGCTGGCAGCAGGATGTTTGCACAAGAAAGAAAGGAGAGAATTGTCACACCATAACAGCCTGTTACAAATGGAAGCTGAAAACGTTTATTTAAAATTAATGTAACATAAAAAAGACATTTCAAATACATGCTTTTTTGTTGGCTCACCTGCTTTTTCCTTCATCAAACTGATCACACAATAACATGAGCAGCATGCTGGCATCATGGCATTGGGTTTCCTAACAAAATGAAATGAACAGAAGATAAATTGGACATAAACATAAATATTTTGGTGGTTCCTTTCTAAAAAAAAGTGAGAAAGCCTTTATTTGAGGAGTGGCATCTGTATTTAACTAGCATTTTAATGAGATTTTAAAACTGCCAAGGTAATGTTGTCAGACATGTCAAAGTTAATTGAAAGCAAATACCCTACAAAGTTGTTCTAAAGGCAAAAAGTCATTATTCCAGTGTTCCTTCTAAAAGTGGTGAGCTGCTTTCTGGCCTGTGCTGTGAGTGGAAATCCATACTGGAAACTGCAGACTAGTTTGTTTACCTGGAAAACCACATTCAAATTAGTACACTGGATAAGTGGCAACATGTGTGGATTGATGTGTATGATACGTCAGATTCTCAGTGTTTATGATTAGAGATACAAGTGGGAATAAGGCAGCCTTTGTAAACTGTATTTTATATTAGACAAAATAATACTGTTGGAAAAAGGAGAATGCTTTTCCATGTTTAAAGAAAATTACATATTATATGACAGAAGAAATACTTTTTGAGCAAAGCACAAATTATTCTGAGTTGTAGGGATGATGTTAGTCAAATTAAGGCAGCTTGAGAGAGAAGGATATCTAGCATATGTGGACATGGAGTAGATATTGTTTGCATCTCACAGAAAAAGGCCCTTATGCATAATTCTATTATGATACTTTTCAATAAAGTACATCATAACAATGCTTACTATATCTCAAGAGAATAAACCCATAGAACAAGATTATATGATTTCACCTGAAATCTGTGAAGTCAGTTTTAGTCTGAGGTATAAATAGAGATCCTCATCCAACATTTTAATTTTGAGGCAAAATGCACAAACTACTGATATAAAAGTTAGAGAGTAGAGTTTAATTGAGTTGTATGAAAGCAAAACTCTCAGCTACTAATAGTGTTACCTCTTTTTTTTTTAAACTTTAATGAATTCTGAAAACAATTGCAAAATGGAATTACTTCATGTATCATTTCTGCTTCAGGAAAGTGAGGGTTATATAAACTTGTGACAGATTAGATAAACCTATATTGCAAAAGCTGTTCTGCAAGTTATCAAATCCCTTTCCGATCTGCTCTGTGTATTTAATAAATTCGACTGGACAGGAAGACTTTCCAATCCCTTTAAAGTTTAACCTACTCCATACATTTCCGACTGCCCAGAGGAGAACAAATTGTTATATGTTTATTAAAAACTTTGAATACTTAATATCCTAAACGTTTACAGACTTGCTTAATTCATATAGCTGAATAGTATTTGATTCTACGTTAAGATCCAGACAGGCAGAATTCAGTGGCACTAGATGACAGATTTTCAGATGTCATTCTCAAAGGTATTTGTATCAAAGGTATTAGAAAAACTACAGATAAAGATGCTTAGAGAAATCCCAGTAAAAACAGTAGTAACAACAATAAAATTTAAGGCAACATTATGCTTACTGTACTTCTCCTTGAAAGGATTTCTCCTTCAAAGCATTTCTTCTTCAGTGTTCAGAGATGAAATATCAAAAATATACCACCCGTTGTCAACAGGCAGTGGTAGCAACAGATCCCAGCTCCTACTGATTCCATGTCCTGCACCTCCTGTGCATCTCCACCCACACACAACATCACGTCTGTGTCCTGCCTCACAGGATGCATCAAACGCTCCACACCTACTGGGATGAGTAAGTGGCAACATAGGACTAGTTCAAAGCTAGAGCTACTAAATGGTCTGTTGCTACTCTTAAGGATTTATATTTGACAGAGCTAAATAATTTTCTTTTGTGGTATGGTGCATTTGGATCTTGCCTGCCCATCCAGTCACTGGTTCTCATCATAGTTTTTAGAAGTGAACATTTTGGAAAATCCTATCCACTGTCAACTTTGGCTGAAATATGACAAAAGGTGGAGAAATGGGCTAATGAATTTAAAAACAGAATCTTCTTCTCTTTCTAAGCAGAGAAATTATACAAAATATGCTTGGCCATCTTCACACTTTCCTGTTACAATTTACTTCCTCTGACTGGAACTGAAGCTCATCATCATCAGCCCAGAAAACACCAAAATGCTGGAAGCATCCTTTGCTGTCCTCCTGACTGGCTCAGGCATCAATAGTTTTCACATCTTCATCCCATATAAAATACTTACCTTACAAAGAAATTTTTGATTGCTAGGCCAAGGACAGAGGATGAGGGCCAGCATTAGTTGTTGTTTATACATTGCTGATCTTGCAAAGCACTTAAATAATGACCAAATATCTAAGACACTATAAATCCCAAAGTTGGCTGAGAGCCAAACACTTTCTAAGCTCAAGGTTCAGATATACAAAATGTCTTACTGGCACAGCAAAATAGGTCCTGGCCTCTCTGAGTACCCTGTAATGGAGATAATGAAGACTGAATATCAGCTGGAGGTAAAATTTCCAAAGAAAAAGAAAATATGGTGACATCTAGAGATTTGTATAGAGGATGTTTTTCTTAGTATTTTCTTGATTATGCTATTTTTTCTATTTACTTGAGATAGTAGCATATCCTGAACATTAAAAAAAAAAAAGTGATAAAAGGGGTTTGATGACACTATTTTGAAGGACAGAATGGAAACTCTAATGGCAGAGGACTCATTAGAGAACAGTAGCATGGAGAAAGGCTCAGAAGTACTTGTGGGAAAAGGAAGGTGACATGTGAAAGGGAATTATGATAAATAAACTGAAGGTGGCTGAAAGTACCTAGATAGGGCTAGAACCATGAAAAGGTCTCTGATCACAAAGGTATGTGCTCTGAATATCTTTTTTAGTATCACAAGCATCAATGGGTCAGACTATGTGCCTTGTGCTGCTAGTGACAATAGCACATCACCACTAGATAAGTATTTAACTGCTTAACATCAGGTACAAATTCCTATAATGCATTAAAGAGAATTCTTTTTGATTGGAGAAGGGGACATTTACCGCCAGAGCAGCTGCATCTCTATAGATAGATCTAAGCATTTTAGTGAGAAGCCAGTGTCTGTAAAAGTGTGACTCTGGGCCATGTTGTGCAATTTTTCAGCTGCCTTCAGCATCTTGCTACACCTCAAGCGCTTCTTCTTCCTTATGGAATAACCACAAAGCTGAAATAAAAATCTTTTCATTAAGCCTTTCAGTCTGCTACTCAAGCTGAAGATTCTAAGAGGTGAATGAATGTACAAAACTGAGAAGAGAGCAAATGTATGCATCAAAGTTAGAAACAGCTCAAGATCTTAAATCAGCTCTGAGAAAAGGACAATAAACTTAAATGAGCCTGCTGTGAAAAGGGCTCTACAGACCAGCAAAACCCATGCAAAGAAGGCTGACTACATACACCCCACTCAATCAGAGGGAGCCCTGCTTAACATCAATCAAGATCTTGTCAGGAGGCTCTTGTGAGCAACTTATTTCATTGGAAATTAAATCTGAAATGGGTCAGGCCATAGCTTCCATGATTATAAATTTATAGTGAAGAAGAAGAAGGAGGAGGAAGTACTCTGGGCACCAGGGCAGAGATTCCCCTGCAGTCAGTGGTGAAGATCATGAAGAAGCAATGTTCCCTCCGAAGCCCAGCCCATGTAGGTCCATGGTGGAGCAGAGATCCACCTGCAGCCAGTGGAGGACCCCACCGTGGAGCAAGGGAATGCCCAAAGGAGGTTGTGATCCCCTGGGAAGGCCATGCTGGGGCAGGCTCCTGGCTGGACCTCTGAAGCTGCAGAGACATGCTGGAGGAGATGTGTTGGCAGGACTTGTGACCCTGTGGAAGGGCCTGGAGGTGGAGCAGTCTGTTTCTGAAGAACTGGAGCCCCTGGAAAGGACCCATGTTGGAGCCGGGGAAGATTGAGAGAGGGAAGCAGCATCAGAAACAATGTCATGCATTGACTCCAGCCTCCATTCCTCATCCCCTTGCTCTGCTGAGAGGAGAAGGTAGAGAATCAGGAATAAAGTAAAGCCTGGGGAGAGGAGAGGAGTGGGAAAAGGTTTTTTTTAATTTTTGGTTTTACTTCTTATTAAACTACTCTGATTTGATTGATAATAAATTAATACATTTATTTTATTTTTTAATTTTTTTAAAAAAATAATAAATTAAATTTATTTCCCCAAGTCAAATCTGTTTTGCCTGTGACCTTAACTGTTGGATGATCTCTCCCTGCCCTTATCTCAGCCCATGAGCTTTTTCTTGTATTGGCTCTCTTCTGTCCAGATGAAGAGGTGAGTGAAAAAGCAGCTTTGGTATGCAGCTGGTACCCACACAGGGACAACCCACCACATTCCTTTCACAAGTTGTAAGAGAACACTAATATTCTAGGATGCTTGTTAGAAACAAGCACTTAAAATCCTGTGAAGAGGTGTCCTATCTGTCATGCATTGACTTGGACAATTACTGTCAAATAATTTTTTTAAAAAATTCCTTGTATACTTAGTATATAAGTATACAGACCCAACAGGTCTGACTAGAGCAACTCTTATGAGAAATGAGATCCATGTTGAATTAACTTCAGTAACACACAAAATAGCGTAATTCCCAGTTTTGTCCTCAGCTTGGTTGTGTTGAGGTCTGAAATACAAAACCTGCAGAAACATTACCTTCAGAGCTCTCCTGCATACTTTTCTCTGCTTCTCCATGCAAATGCACACATTTCCTGCAGCAGCTCCAGAGCACCATTCTGCCACAAAGGGAGATCAGCCCTCAGCAAAGCCACATATGAGCCTCTGCAGCTCTTACAGACCCACACTCGTGGAAATACCCTGAAGAGAATTTAGGAGACGTGAGGGAAGACATGCACCACAGTCATGTTCTCATTAAACATCTTATCTACCTTTTGTGGAACGCAGTAACTTGCAATCCAATGGCCAGAAAGTCTCTGACAGACTAGTTTTCCTGTCACACCATGTCCTGGGTGTAAACTAAGCGGAGAGGATTTAATTTAAGAGGAGCTGTCTATAAACCAAAACCTGTTTTTTAGTTTTTCCTCTAAAGTATAGAAATGCTACCCTGGGAAGGGAATTTTTCATTATTTGTAGAAAACATCTGCTTTGTTGCCACTTCAAGCACTGTAATATTTATTTGCATTTAGTCTTTGTACACTTTTGAAAGTTAGGATGAATATGTTCTTGTTCATGAAAACAATTCCAAGAAATGTAAAATCTAGGTATCATATCAGGCTTAGAAAAAATATTTTGGCAACAGGTAAAGGGAAAATTCAGTTTTAGAGGTATCAATTCCTTATCTTGTTAGTGCTGTGCTAGCACTTCATGAGTACCCTGTATGAACAGAGAACCTGTGAAGGGTAAGCTTAACCTCAAACTCTTGCATGGCACACAGGATGCTTGAGTGGATCGAGCACTAGACGAGGATAATACTCTAAATCCTGGGAATGCCAGAGATGGATGTATTAGGAAAAAAACCCCATCAGCTGTCTGATTTTTGCAACTTGATTCTGCCATTCTTAATATAAGTATTTTATTTGATAGAACAATACTACTGAATTTAAGCACGCAATTGGAGAACTTGAAAAGATGAGTCTCGAGCCTCTGTAAAAACAATGTCCTTTCAGTGACTACAGACAAAAATCTTTCAGCCACAGTCACTAACAGTAGAAATGAAATGAGCCTTGGAAATATAAATAGACAACATACACACATCTGATGAACAGAGACTTTACTGTTTACTGAAGATACACACTTCATATACTCACTCTCTGTACAGCATTGTTTTCTGGTTTCTGTTTTGTTTAAAAAGGCATTTCAACTTACATGCTGAATATGAGACTCTGGAGACCACTGAGCTGATGGTATGTGCCTGTTACTAAGGGCAAAGGAGCAAACTACATGTTCCAAATACAATGATATAAATAAAATTCATTCTTATACAGAAAGAGGTTGATCTGCATTACTTTTAAAACAAACATGAAAATAAAGTGAGCAAGAGGATGGGCAATGAAGTCAAAACTAGCTGGAAGTTTATGAAAGATTTGTTAGTACTCCTGTGAGAACAACAAAATCAAGTGCTGGGATACCATCTAATGTAGTGAAAAATCAAAAAAAAAAAAAGAGGAAAAAAACTGTAGTTTTTAAGACTAAGATTCTACAGCCTTTTTTTTTTCAGAAACATGTGCTTTTGGGGTTCCTAAATATTCAGATATAAAAATCTTTGGGCAATACAACAATGGATTTTTGGCTATTAACTTCCTAGAATATCATAAATCAGAAATAATGTATTTCAACTATATTTTTTACCTGTCTTATGCAAATAGAAATGGAGAACTACTTGAAGGAATAAAATAATTTTATATGTTCTTCAGCCATATCAATTTTAATAATTAATTTTTTTAAAGCTCTTACACTGGGACTGACAAAGGGTTTTGAAATACATATCCCGTTTCTAGCAAGGAAAAGGCTGCTAACTCCTGCTTTAGATAATGTAATTCCATTATTTAAATGCCTAACTATTTCCATTTCCTTCAAGTCAGCTCAAAGAAATACAGTGTATTCAGTTTTCCCCTCTGGCTGATAGGCATTGTCACAGCACTGCAATTTAAAGGTTGCAAATATTTCAAGAAGCTGATTTAGTGCACTCACAAAGTACAGTTGCTTTGCGTATTTTTATATTTTTTTCACTCTTGTAGGAAGCACTGCAATAGATTTTCTGAGCAGATAGTAGATTCTCCATCATAAGAAAACTCTAAAAACAGAGCAAATGAATACAACAGAATAATAGAATTGTTCACAGGAAGTGTAATTTCCACTTTAGATCAGTTTTTGCAGGATCCTGACTAATAGATATGCCAATTGGAGGAAAGTTGAGTTTCATCTTCTCTGTAATACACTTTTAGGCAGTTGGAGAAAAATATCAGGTCCCTCTGTAGTTTTCTCTTCTCCAGGCTGAGCAAAACCAGCTCCCTCAGTGTTCCATTTCTCCAGCCCACTGCAGAGTTTTTCTGCTGGAGTCTCAAAATTGTCATTCCTTCTCTGGAATGTCCCACCTTGCAAGAGGCAGATCTGGACACAGCACTCCCAGTGTGGCCTTGGAAGGCCATGTGTCTATTCCTTGACCTGCTGGTTATGTTCACAGCTTGCAAGGACACACTGCTGACTGATATTCAACTTGCTGCCCACCCAGACACCCAGGCCTGGTCCCCATCTGCCCAGTTTGCACCCAGCTGCATTGTTCTGTCTGGTATGGAATTATTCACATACACTCATTTATTAAATATATATAGTACGGAATAGTCTTCATATAATATTTAGATATATGTGCATGAGCTGATTTGAAACAAATTGTTTGGTTTTTTTTCTGGAGCCTTTTTATGACTTTAATCTCTTAATATTCTTGTTTTACTCTTTGGTGTAATACTGAACACAAAAGCAGATAAACTCTCCTGCTTTGTATACAGAAGTAGGTGAACCTTTTATAGCCTTAACTGAATAAAATATCTTCACCTGGTTTTACCCTGAACTTGAATTCTGTTTTGCTTTACAGTAGAATAACAAAAAATATGGGCCATTTACTGTATGGCCATATGTATGGTCCATACTCCATGGACCTGAGCATCTTTAATTATATTTTAAATTTTATCAACCAGTACTTGAAAATCACTTTTTCTGCTAATAGACCTGCAATTTAACATGCACGGTTTCTAACAGTTCACAGACCTTTGGAAGATCTCAGAGGGGTTTAAATGCAGTAATCAACAGTAAGTAGCAAAATGACCTGCTCTTACGCAAAGCAAAGCTGAGTCACAGCAAGTTTTTATCAGTGGCAGCTTTTTGTTGAAAGTCTTTAAAGTCATCAGCTTTTCTAAATTGTGCTGGCAGATGATTTTTTTTTTCTCATGTCTGACATGCAATGCATAATACTCAGAGCTGTTTTTAAAAGGATAGCTGGAAAATGAGAATATTATTCTGAGTGTTTCTTCAATGCCTTATTTTTTACCTATGGTGTGGTTATGGAAAAGTCTCCAAGAGCAGATACTCATACCAGCTCTGAAGATAGAATTTTACATCTTCAGCACATATTCTTCTATTTAGAAGAGTTGAAAATTCAATTTACAAGAATTTGCTGTTTGGAGTCAACTCCTGAAGTATGGAGGACAATGAAGGAAACATTAGAAACATTTCCAAGGACACTAGGCGACTCATGCCATTGCTGAAGTATCTAAGTACTTCATACATTCATCCCTCTAGAGCTGGTGGGCAGGAACAAGTTTATCAAGGGAAAGAAAGGGAGCAAGAGAAAAAGAGTTTAGCAGCTCAAGGCCCATATTGCCATCTCCATTAGAACTGTCACTCAAGAGGCAAACTTTTTACAGGAGAATCTGAAATGTTGTTTTATCAAGTGTCTCCTTACTCAGGCAAGCACTTGAAAAAGTTTGCAGTGTTGCCTTCTTTCTGTTCCTATCACATCATCCCCAGGGCTGTGAAAACTTCATATAACATTTGGCATTCTGGACTGGTGGGTCAGAATGATACCTGTGCTACTAGGTGTCTAATTCTAAAAATGACAATACCTTTTCACCTCCACACAGCTACATTATGGGGTACCAATATTGTGTTAGGATGTGTTTTCCACTCTTCTTCTGTATGAAGCAGCATGATGATGATCAACCAGTCTGGCTGTCAGCTCAAACCTGTTTCTGATTATTTTCTGCAGCAGATCCACCAAAGTATAGGGCTCAAAAGAATCTCTAGAGCAGCCAGCCAGTGGTGCTCATGATGGCATCATGGTACCCATGATGGCAGCTGGAAAATAGCTGCAATCTCTGATCAAAGTTCACCACTGCACTCCTCCATATCAGCTGAACCAGGTATCTGCTGCAAGAAATTTTTATTTCTAGAGTTTCTGGCCTACACCTTGTTTTACTTTGCCTTGAAAACAGGGTAAGGAATGGGGTGGATGTGATTAAGAATGGGAAGGAGATGGATATTTGGTCTGAGATGATCGGGGACAGCAAGGACTTACCCAGTCACAGAAGACCAGACTATACAAACTATTTTGGACTCTATAGGGTCCTCTTCAGATCTTCCAGTGAGAAAGATATACCTTACAGATAATCTATTCCTCTCCTTCACCCTCCTTACCACCAGAAAAACCTTCCTGATATGAATCCCTAAATCTTGGTTACTCATAGTTAATACCATGTTAATACTCACAGTTAATATGATATCTGACTTACCAGCGGCAAATAAGTGATCAGCAAATAAGTGATCATTTCCTTTTTAATGATCCCTTGGATCTTCTCTTGGTGTTTTTCAGACTGAACAGATTATTTTACATCTGCTTAGACCACGCTTGTTTGGCAGCTGATCACTCTCACAGCTTATTGTTGGTCTCTTTTTTATCCAGCTGCTGCTTGATGGTTGAATACAGTTTTTCAGAAATAAGCATCTGCTTTATTTAAAGCCAGGGCCACAGTCCTCATTGCTCCTCATCTGGGTCTGAAATCTGAAAGCTAAATGGACATGAAAAAATGAGAATTCCTTACTACAGTAACCTTGTAGTTACAGTTACTTGGCAGCCTCTTTTCATTGTTGCAGAAAGGTTTGAATCCACTTCTTTCTTAATGAAATTTTCCCTAAATTAAAACAAGTATTACAAATTTTAGAGGTCATGCAAAATTTAAAAGGGCCCACCCATATCCATCCACCAAGAAAAAACTCCACTTTAAAAACATGGTTAACTAACAACCAAAACTTGATACCAGGAAATATTTTGATTTATTTGCACTAGATCAAAAATGGGCATAGCCACATGCCTCTTAATATTTTAATGAAAAATTTTTTAAATCTAGGAAATTCCTAGCCAAAAAATTAGTTCTGAAACAAATTTCAAATGTCATTCTTTAAAACATCCAATATATATATTTAAAGATTAGATTATATTATTTTAAAGATTTATCATATGCAGATGTGATTTGGGAATGAATTTTCTTCATAGCATGTTGTACCCTATGAAAAACCCTAACATCTCCAAATTTCTGATTATTTTCCACTGAAATAGGATAGATATTTATAAATAGCGTTTTCCCACTCCCCACACAATAATTAGTTAACCAAATCTGTCTCCAGCCCATGGCTCTAGATGTGAGATATCAGTTGGGGACAACAGCATCACTGACTATGTGTTTGAGATACTGCATGTTCTATGCTCCTGTTTTCCTCCATTTTTTCACAAAACCTGCTACTCTGCTACTCTAGCTGACTGCTCTTTAAATTTAGTCTCTTTTTTCTGTTTTTTTTTTTTTTTGCTTGCCTGGATTTCTCAGTGTGTCCTTTGTTTAAATTAGGCTGGCCATTTTAATCTTTTACATTTGGTATTTAAAATGTGAGAGTGAGCAGAAGCCCTTCATTCGCAGGGACAAGGGGCATGAGAGTTATTTGCTGCTGCCAGGATGCTGGCTGTGAGCCAGCACCCACTTCCTTTTCTCAGGACAGCACCAAAAGCATCCTGCTGGTGTGAGAGGAAGCAATCCAAACCAAGCAGCTCCACAGCACCTGCAGGAAGCACCTGATTGCCTCTGTCTTGTGCCTGAGAGCAGCAGCTCCTGCTGTGTTGCTGCTGGCATTCTGAATGCAGCCATGTTCTTCTCCCACAGAGGATGAAAATAGGTCTAAATTCACATTGAAATGGGTGGTATGATATGCCACCCTGTTCTGCTGCAGTCTGCTCCTGGATCATGCTAACAGGAAAGTGTTATACTGGACTGATTCAGGGAGTGAATCTGTCTTCTCACTGTTGCAAATTAGAGTCACACCTAAATAAAACAACAATATGAAGCAGGATGAGTAACCCCTATCAAATAACCCCTGAATTCCATTTACAAAAGCTGGGACAGTCATCCAGCCATCAGCCCCAAGGAAGAAAGAAGTATGGCAGAGACGCTTTTCCAGCTGACACATTCTGAGATGCTACAAGCAGTGGAGCAAGAGCATTATCAAATTTTTGTGGGGATTCCACTTTCTGCTGGCAAGTACTGCAAAGACAATTTAATGCCACTCAGTTTTGCATACACTTTGCTTGGAAATGTTTTCACGGAGTACACCAATTAATTAAATGCTCATTTAAAGTCACCAGATTTTATTATGACACAAACTGTTTGCATTACCCAGTATTTTTCCTCAAAATAGCAACAAATCTTTCTGCCTGAGCTGTGCTGCAGTCAGCTGACAGGGTACAGTAATGCTAAGTGGCAACAAGAAAGAATCGTATTTGTGAACCATAAAACACAAATGTAACACAGCTAATTTTGAGGGTCAGGGCATGATGGGATGGCCAGAAAGAGAGAGACCACACGCTGAAGGCAGCTGACAGCAGTGCCAAATGCTTTGGCCTTTCAAAAGTAAGAAGAGTTGGGAGACCTCTAGAGGCAGATACAGGCTGGCTGAAGCATTTCCTGGGCTCTCCTTGATTTGGCTGTGCCCTCCCTAGTGGTTTCCATACTAACTGCCCATAGCAGGACACACTGAGTAATTGTGGGTCAGGAATCACAAATAATCTTCATGTAGGAAAAAAAAAATACTGAAGCTGTGAAAAAAATAATCTTCTCTTACTTAATTCTTAACTTTCCTAAGAGCTCCTCTTGCTCATTGCTAGCACACTGTTTCTGTCTATCTGAAAAAGCTCCAAAGGAGAGCAAGGGAAAAAAAAAGTACATGAAGACAATTAAATAAAAAATAATTCTAATAAAATGACAAAAAAATTCTAGAGAAATATTTGGGGGAAAAGAAAAAAAGAAAGGTGATGGGTTTTCAATCCATGAGTGCCAAATTGGAAGAAAATAAACTCTTATTTTAAAAACACACCAAAATCTACCACAGAAATACCAGAAGTAGAATCAGAAAAGTATTTTTAGGGTTCTGGAGCAGGACTCATGCGAGTTCCCTTCTATCACGTCCAGATTAGGACATCAAAGCAGAGGAGAAGATAAACAGGGAGCTATCATATTCACTCTCCTCAGTGTGAAACAACCTTTAATTATCTTTCAGGAAAATACTGATGTCTGGGACAATTTCTAAACCCTTTTTCCAGATACCTTACTGTGCTTTTGTAATGGAGAGAACTGTCTTGTTTT